>NC_134286.1:15404684-16654684 GCF_949628215.1 Phalacrocorax aristotelis | reverse complement strand
TCTGTGCTGAAATTCACCTTGATGCAGAGGAGGGTGGAGAGCCCTCACTTGCCACTTACGCCTTTGTTAGCATAATACAATGCAAATACCCTAATCTTTGTTAGGGCAATACAGTGCAAATGGCCTGGAGTGGGCTGGGGAGGGATCACTCTGCTGGGTTACAGTCTGGTGGGGAACAGATGCTTTTGGAAAAAGGGCAAGACAGTGTTACTAAGAGAAATGATGAAGATCTCTGCAAATGGGATATCTCAGAGCCTTATTGCAGCTTTGGGCTGGGTTTGCCAGGAGAATAAAGGAAGAAATTTGTGTAAGTTTAGATTCATTTACTAAAACTTTGTGGAAATAGAAGTCATCCTTTCCTACATAAAGATTTAAGTATTTTTCCAATATTAACTGAAGCTTGCTCATTTAGCTTGCTGGTACAAATAGGCCACTGTGAAGTGGGTTCCCTAAACTGTAGGAAAAATTACTGAAAGTAAAATATATACTATTTTAAAGATTCATTACAACTTTCATATGAGATTTAAAAGCTCTTTCAGTCAAAATAAAATTTTGACTTCAGCTATTTGATGGACTCAGTTGAGCACATTTTGAAGCAGATATTTTGCGTGTTTTTCTTGCCATCATAATTTGCAAATGAATAGTTGGAATCTGTTTTCTGGTATCAGTGAGTCATGAAATTTGCGGTACCCTTATGATAGCACAGACAGCTCGTAAGAAGGTAGGGTGCGAAACCCATATTGCAAGAGGAAAGCTAATTAGGTTTAATTAAAGGTAGGCACAAATCATGGGCTGCAGGTCACATTCTAACAACCTCCCTAGGGCTTATGTGGCTTTTTCATTAAAATTCAGTTTCAGTAAGGCAAAACTGGTTCTGCCAAGAAATCTGGTAGTCTTATCTGTAGTTCCTCAAGCAGAATTCTCATTATCTTCACTGTCATGAGCATGCAGTCTGTAGTTTGTACACTAAAAAACTGTAAATATTTGCCTTAAATTATTGACCTAGATTTAGTAACTTTGACACTAGGAATAACTGACTTGAGAAGGTGACTAGAGAGCAAGTATTTATCATTCCCCATGATACAAAAAATAGAAGGCACTTGATGAGGCCTGAGACAACAGGTTTAAAATAAATAAAAGCAGTATGTTTAAATGAGACATGAAATTAAGTTGTGTAACTCATTGGTACTGTGTGTTATGAAGACCAAATATATAGAGGGGTTGAAAATTCATTGGATAAGTTAATGGAGGATAGGTCTGTCAAATCTGTTTAACATGGTTCTCTGAATCCAGCTCCTACTTCAGGGAGTCCCAGGCTACTTATTCTGAAATCGAGAAGACTGCATCAATCTTTGTCCACCTGCCCTGGGTCCCTGCCAGAGCAAGGAGGACCTGTGAGTCAGCAGCACGTTCCTCCTGCGGGGCGGCTGAGTACTGCAAAGCTGAATTCATGGGTGCAAAAGTTTACCATATAACTTCAGATCATGTCTTCCCCAGACCTCTTACCTGAGCCGGCTGTGAGCAGCCAGCTGGACGCCTGTGGGGGGTTTGCTCGCAGGGCCAGTGGTGTGAACCCAGCTCCTCGCTTCGAGGGGATCATTGGGAGGAAGTGTTTCATTTTGAACTGATGTTGTGAAATGATCCGTTCAGCTTCAGCTGAGAGAGTAGGCATTTTTTAATTTCCACATGTCCTTACTAACATTTTCAAAGGTTTTCACTTATGGAAAATGTTGATGTTCTGGGAAAAATGGTTTTTGGACAGTGTATCACTTAAAATGCATATTCTGGAATAATTAGCTTATATAGGTGTAGGAACTTACCTCTCTGTGCAAACCCAAATGATCTGATCATTTATTGGTGAAGAATAATTTGACAAGCTGTCACAAGGATTTCAGCTTTTTTAGATGTCTTCTATTTTGGTTGCTTCTGTCAAGAGTTTTTTTTTTTTTAACATGAGAAAAATTCAGTTCAATGGGACAGATTTCCTTCCAGAAGATAATTTTGAATGTTTAGATATAGTGGTTTTCCTCCAGCTGTCACTGCTTTCTTGTTCCTACACTCTTGAGAAAAGATTTTAAAAATAATTAAGTGTGAGTGTGTCTGTATCAGCCTTTCCTAGCAAGAGCTTTTGTTTATTTAAATTTGGCAGCTCCTTGTGTTTGTACCGCAGACTCTGCACTATGTTGTGCCCCACGGGTCACGGACTGGAGGATTATTATTCAGTCCTCACCCATGGAGCATGTCTTGGAGAGGCAAAGAAGAGGGCTGATAATTAGAGATAGACCTCAAAGTTTCAGTACCACGTATGGGATTGTCAGATAAGTACTGCAAACTAGCTCCTTGTCTGCTTGGGAAAAGTAAGGATAAATCCTGATCTGGTGTCCAGCAGCAAGACCATAGGGAAGTCACATGTGGCCCTAATGAAGGTAACGGATTTAGGCTGATAATGCACACATGGGGAATCTGCTCCTTGGGGTAGCTACTGGCTATTGAGGTGTGGTCTCTCATAGCAAAAATACCTCTGATGGAGGTATCCATGGGCATGGAGCTGTAAGGGAACAGGGAGGAGGATCTACGGTGATGAAGCCAGGTGCTTAGCATTGATGTGATCTCCTCAGTGATTTGGAAAACAGAAAACAAAGGGCAAACAATATGGAAATTTCAATAGCAGTATTCGTTAAGAAGTATTTCCTTTAAATTCTCAAGAATCATTTTATCCACCCTTTTTCCCTCTTGGTGGTGGGACTTTGCTACTGTTCCCCCCAGAGGTCCAAGACCTCACAGGGAGTGCTTAGGCGGTGGCACATCTGCTCTGTCCCCGTCCTCATGCAGCCCCCAGCGGAGAGGTGGTCAGTGCCAGTGTGAGATGTCCCTGCCCGTGCTGCCCTGCAACTCTCTGCCATGCTTTGGCTTTCTGGGGCCATCCACGTGGATGGGTGGAGGTGTTGGACCCTGCTGCTGGGGGCTGGCAATGCACCTGAGGGTCTGCTTGGCTCCCAGCTGGTCCCTGCTCCTGCTCACAGGAGCTCTGCCTAACCCCTTCCATTCAAGCTGAGATGCGTGAGCTTAGGGTATTTAAATAATTGACCTCTGCACGTTTTCCTGGACGGAGGCAGTGGGAGCACCCCTCGCCTTGCTAAATCCCACAGCAATCAAAGCTGGTAAATACACCAGGGACTCGGCAAACTGCTCGGAGTCACGGGTTTTTCCCGCAGCTCTCTGCAGGCACTTCACTGCAGGAATTTGTCTGCCCCTTTCCTTCCCCCATCAGGAAGCAACTGATCTTTGGGGTGAGGACTGGAAGGAGCAGGGAGGGCATCATGCTCACTGGCATCACCATAACGTCTAGGGCGTGTGCGGATTTGGTATCATGAAAGAACAGCGTGCTTCCCCCATTCAGTAATAGGGGAATATTTTCCTCCTGGTGCTTTTGGCACAGTTTGACTTGGCGTTTGTGAGCCAGTGGCCCGCCGTGCAGAGCGCTTTGGGAATTACGCAGGCGTGGACAATTAGTCTCTTAAAAGGTCTGCTGCTTGGCGACTTGCCAGTGAAGCCAGTGTAGCCCCACTACATAATATCAATTTTTAATGATGATAACTTTGCTAAATTCAGCCCTTGATAAATCTTAGAGTTGGTTTTTCAAAGTTTAAAATCAAACATAACCCAATTACTTCAGTATTTGATTAAACTGAACTGCTGCTTTTGGTAAAGTGTTTAAATAAATCAGTATTAATATACTTTTCTACAGTAAATAAAGTTATGTCTGTATACTTCAAATATCAATATTCACATGGAGCTCTTGGAAATTAAACACTGGCAGTCTGTGTAATACGGAGAATGTATTAACTTAAGGAAATAAATGTTTTATTGATCTTTAAAGGCTGAGATTATGATCTTAGTGGTGGTGATTGAAAACACTATTTTTAGAATGGTGAAACAAATATTTGTAAATATGTTGTAGGAAGGCCGTTATATTTTATTCTGTTAACTCTGAAGACTGCCTGCTGTAAATGCTCGAGGACTGACAGACTTGGGAAGGTGATGTCAAATGGACTTTCTGGAGGCTGCAGCGCTTACGGGCACACGCTCCGCCAGCATTAGCTGCTGGGTGGTTCTGCCAGGAGACACCTACCTTTGAAGTTGGTTTGCAAACGCAGAAGAGGTCTTTGTCCAGTGAGGCCACCTGGCTTCAGCACTTGCAGTGCTCTTTGCTGCTTGCATGCAAAGATGCCCCCTTTCCTGCGGGGCCTCATCCAGAGCCCTCTTACCCCAGCTGGAATCTGCTCGCTGGCTGGGACAGCTTTGACATGAGTCTTTGTAAGAGAGAGCTGAGCACCAGGGCCGTTGGTTGCAGTTGAACATGCTCTTGCACATCAAAATAGTCTCAAGGTGTGAGAATTAGGGGCTGCTGAGCCCCCCCCTCAGCCCCCCTGCGGAGTACTTGAAACCCGCTCTGCCAGGAGCCATTGCCAGCCAGAGATGGCCCAAGGCCCGTGCAGTTCGACCTTTGCTGCCTGTGGGGTATAGAAGGGTACAACCGGCTGAACCCTGCGTAATGATTTCTGAGCTGTCAGTAATTCGCACAATTACTTGCTTTCAGCTGCTTCTTGTCAAGCAAATTACAGGCCTTCTAGAAATGGTGTGAAAGGCCAATCTGCCTAGTCTTACAGATGATTTAATGTTTCCAGGCTCATAAGATTTGGGAAACGAAATCCTTAATTTTAGATCTTAGTTCTTCAGTCTCGGTAAGCCTGAAGAAGTGGGCTTTACACACTACCTTCAGCTTGGCTCAGGAATGCAGCCATCTGCTAAAATAGACAATGTAAATGCATTACCCCAGAATTTGAAAGCTATCGCTGTTTCGGATCTCTCTCTCTTGGAGCCCTTATCTTTATTGTCACAGCACATGTACATATTTGAAGGAGGTTTATATTGTGCTTTGCCAAGGAGCGGCTTTCTACCATCCAGAGGTTCTGGGTGAGTCATGCTTGTCTGGGGCTGCAAAAGCCTGTTCTGAAATCCTTCCGATTTCAATCTACGCCTGTTTTCAGCTGCTTGACCTGGTGTAATCCATATCTAGCATACCATGGTGTTCTGTCCTCTTTCAGTTGTGTCTGAAGTTTCCCACTGAAGTGGGGAAAAACAACCATCTTCTGAAGCTGGACATGCTCCTCTGTAGATGCCCATGAAGGGCCATCTTTATCCCAGGGTGCCACCAGAACATTCTTCGAAGAGAGACCAAATGTTTGAGAATATCAAGAGAGACTCTGTGTGCCCACTAATTAGAGGTGACAAATAAAAATTACAATTAAGTGAAACTTCAGAAATAAAAAAAAAATTGATCTTTTTCTCATTACCTTTTTTCAGAGGGTGAAAAAGCATTTCTGAGAGTGGGAGTTCGAGTGACTAATGTGTTGTTACAGTCAGTTAAATCAACTCAAGAGTGAAACTTCTTGTTGTTTTTCAGAACACTCAATATTTTAACATTAATTTATTGTGAAAGAACATGCCCAGTCTCAGCTCTTTTCTTATGTAGGCTTTTATGCTTAATGCCTGTTTTTAAGGCATTTTTCCCTACTGGTTTATATTATTTCCTTTACATCCTTGGGCCATCAGGGTTAGTCATGCTGGGTACATTTTCTTACCTGGCATCCTATGCCGTGGGCAAGCAGCCATACGGACAAGAGGCTTTCTACCCTAAAAACTTATTCACTCCTGCTATTAACTTTGCAGGAGGGAACAAGAAGACGCAGAAGACTAGAGTGCGGGACTCCTTGGTTCCCAGATGTGTCATTGAAAGGATCTCCTAAAGAAGTATGTAACTTGCCTTTTAGTGGTTAATTTAGGAAAATTCAGCATCTGAAGTTTCTATGACTCTTCCTTTACGTAGTAGCAGGGACCTGGAGACATGTCGGCTTTGCAGACTCATGAGATCACCTGTATGCGCTGCTTTCCTATCTTATTTCATTCTCTGCTTCTTTTTCTTTCCCCCATACTCATGCCTATCCTGAAGGTCTCTACAACAGGTTTAAGTCTCATCCTGCTAGAGGAACATGGTTACGCATCCAGTTGCCCAGCTGTGTTGCAGCTAGCACAGCTAGATGATGTGCCTGCATGGCACTTCTGCGTATTCTCATAATAAAAAGAAAGAGTAGTTCTGTGTTGCTGGCTGCCATCTTCTGATCGGTCAGTCATCTGAAGCTCCTGTTCTTCTACTGTGGCTCACAATCAGTTAAATTCATGGAAGAATTTTTAAATGGCATACACAGCCCTGCAAGGCCAAGGCGTGGAGACAAATGTGAAGTCTCTGTCCATCGGGGGGAAAGTACAAGGCAGAATTAAATCAATTGAAATGAAGGCATTGATGCGTAGACATAAGTTTCAGTAGAAGAGCGATGATGGTGAGTGATGGCCTGTCAGATTTTAGAATGGAAACTACATACGTACATAAAGACAGAGGACCACGTGGACAGTATTTTTGGCTAATTACTACAAATATTTAAAAATACAATCCTGGCCATGCTGTCTGCACTAGGGGGGTCTGGTAAGCAAGAGGAAAGATCTTTCTCTGCTGTCAGGCAGAGATTTATATACTTCATAAGGAAACGCAGTAGATGTATGATTTTATTCCCTGAAGAGCAATGCAGATGTGGCTGTGATTTGCAGCTTTCCTAATAAATGTATTATCGAGGCATTGTTCATTTTAATCTATGGCAGAAATTAGTAGAATCTTTTCAAAAGGAGCTCTTCAGTGTTTATACCCACGAGTAGATCTCCTCTCCACAGCACTGAGGCATACATCGGCTTTAGCAGTTGAACTTGAGGCTTTGAATCTGACTTTAATGCCGCATGTACAGACGTAAGAGTTCTTTGTGTTTCTCCATTTTATTTTGGGCTAAACCAGATCAACACAGGATTTGAGCCAAAGCTCATTACAGTCAATGTAAGTTTTGTCCAGCTGATTTCTGAACAATGATTCTGTTCATGCAGCAAGGGCTGTATTCAGGGAAAAACAAAAAACTAACATTCTGTAATCTGCAGAAGTGGAGGGTCCTGTTACTTTAGTAACATTAGTCCCATTGCTAATTAGTATTTGCTGTCTTCCCAGGCTGCGAACAAGTTATGACAATAACCAGTATTAGGTGGGTTTTCTTCTTGTTTCTTTGCTATGGCATAAAACAAAAAAAGGAATAGGAAGGGCATTGCTATTATGGTCATCCTTTTTATCTACATAAGATATCAATGCCAGATAATTGTTTTGATAGTGTTAGAAATACGAAGCATTGCATACTTGTGCTTATTAATCCGGTGCTCTGTATGCTCCCAGGATTTATAAAGTTACATCAATACCTTCACAAGTGATTCTGCTCTGATGAAACTGCGTTGAAATACTGACGTCTTGCTTCAGTGTATTCACTAAATTAAATGTAATGAGATATCTTTGCCGATGTGATGTCCTGCGTGAAGGATTCTTTGCTGTGGTTAATTTGCAAAGTTAAAATAAAAAATTCTTTCCAATATATTCTTTAGATTAATGGAGGACTATGTTTCAGATCACAAGCTGTGTGAAATGATTTAGAGATGAAAAAAGTACTAATGCTTTGCCTTCCTCCAAATGGACCAAAAGTTAATGAGAAGTAACAGTCAGCTGGGATATTCTGCAGGGTCTGTGCTTTCCTACCACTCTTCAATTTTTCAGTGAAAGTAAAAAAATTATTCTGATTTAGTTTGTAGAAGGATTAAATGTTGGCAATGTTGTAAATAATGATTGATGCGAAGTCAGTCAACATGGTAAACTGGATTCATTTCTGTTAAACTAGTTTGGAGATCAGGTGATGCATCCCAGGATAAGAATGTAGCTTGTGCTTACCTGGATGGAGAGCTGTGTCTGGAGAGCAGCGGCTCTGAACAGGGTGCTCATGTTGGAGAGCCTATTAAACGTGATCCCAAGATGCAGAGCTGTGGTTAAGAGGAATAGCATGAACATGTAAGCTCTGAAATAGCAAGCGGGGAGAGGCAGCTGTTTGCTCTGTACAGTATTAGCAGTTACCACAATACGTCCCGTGCTGGTGGTTGAAAAGAACTGGGAAGAATTACGAAAGTAATTTCAAATTCATAAAGCTGCCTTATAAAGGGTTATTAAAGGCTCTTGATGTATTTATCTGGCACAAGGTAAAAAAAAAACCCAAACTAGACATATCTTGATCTGGGTCTGTATTTCTTTATTTGAGGAGGTATTATCTGATTGTTTGAAAATTACTGGTAGGCCTGAATCTGGTCCTTGAAAAGTCTACTAGAAGGTGCATTTCTTTGCTCTTTTACCACATCAACAATTTTCCACCCATCCCATCACATAAGAATCATATTGAATTAGTGTTAGTTGCCACCAGTAGGGTATGAAAGACTGATCATATTAGAGACTGTCACACTGCATTAGCTAAAATTAATACTGAAAGAATATGATTAAAAATGTATCAATGTTTCAAACGCTGTATCTTATTAGCACGGGAAGCTTTCTCCTCATAAAGCCAGTGTTTTCTCCGTCAGTCCTGCTTGTTGATGTGAGATGAAATGCCATGCTGCATTTACACGGGATGCTAATGCTCCACAGAAAGGACTTTACCAGAGGAGCTCAAGTGACAGGAGGCTTCAGAGCCCTGTCAGGGTTGGACCGCTGTTCACCTTAACTTTATAAGGTGCGAGGTAGTAATGTAGTTATCATTTACAGCTCCTGACATGTCACTTTACAGCCTGACTTGTTAATGTAGGGCAGCATCAATTTTTTTCATACTGTAGCAGAGTATAGTTTTCAGAGGTTCAGCAAGTGTCACATAGGGGCTAAGGCAGAGCAGGGGGGACAGTGGGGAATAACGAAACCCTTCATCCATCCTGGGGTAATATAGACCAGAGCTGAATTACGCTCAGAAAACTGCTTGTGGCTGCATAACATGCCTGGCCTTTCACCCCACTTTTAAAAAAGCTAGCCAGCATGCCTGCATGTAGAAGGGAAAGCACAACTTCAAATGAAGGTGCCACCACCTGGCTGGCTGGGGGTGCCAGCTCCCGGCTGCAGCCAGCTGCCTGGCATTTGGCAGTGCGGGCCAGCGTTCCTGTGTATTTTAGACACAGAAATCTCTTGCCTCTTTAGGTTTTTACCCCTATAAACTTGAATTAGATTTTGTGGTAATGGCATGGTATTATGCTGTATTAGCTGCGTAGCAAAATATCCTGCCCTGCACCTGGTGCACAGTTATTGTTTCAAAGCTATCAGTGTTAATGCAGTGACCTGAAATCTTGTTCATTTTTCGCTCAGAAGGTCTTTTCTCTGAGTTGCTTTGCATTAATGAAACACGTTTCAAAGCTGGACAAAAAGCCAAAAAGAAAATTTTGAAACTAATTGGGGGGGCGGGGAAAGCCCTTAAAACCCAAGGCAGAAAGATTTCTAGGCAGAAATTGGTTTCGGGCAAAGTGGAAGAGAATTTACAAGCTGCTTAATCTGCCGCATGGAAGCTCCTGTGAGCTGATTGCTGAGACGGGGGGCTGGGGTCTTCGTTTGCCCCCGCTGGGGACTGGTAGCACCCCAAGCTCCCTCAGCTGCCCCGCACGGCCCTGCGCGAGCCAAGCCCTGGCTGGCCCCGGCCCAGCTCCGGCTCCAGCTCCGGCTCTGGCTCCAGCTCCAGCCCTGCCTCTGGTGTTACAGGAAAGCTGCTATTATGGGGTTTTTTGTTTTGTTTTGCTCCTTCCTGGAGGAATTGGTGATTTTGCAAAATGGTGGTTTCCCCCACATCAGCTGCGCTGTGTTGCCCACAGTGAGCGTGTGGAAAGGCGTATGGGAAGGAGGCTCCCCCTAACCCGCAGGCACGCAGCGCTGCGGTGAGGGGCTGCACCTGTCTGAAGTGTGCATCTGGAAAGAGACTTGAAAAAAATACTCTTTCCAGGAGCTTTCTAAATAGTTTCCTAGTACAGGTCTTGATGTAGTTCATTTGAGGTCAGGCTGTATGTCGGAGATCAAGATCTCTTTCTGGTCTGTGATGCATTTTGTCTGTCTTTCAATTCAGCTGGTTTCCAAGAGCTGCAGAGAGGATTCACTCTGTGCCTTGCCGTGGCTCGGAGGGGGACAGGCAGCTGTGTTGCTCACTGCCCTTGGAAGTGAGTGGCTCTGAACTGCGCTAAAAAGGGATCAGCAACAAAAATAGGCATCAGCGCATATTGCAAGGGGAGAAGAACTTACGTACACAAAGCATAATTCCTGCAGACATCACAAGAGCTCTGTTGCCTGCTGCTTACCTTTGACTAGTCAAAATCAAACAGTGAAGGGAGTTGGATTTCTGTGCCCTATTTTTGAGTAGAGTGGGTGATATTTTGAGTCTGGTTATACTTCAGCAACAACACCCAACAAAGATAAATAAAGCTATTCCACAGCCTAATTCAGTATTTTTGTGGCTCTTCAGTATGCTTGAACTGCAATTTGTATTGAACGTCTGATTAAAGTTTACTACTTGTAACACTTTGGTCACTGAGAAAATAAGTACCTGGGTTAATTCAATGTACTGATATATCAGCCTTCCGTGCAAGCATCTGCTGTGCTGGCTGCCTTCTCTGCTTAAACCATTATGGACAGAGGCCAGATGCTGGGTTTGTGCAGCCCTACCTGTAGAAGGCGATCTGAAGCTAGTACGGTTTAAGAGAATCATACCTGCCATGTGCAGCCCTTGTTGGATCTTTCAAAACGTAAAGTGACATGAAAATTGTCAGCTGTTTTATGATGGTGTAACTGCTGAGGCTTGTGCATGGATTATCACAGGGACTGCAAGTTATCATGTAATGCATGATGCATCTGTGACAAGCACACCAAACCAGGTCCCCATCAGCTCACAAGCATGCGTCGTTTCATTTTGAGGATGTGCATGTCTGTGCTGAGGATCAGAAAAGAGAATAAAATGCTGGAGCTAATCTTCGGCAGTTGCAGCACACGTAAGCAGATTATGCAAAAATGTAAATTTTTTTATTATTAAATACCACTTTAGGGAGAAGAAGCCCTTAATACTCTGGCTAAAGGCTCTAGTCACACCAGATTAGCATTGTTGTACATTAATAATAAAAATAGCTGGGTCTGATTAGTGTCAGTTAAAGTTTTCTGAATGAGAGATATGACTCTTTGAATTAAACTGCTTGAATAGCAGCTAAGGATTCCCGAGGAATAATTTGTATTAAAAAGTTAAGACCTTCACTGCTTTTCTAAAGGAAAATCTATCGCCAGTGTAGGAATTACATACCATTCACGTAACAGCATGAAAAGAAAGGAACTTCACAGACCATAAAGTGTAATAAAGGAACATCTAAAATTGATTTTCATTTAAGTAGATTACTTATGTTTTCCTCTAGAACAGGAAAAGCGCACTCTACTCTTCATCACTTTTCGTAAGCAGACCTACTAGTTTGATCCATATATCCATCATTAATGCACCGAGCCCCTCTCTCCAAGTACGTGCTTCCCCAAAACCTGCACCTTTGCGTCTGAGGTCAATTGTGTCCAAAATAATTTAAATGAAAAAGGAGTCAGGACTCCTTAGTTATTCCCATCTTGGTGGTTGATTTGTAGGTTAATTTAGGGTACCTAATTTAATTCTTCAATCCTAAAGGGTCCATTTGTGGGAGGGATTTGGGGTAATGTGCTGTTCTCAGGCTCGTAGCAGTTAAGCTGCTGTAGGTTCTCCATGGGAGCTTATCACGGCGCTGCAAGCTCCTCAGGCATCTGCTCCGTATTTGCTTTGGTGCATCACAGGGGTTTTGAGTGGTGTCCAGCGCATGGGTGACTCCCCTGTGGTCTGAGGAGTTTGGGCTCAGAGCGTGTCTGTTTTTCACTTGTTGGGAGGTTCTTGCTGAGGGCTTTGGCTTTGAAAAACTGGTGTTCTCCACCAGTGTTTCACATGAGATATCCTGGCTTTGCAGGGAGTTTGACTTGGTTTTCTGCCCCGCCACTGTGCAGAATGCCTGAGCTACAAAGTACGAGTTTATATATTTTCAGTGTGGTTTGTCTGATTGTTTTTAGCCTGCTTGCTTAAGGAAATGAGGATAACATGGTCACCTCATGTGTGGGCACACATACCCTCGCTGTTCCGCCTTCCCCTCTTCCCAGTAACTTAAAAACCATTGCCTCAGTTTGACAAGGGAGGTGTTACAGGCACTTACAGTTCTATGCAAATGAGTACCAGGTAGAGGTATGAATGGCTGGTATGGAGGAGGAGGCTGAAGGACAAGCTTGATTATCAGACTTCTGGAAACTGGAAGGAGAGAGAGGTGGGTGCAGCAGCCACATGGAAAGCTTTGATTCAAGCTTGCTCCTTCTGGAACACAATGGAGTTCAACCACAAGGAATCCAGGAGAAAGCAGAATTTCTTAGAAGTGCTGGTCCCAGAAGAATTTGTTTCTTTGACTAATGTGGGGGTTTTTTTGATAAAAGGAACCTATTTTTTAATTGCAGTCATTGCAAATGCCATTGTCAGTGGTAGAGCTGTAAATAACTGTCAGTGTCCTCAGCAGACTGGTGCACGTTCTGTAAGCCTTAAATGGTAATGTTGCCTCAACAAGCCGGTCTGTTTAAGTGAGCAGTTCAAAGATGAGAGAGCCTTCCTATAGCAGGCAGCTATGCGACATCAGAGACAATAAGGTTGTCAAGGTAACTTTTGAGGCAAGTTGTCACAAAAATGACTGGAAGAATTTGCATACATCTGCACTGATTCACTTGTACAGAGCAAGACTGTCGCCTTTCACATGTATCCACAGTTTGACTGTAGCTCGAAGGCCTCAACATGTTTGTAAATTGGTTGAATTCTCCAATTTTTCCCAGACACTGCAACCCATTCTGGAAAGAGACACTTGCAGGTCAAATTGGAGCAGAAATAAGTGGGTTTGGATTGTATTCTGTATTTTTGGTCATTACTACCATCGTTTATTTCAGAGGATACCTTGTCACCTTTGGCGTTGTCGCTTTCAGGAATGTGTGACATTAGGTCTTGACCCTGGCTTCTTGCTCTGGGTGCTCAGGGCTGTGGGGGATCTGCTTCCCACAGGGATGCTGAAACCTAGCAGCTCCTTGCTGTGTTTCTGTGCTTGCTGAAGCAGCTATTAGCAATCTCACAAGAAAGGCTGGTTTTACAAGATTTACAGAGCTGCTGCTTCCGGACAAGAAAGACAGATGTCGGTGGAGTCTGACTTACTTACCAGGCAAGGAGCCCCTTTAGCTGAGGGTTGTACAGCAGCCCTTGTGTCGCACACGCTTGCCATTAGCCAGCTCTAGGCCTCCCTGTTCTTGCTGGCCCTGAGCACAGGGTTCGCTCTCAACACAGAGGCTGTGGATGATCCTCATGGTGACATGCTGCTGGGAGAGGAAATATGAGCCAAAATGATGTAGTCAGAGCTGGCTGAAAGGAGACTGCAAATTCAGAGAAGTGCTGGAGCCCAGCCAACCTATTAAGAAAACTGGGTACCTCTTGTCTAATGTTCAAAAGTTCTCCTTGTTAAACTGGAAAAGGTCTTACTTTGACACTATTCGAGCCCTTCCTATGAGCTACGCAGAATATGGCCCATCCCAGGTTCCCCCAGCCTGTGACTTTGGGTGGACCTGGTAGGCTCTGCCAGACACTGGCCCTCGTGTCCCTAAGGGGTATCCAGAGAATCTGGAGAGAAATACAGCATGGCACAGGGTGCTGGCAGTTTTGAAGGGATGATGACAGACCAAGGGCTAATCCTGATTTTAGGTTCTGTTAATGTTCTGTTGAATTGTAGCTGAATCTAGCAAGAAGTTTCATGCTTAAAGCTATGCAACTTTGTAAGTGCTTTTGCGGGCTCATTCATGTTTGTTTTTAGACCACAAAATTAGGCCCTTTCATATGCTAGCCCCTTTCTGAGGTTGTTAATGCTTCGTCTTTGACAGGTCTTTTGCTAGACACAAACATCTTCAGAGGCTGCTTTTTATCACTGTAATGATGACGATTGTAGTGGCTGTGCAAAGAGCTGGAAATGACACCGTAGCTATTTCCCTGTGCACAAGCAAACAGGATGATGTCCACAAGAACTTTCCTTGATCACTACGACACTTCTGCTATAGGCATGTCTTAAGAACAGGCAGTTTCTCTGTGATCGTGCATTAGAAACCAGTTTGTTAACCAATCAAAACACAATAAAGGAGACCAAAACCTTTGCAGTGAGGATGCTTCCTTAGTACCCAGAACATGCTGAAGAAAGTCAACAATTAAAATGGCATGTGTTCGTACTATTTTAGAGGTGAGATGTAAACAGTTTTCACTTGGTTGTTGTAGCGGCAGGGTTTTCCAGGGATGATGACAGTTGGACCTCCTAATAATATGAATTCCCAGTTCAAGAACAGCTGTAAATGTTTATTTGATGTGAAAGAGCTAATGGTACAAATCATTACCTCCAGCCTGACATGCCTCTGCTGTTTATTTTGTGGCAGTAATTAATTCTATAATTAGAAAATGTCCTGTTAGATAACTCCTCTGGGAGCTCAGCCTATTGTCCAATGCAGGAAGCTGTCAAGAAGCTGAAGTGACTCGGGGATGACCTTGGCAATTTGACTGCTTTTATTAGCAAGGGCCGGTTTGCTTCACTGGAAGGTCATTACTGAAGAATTCAGCCTTCATGAGTGGGACTAGAGATGAGTCTCTTGATGCTGAGATTCAGTGCTGTGGATGGATGGATTTACCCCTGGCCCTGCCCCTCTGCAGAAGCGGAGACCTGACCTACCTGTGTGTTTGCATCTGCTTTTGATCCGCCCACGCCTGCCTTTCTGTGAGAAGTTTGCATGAAATGAGTGTACTTCATAAGGTATCAGAGCGAACACAAGAAAATCAATAATCAATCTGTGTGATAATTAATTTGCATGCCAGGATGAATTACTGTTTCTTCCCCTCCTGATTTGGGTCACAGTCACATCTGATTTAGGATGTTGTCAGTTTTTCAGTTATAGCTTGGTCTTTGTGGTTGGTAGGTTTTTTTGCTTTTTTTATTTGACATGACCAGAATGAAGGACTGGCAGATAGAAAATCACACTGTGCAAACTTGCTTGTCATGGGAAGGAGACAATATTGAGCGTGGCACCCAGCAGAACCTGTTGATGAGGTGTACTGTATGCTGGTCTGTTGCAGAAGAAGGGTTATTGCTTATGAATGTGACACAGTGCAAGAGGTTGACCAAGCTCTACAGCTTTGGTGTCCTTTGTGCTCATCTCCATTTTCCTCTCTGAATTTGGAAGTTAATTATTTACTGTAGCCCTTGAGAGGATTGGCTGTGACAGGGAGCGGTTCTCTCCTTGCTGGCCCCGCAGCTTGGCAGCAGGCTAGCTCCTTTCTCATGGAGGGGCAGAGGCTCTCTGCATTCTTTCCACTAGTGTTGCCTTGTGCATGCTATGCGTAGGCTGGTGTGACTTGCCTCTACGTAGCCCCTTAGTACTCATGTATCTCCACGTCACAGGCTGAAGCAGCAGCCTGGGGGCCAGCAATGCCAGGTCCTTACTACTGGAAACCTGCTCTGGTCTGCAGACTCCCATCTCTTCAGTTTTCCCTGGGCCTCAGATGTCATTCCTGGGGAAGAGAGTCTCTTCAGCCCATACATTCGTGCATATTCACTCACCACCATCCCAGTTAGACTTAACATGGGACTTATTCCTCAGGATCACCTCCAGGCTTTTTACTCTCTTCTCTGGGAGGAGGGCTGGTGTCGTGAGCTTTCCAGAAACTCCTGTGAAGGCAAAGGAACTACTAGTTTATTATCAAGCTTCTGGTATAAATTCCTACCCTTGCTATCCTGTTCCCTTTCTGTAGTCATACAAAAGACTAATTATACGTGATAGATTAATGAACTCATTTTGTAAATACACCAGGTAGTGTAATAGGTGCCTACTTAACTTTCTCAATGAAGTTCAAGAGCCCAGATTTCCTTTCTTTCCAGCAAATGGGCTTCCATCAGGAGAAGAGAGCCTCTCAAAGCGTCTCTACAAGGCCTCTAATGATAACAAATAACTGTGCTTTTTGCTTGATAGTAGACAAGACAAAAGCACTCTACATCTAACACGCTGAGTGTTTAGTAAGGATCAGAAGTGATGATCAGCTGGAGCTTTATAAATTAGCATGTGCAACTGAATGGTGTTTTTGGGGTGGTTTTTTTTTCCTGTTCTTTTTTTAAACAACCAGTTGTTATGGTGTCTGAAAGGATTCATAGAAAGTTAAGTGACTCTGGAATTTTCATTAAAAATTACTTTATTTATGAAAGGCAGTTTTATTTTTCTCCATTCTACCTCCTAAATTTTCAAGGATTTTTCAGTTTGCTTTCTCTTAAAACTAGCTTCCTTTTTCAAAAAGAAAAAATTTTGAAATCTTGGAGAATATGGAATTTATTTCCTATTTGTGTCACTATCAATATATTTTCCAATATAGCTTTCAGGGCACAGCAAGAGCTCATTGTTGTTAAATGTAAAATATTTGATTGACCAAATTGTCGGATCGACTAAATATTGAGAGACGTTGAATACCTGAAATTTATGCTAGGGATGGTCACCAGTGACGTGTAATTACTTGAGAAGAGTTTTGGTCTGAAACAGTTTTCTTGATGTATATGAAGCTAATGATATTTATACAGGAACTCCAAGCCTTTTTATGAAAACTTAACCCTAATAAGTAGCTGATGTTGTTATTGCCCCTACTTTAAGGCTGCTGCCCTAGTTCACGTGATTGTCATCCTTGCGGTATTTTAACCAGCTATGCTTTAGGTGGACCAAACGTGCTTTCAGAGGCATGCCTAGCATGTGTGAGGAAGGGAGATCTGATTTTTCTTTATGATTCATGGCATCAAAAATCACCTTGAGCATATGATAAATATTCTGAAAGACTTCTAAACACATTCAGTGCTTTCTGACCGTGTTAAGATAGATTTGTAGCACCGAGTTTAAAATCTGAAGTTTTTTGTTAGATCGGTCCAAATACAGCTTTTGAAAGAAGCGCAGTGGAGGATTTCCTCCATCAGAAGACCACAGCTGATGGCCATCAGAATAATTCTAATGTGGCTATAAGTACGTTCAGGGAGAAAAACCTCCAACCCATTCATACTCTGTTTCAGAATCACAGTGCCATTACAAGGAAATAGAAGTTTGGCCCTCAGCGCCTTGTGGAGGCAGTGGCTTCTTACTCAACGTCTGTCTGTTATGTCTGTCACATTTTCAGGAGCTGAAAGCAGAGAGTCACATGCTGCCTACTCAAACCCAGCTAAACTGCTGCTCCATTTGTAAGGAGTCATTTGGTTTTAATTAGCAGAACCTTTTGGATGAGTGTACTGACACAGTTGAATGCCTCCTCTGGTTATGTGGAGTCAGGTTTTCTCTAGTTTCTGTGTGAAATTTTTTTTTTTTTTAAGTGCAAGAGTACAAGATTTATTTATAAAGCTTTTGCCACAAGTTTCTTATCCAGCCCCAGCTGGATAGGTTTAGATTTTTAAGCAAATTGTATTTGGCAGAGGTTGGCTGGAAGGCATCAGCTCAAATGAAATGTAACTTTTATTTTAGAATGAAGCCAAGGAATTGTTCAGTATCTTAGTGTTAAGAAACAGGAGGTGATAGACCTTAATAAGAGTAAAGTGCAAAATTGTGGTATAAGGTACTACCGTGTGCCAGCTGAAGTGATTGGAAGGAAATATAGAAAACCTTCTAGTTTTTCCAATCAATGATGGACTAATTATCCTCCAGTTGTCAGTAATTCAGGGTGAATGAAGGGGTATGAACAGGAGCTGAAAATTGGAAATAGTCCAGAACGATGGAGGTGTACATCAGTAATGATCCTCCCTGCCCTGAACTCCAACTGCTGTGGAGAAAAATTATTTTAGCTTCAGAGACTCTGTTTCCAGCACAGAGTAAAAGTCATGGATGTGGGGTAGCTCCTTAACTTCAGAACATCTCCAATGAGCAAATTATTCCCTTTAAATCATGGCAGTTGTTTGTGAGAATGAACCTGGAGCTCTTTGAACTCAGTAGTTCAGGCACGGTTGTTTTTGGACTGAAATGGGGATGCTCTGATTTGGGCTCTGACTGCAGTCCTGAGAGTCCTCCAGAACGGTCCTCTTCCACCTGGGCTTTCAAACCCTTCTGGGCACAAGTATCCGACTCAGATCTTGCTCCTGACTCTTCACATCCCACCCTTTACTCATCACCACTGTATTAGCTTACTCTGCCAAAGTGAAGCCCTGCTTTTGTTTTGGATGAGGGTTTCCAAAACCTGGGCAAAAACTTGTTTACAAAAAGCCACTGAATAGGATTTTGATGGTGAAAAAGTGTGTAAAGGTTCTTGGAGGGCTGAGTTGCCAGTCGGACTGGTAACAGATGAGTAATAGCTGGGAGGTGCAGATCATCTTTCATCCTCGCCAGGCAAATCTCCAGATAAATTTATGTCATCTAAACACTGCAGTTGTTTTGGGAAGGTTAGATAAGCATTTGGGTACAAAAGCTCAAACTGGAGATCCAAGAGGCAGAATTAGATCTTGTGGAGGATCAAGCAAAAAATCTTACAGGAAGCAGCGCTCTCCCTCCCCGGTCTGTAAACATTACAGACTGCATCAGACCCTGAAACATGAGTACAATCTCCAATAGTCTTCCTGTTAACATGAGCTATTACAACTTTTGTTACAGAATTGTTTTCCTTGTGATCCTCTCATGATAATTAGGCAAGTACCGCTAATCTAACATTAATGCTGAAAATCCACCTGAGAGAGTGAATTCCTCCCGTTAGATACCAACAGTTTTATTTGGCTGCACTGTGTAATATGAAAACTTTGTGCTCTTGGTTAAAAACAACAGTAAATGACAATATGTGTGTAAGGAAAACAGGGATAGAAAATGCTAGATTTTTGCAGAACAGTACTTTTATTATCATAGAATCATAGAATCATTTCGGTTGGAAAAGATCCTTGAGATCATCAAGTCCAACTGTAAAACTAATGCTGCCAAGTCCACCAGCAAACCATGTCCCTAAGCACCACATCTACACAGCCCACAGCCTTCCCCAGCACCGAGGTCAGGCTGACAGCCCTGTAGTTCCCTGGATCCTCCTTCCAGCCCTTCTTATAGTAGGTGGGTGTCACATTTGCTAACCTGCCTCTGTGTGTTTTTTCCAGAGGTGGATGACTCCACGCATACGACCATATACTCTTTCAGACTGAATTCTGCAGCAGTATTTTGTTGTTAGGTTTTTCTTTTCCATGGTAGGAAGGACCCACGTCCTAAGTGGGAGTAGAAAATAAAACCTTTTTCCTTGCTTGGTCAGGAAAGCATGAAATTCTGCAACCTTAGATCTTCAGCTAAGTGATGGGAGTGGGAGAGTTTTTGACTGGTGACTCAGCCATCTTCAGCTGTCCCCTCATCTCTGAAGTAGTCTGACCAACTTCATCTCTGGACCAAACTAACATGCAAAATTTCATCCCTCAGTTCATGAGTAATAGGGAGAAGGGAAGCTTTTGCTGGATGATTTAGTATGGACAGAAATCAGATGACATGTAATTTTGATTACGAGAAGTGTCTAAATTATTATTAATGAATCTTAGGTTATCAAGGCTTAAGATTTACACAGACTATAATTTGCATAATGTAAAAAAGGGGAAAATCAAACTTTATCCAAAAGATTCATGTAATGCCAATGTATTTGTGGTGATTTTATCCTAATAAAGTTTTTCCATCTGTGAAGGTTTTTTGCTAATACTGAGCCAACCTCAATAATGCGTTTGTCTTCTGCATAACCTACCCAGAGAGCTGAGAGTGAGAGTGTGGGCTGGCAGCTCCAAAGTATCTCCCACTGGGCAAGGCCTCATCGTAGCAGCAATAGCAAACTCTCCTGGGCTTCCATGGGAGTAGAGTGGAAAATTGAGTGAGTTGATGATTGACATTTAAATAAGTTATCTAGATACTTATCTTTTTCACTGGGAGGCTTTGACTATGATCTTTTTTCTAAAGAGCAGCTGGGAGATTTATTAACTGTTCAATGGATGTTGGATGAGGTGAGCTGATGACATCTCTGTTCACACGTGTAATCCTTAATCAGGTCAAGTCACTCCAAGCGAGGCACTGAGCCTGTGTTTGGGATAAGTTTAACATTTGAACTGTTGCTTTAACTGGCAGTAATTCTGTTGTACTGTTTAGATTCTTCCTGTTCCCAGTGGAGACTCGATTAAGATCCAGAAATTATATTTTATCCTAAAAACTCTTCAAAAGAAACTGCATTTTATTCCCTGATAAACTTAGTCTAGAAAGGTTTTGCTCTCTGTTGAAGAAATGTAAGAAGTTGGAGAGTTACTTTATTCGTCCTGCTTCTCTGCTCACTACTTTCCCAGTTGCATAGATTAGCGGGTAGTCTCTGAGAATATCATATCATATCTAAAGACGAGGAGATAGTTTTAGAAAACTGTTTCTCTGAATTCCCCAGGAGCGTGCAGCTCGGTTGCTGCTTCTGATGCCATTTGTAGAGTTCCCGTGCCTGTAAGCCAGAGTTTATGATAAGAAAGAAATACCCAAAATACAGTTACTCAATACATGAACTTTTCTTTATGTATGATAATGCTGTAGTTACAGACTTCTTACTGCATTTTCCCCAGGAATTCTGTCATCCTTGGAGTCTGGAGCAGGTTAAATTAGTCTGTCGGCAGCGTACCTGCAAGAATCTCTGCCTGCAGGAAAACCATTAATTATGTTTAAACTGATTCTATGACAAATACTGGAGATGACCAAAGTTTCTTTCTTTTTCCTGCTCCACCCCAGAAAAGACCCTTTATAGATGAGTCTATTAGCTACATATTTTTTTCTCATTAAGAAAACACCTTTGTGTTTTATTGAACTGTGTACAGTTTTCTGAGTTGAGGATATTACTCTGGGAACTTGTTACCTGAACAAAGCGTCTCTTCTGTTATATGTCAGTTAAATCCACTTTGCTGCTTTTTTGTTTGTTTATTTATTTACTTTTTAAATAGGCACTGAAAATATTATAGTTGGAGACTTCAGGAAATTTTATTTAATAATTCAGCAGACAATCTTGCTATGACTTCACCAGTTGTGTGTTCGGTCAAACCATTGCATTGGCATCTTTCCTCTGTCTTTTTTTTTTGTATGGTCTTCACCTATAATAGTGTCTGAGTTGCAAGATCTTTATTCTTGCATCTATAAGGGGGACCTCAGGCATTACAGGTTGCTTTTGCCTGCCTACCTCTGGCACTGCTTCCCAGGTCACCCCCATGAGGGACCCTGCAGCAGACTGGGCACTGCTGAGCTCGCCTGCAGACCACCTCTGGGGACTTCACTCTGTGCTGCTCCGCATGAAACAAAGTGGCCTGGTTTGGAGAGCTGACTCCAGTTCTTGTGTAAATATTTCTATTGGGAAATAAGGACATTGTGGTGCTGGAGCGTGTCCAGAGAAGGGCAACAGAGCTGGGGAAGGGTCTGGAGAGCAGGTCTTATAAGGAGCAGCTGAGGGAGCTGGGGGTGTTTAGTCTGGAGAAGAGGAGGCTGAGGGGAGACCTTATCGCTCTCTGCAACTGCCTGAAAGGAGGCTGTAGTGAGGTGGGTGTTGGTCTCTTCTCCCAGCAAACAAGCAATAGAATGAGAGAAAATGGCCTCAAGCTGCTCCAGGGGAGGTTTAGATTGGATATTAAGAAAAATGTCTTTACTGAAAGAGTGGTCAGGCATTGGAACAGGCTGCCCAGGGAGGTGGTGGGTTCGCCATCCCTGGGGGTGTTGAAAAAGAGGTGTAGATGTGGCACTTCGGGGCATGGTTTAGGAGGCCTGGGGGTGTTGGGTTGACGGTTGGACTTGATGATCCTAGAGGTCTTTTCCAACCTTAATGCTTCTGTGATTCTATGATTTTGCCTTTTCTACCGATAAGGAAGTTCTTGTAGGACAATTTAATTAGGCCGTACATAAGGAGGTAACAGAACCAAGGTCCTGCCTGTAGTAGCACAGCAGATAACCTCATCTTTTATATCTTGTGTAGCGTGTCTTCCTTGTTGTGAAGGATGCAGCACAAGCTAAATTCTGTATTTTGATGTGTCAAACTGAGTTATCTAAAACATCATTTAAAACCTAGGTGGGCATTTTTTTCCTCTATGGTTTTTTATATTTGTCAAGTTGAAACATTCCAATTTTGCCTTGAAAGTTCATTGTAGTGAAAATGCTGTTTGGCTCCTAATCCTAACAGCTAGGTGTTAGGTATAAGCAATATATTTTTCTTGCTTAAATAGCCCCAAATAATTTCTATTTTAGGTTATCTAAAAGTCTGCTCTGCGTCCCCAAGATGAAGGAGGAATTATTTTTTCTTGGGAGATGCACCTGCGGGAAAAATTGCCTTTCACCTGTGCTTTTGTGCAGTGATTGTAAAAGCACCTCTCAGGAGACCTCTTTCAAGCTTCCATTTGCCCTTGGAGAGTAATAGTGTGGGGGATCACTTCTGCAAGGTGTGTTTGTAACTTGCAGTGCTTGGAACTGACTGCAGGTTTACTGCTGTTGTGTGTCGTTAATGTGTGGCCGTGGTTTGTCTTTCAGATATGCACTTCAGTGTGCAAAGCTGTTTGGATAGAAACAGGCTGATTTAAAATTACTCCAAGCCAAATGTGAATAAGAAACCTTCTAAGTTTTGTATATGAAAGTTTGATAACCCTTACATGAACGTTGCATTTTTTTTTATGTCAACAAGCATTACAGAATAAAGTAATTTTATAACATTAAATATTGGATGTTAAAAATGTAGCTAAAATATGTACTAAGGATGCTGAAATGTATGATCTAGTGAGGGTGTGCAGCTCTCTGTATATAGAACTGGATTTTGTAAGCTCAGAATTCCCAGGGGCATTTGGTTACCTAAATCTTTTAAAAGCCTCAGCCATAAATATCTCAATTTCTTCTTCCCCCCTCTCCCCACCTGTAACCCTTAACTGTATTAATGTAAGTCAAGTAAATCTTAGCGGAAACATAAAAATGGATCGAAGTTACAACACTGAGTAAGTAGTACCTTCAAAAGTTGGGGCATTTTTGGATTTGAGTTTCAATACGAGGTCACAGGTGGCTCGAGTTACAGAGAGCTTGTTGCTTTAATGAGATTCGGGGGTTGAGATGGCGTCTAAGATAGGACCAGTCGTCTTGAATCCAAAGGCTACTCCTGCTGGGGCCCAGAAGATAGGTGCTCCACATCCCCTCTCTAACTCTCTAGGTTGTGTAAGGATGGGAGTCAGAGGACGGAGTGTTTGTGATTGGCACAAGCAACTGCAGCTTTCTTTGTGTGGGATAGTGACTCTGTCATTATGCATGGATTCCATGGATATCAGAGTAGATGCAGAGGGAACAGCCAAAACTGACCTCTTCAAAAGAATCAAGAGGAGACATTTCCGTGTTTTGGAATTGTAATAATACAGGAGGATTTTCTTTTCTTCCTTAGGGTTGGAGAAAATATTGAGGTGTGGGCTTACATGCATTTGAGGCTGAGTGCAGCAAGAATCAAGTGAGTCAGAGAGAGTGCCTTGTGAGGAGCATCCATAAATTCTCATTTGATTCCTATTTATTTCTCCGCACTCATTCCTCATTTTGTTTCCCTGTTTGTTATTCTTCTGTCGGTTACTTGATCCTGGTTCCAATTCGCAGCAGGGCTGTGCTTGCTGTGGATTCAGATCCCATCACTTGCCACACACGGTCTGGTCTGCAGTGGGTCCTAGATGTGAGATACACTGAAAACACTGAGAAGGAATTGAGAGCAACTGCAGACAGACTCTGTGGCACCTCAGAGAGCTTGTACCTCCTTGCCAGTTGGTGAAATAGGGTCTGTTTCTTGCCCAGGAAACAAATGAAGAGCCATTAACCACCATCCATCTATTTGCACTAAGATTATAAATGTAAGTGGTTAAACTGCAGGTTGATGGTGATCATTTGTTAACGTGGCAGTGTGAGAAACCAGCCTCTTAAAGTCAGGCATTTAAATGTTTTAGGCAGTGAGAGTTTTCAAACTTACATTTTTGGTTCTATGTTTTGTCTTTTTCCACCCTTATTTTTAAATATGAATTGTGTTTGTCTCTACAAAAGGTGAAGTGATGAACAAAAGGTGTCAAAGATGTTTTGGGAGTCCTAAGTCAGCTTTGGGAAGAGGTTCTCAACGGGGTTTTGACTGTCTGCTTTGTCAGGGCAAGTTGCTGCATTAGAAGTCTTTTGTATTACAGCAAAGAGCTGAGAGGTGAATAAAAATTACATCATCTTGTTCGAAAATTGGTTTTCAAAGGTAACATTTTTAAGAAGAAAAATCCTTATTTTCTCTTTAATTTCATGATGAAATTTCAAAATTAAGCTTTTTCCTGAAAGTCCTATTTAGAAATCATAGAAACCAAACAGTTTTCTTTGGTGGTGGTGTTTTTTTTTCCCCTTCCTCATTTCAAACAGCTGCCACCTTCTATTCCTGCCCAGCAGGAAAAAGCTGAACTGTTTAGAAAGAGGGCAGTGGAAATTAACCACTTTCTCTTGCAATTTGACAGCCCTGTCCTTTTCCCATTCCCTCTTTTTAGGAAAACAGCCGAAGGGTATTAAAATAATCAAGTAGGAGTTGGATTTTCCTGCTTCCTGGTTTTGATACATTTGGCAGTGATAGGGGATTCTGTTCAACCCAGTGCTGCAAAGCACCCTCTATGCCTTAATAGATCTTGGAGGAATTTTAGTGATAATTGCGGTCCAGTTAAAGTATGCCTTTCCGCGATGGCAGGTCATTCTCTTATTTTATCATGTCAGCACCTACAACATACCCTGATATCCCATCTGAACCTTGAACAGTTTCTCAGTGTTGCAAATGGAACTGTTGACATAGGTAACTGTTATAAAAACGTACATTACTGCAGTATTTAGAAGGCAGAACAACAGTTTTCAATTTTATTTGCTGTTCACCTTTCCTAAAAAAATTTCCAACAGAAAATCAGCATCAGGAATTAAATCTCTTGTTGGTAGGTGATTACTTTGCAGATTTGAACACTGCAGTGGTTTCTGTAAACCGAGGGATATCGAAATGGAGCAGTGCTGTGCTAAGAGGCTAAACCATCCATGCTTCCAGGTAGCGTGTGAGGGATTTTATCTGTTCTGTTCTTCCTACTGGACCTATTTTTGCTATCTTTGCATAGCACTGTGTTGTGGGTGCGTTGTGCATATGGGCAGGCATATGTCGTGAGATGATTCTTTGGGGGGTGTTAGTCTATGTAATACAAAGACTTTTTGTCACTAGACCAGTCTGGCATTGCTCGTCTCTGAGCAGTCACAGGATAACTCAAGGGATCTGACACAGTTAGTGCTGAAAACAGTGAATTAGTTAAATACGGATGTTTTGGAAAAGATCTTGTACTTGATAGAGAATTGAAGTTCTACGATTCTTTGAACATTAATGTGAATTTACAGCTCTTGTACTTGCTAAGAAAGCTTGACCTAGTAATGCACAGGTAAAAATAATTCAATTGCAGTGGATGTACTTAGTGAATATCAAGTAAAAGCAAATGAAACAGATCACTGATTTTATGAGAAATAAAGTTATTGGATAAAATTCTACAGTACATACCAACTCCATATGCTGTCTTCGTAATGCTATAATTAAGCCAAAGAGTCATGTCAAACTGGCCTTTTCCATCTGCTCTGTGATCTGCTCAGGGAGCAATTTGGAAAGAATGACAGCTGACCTCAAAACTGATGTGTTCGGTTAATGCACGTTCCACCAGAGCTGATACTTAAACAGAGCTCGTCCACTTCCATATACGGGTATGAATTGTTCTTCGTTTAATTGGGAAAATCAAAATTGGGCTTGCTGTGAAGCAGGCTTGTTCAACATTTTTGCTTCAGTAAAGGCCTCTTGGTATTAGCTAAGCCATTTGATGGCTAATAAAAATATTCTTCCATTTTATTTGCAGCTATGTAAACTGCAGTGTGATGGCAAAAGTTTAAAATAGCACTGTTGGGTTTTTCCATTCATTTTTTTTATAGCTTTTGCCAAAACAAACCTGTTAATAATAAAGTCTCAAAAGTTCAGTATGAATAATTGACATGTGAGACACGTGAAACTTGCCCTGTATTTATAATACTAATTGATTTCATTTATTTTGCATCCCCTGTGAATTTCTCACTGCCAGTCTTGCCATTATCTTAATGTTGTTGTTTCCAGTAACACTCAGAAAAGTAATTTTAAAGGCAGGGGGTCTTTCAGCACAGATGCATCAGGTGTAAAGCTTCCTTTCCTCGGAGGTGATCAAATTGGCTAAAGGAAACCCCGTGGAATGGCACAGCTTAAAAACCAGGGTCTGTCCATCTGTTTGAATCTGTGCTATCTTGTGAAAGTCTGCTTAATGCTCGCTCCCACGAGTGTCTGTATGCAGATAATGCGGGCGTGTTTTAATGTTGTGACGGGGAAGTGTGAAAAATGTTAATGCTGGCGTCAGTGCGGTATCTGGAAGGTCATAGTCGTTCTTACAGAAGGCTAGCAAGGCCTGCTTGCCAGTGGCAAGCTGCAGTTAGACTTTCTGATTAGGAAAAAATAGTTCCATCTGCGTAGTCAGGCTGCTGGAAACCTTGAAACTCACCCTGTGCCTTAAAGCTGCAGGCAAACATCTGATCTTTGGAGACATTTAGATTCATGTCAGGGCTTCATATCTGGCAAAACTGCTGTGCCTTAAGCTGATGGGAATCTGCAGGGCTTTCCGTGAGCTGCTCGCCCTCCAGTTTTTTAAAGGTAGAGCCATCCACCTTAAAAATGTGGATCTTGCTCTGTAGTTAGTGACTGGCTCCAAATTCTGTCTTCCCATCAAATAGAAAAGTCTTACCAAACTCTTACTTCTTTGCAGTCAGTGAAAACTGACCAAGGTGGACAAACCTAATGTGACTCCTTGTACGTACTTTCTGTTGGTCTGGAATAAGAAAAGTAGCAGTTGAACACTTTGATGGAAAAATCTAATTTCTGACTGTATTTGATGAGCAGAGTAAAAATATAAATGTGGTTGAGAATGCTTTTTGTTAACTGTGTATTGTCTGGCTGGCTGATGGGTTCTGCCTCTGTGCGTGGTGGGCAGAGAGTCCTGGTGAGTGGCCATTCGCTGAGAAACAAACTCTGAGCCATCCACAGATTTTTAGCATCTGCCTTACTTCAAAGTCATCTTTAAAACAGAAGTTGAGACTTTAATCTGAGCCTCCCTGAAGTGTCCTTCCCATCCTTCCCCTCCCTGCTGCTTTTTGGCATCTCTGGCTTTGCCATTTATGCTCTCGCCCAGCCCCAGTGATTTTGCTGGAGGGAGTGCAGCTGGCTGTGCGGCTGGTGTCCCGGGACAGCCGCAGAGAGTCGTGCTGGTCCCTGCCTGCTGCTGCCCTTGGTGTCTTGGAGAAGAATTTTTCCACAGTCTTCAGCAGCTTGATGTTGGATGATTCAACTCACCACACACCATAGGCTTTTGCCAAGGGCTTTGTTCAAGCTGGAAGCAGTTCCAAGGTGAAATTCAGGCAATGAAACGTGAATGAATGAAGTGTGGTCACTTTTTTTTTTTCTTTTTAAACTTCTGGTGTGATTTATTGGGCAAAACTGGTTTTGGGAAACATTTTTCACTTCTGTTCTCTCTGCTTTTCCTGCCCCCTCTTCTGAAAGGTGAACGAATAGACATCGCCTGCTGTATCCCAAAGTCCCTGGTGCATAGCAGGGACCTTCTTTTCAGCCCAAATGGTCTAATTCTTGCAGAGCTGACAGAGATTCTCTGTGTGTAAGCAAGTGCTACCTCAGAAATCAGGAAAATAAGAAGACAGTAAGTAAGGACCAGCAAGAAAGTCAGAATTAGGAGCAAGGAACCTCCTGATGTATTCCTGTTTTACATACCAGAATGGGGCACTCCTCTCCGCTTGCCTGCATGCCAGGCATCGCAGGCTCAGGGGATACAGGAGGTGTGGTGCTCCTGCAGCGGTTGAGCGATAGGCAGAGCACGGTATGTTTGACACTGCCTTTTGTTGTGTGTTGAGAGGGGAAAGGTACTTTACCCCATTGTAGTTACTTGGGCAGCCTCGCGGCGTGGTGCCTCCGAGCAGCTAGCATAACATTTTATCATAACGCAGTTTCCCACCTCCGCTCTTGGGAAAGCCATATTGTGCCTCACAGTGGAAACTGCAGTAGCGGTGTCATCAGTAATGTACTGCACCGTGACTACGGATGAAACAGTGAGAGCGGGAGCGAGCAGAAAGGCATGCCTGGGGTGACCTGCTGAGGCTTTCTCGGGGAGGCTGCAGGTTTGAGTGGTCACAGGCTGGTCGCGGCAGGGCAGCGCCTCGGCACAGTGTCCGGCTGCCTTGCTTCAGCAGCGATGCGGAAAGGGAAGGGATGGGTGCCTCAGCTTCGGGTGGACGTTACAGAGCTTTTAATTCACAGTCTGTTAATTACGCTGTGGTGGAGCTTTACCCGTCTGGGGCGGCAGATTTGCACTGAAGTCTGCTGTCGGGGGTATTATGCAACGGTGTGTTATTTCAATGAAGTATTAAATAAAATTGTTTCCGCATCAGGAAATAGGGAGATGACCTGCCACAAAGCTTCAGTTAAACTTTCAAACGTGCCTGAACCTACTGACCTTTGAGATACAGTACCAGGCTCATCTTTTCGTTTTCCTTCAAACCTTGGCCAGATGGGATGGCTGGAGGCACCATATCAGTGCATGGGGGATGACCGCTAACGCTGTCACCATCATTTAAATATTGATTAGAGCATGCGGAGGGACCGTGTGATGACTGCTGTGGGAGGCTAGTAAGCAGAGTCCCCGTAGGCTTTTCTCTGCTTCGGCGAGCAGAAGGAGCCCATGTAACCACTGGGTCAGTGCTGCCACACAAGACCAGCCCTGCACGGTGCTCAAGCTGTAAATCATCGCGCCCATGCAAGGAGATTGCTCCGCGTCTGGTTAGGGGAAGCCTCAGCCTTCCCACTTGCTTACTGGGGCCCGTGCTGACGAGGTGTGTGGGGACGTGGTGCTGACAGCACCGGACCCGCTGCAGCCCACTGCCTTGGCAGCGCTCCCAGGCTCAGCTTTTGTAAACGCATCATGGGCATTTGAAGTCAGAGCTGTGGCAGGTTTAAAAGGTTGCAGTGCGGATCTGAAAGCCATGTGTGTGCAGTCTGGTGCTGTCCTATAAGGCTCGGTATCTGTATGTGTCCCTTGAGACTGCTCCTTCACTGGGGGTGGTGCTCGGGGGCATGCAGCCTCCTCGCTGCTGTGCATGCCCACAGGCTGCCGGAGCCGTGCAGCGGGACCGGGGAGGCTCTGCTAAGAGGCAGCATGCATTTGTAGTGGTGATGCTGCTTTGAGGTCCTGCTGTGTGCTCTCCTACTCATACCTGCACCCTGCTGCTGGAAAGAAGACAATTAAAGAGAGATGCCTGCATGTATGTTTCCCTTTGTCAGCACCAGCCCTCTTGAAGCTCTTCTGGGGAGAATGGGTCCTCCAGAAGAGGAGTATTGCCCACATGGTGCCCCGCTGTGGAGGTAGGCACAGCACACCCAGGGCACTCTGCCAAGTGGGGTTCACCATCTGCACAACTTGGAGATTCACGTTCCCCCCCAAACTGGTTGCAGAGGAACTTGCCCAGGGCCACCTGCCCCTTGGCTGACCATCCTGGGAAGGCAGGATCTCCCAGGTGCTGCTCTTAGGTACTTCTTGCAGGAGGTAAAAAAAAAAAAAAAAAGGCAGGAAAAGTAAGAATAAGAGGAAAGATCTTGCCAGTTACCATAATATTCTGGAATCTGGCTTTTATGTGTCCCTTTACACTGGCTCCTGGCACTGCATGACTGCTGTCGCATACTTTAACTGAGCCAAGGTGAAAAAAAGGCAATTAAACTTTAATCAGGGTCACTAATCACCTCAGGTATACATTTCCTTTTAAAACGCGATTTTTTTAGAAGACACTTTTTTTCCTTGCCTGCTCTGAAGCACAGGCGAGAGCAGCGTGGGTCAGAGGAGAAGCGGGGTGGGGTGGGGTGGGGTAAGCAGCGAACCTGCAGGGCACGGCCAGGAACCGCTGCCAGCCAAGACAAGCCACCGCTTCACACGTGCTGGTGCTGCGGTCTAATAGGATAGCGAGAGCAATTGGTGATGCTTATTAGGTTTCCTCCTGCTTTCAAATGAAAGCAAAGTTTTGCAAATAGCTTGCTGTGAAATGTGAAGACCTGGCTTGCAGCCCTTGAACTCCACCGTGACAAATGCGGAGATACAGCAGCCTGTTTGGAAGAAGCCACCCGTTCAATGCGGCCACAAGTAAAATTTTTGGCAACCTTTGCCCTGAACCATAAACTTGACTCTGTGGGATCTATGAGCAGTTGTCTGGAGTCCTGCAAAGCGTCCTGGCTCCATGGAAGGTTTGTACCACAGCTGGCTCACCCACTAGCTGCGTGAAAAGTGCACATCAGTGATTTTCCACTGTAGCATGAAGGATCTTTTATAGCACTTGTAGAAAAACTTCACCTTTTTTGAGCTATACCTTCATGGATATAATGCACTGCAGGTATGGGTGGAATGCAGTTACTGTTTTTTTAATGGACAGGCAGTGATGCTTGACCTTTGATGTGATTTGGGGATGAAAGCTTTGAAATACAAATAAAAAACTGTGTGAAGAAATTGGCCAAATAAGTGAGTTTTTTCTTTCCTACTGAACTGACAGCCTGGACATTTTAGGGCTCTGTCTGTTCAGAGAATAAGAGCAAGTGCCACACTGTCCCCTTAATGAGGATCACTCTCAACGTAATGCAGCCATATGGCACTAAACATTGCTCGCTGGCTCACGCGTGGGTGACAGCGCTGTTATCTCTGTATGGGCTGGCTCGCCCTCACCGCTGCAGTCCAGCTAGCAGCACAGTGTCTCTCCTGGTGATGATGTTACAGACATCTGTCTATTGCAGAATGGTTTGGGGCCATGTATTTGAGTCACATGGCTTCCCCACGTGGACCTCACCTCATCTCCATAGAAATAGGAATGCTCAAGGTCTTATTGCTGAGCTGTTGGGGCAGGTATTGTGTAAAAGCTGGGGCTGAGTGGAAAAGAAGGTACAAGTCAAGAAAGGCAGCACCAGGTCTTTCCAGGGAGCAAATAATGTTATTTTGATTACAATCAGAAACAGGCTTTTATAAATGAGAAGGAAAGCTAAATTCAGGAATCACAGTAGCTGTTAGGGAAATCAAATAGATAAATGATGCAGTTGGTCAGCTATAGCTCCTTGGTTTTTTCTTTTTATTTTTTAAACAGTGCACTTCAAGTCCTCAGCCAGCCCCTCTAATCTAAATGCCTCTCTTTTCATCTGTATTTTAAAAATAGTTATAAATAGGCAGGCTTGTGTAGCCAGCTGTCTCCAGAAGCAGACTGGGGTGTTAAAAGTTCAGGTAGAACATTCTTGTTCATCTATTGGAACGGAAAAGCTGGTGGGGTAAAAAGTGGGGAGACAAGATGGAAAAAACCCAACCCAACCCAACCACATCACAGAGCAAACCCACAACTTCAGGGAGCTTCTGGGTGCTGATGGGGAGGGGTGCCCATGGGTGGTGCTAGGTGCACACAGCTCCTCTGAGGAGGGCTCTGTCACAGTTCAGGGGTCCTTCGGTGCTCAGGGCTTAGCAGAGACGTCTGTGGTGTAATTCTAAATTGTGGCCTCTGCTCTTGGACTCTGACAACTCTGGGGTGAAATTAATGCGAGAGGCTGACGATTTCAGCCCAGGTTTAATTTTGATTATTACTTTTTTAACCTGGAGACTGAGCAAGCAATGAGCAGGATGGTCGTGCAGTGAAAGCTGTGGACTGCAGATTTGTGTTCAGATCCCTTCGCTACGATTACCTTCATCAGGAACAGTCTGAACAGTGTCTTTTTTAAAGAGTTACTGTGTATGAAAATGTTTTCTTGCCTTGGAGCTTCAAAATTTCTCTTTTCTTTAGGCAACAGGGATAACTATTACCTCCTTTTATCTACTTTTCTTATCAAGCTTGTATATTCCTGGGGATAAGCCCATTTTTATCTGTTTGATAAACTTCTGGGCATGGCCTGTGATTTTTATTCAGCAGGTTAAGTGGTGAATGTGCATAATAATCACACAGAGGAGATGACCAAGTGCTGTGTGGCTAAACCTTGGTGGCTGTACAAGTACCAGTTTACTTGCATGCTTGAACAGCAGAATTAAGGCTTTTTGAAAACTCTTGTGCATTTTAAAAATGCCAGTTAAGAGAGGATGGCCATTTTGACCCCTTTCTAAATGTGGTTTCAGTGTCACAGCCAGATATGATTTTTTTAATTGTCAGAGTTCCCCAAGACTTTCCCTTTTCAGCTTCATTCAGGTTTCTACGCTGAGGCTAGGAGTAAGAGGTACAGCTGCTCTGTGTGCTCAGATGACGGCCAGGGTGTATTTTGTATGAAAGCATGGAGACGTTGCACGCGTAGAAATGAACTTTCCAAAAATGTTTTTTTCTAGCATACTAGTTTACTAGTATAATAACCATTTTTAATAAACCAACAGTGTGTCAACAAGGCTATTGGCCAGATGGCACATTTAGTCAGGTTTAAAGTGCAGGTGTACTCTATGTAAATGACAATAACTCAGCACAGTAAAAGTAGTAAAAAAGTGGCCTCCCACATATTCACGTGGGCAAATATTAGGGGTTGGGAGGGATTTGCTGTAGTTCATTGCTAAGTGGCATAAAAGTACAAGAACAAGCAGATGGAAAATGTCATATTAGCATAGTTGTTTTGCAAGTGTTAGTGTTAACAAAACTCTTTGACAAAGTCTGTACTAGATAATTTTTTCTAACAAAACCAAATCAGAGTTGAAGCTACATCTTTAATGGCCAAGGGATTTTGTTAGCATATTAATCTTGCCTCTGAATGGTGGGCAGACTTTGTCTCCTCGAGAAGGCCATCCTAAGAAAGCCTTCACCAAATGGGGAGAAGTAAGACTGGAGAAAGCCTGGCCGTGGCAAAGCTGGAAAAAATGATCTTCAGGTACTTTCTGCGGGAGGTTGTCTTTCACTTTTAGTTTGAAGCACAGCGCTTAGTCTCACCTGACTATGAAACTTTTGTCAAAGCTTAAAAGAGACTCGGAGTTCCAGACATAATGAATAGTTGAATGATCAGCCACCTCTTTGTGAACACCGTCTTTTCCATCCCCAAAGAAATACCATGTCTCTTGTACATCGTTCCACTAGGGAAGCTTGGGTGTATACAACCAGGTTATTTTTAGGTTTTGTCTCCCCGCAATGAAAGTGACAATCCTTCTGCAGGAAGAAAGGAAAGGGCAAGGTGCTTGTAGGAATTCCCAATAGAATGTTTAAAACAGAACAAACACTCATGTGAAGGTTCCTGGGGAGGAAGGCAAACTTTAAATGTCCAAGTTCTGAAGATTTTAGTGGCGTACAAAGTGCATATGAACCTAGTTAAACTCTCCAGATTGAAACAGTGCAAAAAAACCCCAACCTGTAGGAGACATGCAAAAAAAAAAAAAAAGAAAAAAAAAAAAAAGCACATGGAAGCCTGTTGCTTGTGAAAGGTTTGGAAGTCAGAGGCGGTGTGCTAAGCTTTCTTCACTGAATGTAGGCAGCAGTAATTAAAATCTAGAGGATGTTAACAAGAAGAACAAGGCTGCACGCTGTCAAAGGAGGCTGAGCTGTACACAAACTGGTTTGCTGGGAAGCAGGCTTTAAATCAGGGTTTCTTGAGATGTGGTCCATAATACGTCAGAAAGTGACCCCTGCATCAGCTATGAAAAGACTGAAAAGAAACAGTGTGGTATAAAGCAGAAGAAACATTTCAAAATTTAGGTTTATTTTGATGTGAAAGCCACTATGGAGCAGGGTGAGTAACAGCTGTTTATTGCTTCCCTCAGACCTAGCTTAGGTCATTGTTCAGTTTAGGACTGTTTCAACTGCCAGCTGATGCCCCCTGTCCACTGGTAATGCTTAGTCCCTTCGGCTTAGATCTAAACCAGAGCTGGGGTTACAGAAGTGACCGTTCCCATCTACATCACTCTCCTAAGCCATCACGGTTCTTCTGTGGTGCATCTCCCTGATGTACAATGTACTCTGGTCACATTTGCATGGACTAGAAAGGCCTGGCTTATGTTGATCTTCAAGGAATTTTATTGAACATTACTAGAATATGTAGTTTAGAGAAACAAGCAATGATAGAGTAGGTTTTATTAATTACTTCCCTTAAGATCCATTCCAGGATGCAATTCCTGCAGTTTCAATTTTTTTTGTTATGCCTTAGGGAATACCATAGTTAAAAACACACACAGTGCTCACGATTATTAATTTACTTTATAATTAAAGAAAGGAAGAACAAAGTACAAAACCAATCTAGTGTACTTCAATTATAATTTACTTCTCTCCACCAAAAGTTCTTCCCAAAGATTATGTATTTGAGAATTGGCTTACCTCTGGGAGCTCTTCTTTTAATGCATGAGGTCTGAAGCATATCAGTTTCAAAATGAATAGAAAGTCCCATCGCAGGGTACCCTGGGCTAGATCTATGTTAGCACGTAATTTGGTGCAGCAAGAGCAGATCATTAGAACAAAGGATGTGGGGCAGAAGCATCCACATCTAAATGGTATGTGGTTTGTCGGGGGTTGCTTGAAATCAGATTGAATCCCGGGATTCTGCTGATTGCTGGCATTGAACATCTCCCAACCTCATGTCTGCTCTGGAGCTGTCTGAAGCCCAACCATTGACTTAGGCGTGTTTGTTGCCATTCGGGGTGGGAGTGCATGTGTGTGTGCCTGCAGTGGAGCCTCCGAGATAATATCCTCCTGATGAAATGGAGTTCCTATACACCAAAAACCACTTCGTGGATTGAACTGAGAGAGGTGAGGACAATGATAGGATTTGATTGAGCTGCACTACTGCTCCGAATTGTAATGATGATGTGGATAAGATGATCAAAATCATGTGAAGGTGGAGAACAGCAGGATGCTGAAGGTAGGGGAGGAGGTCTGCCAGCTCACAAATAGGCAGGTGTAACTTAGTTCTGCGAAACAGGCAGATTAAATTTAATATAGTTATTTTAAAGAATCTCATGAAGGCACAGTCTTGGAGCAGGTGAAATTAATGTGTATGAATGCTTTTTGTTAAAAATAAATACATCTCTCTGCAAATCTATCTTTTGCTTTAGCAAAGCAAAAAGGAAGTCCAACAGTTTAGACATGCTTTGACAAGCATCATCGCCCCTGTAAAATGATGTCTTGGCGAACTGCATTGCAAAAACAGTGCTGTACTGGGATTGTGGTACTTGTTGGTACTGTCTGGGGGACCTTTGCATGTTCTCTATTATCTTGGCACACACAGCTTAGTTTGAGACATAAGAACGTGTTGCTTGCTTTATTGAGAGAACTGTAGTTACCTTTCTTACCGGTTTTGCTGTACATGGGAGAAATTTCAGCTTCAGAGTTTCTGAGGCATTACACACTACCTTTTGTCATCGATACTACATGAAGGTCAGTCTGCCCATTTGTAGCACCATGACAGCCCTTGGAGGTGCTTTTGAGCAGCTCTGTGGTTTGAGCAGTGAATCTGAGCAGACATCTACCAGGGCGGGAGCTGGAGAACCAGGCTGGGGGCTTGGGGTTCCCCCAAGCAAACTCGGTTTCAGTGACTGAGATAGAAGGAATTTGACCGCTTCTAGAGTTTAAAGTTTTAGCACTTTCAGGTATCTCAGCAAATGAACTGTGTGTTCCTTTTGTTCTGATTGATTTTGTCTGGAACTTTAATAAATTATTAGGTGAAATTCTGTTTGGACTGGATCCAGGCATGCTTACTTTTCATATAAGTAGTTTAGTTTTAAAAGCCATTTGAAACTTGCTTGGAGGACCTTGGACTTAATCTGTTTTCTTAGCAGTTCTCAGAGAAGTAACCAGATTCGCTAAGCTGAGGAAGTGCAACTGGATAATTACCTGTGCACGGTCACCGGTGTTCTATATTTAAATGTCGTAGGAGCACAGTATTATATTCCTGAGCTGTACTGATATGATGAAGTATCTTGCGATTGTATAAAATTGTATTTGAATGAAAATATATGAAAACCAACAGCTTGACAAATTTCCTACCTATGTAAGGAATTTGCAAAGAATGTGTATATATACCTGCTCCTGGCAATACTCATTTTTTGTACTTACTGGTATAAAAAACCGCAGAGCATTCATAGGAGGAGAATTTTTCCAATAATTAGTTACTTGAACTTAAAATAGAAACATTGTTTAATAAAGAATGGAGGGAAACAGTATCCATTTCCATTTTACAAATGAAGAATAGATTATAAACCCCAGAGTTGTGTAGGTGTTTAACTCTTATAGGGAATAGGTACTTAATTATCTTTGATGGTCTGGGCCTTAGAAACTGCAATTTCTTTCCTACCATCACCAATTTGCCCAAAACTGTGATTAAAGGCTTAAGGAATGTGTAGTTAACTCATAAAAATATGTACATAAATTTTGCTGATTCATTGCACTGCAAAGCACATCCTTATTTATTATTATAAATGAATCTCTAATGTAGCTCATGCAAAGTCTAAATGAGCGCCATTCTTTTTCATTTGGTAGCTCTTTAAAATCGATAATGTTTTCTTTAAGGGAAAGCTTTGGCTGTTACTAATTTAAATCTCATTAACTTTTGCCTTTTTTTTTCCTAAGGTTCAATTGGAGCTACATTTTTCATTTAGATTTGAAGCTGCAGGCTACATGTAATTCCATTTAAAAACCCAAGGTAGGCAGGAATAATGTTGGGTTAACAGTAATTTAGAGAACAAAAAATTCAGAATATTTTGCATGCAGCCTACGCTTGTCATTTAGAAGTAAGTGGTCTTCCCTGCACGAAGTTTGGAGATGTACGGGTGTTTGAGAAATCCTTTCCCAACTAATGTAAAGTTTGCAAAAACAGGTTGAAAGTCACTCTTTCCTGCACCATATTCTTTTGATTTATGTATGTGTGTGTGCAGTGAAAGTTTGTGAATTTTGTTGGGACTCAAGACTGTAACCCCAGTCCCCTCTGTCCATGCCTGTGTTTGCATGGCTGTTGGTTTGGGTCTAGTGGGACACTGCTGTCATTCCTCCCACCCTTCAAGTATGTTATCTGTGCTCTGTAGAGTGCCAAGACTATTTTTGAATATATGCAAATAGAAGCAAAGAAGCGCAGGGTCCTTTATGCCTTTATGCCTGCTGAGTAGATTTGTCTCTTCTAACAGGAGGCTACTACACAGAGAAGCAGACCAATAGCAACTGGGCTATTAGCGATGCCTTTTGTTATCTCAAGTTTGTAGCTCGTTAATGAGGTTGTATTTGTTTATCTTTCTTACTGAAGACACACTGATCAGTCCCAGGGAAGAGGAAAAAAAATCCAATTCTCATAATTTTGGTGACATACTTTGGAATATTTAGTATTACACAATAGCAAAAAAATGCATTGTAAAGGTTTATGCAGCCCTGGGAAGTCTGGAGATTGAAAACTGGGCACAGCTTTTCAAAATAGTGGTTGGCTGGAAGGGTTCTGGCACCATGTTATTCACTGCACATCAAAATTAACACATTACAAGCAGTGGTTATTTTCAATTATGTAAAATCAGATCAGTCTTTAGAGAGATTAAAATCAGATTTGTAATGGCTTCAGAGAATTCTTAAAATTGACAGCTTGACACAGCCTGATTTCAGATTGTGTGAAATCTGGCATGAGGATATTTATATTTGTGTTTGCAAAGATTCTATTCAAAGTCATCGTGATGGAAATATTTACAATGAAGACATAACAATGTCTTTAATATGCAAATCATTCTAATTGCGTTTCTTACACTGTCAACCTCACGGTGAAATATCATATTTCACAAGTGACACATGAAAAAATATGATTGCATTTGTGATACTCTTATTTTTAAGAGAAATAAAGCAGTGTTTTCATCTCTGAAGAACTTCTCTTTGTCAGCAATTCCCTTAACATAGTTTGTATGATGTCTGCATCTCTCCATTTCTGATTCATATCTCTGGTCCTCACACACTTCCTCTCCGTTTTACCCTCCTTCTCCTTTCACAAAGAGAGGTTTCTGTTGGGATGTGCTCCCAGCAGGATCAGCACCCAGTGCTGTAGGATGCAGAGGTTGTGTAGGGCACGCTGGGAGTTGAACATCATCAGCACCTCTAAAGCTGGACCTTGTATCTTATGAAAACAAGACTGATTTGCTGCCATCAAATTCTGCTTTAACCTTGACGAGAGCCGATGTAAAGTGCTTTTTTTTGTGCCCCAGGAACCTGTGTTATACTGTCGGAGACCTCTCGCCTCACTTCCCTGTCTGTAGCCCAAAATCCCTATCCTGAGGTCACATGCCTCATGTGTGCTTTTTCTCCTCTGGCTGGGAACGGTTGTTTTCCTTCAGATGTAGAGCTGGACAGATGACAGTCTGTTCTGAACTGAAAAATCTGTCATCTTTATTATTTTTTCAGTTTAAGTCAAAATAATAATTAAATTGACTAGGTTGAATTAAATAGAACATTTTTAATTGGGAATGCATCCACTCACAACACTGTTGTGGAAATTAATCCTCCCCCTCATCCCTAGCTTTCCCACTGAACACTATTTGCTGAATTCAGCTTGCATTTAGCAGGGGTGGTGAGGGAAGGATGGGGGACCGGGGGGCAGGAGAGCCCCAGCCCTGAGCTGGGAGCCAGGAGCCCTCCCCAAGCCTGTCGAGGGGAGTGGGGACGGGAGTCCCCAGGGCACTGAGCAGTTGGAGCCCCTCAGACTCCTTGAGATAACTGCAGCCAGGCTTGGAAATGAGCACGCTCTTTGTGAAGAAGATGGATGGAAGAAGAAGGTATCCAGCTTCATATTCTGTCCTGTCTGCCCTAATCTCTGTGAGTTTTTTTCTGTTTAAGAATTTAGGTACTGATTTCCATATTTTAAAACATGGTTTCCTAAGTGGAAAACATATTGCTTTTCTAAGTGGAAAACATATTGGTTTTCTTTGGGGTGATCCCAACAGAAGGCAATCCAGGTGTAGCCACCTCAGAGCTTTGTTGTATTAATAATTTTAAAATACTACTTAAACACTTGCCCTCAAACTGTTATGGCAGTCGGTTCCCAGGGCTGGGAAAGTAAATGATGGCTGGGGGTTAGGTCATGAAACTGGGAGTGGGCAGGAGCATGACAGAAAATGAGCAGTCTCCACATTGCTTACTGAGTGTTGAGCAACCAGTCAGTACATGTGGGGAGACATTAATTTAAAAAGTTACTCCAGTTAGGTAATTTTTCTAGTTGATCAGTAGCTCACGTGGAGGCTTTTATGATGATTTTTCAGAGCCTTTTAACGTTGAGCTGTGATGATTTAATAACGAGTTCATGGATGGTGGGGCTGCAGCAGTGTGTCCCATCTGGAGGACGTGGTGTTGTCCAAAGAAAGGCTTCAGGTGCTAAGGGCTCCCCGGCTCCCCTCCTGCATCCCAACTCCCATCTTTGCCCACCTCAGCCCGGAGCTCAAACATCTCTCCATCTTCCCGCCCCCGTCTTGGGTGCTGCTTGGTGAAGCACATGGCAGCTGCATGTTTTGCAGAGTGAGTTGGGGCCCATGAATAAAACACAGACCTGTTTGTTTTGTGCTGTTCTGAGCAAATGATGTATTAGTAATGAAGTATTTGCTGTTAGTCGCTTTTGCTTACTAATAAATGAAATGTTCCTGCCGCCAGTTTTGTTTCTGGCTCATGAAGTTAGGGAAGCATGAGGAAAAGGCTGTAAATCAGGCTGATTTTGGGTCTGTCTGCTTTATGATGGTTCTTATTTAAAGATAAAGAGTTGCTGCTTTTTGTCAGCTCAAAGCAGTGCTGGTTTCTGTGGGGTTTCAGTCGGACGTTGGCCCATTGGCCCTGGTTTGAGTCTTACAAGTCAAGACTTGGGAAAATAACTGGAAAGCAGGTGAAGTCTCCAGGAACGGGCCCGTGTGGGGAGCTGCGGCCCTGGTGATAACAAAATGGCCCCTCTCCCCAGCAGAGGCCCGTCACCAGGGCTGGGGCTGGGCAGGAGTGAGGCCCTGGGAATGGGAGCCTGAGAGGGGACTGAGAGGAGTCGCAGTGCTGGAGCCAGGGTTACTGCTCACAACTGCTCTGGAAGTGGGTTGGGATTTGGGGGATCTGGCAGATGGGGGAGGCTGCTATCACAAGCCCCCTTTTCACAGTCTGTGTTTGAGAAATGAAAGTGAATTTGGCCCCATAAACATGGCCCTTGTTTTCACTGGAGATATATTACTGGGGTGTGCGGAGCTGTGGGTGGGTGCAGTGCTGCAGGATGTTGTTATAGGCAGGTTTTAGAAAACTTAATTTACCATGTAAATGGTAAAGGTGTACCTAAAGAAAAGTGCAATGCTGTGTTGTGGAGCACAGCGCTCCATTCCCGCTTGCTGCTTTACCTTGAGAGACACGTCTGTAACACAGGTAGATCTTGTAATGGCTCATTTTTCAATCGTCTTTCATTTTTCTTTCTTACATGTAAATATAATAGCTTGCAATAAGGATAACTGAATGTTTGTTTATTTTAAATAGAAACAAAAGTCTTAAGAATGACATTTACTGTTTAAAAGTATCTCATTTTGAAGGCACTTCGTAATTCATCAGTTACAGACACATTTTAGTCAAATAACCCTCTAACAATTCCATTCATGGTTGTCCTATAAAAGCAAATATTATTTTGATTTGTGAGTGTTCATTTTACTGAAATGAAATTTGGTGTGTTCTGCAGTCAGGAGAGTTTCCTATTTAAATTCTGCTGCATACGTGCAGCTAATAAATTAAAATGAGAAGATGAATTACAACCTAGGTTAGAGCATGGGTCACAACCTTTTCAAACAAAGGTCCACCTGTCATGCAAGTGGAAATGGTAATTGGCTCACTGCAGCTGAAATTGTCTGTGCCAGATAACAGGAGGAATGGCATAGCAATTGTAAAATGGTAAGTATGTCTACCCAAAGGTAAATGTGTAAAGACAAAGCAAATGGCCAAGGCTGGTTTTTATTGCAAGTAAATTCAGATGAACTTGACTTGTTCCTTTCTATTCATGAGCATGTCCTGATTTGTGCATTCTCTCTTTTCTTTCTTTTTTTTTTTTAAACATTGCAATGTGTTCAAGCAGTTTGCAAATGTCCAAGACCCAAAAGATTCATTCTACCTAGTGCGTTTATGATGGGGAACTAGTTTTGTAAAGCATTTGGTAATCTTCTGATGAACTGACTGTGTCTTTGTAAGCTAGACGATAAATGGTTAATGAGTAGGGTAGTGAGTGTGCACACCCAGATACAGCATTTGTCGGAAAGGCTCCCTTTATGTGTCTGCAAATTGTGACCAGCAAGGGCTGTGTTGGTGGTAAGACCAAGTCATTGGGGTCAGGTAGGTTGGAAGAGGCCCCTGGAGGCCCAGAGTCTGCGCTCCTGCTCAAAGGCCTTGCATGATAGAATGGTTGGCTGCGCGGGCAAGGCAGGCACGTGCGTCAGGTGTGAGTTGCCCGCAGTAAGTGGGGAATTTGGACTACCAGAAATATCCATACTGAAGTGTCGCAGTGAATAATTGCTTAAACCTTGCACAAATACCATGTAGCTCATCCACAGGAATAACTGAGTCCTGCTTTCCTCTTGTGGTGGAGTGCGATATTCCTACGCTCTTCTGATAGTCTCCTTGCTCTTTTCTTCTGTTGAGCAGTCTTCCTCTGCCACAAGTGAGATGTAGTAAGAGCCCTCACAGCAGGCCTGTGTCACTCAAAGATTCCCCTCTGCAGACCGTAAAAGAAAATAATTTAGTCTGGTGTATTCAACAGGGAGTCTGTCTTCCTAACCTAATCCAAACTCAAGAGGACTGTGCCCTCAAAGCAGATAATCCAACTCAAACTGTCCACATACTTGAAAAACACATGAAAAATAAAATAATCTTGTGCATGTACACCAGTCCCTTTGCCCCACAGGGACCAGCAAGTTAATAGAGTTTCATTCTCTTTAATTTTAAATTCTTATTACTTACAGCTCTTTCCTACAATTCCCTCCTGGGAATAACAAGCGGTGGATATAGAGTTTCCTAATTGTGTGATTACTTGAGACTGCAACTACCTGATCTGGGAATCTAGTTTCCATTTACTTTACCTTCAGTAACTTTATTCAAAGGAGCTAATGAAAAGAGACTCATCAATTATTGAAATGAATTCAGCTTTGTTCCCAAAGTTTGCATGGTGCTAAAGACTTGAAAACAGAAGTGTGTGAAAGTCTCCGTGGATTAATATCGTTGGCTGGAGAATCGTAAAACCGTCTCAGACAGTGTCCTTAAAGAGCTTGTGTGTAGCCACACCGCTTAAAATATTAATTGCGTATACCTTCAGGTATAAAGTGTGTTTTCAGTGTGTTGCTTAGGATCTTCTTAGGATAAATTTTTTATTTATAAATGCAACGGAATATTTTCAATCTGTTTAACTCTTTACTTAAATCAGTTATTATTCTCCCTTTTCTTAGATACAGATTCTTCTTGTTTTCTTTTTCTATCTAATTTGCCTAAAGATAGTTCTGTGCACCAAAGAAGTATCAGAGATGCTGGGAAAGCTCTCTTTGTGCTTTTCCATTGTTCATTGACTTCCTTGGGAATTCAAAGAGCTAATAAAAATGGCAATATTAATTGTAGAAGATGTTAGAAAAAATTATTTTTCCCCTTTCTGGAGCTTAGAAAGTGGAAGTATTTTTATTTACTAGATTTTGTGGGCATTACGTGAAAAAAAAAAAAAATTTTAGCTCAGATGGGTTTCAGAGCTGGGTGAACAGCTAATTTACAGTCTTTGTTGAGTTCATACCTGTGTTTGCACTGGTTGTTGGGTGCCTGAATTATTTGTTTATGGGATTCAAATTTTAGTATTTAACAGGAAAGTTTTGTTACTTGTTCAGTCCAAGAGGCAGACGTAATGTCACGTAACTGATCTGGCCACTCCAATCTAAAGCAACATACTTTTTCTTTAAAATAATTTACTGACATTATTTCATGGCTGACTATGAAGGAATGGGGATTCATTTATAGATCCACAAATGAGAAAAGAAATTTAATTGTTCAAATAACTTGTTCACTGCTGATCACCCACTTGGCTTTACTTCTGTGGGAGCAAAGACGGAGGCTGGGCAGAGGCAAGAGCTTTGTAAATGAACTTTCCCAGAACTCTTCCAGATCTGCCCGCCCCAGTGCGGGAGGGGAGCTGCAGCAGGAAGGGCTGAGAAGGCAGGACAGGCTGGGGCATAGTCCTTGAACCCATGTCTGGGACTTCACAAAATATGCAACAGCATAAAGCCATGAAGTATGTTTTCTTTATTGTTCATGTCCTGGCTCTACTGCTGTTGATTTTCAAGGTGCCTTTTACATTGCTTCCTAACATGGTGACAGCCACGGAGAATCAAGGCATTACACTGAATATTTAAAACCAAACCACACCACTTTATAAGTTCCAATTTCTGTACTGTTTACTACAAAACAGCCTCTTTAAAAACCTGCCAGATATTGAAGTGATTAGGAGATCAAGGTCACCAATCGCTCATTTTTAGGGTAAATATGCTGCATTTTAAACAGTTGCTTTAGTGCCCTCCTCTTTCTCTTTGCTCAGCAGAGCAATCCGCTCAAAGCAAAGAGCACAGCTTTGGAAGGGCACTTCAGTTCAGGTCCATCTGTCTCCAGGAACATCTGACTTTGAAGAGGTAGCAAAGAATATGATGAGACCAGAGATTTCCTTTCCATCACAGAATGTGTTTCAGAGCTCCCTGTCTCCAGCAAAATCTAACCTGCCAGCTGTGATTTGCTCTTCCCTCCATCAGCAAGCATTCCCGAAAATCCCTGTGATAAGGTGCCACCTGAAAAGCCGGCTCTGACAACTGCTACAGGATGAAATGCCTGTCCAGTAACTTCTACTGACACTACTTCAGCATATTTGTTCTTCAAGTATAATTTCTAAGTCTCGACCTCATTAATGTGCCATCGCTCCTGGAAGCTGAGAATTTGTTCAGGGTCCAAGCTGGTTTTTTGCTCTCCCTAGAGAATTTTACGGATTGGTGATCTACTAGTATGTTCTTTCTTTTGCATTTTCGATATAAGACTAAAACGCTTCTGGCTCCATATGCATACGTAAGTCAGGACAGAGCAATCCGTTGTTATTTGGACCTCTGGCAGTATATACTTACAGTTTGTTTGACATTGAAGGAAATGATGAGTGTTCGGCTGGAATATTTGACATTTGAGTTTGGTTGTTTAGCTGAGGCTCATGAGAAAAACTGGTCAAAAAAAGTGAAGCATATACAAGTCTTAAAAACCTTTTAGCCCATCTCACAGAAATTCGAAGCTTTGATCAAAATTTGGAAAAAATTCAGCCAATATATAAGGATAAGTAAATGCATTTTTCCTTATTTATGAGCCAGATTTGGAGAAATATTTGTATGTTGGTAAACCTAAGGAAATTTTTTTGCAGTCATCATTATTTGACTTAGGAATTTGGAAATATTTGCACTTTCACATGTCTTGAAAGTCCCAGGCTTGTTCGCCAGTAAGTTTGAATGGTGTAAATCTTGCTAGGAAACATTCAGAAAATGGACATCAGAGCAGAGAATCTACAAAGCCTGTGAGTGATTGTCTTCTTAGATGTTGTGTTTCTACAGCAAAATAGTCTTGGTTGATGATTCCTGAATCTAGATGTTACTGTGATAGAAATGAATTATTTAATTAAAGTTGTTAACAGGGTAGTAGGAGAAACATTGCAAAATTCACCCAGCTTGAATCATGATAAACCTGGTTTTTTTCTCAAGATCAAAGGTGGTTTTTAAAGTGGTCTTCATTTCTAACAGATACATTTTTTTTTGGATTTACCATATCCCTCAGGGGCCAACTATTTTATTTTTTCCTAAAATGCAGTTTAAAATATGAGCACAGTCAGAGTCAAAAACTAGTGTTCACTTGACTCAAAGAAGGGTGAAACTGTAACTCACAGAAAAGAAACATCACAGACACTTTACCTGAACTTCCTTCTCCTTTCCTCCCTGCTTGCTATTTGAGATCGGCTCCCCTGCTGCTGGAGGAGGCCACCCTCCGCTCTCTTCTGAAGTACTGCCAGTGTAAGCTTCTCCTTTTCCCCTGTAAAACTGGGTAACTTGCTTTCCATGTCAGAAATACCAGCTCCGATGTCTTTTGGTAGAGTGGATTTTTATTAATTGTTGTAAGAGTGGCCTTTGACCATCCAGTTTGGTAGGTCAGCTAGGCCGAGGGAGCTCTACAAGCAAAGACCTTACCTTCCGTTCGAGGTGACATCCATGATTTTGAAGAGTGTGTGAAGCGGTCAATAGCCTGTTTTGTCTGAAATGTGTTCTCTGACCAACAAGTGTATCTCTGAATATTGGAGTATTTAAAGAATCGCAAATAGGGGTAGGGGGTGGTGGTTGGTGTCAGTTTTTAGGCGGTTCAGCTCCCTGACTCGGCTCATGGTGTGGGGAGGAAGGAGGAGGCAGGGTGGCAGGGGACCGCACCTGGGCTCAGCTGACAGACAGGTCTCATATGGCAGCATCGGGCTGTGATGAGATGCCGGCAGGGGTCTGCAAGCACCGTAGCAGAATTAGCATAGCAGAGCCAGAGATGTGAAACCAGTTATGTATGGTGAGCCTGATCTAACACCCTGACCCCTTGTGAAGATCACATCCAGCCAAAGCTATTAAAGGCATTACTGTGTTTGCTCAAAGGTAGGGTGTGTTCCCTTTTCTCCAGAATCAAGATCTGAAAATACCAAGTTGCCTAAAATTCATGGGCTGTTACTGATTTCTCCCCTTTAAAAGTCTAAAAAATTTGTATCCCTTTTTGGACTTCCTTAATGGAGTACATCTGTCATTGCTGCATGTCTGCAAACCCCAAGCATGATGCATATTAGTTTCTGGACTCTGCTGCTCAATGGCTAATATATAAATAAAAGTACAACTCCTGTGTCAGAGGATTTTTTTTTCTGACTGTGTATTTACAGTCACAAGCATTGCTTGCTTTGTGGAGTAATAAATTTAATACATTAGCTAGTATATGATTTTTAATTATTTATTTGTAGATTATTTCAATTTAAAATTAGCTTTTCAGGTAACAAGGTAGGCTAACATGTTTAACAATGCCATGATATAAATTGCTGTAGGTGACAGATCCCTACAAGAATTATTACTGGCAGATTTGCAGTGCAAAAAATTATTCATATGACAGCAAGCAGAAAGACAAATTATTCAGAGACTATGTACATGCTCTTCTATAATTGCTCATAAATTATTATGCTTCATGTTAAAATGCATCTAGACTCCCTAGACAACTGCATTTATTTAAAATAAGAATAATGGGAAATTACCAGGAAATGTTGGGGAGGAAAATGCAGTACACAGTTTGGGTGATTGCTAACATAAAAGTACAGTAACTTATTGTCAGCCAACTTAATCTGTAATTTCCTTAATAATTTTGAAACCTTCACTTTTAGTTCACTATCTCCTCAGGTTGCATTAGCCTGGACAGATAACTGGGATGGGCCCAGTGGGGCCCCGCTGTGATTAACTGCTGCTGGGTTTCCCTGCCCACGGGGGGGCATCGGGACTCTCTCCTGCGCTCGTGTTGGGCTCTCGTGTACCGGAACGCTTTCATGTTCTATGAAATAGGATTGAATTTAGTCAGTTGGGTCAGAAGTGACGCTAACGGGGTGGGGGGACTGACAGATAGATGGGCAAACCTCTTCCTCAGGAAGCTGGGCTAAAAGTGGGACAATGTTTTCTATATCCTCTCAATGCTCCAAATTTTAAAAAATATTTCAAATAATTGTCTTTATTGAAAGTGTCTAAAATACGCCCACAATAGACAGGATTTAATTTGAATGGTCTTTCAGTCAGGCACTTACTAAGGATCAGCTGATTATGGGGTAGCAGAGGAAAGATGTATATACATTTATTATATAATAAGTGCCTCTCTCTAATGCCATTATTTTTCTCTTTTTTATCACCCTGATTATATTATGTATTGAGAGCGAGCCCAACAAAAATGACAGCAAACTTTGTTCTGGGTAATGGAGTGCTAAACTCCACCTAAGCAGCTCCAGTCATTTGTAATGACAGCTTGGAGAATGCTCCAAACGGATCTAACAATGCTCACGCTCCAGTGACTGACAGTGTGGCAAGAGGAAAAATTCCAGCTTCCATGAGAGCGTGGGGAGCCTGACCTAGATTTTAGCCTCTACAGCTTTGTTAGAGGAAACATTCTTGACTGTGTATTTAACAAGAAAAAAAGAGCAAGGGGAAAGTGTCGTCTCCTGTTTGATTAGTCTTTCTTCAATAATTAAGATTTAGTCAAGGCGCTCTGTGAGACTTCTCCCCTCCGCAGATGTCATCAACCCTATAATGAATGGTTACTCCATTCCCGGTATGCTCTCCTCTCCGTAATTACCACCTCCTGGCATGCTGCGGGGAGCGAGCTGCTGCAGGGGAGCAGCCGGCGCAGGCGGGGGTGATGGGCAGGCAGCCTGCCTGCACCTTCCCCCTGCGCTGCGCTCGCTGTGTTGGGGTCAGCCTCGCCACTGGCTGCTGGAATGCTTTCTTCTGGAGACTGTTAATGGGAAGAAAATCTCTAGGGTATATCTTCTTTTATTTTTTTGGTGCTGGGCTGGGGTCAGGTCACCATTCCCAGTGCTTCCACCAGCGTGCTGGCAATGGCCAGCCGTGCACCGGCCCCACAGTCTTGTTCTCTGCTGGGAGCAGCTGGAGATGGGTTTCAGCCACTCTAATGACCTCGCTGTAAATTACCATTCAAATGTCTTTCATCTATTCCACTGTGCTTTGTATACTCCAGCAGTTGTAGTTTTGAAAATAAAATAGTAGAGAAGTGCACACTAGAAGGGAGAATAAATTTCCAAATGGAAGTGGAAGATGAGGCAGGTTGAATGCCACTGAAGGGTGCTCAGTGTTTGTTTGAGCTGTGCTTTGACAAGTTGGTGTGGCTATGGGGGAAATTTTATTGGAAGCAGAGGCATTTTCAGCTTCCAAAGCTGGATTTCCGTATTGGGTCAGTACCTAACTCTGCAACTCTTCCTAACTGTGACTCTGCTCGTGAAATGAATGACACACTGGCACCTTTCTGCTTGACTCATAAGCTTTCCATTTGTGTCTGAATGTCAGTTATTCTTTACTGTAGTTCAACTTTGCTGAACCAGCACAGGTTCAAAAGCATTAGATGACATGACAGGATTAGATTGACAAAAGACTGACAGAATTAATTAGATTGGCTGAATTAGTTTGGATCTAAATCCCAGTTCTGGGCAGCCCTATTCATTTCAGCTTACGCCCCTGCTTAGACTTGCGTGACTTTGCTAAAGCACATGAGGAAGGGTGCCTTTGAGAATACCTGTATGTCCTGGAGAACAGGGACAAGCCATCTCTCCAGCTTAGCGTTGCCTTCCACATTCCTTGCTGAGAGAAGGTGGCTGTAAAGCTCTGCACTGCTCTCTAATTGTAAATTCACACCAGCCTGAAGAGCAGGGCTTAAAAAAGACACAGAGCTTTTGTGCGGGAGTACATTGATACCCACTTGATGTAAAAGCCCTCAAAGCCACCTATATAAAATAATTCATGATGTGAGAACCAGGCTTTAATAAAAGGGGATTGGCTGGGTTTGCAGGACTAGGAGACTTGGGTTCTTTTTCCAGCGCTGCTGCTGGTTGCCCATGTCTGGATAACACCATCGCAGAGAGAGGTGCATGCAGTATTTCATGGGGTTCTGCAAGAGAACTTTTGAGTTATAGTGTGCAGCTTTGGTGGTCATGAAGATTGTTATAAACCTGGAGGGGATGCACTGAGAACAAATACTTCAGTACATGATTTGGACTAGATCTGGTATTCCACCATGTGTAGAAATTCTGGCTCACTACATTTGTTTAGGAAGTAAATAAAACGGTCACTTAATGAGGGAATGCTGTTGAAGATGTAAATGAAATGAAGAGTGTATGAGAATAACACTTAGATTGAGAATTGATACTGCAAATGCAGAGGAAACTTGGACCTTATTTGGTTGAATTTGAGGTAACTACATCAAGGGTAAAGGTGTTCCACTTATATGTAGCTGGTTATGATCAGTACATTCTAAAAGCTACATATTCATCAAGGCTATTAATTTTAGGCAGTATATTTGCTTCTTGATGATCTGCCTTGGCAGTCTTTTTCGTTGCTTGTATTCCTAGGTGTCTTTCAGGCCTACAGTTTTTCCAGCAATAAAAAAGATTTAATTAAAAGGTCTCTGCTATGTGAGGGGGAGTTGCATGTTGATGTCTATGCATGTTCTAGGATTATATTGTAACTAAGATGATTTAAAATAATGGGAGAAATATTCTAAGGAGAAGTAGTCTTTTATTAATCTGCCTGATATATGTTCTTAAAGTGAAATATCAAGAAAACTGTTTCAAAAGTTTTTGCTAAGCAGAACACCAAAAGATCCCTTTTTGTGTTTGTACAATTCCTGTATTAAGCTTCATTGCATAGGTAGTGTGTTGTAATTGTATCCTGTTGTATATAATACATATCTTTACAGTCTGAATAGGCTGTAGGGAAAAAAAAAAGCTGTGTGGAACTGCCTTGAAAAGAAAATGATAAATGTCACATCTGTTACGTTTGTTTTATGTATCTTAATTAGCAGAGGTGGATGGAAAATTTTAAGGGATAAGATGGGGATCAGAATGCAACGTACATTTTCCTCCAACAAGGAATTAAACAAATCAAAACTGGTTTACTGGGGCAAATAGTTAAGGTGAAAACACTTGGTTTATTTCTGAAAGAATTAGTGTTTGGGGGATGAAAGTAATGATATTCAAAAGAAATGGCATTGAGCTGGCCCAAGGTGCTCTATTTATTGCCTGCACATTCGCATTTACGTGTAACGAAAAAAGGTGTATAAAACCCTTTAATTGCCAATAGCTGCTTCAGATTTTTCACATTGCTATGAAACAAAGGTTCATTTCTTTTAATTCATTGCATTGCATTTCACAAGCTGCCTTTCACTATCTTGAAAAATATATTTGTATCTAATATTTCTTTATTATTGTTTTGCTTTCAGTTGATGGTTGCATTGACTGGTCAGTGGATCTCAAGACATACATGGCTTTGGCAGGTGAACCAGTCCGAGTGAAATGTGCCCTTTTCTACAGCTATATCAGAACTAATTATAGCATGGCCCAAAGCACAGGTCTTAGGCTTATGTGGTACAAAAACAAAGGAGATTTAGAAGAACCCATTATATTTTCTGAAGTTAGGATGAGCAAGGATGAAGATTCAATATGGTTTCACTCGGTTGAGTTGCAAGACAGTGGTTTCTACACGTGTGTTCTAAGGTGGGTATTGTGTTAAAGTATAACTAAGAATGTATAGATTGTCTTGGTTAAAAAAAAAAGTTTAAATTTAGTTCTCAGGAGTAAGATATTCTTCCAGTTAATATATACTCATAATTTTTATTCTCATAATTATATATGTCACATAATGCTTTGTCTCAAAATTAGTTTCCCTAGTAATTACAGTTACCTCTTCCAATAGCTATAATTAAACATGTGCTTTCACTTAATTACTTTTTTTTAAGCCCAACATTTGCAAATTCTTAATTTCCCATAAACCATCAGAACCTTCTTAAATCATGAAGTATTTTGGTTAAGTAATGCTCTTTTTCAAGTCCTCTGAGTTATTCAAGAGGTAGACACAGTTTGAATTATTCTGATGGGGTTAGGCTGTGGGGAGTTGCAGTTCTGTCTAGTTTTCAAGAAATGTTTATTTTGATATACAGTTATGATTTGTCATAAATTTAAGCAGACCTCGTTTGGTAAGGCACTGAAATGCGTGTCTCAGAAGTATTTTGGAACTGTTGGGTGAGCCTTAAATTAAGCGTCTGCTGGAGCTTGTGATTTCCATCATGTGTATGTTGATGTCAGCACGCAGCCTAAAATGAGGAGATAAAAAAGGGGGACTCTTTAAGAATGGATGAATAAATATCCCTTAAATGATCCAGTTTTGAATCAAAAGGAGTTTATAGATACTTGATATGATTCGGTTTTAAACTATTTAGTTTCAGAGAATGAAGCTTGCTTGTCTGCTGTTCCATACTGAAATTATACCCAAGTTTGATGAATTTAATATCAAATATTTGCAGCAAAGTAACAGCACTGTTCAGAGCCCAGAATTCGCTCTCTCTTCATCTCTGCTAAGTCTTGCTGCCTCATCTCAGCTGCCTCAGTCCATTTTGATCCTGAAGAGCGCTACTGAAGTCCAGGATTGTGCTGTGGTGCGTGGTGATTTGTACTGGGGACCAGCGTCCAGTTTAAATATCAGACGCATCTGCCAAAGTCACTGTTAAGTCTGTGTTGCAGCCTTTGGAGTTTATTCTTTTATTAGCTGCTCTGCCACAGGTTTGGTGTAATGTGGTCTCTGTGATTTTGAAATGTTATGGGAAGACAGTGATTTACATGTTTCAGGGGAGCTATATTTTTTTCACAAGGAGTCACTGTTGTGGTAATCAAGTTAGTAGTTTAATACTCTGGAAATTTTAACGCAAATCCTATGTGAGCAATGAAGAATTGATCTTGGATCAAATTCTGGGACATACTTTTTTCCGGGAAATTTCAAAACTCGTTGTTCATTTGCATGACGAAGTAGTTTTGGTAACAAATGGACAAGTTCTTAAATAATTCATGCATTCTCCTCATTTTCAGATAAAAGCTACGTGGCATGTTTCTTGCAAGGCATTACCCAGCAGTAAGATCTTCCTTGTCAGTTTTCCTGCTTTGGCTAGAACTTTCTTATATAACTACAGATATTTTTGCCTTTTTCAGATTTATGTCAGAGTGCAGAATTTTATATATAGTGGTTACACATAAAAGACTATATTTCTTCCAAAAATTTGGGTATGTATCCTTGCTGTTACTGTTTATTAAATCATAGGTGCCTTGAAATAGCTGAGGAAATAGCAATAGCAATTTATTTTAATTTCATTAAAATTGGGCTAGATGTAATGTCCTGAAATATGATCACACTTTTGTGGTAAACTATCCACACCACTATCTGTGTAATTTCAGCCTTATTAATCCATTTTTTGGAGGGGCATAAGCAGATGCTTGCTTTTTAGCCATTAACCAGAATCACCTGCTTTGTGAGAATTAAGAGGTCACAAATGAGAGCAGTAATTCTAGAATATTATTTTATTTTCTAGAAACATTAACATTTTCTTTTACAAGTGCCTTCTGTTGTAGACTGAATGAATAGAGACTGGTAGAGGGAACCCAGTGCGGTGGAAATGGAGGTGCCTGTGTCCATCAGTGTGCAACACTGCATCATTGAGTCTTTTGGTTTGGTAGCTGAGTGAAAACAATTGGGAAGGGAAGTGCTTTTGATTCAAGATAAACGTAAAAATTTTTAATTTTTTAAAACAATTTAAACAAAGAGGTTTTCATTTAGGTTCTCCAAGAGAAAATCAGAAGCAATTCACATCTAAATTGATGCCTTTCTAGCCACTCATCAAGGATGTGGGAAGCCCTGGTGCAATTCCCTGTGCTGCCCGAAGGGTGAAAACCCACATTTGTGTGTCCCAGTGGCCGTGGTGTGCTGCATTCAACCACTTCAAGTCTCTTGCCTTAGAATTTCTGTCTGGAATTCGTATGCAAAACAGCGCAAGGGAGTGAGATGGTTGGATGTGACCCTAAGGCTAAGTGGGGACAAGAGGTCCCTGTCCCGGTAGTTGTTTATGGTTTGAAAGAAGGGACATGCTCTCGAGCTGGGAACATCTCTGAGAGAAGGGAATTGAACACCAGGGGTTTTTAGGAAGTCATACATAAGGGACGTCACAGGCAATAGTGAGAGCTACGCTCATTCACTCTTCCCCAACTTGTTACTTTTTTCCTGGTGGCGAATAAGCAAACTGTATGGGGAAAATGGCAACCGCACATTTCAGTGAATTTCCTATTTGTTGAAAAGGTTCTTCACAATTCTAAAAAAACACCTTGTTTTTGAAGAAGCTGCATTTTCTGGTTGCTCACGGGTGCTTGTAGGATCAAGGCATGAGTATCTTTGAAGCAGTTGGAAGGAATTTTTCAGAAGCTGCTTGAAAAGGGTGGGTATGAGCAGGTGAAGGGTAGGCTGATATGACTTGATTTGGAGATGGGTAAAAATTAAATGTGTTAATAAATTCCTTCTTATACAGGATTGTCATTTCAATAATTGTAATGTCTGTTTTGTAAATGAACCCGTAATACTGAATGTTAGAGCAGCCTTAATGAAAGAGATTACTTCTCCAGGCTGAGGAGGTCTGATACCATAATTTAAATATTGCCTCTCCTTTATTAACCAATTAGACATTGTTCCATAGCCAGGTGTGGGGGTGTGTGTGTATAACAAGAAGAAACTGTTGTTGCATTAAAATTTACTTCTCTCTTCTCACAATACATTTTGACATTGAGCTGACACTTAGAGCAAACCGGTGTGGTATTTTTCTCGAGTGTTAAGCATGACTGTAACAGATTAAGGGGTCCTGATTCTGCAGGGACTTTTAAAAGAATGCAGAGTTGAGCTGTATTAGCTAATCCATGTGAATGCCATGGATCTGCTTTGTTCTCGGGTGCCTTTTCTGTGCCAAATCAGGGAGATCCAGTGACATCCAAAAGGGATCCTGGCTAATTGATAGATGTGCGTTTCGTTACAGTTCCCAGATAAATGCTGGGACATTAGTATTGTGACTTTACTGCCCGATAGGGAAATGCTGTGTTCTGGGGGTCTCTTTGCAGTACAGGCCCTGGATACGCCATTAATCTTCCAGCACCTGCCAATGCTACTTTCCAATAAAGCTGTCAGCATTTCTGTTACAGAAGTTTGGTGCCCTGGGATTTTTGCATCAGCACTCTGGATTGGAGAATCTTCACTGAGGGATTCAGAGATGAGAGCACCAAAACCAGACATGGAAACTAAAATAGATGTAAATGCACAGGGTGGCCTTAAGGTTCTGACTGTGTAAGACAGTCAGTTGCCAGGTTGTTTGCTGCTTTTGCTCTCTAAACAAATACATTTGTTTTTCTGTGTTAAAGCCTCTTTTTTAAAGAGGGAAGAAGAATGGGGCCTACTTAGATCTTCTTAGCCTGATGAAAGAAGAGAAGATGAACTAGGGAAGAAATCTTGGCAAAGTTTAGCCTCACCTTTGTCCGCAGCCAGGGATCACCCCTGGAGCCCTTTCTCCTAACTGGGCCCAGCTCTGAAATAAGTACTGAATGAATGCTTTATGAGCAAGACCAGTAAAACATTAGTGTTAATTAGCTGTTGGTGAAATAAAATAACTCAGTTCCCATTATGTGAATCAGGAGGGTAGAAATTCTGGGCCTTGAGGGGGTGCTGAGGTAGCAGGAGGCAGAGGTTTGTGATCACCAGACTGGCTGATGGAGCTAAGCCTCGATTTTTGTACAGGACGCAGAATAACAGGGGAGTGAGGACCTTGAATGCCTATGAGGCAATAAGTCTGTAGGTCTTTAATACCAGCATTTGATGCCAGAGAACTGCCAACAAATCAAGTTAGGAAATCTGCGTATCCCTTTTCCCTTACTTTGTCCCTATTTGCACAGTTCTTAATGGAGAGCAGGATTGCTATGGACACGCACAGAAGAATCAAGCCTTTGCTGAGCCATTGGTGAAATACTGAGATGTTACTTTCTGAGCGGTAATAAAATAGACTGATAATAGTTTTTAAGCCTTTAGGCTTCTGGATGTCTTTGGAGCGCATGACCAGCAAATCAAAATCAGATTTAGACGTCTTCAAGGGGCTGTCAGTAAAACTTCATTTGCAGCATAACCTCTGTCCCTTCTCTTCAGTGGGTGTTAGGAGGGCTGAGGAACTTGTCTCAAATGCCTGCAACCTGGACTGCAGCATGCACCCATCGTCCCCGGAGAAGTTACACCACTGTTCTGAGCACTGAGAGCCTGGCTTCCAAGTGAAAGAGGAGGTTTTTTTCAGGTCCAAACAGAAACCAAAGAAGAAAGTTGGACTAAATCATGATGTGAAAATGTGTAGGGGGAAGGTTGCTTTCTCTGTAGCCGTCTCTCATGGTTCTTGCGATATGCGTTTTAATACAGTCATTCATTTTGTTGGAGGCAATATCTTCTCATTACAGAATGATTCATGTTCAGGTGCTTTGGCTTTATTCAGTGCTCAGATGTTCATGACAGAGGTGATTTTGTATCTCAAATCACTTTGAATGCAGTGTTGTAATTCCAGTTTAGTCATAGTGTACCTCCTTCCATATGCTCTCTGGCAAATGCTTTTTTTTCTCCCATAGACTTACTCTGACAAGATCCAAAGATGACACTTTCTAGTGGGCCAGTGTCTTTAACAGTCAGATGTCCAAGAGGAGCACATCAAAGTAGCTGACGGATTACACGTCTTATAGTTACCTCTCAGACTTGCACACTAGTACATGATCAGCTTTCATGGCTGTACTGTCCCAGGCATGTCTGTAGAAGCCAGCTAAATTTCACGCTTAGAGCAAGAGCATGGATTCATCATGGCGTAGTATTCCCAGGCTCTGTATGGCACTAACATAAAATGTCACACATTAAAAGTGTGTGACATTTCCCACATTAAAAGTGACTGATACTGTATAAACAAAATCCCTGTGATATATGGTATTCAATACTTGAATATAGTGTTAGAGCGGATACAGTATAAAGTCAGTATGATTCATGATAAAATAAAATTTAACTTACTGAGATATAATGTTTTGGCATTATCAAAATGCAGAGGAGAGTAGAATCAGAATGCTTCTACTTTTCTATCTAAAATTGTGTAAAAACTGATGGTGCTCCTGCAAATCATTTTGATGACATTGTCTTTATTGAGAGAAATCAGTTCTATCTGTTCTTTTGACACTTACACTTGCAGAAAAGAAGATTTGTTTCTTTTGCCTGGTGGTATGTATATTTCTGCTCACTCACCCTACCTCTCTAAAGCTTTAGAAGAAAATATCCATCCTCTGTCTTTCTGAAGCCAGTGTTTACTGTTGATGAGAAGCTGCAGGAACAGTCAGGCCTTCAAGCAGAAATAGCCCTGTTGCTCTGTGGTTGGAGAGCATCCAGTGACTTCCCTGCTGCAGCAGCATGCACAAGAATGAGAATATTGTATATCCTTCAGTTTTTGTAATAGTAAAATTCCAGCTTTAGGTACCTTTAAAATAACTGACATTACTTTCTAGTCCAAAGAGATTGTCATAGTGAAAGCTCCATGTGCTGCAGTGCATCAGTAACGTTTCAGCTCACTGTCACTGGTTGCTTGTGGAAGAAGTGCCTTCCCTGGTGGGCTTCAAACCTTGCCTGGTGGAGAGAAGGGATGCAAAGTGGAGCGGGTGCTCCGTCATGCAGTCAACTTTGCATGCAGGAGACCTGTTGCCGAGATGTTGTTCTGCCCTCCTCAGCCATCTCCTCTCCAACATTTCCCTTCTGTTCTCCAAATAACAGTGTAGGAGAATGTGCTTACCCAGGTACCACTCCTGCTGAAACCCACACCAAGCCAGCTGTGGCTATAACAAGTCCGTGGACAATGTTGTATGTGTCCTGTGAGTGGACAGACAAATGGAAGGTTGCCTGAGGAAATCCATCATGCCCAAAGTACAAGGTGACAGAACCATAGGGAGTTACGCTGGTGTTTGGTAAGTGATCCTGGAGGATAATTTTTTCTTTTCTGGCAAACACTGAAGGGCAGACACAGCCAGGAGGCCTCAGCTGCAGGACTCAAACAGTTCTCATTGCAAATTGGCATAAGGACGTCACTTTGTGATTCTTCGTGGTAGCGTTCCTTGTATACCCTGTGAGATGATAAATGATCCTCTGCTTCACGTGCTCAGTTGCCCATATCCAAACTGAGGGGGGATCGCTTTTCCTCACTGCATCTACAAACAGGACTTACATGCATGAAGGAGGATGCGCTCCACAGGTTTTACTACTCCTGGAGGCAACAAAATCCTCGAGGTTTGGCAATGCAGACAACCGTGATGGGTATCCTGAATACAACTTGTGTGTTGCGTGCTAGATGTCTCATAAAAAAGAAGCAGAGAGGAGTAGACAGAATAATTCACCCGCTGTGTGGGTTGGAAGAAATGAAGGAGAAAGTACTCAGTGCTTTCAGAAACAGGGTACTGCAAATACAAAATTATTGGAAGGGGATTTCCTAATACTTTCCTGGGAGCAGTTGTCCCTGTGCCTCAGATTTATGTCATTCGTAATGGGCCTTTTCAGTAAGACAGTATAATTTAACAGTAATATCCAGAGTTCTAATAGAAAATTGGTAGGAAGTAAATGAAAAGGGCTTAGTCATTTGCAGTAGTGAACTTCAGGGCAGCTTGCTGCCTTGTAATTCTTAAGGGCATGGGAGAAATTTTCCCTGAGAGCAAACCTATGCAATTACAGGATTTCATCTGCTGGAACAGGATGTGCTGAAGCTGACAGAGACCAGATAGTTCATGAACTTAGGTGTGATATGCTGAGATAATTTGGTGTTCTTTTGGCTTCTGCGTTTCTTATCTATCTATCTATCTATCTATCTATCTATCTATCTATCTCATTCTTTCATATATTCATTTCTAATAACTAACATTTTTGAAGACTTAAAAAAAAACCCAAACCAAACCAAACCCAAGAAACACTGTTGACCCATGTTACTCAACTTAAATGTTAGGAGATTTTCCCTCTGTGCCTGAGTAGTCCCTGTTGGAATGACTGACTGCTGATTTGTTTGTTTTTCAATTGCTTCTGCCATGATGCAGAGGTCAGCAGGACCAGTGCATGTGTGCGTGAAGGCAACCAGAAAAGAAATAGCTCCTCCTGACCCTTAACCATGTGCAAATCAGGCTGGCTGTCACTTACTATTCTCAGAGAGACTTAAGAAACATACTAGAGATTATCCCTGAATTTTTAAACCATGGCCTTGCTGTTACGGGCTGTTATCACTGACCGTACTGGGCACATCCTGACATTTTGGTGTTACGTTTCCCTTTCAATAGGGATGTTAGCTGAAGTCCAACTTTAATTTAAACTTAGATCTAAGCTTTGGTGAGAGAGAGCCAGCTGTGAGAAACTGTCCAACTGCCAGATCTGGACATCTTTTCTTCTCTGTCCCAGTATCCAGAAACCCTAAAAATTCCCTAAGCAGGACTAAACTCACAGTGAGGAGTACAGGTCTTGCTTTTAAGTCCCTCTGGTGAGAACTATATTCCTGATGGTTAACTTGAGGAGACATCCCTAGACAGCTGTTTTTTAAGCTGTCATTAATGTGAGCCTTTTAAAATTACCTTTCGGTGACTTTGCTCAGGAGTTGTTTCTTTCGAATAGTGATGGTATAGCCTTTCTTCATTGTAAAACATGGACCCCTGGGACATCTAGTATGTTTTAGTCAAGCTCAAACTGTCATCTTGTTTCTAGTGAGTCGTGTGTAGGGATTGAATCTTAGGAGAAAAGTACCGAAAGACTGAAAAGTCTTAGAGAGTGATGAGGCCTTAAATGTACCTCTGTCTGCATTCACAATGCAGGTCTCTGGTGGAGGATCAAAGGAAGCAGAGATAATGCAAGAACATTGGTTCGTAACATGGTAGTGTTTTAGCACTTTCTGAGATCATACTTCCAGATGTTGTTTTCTTTTACTAGTAGGATCTTAAAACCAATCAGACATTGAAGGAGAGGTACCATGGGGATAGGATTTCTCCTTATCATGCATAGGAGTTGGTATTAGAATTACAGTTATAACAGCAAGCAAAATACAAGACAGGAATGTTTGGATTTGTGCCAAGGACAGGTACCCCACACACAAGCTGCAGAATCACTGCGCCGCTTGGCCTGTGGTTCAGGGAGCAACTGCAGCAGTGCCAGCCACCTGTCAAATTCTTCCTTTTCTGGCATTGCTCTCTCACTTAACAAACTGATAAGAAGAAAAAATGCAAAAACTTTGAAGGTTCTGTGATTTGTAACTTCTGAGAGTGATTTACACCATAAGCAGGAATCTGACGTTTGCCAGACAGTGACCCCAAAGGTGTAGCTGTGGTCGTCACCCAGAAGTAAGTTAGCACTTGAATGAAACCTTGAAAGAGTAAGAAATAATCCATTTGGTTTTAGGAAAGATGTTACATTTGTGTGATCTGAAAAAACCAATGATAATAAATCACTCATTTTTCCTTAAGCAGATCAGCAAACCATGACCTTATTGATCTGAGCGAAACAAGTTCAGTAACCAATGAAACTGCTTGGTAACTGTTATGTGAAGTGTGAAATTTAGACAGGAATAAATTTATAAAATTCTGATGAGGAGAGAGGAAAGCAATCAAATGCTCAGTTAAGTCTGAAAGCCAATAACGTAGCACATTCTTATAGCAGGTAGTAGTGGATCTGGTAATGCATTAATTGCTGTGGACCTTCAGATGGACAAAGAGAGGGTGGTGTAGTTATTGCTGCTATTGCTTTAACTCAGAACGAGCGAAGATGATGTGAGAGTTGGCCCACACAGTCCTGCAGTAAGTATTGCAGTAACCCAATGAAAATGTCATTAGAAGAGCCAGCGTGTTTAGGTGCATTGGGAGAGGTCTAAGTCTGAGCTCTGCTGTTTCCTGAGCACCGCTTTGGTAACAGCACTTCCCAGCTTTTTTATCTGCCACCGGAGTCTTAGTTCTGAGACCAAATTCATAGAACTTTAGTGTAATAAAAACCCAACACATAATGAAAAATGAACCTGCAAGAAAAAAAAAATCTCAAATCCTCTTGTATAAATATGCAGTTAAAATTTAGGGATTTTGTCAATCTAGTAGATATAAAGCACTCGGCCACTTTGCTGCCTCCTTCCTCTTTATATGAAAATTGATGAAGGGGGGGAAGGTTCCGTGCATACTAAAACCAAAATTATTTCACTTGACTCTTTTAACAAAGCACCCTCACTAGCAGAAACACAAATGCCGAAGGTAAAAGTTTCTTCCAAAGTTGTAAATATTTCCTCTAATTTGAATTAATCCTTAGGGCTGATGAATTGTCTTGAATCCAAAACAAGATGAAAAATAATGTAGGGATTGAACTTCAATTTCAAATATCATTCTTATCCATTTCTTTATATCCCACCTTTTCCCTCTTGTCCTTGCTTCGAAGTCAAGCCAAACTCAAAATTTTGCTTGCTTTTGTTTTGAGACCTGTTAAACTCCCTTGGTTTTCCCTGTGGTTTTCTATTGGATTCTGAGCTGGCTTCAGCTTGTGGTTCAGAGCCAGTTCCAGGTGGCCTGGGGATTGCAAATGCCTTGCCATCAGAACAAAGGAAACTGCTTTGTGAGCTCTGGCAAAGCTAAACCTTTCTTCACATTTCCAGTTGAGAGAGTAGGCCCAGTTTATAACTAGTCCCTTGAAACAGGGAATTACATCTTAGTTTCCGTGTGAAAACATAAGACACTTGAATTTTTTTTTGTACTATGGAGTGATTCTTTCTTTCTTTCCCTCTTCTTGTTCCCCATATGACCACTGCTACCATCTATAGAAATGGAAACCATTGGAAGTCGACTCCCCTGGAAAATGAGTGGTTTGGAAACCTTTCAGAAAAGACAAACCATTAGAAGACCCACTTTCAGACTCATGGGCTTATTTCCTTTACATGCAGAAAGTGGGCTGTCTGCAGTCTGCCAGGTTCATTTGGGTTCCAATATTCTCTACTTGTATGCAACTGAGATCACCACTGAAAGCCCTCCAGCATCTTCCTCATCCACCTGGAAGATGCTTCTTTCTTGTTCCTTTTAGCCACTGATCCTGTCAGCAAAACCAGGTTGTCAGCTTTGCTATTGTTATCTGTTGTTCATTGTGTGCTCCACCTTTCCTCATTAAATACAGTCACGTAACCTTTCCTTTGCAAACTGCTGGGAGCACTGACCTCCCTCACCAAGCTCTGTGACCATGTACTGAAAAGAAAAGCAGATCCTCCTTTTTATAATTCATAGGCCATCTGTTTAGCTTTAAAAAGAAAAGCAGTAAATGTAGGATTCGTGCTTGTCACTCTCCACACCCTTAAAAAAAAAAAGAAAAAAATTTAAAAAGACCCTTACCATAAACAACTTAAATGCAGCTCATCAGGGAGAGCCCTTGCAGACACAGAGGTCCTGAAAACACCTGGAAAGAAAGAACTGGATCCCTCCCAGCACAGTAGCTCTGTGGGCTTCCTGAGGGACTTCTGTGGTTGAGTTCCCACCCCTCAGTGGCCTGTGTGGTTGCCGGCACCATAATGTTCCTGCCTGTTTACCCAGGTGGTAAAAACAATTCTGTAGTGACCATCAACTGCTTTGTGATCCCCTTCCTGAGTTCTCCCTCCAGCTGTCACCTTCTAGAGAGCCCCTTTATGCTCTGGGCCCCGCAAGGGAGGGAAGAGAGCATGTTCCCATGTGCCAGTGAAACCAAACACATGTTTTTCTGCAAATTGCAGTTCAGATTACAAGGGGTTTTTCTGTGCAGAAAAACTAACAAATTCCTGCATAGAACGAACGTGGTCAATTCCATGGCAGTCTGCTGGTTAAAACGAAGGGGATGTATCTTTTTAGGAAGCTCTGTCTCATTGCATCTGAGCTGACAGAAAAAGGGTAGCCTTGGGAGTCTCCAAGAAAAAGGCAGCACAGACCCATTACGTGCTCAGAGGCCTGAGTGGTGAAAGCCATACCATCCTGGGGAACAGCTTGTCTAGCGCAGGGAGGAATGGCTCATGTCTTCTGCAAACTTCAGCTCCCAGCCTTCTGCCTCAAAATTGAGAAAAACAATGAGGCTGATCGAACTGCTGTTTCCTTCTGCACATGACTGAATTATAACTGGTATCCTGAACCGACTAGGTTAAAGGAAGGCTGCTGCTTCATTCACTCCAATTCCTGCAGAAGTAGCCCTTTTCTGAATTATCAGCAGTAGCACTAACGGGAGTGGCAAGTAAAGAAACATTCATTAAGCTTTTGAGTCTGTTGCTGTTGGCTTAGTGAGGGCTTTCTTCATCAGGAGCCTGAATAGCTTTATTGTCTTAGTCATGGAGTGAGAACAAAAGTGAGAGTGCTCACCAGGCACTCAGTTTTCTCAATTCTACTCAATTCTAGTTGTAACTAATGAAAAAGATACTATATTTTTAGGTCGTGGTTCCAGGAAGCATTTTAAATAGAAGTAGCCTCCAGCACTGCTCAAAATACAATCTAAATAATGCAAGATTGTTAGCAGAAAATACAGCACTATTAAATAACACCAAGTAATGGACACTATTAAAAGTCATTATTCTTGATTAGCCTGGATCATTATTACTGAGTGCATGTGACCTTATCTGTACTCAGTAATACTTGTAGTCATTCAGGAATGTTAAATAATCATTAGTGATTAATCACTATTGATTATACTTAGTGGTTGTATCCATATCTTGTGGATTTTCAGTACTGTATCAGGAAGCATTGAAACTTTCCAAATATGTTTTGTTTTCTTCCTACCTACAAAAAAAGGTAACCCTTTTCAAAAGCAAGAAGTTTGGGAGAAAGTTGACTTCTATTCCCTAAATCATATAAGTATTTCTGAAAAGCGCATACAAAATGATGCAATTTTTTATGTCCAGAGGACTTTTGTTTCAGGTAAAATATTACATTTTGTGCAGTTTGTGAGGATGAGACTTTTTGATAGCCTCTCAACTGAAACTCATCATGGCAGTGTGCAAAGTAAGCCTTTCCACTTTGAGGTGAGGGACAGAGAAAATACCCACCGATTTTAGTACATAAATGTACAGGTGGCATTTTGAAGAGGAGTGGGTAGGAAGGGGGAAGTCTGTGGTTCTGCTGAATACATAACACTAACAGCGCTGAAAAAGGGAGGTTTCTGAAGATTGCCTGTTGATTTGCCTTGCAAATACCTCCTTCTGCAAATACCTGCTCATGGCACACCTTTGAGAAGAAACCATTTGCACAGTTTTGCCAGTTCTTGTTTAGCGTGAAGCTTAGAGCCATGATGTATTGTCCCTATAGACCTTTTTATTTTCTTCCTAACTACAGGCTCACTTGACAGAGTGACACGTTGAAACATTGCATAAGAAAAGATTTGTTACGGAGCATGTTGGCTTTTGGTTTGTTTTTTGGTGTGGTTTGGTTTTTGTTTTTTTTTTAATTAAAAGCATTGTCTTGAGTCTAATTGGAGGGAGTAAGCGGCTGGTATCATTAGTGTCAGGATTTGACTGATGGATCACTTTCTGGGTGACCAGGGCAGTTTTTGTCTGCTGTGCCTCCCTCTTGCCTCAGCTAAACCAGTTTGTGATGGAAGAGGCAGTGGCAAAGTGGCATTGCCTGCTGCAAGAGCTCTCCACAGCTCCCTTTGATGGGAGTAGCCACCCAGCATGTCAGTTTTACTCGAGGCTTTTTTAGTTGTGGTGCAGTCAGTTAAAATGACAAAATGATGTGCGATGGGAGGAAAAACCTCATTACACTGTCTCTTGTACTTTGTAGTTTGCTTTTAAAGAGCTCTGTTCGCCATCACAACTAATGAAGGGCAGAAGCTGATGTTCTGGGTTGCAACAATCCTGTGCAAAGTGCAAATGCTTCACAGTAACACCACGGCAAATGCCAGTTTCGGAGATTTTCATTGTGTGTCTGATAGCTCTGTTACAGATGCAAGTCTGAAGGAATTTACCTTAGTCCCATTTTTATGATTATGAGGCACGGGAGCTGGGCTGGTTGTATTTATTCTACCCTGATATTATGAAAAACTAGGTGTAGCTTGCCATCTGCTTACCTGGATTTAACTCTGTCAGGGTTCTTTGGTGATAGAGCAGGCAATGGTTTGAAGTGCTAAGGGATTAAATTTTTTAAGATTTTAAGGCCAAAATGTATCCGTGTAACCAGCAGTCTGACTTCTTACGTATCTACACTGGGTGCCCGTGCCCCCGGGCTGTCAGCGGGGCGGCAGGGTCCCCTCTGAGGAGAGCTGAGGGGCTGCCCGTGCCGGACATGGCCGGTTCCAGTGGCCCCACCGCAGGGCACGGCCGAGCCCCTCAGCAAGGCTGGCGGCGCCTCAGGGAAAGTGTGTTTAGGGAAGGGCAAAACGCTGCCGGGCAGCGAGGGGTGAGGGGAAAAGTGTGAGACACAGCCCTGAGACACCGAGGGGTGGGCAGGGGGAGGGAGGAGTGGCTCCAGGCCCAAGCAGAGACCCCCTGCACCCATGGAGAAACCCTGGGGGAGCTGGTTTTCCTGGCAGGAGCTGCAGCCACGGTGGGCCCACGCTGGGCAGGGGAACATATGAGGAGGAAGGAGCGCAGAGAGGAGCCGTTACGGACAGACTACAACCCCCCATTGCCCACCCCTGCACCACTTGGGATGGGAGAGGTAGAGGAGTAAAAAAAGGAGGTGAGGGGAATGTAGTTTAGCTTTTTTGTCTTTCTCACCATCCAAACCTATTTTAATTTGCAATTAATTAAAATCATTTTTTCCAAGTTGACTCTGTTTTGCCCATGACGGTAATTGGTAAGTTATCTTGTCTTTATCTCAACCCACAAGCTTTTTAATCTTATTTTCTCCTCTCATCCTGTTGACAGGGAGTGAGAGAGCAGCTGGGTGGGCGGCTGGCAGCTGGTCCAGGTCAACCCACCACATTATCACATGCTGTAGGATTTTATATAGCATTTTATATGGAATTTATATAGGATTTTATATTCCTCCTCCTTCAGGGGGAGGAATTCTTCCTGCATGATGTGCTTTTACATCCAACATGTAGCCCTTCTTCTCAAATGCACAGCACTGCATGCTGGAGTGAAATCTCCTGAAGGTGGGAGAGAAAGAGGGAGAGGAGTGTGTGTGACACACAGAGGAAATGGGACAGTGTATCCTGACCAACAGTTGAGATGCCAACAGGTTCCTGGGTTCATAGACTTGCAAGCTTGGAAGAGCTGCTGTGCTGGGTTAGATCACTTGTTAACAAAATTTCCACAGGAGTCTTCACAGTAAATGAGAAATCAGCCTTTACATTTTCTAGTAATTCCTCTGTGTTGGAAATGCACAGCATGACAGTCACTATTTGAATGTGTCGCTGAAGTGTTTGTGAAGATGACAGCATAACAAAGAAAGTTACTGTGCTGCAACAAACATGGTAAAAAGGAGGCAGGATAAATGAAAATATCTTTCTGTCCCTGCAGAAACTCAACATATTGCATGAAGGTGTCCATGTCCTTGACGGTAGCTGAGAATGAATCCGGGCTTTGCTACAACAGTAAGATCAGATATCTGGAAAAATCAGAAGTCACTAAGAGAAAGACAATCTCCTGTCCTGATATTGAGGATTACAAAACAGCCAGTCAAGAGCCCGATGTGGTGTGGTACAAGGTAACTATTGCTGTCTTATTGCTATTGTGGTGAAACTATACAAAACTTCCATTGTTTTCAGTCTGAGGCATAGAGATGGCCTTTTCTGAGCCCGCGGTGGTTTGTGACTGCTCTGGAGGATGCTCTCCCAGTATTACAGAAGTAATACTAAAGTACAGGCAAAACTACCCAGCACAGTCATTGTCCAACAGAAATCAGCATCAGTGAGGATGTTCTGTGCAGGAGGTCACGTGATTTCTCTAACAGCAATACCACATTTCCAAACCACTGTGCCTCTGTACCAGTTTCCACCTTAGTGGGATGTCTCCCTACCTCATACTGTAGCAGAAACAAAGGGAGGCAACCTACAATGGAGCCAAAGGTGTATCAGCACCACCAGCTTCAGCAGTGCTACCCAATTAATTTTTATGAAGTCTGTTGGGTAATTTCACCAAGGCTTGTTAATTTTTACCAAAGTCCACTGGGTAATTTCACAGAGATGCATTTACTTTTGCTGAGGTTCATTGAGTAATTTTACTGAGGTCTGTTAATTTTAACTGAGGTCTGTTAGATACTTTCACTGCTTGTCAGGTACCTTGGCTGGCTGTACCTTCTCCAAGGCCTGTCAAGAATTACAACCGCTTTCAGCAGCAGATGTATTGATGATGTGTTTTTGTAGCTCCCCAAGAAAACAGAAGAATGGCTAAAATATGGATTGTCGGGCAGACATCAGGTACCAAGACCATAGCAGGGTCTGGTAATCTTTACCTGTTGTCTGGACTTGGACCAAAGTTTGATATTTGAAAAGCCCTCCAGTATGAGTTACTGCAAGAAGCAGTGAAAAAGAATAAAGAGCTGAGAGTCAGAGGGAACAAGAAATAGTTGGGCAAGAGGGAGAGCTCAGTGGGGTCTGTGGAAAGTAGAGTTTGGAGCGTAGGGATAAAGGCAGAACGAGTTTAGGACAAACTTGGTTCAGGTAACAAAGACAGAAACACACAAACTAGTTGAATCCTAACTTTTGAGTGCTTTATTTGCCAACCTTAATAACATTAGTTAAAGATAGTTATTTTGTGTGAAATAAGTATTATGTGCAGAGCTGCAGATTTTTTCCTCCTTAGCAGGTTGCATCAGAAAAGAGCAATTATAAAAGTTGTCATGTATTTCTATTTTTTACAGAATTCTCACATGTTCTATTTTATAGTAACAAAACATGTGCCATAATCCACTGTTAGTATAAACAAAATTTTTCTTTCAGCCATTGAAGCTGTTTCTCTCAGCGTATGGGTGGATACCTTCAGTGCTGTTCACACACAAAATATATGTATTCAGTTAAGTCTGAAATCTTGGAAAGTAGAGGGTACTAGAGAGAAGGTGTTTCTTGCCCCTCCTGCCTAGGTGTTATTGAACACCAGATCACTGAACATCTCATTTATTTGTAAGAGCACGTGGCAAAAATAGTCCAGCAGGAATAATCTTCAGCTGTTATGGAGCAGAAATCAGTTTAAGGAAGGTGCATGTACAACCCTGCATCAGTGATGCTTTGTGCTGACCAAGAAAGGGAACGGAAGGGTCTTTGTTCCATATACCCACACACGTTATCTGGGTTGCATACACAGGTTGTGTGACACCAGGCTGGAGTGTGACAGCTGACTGACAAGTCATCACCGTGGTGAAACTGAGCGGTAGTGATGTGATTGGATGGCAACAGTGAGACAATCAAAGCCGACAACCCTTTGTCTGGCTTGATAATGAAGGGAGGCATTAGTGGAATAACCTACTACATGTACCTCCTTATCCATGATTAACAATAACGTGCTATCTGTTCACTACTTAGACAACACCTGTGTTATGTGGACCTGAGTCAGTAATGTGAGATGTCAATATCAATGTTATGCGGAAGGTATATATGTCAGGTTGTCCCTTGAAATTTATTCCTGAAACAGGGTTTTGGAAAAATATTCTAATATTCCATTAATTCTCTGTTAATAGAAGAACAGAAGAAAACCAGAATAACTGTTAATAGAATTCTGCCTATTCAAAACAGCATAAACCCAGTTTCTAGAAAATATATAATTACTTGGATTTCAAAATAATATGATGAGTACTGAGGTAACCCCTACAAACCACAGTCTGGGACTTAGGATCATGGTCTGTGAGGCAACATGTAACAAAAAGCCAGTCCCTTCTCCCAAAGAATAGTGTGAAGTGATGTTCTACTTTAGGATCTGACTCCCGCTTTCTGAAGAAGGCATCTGCTCCCAGTCACAGCCCACTGAATCCTCAAGTTTTTCCCCTCCACCTTTGCGATTGAGTTTGACATGCACATGCAGGTGTAATCAGCTATCTTCTTGTGCAAATCTGCTCCAGAGGCACTGGGTGCAATTCCTTTTCATTATGATGAAATATTTAGAGAAGATTTTCATCCAGGAGGAGAGCGTAAGTTGACCAAAATGGAACAGAAGATAAATATGAGGAAGTCCTTGAGGTTCCTTCTTTATACCTTTGGCTGAAAAGATAAATCCTTGCGCTCATGAGAACCTGCCAGTTCACTGGTACTCAGGGAGTTTGGACCTGTGACTGATGACATACCGTCAGACAAGACAGTAATGGTGCAAGCCCACTGTGTGCAGGACTCACCCTGTCTTCCAGAAGGCTTCTCTCTGTGGAGAGATTAATGAATCTGAGCCAATAATTGCATCAATTTACAGGGAGTTAACTGTAATTTAAACACAGTCTTAAAATAATTATGCCTGAATAGATTTCCACATACACACCCGGTAAGTAATAAAACATTTGCTATGAGGATTTAACAGTAGTATGAACTTCACTTCTGGCTAGAATTATGCTGCATGAAATATTTATTTTTAAAGATTTCCACGATTAATGCTATTGATATACGCACAGCTCTGTTACGCCTCTTAGAACTGTTTTGACAAGAAGTATAAGGATTTTTTAAAAATAAATGTATGTGTCAAGGCATGATTGAATGAATGGGATTTAACAGTAAGAGCAGTTTCACCAAAAATCAGCTGGCAGAGGAAAAAGGCATATTACATCTAGAATGTGGAGTCTTAATCCATTTCCACCATCTCTTTTCTACTACTGGGATGAAGGAAGGGCTGTGAAAACAATCAAAATGTCAGGTCAGGTAGTTGTTATCTACCCTACAAAAAAATACAGTTGTTGAGGTACTGCCACTTAAATTTCAAGGAAGAGAAAAAGAACCATAAGAATGCACAACTTAATTATTGGGGGGAAAGCCCAAAATATTTAAGATGTCTAAGGAGAAAAAATAGGCCAGAGAAGGAAACTTTCAGATTCTTCTAGCAGGTAAACAGGGTGCATATCTGAAATATGCTTACTTTGTTTATTCTCAGAATTGTGTTCCTTCTAAATTAGGATTGAATAGAACTGAATCATATTCTTTGCCCAGTGTTCAGATTTAGTTCCCCCAAGTCAGGGGTTGATGCACCTTTAAACAGGACTGAAAAATTGAGTGCAAATCAGAAAGGATTTAATGGCATTTTCTGGCTCAGGTCTGTGTCCTGCGTGAGTCTCGACTCAGTGCAATTTAGTAACAAAAATAAGCTCTGATTCTTCTTAGCACAGCAGATAGGATCTGCATTCTGATCATGCTCTGTCATCAGTGTTAACTAAAGTCCACATGCAAGACAAGATTACGCTTTCCTTACAACTGTACTTTGGAAACAGAAAGATAACCTGAACACTCAGTTACCTGCAGTAGAATTGCACAGTTTCAGTATTCAAACATGTTGTAACTGAATTTGGCGTACTAGGGATAGGGATAAAAGCTTCAGCACTCCATTTTCAAGTGCAAGGCCAAAAGCTCACAGTCCCATTTTTTTTTATTTCTTTGCTATTATCCTTTAATTTAGAAACTGACATTGTGGATTTGGAATGTGAATGGAGCCCCATGAAGAAATTGTGTTTGTGTCATTCTGATCTCTTGTCATGCATGTCAATGCATTTTCTTGTTTGGTTGTTTTCTTAAGAGAAAGCTTTGTTCTATTTTGTTTGCTGTATTTCTGACACTGCTGTTGCAGACGAGCAGAAAATGGGGCATACGTCTGGGCTATTTACATGAATCTCTGAAGCTGCTGAGCCTGATGTAACTGATGCGAGATTATTAGTTGCAGTCTGAGAGCTTATTCCATGTTGGCACCTCACGAGAAGGGATAGAGGGGCATTAAAGGTACTTGGGCCCTGTGTTGGTTTGTGTGCTCTGAGTACAGAATTAGCCAGAGCCTCCCAAACTGTTGGGAGCACTACTGTTTTACAGAACTGAGGAGAGCATGGTTTTGTTTGCAGGCAGAACAGGCTTGATGTTAAAGGTATTGAGATAACTTTATATATATAATCTTATAATCTTATATCTATCTTATATATATAATCTATATATTATATATAGAGATTATATATATAGATTATAGATATAGATATAGATTATATATATTCTATATATATAATCTTAAAGTACCATTTTAAAGGGACAATGATAAGATTGTGCCTATGCTTTTAGTTCAGAGCATTCCAAGAGGTATTCGATCATGAACACTGTTAGCATGGAAAGTGACTGATGTAGCTGCAAGGATACAGAATGTTAGGAAGGGGAGAGCCTCTTCTTGCACGGTATCACACACTATACAGAAGGACTCAAATGCCATTCCAGTAGGACCACAATTCGTAATGATGAACCTAAATCTGCCAGATATCAGCTAAGGTCTGCCTGGCAAAGTCAGTGAGAGTTGCAGGCCATCAGTACCATGTATTCCCTCAGAGGGTGCACGTGGGGGTGATGTTACTAAGAGCCCAGTGGTGGGAAAAGGCTGAATCGGAGTGCATCAGGTGCCAAAGAAGCCAGTGATGAGAAACAAGTCCATAAGGAAACCAGGCTTCCTGAATTCTCTTGCTCACAAAACTGCTGTTGTTCTGCCTGTTTTCTTCTGTTGGTAAATGGTTCTAGCCTGAGACTGTGTGTAAAGTTTGCCTTCAGGCTAACTCTTAACAGATGTTGCCCTTACTCCCTTCAAACCAAGATGTATTTTAATGGTCCATGCTAAAGTAGAGGTCTTGGCAGTTTTTCATCATGAAAAAGAGAAGATACTTAACCATTGCTTCAGGGCACCACGTATTAAACACGGCCCATGTGATACAGTGGGAATTAGTGAACCGTAAAACATTTGTGTTTAATTTCTGTCTTCAATTTAATTCCAGTTTCAGGTCTCTGTGCTTTCTGAAATTATATTTGGATTTGAATTGCAAAATATATTGATGGTTGTTTACCTATGTATAATAACGAAAATCTGATCAGACAGCACTGTCTTCTGTCATACATGCTGGGTAATTTTGGCAATGGATTTTTTTCTGCAGGAATGTAAACCAAAAATGTGGAGAAGCATTGTAATTCAGAAGGGAAATACTCTCTCAATACAAGAGGTCCAGGAAGAAGATGGAGGAAATTATACCTGTGAACTGAAGTTTGAAGGCAAGCTTATACGAAGAACAGTTGAATTGAAGGTTACCGGTAAGAATCTTTGTTCTATGCCAATAGGAAAAATAAAGCTTTGAAATAATAAGAAAAAGTTTTTTTCACATTTCTTGCTTCTGTTTGATAGAAGTAAGTCCAAACCAAATCTCAATAGCCGAGCAGTCCCAAACTAGGGGAAATTTATAACAAGATCTTATAAAATTCCACAGAAGACTACATCTACCTCTTGCTCTGTACAAAACCTGGAAATGCTGGTAATAAAGCAGAAGGTAGGGTGTACCTAAGTCCTCCCTATATGCTGGAAGTAATTCAGACTCCAGTTTTGTCTTCAATGCTAAACAGAGGGAATGTTGACTGAAGCTGTAGAACAGGCTTTTGGTGAGGTTTGTGCTAGAATAAAACAGCCAAAAGAGACACTTTGAGCAATTAATTTTTTTTTTAGTGATTGTTCCATATTTTTAAGCTTTAGTTTAATTTGTGATGATCAACCTCTCTCATCTAGGGTTTGTCTTTAGTGAAGAGTGTGGCAAAACCCATTGCAAGGATGAAGTTAGGAACATTGGACTGTCAGGGGGAAAGTAACCCGATTCTCAGGAGATCATACATTGTGTGTTTCTGATTCCATGTAGTAATCTACTAGTTGACAGTATTTTTCTGTCTCCTTCCGTCAGGTACCAGAAATGAATTGGTAAAATAGTATTACCTACAAATATATTCCTGATTCCTTTCCATTCCACTGTACAGCATGCCATCTATAGTTATTATTTTGCCTTCAGTGTCTGTGGAACTTTGCAAGTATCTGAAAAAGCTGAGTGCTTTTTCAGCCTTTCACACAAAACCGTATCAACAAATGGTTATGTATTTTCCCATCTGTGTTTCAACATACTGATTAAAATGGGGTCCTACTTATAGCAGTGATAAGTAGAATTCTACTTTCTTATATGAAGCTGAATTAGTCCATGTAGTATTTCTCATGTGTTCTTGAAATACAATTCTTTCCTTTGTTTTGACTGAAATCCATTTTCCTTATCATTATTCCTTATTTTAAATGAGTTGTTCTCCCTTTGTGCCAGATTCATATATCATGTTGATTCTTTATTGTCCATTTTTGACCATGGACAGAGCTCTAAAGTATTGATTTGACCTACCTGACCCCAGACCTGTCAAATGAAGATGTAATACCTGCCCTGTGGATAGTTGCTGTCCTAGGTAGCATGCTGCTCTTCAACCAGAATATGAACTAAGTGTGACAAAGTGAAAATGAGATGCATCTAATTCAATTCCCCATGATGGATATTCTTCAGATAACAGATATTCTGTGTTCTCCCTCTCATCATGACCTTGCTAGAACTCATGTGTTCTCTTCATTATTTGAACAGTGTGGTGGTATATTCATGGTTCACAATTTAATGAATTTGTCCTAAACGAACTATAGTATCTATTAAAGTTGTTTTATTAAAATGTTTATGACCTGAATTGTTAAAAATGTAAATATGGACTGTGCAAATGTTCTCCTTTTTGCAAAATGCTTGAGAACCAGGAGATTGTTCCCCTTGTAATTTGGTGTGAAATTATTTTATTAAATTTCCTTTAGCTTCTAAAAGCACATATGTTAGTAAACACCTTTTGTAGATTTAAGTTTTTGGGAGACATATCTGATGTTATGAGTTTGCTGGTTGAACCTCCCTAGATACCTGGAATAGGCTAGTAAGTTTATGTAGATGATGACCTGAAAATATGGATTAGAACTACGAATGTAATACATAGAACCATGTAAGCATATTATCTTATAGCTTGGTGCTTCACCAAGTTTCTTTCTCCCGTTCCTGTTTTGTTTCAGTTTGTGAATTTTATGTGCATGTGGGTTTAGATCTTTATGGGGGAGAGGTCAAAGAAAACTCATACAACAACCAGCAGTGAATTACCTGTGTTGTGTGGCTGGCCCTGTCGGGTGGAGGGTCCTGAGGCAGATCAGATCACAGACTGGGAGCAGGTACATGAAATACTCAGGGACTTTGTGGAAGAATATGTCTCATGGGAGGCAGAAAGAAAACTATGTACAGGTGTAGCTGTTGACACACAGCCTGAGAGTTTGCTTTCCCTGTGGCTAGTGCAGATCTAGGTTGGAGGCACCTCTGGGAATCATCCCATCCAACCCTCAGCTCAAGCAGAACCAGCTACAGCAGGCTGCCCAGGGCTGTGCCCAGCTGGGTTTTGATTATCTCTGAGAATGCAGACCCTATTACCTCTCTTGGCAAAGCTGCCACCGTGTTCAACCATCCTCACAGTGAAAAAGATTTTTCTTAAATTTAAACAGAATTTGTTTTGTTTCAGTTTGTGTGCCCATTGCCTCTTATTTTTTTTCACGGAGGACCATTGAGAACAGTCTGGCTACATCTTTAACCCTTCCCACCAGGTGTTTATACACATGGATAAGTTCCCAATGAACCTCCTTTTCTCCAGACCAATCCACCCCAGCTCTCTCAGCCTCTCCTTGTAAGGTAGATGTTCCAGTCCCTTAATCATCTTTGTGGTCCTTCACCGGACTTGTTCCAGTATGCCCATGCCTTTCTTGTAGTGGGATTGATGTCGCCCTGGGCCACACTGTTCACCTGCCTGAAAACTGAGTTCTCATCAAAATACTGTACCAGGAGGAGGTAGGCTGGGACCAGGGCTCAGGCTGCTGAACCTGCTGGTCTTTATAAATCACTGGCAGCGAATACTGCTGAAGGCTCACCAGCAAAGCTGTGGTAGAGTTGTCTCTGCTGTGCTGCAATGCAGATATGGAGAAAAGGATCTTGCCTACTGTTTTCTTTTGCAGGAACTTTCTAATGCTGTTTCTAATGCTGTTACATATTAACGTGCCTGAATTGGCATTTATTGGCAAGTGCCTGAGTTCCTCTAACAGTAAAGATTTTGAACAGCAAGACCCTGTGGGCTGCTGCTAGCAGCCATGGTAACCTGAAATTGTTATTAAAGAGTTATTCTGAAAGTGAAACAGGCAACTCCACATCTCCCTCAAGCAAGGAGAGCTGCACTGCCATGGAGAGAGAGGAGGCGGGGTTAGATTCCCTGTAGTCTTTCAGGCATTTGCTAAAGTACACAATACTTGAAATGCCACTTAAGCCAATTCAGTTATTTACTTTATCTCTTGATTGTAAGACAAGGATCTTTCTTTGTTTAAAGTTGAATCAAATCTGGTACGTGAGGTTTTAAGTCCTTTTTGGAGATTCTGGTAGTTATGGAAGTAGCGATATGAAATAACTGATATTCATAGGTAAATGCAGTATGGGCATCTAAAGAGTGAGACTTGAAATCAGAATAAGTGGAGTGTTGACATAGCAGGAATGGGAATAACAGAAGGCTTCAGGAAAGTTTGAAGGTGCAGGAGCCAGAAGCACCATTTTAACTTGCTGTTGGAAAAGGTAATCAGAAGAGTTAATGATATCCAGGACCAATGCAGCAGCTTTACTGAAGAAGTGATCCCACAAGGCAGCCTGATCAAAGTTAATTGCAGACAAGAGAGCAGTGGTGGACTAAGTGAAGAAGGACTGTGTATTTGGTATTCATATTAGTGTTGCTTAAGCATTTATTTCAAGTAGAGTCTGCTAGGTGAGAATTTTAATTAGGGGCCAAGCCCTGCTCTTATTAGTTATCCAGCGATTACTTAAGCAAAGTTCCAGTGAAGTCATTAGAGCTATTAGAAGGTGCTGCCTTAACTTCCTGTGCCAGAGCATCAGAGCAGTTGTCTGAGTGGCTGCGGCTGTGCAAGGGAACTGCAAGGACAGCATGTGCCAGTCCCCAGGCACTGCTTTTGTCAGATCCAGGCTTGCCTTCTCACTTGTGCAGACCCAAACGAAGATCTCAGTGGCTCAGTTAGAGGTAGAAGGGGCATTCCTGCTTCCTTTCTTCTTCCTGTGACTAAGTCATGATACTAGCTACTATGAGATAATTTGTAAGAAAAAAAATCTCTGGAGTCACAGATGGAAACTGAAAGCCATCAATGTAACTCCTGGCCACAATAAGAAAGACAGAGATCTGGGTTGTATTAGTAGATGAGAAGAGCACAAAACAAACTGGTAAAATGGCATTTGTGGAAACGTGTAGTTTGACTGCACATGGAGTACTGTATGTGGTTGGTAATATTATCATATAGCTTTGATGGTTAAGGTACAGGTGAGTGGGATTAAGATTATAAAAGGCTTCAGAGGCTATAGCTCTTTGGGGTTGTAAGGAAGAGGCTTGCAGCCTAGAATATATTCGGAAAATATTTTGATGACAAAGTATTTATAGGGACAAAATCCTGAGCTACAATACAGCACTAATGAGCACTGCCTAAATCTTAGTGTTTGGGTGCATTTAACAATCATAGATTGTCAACAAAACAGCTTTTTCATCACTCTTTCTTCATGGGTTTGTTATATTATGCAGACAGATGTGAAACAAGTCTCGTCAGCCTTTTTTGCTGAAGAAACATGACAACAGCGTTATCTCTTAGCAAGTAACATGTAACCCTTCAGTCAATGTAAAAACAAATAATATATATATGTTTTCACTTTGCTTCTTGGTAGTTTTGTTGTGGACAAACGAGAGAAATTAGCAAATGTGATCCAGGGTTCTAAAGCCTAAAAATGTAACAGAAACTTGGGTTTTAATTAGATAATAAATTAGAGTCCACCCACATAGAAAAGATGAGCATACTAGTATAAAGTTACAGATAATCAACAATATCAGAATTTATTAGTTTTTAGAAAAATTACAGATATTCAGGAATACCAGAAATCACAAGCATTTTAATTAGTATTTTTAATGCCAGTGTTTATTGAAGAACAATTATATTATTCAGATAAAAAGGAAAACCCAAGCATAAAAAGTCATGTCGGTTTTGAAAGGCAATTTAGGCGACCTCCCGCTTTCCCCAACCCTATCAACAAATTCGCTCTGTCTTGATACAAAGCAATGTTTCAATAGCTTTTGGGATGAAAATGTGCAATTAAGGAGAATACCTGCTATGTTTATCTGCTGGTTCTGCACTCTTTTTTTAGTTTTAGAACACTGGTCTGTAAGGAGGCAGGCTTAGAAGAAGATGTAAGCAGATGTACATTGGAGGTTGGGAAAGGGTTGACCCCCCTGGGAAAGGAGCAAGCCCTGCTCTCAGGTCCCAGGTGTCCCCTGGAAAATGGGGCTATCATGCAGGGATGTGCTTTTCCACGGACAGCTATGCTAGTGGGAGAGGTTGCCTTGTTCCTTCTGCGCTCTGTGAAAAGAGGTGATTTGTGAACTTGTACCGGTGAATTATTTTCCAGTTTGATAGCAGAAGCTGCCCATCTGACCAACTTCATAAACTGCTGGTGATAGATTGCAGTGACGTGCAGGAGTTACTGGGCCACTCTGTCCAGCAGCCTTATCCTCCAAGTTTCCTTCACTCTCTGTCATATTCTTCATAGGCTGCTGAAATGCCTGGCTGTTCCTAAAAGTCATTTATGCAGCAATATTTGTTTTGACCATCATAAATGACAAATTATTCCACACGGTTACATGGATTGAATGATTCTGCCTGAATTCACTCTTTGCTCATAGTTTTTCAATTAAATTCTTTCAAATCTTATTACATTGCCCACTTTTCAAATTACACCTGCTGCTGTTGCTAGATTTTGTTTGTGTGTTTGGGACCCCTTTATTAGCACAAGCAATTGATGGTGATTTGCTGTTATTAAGCCAAGGGGGTGAATTGGATTTTGAAATGCAAATGATTAGTCATACTCTCCGGCAGCTCTAGGGACATACAGAGGCAAGCTACCACAGAAAAAGTGAGGATATGAGCTAAAATGTACATCCGCTGTTTGGTGGTAGTTACTTTTTTTGCACATTTTTAAGCCTCTAAACTGGGTATGCTATTTTACATTATTTGTAGCCTAATCTAGTGACACATTGCCAGGAATCAATGGGTGCTGATCAGTACAAATTTACACCTGCATTAATCTGTAATTGCACCCTAAACCTTATTAGTTTAAAGTAGGTAAAGTATTATCAACAGAATCATACAAATGACATGATGACTGACAACATTTTTGGCTGTTGACAGTCTCCAGAACGACCACAGCAAAAAGTGTTAAGATAAATTAAAAGCTTATTTGAACTGCACTGAAACATGTCCTTTGGAATTCAGGTGATTGTAAGGGATTTACTTTTATAATGTAAAATATAAGAATTGTTATTTGCTTAAAAATCTGAAGACATTTAACTATAATTCTATCCCAACAGCATTATGTTTTGGCACAAGCAGTTTAGTAATCTGCAGTGAATATATGAAATGTTATAGTATTGCTTTAGTAGTTTATTGTGGTTTAACCCCAGCCAACAACTAAGCCCCACCCAGCTGCTCGCTCGCTCCCCCCGGTGGGATGGGGGAGAGAATTGGAATGGTAAAAGTGAGAAAACTCACGGGTTGAGATAAAGGCAGTGTAATAGGGAAAGCAGAAGCCGCATGCGCAAGCAAAGTAAAACAAGGAATTCACTCACTCCTCATGGGCAGGCAGGTGTTCAGCCATCCCCAGGAAAGCAGGGCTCCATCATGCATGTAATCGTGACTTGGGAAGGCAAATCCCATTGCTCTGAACATCCCCCCCTTCCCTCTTCTTCCCCCAGCTCTATATGCTGAGCATGATGCCATGTGGTGTGGGACATCCCTGGGGTCAGTTGGGGTCAGCTGTCCCAGCCGTGTCCCCTCCCAGCTCCTTGTGCCCCTCCAGCCTCCTCACTGGTGGGGTGGGGTGAGAGGCAGAAAAGGCCTTGGCTCTGTGCAAGCCCTGCTCAGCAGGAATGGAAACACCCCTGTGTTATTTTCCAGCACAAATCCAGAACACAGCCCCATACTAGCTACTGCAAAGAAAATTAACTCTGTCACAGCCAAAACCAGCACATAGTTACTTATCAAAAAAACCCCTGCTTTTAGCTCTAAAAGGTCACTGAGCTCTGAATATTGGTGTGCAGATGGGAACTGAATATACATAAAAGCAGGGCCAACATAAGACACCAGTTAAAAAAACAGGTGGCTAAGGAATAAAAGTGGATGAACTTAAAGTATTCAGCAGAGTTTTCTGCATGCTGACTGGGATGGGAAGTGTTTGCTGCATTTGGAGCTGTTTCCCTTTTCCTGGAAACAGCTGCTCCTTCTAGAGAGCTCTTTTTTTAGCTCCACATCTCCAAATGAAAAATTTCCCCTATTTAGTGTTCACCAGAATTGTATCGCATCTAAAGTGATGTTGAAGCTGTCAGCAGCTGTTGGACACAGGAACATGCTTTTCCTTCTTTCCTTTCTCTCCCAGCTTGGCAGCTTTAGCCCTTCTTTCCCCACCATGAACAATGTTCAGTTCACTCTCAGTGCTTGGCAGTCCTCTCCCCTCTCTACATATGGCCTAGGGTGCCTGTCCCCCATCGTATCCCATGTGAGTGCTCTGGCTAGAGCTCACTCTTGGCAGGAAATGTACTGTTTCCAGCCGAAGGCCCAACTTCTGCTCTCCGTAACTTCATGGAGAGCTGCTGGAGTGCAGTCAGAGAACATTGGTGCTTTCTACTTTAGAGCCCAATTTTGTACTTAACAAGCTATTTTTATCTGTAAGCTGTAACTCCCCCCTGTACTTAGTAATATGGACAGCAAATCACTGTGCAAAATGCTTCCAGAGTAAGGGTGTGATAGATGTTTGCACCGCTTCCTTGGCTGATGTGAGGCCATATCTCATGCCTTGGCCTCAGGAGGACACAGGGAGATGGGGGCTCACACTGTGGCTTCCCTGATGTCTGCCCATGTGCTGCACTGGGCATTAGGTATCATTCTCTAGTAGTGTCACAAGGTAAGATATAATGATTAACTGACCAGAGCTGCTGAGCTCAAAATAAAGTACGCATTTTCAGACTTCCATCAAACATAGCGCAAGCAGTTAGGAAGGGTAATAAGCATGTGAGATTTTCACAGTGACTTATATTTCCTTTTTAATTCATGGTGTTAGTACATGCCATTGGGCAATGGACAGTATTGGTAGAGGTAGAGGCAGCAGGGCCTTCATTCCTTCCAGAAAACACCTTTTAATATTTTTTTCGGAACAGAACTTTTACCAGTGTTTGAGTCCAAAAGAGAATAAATGAAGAAAAATCTGGAGAAACCTATTCTTGGGGGGAAAATACTTACAAAAAACAAAAGGCAAAGAGAAAAGCAGCTTGCTTGTAACTACAGTTCTAATAACTGTAGTTATTAGCTAAATCTGCAGAAATTCTGTACTTCTGGGGGATACTACAGATTGTTTGGGGACAGAAGATCCTTCCTGTTCCCTTCTAATGTTGACATGTAAAAATATATAACATTTACATCATATCCAAAGAGACATTTCCTGCTGCTATAACTTACACATTTCCATAGCAAGACTTCATCTCTTCTCCCTGTTTGCAATATCTTGACACAGTCAGGGAATCACTTTTTCATTAAACGCAAAGGATAGAGGAAAACCTGTCCAAATTAAGTTTTTACTGAGAGTCCCAGACTTTAAAAGACCTTTAGTCAGTCTCCTTTAGTAGGAGATACTGTATGTAGCATTTCCTCTGCTGCATTTTCATGTAAATGATGTATTGCATCTTCTAGTATTTTGATTTTCTAAATGAAACCTTCCTTTCTGTGACAGAAACCAGGCCAGAAATGGGTTAAGTGCTGACAAATACAGTACTTAAAGACCAGGAAATGAATTTCACAGCTGGGTTCTCAAACCATTACTGAAATAACTGTCTATTTAAAGCTACATATAGGAAGTGCCAAAAATTAGAGTTTTCTTTTGATATATTTTATGTGATTTGTATTAATTTTTATCAAGGTCCTTGTTTTGTAAATATTAGGTTTCTGTTTCTTACAGTAAAGTATTTATCTTAAACCTCTAATTCGGATTCTGACTTGTTACATGTCTGGCCAGCAGCATCCTATTAACTGCTGTAGAGAGCTAAGCATGTTTCTGTGGTCAAAGCACACTTAATAGCCAGTAATTTCTATAATGACTTTAATTTTTCTAGCTACCTCAGGCAAACCCAGTGTGCTCCAGAAAGAGAAATGTGGCCATTTGCTTTTGACCGCATTTGGAAAATGGAGCAATTTCTCTACCTCTTTCAGAGTGTTCCTTGTTCAACCATGCAAAAACCCCAACATAAATCTGCAGGAACTTCTGTGCCTGCGAAGAGTCACCAGGAAAATACAATCCAGAGCGAGATACAATGCAGGTGCCCATTTACCTGGAAGAAGTGACACAGCCAGTCACATTCTGTCTTTTAACATCTCTTTTTCACCTGACACCCGGCAAGGTCCTGATAAATTGACCCAACTCGATGGTTTAAAGAGCACCTCATCAAAGTCGGTAAGCTGAGGATCTGGACAGTATCTAAAGGATGCACGTGCCCATTCGTGGTTGCTGTGTGAACTGTGTCACTGTTGAAGTAACAACGCAATATATCCGCAAGGATAAAAGCTCCTTCATTTTCTGCCCCTCAAATGATCCAGATTGATGACTTTCCCATTCACCAGAGTGACCTGTTAATATAGGGCTCATGAAAAATGAGTTTGGAAGATAAACATTAAGTATTACCTCCATATTTCCTGCAGAATGTACAAGTTCTAAGGGCAATGAGAAATGTAGCGATATGCTGCAGTCTATGAATTATATATAGTCTCAGTACTCTTGGCGCTTTACTTACAGCTTCACAAACGGCCTTCCTAGCTCATGAACATGCAAAGTAATTAGAATGGCAAATAGCATTAGTTTTTATTGACCTGTGATGCCCTCTAGTTCTCTGTGATGTTCTTGAACATCATGTAGTTTTTTTTCCCTTCAGCCGTAAATCGGCAGTTTGCAGTTTGTAGCATTGATTATTTGGTATTGTCTAATTTATTGATGTGGGCAGCCAAGGCTTCCACACTTGTTATCGGTTGCTTATTTGTCCAATGATCTGTCATTGTGCACAGCAACTGTAGCTTGCTGAATTGCTTACTATATACTGTAAATGTCAGATATGAGCTCCCACTTTAAGAATTGCCTTTTATTCTGGGAGCTGCTGAGCCACATTCTCTAAGTGTGTTGAGCTTTCAGTAGTGGAGGTGATTTAGTATAAAGGATAGGACTGTGGGTTTTTTGCCCACAACAGCGAGGTAGAGTGCAGCCACTGATATAAACTGTACATTTTCATTTCCTATATAAAAGAGGCTTCCTTCATCATGAAAGTGTAGGCTGGGTGCTCATTCTTCTTTATTAATAATAGATAGGCAGATAGATGCACAGACATGGAGTAACGCTGCCCCTGAAACCATTTTGCTAATAGTAAAATAGATACACATGAGTGAGCAGATTGCTTTACGCACTAAAAATGCAGCCTTCCCACCCTCCCAGAGAAACGCTGCAAATCTTGACTAATGTTTTGTCTCATAACAAAATTGTGAGTATAGGAAGCAATGACTATCTAGTTCCTTTGAAATAACTGGAGAAATTTTAATAGAACTGTAGTAACTTTAGCTGGGGATTAGGGTTGTGTTTTCTCAGCACAATGTCGATGCCTTTCGGAGCTGGTTTATACTGCATAGCACTTGTGGCTGAGTATCTGAGGTGAGAAGTTCTGCTGTGGAAGAAATAGAGCTCACTACTGAATTGTCAGCATTATTTCTTGCTGCGCTTATATAGTCCTCAAAGGTGCCTTATTCAAGTGCCTGTTTGGCCTGACCCTGTTTAGCTTATGAGATCTGACAGTAGTAGTATTGCTTCAGGCTCTGTTGTTACCCTTATGAAGTTCACCAGAAGACTGAAGCCAGTAACTTACTGAGGTTGATTCTGTGCCTTGCAATTTTTAAGTTGAAAGGTCATATGAAAATATGGTTTGTGTGTTAAGTACCCTGTCTGTCTTTAATAGCATGAAGCAGCATGGGATATATGTTCTTAATTTTTATCAGGACCAACCAAGCTATTTTCTGTCTTTGATAGTATTGATTGACCTCTTGTAAGCAGGAGAAAAATAAGGATTCAACTAAATTTGTATTTAGGTGTTTATGACTCCAGTCTATTTCAAAAGGATAGGTAACTACTAGGTTACATTAGACTTTCATGTGGTGACTTGCAATGCAAGCATGTTTCGGTAAATAAAATCAATTTGCAAACAATGGGAAGGGAACAGTAAGTGATTTAACGTTTCATCTTTTTCTTTGGCTTAAAAAGAAAAGCTCTCAGAGGTGTTGTTTATGACAAGCCCTACGGGCTGAAGTACTCTGAGAAAGTGCAGGAAATGCAAAGGGCAGAGTTGCAAACCAAAATGATTTATCAGTAAAATTAATGAACAATATAGTTGTAAATTTGTAAGGCAGCTTTGGATTCTTATCCTATATTTTTTTTTCTGGTATAGCCCAACTGAGGACCTAAAGGACTGTTTCTACTAGTAATGGGCAGTGTGGTCTGTGGGGTCTCTGGTTTTATTTTATCTTGGCTGGTACCGGTTCTCTTGTGTGGGTACCTGTCTGCCAGGAATTGGTCTGAGATAATTTCATAACGGCTTGAGATGATAAAAGGCCTCTGGTTATATCAAAGCAGACTAGATTCAAGCACCAGATGGCTTTTCATTTTTATTGAGTACATATCACATTAGTAGTTGTGGATAGCTGAGTTGCCCATCCTGGGCCATGAGTGGTTATAGTTTCTGGCAGGGAAGGAGCCAATTTGCCGTAAGCCGTATATGCCCTTATGACTTCTCTGGAATACACTAACATGCTTCTTTTTCTTCCTAAATGGGAAAAGAGGTGCATCTGGAACAAGGGAGGGGTGACCCTGCTGGGGCTCTGACAGCTCTGTAACCTCTAAGTGGCTGTAGCAACTGTATTTAGGCAGATGTTTTTAAGGAGAATATTGTTATCTGCATATATGTGCATATGACTATGCAGTAAAGTGATCTGATTTAGAGATGTCATTTCAGTTGTGCTTCTCTTGGAACACAGAATGTTGCAGAAATACAGACAACTTAATTCATAAATAAAATAGGAATGAGAGGTACTCAATGGGGTTTTCATCATGGTGTGGGTGACAATGTGAGAGGAAGGGGCCTCAGAGATACTGTGGGAAGGATTGGACGGTCAGAGATGAAGACCTTGGTACTTGGTTGAGTTTTCTGATAAAAAAGTCTGTTTGAAACTGGTGAAGAACCTAAGCAAAGCTTCAGGCTGCTGAAGAAATTTGAGTTTTCTGAAAAAATAATGAGTTTTGTCAAAGAGGAATGTTAGCATTTGTCCCCTTATGAAATTCTTTGTTCTTCCATAGCAAAAATTCCATCTTGGGATAAACTGCAACTTTTCTGTGGTGTTCTCCAGAGGGAGAGAATTCCATTTTCCTAACCAAAAGACTTTTTCCATCACTTGACAAAGAAGCTGCACTCAGAGGAAATACTGTGATCACGGTCTGGGAGTGAGTAGAAAAGATGGTAGAGAGGTCAGTTTGGAAAGGTGGTGGTGCTCAGCAGTTAGTATTGTGGTGCCTACACCTCCAGCAATGACAAAGTCTGTTATGTCCTCATCTTCAACATGTTTCATACAGCCTATGCAAAGAAATGGTTCATAGTTTACCCATATACTGAAGTTAATTCACTTGGGATTCTTTGTTTTAAACAAACTTATCAAAGAGAAATTTCTCTTCCATGTTAGTGGCTTCCCATACAGGGTAATTCAAGTTCCTATAGATTATGCCAACATAACTGAAGCAGTATAGTAAAGCACAGAAGTATTTCCAACCATTCCCTCAAGGATAGTTATCAATGCTAGTTATGATAGTTATCAATTCATTCCAGAAAATCAGTCAGAGAAGCTGGGCACATCTGAAAAGTACATGTTGTATCATTCTACCCATATGGAAAAATGTCCCATTTTGTGTTTTATTTTTGATTTCTGCTTTTTCTCCGCTTCCCAAACGTGAGTAATTCTGTTCCCCACTATCCACTGTCCTGCATCACAACTGGAATTGTGTATTTCATAAGCAAATACTGAGGCTTGTTTCAGCTGGAGCTCATGACATGGGGGAGAGGTTAATATCATACTCTGAAGATAAGGAGTGGCAATTATATATATTAGTTTAATATAGAGGATATTGACTGGAAAGAATTAAAGATGGTTCCTTCTCATTAAGTTGCGGGAGGGTCAGAGGCTTTCAGCACCTCCAAGATGTCTGGCTATCTGCCACCGTATCACTATTCCTCATCAGCCTAGGCCTTATTTTAATATTTAAAATGATGCCTCTTTTCTTTTTCTAGCCCTCAAAAGGGCTTTAATTCTTTTACTTGTTCTACCAGTGCTCTAGCTGCTACAGCTGTTGCTGTCACATTTAATAAGGGCTTTGTAGAGTTTAAATATTGCATTGCTGCACCAGCTTTTCTTTGGTGTAAGAGAAGAACTTTGTTCATTAAGACGAGGTGCTCTTCACTGGCTCTGCTGCTGACGTGTGGGTTTCAGCTGAAGGTGACAGGAACTTGTAAGTTGCCCCGGTATGCAAGTGAAGCTCCCTGCGGAGCAAGTGCTGCCTGACACTGAATGCAGCCATCAATGGAGCTAGGAGCTTGATGTGCTGTGTGATCCCATCCAGCACAGAGCCCTCACCGATTTGTCCGGGTCTGTGGTATTTGCAACCTTATGTCTTTTAAATAAGAATTTTAAATTGACCACATTATAGTTCCTGACTTGTAGTTATGCCATTACTCCCAACTTTGTGGTTGTATATTTCTCATTTTAAAATCTCCAGTGATACTGTGGTTCTTTTTATGCAGTAAACAGGTAACTTTCCTTTGCTCACTTGTAGACTAGGTGGGAAATAAGGCAGCAATGTGGACAGTAGCTTGACATTTTAAAATGTCAGGGGGAGGAGGAAGCAAGACTAAAACTTGATGTCTTCATGCCTACAGTAACTCAACTGCTTATTGAAATATTCTTCTCCCCGGCCTTGAGCTCTGTATATGTCAATCCAGCTGAATATAATTGGGGCTGTTTACTTTGACAGGCAGTCAAAATTTGAGAAAAACATGGAAGAAAACACTCAGGCCCCAGTCTGCAGCGTACTGCTGTAGACCCTCCTGTGTACATTGTATCTTCTCCCGTGTTCCTTCTCCCTGAACTCCTCCATCCCTCTGCACAACTTGGCTAGATATTTACATTCATTCTCAATGTTAAACTGTGCATTAAAAAAGCCCATTTCCTTCCTGAAGCTATTCATCATCTCCCAGGACCTTTGATGACATCCCCTTCCTTTGATTCTGAATCATTCTCATGTTTCCAGTATGACAGACAGTGATTTTTTTTTTTTTTTCCCCTAACATTACAAAAAGACCAACCTCACTTGTTACGATTTCGTTTGAAGTATCTGGGTGAAAAGATCTGAGCTGTGGGACAGAAAAGTATTGCTGAAACGTGGTATTTTTAAAAATTGATAATAAAGTCTAGGTTAAAAAAGAAGTTACTGTGCAACGCGTATACTTTCATCTAAACATTATAGGCTGTTCTTTTGTTTGAATTTTCTGGGCAATGAAGGAACACAGATGAGCGCCCATTTTGGTAAAAAATACTACATTTCAAGAACATTATCAATTATATTTGGACACCTTGTGGCATGTTTCTATCCTTTAAATAAGATTGGTTTTGGCTTAGTGTGCTTGTACTGCTCTGATTCTGCTTTAATTCACAGACATTTGCGTTTTCTCTGCTTTCACTGTTGGTAGCATGCTTGGTGAATAACAGCTTGCTGGGTTTACATTATGAAAATAAGAACAGGAAATGAAAACGCACATCCTTATCTTCAAGCAAAGATGCCTAAATTAGAGCAAATCTTTTTGTTGTTCTTATGTTTGTTAAATATAAGGCATATTCAAATCCCAGCTGACATGAGAAACATCCGCAATATGGAAAGTGGTAATTTGAATTCTCAAATCTATTGCATAGCTGAGCCCATTCAACCTCGACCAAATAAAAGTTAAACCCAAGCAGAGATTGTTTCCATGTTTGCATTTGAGGTTCTCCTTCATTCTAATGCATGCTTTCATTTCTAGCTGAGAACTTACAAGCAGGCTGTGCTATATTGTTGTGGAGGGAGAAAGAGGGAGTCTCCAAAAGGGCATCTGCAGTCGGTGACCCAGTCTCAGAGTCCAAATCAGTCCAAAGACTTGGTGGAGAGTTGGAAGGAGGAGGCTAAAACAGGTGCCTAAAATAATCCAGAACCTCAACTGGCACAAATCAGCAGTAAAAATCTAGGAGACAGTGCTGCTTTGTACTGACCGAGGGCCTTTATATTTAATTCTCTGTTGCTTATTATGGAGGTGGGTTTAAAAAGTTGCTCCTGTTCATTTAGATTCAGCTTGCGGCTTGTCGTATATGCCAAGGACCTTGCCACTGGAGAGGGCATTGCAAGATAACACAAGTAACAACAAGAGTGATTGTTCTCTTGTCTGAAGACCTAGTGCACCAATTACTATTTAAAATCATTATTTAAAGTGTTTGTCATAAACCCTTTCATAGCAGGAGCACTTTTGAAATATTAAATACTATTTTCCCTTTAGCCAGAGCAAGAACCGGGGGAGAGATGGAGTCACTGGAAAGCATGTGGCTGCAATTTCTTGTATGAAGCTCATTTGTCAACATAACAGATGCACTGCTGTAGCGATGGGGTTATCGTTGTGTGTGCGGTATGTCAGTCCGAGGGTTGTCCTGGAGGCAAGATGCGCATGTAATATAAAGTGGTGGAGGAATGTAGCTCTGTTCCATCTCTGTCAGAAGGCATGGTGCCTGTGCCAAGGGAAAGGGCAGATGCCACCATGCTGACATGGTGCTGCATCCTTGCGTCACTGTGCGTTGGGCTGGCTGGCACAGCTCCCACGCCCCGGCTGCCTGGGTGCTTCTGCACTGCTAATGCAGGCACTGCTTGCTGAAAGCCCTCTGTGCTGCGGTCCATCGCATCGTGTAAACACATGTACAGTGTGCTCATTGTCTGAGCAGCTGCTAAAATTAAACATGTGAGCGCAAGTTGTTTTTTACAGCCTCATTTTGATTTTCTCAAAGCAGTCATTTGTATTAGAGGTGGGAGGCTGAGACCTGATCTGCAAGGGGGCTGGCTATGGTATCCTTTATACTGGTTTGTGTGAAGAACATAATCAATGAAATTGATAGTTATATTGGTATAAAATTAATGGGAAACTGGTGCTAGGCTTTGAATATTTTCAAAGTATTTTTTCTAAATTTGACCTTGGTTTTGATTTTCTGACCTTCAAAAAGGACAAAGAGCATCTGAACAGGTATTTTTCTTGCAACAAAGATGGCAACAGCAAAATCAACTCTGGCCTCTGATCAACCCTGAGAAATTTCAGCCTGAAAGGGGAAGATTTGTAAGTCACTGACTTAGCGTGGAAGCACAACCCGTGTATGTGTATGTATAGCTGTAGCTGTTGTCACAAAGGCTAATGTGCGCCTACCAAAGAAAATTCAAAATGACAAAACGCAACGTGAGAAGTGTAGGAGATAGAAAAGTAACCAAGTGAGTAAATAGTACATGCTTTGCAAGAAATCCATCATAACATGAAACTGAAAGAAGAGTATTTGCCAACTTCCCAAGATGAAGGTGATTGTACTCTAGACAGTTAACATCAGTAGCAAAAATCTAGGACTCAAAAGCAAACATGTATATTAAACTGGTTTTATCTAGGGTAGTGTTTTTGATCTAATAGCAATTAGATGGGTGTGCCACTCGCTCCCCTGTGTCACTGGAGGGGCAAAGCGTCTGAAATAAACAGTCTGGCTTCTATCAATGTTAATCGAAGTAACTTGCGTCGTACTCCGTGGTCTTCCACCAGCGCACAGTTGAGCATTTGGTCCATTTCAGACATATGTGGCAGTGCTGGAGAACAGCTGTGCGGATGCAAAGGCTAAAGAGTTACAAAAGTAAGAGGTGAGAGGAAGCAGGCAAAAAAAGAGCTTCCATATCTGTGGAAGAGAGTGAAGTTTTGGTGGGTGTTGTTTCCTTTGCTGTGGAGAGCAAGCTTTTCAAGCCATGCCTTGTTCCCATCTAAACAGAAACACATGCAGTTCCAGCTGTGAAAATTATCAAGGAGTAAACTATTCTCAAATTACTTTGCTGCTTCATTTCATAGTTATGATTTTGGAAGCATATCACAGCAAAGGCCTTCATCCAGGATTAAGTTCAAATCAAGTTTTGAGTTTTGAAATGGAAGTCAGTTGTGAAATCCCTAAGCATTTAAAAATTCCCCTGAAGAATTTAGCAGATGAAAAATATATTTTATGTTAAATGGTTCATTCAAAAAGTAAACAAAGAGGAGAAGGGAGGAAACGGTTGATTCTTAACAGCAAAATAATTTATTCATTTGATTTTCAGATTGTCTTCTTACCTCTGCAGAAAAATATGAGGATCTTAAAGGTAGAGGTGGGAATGCATGGATACCAGGAGCAGGCATGCGCATACGTCTTGTTGTGTATTGTGAAAATGATGCTACACACATGAGTTTACTCAGAGCTCCTCATTCTCTACCTCCTTGTCTGGTGGTTTAGCTGCGTGTGTGGAGAAACACTTCATGAGCTGCTTGAGCTTTCTAGTCTTGATTCTGACTCTGAAGTCCCTTAGTCAGAAATGTCAGGAGGGTACTCATGGGCCTTAATTAATTTCTATGGGACCAAGATTAAGCATGAGGCTGTTGACCATCCCTTAACAAACTGTCTGCTGCTGTTCAGCAAAACACAAGTGTTATATTCTCCTTGAAGTTGATGAGGTTTAAGCACAATGCTTAAGGGCAGTCACACAGACTTTGGCAGAACAGGAGTGGATAAGAGAAGTGGTGCATGTGAAAACCTTTGCAGGGTCCTTCCATCTCCCAAGGCTGCCTCTGTTCACCTCCAGCCTGACTATGCAAGTCTGGCACATGTCAGAGCGCAGCTTTTCCAGCTGTGACAGCACTGCAGCTACCACTGTTGTAAAACATCCAGTCACTTTCTGTAATGCCCTCTAATCCCAAACACTTGAAAGTATATGGGAAACTTATGCTGAATCAGTAACTTATGAATAAGGAAGCTTTTCTTACAGAGCTGATGATAGAAATGAATGTTTGTCCCTTGTATTGAACAAAGTGTACTTGTGCAGCAGTTTCATCTCTGAATGGCATTTTCAGCTGCAGCTACTAGGAACACAAATGGCAAAAAAACCATGCACTGTTGTGAAGGTTGTGTTGAACATAAAACTTGTCTTGTACTCATGTACCAAGTAATAATGGTAATAAAGAAAAAACTGTTCAGAAAGTGCTACTACTTGAATTAGGCACATCTTCATCTTGTTAAAATAAATGTATTTATTAAGCATGCATATCTTTATCTCTTATGTAATGAGAAGAACAGAGCCATATCACAGATCTGCAGTGTCTTTTGTGCTCTACAAATTCAGTGAGACAGTCACCAGACAAAAAGAGATTTATACTGTGTCTTGTAATGGGTGGAATAATTAACAGTGGTGGCATCCATCACTTTTACAACAAGCTTATCTCAGAACTTTACCATTGAATCAAGAGAAAAGCAGGAACAAAACACAGGACCAGAACAATAAGTCAGTTACATACTTGGCTTTTTAACTTGGTGTACCTAATATGGACACCTGATACATAAATCTCTACAGCTTGAACGAAGTGTTGCTTAATAATATGGACACAGTCTGGGCTCAATTTGTCAGTAGTTAATTGTGCAAGGGTAAGAACAAGGGAAAAATAAGCCCCACAACTGTCTATGGAATTTGAAGGCTATTGAATGAGATTCAATTTTTCTTTCTGCTGAGACACTTTCTTCACTGGGAGCATGTAATAGCTAAATTTTTTGGAAAAGTTCCCTGTCATTGTAGGGCATGTGATCTTGGATTTGAAGGAAGAGGTGATATCTTAACAAGATAGTACACATGAGTAAATGGTTGCTCAGCTCTGGTGTAACTTATTTCTGATTTCAACACCTGTTGGAGAATCCTACTCTGACTTGAGGCACTTCTCGCTTTTCATTCTCCTGGGACAGGCATGTATTGGGGTTACTATCTCTCTCTCTTTTTTTTTTTCTTTTAAATAACTTTTGCAAAGCTGCTTGCCAAGTGCGGTGCCATCAAACTGCATGGAAGTGGCAATCCCATACAGTAGTACCCTCAGACAACAATTTGGGAGCAAAAGACTGTTGCATTAGATATGGAGCATGCCCTGGTGTAACCCACACTCCTCCTGCACGTCTTCCTGCAGTTCTTTGCTTGTTTTCTGCTATCAATAGCCTTCGGTTGAAAAGTAAAGTTTTTTTGCAAGCTTTGTTGATTTTGAAAAAATAGGGGAGCAATAAGACACTGCATAATTCTGTACAAGACATGGCGATAATGGCTCTCAGAAGACAATTGTAAAAATCAAGATCACTGGGATTAGTCTTTTTTCTGTATTACAACGCATTATAAGTATGGGAGATGTCCAGGAAGTATTAGGTACAAGATCTATGAGAAGCTTAAGTGCAGTATGGAATTGGCTGGCTAAAGATAATACCAAGGTTAATAAGGGGAGGAAATAATTTTCTGACTATAAATCACATGTGTAATTATGCAAAGTATGGTTAAAAGGGCATTTGGATCTTGGGCTCCATCACCTGAGATGGTTCCCTTAGCACTGATGTATTCCTCAGGGTTGCATGATGCTACATCATTTGGTGTGAGGCGAATAAGGGAGGAAGTGTTGGTCAGCCTGAGTACCTAAAACCAAACCAGATTTACAGATTTTGGAGATTTTACACAGGTAGATCTCAGTTTAAGGATGGGGCAGCTGCACACTTCCTCTCCGGGAAAGGAAAGGTAAGAAATTCATTAATTTACAGGAATGCCTGTGAGAGCTCCGAGGGAGGAGTGTGGTTATCTCTAAAGCACACCACCAGTCCTGTCCACAGAACACATTCAGAAGAGGAGGAGGCAATAATACAGGTCATCTTAGAAACCATTATGTGTTGATGAACTAGTAGTGGAGAATTCAGTCTGGAAAATCACAGTATCTATTTATAAAGGAAGGAACTCAGGGAAAACATTTTGTTCACTTTTATTAAAGTTGCACATTCACTTGTATGATTTGGGGGTTATTTCCATTACGATCTGGGCAGAACAAAAATTCCTTTCAAACAAGAATCTTTCTGGCTGCTATAATTCATCTCACATTCAGATGGAAAAGGAAGAAAATTTTTAGTTCTGTTGCCCTTGAAAAACAACGGCCTTTAATTAAAGAGGGATTTTTTTGGTGAAATACAAAATAGCTTAATGAACTATAAAACTTTTTTAGTGGTCATTGAAATTCAAAGCACTCTGAGTTCTGGCATTAGTGCAGAAAGAAATTTAATATAAATATGTACATAATGTCTGTCACTGCTCCCATGTCATGTTGGTGGTACTCTTACAGCACATGCAACTTTCTGTGAATTTGCTGACTGCTAAATAATAATGTAATTTAGTGACTCCCTTTAACAGCAGACACATAATCATCTCTTCAAAATAATAATGTAAGATTCTAGTTGATCTGAAGAAAGTCATATAGCTTTTTAGCCTGTAATTAACATACATACTTGCCAGCTTTGCTTTTTCACGTAGAAATAGGAGCAGTTGTGTATTTTATTACATTTTTGCTTTGCTGGGAGTCTGCATTCCAAACTCTACAGAAAGCTGTGAAGGATTTGCACACTTGGTGCTGTAAAACAGAGCTTGAAAAGATATTGAGTTTCAATGCAAGGGCCTATTTCAGTAACAAAGCCTGCACTGCATCTACCTCAATATTCTTTAAATAACTTTAAAAAAAATTAAAAAAATGAATCTGAACATTCCCTGAAGGTGCAAGTGCTTCTGTTTTTAGTGGACATGAATCTTCATCTGTTACTGAGGTGCTTGTGATCAGTACATTACAGCAGATGTAATCCACACTGGTGGAGAATGAGTCTTTGTCCCCCACTAGTGGTTGTCCCTGGATGATAAAAATGTGTCACAGCTGGTTGCAAGTAGCAGTATTCCCTTACTGTAGTTGATTGGTGTCTCTGCATGAAGATCTGAAGCTGCCAAAACATAAACCTTCAGGGTTTCAGCTCTGCTGCTCACCCCGTTCAACTCATGGCTTTGAACAAGTTATTAGATTTGGAGTGTGTCGTTTCCCCTCCCAACAAAAGCTCAAGCATACGTGCTGTTTGTGCAGAGAAACTGGTGAATTCATACTTCCAATATTGTGTAGGTAGGATAGAAGCAAAATTAATAGTTGTTGTTATCTACTGGGGCTGTAACTCCTAATTCTTCCTGTGCTTGGCTTTGGTAAAAAAGTTTTCATGTTTGGGTAAGTCATGTAATCTCAGAGGGTGTTTTAGCTGGGAATGTGGAGGTGATTGTAGGGAAGCCCATGCCCCAGCAAATAACTCTTATATAATTGGTAATATGCCAGCAGGACAGCGTTCAACTAGCTTAGATTCATGCCAGTCCTAAGAAATGGAAGCTGGGGAAGAATAGCGGCCATATACTGCTGTAAAGCGTTACAGTATTTGTCCTGCATCCAAACACTTTTAAGACAGATCAGACCAAATTCAGGTCTCTCCTGAAATCAGAAAAATGGTGATGCATTCAGAGACATTAAATCAGTGACCTGGGAGCGTGAGGAGGATTGGTGCGCACCCTCCAGTTTTGGCCTGTCACTTCAGGTTTAGAAAGGAAGGGTACCGTGCTGCACAGCACCTGATCTTGGGCTCCTCCAGCTTCTCGGGGGGTAACACAAATCCCAGGTAACACTGTGGTAAGTAACAGCAAGGAGTCTATTTATCATGGTGTCTGTGACATTAGCGCTCTTGTTAGAAAGGCAGCTCTATTCAGGTAGTTCCATGTTAGCTATTTTCTTCCTAGGGAATAAAAAGATCTGGATGAGAACCATATGATTCAGACCTACTCGGAAGTTAGCCACCACAACAGGAGCAGAAATTTGCTGGAGAGTCCTACTAGTGTTAAATCTCTGTGCAGACAGTGTCTGGCATCATTTTATTAGCAGACTAGATATGCTGTTAAAAATTGTATCTATTATATCCGTCCCAGAGGCGTTCATTCATAAGAGAGTAATGGAGCTCAGCTGACAAAAGGGATTTGTCCATTTGGACATGCTGAAGGGCCTTGAGATAAGAAATAATTCTCACATAAGCAGTTTCTGAGTTAAAATATTAATTTATAGGGAATGCTTTAAAAATAGGTCTTTTGAGGAGATTTTATATGGCTCAGGTTTCTCATTTTTAGAAGCTTTAGAGCTTACCTCACCTGGTAAGAGTTTGCAAATCCAATCCCAATGATTTGTGTGTCCACGTTCACACTTTTTAAGGCATAATAACTTCCTGAGCGAGGAGTAGGTTTTGCTCAGGTAATAGCCATGCTATGTTTTTTGGGATTAGCTCAGGGAGCTCTTTCCTCTGGCAGTTTCACTGGACAAACCTCCGCCCTGATGGAGACTCGTTGGCCTTCCCTGAATGGTGCGGTGGGGATGGACGGGCAGGACTGCAGAATCCTGCTCTTTTTGTTTACTTCCTGAAAGTCCTCCCTGAGCAAGTGGCTTGCAGGCAATTCTGTGACAGACTGAGCTGTCATTTTAAAAATTACTTACAGACATAGGAAGTACAAAACCAATAAAGAACCAACCATACTTTTCTCTTCGGAGGAGCCCTTCTTCCCTGATGCTGTGTGCCTCACTCCACACACCATCTCTGTAAGGGACTGTTCTTCCTTCTGGCAGGGGTCAGAGTTTGTAACTCCCTTTTACGTCCAACTTAGGAGCCAGATTTCAGCTTATATGCCAGCATGCATTTCTTGGGATGTTTCTATACGTTTTCGTAATTAATTTCTAAGGTGCAGTATCAGATACTTTGCTAACATCTGAATTTATCACCTGTGTTGCTGCCTACCTTTACTGTTATAATTCTGCCAAAGAGCAATAAATTGGTCTGGTGCAGTTTGTCCTTTATATACCATGCTGCCTACTGCTTGTGTATACATTACCCAGTGGCTATGTAGACAGTGGCACTTTGAGGGGTGGAGGAGGAGGTGTGAGGGTTGTTTTGCTCTTACAGTTTGCTAGAAACACTGGAGAACTGTGAAGGCTACTTGAGCTCATTCTTTAGTTGGTGCAGAGTTTGCCACTCCTCTAAATGAGCGCAGAGATTACATATACTATAGCTACTAAAAAACCCTGGTCAGCAGTGTACAGGAAGGGAATGTATTGGTTTGCCCTTTATCTGTTTTTGTGATTATTTCTTGTTAACGTCAAGAAGTCTGGTTCAAATAATAGAAAAGATATCAGGAATGTAGCTGCTAGGAGAAATTGCCCCATTTCAAGAACTGCTTTTATATTAGTAGATTTTTAGACATTCGGATTATCATCTTTTCAATGGAAGAGAAAGTGTCAAAGCCCCGTTTATGCCTGCTTGCTTCAGATTGCAGATTAAGAGTGCTTTTAAAACTGTGTTTAAAAATGCCATTTATAAGAAAATCCAAGAAATTTGGACTTTGCAAAAATGGACCTAACCCATTGTCAGGAATGTAGAGGGCTTGGAGACGTGCATTGTAGCTGACGTCTCTCCTGGTTTTGGGAACATCTGACATTAATCTTGATTGCACAAAATGAGAGAGCACCATCCCAAGTCTCTGCAGAGTCCCCCTGCCCCTGGGGTTACTTCTGTATTAATTTCATTTATAGGAATTGAAAATAGTTTCCTTAAAGGTGATCTGTGAAATTACAGGTTTCTCCTTGCTTTGATGCAGTTAAGAGGCCAAAGCTTGTAGGGACTCAATGAAGCACTCAGTGAAGTCCAATTTTTTTTCTTTGCTTCTGATGAAAGTGCTATTGCATTTGGTGAGACATTCCCAAGTAATATCTACTGTTTACTCGCTGTTATTTGCTATTGTCCAAGCAGAGTGCACTTACCTCCCCAACCTGCAAGAAATATGAAATTTGCCTCTGGCCCTTTAGATTTTATATTAAGCTATTTTTCAGTCTTTAGTGAAGAAATTTTTTTTTCTAGCTGCTTTCTCCTCAGTGCTGGAAGTGGCAGCAGTCTGGTCCTGCCGTCTTGCAGCCTCTCCATCAGCACTCCTCTGATTACTGCAAGACTTTTTTGTTTTTCACTGTGTTGCTCAACCAGAGTCCCCGTGAGTCCTAACAGCCTGTCCATAATGTGCAAGAAGTTGTTATTCTCCACAGTACCACATATCATTTTACAGTGTGTCTGGCTTCTAGTCGTGTGCACAGAGGTAATGTTTTCTGTCTGCTTGCAAGGTACGGTATCACAGGTGCATGCGGGACTAAATCCCAAACCTGATTTTCTTGGAAATAAGACATAGAAGCCTCTTCTTCCTTTGTACACAGGCTGCTCAAACAGGCCCAGGAGGCCAGGCCTGGAGATGTGGGTGTTGGTGGCTGGGGCAGCTCAGCAGAGATGCTGCTTATTTTCTTACCCTCAGACAATCCTGCCTTATTGTGGCAGAGGCTTTGTCTGCCCAGAGCTGTCACAGAGCTTTCCTGTGGCTGGGAGGGGGATGAGGAACAGGAGAAATATGGAATTAGGAGCGGCAGCAGGTTTTGGCAGTAGCTGGAGAAGGCCCGCTTGCCTGCAAATCCCAGCAAGTGTACTTCTAGCTCTGAAGTGAAAATGCATGATAAAATCTCAGGCAGGGAGCACTCCACACAGTCTCGGTGTTGTGGTTTAACCTCAGCTGACAACAAAGCCCCACACAGCCACCCACTCACTCTCCCTCCTGGCATGGTGGGGAGAATCAGAAGGGTAAAAGTGAGAAAACTCGTGGGTTGAGATTAAGACAGTTTAATAGGGAAAGCAAAAGGCACGTGCACAAGCAAAACAAACCAAGGAATTAATTCCCTTCTTCCCATGGGCAGGCAGGGGTTCAGCCATCCCCAGGAAAGCAGGGCTCCATCATGTGTAATCATGACTTGGGAAGACAAATCCCATTGCTCCGAACATCCCCCCCTTCCCTCTTCTGCCCCCAGCTCGATATGCTGAGCATGACATCATGTGGTGTGGAACATCCGTGGGGTCAGTTGGGGTCAGCTGTCCCAGCCGTGTCCCCTCCCAGCTCCTTGTGCACCCCCAGCCCCTGGCTGTTGGGCCTTGGCTCTGTGCAAGCCCCCGCTCAGCAGTAATCATAGAATCATCGAATCATTAAGGTTGGAAAAGACCTCCAGGATCATCAAGTCCAACTGTCAACGCAACACTACCATGTCTCCTAAACCATGCCCTGAAGTGCCATGTCTACACATCTTTTAAATACCTCCAGGGATGGTGACTCTACCACCCCTCTGGGCAGCCTGTTCCAATGCCTGACCGCTCTTTCAGTAAAGACATTTTTCCTAATATCCATCTAAACCTCCCCTGGAGCAGCTTGAGGCCGATTCCTCTCGTCCTATCGCTAGTGACCTGGGAGAAGAGACCGACACCCACCTCACTACAACCTCCTTTCAGGTAGTTGTAGAGAGCGATAAGGTCTCCCCTCAGCCTCCTCTTCTCCAGACTAAATAAACCCAGCTCCCTCAACCTCTCCTCATAAGACTTGCTCCCCAGACCCTTCCCCAGCTTCGTTGCCCTTCTCTGGATACGCTCCAGCACCTCAATGTCCTTCTTGTACTGAGGGGCCCAAAACTCAACACAGGATTCGAGGTGGGGCCTCACCAGGGCTGAGCACAGGGGCACCATCCCTGCCCTGCTTCTGCCGGCCACACTATTCCTGATACAAGGCAGGATGCTGTTGGCCTTCTTGGCCACCTGGCCACGCTGCTGCCTCATGTTCAGGTGGCTGTCAACCAACACCCCCAGGTCCTTCTCCACTGCGCAGCTTTCCAGCCGCTCTTCCCCAAACCTGTAGCATTGCATGGGGTTGTTGTGACCCAAGTGCAGGACTCTGCCTTCTTAAACCTCATACAATTGGCCTTGGCCCATTGATCAAGCCTGTCCAGGTCCTTCTGCAAAGCCTTCCTACCTTTGAGCAGATCAACACTCCCACCCAACTTGGTGTCATCTGCAAACTTATCTGAGGGCGCACTTGATCCCCTCATCCAGATCATTGATAAAGATTAAACAATACTGGCCCCAACACTGAGCCCTGGGCAACCCCACTCGTGACCGGCTGCCAGCTGGATTTAGCTCCATTCACCACAACTCTCGGAGCTCAGCCATGCAGACAGGTTTTCTAAAGTCCAGGTAGACAAGATCCATGGCCTTTCCCTCACAAATCCATAACACAGCCCCATACTAGCTGCTGTGAAGAAAATTAACTCTGTCCCAGGCAAAACCAGCACACTCAGACATGGGGAGGCAAGGCAAAGAGAAAGAGGTGGGCACGTTTTTTTGTTTTTATGAGTGATCTCACCCAATATCATCCACCCCTGGCTTTTTTTCCAGGCATTTTTCATAGTTAGGGATTTTGTTTTGCTTTTTCCATTTCCCCAGATGTTCTCTGTAGTTGTGTGAGCAAGGAGAATAGATGCATAATTTCTTCACTTCCCCAGTGGTTACTTAGGGGGGAAGTTTCATGTACATGTGCAGACAGACACAGGCATGCAAAAACATGATGACTAAATACTGCAAGCTCAGAAACAGGCATCCCGAGTGGAAGTATTTCCATCGATACAAGCTGTCAGCCTACACACGTTCTGGCACCTGCCTAACTTTACTCAGACAGAATGCTTCATTATTTGCCATAAAGAATAGAGGCTTTTGAACCCAGGCATAGCAGTTTTTTAAAATGAGCTCTTGCATGCAGTGCCATGCCAGGAAAGGCGGCTGTGCTCTCATTCTGGTCTACAGGTGTTCTAGGCTGTACGTGGCTCTCTGTTCTCATTTGCAGTATGGTTGCTTCAGGTGCTTTTTTTCCCGTGAGTCTATTTTAATTACCTTGCATTGACCATTGGCTACCTCTGTAGTTACAGAACTACTGCAGTGATCTCTCATTATGCAATTTGGTGTATGCATAATAATGAAATTATAGTGTGTAATTTATTCATTTTGAGACAGGCCTATGATAAAATCCACAGCTGCCTCTTTCTCTAGGAAACCCTTTTTTTAACTTTAAAGGTTGAGTGGGAGGTTCCACAAAGCAGGTGCAGGGCTGTGTTTGCCTGGCAGGAGTGCACATCACATCAGTGCTAGGGCACAAGAGGCCAGAGCAGATGGCTCCTGAGCAGGCAGCGTGGATGACGCAGAGACTGGGGGTAGTTCTTTCTAGCTCGCAGGTGTGAAGGCCTGCAGGATGCGCATAGCCAGTGGGCAACCTTGCCAAGCATGGGCATCCTGCAATTCTGGATGTGGGTCAGTTGCTGGCCTGATCCTTCCAGTGCTATTGGATCTTTGGTGTGGGCAGCACCAGCACAAGGCCCTGCTGCTCACTCCCTCTGTCCCAGCCATGAACAGGATTGGGAACCGCTCTGCTATCCTATGTAAGCAGAGAATTTATCTGTCTTAAAAATACCCCAGGTAAATATTATACCAGCAGTGGTTCTGCACTTTCCTAGTAAATAACAGCACGGCTGCCTTCCCACTGCCTGTTTCTGCCCCACCAAGATCAGGTAGGGCAGGGAGGAGGAACGGCAGCAGTCAGTGATCGCCATCAGTGTGGGTTTATCTCAGATCCGATATATCTTTCCATGCTTGGGTCTTAATGTAGGTTTAGCAAGCAGATTGCTGCAGAATTCATTACAGAAGCCAGGCTGTTACTACATTCGGGTTTTGATAGGGGAATGGAAATCTGAAACATCTTTTCGGTGAAACAAAGGAAGCTGATAAAGTATGTCTTGTGAGTTGAATGTTAATGCTATTACAGGGCAAATACTTGAAGAATTGAGATGTTCTCTTGAGATCAGATGTGATCACAGGCCTTTAAGTGAATACAGTGCCTTTTAACTCCCATCTTATTTCCATTTAGAAGTAATTAAATGACTTTCAGATTCAAATGTGAATTATTTTGTAGTGATTTAGATTTTCATACAGACTAGGTATGAAAGTATCCCATTTTTTATTGTATCTACATTTTAACAGAAATTTGTAACAAAACTGGAATGTTGCTTTTTAGAAAAGCTTTAGGTGTTACTCAAGAACTCTTTACAACTGGGGTTGTTTTAGCTCCTAACATTAGCAGCTATGTTTTAACCCAGCCTCATACAATTACACAAGATTAAGAGACATTACATTTTTAAAAATACATATTTAATTGACAAGAAAGTCTATCAAAATCTTTTAAATAAAACCTTTTTTTTTGTTTGTGAAATGTTGTCTCATCAATATGGACCTGGCCATGGAAATGCATGGATATTGGTGGAAGTGCCAAGGTGTTGGCAAAAGTGAGTGTATTACAGGAACAGCCAGGAGGCTGATGTTCTTGTCGCCAATGCCTTCGGCTGTGAATTGTAGTGTATGTCCTTTAGCTGTGTGCACGGTAGCGCAAGGCAGGTGCGTTATGTCCCCTGGCAGCAAGACCCTTACTGGTGTTGGATGACAACAGGACAAAGATTTTACTAGAGTCCAGAAATCTCAGTAACTCAACACAGGTCTCAATTGTCAGAGCAAACCTTGCCCTCTCTTCAACATTTGAGTGAATATTTTAAAATGTGAAGCAAACAATTAATTAGGAAGAAGACTCCTCTGTGGCTGGATATTTCTTTTCTTGCAGCATATTTCTCCCTAGTCTTAGGCACTATTTTGTTGTCTTTAATACTTCTTGATTGCATCTTGTTATCATCTTGTCTTGATTGGCTTTGTGGCTCGTTACACAAAAAGGGTGCTAATCTTTGTTAATTAGTTCCTTATTAGAGTCAATTGAGATTTGTAGCACAAGAAGCAAGCTGTATTTCTGATGATAAATAATTGGCTGCCAAGGAATTCTTAGTGTGAAATCGTGTCAGTATAAGTGATGATACTTTAATATATATTATGTGGTTTTGTATGTGTATTTCTTGATTCTGCTAGATGCTGTTCCCAAGACTTCTTTTTTGTCCTGTAGTTGTGTAACTAGTTTGAACATAGCTTTCCAAGATATTTCTTTCCATATTATATTGTATGATTTCATTACTTTGTTGCTAGAGAGCTACTTTGTTCAGAAAATTGTTTTCTGTAAATGGCAGGAAGTACTTTTATTGCTTTTCACACTTGTCTTTATTCTGTCCTGGTTTTTGCTGTGTCATAGGATTGGATATTATAAGGTCTTTAAAGAGCATTAACACCTGAAATGTTTTCTGGAGAACTGGCAATAGGAAATGGGTTGTAAGGTTGTAGCACTGCTTTAAATCAGTGGGGATGTTCCTGTATTTCACCAAAAACCCAAGCCATTGCCCTGTACCTGTTCCCATTGGTGATGACTAAGGATCCATGTTATGGTATCTCTCACAGCTTCTGGCTCAGGAGGGGGAACCCATGGGAACTGAGTGTAAGGAGTAAACCCCCTCTGTGCTTGCTTAGCTTTGGGACATACCCCAGGAGATGAGGCTGAACCCAAGCCAAGCCTTTTGCCTGACTTGCTGGTACGACACAGGGCTTTTCCAGGGAGACAGATTTGCTTTATAGCATTAATCCATATCAAAACAAACAAAACCTTAGGAGACTGAACATTTTGAGACCTGTGTTCCCACCCCGCTCTGCTACAGCTCCAGTGCGTTGACCTGGGTAGTGCTCCTTTCTCCTCTGTAAAATGCAAATATAGACACTCTTGGGAGTATAGTGATGAACTGAATTGTAGAGAAGTTGATTCTCAGTTTTTCGGTCAGTGCTAGTGGAGAATCATCTCAGGCCAGAGTGGGCACCTCTGCAGCAGCGCTTCACTGTCCTGGTATCTTTGCACAGAGAAAGGCAACTGGAACAAGCAGAGGGGAAGAATGTGTGTGTAATCTCTAACTTAGTTTTTAGTCTTTAGTCTTATTTGTAGCCTAAATACTTGTGTCTATTTGTTTTGATAACACGGCAGGGCTTGGTGAGACACCAAATGTCCCTGCTGCTGTGTCACAGTCAGCAGGATTGTGTGGAAGCGTGGGATTTCCCTGCGTGTATCTCCCCGGTGGAGGCAGGCTCAGCCTCCTGTAGTGCTCTGCCTTGCCATACTGCATTCATTTCAGTAGGACTCCTCAGAATTGTGTAGATTACTGCTTTGCGGAAGGGTTGGGGATATTCTTGCTATGGGTATCCTGATCTGGGAGATACTTATATCTTGGTGAGAGCTTTGATTTAAGAGGTTTCTTTTCCCAAGAAAAAGCAGAGAGAGCATAGTATGGGTAGTCTGACATACTAAGAGTGGTTTGCTGCATGAAGAAGAAGTGGGGCAAAAAGCCTGAAAAAAGTAAAAGAGAGAAGCATCAGTTTGAGCTATACTTGGTTAGGAAATCCTTGGGTTATATGTTCATCTCAAGTACTGTTATGGTTTGCATATCATTAACATACATTTTGCAGAGCAGAGCAGAATAGTAAGTCAATTATTTTAGTCCCAATGATAAATTTTGAAGTCGTTTAGCCAGCTTACTGCTTGTTTTCTACTTTCTTACATTATGGATGGAGCCTAGAGATGCCCCCAAATATATACTTTATGATTTGCGTTTTATTGTCCAGCAGTACATCAATTTTTTTAAAACAAGAAAATTTATTCTGTTCAAATAATACCCATAGAAAAATTATTTTCTCCCCAGAATCACATTTATTTTGCAGATTGCTTTGAAATGGTGGAGGGGCATTCTGAAGCAGTTTAACTCTATTAAATTATATGGCTGGACTTTTTAATTTTGCAGAAAGGTCAGATCTCTCTCTTGCTAAAATCCTGTGGGACTTCTGCCTTCAAGGGGCCTCAGCTTCAGTTCTGCATATTGGCCCCTAGCTGCTTGTTCTCTAAACAGGAGGATTTATCTAAGTAAATAGTGAAATTCAAAGACAGGCATGTGGGAATCATGCTTCGTATCCACAGGGTGTGCTTGCCTCAGTACAATTGCTCCAGTATTCCCATGCTGTGCTGAACTCCACTTATTTATCTGGTGCGTACCCGCGTGAGGGAGGGCACGTACCGGTCAGATGCTGAGACCCCTCCGCAGGCAACGGCATCGGCGGCAGTATGGGCTTTGCTACCGCTTTGCGATTAGTTCATATGGCAAAGCATTTTTAAAAGCATCTACTGTACCTGCAACTAATATTGATCACATTGTGTACAAATCTGTAGAGCCTTGTGATACAATATCCATCCTAACTTTAATAATAAAATTACGTTCTTTCACTGCACAGTACATAACGTGGTTTGTACCAATTTATCAGTATTTCAGCTTACCTTTCCATCTCTAATCTCTCTAATATACTGTGTAAACCATGGTCTGGTCATGGAGCTGTACATCACAGTTTGTATGTTTTACAATTTATTTTGAGCAATATAATTTCACAAAAAAAACAGATTTTAAAAAATAATAATACAACAAATCAACTGCTTATAAACCGGCTAACCTCTGGGCATTCCATTTTACTGCGTGGTGGTCGGAACTTGTCTGAAAAATAATGCTCTGTTATTTCTCAAGGTTATCTACCAAAGTCTAAAATAGTTTTGGTATTTAAATTACTGAAGAATCACAGTACCTATCAAAACCATTTTTTGCTTTTGAGATGCTGCATGCAGAGTGATACAGATTTAAATAGTCCATAAGGTATTTTGACAATGAAATATTTTTTAAGACATAAACTGAATGGTTGTGAGTTATGAGCTTTATCCTCAGTAGTCAGAATAATGCATTTATTCCCATTAGTGCAAAAGAACTCATAAATCAGAGTGGCAAGATATGACGCTCACAAATGCTCGCATGTATGCAGATGCATGTACTCTTCCTACTCTCAACTGAACTGTTGTTTTTAGTTCATTATCTTAAACCATGCTGGTGAAAATCAGTGTAGCTCCCATTACAGTCTGGTGAGATAGGCTGCTTAGCTCCAGCTGACTCTCCAGCCCATAGTGATAAATAAGTCTGGAATCTCATGGTCTTGAATTTTGTATTAATAGGACAATTTGTGGCAATTTCTCAAAGATTATTTCTGTGCTACAAGTTGGAAGTCCCTAACTGAATGAAGATACAACCTGGTGTGCGCATACTGGCTCCTTCCAGTGCTGAATATTCCAATTGCGTGTGCTCTAGTGCTGTCGCTGCTGGAGCATGGGATTTCAAATGAAATGAAAAATAGAGGGAAAAAAAATAGAGGAAAATCAGTGTGAGGTAGCCAGTATCTTGGAGAAATGTATACGTTACCTGTGCTTTTTAAGCTCTCCTTTGAAGCTTTCTGTGAGATGCCTTCGGTTTTCAAAGTGAGATAAACCTCTGGCACTGAGCAGCTTCAGCTGGATGTGGAAAACGCTGCGGAGGCAAACCAGGCAGTGGTCGGAATAGCGTACTGCCTCTGCTCTCTGCACATTGCTCGTTTGCTGGTTCTTGCTGCATGAGTGTAACTTGCTGCAGCGTTTTACAGAAAATGTCACTGAAAGATCCTCTTAATGCAGGAGTGACTGCTAATTAGTAGATGATCTTGCAGAATGGGCAGACAGCTGGTCCGCTGTATCCCTTCTGAACCTCTTTTCTGTTCTGGAAATAGAAGTATGTGCATGAAATGAAGATCATAGTCTAACATTTAAGGCAAAGGTGTCATCAAGGGACAATTCCTGTCAAAGGAAGACTCTGCATCTTAATGATTGCCTATCTAATAAGTTAAGAACATTTTTACAGTGAAACTAAAGAATTAAGCACAGTGCAGGACAAAGTCAGAGTTTTGTAAAATAATAATAATAATTTAAAAAAGATTATAAAAGAATACATTAGCACCTGCCATTTAAAAAATGATGAATCCTGAACTGAAGACTGTCGTGAATAAGATAAGGATGCAGTCCTCCAGGAAATACTTCACGGGTTTTCTTTTAATAAGACCTGAAAAAATATGCCTTAGGCATAAGACCACAGAACAGAGATTTGAAAGCCTCGAGCCAACTTTCTCTTTTGCCATTGTAATTTGACCCAGCTATTGTACTTAATCACTGAATATGATGTAGCTACACGTTCCTATCCCTCAGATAACTTTTTAGAAGTTCAATAATTGGAAAAGTTTCAGCTATTTCCCATTATGGCTAATTCATTGCAAAAATACAGTTAAAGCCCTTTCTCAAGCATTTCTAATGAAGAAAGGCACTTAATTGGGAACCTACCATTCCCAGTTGTTCGTTAGTGTCGTGTGAAGGGGAAAACAGATTTCAGAGTATTAAGACATTTCAGGAGTTGCCTAAGGGAAGGTGGGGAACGCTTGACATGCCGTGAACCCAAACTTACAGGAATCCGATACCCTTATCTCAGTAAAAACTTAGGTAGTTTTGTGCCGGTGGGAGCTGAAAGTGGTTGGCCGTGTGTGAACAATCTCAGAGATTGCAATTTACTCCTGCACAGAGGGCTGCTAGAAAGGGCCTGGCGGTTACAGTGGATGCCAAGTTGAAAATGAGACAACAGTGTGTTCGATTGCAAATAAGACAAACCACACACCGAGATACATTGCGGGGGGGTAAGGTCGGAAGATAAGGGAAGAAGGCAATGCATGTCCATTCTGACTTTGTTCTTGTTATGGGAGAATCAATGCTGACCTAATGATTTTTTTGGTTTTGATTAACGATATGTGTGCTATCTGATTCTGAGCATGTTTACTTGCATTAGCTCACTTGGAGTACTTCAGTTTGGGCTAAATACCTCAGCTCAGTTTGAGAATACTTGAGCTTTGCTTGTATAAAATGCCTGAAGTATTAAAGAACGGGCTTCCAAAGCACATTTCAGACAGTGACCCCATGACACCTTGAGTATCTTATTTTAATATCGAAGAAAAGTTTCGATCAACATTTGTTAAGAAAGCAGTGGTAGTAGAGAATTGTTGAAGGTGGAGCTGATCCTCCCTTGGATTGGGAGAATGGTAAAGATGGTCTCTGGGGTATCTTGCCATTTTCTGTTGAGGAGATTTGTCGGCCCTCAGTAAAATGCAGCAATGATAATATATGTAGCTGCTTTTATTTCTCTGTCTGTCATTGGTTCTACTCCTGAGACCCTTTCAAGCACTTAAGGTACCTGGAGCACGAGGAGAACTCCACTATATATGGAGATTTGGTGGTGTGTGTATATGTGTGTGTGTGCAATCTGTGATCACGTCAGTCTCATTTAATTCTTCATAATAATACTCAGTGTACTGAGTTGCCCAGTTATTTGGCAGTAGAATTGTGACCAACAGTTGTACAATTGATTTTAATGTACCTTGTTCTTAGAAATTTGAACATCCTGTTAGTTGTTTACAGTTGGATCATTTAAAAAGGTTGCAGATTAATGTAAAAAACTTACTAACAGGAATAACATCCAAACGCACAGTTTGTCTGAGTCAATAATGTCATTCTCCGTGCTGTCCTTAGGCAAGGAAATGACATTTTGAAATATTAGATTTTAAAACGTATGAAAGACCCTGCACCCAAAATATTGCAGAAAATCAAAACCATTGTCTGTTATATTAATGTCTTGATTCCGGACTCTGAGAAACTATTTTATGAATTTACAGCTGCAGTTCTCCTGCAGACAATCATGATATATTAAAAAGTCCATGGAAATAGACAGGCTCTGTGTGAGCCTTCAAAACAAACCCAAAAGGATTAAGAGTCCAACTTTGGCTGGGTAACACATTCATCATCTTTTGGAAGTTATTGTTTAACAATAATATACAGGATAGTCTCTTAGAATTTAAGTCAAACATATTTAAAGAGGGATTTATTTATTTACTTGCAGTTTTACTAGGGGAGGCAACACTTATGGAAGGCACTTCTGAAATTGTGGGGTTTTTCATTCTGGCTTCTGTCCTGTGTCTGTGAGAAATGGTTGGACATAGCAGAGTGACACCTTCTTGCTATTTGTAGTCTTATGCTTGTTTGTAATATTGTATTTACAGCAACCATTGGGAAGGTCGCTTTATAAATTGGCGTAAAGTTGCACACTATCACAGCTGATAGGGCAGCTATTACTGCATATTATGTTTCTTCAGTCTTCCATCTATTCCATCATTCCAAAATAAAGCCAATGAGGGAATTCATGTTTGTCTTATGCTTTGAGTTAAAATATATACATCTGAAAACTGTGAGTTTCCTTAGTTCTGTATGTAACATCTCTCATCTGTGGGGTTGAAGAGCATCTAAGCCAACTCCAAATTATGTTGCATGTCATGCTGTAACACTTACTTGGTGTGTCTAAGAGCCCACCAGAAAGGGTGGGCTCAATTCCTCAAACTCTGTTTTCATGGCATAGTTTTACTCCGCCTTACGCAGCTGCATTCTCCGTTGGTCCGCAGGGAGGTTAGCTGTCATACTACAATGTGCACCTGAACTTTGCCATTTTAAACAGCTTGAGAGAATGCCTCCCTCCAGAGTGCTTGTGTTTGCAGAGTCTCAGAATGACAGTGAAGAGACAGCCTTTCACATAGCAGTTGCACAAAAATGTGAAGAAAAGCAGGGCGCGCACTTTAGTTTTTCAGTTCCGTAGCCTTCATATTGACAACGTGCTGATTTTCCTCCCTCCTGCATGTGGAATACTTTGAACTCAAGGAGATGTGTTGTATCTTTACAAGGACATCCTCATGCTGTAGAAAATACTTGCTCAGCACTGGACTCAATTGTTTGTGTTCTCAGATTTGAACGTTATCTAACCCACTTTTGTGATAGATCCCTGAAATAAAAACTTCCTTATGGTCCAGGCTTATAGAACTTTGGTGTAAATCACTGCATCTTGTGTTCCAGCTTGAGACAACTTTTACTATTTGGATTCCTCAGACTAGAATTAACACCAGTGAATGCAGATTCCTCTGTTCCTGGAAAGATGTAGAAAACTGAAAATATTGAGTACAGTCCTCAGAAGAAATCCTTTCTCCACTCATATTGTTACTTGCAGAATAAAAGCTAGATTCTAAAAGGGACCCCGATGTAAAATGGAAATGAACTTAGGCCACATTACAAGCAGGTTTCAGATTTTGTGTAAATCTAAGAATGTTGGAGGCTGCGGGCTGGTCTTTGCTTGAAAAACAAGTTTTCACATAGCTTTGATGCAACTGCTCATGAAATGAAACTGGAAACCACTGCCTACTGACCAGTAGGGATGTGCAGTTCAGGGCTGCACAGTGGAAATTAGTTGGGACTAAGATGTTTCCTCCTTGCGCCTTTACCTTCTTCTGCCCCTTGACTGTATTCAGGTCTGAAATTCTTATTTAATTTGGAGTATTGCACCAGCTCATGTGCACTGTATAATTAGGGATTCCCAGCTCCATGGCCGGCGCTCATTATACTGCGTGCAATATTCTTTGTCAAAAGGGCAAGAAGGGGCATGTGCTCAATATGAGGGAAGCTATCTGTATGAAACCAGCTTCTAAGTCTGTGTCTGCACCAGTGAAGGATGAGGCCATTTGGTAGTCACAGCTGAATTTTGGCTAAGTCAAAATGTTCACCTGCCTGCATGTTCCCCTTATGCTGGTCAACAAACATCAGCGTAATCGAGCATGAAATAAAAGCCCCAATTCTCAGATGAAAGAGTGAAGGCGGAGGCGCATTCATCACCCACACAGGCATATCATTATGGAGTTTGATCCTTATCTCTGAGATACTGCAGAACACGTACAAAAGCTTCTGCAAGGCGTTGTACTGCTGATTCCTGCACAGACCTTAAGGACTCGTTCTCTGCCTGCCCACGCAAATCAGCACGTGGACTGCGCAGTGCTCTCTTTACAGCACGGGGATAGGCGAGTGACATGTTTTAGTAAATTTTACAGTATCCAAAAGGCAAGGCTACCATGTGATATGTTTCCCCTCAGGAGGCATTAGCTTTTGCTACAGAATTTGTTTTTCTTAAAGGAAAACAGTGGTCCATGGTCGTGCCACAAAAGCAGATGCAGGTATTAGAATTGCTCACCACTTTGGTTTTTGTTGCATGTTTTTTTTTCCTGTTTGAGTGAATTTTCCTTCTCAGTGGAAATCCCATTTAGTTTAAACTTGGGTTTTTTTTCCAAAGTATAACCTCAAGCTAAACTCTTTTGCTTATGCTGCTTTTTTTTTTTTTTGCAATGGCTTTAAGCTGAAGTTAACCTTCCTATTAGCATTTTAATGGAAAAAGAGATTCTACCACTTAGCAAGAAGTTTTGTCTGCTTTCAAATGGCAACATAGTAAAGGTATGAAAAGCTGCTTTCCAGTGTTTGCAAATTCCTTCTTTTCCTACAGCAAGACTCTCTTCTCTTTATTGGTAAAAATAAGAACAGCATTTGGCAGGGACTTCCCAGGTCATCTGTTTCTGTCATTTCTTTTATAACCACATCAAATATTTCATATTATAAGCTGGTAAGTGTTGTTTTAAATGAAAATTAAGGGCGGTTTGCCTCTGCTTTCTTTAGTCAAAGCCTATTCTAAATGCTCGCTTTTCTGGTCATTAAAATACTTCTTCATAGCATAAATGAATTCACGGTCAATTATAGCCACTTGTTCCAGTGCCAGTGATATCCTTTAGCTGAAACATTGTTCTTTTAAGTGAAGATGAATTTCCAAATAGGATTTTGTTGCCATAGTCCTTCCTTACAAATGTTCCCACTGTGTGACACTGTACGGGGAGCCCTTTCCTTAGTGGGGATCTGAAATTGGGTCAGGGCATTGTGTGCCTAAGTAAATAATATTAAATGTACTGCCAGCTTCCCAAAGGTACTGCAGGGTCTTTCTAATGCCCTCCCAAAATAGTGGAGGTTGAGACATGAGATGTGAAAATCTACAAGCAGTAGATGTATTATACAGGCAAGAATTGTTTAGCAGAAGTTCCCAAGACAATAAAGACTTTAAAATAAGGGTTATAACAACAGCTTTGCTCCTGCCTTGCTAGGGTTTCCATTAGATGTTAATTCTATTATTAAAAATTGAGTTTGTTTTATTTATGATCCTGTTTTCTTAGAAAACGCCTATTGATCAAAACAGGCCTCATCTTATTAAAAATTCACAGCATTATCCAGACCAGTTGTCAAGCTGGGTATATTAAACCAGAATATGTTTTAACACTAGCAGGTACAAAGTGATGTGCCCAGCAAGAAGGGGAGCCAGGTGCACCTACAAAGTATATCCTAAAAACCCGAAGCACCTTCAGGGGACCAGGGGTGAAAGCAGGTTGTGGTGCTGGGCCGATGGAGCTACAGCGGTTCCGTGGTGCGTGATCAGGGCAGTTGTTGGCAGGAAGAGACTGGTGATAAGAGCCTGTCGAAAGGGCTTTATATTGAGAGAATTTAATCTCTCTACTGACAAAAGTACTGGGAAGGTGCCTTTCTGATGGTGTATTTGGTGCTTTCACATAGAAGGGCTCACTGACAGTCCCTGAAAAAGATAAAGCAGAAGCTAGAAGGTGCCAAGTGAAGCCAGACATGTTTGTACAGGACACAGCAGCAAGTTGCCAACACTTGAGCAAAGTGTCCATGTGATGGTGATGGTGCTGTCTCCATCCCCTGGCCTCTCCTGGCTGGACAAGGAGGATGAGCATCAGCACGTGCCAGCCCCTGAGCTCTGGTGAGGTGTGGCATCTGCAATATGTACTTACATGGAGAGAGTATGAGTGTGTTGGCTTTTTACTGTGCTGGCTGGAAGACCAGCTGATAGAAGGCTATGTTTTTCTTGTAAATTGGTTGAATAATGGTGTGTTTGGGGAAAACGTTGGATCTTGCACACAGGTATCTGATGAGGCTATGTTAAAAGACAGAAACCTCCATCTGCTATGTGAGAGCAGTTCAGCTTGTGCGACTTAACCGTGTGCAGAGTTATTTATATTCTTTTATTGAGAGCAAGGTCTACAAAGCTGCTGTCCTGAAGAATCAGAAATTTGAATACAGGAGGATTTCCAACCAAAAGATGAATATTGGATCAGTAAGTTAAATTTGGTTATAAGATAAACATACATTGTCAGGCACTACACCTCTTCCTATTCCTGCTGTTGTGCAGGTGGAGGGGTGATGATATTGCATTATATTAAGATGAAAGTCTTTTGTGAGGCAGGGTGACTGTACCTGAGATTATCCACTCTTACAGAGGAGAAAGCAGCTGTTAATGTAATGTGTTTTCTGGTTTGGATAAACCATTTTGTTTGGACAGACAGATTGCAGATTTTCCAAATTGCCTTTTCTTCCTTTTAAACAAAAAATCATGAGGAGAATAGAAACATCAAGACCATAGGTGTTAGGTCTTGAGATCACCCTCACTGCAGAGTTAAATGGTTTGAGTTTTTTAATAATAATAATAGTTATTTATGATATTTGAAGTTATGCCATATTTAAAATTCATAAAAAGACTTTCATAAAATGTCCTTGCCCCTTCTGCTATTCAATGGTATCAATTTCATCCAGTTTTCAAAATGATTAATTTTAAAGAAGACATTTACAGGTTGTTGGTTTTCATATACGTTCTATTAAAGGATTGTAACCACACACAGATACCCCCAATATACATATAAAACCATCATTTTCATTTGAAATAGCTCAGAAGTACCATCTCAACCACTCGATTCAGCCCAAGTTTGTCTTACTTAGGGTCAGGATTTTGACCTACGAACCTGGCAATTGTGTCCTAAATTGTACTTGTTTCATTTGTCTGCATTCAGGAAGCAAGATTAGAGGAGTGTAACATGACTTCATTGTGAATCATTTACACAAGAGGAATATTAGTATAGGAGTGCAAAGTAACTGGTGTTTTGTCAGCTGTGGCTCTTTGACTCTGCTGCGCTAACAGACTGTTGGCTTTGTGTATATGGAACAATTTTTTTTAAAGAATCAGTGATCATTGAGGCAGCAATTGGACCGGGGAAACCTTTTAGCAAGCCTTCCCTAGCGTTAGCAATGTGTTGATTTTCACTGGTTTCTGAATAGCGAGAAAACGTGCTAATTTTCAGTTGTGTAGTAGCAATTAATTAAAAACGCTACAGAGACTTGGAGGGGTGGGCTTAATGTTGGGCAAGATCTTGACAAATGGGCAGTGCTCACTGATGAGACTGAGAATGAACTATTGTCTCAGGCTAACTGGGAAGTGGAAGAATAGGAGGCGTTGTTTGTAAAGAAAAAACAGCAGCAGGAGGAAAATTCACAGCAAAAGTCGTTGTAATAACTGAGAATGGAAGTACATGATACAAACTCACCAACTTTATTTATTTATTTAGGAGCTGAGCACCTTACCATGCTATTCAAGAAGAAGCAGTGGGCTTCAAAATGAAGAGCCACTAGGTTCAAAGCCCAGGCTTGGGATGTTACCAGTTTAAGGGCATGTTGTGTTCTGTGCATGTATGACATACAAGGGACGTCTAGAAGTGTTTAATCTGAGTGTGGGATTATATTTACTTATTACTTGCAAGCCTGGCCATCATCGTTATTTACCACTTAGGGCATCACAGCCCCCAGGCACAGAAGCCAATATCATTTACTGTGGCTGGTGCACACCAGGGTCAAGAACATAGCACCAAAAATATTCCTCGATCAGCTTGCAGTAGTTCGGTGTCTGGGATGACTGTGGAGAGCTGCCGACCAGAGCCCTCAGCAGGGAGAACTTCTGTGCAGTTTCCATCAGAGTAAATGCACTCATTGTGCAGGTCTTGTACCTGGCTGCCATCTTGTCTAGCACTAAGATGGGACACCACTTCTCAGTGTCATCTTCAGTGCAGGCTGGAGATGACAGGCACTCTGATGAATTTTGGATCCTTCTGTCAAGGTCCATGTGGAAAAGGGTTCCACAGATGTGTCCTAGCAAATGGGCATAGACATTTAAATAAAATGCTGAGCTTTCCTAGTGAAGGTGAATGTGATTTGGACCATCCTTGTGACCTTACAGTTTCATGTGAGAGAGAGACAGATGGTTTATGACATGCTCATAGCTCATGAGTGACACAAGCTGACGTTTCATTCTGCTTCTGCTCATTCTGTTTGGTTCAGAGAAGAATCGACAAGCAGAAAGTAATAGCTTACACTGGGGAGAGATCGTGGATCTTTTTGGATGACCCTGTCTTGTGTGTTCCTACCTGCCACCCAGATTTACAGCAGAGCCAGGATGGGTTCATTTCCTACATGTCCCCAGATCCTTTGACAGAGCATTGTACGGCATTGTTGGGTCTAGTTCTGTTCAAAGTAATGGCCTTCTTTACCCCATAGAAATGGGCCTTATGCCTTTTGTGTGACCTCATGAGGGAAATAACACTAATGAGGAGGAGAATGGCAAGTCTGTTTTTCTTTAGTCGTGCCATCCTAGTATGTCATGCTAGTATAGCTAGTATGACATGCTAGTATCAGAGTCAAGCTCCTGCTGCATATGGGTTTATTATAAATGTGCCACTTACAATAGCTTGACCTAGGATTTAGCACACGCATATTTCAACCTGGGAATAGTCATTTACATGCCCACATTTTAGAAGCTGGTGATTTACAATTTTCAAATGTACAAAAAAATTAAAGGAAACTAAGAGAGTCACCATTTGGGTGCCCCACACACTTCAGCAGTACATGAAGTGCGTGTCCAGCCCAGCAAGGTCTCTGCAGAACAGGGAAGTGATTTACACTTGTGCTAAATGTCAATCACATGCAATGGCTGCAGGTCTTTGAGCTAAGGCTCAGTTAAAGACTAGGCTTAGGGTTTGGATAGGGTTAGGACAGAGACAAAACCTAATGCTCTAGTTGACGAGGTGCTGGGGAGGGGCTGCCAAAGGCAAACAGACCGTTCTTCTGGAGTTTCTGTCAGAAACTTTCTTGCCGGAGCTGGAGCTTTCCCTTCAGTGTGTGCTGACGACTCCTTTCTCACAGAGGCCATGAGCACGGTGCTGCGTGGCAGGCAGTCTTGGCTGACATTGGCTCACAAGCTGGTTTTGTTGCTTATTTTCTGTGTTAAGTCTATGGTGGCTGCAGTTGCAGTTGTAGTTTCATTTGGGCCAATATGAGCATGGAGCAACCCTGTGCCATGGTGTTCAGGAGCAGAAATTATCTGTCAAGCAGGGATAGGAAGTAATCCCCTTCGTTCCAGTCTCAAAATACTCCTGCAAGTTGTCTTACTCCTTCTTCCCCTGGCCATAGCTTTAACACATAGCAGAGTAGAAGTTCACTCATCTACATTAAATGTTGGTATAAAACAGGTTGTACATTTGGAGACATGAACAGGGAACTCTCAAACTTCATCTCTGTGCTTATTTTCCATTTTCTCTTTCAGTTCAGGCAATACCTCAAATCAATTTGTCTGTTGTATAGCTTTGGATTTCAGTGCAGGGTTTTCTTGAGCCTCATTCAGAGAAGTATGATATCTTGCAAGGCATGCTATCTTGAACAGCTCTTCCATTGTCTTTGAGGCCTTAGTCTGCCAACCCAAAAGAAGCCTACTTGTGCAGGAACAGACAGTTCGTGTAAAAACACCTACAGCTGAGTTCTGCGAGGGATGGGAAACTCCTCCTTTGAAAGTTGTGACATGGGAGATACAGATAGTAGTTTGGTTTTCCCCAGATTCCTCCAGAATTTTGGGGTTTTTTTTAAACAACAAAATCAAAAGTTAAGGCTCTAGCTGGTACAGCTGTGAAAGAAGCTTTCAAAACTAATATGAGTTTAAATTAGGAAGTTATATCTGCCTGAATCTGAAGGTTGAAAATGTAAGTCATTTCAGTCAATTCAGTTGCTTAATGAAATAATGAAAGCATCATATGAAATTATGCAAAACCAGGGCAAATTCAATATCCTGAAACCCTACACCCAGATTAATCAAATTAATGGCAAGGTATAAAAGGACACATTGGGGAAATTATGTAGAAATTCAGCTGTGTGGGGTTTTAAGACCCTTGGAAAGGGAAGATGAGCCTTTGCTAAGTGCTGTATAGCAATTTTCTCAGTACAGTAGTTAAATATAATATTTTTGGGAAAAGAAGTGATGTGATTTCTTTTCTCTTTTTTCCCTACAAACTTCCTTAGCCTATTTGTTTTAGATCAGGGGAAGTTCAATATGCTTCAAAGATCTTGTCATAATTTTCTGGAGAAAAATATATAACTATGTTTCATATAGGAAGAATGTCATACCAAGGTGTTCCTATTTGGGGAGAAGGAGTATATTACTCTTCCTTTCTTTTTATTGTTTTTTTATCTAAAACTGAATTTGACATTAATTTACAAATGGTTTCAGGCGACCAATAACACATTTCTTTTCCTTCATAAACCATTTGTCTGAAAAAATTAGCTGGGCTCCTATCTTGAGTATCTAAGAGCTGCTCAGTGTTTAAACACTGTGAAAAATATAATTGGAAACTCCTAGTTTCTGCTTTTTCTCACTCTAGTATTTTAAATAGAACAAACAAATATGTAGAAGTGGAGAAAAAAGAATGGAATTAAAACTTGAGAGGGGTGAGATTTGGGAACAGTTGTAATACACCCAAACTTGTAATGAAATTTATGAATTGAAAAATGTGCTTGCCAAGAGTACCAGCAAAAATGAACACCAACAATCAGATACCTCACTGCCAAATTATTACCCCCAAAATTTGGGAGCTTGGAATTCAGGTGCCAAATTTACTCTCCCCTGTGGCAGGCTCCTGTGCCAGCACTCAGGGTCATCCCACTCACACCACAGAAAGTCAAGAGGGTCTAAAACCATAAAGGATCAAGACAAATAGCAGCATGACAATAATCAGCCCAAAGCTTCTGCTTGCCCTGAATGTGCTCGCTTGTGAGACTGCAGCCTCGTCTCTCAAAGGAACCATCTCCGAATGAAATTTACTTCACTAGAGGGATTAAGGCTGGAAAGTTTCCTGTTCTGAGGGTTTTTTCCTGCTCTTAAAACTGTGCTTCCCATGCATCAGTCCAAAATGCACTGATTAATATGAGACTAGCCCTTTACCTAGGGCACGAGGAAAGCACTGCTTCATTGGTGGCAGGAAGCTTGCTCCCATAAGGGCACCTTGTCAAAGCCCACGTCTCGCATCTCAGTTTCCTGTACAGAGTCCCTCAAGGAAATGCCCAATCCCCAAATCTGTATGCTTATCTCAGTGCATCTCTGACAGCCCCCATGTACTTGCAGTTGTACTGTATGTGCCTCTCCTGTTCCCATCTAGGATCCCTCATACTTGTTTCCCAAAGGAGACGTTTCAGTGGATGGTATTGGTAAATCATCTTTCTAAGAGACAGAGGTAAATGGAAAGGAGGAGGAAGGGGGCTTGCATGCCATCAGGGAGATGGAAGGAGCACACTTAGTTGTGCTGTTGGCTCCCACAGTAGTGCAGGTTTGGAGGTTTTGAGCGTTCCCTGGCAGATGCCACTCGCCCCAATCCAGATCTCCAAATATGCTGATACAGCAGAGATGAGCACCAGAAACACGTGCTCCTCTGGAAACACTTCATCAAAGCCTATTTGTTATGACTAACAGTGATCAATGTACAAAAGAGACAGTGACATCTCTTCGGTTAAGATAACATGAGGGAAGAGAGAGAATGAGCAAGTTTCCTCAGACGCAGCCTAAGCTCCTTCCAAGCCAGTTTGCCTGCCCTGGCCAGCTCAACTCAGCATCTGCCTCAGCCGCCATGGTCAAGGCGAGCGCAGAGACTCCTGACCCTGAGCTGCCTGCTTCTCTCATGACTCACATCATAGTCTGTTAAGTCAGGTTCTTTAAGCTAAAAAACACGGCTGCAGAATAATCCTTGTTGGTTCGTTTCCATTTCAAGTAAGCATAAATCCTATTGCAAAAGCCTCTGTCATAGTGCTGCGGGCATTGTGCTGCGGGGGGCTGGGTCTCGCGGAGAACCCTGCCTCAGAGGTAGTTCACATACTATTAAATGAAATGTCAGGCTGCCAGCCAAAGATGGAGAGATGGTAGTTTGTGATAGACATGTTTGTAAAATCTGGGAGGAAAATACTGAGGAGGAAGATGGGGGAGAAAATTTGCTCTTTTAGGCATCTGTGTACTGAAAATGACAACGTTTAATATTACTAGCAGGAAAATGTATCACGTATTAAATTAATGTACTGTATTATGGGGTGTGTTTATACAGCAATTTGGCACTCTTGGTGAAGTTTTGTATTGAGAAGTAATAAAGAAAATTCTAGTGTAAAATATGATACCTTCAACATTCATAAAACATGCCATACTTTGAAGGACCCAATCCTGTTCATACCTACAGAAATGTAAGCTTTGCCATTGACTTCCGCTGAACCAAGGTCAGCTACAAAATTATCAATTAAATAAGATTCCAGGAATGATTTACTGTCCCCATGATATTAATTTTCACCCCATTAGTGTTCCTTTTCGTTAGTATGACCTTCAGTCTTGCATAGTGAAATGCTCATTGCTCCAAACCAAGACATAACATGATGAGAATGCAACAGAAAAGGCAATGATCTGAGTCAAACAAGATAGTACCAGTGCACAGGAACTTTTTGTACAGTACAGTGGACTCCTAGCCCACACCTTGTAGTGGTTTTGGACACCCTGGCAGTATAAAATCTTTATAATTCTAATAAATTAGTTAATGTATAGGTTTGAGGAATCAAAATATCTTTTATGAAATCCATTTGATTGATGATAACTTTTAAAGTACTTCAATGATTAAACTATAGCATCCAGACCTACATTTTCTTGGGGATGAAATTAATGTTTGTTTGCTTTTCCAGATAAAAATATCTAGCTTTGGATCTATCAGACAAATAGAAAACAAACAAAGGACTGATCCCAGTGGAAAGGAATTTGGTTATGAACCATCTATATCACAGACCTTGGAAATCTTGACTTGCAGTTTCCATTGAAAAATAGAGATTTTTCATGTAGTGACAGATGATATACTATACTGTATTTTCTTTTTCTATTGCTGTTGGAATTGTATATTTAGTGAATTAGTCGTGATTGATGATAGTGTTTTAAGGACTTGCTAGTTCTTCCTGGGAAAAGATGGCATATTTTAACTATATTAATGGTTTGAGACTTAAGGACAGCACCATATATTTTTGTAATCTTTCAGCAGCGACGCCACAATTTATACAAATGGATTCACTCTGTCTTTAGCTCAAGCAACTCTGACAAAAGATGTCATTTGAAGTAATGTTGTTCATCATTCATAGACGCAAAAGCTTAAAGCTCCATTGCTTTGATATGAAACTGTGTTGGAGTTTTCAACTCCTTGCAAGATCAGTATACGGTGTTAATGATAATTTAACTGTTTTATGCAGCTCCGGACTAGACTACTTTTGAACACAAAGGTGCTTATTTACCAACAGAAAAAGATATACTAACTTGAGAGTATGTAGGAGGAGAAAAGAAGCATTGAAGCCACAACTCAGAATTCCCTAAATGTCAGCTCTGGGGCAGATAAAAAATAGTGCTACCGTGCATTCAGCCAAAATTGCCTATTTATAGTACAGTATATGAGGTCCCTTTACAGCACCTTGGTAAGCAAGCACATCATGGCAGAATAATACCAAGGGCTGGGAGAGGTCTCTGACTTTGGTGTATTAGCTGCAATGGAGCCCAGTCCCATGGTTGCATCTGAATACTCCCTTTTGTTGTGATATCAGTAATGCATCTCTGGATGGGTAATAGTCAACAAAGGCATGGTACAAAAAGTAGTCTTTAGACACAATCTGAGAATAATAACACAGTAAGACAGACATTGTGCCTTAAAAACGTATCTAACATTACTGCTGTATTGTGGTTTTGCTTCTGTGATCCAACCCTTTTATGATGCCACCATGCTTTCACTACTAAAAAAAAACCGCAAACAACAACCAGACCCCAGCCCTTCCTTTCTCTATGTAATCCGCTGGTCCTGTAAAAAGCAATGATATCATATAATTTGTAGATAAGTGATCTTTATAGAGTGTCTATTTTACAAGTGTGCTTGTACACACAAAGATTTTCTTTAACTATTAATTAAAATCTGGAAGAGAAAGTGTTAATATTTCCCACCTGTAATCCTGTATTTAGATTAACTCCATATTACCCTTTTAAAATACTTTGTTCTGTAATTATTTATCCGAATATTGTTCACCTCCTGAGAAACTGTCATTCTCTTTAACTATGCATTTAATGTATTTCAATTTAAAATGTTGCCTTACATTTCTAGAAAATGGACTTTAGAATTGAAGTGAAAGACTTGATGGACAAGACATAATCTTTCTCCTGTAATAAATAAAGCACGATTGATAACTATAGTGCAGAAGGAGTTGATGGACATGTACATGTTGATTGGAGAGGACTGAACATGGTGCGTAATACATTTTAAAGCAGGCAATAAAATGGAGAAAAATTTTCAAATGGGGGTAGGTGAAACAATCACAAGTACCTGGGGCAGGTTATCACCCTCACCGTATGATGAATGTGATAAGTAATGCAGCCTTTCCTGTTTCCTACACTGCCACTGCTGAGTTTGTGCTCAGCTTCTCCATCAGCCAGACATCCCATCCTTTGGGACTGAAGTATTATAGATGGTCAGAGATTTATATTTTTTATTTGGGAGGAAGTTTTGGTGTTTTTTCTCAGATTTTGCCTTCATTTTACATTGGGATAAAAGCCAAAATTCCCCCTTATAAAAGCACATCTGAAGGCTGCCACTTGAGAACGCTGTTTCAGAAAGAAATGGAAGTTTCAGGGTGGCATTATTGGAAAATCTGGGGGGGGGATGTCTTCTTTAAATGACTTTGCTGCTTGAACATTGTTCCATGAGCTTGGGCAGTGGTTCTACATGATCATAGATAAAATATAAAATAGCAGTCAAAATAGTATGTTGAGTTTCATTTGAATGATGTAGTTTAAATGTAATGGCAGTTACTACCTAGAACAGATTGACTCGTCTTGTTCTCTTGTTGAAAATGTCAAAGCAAAATCTTAAATTGCTTCAACACATGACAAACAGAAGACACTTTCAACAGGAAAATGAAGTGTCAAGGAGGTTCGTTACAGCAAGCTGACACAGTTTCATGAAAAATTTCTCAGAAATTACATTCCTGGTGAAAAACTTCTATCTGGCTGCTGGAAAAAAGCAGAAAACCTACAAGCTGGGTAATGAATGGCCCTCTGAGAACAGCAGAGAAATGTGGAAGCTGTGCTCTCCTCCTCTCCCTTTCCTCTCCTCTCCCTCTCCTTGATGCTTTTTGGCTCTTTCCATTGTTTTTTTTCCCTATTTTTTTCTTGATTTAAAGATTATCTTCATCTTTTAATAAAGGATAGAGGAAATACACTGAAGGATTAAATCCTTATCTGCAGCCATTTGAAGTGCCTGTGGGACTGTTTAATCTCACATTTCAGGGGATTTGGAAGCTAGGCCCTCCTGCAGTTTCTGCTGCATACAGTATAACCTATGCCCAAATTGACCTGTGGGACAGCACAATCCATCGCTTACTCTGCTGTCAAGTTGGTTGTATGCTCCTCTGATAAAAATGTCTGGTGGGCTGACAGCGTGCTTAGCAATGGTCACATAGATTCAAAACAAGTACAGTCCCAAAGACATTTTTTTGGCCATGTCTTCACTCTTTTCCATTGCTTTTAGTGTTGCCACAAGGTCTTTGAATTGTTTCACTGGGAAGTTAATTTGTTCCTCTCCGCTGTGCTTCGTATCACTGGGCTTGTCAACAGTGGTGCATAGAGATGCCCCAGTGGGCACTGGAATGACATTTGTCCTCGTGCTTTTTGTACGTAGAATTCTCTATGCAGCCTTTAGTCACGTTCCCCTTGGAGGTTTGCTGCCGTTCTTTGCATCTCCACTGACCAATAAACATTTTCAAGTAATATTTTAGTCTTAAAATATTACATGTTTATTGTTGATTAGTTGCCTCCTGTAAACCTGATGCATGGGTGTGAGAGCGTGCCCACTGACTTAGGATGTGAATCATTTATCTGGAACTTGTTTTATCAAAGCTATGAAGTTTCCCATAGCATCTTTCTTTGAGGCAGTGCTTCACGCATGTTTGGTGTAATTTTATGAAAAAGAAATTGCATTCTCAGATCAGAAAACTGCACTGTGTTTGATAGTAGCTGATACTGAAAGGCTCAGGTCCCATGCTGGTCCTCAGGGGGCTATTCTGCTTCCCATCAGCTGGTATAAACTCCGATGAAAGTGGTGAAAGGCAGTGCTGCCAACTCTGAAAGTGGGTCGTCCCGCCAGAGATTTCTATGGATGCGACTTTTTTTGATAATTCTTTTAAATCCTTTGCCTCAAATAAGATGACAAATTTCATGGGATGACTGTCTCCTTCATTTCTTAAAGCATTGTCTTTCATCAGAAGATTTACATTTTCTTGATCTTCGGTCATGAGGCAGGATAAACAGTAGCGAGCGTATCTATGATTTCTTTACATGCTTGTATTATGCCTGCTTTTATTCATTTTCCTGCTCATCCAACCAAAAATGACATGATTCAGCCCAGTTTTTTCTGAACAATGCTACATGTGCTTAGTGAATAATAGAATTCAAAACTTCAGTGGTAAAATGAAAAAAATAATACCAAAACCTGGTGGAATACATTCTGCAGCTTTTGAAGGCAAATTAGAGACAAAGTACCTACATAAATATTGCATAAACATTTTATGAAAAGGTTTTCCTTGTCAAGTATAGTAACATTTTTCATAATTGTAGCAAGCTTTGGAAGCCAGGGTGCTACTCCAAAGAATGCATCAGAATTAATAGGCTGGATGGGGCAGGGTGAAATCTACTCATTAATCCCCTACAGAGTGAAATCAATTGGCAAGAGATGACTTAACGGAAGTTCCATGTTTCTTACTTGTGAATGTCGTTAGCCTAAAAAACTTACAATTGAAATTCCATCTAAAAATTGTTTGCTGTACGGCAGCTTTGAAATTGTAATGGTCCTGCTGAACATCAAAGCAGGCTGAGCTGTTACACTGTACAACATCTAATCACGTCCAAAGTACAAGTTTTAAATGGTGCCTACTGCCTTTGAGACTTCAAGTGAAATACATTTTTAATGTTGATCTTCAGTAGCTCTGTTTTCTTCTTTGAAAAACGGCACAGGAATGTTTGGTCTGTAAGAAAGGTTATGACTCAGGGCTGTCTCAGGGCACAGGTGAGCCGTGTAGTTGTCTGAAACAGCAAACTAAGAGAGGTGGCAAAATGGCACTGGCTCCTCCTTTGCCAGGTTGTGGTGTGCACTGGCTTGAGGCTGCTGTTGAGCTCAGAGATGTCTTCTCCCACCCCCCCAGAAAGCACCCATTGTGTTTCCTAGATCTAGTGCAATAGGTGCTTAATATTTAGCTCAGCTGGCATTCATCGTCCACAATAATCCTCTTCTGGTACACTGTCTACATTTAATATGAGGTTTATAGTTTCAGAGGATAATGGATTGCTTTGAGTTTTATTAAAACAACACACAAAATCCACTCCATGATAATTCATGTTACTGGGGTTGTGCTGTGGTGCAGTAGTTCACTGTGCACGAGTGGTCAAATTGATCATGGAATATTAATTGGCCGTGGACTGCAGGCTTTTGGTACTCTGGCTTCAGGTTGACAAGAATGATAGCTTTCATTTGCATGCAAAGTCTCCAGCTGTCCCTTCAAGATGGATGATGGGATCTGGCTTCATCCGTCACCACTTCTTTACTTTTTTATAAGACAGAAAGAAAAAAGAATTAAAAAGCCAAAAGATAAAATGTCATAAAATGTTCTTTGCAGATCTCCTTGAAATAGAGGGTAATTTCAAGCATCTTATTTCTGCTAAGAGTCCAAGAGAAACATTTTGAGTGCAGATGAAATTATGTGTCCTTTGTGTTAAATACACTCCGTTCATTAAATAAAGCACACTCCATTTGAGATTTTAATGAATTATAATGCAGGGAAATGTAATTTACACTTAGTAACAATTTATTACACTTTTTTCTCTCCTTCAGAGGAAATTCATGCTTGCTTCATAAAAGAAGGCTGCATGATCCACTTTTAGGAAGGAATAAAATGGTCATGCATAATCTAATCCAGTCTGTGAAATATAGAAATGCAGTGAAAAGAAAGGTGTGTTGGCAACCGTAGGAGCAAGGAGACTTGATAGCATCAGAACAGTGAGAGCCCTGCTGACACAGAGTCCTTCTAAGTTCCAGCACCCACCTTGCAATGACTGTAGTGACAGCACTGCCAAACCCATACCGTCAGTGTCACTGAAAGTTTCACACCAGGAGATGTATAACAGTCAGCTGCATTTAACATGTATATTGCAGTAGCGTTAAGTGTTCAGCCCTATTGTAATTATCTTGTGATGGGCACCTTATGGGATTTTGCCATCTGTGCTCCCATAGTGTGCAATCTATGCCATTGTTTCTATCCACTTCACCAGAGTCCTCGTAAATCGTATTCTGTTGCTTCATTCCCACTAGAATCTCACCATTTCATTTTGTAGAGCCCTACGTGACTTGGTTGCCTTGTAAGGAGGGGGAAGAAGGTCCTGCACAAATCTTAAAACCAGAAGATCCAAAACCCAAGATCTAATTAATTTCTGCTTTTCTTAACATTTCCATGAATTCACCTGAGTTCATCTAGTACCTGATGCTCCTGCTCTTCTCTCCAAAGCAGTTTGGCTAGCTCCATGCACTCTGATAGCATCCCGTGTGCAGAATCTGAAGACATCTTAGGTGAGAAGACTGGCAGCAAGACTTCTTGTTCAGAGGTGATTTCACACATGGAATCACCAGCTGCTGTTACAAGTTTTAAACAGTTACAGTGGGTGCATGGTCATGCCTGCAGCCATAGCTGTCGGAGCAGCTGGCAAGAAAAGGACAGACACAGCTAGTTGTTTAGGATTTTGACTGCTCTAAGAGTCAAGGGGGTACAGTCATGGCCAGCTTCTTCTTGGTGCCAGTAGTGTGACCTGTCAAACATAGATCTGTTCCAAGTCATTGAGGGCTTAATGGGTTAGAATCAAAACCACCAGTAATGATCCAAGAGCATTTGAGTGCCCCGAAAATCATTTCCCTTGCGAGCTGCATTTCAGCACGGACACAGCATCTTCCTTAAAACTGTGATTGTGCTGCCCTTCTTTCTATGTCATAAAAAGACTTCATGTGATGAATACCAATTATTTACTGCTAATATAAAAATACTAAACTTGCAGAAAGTTGTCCCACAGAGGCAGACCAAACAGTGCATTAAGGCACTCTTGATCCTAGGTAGAGTTTTCAAAAAGTGATATTCATGGTGATGGTGGCAGAGGGGGAGGCGCCCAGTTGCTGTATCATTTCACCCTGTTGTCCCAAAACATGCATTTCCTGCTCAAATGGTAATACTAGAGAATGGTAATAATAGAGAAAAACTCTGTCACTGGTTAATAATGCCTGGCTTCCACACAAGTTCGGAGTTTACTGAGTTTGAGTTTATTGAGAATAAGCGTTCAGTGTTTATCTTCAAAGGTGGAGACTTTTATCCCTTGACATTTGGTTGCAATGCCTTTATTTCTGTTACAGCAAATGACGGATGGAGGTGCAGTCATCTTGTCAGCATGATACTGTGGTGAAGGAAAGGCAGCACAATAGCTGAATGCTGAAAAGTCTGTTTTGACTGACTGGTAGAACACACTACAATACAGCTAATTAGAGAGTGGTGTCCCCATATAAACACAGCCTCACAAAGCTGCATTTTATGAATGAGTTGCTTTATGTGGTTTTCCACTGCTTCTCACCTTGTGTGGTAGTTTGCTGCTGTGCCAAGAAAATGAAAAGCAGACATTCTGATCTGGTAGCGGGACTTGCTGGTAAATGTGTGTTAGAGGCTCAGTCCACAAAGTATACTATTGCAAGTCCAGGTGGGAACCCTTGGCTCTTTAGACAAGCTTCTAACTTGGCAAGTGCACAGTTCAGTCCCTGGCAGGCAAGACTATAGCTGTCACATTTTCATTTACATCTGCACAATTGGCTCACACATTTGCTTAGGTGTAAGCAGCAACATAAAAGACAAAGCAGTAGCAGGTCAGGCCTGAAGCATTTTACTGTCAGCCATTGAGAAATCTGTTGGCACCAGCTGGGATTTCAGATGAGCCATAGGGAATTAGGTACATATTTTTTAAAAGGTGTGATGCTGAGCTTCTTTTAGCAACACGTGCCCTCTGGTTAACATATTGGTTTAGCAATTTGCACGCAGTTAGTTCTGTCTTCATCTATGGTGCGAAAGTTGCAATGTCACTGCCAAGATTTTTAGATGCCAAAGTAGATCTAAGCCATGCCTGGAAGCATGTGTATTTGAACTAGGAGTGAACAAAAGCTTAACTTCGGGTATGAACTAGTTTCAGATTAAGAATTTGGCATGCTGTTATTTGCCCCAGAGGACGCTATTCAAACAGATTGGTTCTGCTGTCAAAAGGTTAGCCAGATTCTTGATTGAATGATACTAGAGGCTCTGAGTTAATTAACGGTGGGAAAATGCCAGATCCTTTGATTGAAGGAAGTAGGTTGGCATGTAATTGTCTCATAGAAGATCTGAAACATTTTTGTTAGATTCCTTGCATTCTGCTACATATTTGTATAATTGTTCCTTTCATCATTGCAAATTACATGAACAAATGTCCAGGAGGTACATCAATAGCAAACTTATAGAACAGCAAATGTACTTTGGGTGCTTATCCCAAGAAGAGAAGTCATTATGCACCCTGAGGAAGAAGAAGAAAACTTCCCCAGCATTTGAGCAGTTCTTAGCCACATGTAAATTAACTTTTTTAGCCTTGGGCCTTCATCTCCCTTAGAAGAGTTATCTGGTCTGGAAAACCCTCCAGCTGTGCTGACTCACAGAAAAGTGGCCCTTCAAATGACAAGCAGCTGGATTTCAGTGCATGACCCTGGTGCTGACTGGCTTCACACTGGTTACAATTCAGGTCTGTGGAGCACAGGTGATGCCTGTTGGCTTAGATGCCTTTACATGGCATGGGGGAAGGTGATCTCCATTAAATTCAGAAGCTGTGTTTAGCTGAGCCACTCAAAAATTGTAGTAAGATACTTGCGTTCGTTACAGCAACAGCTTGGGCTGTCTGGCTCTCACTGTGGCTGCTGTAAAAGAAGTCTGACTGGAGTGGGGAGAGTACTGAGGCTGCTGCAGGGGGAAGGTAGGAAATAGCATAGGGAAATAGAGCTGTGTTAAATAGCAGACTGTGAAGGAACTGGTATTTATAGAGATGCCTGCTAGGTTTTCTAACTGGTTATTATTGCTTATCCCTAAGTAACGATATCCTAAGATTGTTTGTTTTTGATGGCTTTGCACTTTTTCAGGAGAACTCATTAGTGTGTCATGTATGTTTGAATGTGGAATGAGACATTTATAAAACAGTAAGGCTGTGGTGGGAAAAAATGACTCTCTAGGTTCTTATGCTGCACTGGTACTTAGAAGCAGGAGCTGCTCCTTCAAGGCTCTTGTCTTCCTCAGTTGGTCCTGTGGGTAGCTAGATGCTGCCCTGTGCAGCAAGTCATGCTCTTCTTTGTCTGCTAAAGATCACTGCGTAACTAATTGGAAAGACTAAATCTTTTGGAGGTCTCTTCTCTGCTTTTCTGAGGCACTTCTCCTGGGACAATATATTCCTTGTACCTCTGCAAAAGAGAGAATAGAAGTATCGTGTTCTGGGAAAGAAAATGCACCTGGATGAACAGTTACAGAGGATTGGATCAGTGTATTGACTTGTACAACACTGTGCCTTTAATCTCTCATGAAAAAACCCATGACAAATGTTGTTGAAATAACACAACTTGATAATTGCTTTAAAGTTTGTGTATTACTTTCTAATGGGGTGGATATAAGCATAGGAGGAAACAGCACTTTATGCAGTCTCCTAGCAGCCTGGCTGCTAAACAGCCTCTGGCCATGTCCACCAAGCTCTTGCGGGAGGCACGTTAACTGCCAGGTGCCTCTGGGTAAAGAGATTACTTTCCAGCTTGTCATCCAGCACCTGTGACTTCAAGTGGTGCCCCAGGTGTTACCCTGGGACAAAGCACAGAAGCTCTGTATGAACCCTCCTCAGTCTTATTTCAGTAGTGTATTGTATCAGCTGATACCTGCATAAACAAGTGCAGCTGAAGCTGTCCCAGCCTGTTTATGGGATGAAATCCTGGAATGGCAAGTAAAGTCAGAGAAACCCTTTAGTGGGCTGTAGTGTCAGACCTAGTATCTTGCAAAGGTAGGCCTATCTATGTGACAGCAGGAATTGTTGCTCTGGGGAGCTAGTATCATCCTTGTTCTAGTGGCTTCACCATGTAAGTATTGCTGCTTAGAGGAGCCCAGGGGCATGGCATGTTCCAACAGGCCTGGGGAGGAAATCTGTCCCAGCTCTTCCTGTGACAGTTAATGAGGTATATTCACATTAGAGCTACCAAGATGATCACGGGACTGGGGCATCTCCCTTATGAGGAAAGGCTGAGACACCCTGGTTTGTTCAGCCTGGAGAAGAGAAGGCTGAGGGGGATCTCATCAATGCTTATAAATATCTAAAAGGTGGGTGTCAAGGGAATGGGGCCAGGCTCTTTGCAGTGGTGCCCAATGTCAGGCCAAGGGTCAATGGGCACAAGTTGGAACACGGGATGTTCCACCTCAATACAAGGACAAATTCCTCTCCTGTGCGGGTGCCAGAGCAGTGGCACAGGCTGCCCAGAGAGGCTGTGGAGTCCCTTCCCTGGAGACATTAACACCCCGCCTGGCCGCGGTCCTGTGCCCCTGCTCTGGGTGTGCCTGCTCAAGCAGGGGGGTTGGATGAGATGATCTCCAGAGGTCCCTTCCAGCCCCTGCCGTTCTATGATTCTTTGCAGAAGTACTGCTCTACCTTTAATAACAGGAAGAATGTTTGCAGTGCATTTAATTGTTTTAATTTAAAGTGGTTTTCTGGGAGGTGAAGTAAGAGTTAGATGAGAATGCATAATACTGTTAACTTTATTAAAGACATGTTGATACAGTGACAGCATTAACTTTTTGTTATGCTCCCCCTTCTAGCAAGGCTGGAAATGAGAGTGCTGCACATCTATAAAACTGTTCTGAGAATTAAGGAAACCTCTTTTAGAGGAATGGGAATTTGAATAAAGGTTGTTTATGGCCTTTGGGCAAGTACAGAGATCATGAAAAATTAGAATCCCTCGTAGCTCAGAATATCTTGTACTGCCTTACTGTATAAGAAAGACCAAAAGTGAATTTCATAAGGTAGATGAGTGATCTGATGTCTGACCTCTAAAATAAGAATGGCTTTTGTTTTCTGTAAACACATATGACACTGAAGAGCGGGCAGTTCATTGCCTTCTAGACTCAAAATCCCTTTGGGCCATTTCAGTTCCTATATGAAGAGCTCTGACAGGCTGCCAGTTCGTTATAATGATTACTCTCCAAGAACAATATGGTAAAATATAACCATTTAAAATGTGACACGCAGGAGCACATTTAGAAAACATCCAAAGTCTGCAAGCAATGCTAAGGGAAACGGGGAAGCCCTGGTCAGATTGGGTTGGAAGGGGAGCAGGTAGGAATAAGATACGAAAAGAGCATTAAGCAAGGAAAGCCCAAGCACGCTGGCACAGCATGGATGCAGCTACCCCAGCAAGTTTTCTCCAAATCCTACAATGCACACAGAGTACAATTTAGTACCAGAGATGACAAATAATAATACAATAAAAGCCTAAAGGTAGGAACAAAAGCCTACCGCAAAGTAAAACTGTGTTGAGGCTCTCCATGAAGTACAAGGGACCACACCTAACTGAGATGAAAGGTTTGGGCGGGGGGGGGGGGGGTTGGGCTTTTCCCTTCCCCCCTTCACCCCCAATCAGATTTCCACCCAAAACAAAATTTACCTGGTATATCAAGTTGTTTACAGTTGCATTCTCAAGCTGATCTCTTTCTGCATTTGAGCCTTCGCTTTACTTAGGAGGTCTTGTGTGTGTGCTGAGCTTTAAACACATCATAATGTCTCCTGAAGGAGTCCTGTAAAGGATCAGTGAGAATGTTGCTTGTTCTGGCCTGGTCCGGACAAAAGGCTTAATCTGTTAGTTCTGGGGCTAAATTCCAAACTCCCTTTGCAGCCACTGTGACCTTTCCACTCCCTCAAGCGCATTTTGCAGCAGGCCTGTGCGGAAGCTGCAGCAAATAGCTGCATGTCTCTGGCAACGGCCACTCTCTTCTCTCTGTGCTGAGCGTCTGGGGTACTCCTGCATTTAGATACAGGCCAACGTGTTACCTTCTTAAGAAGTCTAAATTGTGCACTTCCTAGGCTAAAATGCATTTTCTAGAGACTTAGGGTCATTTAAGAAGTTACTGACCTCGGTTGCACAGAGGTGGTTAAGAACATTGTTGAATTTTTAATACCTTTATAGTACTTCCTTTCCTGTCTCCTTCTAGCATGTAGTCTGAGTAAGTCTGCCTAGACAGTATAAAAACCAATAAAGAAACCAAACCAAAATTGCAGGAAAGCAATATTGTCAGGTTGTGACTCAAGCAATGAAGTTCCCCCTCAGCAGCTGCCCGGGCCAGACAACACTACCTCTAATTTTCTGTGATGACTTGAGAGAAAATGACAAGCAATACCTGTGAAGAGGTGCTGCTTATGGCTGGCAGTGGATTGCAGTTCGGCTAATGTAATTCTAGTCTAGTGGCTCTTGCTTCTTGCTAACGTGCAGGGGTCTGTGCCAATTCTAGTCCTATTCAACATATTCATCACTGACCTGGACGAAGGGACAGAGCACACCCTCCGCAGGTTCACTGATGATACAAAACTCGGAGGAGTGGCTGACACACCAGAAGGCCGTGCTGCCATCCAGCGAGACCTGGACAGGCTGGAGAGCTGGGCCAAGGGGAACCTCATGGAATTCAACCAGAGCAAGTGCAAGGTCCTGCCCCTGGGGAGGAACAACCCCATGCACCAGGACAACTTGGGGGCTGAACTACTGGAAAGCAGCTCCACTGAGAAGGCCCTGGGAATGCTGGTGGGCAGCGAGGTGACCCTGAGCCAGCACCGTGCCCTTGGGGCCAAGAAGGCCAACAGTATCCTGGGGTGCATTAAAAGGAGTGTGGCCAGCAGGTCGAGGGAGGTTATCCTCCCCCTCTACCCCACCCTTGTGAGGCCATATCTGGAGTGCTGTGTCCAGGTCTGGGCTCTCCAGTTCAAGAAGGACTGGGAACTGCTTGAGCAAGTCCAGCGGAGAGCTACCGAGATGATCAGGGGACTGGGGCATCTCCCTTATGAGGAAAGGCTGAGAGACCCTGGTTTGTTCAGCCTGGAGAAGAGAAGGCTGAGGGGGATCTCATCAGTGCTTATAAATATCTAAAGGGTGGCTGTCAAGGGAATGGGGCCAGACTCTTTTCAGTGGTGCCCAATGTCAGGCCAAGGGTCAATGGGCACAAGTTGGAACACGGGATGTTCCACCTCAATATGAGAAAAAACCCCTTCCCTGTGCGGGTGCCAGAGCAGGGGCACAGGCTGCCCAAGAGGCTGTGGAGTCCCTTCCCTGGAGACATTAACACCCTGCCTGGACGTGGTCCTGTGCCCCTGCTCTGGGTGTGCCTGCTCAAGCAGGGGGGTTGGACGAGATGATCTCCAGAGGTCCCTTCTGACACCAACCATTCTGTGATTTAGTGATTTATTGACAGTCTTTTCATGTGAGGAATTAGAATATAAGAAAAGCAAAGCTTTTATACATGTTGAACAGAAAAATGTTACTACTGAAAACATACTCTGACTTTCATGTTCCCCCTTTCCAAATGTTCTGTCTATCAGTGTATTAGGACTTCCTGGAAAATTCACTTTTTTCCTGGAGTGCTGGGAATGAGCTTTGCTTGAAGCAGATGGGACCTTCAAGTGAGAAACTGTTTGAATTAGGGTGGAATTTGTGGTGAAGCTGGAGAAATAGTTATCCATCTCCCCTTGGATGCAGTGGGATTTTATGAGGACAAGCATCTCAGAAGCTTTTAGCAATTTAAAAGCATATCTTGCTTAAAAAATCATCAGTGGAATGCATTCCAAAGTCACTTGGGTTTGATGCCTAAAGCTCCTACTTAGAAGTTTTCAGCTGTGGTTAGGATTGAAATTCCTTAAAAAGCAAGTAGTTAGACTGTACTTCCACATGTAGGTTTGGCAGTACTTTCTTCTTATTCTCTAATGACATTCAGATTACTTAGGTGCATTAGCACAGCAAATTAATTATTTGTTTCTGACAGAAATTTTCTACTTTCAGACTAATCCGCAAATAATGCGACTCTACAGGTAGCCTTGATGTTGCTTCTGGATCAGTCTTGTGACTTTGCATTGGATGAACATTTTTGCTCGTTAACAGAATTCCCCATATATCTTTCATTCTCAGCCCTGCTTGTGGTTTTAGTCTTAATAACACGTTGTCTAAATCACTTTGGAGATTCCTGTGTTGTCCTTGTGGGTGAACTGTACAAGGAGTTCTTACAAACGCACGTGATTTTGATCTGAAATGTTGGCTGCTGACTTGTTACCAAAATGCCCGTTTTGCGATAATAGGCATGTGATAAGCAAAGTGTGGCTGTAGCATCAGTGGAAGGAACTCCATTTTCATTTAAATGGGACTGGGGAAGTGGGTTGTGCTGATAGTCACTTCTTAAGGAGTTTACAATAATAGTGTCAGCTGTAAAGCAAAATCAAACAGATATTTCTTTAATACAGTTTGTCACTTTCTGTAGATGTGCATGCAGAAATATTTTGTAGGTTGCTGATTTTTTTTTTTGTAGCAGAATAATTCAGCTACCTCCAGCTTTACGCAGCTGTCATTTGAAAGCTGGTTATCAGAGCCACGTTACTGAAACATGTGACTGCTCCCCCCATGCTTCAGCCACTTAGCCAGCTTGTTTGAAAGCCCTAGAGAAGGTGTGTTGAACCTTTGACTCATGCTGAAGCAGACTGTGATGGGGGAGATGTCCTCCCAGCATGCCAGTGGCTCAGGCTGAGCCGGGAGCATAGGCCAGGAGCTTGTAGAGCTCAAGCTCCCTCTGCTTGGTTCAGGGAGACCTGCTGCCACAGCCATGGACAACTCTCAGCTTGAGCTACCAAACAACCGGGTAGACTTGTTTCCTATCAAATCAGTAAGTGTTGAGGCTTCTGAGGAGGTCAGCGCAATTTTGACTTAGTCTTCTACTGAAGAATGCGAATTCATTTTACAGACTCAGATCAAATAATTCCAGGTGATGAATTTTAACTGGAAAAGTTTTGAAGTAATTTTGAAATGTTTAAATTCGTGTGGTACAAGATGCTGTATTTGATTAAAAACAGTTCTCCCATCTCCAGGTATACTCAGTCACTTACTTCAAGCTAGTCCCAACTTACAAAACCTATTTGCACAGCCTGGTACTGAACTCTCAACCAGGTCATGAAGTCTCCATCTGTAGCTGTGCTTTTCAGGGATAGTATTATCTGTGACTGTCCTAGAGGCTGGAGCAGTCCCCTCATAGGGCCAGGCTGCTCTCAGATGGAGATACTGCTGTTTAGCAGAAAGCAGGGTCCCCACTGGGGCTTTGAGAAGAGCATCAAGGTGCCCCACCCAGCTGGGTGGGAATGTAAGCTAGGTGTGAAGCTGCTGGGGTTCAGCAGCCAAAATTCTGTGCAAGTTTTCTTTGAGCATCTAAATACTGCTTTGGGCAAGCATAAAGCCATGTTGGGACTGGTCACACTGAAATGGATTTGGTTGGCATTTCAAATTAATTAAGTGTGTTAACTTTGCAAGGCGAGGATCTGAAATGCTTGATCTAGATATTATATGTAGATTAGAAGTGAGAAATGGAGTTTGTTTTGCTGCCTGTATTAAAAATGCAATTCTTGAGATAGCTCATTTCCACTGAAGCAGTGGGCCACCACAGCCACTAGGAAAGCACTAACACATTGGCAGCGTACAGCCATAACATGTAAGAAATGTTGACATGCCATCAAGCGTACAAACATTCAATTGCTTACATGACAGAGCTTTTCTTTTGCAGTTATTGGTAGCAATTTTTCCATTACACTTTCTCATTTTCTTTTCTAGCTTTACTCACAGACAAACCTCCAAAGCCATTGTTCCCCATGGAGAACCAGCCAACTGTTATAGATGTCCAGCTGGGTAAGTCCCCTTCTGGGAATAATAGATCCTAAACTTCCACTCTGGTAGCAGGTGGGAAAAACTGAAAGTGGTAAGAAAGGTTTAGTGGTACTGTTATTACATGCAAATTAATTTGCAGCTTCTTATTTACAACTGTAGAATTTACTGCCATGGCAATTTAAGAGAATGAACTTGTGTAACATCAGGGGATGGCGGTACTAATTGGTTACACCGGGTATTAAATATAAAGCGCTGCTGCTCTTTTTAATATATGATTGATAGAGTAATAGATGTCTACGTCAGTACTGTATTGATCAGATGATGTTCACCCTAAGACAAATATTCTCATAAAAGAAGTGCTGATTCCTTTAAAAGTTAATGTAAAACAGTGCATTTTCAAGTTGTTCTGAATGCTTACCAGAAAGGACTTTTGACTAGAATTATTGTGTGCTTTTCTCACTCCTGTAATATATTCTTCTGTGAATGCACATCTCTGAATCTCAGCTGGCAGCCTGTATTTTCTCTCATGTTGAGAAACTGTAATGTTAGAGTGTTCTGCTAACTTTGGGGAGCCGTGGGGCATCTTGGTGCTGAAAGAATGGCTCAGCCTTGAAGTTTGAGTGGTGTTTTTTCAGTGATTTGAAAATAGATTTCTAATTTTGAGAGGCAGAATTGGAGTTGCTGTTAAGAACTGTGGTACCATGAGCTTAAATTACGAGAGGTGTTGCAGATGTGGATTATTCACTCCTTGCTGAAACTGTGGCGTTTTCCCCCTTCTTGAGCTTGACTTTCTTCTTCCTTTTATACCAAAGTTGGCTAGGATTCAGTGGTGGAATGCTGTTTAAAGGCAAGCAAGATCAGAATGAAACATTTTAAGTGGCCTGATAACGTTGTGGTAAAGCTGTTTGTTTTTGTGAGACCCTAGAGCTGGGTACAGTGAGTCCCTGAGCTGAGTACAAAGGCACATCCTTGTTCTTAAACCAGGTGCCTAACAATTTCAGTGATTCACTTAAAATGCTGTGAAGTATTTGAAAGTGGGGCTTGAGTTCTTGAATGTGATTGTTGAATTGTGGTGAGAATATGAATCATTTGTGACCTTAGCTAATCTTAGACTAGCTTTTTCTCATATACCTGAAATGACTCAGGAGCCTGTAAGGGCTTGCACAGGGAAGACGGAAGTGGATCTGGGAAGCAGCCAGTGCCAGATGAATTCAGCAGACAGTTGCATATGTGCCTGTGCAGGTTCCCCTCCACAGGACTCGTGTCTGTAGCTGAACAGAAATTGTCCCTAAAAGGAGAAAACACAAAACGGCTCTGGAGCCATAGTCAAAAGCCCACCAGAATTAACAGGAAAACACAGTCAGCAAAGTTTGGATCAGCCCAAAAGGCTGAATTGAATCTCCTGGTCCAGCTTCTTAAAAGTCTACTTTCTAATGATTTCCTTTAGGAGCAAACAGTTCCTGCATACATTGGTGTAATAAAGGCACTCAAAGAGTGCACATCTTTGTTTCCTGCATTTTTATTCCATGTTCATTTTCTCTTCCAAGTTCCCCTGTTCCATCAGGACTCTGTTGTTTTTGCAATGAATTTCTACTTTTTTTCCTGCGTGGAAACATTTTGTTCTGACTGATTAAAAAGAGGTTTGATTAAAAATAATGAAAACAAACAAATACCCTCCTCTCCTTGGAGATATGGCTCAGTAATAGGATTTTGGAGTATCTCTAGTGGGAAATATGAATCTTGCATCTTTATATGTTGGAATGTAATCCATTAGTTGTCCCCTAAGATCAGGGAATTTACATACGGTGCTTTTTTCTGATATATTAATGAGTTTGGTTATTGCCACTAAACCATTTTCATATTATGTGTAAAAGATTCATGCTTACGGAAGAACCTGAACTTGTATTCTTTAACACACAGTGAAGTTTGTTGATTTCCCTCTTGATTTGAAATGGCAGATAGAGCTATCAAATTTTCAGGGAGCACCTTCATCTTGTGGAGGCCACCTGCAGCTTTGGGCTGGGAGGCTGTGCTGACCTCTGCAATACGCTGCAGACCCTCACCATGTTTAGAGCTTTGCAGGAAAGCAAATCATTTGGTTGCAGCAAAGGAATGGAGGAGAAAGTTGTATGTAAGGTCATCTGCTGGAATACTTTTTTGAAATCTTGTTAAGCTCCTAGGAGTTTTGAACAAGTGACACTCTTCAGTATTTTATTAGAAATGAAAGCAAAGTTTCTGTGTTTTATAGGGCCTTGAGCCCATGGAGTCAAATGACCCAATATACCTGCTTTTTCAGTGGTTGTGCAAGGATGAACGTGCCACTAAACTGCAAAAGAAATGGAGTTTAATCCATCTACTTGTTCTGCAGAGATTATTTCAGATTCCTATTGGAAAACCAATCTTTAATAAATAGCTGTCTTTGCTCTGTAAGCAGAGGAGATTAATAATTGCTTACTGTCTTTTTCCTTAATGATTAGCACAATGCAAGGCAAAATCTTCCTAGAACTCTAGGCAGTGGCCTAACTATTTAGCAGCTTATCTGACCTGATTGCAGACTTCAATATTCACCTTTTGGCTTTCAGCTTTTAGAAGAAGATTCAAATGAAAATAGGTATGCACAATTCTTTTTGACAGTGGATAAAAGAGTTCCTTCAGACTTCAAACACGGCCCAGAGCCTCCCCTGTTCTTCTTAAGGAGCATGAATGTTCTTTTTGCTTTTTCTGTTTTCCTTTGGAATGTGACAGAGATCAAAACCAACCTCGTCAAGGTTAGAGAGAAGCAGAAACTGGAATTTGCTTCTTTCTTGTTTTCTGTATTTGCTTGCGCTGGAGAAACAGAGCCAGAGAGGGGAGCATTGGCAGGAGGACAAAAGAGCATCCCAGAGGACTGGAGAAATAGTCCAAAGCAATTTCACTGTTTCAGATGCTTTACCAGGTCACCTAATCACTTCATCTCTGGGCCAACCTAGAAAATAATGACATAATTTTTTCTTATTTTTCATTTGCTGCCTCCTTTTCATAAAAACAGACCTAAAAAACCCTTTATATTTCTCTTTAGCTCTTTGCATTGGGGTCAGTGTCATAATAGCTCTTGATTGCATAATACGCAGCATATTTAATCTTATTATATCTTGTTTTAATAAATAATGTTATTTGCTCTATATAGTATATGATTTTGCTAATATATTACATGAATCTGATAATATCATGTTCTTCCTGAAAAAAGACATCCCTGAGTTGTCTTCATGACATTAAAATCAAATTTGATAGAATGTGCCAAAATACATATTAGGTCTTCTGCTCAGGAGATGGTGTAGCTTTAGCAGAAGGCTCTTAAGATTGCTTTTGAAGAGTTTTGTGCCATGACTCTGTACTCCTACAAACTCTGTTTGTAATATGTGACTGTCTCCCATGTAAAGCTCTGAATGTGAATTTATTAAAGCTTATGCCAGTGTGATTCAAAGTAGTTGTGTTTTTTTAGAGCAGGAACTTGTTGCTTTGGTTGACCATATAAACCTAACCATGTCTATGGATTGTTCATATAAAATCCCTGAGGTTAGAGAACTCCTTATGTGATTTAGAAAAGTAAAGATCAAAACCCCAGTCAAAAGTCTTGAGGCTGTAGTGCAGCAAGTTTTAAAGATCTATTATCTATTTTCACATACAGCTGTTCTGACAGTAAGTGGAGCATGTTGTGCTGTAAGTCTTAAGATGACTTGTTGGTACATCACTCTGCTGATTTCTTGATTTATTTTTTAAACTCTTTTCCAGCTAGCTTTGTTCACTCTTAGTGCTTTGAGAACGTGGAAAGAAAGATAACCAATCCTTTGTGTTTTGATTACATGATTACAGAGTAGGTTTCGTCTCTGAACTAGCTCCTTTGCACAGTTCTGGTAGCAACAGGAAGCCAAAAGCTGACTGATAGATGGGTAGCTGTGAGTTATTGCACTGCCAGCTCTTGGCTGGTGTAAAAGCAGCATGGCAGGGCATAAGCATTTGTGGAAGAAAGGAGTCACGGTTGTGCTCTGCTGATTCTTGGCTGGACAAGGGTCTGGAGGGATCTTGTAGGAGCTGTATCTAGCTAGTCTATGTATAAGCAGCTCCCAGAGTCATCTGGCTTGCACCGTGCCTGCTACTTTACACTTGTGTATTCCACAGAGTATCAAAAAAGTTAAAAAAAACAATATCAAAATAGAAGCTAAGTCTGTCTATTAACTCTTTGCCATGTATTTCAGTGACTACAATGTTAAGTTAGTCTTTTCCTTATGAATGAGTTAGTTGAGACCAGAATGAACATTTGCATGTTTGTGTCTATATTAATTGAATATATCATTTATGTATCATTTGCTTTTCAACTGTGCACTAGTTTTTTTTCCAGGCATTTACTTAAGATATGTAGCAGTCTTAGAAAACAAAACAAGAAACATCTATGTTAATTCATTTACTGAACGGGGAAAATGTCAAGGGGTTTAACTCACTTCTGTCATGGTAGTTTCTCTGCTTATAAAGATGCTGAGGAAAGAAAACATGCAGCGTATGAGGATTCTCATTTTTCCTAATAGCTGACCTGGTCAGAAAGATTTTGTTCCTAGAAGATTTAGCAGTGCAATTCCTTGGGACTAGTTATTAAGCAGATCAATAGAGCTACTGTAAAACAAGTGCAAGGGAATATACAAAGTTACATTGCTGACAGGTATGGGAATAGAATGAAAATAGTTTTTTTTTAAAAAAAAAGGTCCTTTTTGTTTGAAGCACTGTCTGGAAGGAGTCATTTGGGAAGTGACAATCCATGCCTATGCTAACGTTTTTAAGATACTGCATTCACTGTCCACAGTCTTAATTTTCATTGAGACCCCACTTCTCTTCTTAACAATAAATAATAATGATTAAAAAATAAATCTGCAAGATCTTTCAGAGACAATTTCATTGTAAATTTCATACCAAGGTTGTCCATTCAAGACAATCCAGCAGTGTCTGTCATTACTGATTTGTTGATTAAATCATGCTTTCTTCATATTTAAAAATACAGATGTTTCATAAATGTTTTAGTTGAACAGGGTGGTGATCTTGGGCAAAAAACAATACAGAAAGTTTGAACTGTAAAGTAATTCGAACAGACCAATTGATTTGAAAGTGAACTTGGGAAGGAATTCGTATTAGTGTGTTTTCAGTGTGAAAAGAGCACTGATGCTCCTCTGTGGTCAGGGCTTGAGTGCTGTGTGCATGCCTTTTGATTTGCTCTTTAATTAAATGATCACATATGACATCTACTCAGGCATGTATGAAAAACCGGTATCTTAGATGTGGGTAGCTACATGCTACGCTTCTGCGTTTCTTTCCCTCAACTCCCACCAGGTATTCTCCAGCCTAGAGCTTAGCAGAGGCTTTCTGTGAGCTGGGCCAAATCCTGAGCTTTGCACCTCTCTGAGGGCAGTAGCCTTCTCTCCTTGTGCTGCTCCTGCTCCTTCTGCTCAGCTGGGGCAGCACAGAAAGACAAACCTGGAGGAATCGGAGGTGACGTGACCCAAATGGGCCCTGAGTGAGCAAAGAGACTGAATTGGGAGAAAGATGTAGCTGAGACCAAGAAAAGGATGTCTGAGGAGGATGAAATTAAAGCTTAGAGGGCAAGGAGGAGATGGGACTGCAGATTTATTTTTTTTTTCTGCATTTTGTGTTGAGATTTGTAGCTCTTGTCACTCTGTATGAAATGTGGTGGCAGCCCAAATACACATTTGCAAGAAGTTCTCAGAGCCAGTGGGAGCAAGATGTGGGCATGGAGGTGTGCTGGGCTTCTGCAGCTGATGCCTGAGTTGCCACAGAACATGTTCACACTGACTCTTCTGAAAGCTTATAGCCTGGCTAAACTCTGGAGGATTTTCCTGGGAATGTCTTGTATAGAGAATATTGGCCATCAAATTGGATGTCCCTTCTCTTAGGGTGAAAAGAAGGAGAACGGAAGGAAGGAAATGTCTTTTATCCCTATTCTCTTTGCCCATTCTGTGAGAATGCCTGATGTTTTTGACATAGATCCCTCCCCCTTCCTGTCTTCCAAAATTAAAAATCTCTAATTAAGATAATTAACTAATATTGCAGCTTTGATTTCACCTAACAGATCAATCAGTACAAAATCATAAGCATGTGAAACCAAAGCCTTATAAAAAACAGCTTTGATAGGAGATGGCATTACCTGTGTGTACACTGTATTTCTTCTGGTTGGGAAATACAATAATAATCAGCAATATAATTTTTTTCTGTAGAATCCAACTTTTCAAGACACACCTCCTTTTCCTGTTAGAATAGTCTGTAAATGTTATTAAAAGTAATAGTACTTTAAGTGGAGTAGTGTCTTATGGTGCCGCATCCAAGTGGTTAAATTGTGCGCTGAGTGCCCTACAGAGAGGAGACTGAAAGTTGTCCATAGAGACTCAGTTGCTCTTTCCTTGTGCAAGACTTGAGTGTGGGATGGGTGACAAGCTTTGCCCCAGATCATATCCTGCTGGCTTACTCTGTACAGGTGGAATAGCCCCTACCCCCATACCAGGAATCTAGGCCTGTGTGAACTGAGTGGCAGAGCAGAGGGGAGATGGGACTAGAGGGAGAGGAAGCATGTGGTGTCTCCTCTACCCCAACACTAGCAAAAAATTGATCCCTTCCATCCCCAGTTCTCCCCACACCACCCCTTCATCTCACAGCCAAGACCCCCATGCACTGATGCGCTCTCGAGGAGCAAGCTGGTACCCTCCTTGTTGTCTCATCCACACCTTCTTCCAGCCATCCAGGGCTCTCCACTGCACCCACCTGCTCCCACAGATAAGCTGGGAGATCCCCTTTCTTCCCACAGGAGACCAAACCTCATATACTATTCCCCTCCTTTCAAGAAGTTAGAGACTTCCTGTGTAAATGCCCCCAGACTCGTGCTGGAAAATCTCTTCCTCCCAGCAGCGCAGACTGTAATACCAAAAGCTTCATGTGCCTGCACAGAAACACACAAAGGAGCAATTTTCACTGGGAAATGAAGGGAAACCATGCGTATCTTCTTTAGGACCTGCCTTCCTCTGCAGCACAAGGGACACAGCTCCACAGCTATTCCAGCTGTACGTGCCTGTATGAAAGGAGGCAGGATTTACATCTATTACAATCATTTTGTACTAATCTGCAGGAAATATTAGAGACAAATTGTCTGACATTTAGGTTTAGAAGTAGTTCCCTAAATACCCTAAGTGTATTACCGCTAATGCTTTGATGCTAATTTGGTACGTTGTTAATATCCCTGCTTCTCTCAGGGATAATGGTGAAATGCTGTACTTCAGAGCCTTGAGGCTGGGATCTGTTGTTCGGCTGGTGTAAATCCACAGTTGTTTTGCCTTTTGTATGGTTAATTCAGATTTACATCTGTGAAGCAGAGAACAGCTTATTTGCGCTCTTCTTTCTTTTGTTTTAATGGACTGGAGAAGAGAAGGCCAAATTCTGGCTACTGATCCGTGGTTTTTACATCCATTGGGATCCATGGGATCGGCACAGATATGTTAGAAAGGAAGATGTGGCACTTTCCAAATTTTTCCTTTCTAATTCTTTAAACTATTTATGGCTTATGTTGATTTCAGTTGTCGTTAGATCAATCTTATATATACTCTGAGGACAAAATGAGACTGTCTTTATAGAAAAAATTGATGAATTGATGTCAGATAGATACCCTTGCAGTCGGGTTTGAAACAGCAGTACTTTGGATAAATCTGTCGTGTTCTTTTTAGTAGTAGTAAAGAAAGTAGTAAAGAAGAAACACTCCAGCATGTCCTGGCTTACAGTTGTTTGATGGCATTCATCCAAGGGCGTTAGCTTGCTTCTAATGATTGATGAATGCCTCAAATCATCTTGTACCAGTAAAACTTTCAGAGAAAGTGGTGACTGTTGTGGGGGGGTGTCCAGGGCATACATCTTTAGCACCTCACTAGGACTAAGCTGTGATTAACAAATGCAACCATCACTTCAACTACCATATGTTCTGCTGTAGCTCTCCTGACCTTGGCCAGGAGCCTGTGTGTCATCTTTTAAAGTGAGGATAGTACTTCTCTGTTTTCCAGGAATGTTGTGACAACAAAATCGCCTGGTATTGAGGAAATGCTCTGAGAAGGGTGAGAAGGAGTAGAGACAGGGAAGGCTTTGGCCAGGAGTTTTTTCTCAAGGACCTTGCCTTTTGGGTTCTGATCCTGACTGCAAATGCAGACATTTGACTGCACAGTCCACCGACATATACTATTGTGCATTGAAAGTCAGGCAATATTAATGTTCCAGAAAAGAGAGCCACAGGGCAAAGTTTGCACCATTTTCTGTGCTTGTTAGAAACGCTGGCACTGGAAGGAATTCATGTTCTGCCGTTTTACTTTCTCTCTACAGTGTTTGTCATATGAATGAGTTATTAGGCTGTGAATGCCTCATATATTCTGTAAATTACAGAGTAGAAACATTCGGCGCTACTATTTTGACCTTTTCAGCATTCTGTGATTTGCTGGGCATGCCATTCCACATCTCTTGTTTACGGCCTCACTAAAATGTAGGGATGGAGCCGAGTAGGCAAACAGTCAAAATATACCGGGCTGCAAAAGGTCAGGGTCATGCATCACAGTGCTGCTGTTCAGTGGGCAGTGAAGATTAAAATCTAGACGAACTGTTCTCATGATTTTTCCTTCTTCACTGAAAAATAATAGAAAATTGTACTTTGTAATCTGTTCCAAAGGCAACAGTGCAGAAAATGAAGAGTGATGGCATAATTTTTATTTCTTAAAATTTCAACATCGTAATGTCATGATCTTAGAGGCCGTGAAAATCAAAACTGTCATAGTCCTTCAAAAGAAATGCGATGGAATTCTACTCACCAAATCTTTGCTTCATTTAATCCATGTTTGATAAATGTTGCTCTTAACTTCATCCTCCATACCCTTGCGTTTGTCTCTATCCTATGGACACAAGTAGCTTGTATTAGGTAATTGAACTTTGACCGTTAAAACTAGGTTGATTTACTGTACTCATGTTAGACATTTCAGTCCAATGAAGACCAAATGAAAGAGGGTGAAAGCAAGATTTCTCTTGAAATGGAGAGATACCTGTATTGCCTACTGAGGACACATACTACATGACTTCTCAGTACCCCTAATTGGCTGGAAGGTAAAAATACTGAAAGCAGTGATCTGTGGAAAGGTAGCAGAGGCACACTGTTTTCTACCACACATTTTTAGTTTAACAAACCAGCCTCACAGTAAATGATGACTCTAACTTTCTAGAGCTGAGTCTGGTTTTGTTATCTGCTTATACTATATGGGAAGCTTATTAATTTTAACATGCTTGGCCCTGGTCCCATGAACAAATGAATGTGATTAGTCATGAAAACATCCACTGAGATTTCTTTGGTGCACAGTCAGGTAGGTGTGTAGTTACTTCAGCTCAGAAGAGCGTAGGATTAAACACTTTGAGTAATGCTTTATATTGCTCAAATACAAAATTCAGTGGTTTGCTTGCACACTGCATTAATTAAAAGGCATAAGTAAATTTCAATTTATATCTAACAGTCTAAAATGTAAGTGAACTGCATATGCCACTGCTATAATCTCAGTGCAAGTTTGCAAATGGTGCTACGTGCTTTACTGGCCAAGTGTTACATAATTCTTTGCAAATTCAAACTGTTTTCCACGTTTCTCTGATCAAGCTTGGTGGTTTGAGTTGAGAATTTAAATACTTCAGATGCACTTAAAAAAACCCTGGTGTGTTAAGTGTGCTTTTTCACTGCTAGTGAGCTGAGTAAATTCTGTGAATTTTGTCTCTTTTTATGAAGGGAAAGATTGTCCATGTGGATCTTCCCTTGGATACATTCTCTAAATGCTTCTGGACTTGACACACTATTTTGAATAGTTTGTTGCTAAGCCCTGAATATGCAGGACTTGAAAAGTAAAGCTGCTTAGATCGGGCAGGCTGATCAAATCAAGCTTTCTGTTTCCTGATTACATTACTGTTAACTCTTTTTAATGATTTCCTGATCTGCATTGATGAATTTGAAATCAAATTTATAGATAATATTCTGCAGCCTATCATTTAAATTGTTGATATTAATAAACATTACAGGCAGAAAACTGCTTTGCTGGAACATTTGAGCATTTGCCCCAATGAAGTGGATGCGTATAGAATAAGCAGAGGGTTTCATTTGTAAGTGCAGCAGATATTTGTGGTTTAATTTCATCTGAATTCATCTGCCTTTCATGCTTTAGTCACTTCAGAAACGAAGTTGTAGAGATTGAACTGTGTGCAATAAGAAATGTGCTTTACCAAGGATCATTGACCAAGCGCATTTATTTAGGATTGCGGTTTTGCTTTTCTAAATAAGATCTGGCAAAGGGAGTGGTGTGTAGATATCAAATTGTCATTCGCATTGTGGGCACGTGGCCTCTGAGAAGGGATCTGTTGCATTTGTGCATTTATTCAGATGCAGGCAAGCATACTACTTCTCTCAGTTTCAGGATTTCAAATCCCAGCATCTCACAGTCCAGCACACCCCTTCACAGCCTGGCCTCTCTTTTATGAAACGCCTCTTCAGTCAGAAGACACTTTAACAAACTTGTGATTTCAAACACCTAAATTATCAGCAAACATTTGGGGGTTATGAGCCATAGTTTTGCCTGTAACAAAACGAGGAAATCCCCAAGCTAATTACATCGTGTAGTGTATAATAGCAGGCATGATTGTCTTAAATTATTTTAGAATAGCTATTCTAGAAGAGACATCAATAAGTCCTTTCTGGGAATTTGCAAGCATCTTGTTTTCTGTGCTAAGTTTGTATCGGGTCCTTGGTTGACACCTGTCTTGTACAATATTCTGTGCCAACTCTGTAGTGAGGTGTTTTACCAATGTTTCTGCAAAACTGACCTTGCAGATTCTTTTTTTTCCTGTGTGGTGTAAGGCTCCTCTAACTTGTAAATGTGGGTGTATATCATTGTCTTGTTTCCTGTTCCATAGTTATGTACCTTACAGTCTCAAGTACTGAAATCCCCTTCAGAGTTTCCATTAATCTTGTTTCTAAGACCATGTTAATTAAAATTACAAAAATCACTTGCTTGAGAGAGCTTTGGGGAATTTCTGTGGCAATTAGTGTTGTTGAATTGAGATACTGTGATCCTACATAACCATCTCAAAAGTGCATCATATTCAGAAACAACAGTGCAAGCGTTTAGGGAGCTCTGTTATCAGAAGTTTGGTGTATGTTGACTTTTGGCACAGCAAAGATTCAGTGACAAATGGGAGTGGCTGAGGGTCTAAATTGTGAACAGAGATGCTAAAACAGCATTGAGATACCCAGGCCCAGTCTAGTTCATGATAGCCTGTTATAAGACAAGGCAAAGGTACTTCTATCTAGAGGAGGTGTGAAGAAACAGCCATGCTTAATGTTTACAAAAAACATGGAATATTTGTTGTCTTTTGTTGTGTCAAAAAATTACATTTGCCATGTTGTTATACACTACTGCCTCTGTGGTATACCGTTTAAATTAATAAATAATGCAATAATGTAAATTTCCAAAATGAAGTGGGTTTGGGTTGTTTTGGGGTTTTTTTTGTTTTGTTTTTATACTAATTTCGGGTAGAAGCAGGTCAGGAAGGGGGCGTGGCATCTTCTTGTCACTGGAAGTTCAAGAATTTTTTCATTTTGACTCAGAATAGAAAACAATTGTCAGAATGTAATTTAAACTCAGAATATCTGATGGCCTGCTGCCAACGTCATCAAAATGATAAAAACTTTAAACAGACCTAGCACTCAAGTGTTAATAAACATGATGTCTCCCGTAGGAAAGGATGCATGGACTCATAGTGACATGTAGTGTTCCTGGTCTGACACTAGCTAAATTTCAATCTGTGATGGCATTGCTTTCCTTGTGTTCCTGTTTCTGGTGGTATGAATAGGGTATATTTTGTCTAGAACTTTGGGAATTCTGGAAGTGTGTGTGTGTGGAGGGTTGTTTGGTGGGGATTTTTTGTTGTTGTTTTAATGGAAGCCAGAGAAACTTTTTTATACAGTTTTTTTTTTTAACCAGACAATAATGAATGATTATGAGATCAAAAGTGGGCAACAGAACAGCTGGCATGAGTAAAAACTTGTATTTTCTTGCTATATCCCTGATTGAAATCACCAGTTTTCAAAGCCGATGCTGACTCTGTTGAATCTAATTTAGTTCCTGCATCAACTCAGTTGAAGAATAAGTGTAACTGGGAAGGAAACCGATGTTCTCTAACGCTGTCTCTCAGCAGAATGCTGCATCTGCAGTGTCAGACACGTAAGTCCCCACAAACACCTGTTTTAATAAACAGCCAATTTGCTAATGCTCAGTTATGCCCACAAATAGCATCTGTTTCTGGCCAGTTGTCTACCTGAATATAGCATCCTTCTTAATCAGTGAAAGCCTCTATTGCATAACTAGTCTGACTCATTTTCTACCCAGAGATGGGAATTACCCACTGTGCTCTCTACTCTTAATATCCTTCTTGAGGGAATTGGTGGAAAATAGAAAGTCTGCTGGAACAGTTCCGCCCTCCCGTCCAAGCAAATAAAGCAGCCATGGCTTTGATATGTACATAAAAATAAATACATTTTTAGAGCTAGGTGTTACGGAAATACCTCATTGGCTGAATGGTAAACAGTGATGGATCAATGCAGCACCCAGGGCGTTCCCATGGGTGGGTATTGCTTTTACATTGGCTCCAGAAAGGTGCCCAAACCTTTTTAGTGGGGTTGGATGCTGGTGAGAGAGAAACAGAAATATCGTCCTGACACCTGGCAGTCAGCACCACCGTGTCAGCTAAAAGGAGGTAGGGCAGCTGATCAGTTCAAACCTTGCATCACACGTTTCCAGTGTCCTAAATGTGCTCCTTGCACTGTTTGTCTACGGGCTTTGAAGAGAGCTTGGCATATGGAGTGAAGACTTACTGCGCTCACTGTTCTTCCTCAGGAAAATTTTGTATCTTTATTACTAGATCTGGAATGTCAATCTAAATTCTATGTATAAAGGCCTATTGCTGTGTGTACAGCCTTACAGTGCCAATAAAAGAGTAAATAAAACTATTACACTATGTAATCTAAATTACAGAAGGAAACAGCCCAGTGGGAGAAATAGTGGTGATAGAGCTAATCCTTTTTTCTTCCTTCCCTGCCCCACTGCTAACTGTAGAGATGCAGTGGAAGTGGATTCAGTTATTAAACTGTTTTATTGCTTTTCTTATTAAACATTCCTAATGGTGTTACAACTAGAGGCCGTTGTACTTAGACAAGAGTAAAGCAACTTCTTCTGATCTCTGCCCATGCGTGTAATAAGTAATATATAGTCTGCTGTGCAGTTGTTACAAGTAATAATAAATTGATGATACAAGCAGGCAGGAGTGAGGGACTAGAGAGACAAAGCAATGAAATAGCACGATTTTTTGCAATTTTAACCTTTCAGGAGCAGTAAAGTAGCTGACCATCTACCCAATCCAATAGCCTGAAGCAGCATAATGATATAGCTGGGGAGAAGCAAATTTCTAACCCAGCAAAAGTGAAGCTGTGACTTAAACCTCGCCATAAATTTTTGTGAGCCAACCTGTGTTGCTTGTTAACAAGATACAATTCCCAAATCTTTCATCCTCCATGGCATTTCTGCCCAGCAGATTGTATTTGATGATAAGTCAGATCAGCGGAAGCCAATCCAATCCAAACTGCTTGTGGTTTGATTTATGTTTTATAGAAATCGACCTACCCAAAGTGCTAGGAAAACAATGTTTCTGCGGCCCCTGATTAAACAATGTGATGGAGCTGATTATTCACCACTTATTCATTCTTACATTACATTTTCAAAAAGAAGTATTTATACAGTGCAAACTCTGTCTGCTTAGTGAGTGACGAAGCAACCAGACCCTTAAACCTCTTCTGTAACTGAGCGACCAGCAGCGGTAGAAGTTTGAGTCTGTAATGCACCGAGACAAGGAAGGTCACTGGATAGAGGTAGGCAAAATTAAAATTAAAATTGAATAAAAACAACTGAAGCTCTGGGACAAAATTGCAATGTTCTATTTTTATTTTTGAGACAGCTGGGCTCACTGGGATTTTCTGAATGTCTCTCACCAAAGTTGCATATTAAGTACCTTGAAAGCAAGTGATGCAGCGCAGAAGGGAGTTGGCTACTCACTGTGCACTGAGCAGAGATTTTTCATTTCATCCATCATTCACAATGTGCTGCAGTACTTCCAGAACTTACTGAACTTATCTAATGTAGGGTGGAACAAGACCAAGAGCTCTGTATGCAATGTGTGCTCAGCTCTCCCTCTACCTCTGAACTGAAAGAGAGGTCGTTTGTAATTGCTGATTTTAGTAGCGTGGTCAATCCTATAGAATGTTGTGTGGTTGTGCACACTGCTTTTTAGGACACGCAGAATTAGCAGCTTTCAGAAGTCATGAATTGGGTATCTATAAATCACAAGACTGACTTACCTATCAGACTCAAGAGGTTTTTTGCCTTTTGTTTCTTGTAACTGTAGATTACACTCTACCTATAAGTAAATTATTAGAACTGCACTTTGAAAAATACTATCCAGCTTCTCCATTTCTCACAGTATATCCCATAGTACCCATGTTAATCGATTTTTGGCTTTCCAGGTCATCCCACCTCTCACTGTCCATGCAATAGGGAACAGACTGTGTAATAATTTACTCAGAGTGGCAGTAGGAAAATGGGTGTTGCTAGCTTACTAATAGTTGACCAGCCTTGGGAGCTACGTCAGAGAGCTAGGGAGAGATGAGCTGATCTCTCAAGACCCTTCCTGGTTTAGTATCCATTATGTTAGGATTTGAGAAGCTGGAGAGTTTAAAAAGATTGAGACTTATGGTAAAATACCAAAATGTTGATGAATTTGGCAGTGTACATCATCTTACCTGTCCCTGTTTTCTGTAGACCATTTAATTGCAGTTAATTTAAATTCCATATTGAAATTATTAAAATGGCTTTCATTTGTCTGCTGCTTAACTACACTTCTGATCTTTGCTGTTAGCACATATCAGTGTGTGGGGTTGGAGAGTTGTATTCATCTGTAGCACCCAAAATCATTGAAGCTTTTTTGATTTCCATCCTTAGGTCCCTTAAATGCTTATGATCCCTAAGGAGTATAGGGAAATCATGAAACACATAGGTATGGCTGGAACCTTTTCCACCTTTGAGCCAGTGGAATTTGAGTGATTTAAGTAATTTTGCATTTGTCTTTTACTAGTGAGTGAGCTAGACTGCAGGAAGTGGCAAGTATAGTTTCTGGTATCATAGGACTTGACTTTGATGATGGTGTTTGAGCTTAAAACCTTTCAGATGCTTGGGATTTCCACATTGCGGTTCCAATCATCCACAGCAGATGGACAAAGCAAACTGAAGAAAACTACTGTTCAGTGGCCTAAAAGAGAAAGCTGTGCCTGTGCACTAGCAAGGCGTACCTGGTGCATGTGGCTGGTTGGGTTCCTTGGTTTAATTGCACCAAACCAAAGGCCTGAAACCAGTTTACCTCTGTGATATTCAGACTGTTCATCTCAGACTGTTTCTGGCCTGCTTTTCAGAGCTTCTGTGTTACAGAGCATTTCTTTTTGTCATACTGCAAGAGGGCAGGGGAAGGGCAGCTCCTAGGAGCAGAAAAAACTCACTTAAACAGGCTTCTGTTTGTTTCAATCTTCTTTGAACATTGTTTTTTTCTTCTTTGCTTGCCACTTTCAGAGAAGTCACCAAGTTGTAGGTCTTGCTTGCAGAGGAAAAGTTGAGTATTTGCGTAGCTGCTTGGCCCCCTTAGTGCCTGCACTGTCCTGACAAAGCACCTGAATCCCTGCAGTCAACATGTGCACAAGAATCTCCTATTATCTTGTAAAGTAGATGGAGTTGTTGCTACAGAGGATGAGGAAATAACTGTTTTGTTCTAGGACTTCCAAAGAGTCACTTCCAGGCCATGCTCAGGTACAATCTTGCAGCCGTGGTAGGTGCTTACATCTGAAGTAACTATATCAGTCTCTGTAGTCTGCTCCCAGTCAGCATGTGCCTGGTGTCTGGATTATCTAAATTACTGACAGACAGAACTAACTTCAGCTTATTCAGTAGTTAAATTTAGGAAAGAACCTACAAAATGAGTGTGTTTTTTGTGGAGGACAGGACTATAGTCCACAAATCCCTTTTCTGTCACCTCCTCTTGGGGGAGGGAAGGAGGCTGTGGGGCCTGTTGGCCTGTGTCACAGACCGGCTTCCACCAGTCATGTGAAACACCTCTAAAAACGTAGCTTTGTGGCACCTGCATCTTACTCCTGGAGCCATCCTTTTATGTTTTAGTGTCTGACCGACTCTGATGTCACATCAGCCTGAGTTTTGAAAGTCATTATTCCTTGCAGATTTTGTGCTCACCTGTGAGGATGGTGCCTGCAGAAACCCAAAGCTGCAGGTGCCCTTGCAGCATGTGAAGCAAGGTGGTTACTTCAAGTTTAATTTTATGGCAACTTCATTTCTCCGCTTGCTGTTCCCATGCCTTGTGAGATTAAAGTAAAACTTAAAAGAATCATTTTCCAAAATAGAAAGCTAACAATGATTTAGCAAGTCCATACCCCATCATTCACCATTCAGACTTTGGACAATGGCAGCATTATGTCACTGTCTTAACAGTGAATGCTGCCTCTAAATTTGTACTTTCTAAGGATGGAAAGTGAAGCAGCTTTTTTCTGATAAAAGAAAGGCTGGTTGTCTTTGATATCCTAGATAAATGCTTGTATAGTTACTTTTTAATTGCTTTATTGCCAGAAGTTTTCAATGAAGCCATAAAAGAGGAAAAAAACTGATCAGCCTAATTGCCTCAAGATGGATATGTAATGCATAAATCTCTTGTTTAATGGATCCAGTAATAGACCACCTGTTTCAGTTGCCTTTTCCCATTCAGAATATGAATTAATGTTTCTCTCAGATGTTCACAAAGAGAAAAAACAATTGCACCGTCAAAAACTTGGTAATTTTTCTTTTTACTTATTCCCTTGATGTTCATTCATTCTTGCTCTATCAGCCAATCTTAGTACATTTAATCTTTGGAAAATAAAACTGTTTGGTATGATGCGTAAAGCCTCATGTATTTCTGTTGTCCAGTTGTGTGTTAAATGAGAATTAAAAAAAAAGACATGCACATTAATAAAACGTTGACCGATGCCCTGAGAATCAGGCCTGAGTTACAAATATTTCTTCATGATGTTGTCCCTGTATATTCTCCAGTCTGGATTTTTTTTTTCCCTCTCCACCACAGCTCTGTGTCTTCTAGTATTACTTAACTCTGGCAGGTTTCAGTGCAGAGAAGGTGTGTTTGAACTCCACAGCCTGTCTTGTGATTCAATATGTTAAGGACTGCACAACCTTGTGGGTTTGGTCTTTTCCTTTTTGTGGACTTGTGGACTTCCTGTGCCCTGAGCCATTTCTAGAGAGAGTGAATATTAGTAAGTAGAAACCATTGTTTATCCTCTTGCAGTGTTGGTTTTCTGTTGGTGATGGTTTCGGTTTTTTTCTTTTTTGTTTGTTTGTTTAGTTTGGGTTTTTTTCCTTAGGGAGATTTAAATAAACCATCACATTTGCAAACAGCTGAAAGAGCATGTATTGCCAGTTATCACGGCCTACTAATGTGGGTAACTTTCTAAGGCATGCGAACTTGCAGCCTTTTGAATTACGAGCAGCCTAATGCTGAGGTTATGTCCTCCTGCTGTATGTACTGGTATGATTGCTTTGAGCACATCAGGAAAAGCTGTCTCTGTGCAGCTCTGCTGTGTTCCCTGTGGTAAATGTGTTCCAAAGATGTGCACTTTCCTTGTGAAAATGAATGCCAGGGATCTCTTTCAAAGCTCAGCCCCACAACAGTAGAAATTTGAGACTCAGAGGGCTTCTCGTATCCAAAGACTTCATAAGCCCTAGTCAAAGATGAATGAATGAAGTAGTCTAGCAGGCATTAAAATAGCTACAAAACAGGGAAGGTGGAAAGAGAACAAATGAGCACTCATTTAGCAAAAAATCAAGATGTCAAGAACAAAATTAATCAAGCCATCAGGGGATGTAAAGATATTTTTTTTTTTAAATGCTTACACACGCATGCAAGAAACCTGGGTAATAAACAAGAAGAAAAAGAATGGTACACGTGTGGGCTTAAATTCAACATAGTCGATAGAATAGAAGTCTGTTGGGAATGATTTGCATGATGAGAGTGTTAAAATCCATGTTTATAACCTTTTTAAGAGCAGATGACGGGAGGAGGAGCCATCTGTCAGAGGCGGCATTTGCTGCTTCTGAGAACCTAGAAGCAGTTTCTGATGGATGCGTATCAGTTGATGCTGTAGCCATGAAAGAGCAGGATGGGAAATGGGCTGGTGTCTCTGCAGACCATGTTTTTGCAGCAGGGAGGAGGATGACCCATTGGGAAGCCTTTCTGTATTAGTTAAGGGCTGGGGGAGTTGTTCCATTGTGTTGCATTTCATTCACATCACAGTAAGCTGGAAATCACACTTTGTCAGCAATAAAACATCTACCTGAAGTACTACATCCTTAGCAGGGGATTTATATGTTAGCTTCATCCTGAGCAGCAAAGAGGAATACACCAGATTGCTAAAAGCTAGTTGAGTTTAAATAGGTGTAGAAGGCCTATGATTGGGCAATCTTATTTCCACATGATATATGAAAAGCCAAAATGAGTGAAAAAACCTTCTAAAAATGAGAAATACTGCATGATATCAGCTTTATTTGTCACTGATGCTATCATAACATTGCCTGTGTTTCATCTTATGCCATAGTCTCTGCTCCCATTGCCCAGAGAGCTTGATTTATGGTAAGACTCCATAGTATTGTTTGGTCTGATTGTCATGCAACATTTGGATGGTGTCAGTGATCACCAGCTGTTTCAGTAGCTGCTGCTCCCCTTCCCTGTAGATCTCAGCTCCACAGAAGCATCCAGTGGTATTTTGTACTTACCTTGTCTGCTCTCCCAAGAGAAGTTAGATCATCAGGGGAGAAGAGAGAAGAGAGAGCCCCCAGCCACTGCTCTTCCAAAACTGTTGTCATCCAAATGGTTAATAGCACTGGGGTGCTTTGTTGAATTGAGAAATTCTTTTTTGTATCAATTTTGTTGAAAACTTCCAATTGTATTACCTGTGTCAAAATTAGGATAACCAATCTGTGGCTTTAAAGGAGCCACATTCAGTGTTGACGAAAGTGATGTGGCAAATCAGTTTGTAGGACTGTGTGGCTAAGAATTGGGAAAAGTTAGAGAACACTTTAGTGAAAACCTCAGAAGCCAACAGCGAGGAAGACTTAGTTCCTGAGTTACCACTGAAATGGGGACAGTACATTACTTAGTAACACGGATGTAGCAGAGAGCAGGCATTTCAGAACAGCTGAATCAGTCATGGCCATAAGAGGACAGGCCATAAAAAAGATGAGGGCGTCTGCTTGGGAAGCGCTTCAGGAGCACTACAGTGACCAGAAGGACTAACACAATCCCTAGGGAGGACACTCATGTAGGACTGGAGAAATGATATTTCCGTATCTGGCATCTTGATGGGATCCTTACAGCACTACAGTTTCCAGGTCTGGCTGTTACCACTTCAGGGAAGCTGAGTATATGGGGAGCAATTAAGGGAGACCTATAAGAAAGGCTAAAGAACTGGGAAGAGTAAAAGACCTAGGAACTGTCTGCTGTGTTCAACACAGTGCCAAATAGCTTAGTCAGGAATTACATACAGAGGGAATTGAAATTTGGTGATGGAGGGCTCTTGTATCTATTGAGCTGAAGTGTATAACAAGATCTGATTACTGTGAGTGGACAGTAGGTGAGTATACGCTAGACTTATAGCACATGCTTTTACCAGGGAAGGTAATGAAGCAGTACATCCTCTCCATCAGTGTTGATTCTTAAGTCAAGAATTGAGCCTTGCTCAATTCAAGATATGCTGTAGCCTGAACTCGTCCTGTGTCTTGTTTAATGAGAGAGCTGAAAGTCAGAGATCAGTGGGCCCTTCTGTTGTCTCGAAAGAAGCTGGGTATCTGGTGTTAAGCTCTTTAGCCTGTAGTTATAGAAGTGACTTGATTTAGAAAATGTTTTGAGCATCTGTAGCCCTTTCAAAGTCAATAGGATCTGGGCCATGGTACATAGCCACAGTGAAATTCCTGGTCTAAAATTGTTAATTCTGAGGGAATGCTCTATTTTTTACAAGTACACTCTGTAGAGGAACAGTACATGAGAGAAAACAGTCCAATTCAGGCTAAAATTTCCCATTTCTGCTAACTGGTCAAACCAGAGTATGTTTGAGGTATAGACCCCAGAGGCTGAGTGATTGTCTTACTCCAGAACAAAACAGCGCTCATATACCGACGGAATGCCACTGCAAAACATCTCCTAGACTGCCAGTTTTGTTTGCTGCAAGCTAACTTGTAATTGTTGGAAATCTGGGAGATTTACCTGCGTGGCAAAGGTGTGATTTGATAAGGTGTTGGGTTTTTCTTTTTTTTGTTATTCAAATAATTATGCCAGTGGACTCCCTGCTGCATAGTTATGCCAATACAAAGGTACCTTATATTCCAAGATAGTTTCTTGTCTGTGCTTGTACTTGAAGATTCTGAAGTAACATATAGTTTTAATAACCCCCTTTGATGGTCTGAGTTTACACAAAACAAATATCAGATTATGCTTGCTTTTTATGTGCTGACTCTATTTCTGGTTTTATTTCTCTATAAATAAAGAGCTAAGCTCTAGTTACATATGCCTAAATGCCTGCAAAGAGGGATTTGATTCCAGAAGTTGTTGTTGTAATACAGTTAGGTCTGATTTTCTGCTAGAAAATTCCATTTTGGATCATTTTAATGTAGGAGAGGAAAATAGACTGTAAAGGTTAGCTGTTTCTAGTATTCAGAATAACCTGCTTTTTTCCTCGGTTCTGTATTTTAGAAAAGAAAATTTTTTTGAACTATTCCCAAGGAAATAGAGGTGCGTGGTCTGATTCTGCCTCTTACAAGAAAAAAGTAATATATAAATCTTGTGGCTTGCCTAGGAGCCTATAAAGCCTTATCCTGTTTAGTAAATCTCAAGTTTGGTCTGTACTACCTGAAGGATGAGGTCATAAATAGCTGTACCGGGAATGGATGTGTTCATTGTACCTGATGGTTTTACTGTCGTCTGCAGCTTCAGGTTGCAGATAGAATGAAAACAGATGCTCATAGATATTTTTTTTTTACCTGCTTTTTCCTCATTTAATTCCTTGAATTTTAATTGTTCCATTTTAGGCTGTGGCTTTCTTTGACATATAGTACTGTTATCAGTCTGTCATGTCTCTGGCGGCAATATGCTTTTCCCCCATTTCTCAGAAGTAGAGAGCCACATTTTCAAAGGTATGGCAAACTGCCAGGGAAGTCATTAAATCTGGCCCTGGTATTTTATCCAGGGCTGTTAATGACCCAATTTTATTTGCTTCAAGTGAACTTTGCCCAAGGTGAGTTGCTGCTTTTCCAACCTGTCCCCTACCACTTCCCAACATTTCCATTATTGGAGAAAATGATGCAAACTTCAGCAGAGCCATTGCCTTATTCAAATAACTTGTCCCTTTGCCTGCAGTGTGCTGTCATTGGGTATTCAGACAAAAGGGGTAATTTATTATGACCAAGTTGTCATTATTAAGAATAAATTAGGGCAATTATGCTGTTATGTAGACTCAGAACATCCTACATCCGTTGCTGTATTGGCTATGTATCATATGATTTAATGGAATTCTCCCAGCCAAAAAAAGGAAGAACCAGTGATAAGGAATTAAAGCTTAATAATTACGTACAATCAAATGTTTAACAGTCTTGAAAGGGATTTCGTTTAAATGTAACCTGCAGCTCCAACCATAAAGACAATGGCTAGTCAACCATACATTCTTCAGGGACCTTCATAACTGTATTTCTGTTCACTTTTTTTAGCACCACTCTGTTTACCTATATTAGTTGTCAACTTTTCCGTGTGCTACTCAGAGTAAGTAGGCTTTGATTCACATGAAGAATTCATAATGCTAGTGTTAAACCATCTAAATGTCACAAAAAATCATGATTATGTTTTAAAAGTTGTGAAAATGATGGTGTTGAAGGATTCTTCCTTTTCCAGGGACTCCAAGAGGGTTCTGTACAGGGCCTCTTTGGTATAATTTAACTATTCTGAGATGAGTGGCATATAAAAGGTAGTGAAATGCGGATGATGTAACAGCAGGAGAGAAAGGAAGTGAGAGATATGAGGAGATAAAATAAAAAGTGGGGCAGGGGTTGGAGGGAAGGAAGGAAAAAGCTGTCTGGGGGGAAAGAAAAAAAGAAATGGCAGAAAGACAGGAGGAGAGAAACAGAAAGCTGCGTCACCTACCAGTGAGAAGAAAAGCAAAATGAAAAGGTCCTAGTGGAGAAGAAGACAGAGAAAAGAAAAAGTGAGAGAATTAAGAAACATCTCTACCTAGCGTCCAGCCCCAGGAGAGCTGTCCTAAAAATGAGGTACATAAATAGGGTATGTCTCTTTTCCTGGGCATTTACTCAGATGTATATGTTTTATTAAAGTGTGAATGATTTCCTACAATTACATTCAAACACTGGCATCCATGCTCGCCACTCCCTGAAACCTGGCAGGATTACCTTGAAACTCATAGCAGACCCTGACTCTTCTTACGTTTCATATTTGTTGGCAAGTATGTGTGACTGTTTGAATTAATCTGTATTGGGTGTGTGTAATGGGATGAGTCCGCACATACGTGTGTTTCTTGAGGAATGCATAAAGCTGTGCCACAAGTAGGGCAGCAAGAGTTTATGTGGTGAGTTATGTAACACTCTTCCTAATGAGCACAGATTATCTCTCCAGCCCTTTGCCTTGAATCATGCAGTATTATAGTTATCGTTGATTATTGCCTGTGAAGTTGAGCATATGGCCCTAAAACGGTTCTAAATGATTTTGTTTTCTATTTTATCGTTATCCATCTGATACATACAACCAGGCAGCATAAGGCACTTGATTGTCTTCACCAATCCCTTGTGCACAATATTGAAAGAATTCAAAGCAGTGCATATTTTAGCTGTCCTTTAGCGATGAATTATTGCTGTTTCTGCTTCATGCAGAATCTTGGAAACAGATTTCTGCGTATATATGATATTTAGCTTGCAAGTAAGTGTTTAAAACTACAGTTACATGAGATTTAAATCTAAATCATTCTCAAGTTGTTTAAATCTGAGGTGAATTTTTAATTAGCAATCAACAGTAAATCTGACGTGAATGAGGGTGATACTACGAACTTGGTGTTTTAACCATTTCAAAATCATCTCTTAACTGGTGAAAAAAGTCAAGATTCAGAGTGAGAAATGTCTTTCTAAGCGGAGGTGCCCACAACCCTGAAAACGTTTTGTGTAGGAGTTCATGAAACTTTCTCAGCTGCTTTGCTCACCTTGATTTAGGCTGAGAATTCAGTGTGAAAGGTGAAGTCAATGATAAAGCTGGTACTGATGGAAATGACGTTTTACACCACTGTCTGTGTGTCCATGTGGACAGCTGAGCAACGGATTCTGCTTTAGAGCAGACAGTAAGTCAGCATACCCAGCCTGTCCGTACCTGATCACCATCTCACATGCATATATTCATATAGGTACGCTGTGTCCCTGTAAAGTTCTGCATCCATATATTGCATTTCCACAGTGAGGTTCTCTTCCCTGCCCCCCCCCCCCCCCCCCCCTTTCCCTTCCTTTAGTCAAATGCAGAAAGTGGTTAAGGAAACTGTATGGATAAATCAGAAAAAATAACTTCTGCCCCTCTGCCTTCATAGGGAAAGTCACTGCAAAGGCATTTTTTTCTTATGTACAGTATTGTGTTATCTGCGTCTTTTCCTCACTGTAATCATTTTTTCTGTGTCACTTATTAAAAATTCTGACTTTCAAAGAGCTACATAAATTTCTTTAAACATCTCCTGACTCAATAAAAAAGGGAGGAAGGGATTAAATTGAACGCTCAAGCTTCATTCCATCGTCTCACTCACAAAAGTGTTCAGATAAACTATGAAATAAATCTTACTGTCCTGTCAGGTCATTTCAATAGCTCTGATATTATTTATGGTCTCATCTGTATAATCCTCACTCAGAAGTAATCGGAAAGTTCCCCTTCATGCTTCCCCCCAGCCAGCTTGCATGCTCATTAGAAGCGGAAAGTGCAAATGCTTTTACTTAACTTCAACTCAGATAAAGGACAGGGATCATGCAATAGGAGTGCATGGTTATTCTCAAATGATATTAAAGTTCAATGACATGAAAAATTTTGGAGACAATTCACCCAATTTCAGCTCAGTAGTAACAAAGCTGGAAGTGGGCGGCTGCTGCTGCACGAGCTTTTCTGGAAAAGGATTCTTAAGTTTCCTTCGTAAATGTGATGGTGTGGGGAAAAGAGTTCCATTGGGGATGTCTGGTTCCCATTCTTCTTTGAGCTGTGAGATTTCAAAATACTTGGGGAAGGTGGTATTGGTTTGGTTGGTTTTTGCTGTATGGGTAGGTTTTTTTCAGAGGGGGAGAGAATTCTAGAGCAGCTGATAGTCCAGAACAGAGCATACGGGAAAGGAGGAGGAGAGCCTTTAAAATCTGGTCTGCTTATTTTTGACCTTCAGCGTTGGTGACTTCTAGCCCAGACTTGGGCTTTAACCAGAGGCTATTGTTTCATTTTAAACCAAAAGGTGTTGTCCATCCATGCACCCCAGGCCAAGCTTGCACCAAAATCAGTTCACATGCCCTGCCGCCCTCTTTCCTGTCCCCAGCAGGCATCACATCAGCGGCAGAGTTGGGAAGGGACACAACTCTCGGCTGTAAAGACAGGGTTTGGTTTTTTTTAAATTAAATGTCTGGCTATAAAGAAACCCTTGGAAAATTATTGGCGTATGATCTGTGCCACAGCGCATCAACATGCTAAAGAAAGGAGAGGAACTGCAAACGTCATTGCGCTCTGCTCTGAATGCCCTCTCTGTCCAAGTATGCTTTGAACAGCTCCTGGTGGAAGAAACTGATATTGGCTTTATTTTCTTGAAAGTCTTTAAATGCTTGGGAGAGATGGATTTAGAGATTTGGACTATTACTCCTTAAATTATGTGCACTAAATAGATTATCTGTATTTCTAAATACAGGCTTCTGTTTTTTTCAGTCCCCCATTACATAACTCAGCATCACTGAGTTTAATACTATAGCAGCATGAGAAAAATAGTTATCTTTTAAAATAAGGCTTTGCTGGAGGTAATGGTTGGAAAATACATATGTATTACTTCTTCTGGACTAGTGAATACTCGTACTTATAGCAGATATTCTCTTCCGTGCCTCAGAGAAATTATTGTAGGCTGCGGCATGAAAGACTGTCATTGTTTTTAAATGTTGAAGTCTTTCCTGTAAATATGTTAAAAATCAAATCTCATCACATCTGTTTCACGTGGTTTAGAATACTGTTAGGCAGCTTTTCTGCAGGTGCTTTCTGATATTTTGCTTTTGTTTCAGTTGTCCCAGTTTGATCCTATCTGAAAATCTTCTGGTTTGATGTCATCTGATACATTGTGTCGCTGTCATAGTTCTGACTGGCTGAGATGCCACGGTGCCTAACCCTGTTATGCTCCATAAAGGCAGAAGTTAGAATCCCTCAGTATAATCTTAGCCACTAACTCTTTTCTAAGCCCTTTACCAACGGACACAATATCATTTGTCATGTATATTACACTCCGACAGATCATGAAAAGAGCTACCTCTCATACCATCATAATTTAGAGTAAACTGCATTTCTAAGTTATTTTTTTCTGGAAAATAATGGGAAGGTGGTGTTGAACACATGGAGTTTTGCTTCTCTTTAGTGGGTTGGGTAATACACAGATTTATTAGGGCAAATCTTGGGTGTTAGTTATTTGGTGATACCCTAGTTTGCCTCATTCTTTGTTAAACAGCTGAGTTCCCTGCTTGCCATGTAATAAGTCAGATTCTGTTGCTATTACTCTGGCAGAATCCCACAGTATTACGCTTGCAATGATCATGCATGTACCAGAAAATGCAGATAGGTTCAGGGGTGGATGGGTGCAGCATACGTAGCTATATGGAGGTCTGCCAACTGTTAGCATTTTTTGATGCATGCTGGGTGCCCTGCCTGCTCAGGCATGATGTGTTTCTCACTGGACACTGAAGAAAAGACTGTCCCTTTGACATCAGTGAGGCTAAGGTCAACCCTCAGGTTATTGCAACATGAGTCAGAATTTTGTCCTATAAATAAAAAGCTTGTTCTTTATTTCAAAACGAAGTGGAAACTTTGAGTATGCCCAGCTGCCACCCCTCATTTAACTTCTCCCATTTACTTCACAGTGACTGTTAATTACATAGTTCCTGTTCTCTTCTCTGGCATCTATTTTCCAGCATTTTGCATGAAAGTGGTAGATAATATGGTATGTGTGTCTCCTTGGAGATTTGGCACTTCAGAGAGCAGAGCTGTAAAGGGATTTGGTGGTAATCCATATTGTTTTGAATAGTTTATGACATTGGTAAAAATAGTTGTTATGCTTTCATAGAAGATTGCTGCAGGTTTCACGCAAGTGTTGAATTTCTAACAGTCCTTTGCAAACTCTAAGGAGTTTTGGGGGAGGGAACAATTACTTCATGGCTCTGATTATTTTCATTTTTATGCTAAATACATTTTAAGATCACAGAGTAGCATTGATGGTATCAGTGTTAGTGAGATGGAGCCACTCTGAAGAAACAAGCTCCAGTTTCAGTCAGTTGCAAAACATCTGCAGCTCAGCAGTCTCTTCAGGTAGCAAAAGATCACCAATGTGGTGGCGTCCTTCGCTCGGACCCACTTCTGGTGCCTGTGAGAAGATGAGGAAAGCTTTGGACTCAGATTCGTAACATTTCATTCAAACTAGGACATAACTGCTACGCCGCTGCTGCTGTGCTCTTGCTGTGCCCTTGCTGCCAAGGGTGGTGTGGTAGTGCTGAGATTCCTGCTAAGGACCTGGGCCCAGATCTCTGACTTGATACAGGCTGATCTGCAGATGATGAAATCCCTTGGGGAAGGGGATGATAGCTTTCTCAAACTGTCTTTGAATCATCTGCAATGTCTGACAAAGACTTCTTGGAAAAGGCACAAAAAGACTAAGTGAATTTAGAAGTGCAGCCAACTCATGGGATAATTATGCCTGTGTCTTAGCTGCCATATTTCATTAGCCTGAAGGAACAAAGGAGACTGACGAATGCTGAATGACTTTCAAGGAATCAACTATATCAACCATTAGCTACTGATGACATCGATGTTCCAGCGAGCTGATGTGACAAGTAACAAAAAAAGGGTTTTGGTTATAATGAGAAAACACAACGGCAAACTACTGATGTGTCACTTTGATCTCATTTTAACAAGGTGCAAAATGCTTGCAGATTGGGCATGTCATGATGTCTTTAAGTATTTATCTTAATGTGAAATTTGTGGAAGTCATCGGTAGCATTAGTTGAGAAAGTTAGAGATTTCTGTTTGATTTAATCCAGAAAGAAGTTTTTATATTTTAGGTATCTGAGAACTATACTCAAACTGAGAAAGGCTAAATCCTGACCTTCCCTGGAATGAGGAGCTGAGAGAAACACAGTCTTTTCCTGTGCACCTTGCCGTGCCACCACCCCTGCACAAAGCCTACAAGTTCAAGTAGCATCCTACACCCAAGAAGTAAGATCTGGCTACTTGAAACCACGAAAACTCTCCCATAGATATATATAGTGTGTGGCTAAGAGGAAGTGCTTCTCTTCAAATAGTCAGTGTGATGCACTGTGGAGCACCCCTAGCATTCATGAGCCCTTCTCCTCATGTAAACCGTCTGCCTTCTCTGTAGGACGGATCCTCCTGCTTCCATGCTTCTCGTGGCCTTGTGGAACAGGCAGGTTTTGACTTTGGTTTTCTAGTAATGGTTATAGCTAGCGCACCGAAGACCTAGGGTCCAACATCCCAACTTATGAACACGTTCATGGAAATTTATGGGATCTTTTCAGTGCGTGGGGGGTGAGATCTGGCGCACTGAATCTGTGGCAGCTTGTGAGAACCAATGACCTGAGTTTAGAGACTGCCTTAGCCAGAGCAGATGCTTAAGTAAGTATATTGCAACCCAAATAGATATTAATTTTTTTTTTTAAATCCTGGCCATATCCACGACATTAAAATATGTGTTCAAGATAATTAGAAATATTAATACTGCAGAAAACTGGCATCATATTTCTCTGCACTCCTTGTACCAAAATAGATTCCCTTCAACATTAAAGTGGTAATCTCAGAGGTATTTTTTATTTCCAAAGAATTAATGATCATTTAGTCAGCTAACAGCCCAAGGCAAAGCAGAAGGGTTTAACGTTGTGCCAAGTGGCAGCTTCTTGTAGAAATGACTGCTTTCAAAGAATTAGCGTTATGCAAAATGCTTTCAGAATGTGCCAATCAGCTCAGTGGTTTACAGCACTAATAGTCTGCTTGTTTTTCAAATCATTTCCCCATGTGATTTAGATGCTGCAAGTTAGATTTACAAATCTAATCACCGCTTATAGATGAACCAATAATTATCCGACCAGTGAGTATGTGAGCTTACTCTCAATTAAAAAAACCCCCAGAGATATGTATGGTTGATGTGGGAAAGCATGCCTGAGGACTGAGTCCTGTAGATAAATGGAGCCTCTGAGTACATTTTTTGGAACACTGATCTAACTTAGGGTCCACTGATGTCAGTAGTTTTGCCTTCACGCACAGCAGCAGAAGTTCCTCTTCTGCATCTCCTGTACTTTGTGGGTAGTGCCAGGACTGTTACAGAAAACATTGGTGTACTTTATTCAGACAGAACTTTTAAAGCTTAAGAGCATTTAGAAATCCCATTTTGAAACACCTCCATGCCACAGAGGCACATTATTTCCATATATTGCAACATCACTGGGAGTGCTATAACTGAAGAATCTCTTCAGACCTTGAAAGTTTAAGACAAAGACCCTATTCAGAAATACCGAGGCTGCCTGATCTAGAGCCCTAATTTCTACTCACAGAACACTAGCTGAGTTCATGTTCACATGAATGTAGTGTTATATCACTTATTATCTGCCTTTATCTGAAAGCTGCAAATGGAATATAGCTTGTGCTGTCAGGTAACAGTCCAAAACATGACTTGCCCACCTCAGAACTATTTCTTTGTGTGTGCTGAAACCCAGTTCTATGTGACTCTTAGGGTCCAGGTTCAAATTTTGCTAATGGAAATGCCAATCACTTCATAGTTTTCCCTTGCGTTCTATGGTTTGGGTTTGGGTTTTTTCCTGATATCTGCAAATATGGTATGGACAGTTGGTGTAAAATTGATGTTATCAACACATTTGCACTGATAGCATAGAAGGCATATCATACATTCATAGCTGTCTGATTTGAAGTCCACATTTGGCATTTGCAAACCAGGACAAATTCATTACTTTAAATTTGTTGAACTTGTTTACGATCTATGAGGGCAGCACAACCAGTTTTATTGGAACATGGCTCATTTACTCGGCTCTCAGCCTTGGGAACAAGAGTGTATCCTGGCTCATTTGACAGAACAAGGACTGTCCAGCATGACCTGACAAAGTGATGGATATCCTCCCACCCCCCTACCCCAGAGCTGGAATAAGTCCTGGATGATTTTCTTTCAGATGTGAAGGAACAACACGAAATCTTATACTTTTGTTACTAGTTCTTTCCAACTACAGCATATTTGGCATATGCTTTGTGGGTGTTAACCTTCACTATGCAGTGCTAAAAAGTGATAGTAGACTTTCTGCTTTATAAGCAGTGCTCATATTGTTGTCTTATTAAGATTACTGGACACTCTCCTCTGTAAAACACTGTTTTCATTTGTCTTCATTTAATTTGGGTAAAATGTAATCTTTGAACTCAAATTTCCCAATCTGGAGGGAGTGTGCCCCAGGAAAACAATTAATTTAAATCCAAGCAACGCAGATGTATCTGGGAGCAAAGCAAAATAAACTGTTCTGTTTAACTAGGGCTTTGTAAACAAAAACTTGCTAGTTGGAGAGGAAAGTTAACATGGATTTCAGGAATGTATCATTTGGCATTGCCTAGAAAATCTGTTCAGTTTGACCAAGCTATAACCCTTCACAGTGCAGATGAACACCCAGCCTCTCACAGGTGTTATGTTTGCTGTCATTATTTGGGGCTTGCCTACATGGGCAAACAATATTGGATCCAACCTCTGTGATCCAGCTGGCCAGGCAGAGACCAACTGTGGTCTGTGGCACAGACAGCTCTGTTAGACTGACAGACGGTCCAGAGGTGACCTGTAGGAGAGAACAGGTTTAAACTTTTTCTTTCACCCTCTCTCTGCAGAGAAGTACCTCATCCCAGTGTCTGATCTAGGAAGAGGATAGAAAATAGCTAGTGCTAGTTGTGATTTAACTCACCAGTGGATCTGTTGTCTGGAGCCAAATCAAGATACCTGATGAATGCAGATAAGAACAAACCTGGCAATGCTGCCTTCTTTGCCAGTGTGAATTTGCGGAATCCCATTAGTCTCTGGGATGTTTCTGCAGCACTAAGAAAGTATGTTCCCACTGGCCATGTAAAGAAAATTTTTGTGATGAGGAAATGGACTTATCTTCATTAAGGGAGAGATAAATCATCTTAAAAATAGCCTTTAAGTGGAAATGGGCCAAAAGCCAAAAACTGTTTGAAAGCTGGATTGAGGGCAGACAGCCTTGTATTTAGTTGAATAAATTCCACAGCTACACAGTCGTCGTTAATCCTGAGCTGGATTACCTATTTTTTTCAAAAGCACTCCTTTTGTGGCTGCTGCTCACAGTTGCATCGTGAGCCTGGCTCCGCTCTGCTGCGGGTACGGCAGCGCCACAGGCTCACCTGGTTTAGAAAGACCTCCCAGGGCAGGACAGAGATGTCCGGCAGAGTGGAGCAGAGTGGTCCATTTTGCCTTCCTGGTAAACACTGGTTGTCATCCTTGGTCAGAGTTGCCTGTAAACTTCAGGATATTTGCTATGCAGTTATACTTCCTCCAGCTTTTTAAACTGAAATCAGTTCCACAGGAGTTAAATATTCAGTAGTTTGCATTTGAAACTTTCTTTTATTGCTGTGGCAGGAGCTGTCGTCTTCATTGTGTTATTAATCTTAGCTATTTCCTGCGTACAAATGCATCATTTAATTTAAATGTCTAAGACTTCATTTAGAACCAGTAAAATTTTAAATGGCATCAATCTTGCCTGCATTTTTACCTTTTAAATATTAGTTGAATCCCATGTGAGCAATTTGTTTCTCCTCTTTTTGTTGCTTTCAAGTCAGGTAATAATCACCTTTGGGTTTTGTCTTTCCGAAGTGGGTACTTTTCATTTGATTGAAGCTGGGGTGTCTTGAGAAGACTGTTTATTATTGCAACAAACCTATTATGCATTGATACAGAAAGTCCTGCCTCCATTGTTGAAGAGAATAACAATAACAGCATGAAGCAGCTCAGCAAAAAGAGAAATGGAATTAAAAAAGAAAATAGCTGCAGACATCAGCTCCTGTGTCAGAAGTCGGTGATAGTACACTACTTGGCAGGAATTGGTTTTAGCTAATGATAGTAAAAGGAACGGCAGGACTTGTGGAGCAGAAAAAAAAAATCAGACAGACTGTTATCAGAGAACCTCACAGGCTGAGAGGGATGGGATTTTCAATGCAAATCCAGTTGCTATAGAAGTACGAATATCCTTGATTTTTTCAATGGAAACCAGAGAGTCTTCAGATTGCACAGGTGCTTTTCGAAAATCCTCTTATAAGACATTTACATGGCACACAATAGCATCTTCCCTGCGAACTGTATCATGTTGGGCTCTGTTATCCTGTTTTGACTTTGGGATTTCCATGCCCCGCACCACTCCCACCCCCCTGCACAATAAAGAGACTTGGTTTTCAGTTTTCTTCTACCAATTTCTTTTACCAGTATTAAATTGCAATTTAATAATGTAAGGAAAAGTCTTCAAAATTGTTCTTTGGTCTTAGTTACACATGCAGATTGATAGTACAAACTGCATTCACTAGTGCTAAATAAATTTACATTTATTAAACAGAGGGGAGACGCTTTGACTTTTCTAGTAATTTCTTTTTACAAGTTGAAGGTTCCTTTATTGCAAAATAAGATATGCTGCTAATGCAAATACAGCTGAAATATAGTATTATTACTGCTGTGCATACCCAGTGTACAAGTGCTGAGACAATAGCTAGCATGGCCTAATGCTTTTGGGGACTTACTCAAAGCCTGTTAAAATCGTAAGATCTTTCTTTTGACCTCAGTGGGGTTTGGACCTGGCCTCTTTGAAGGGTTAATGGTAAAGCCTTATTTATTTAGGCCCCCATGCTTCACTTGAACCACTGAGTTGCCCTATGTGATTTCAGCAGCACTGCTTGTTGAGCATAAATTAAGCGCACCTTGTACAAGAAGTGTGCTGTCTGGCAGTCTGGATAGCAGCTGCTTTTTGTAGGACCTTATTAGTTTAACCAGGCATGCACGGCAGGGTGGTGAGCTGCAAGGAACCATAGGTACAGAGAGGAAAGAATGGGTTGAGATTAGTTTTTCTCAGCAAGCTTCTGCAAGTTGTTAATAGAAAGCCCAAACTGTGGTGTTTTCAAGGTTGTATCTATACCCAGCTAATCTAAAAATTGGTCTTCTCTAGGAGGGCCTTAGAAGTGCCTACGTGGAGCAGCTCAACAGCGTGAGAGGTCTGGTCCCACCTTTCCTCTGCCCAGCCAAAATGGGACTCTGGGACCACAAGGCAGTCCCTTATGTTGTAGCATACCATACAGGAGAATGCCTAATACTAGAACTGCGGTCACCAGGCAGAGCAGAGCGCTCTTGGCTCTCTGATAGCGCTGAACAGCCTGGCAGTGTCATACAACCACCACCTAGAGAAGCGAGATTGAATTTGGGAAGCAGCATTAGCTGAGTTACTAAACCATGTGGTGACAGCTGTGCTGCATTCAGTTCTGATCTGTCTGCATGGTTCTTCACAGACCTCTGTATGCTACTGCACTGCACAGAGTACGCGTGCCCCCCGTGCACCCAAATGTTTGCAAGTCAAGGCCTGTTTGAATTTTTTGCTACAGATAATCCCTGTGGTGGAGAGCTACAGTTTAACTCTGGTAGTAAGTCGATTTGGTTTTGGTTTAAATGTTGAAAAATATTTGGAGCAAACCTCCTTTTTCACACCTCAGTAGACAACTTTTAGTGAGACCTAAGAAATCTTCTGATATTTGTGCATGTGTATCCAGATTTGTACAGTGGTGACATCTGCCATTGCCAAATCAGCTTCTAAAGAATAATAATCACAAAAAACGGATTTAGGAAATCTGTACTTTAAATCTGCTAAGTGTCAAGTTTTGTTCTAGTACTTTCACTTAATGGGTGTAAGTTTTGTCTTTGTCCTTATGACAAAATTAATCATAACCTGGAGCAGAATTATACCTTACGTTTGCTTTACTTAGCTCAGAGCTACTGACTCAGGAAGCACTTTGATTCTGCTCGTAATCAAACTTGTTTTTTACTAAGATTCATAAGCCTTCCCTTTGGAATCTGTGTGCTGCTGTTCACCCACAGTCTCAGTCATATTATAAAACTCAGGGGAAAATGTAGTGTAACACTATTGAATAGCTATACGCATTTTTCTTCTGGAGGAAGAATTATTTTACAAGTTTTTTTTTTAAAAAAAGGATTTTCATGTTAAAGCAGGATTCTTAATATTTTACTGTTCTACAGTGGGATGGAAGCTCTGAGTGCTACCATAGTGCAAATAACTATTTCAGTGCTTCCAGTGCCCTGAAAGCCTCATGCAGGACTGAGATGCCAGTGCGCAGGGTATGGTACGTACACATGGACAAGGGCAGAGAAACTGCTGCCCTCCCCATTTTATAGGAGAGGCACAGAATGTTTTGATACGAGGCATGATTGGGCTCTGCATGAGTTCTTCCTGAGCTCCTACGCTTTGGAACAAGGCCTCCCCAGTTCTTGATAACACTATGCAATGCTGCCCCCTCTATATGGGAAGAAGTTGGGTTTAAAAGCCTGTTTTTTAAAAATAGTTTCTGGGCGGGCCTGACACTGGTGTCACCTAGCTCGTTTGTCCCCAGGCACTAAATCTGTGCAGCAGGCAAAAATAAATAAATAATTGGAATCTTTCTGAACTATAAATGTAACCAGCAAATAGATAAGAGTTCAGTGTCCTATAATAGGATGTCTTTTTGCTGACTAGCAGAAAGGGAGTGACTCAGCCTGACTGTGTACACACACTGAAATAGACTTTTCAAGTTGAGAGACAAAGGCCTTTATATGCGTTTATAAAATTGCCTTTAAAATGCTTGTGAATGAGTTAATCACACAGCCATCTGATTAGACATGAACAACCTCCCTATTTTTGATGCGATTAGGTCATCCCAAGAGAATCATAAAACAAAATAGACTTGGATATGTCATCTGAGGGTGACTAATAAAAAGTAGTTGAAAACAGTGCAATTAGCAAAATAGTGCAAGTAAGAAATTTTCAAGCCAATTTTCCAACTCTGTGTCCTTCACCTGCCCCGCCAGAGCCTGCTCATGAGGAAGGTGATGGAAACAGCTCCCCTTGGCTCGCACAGGTCCAGACTAGGTCTCTGCTTTCTCCTTGCTCCTCATCATTCCCTCCTTGGGGCCCTCTCCACGTCTGCAGTAGCATTTCGCGTGTCTGAGCCTCAGCCTCTCCACTTTCACGTGAAGGTTGCACTTTCCCATGAGCACACTGAGGTGGGAACTGCTGCGGTGGGGATTTGGGAGAGGTCAGATGCCACTCAAAATCAGAGCTGTAAGACTCTGGAAAACAACAGACGTGGCACAACTGCTGCTGTCATAAATGTCTCTTGGTAGCAAGGGCAAGCGCTCAGCTGTACCCTTTCCACACCCTTGCAGTTCTCCAGAGGAGTTTTGCACCCACTCTTTAAAAGTGGCTCCAGTCCTGGCTTGATCTTCCTTCCCCACAGCTCAGCCTCCACACACCAACTCCCCAAAGTGCCCCATTCTCCTGCCGCACTGTTGTTCCCCAGCCTGTCTGCAGATTCTCAGCTCCCTCCTCTCTTGAAGTTTCAATGTGAAGTGAAAGGCAGCCAGTGGTCTGCTGGGAGGATGCTTCATCAGACTGCCTGGGCTTTGCCACTGTCATCTTAGTCACAGGCTGGTGCCTGGCACTGTGAGATCTCTTTGCCCTGTCCTCCTGATACCTTATCACCGTTTAAAGGGCAAGGACATGGAGAACACACAGCAAACGGGCCAGCTAGGCTCTCAGAGACAAGGCATGTGTACGTAGAGGGCACTTAAGCATTTTGTAAAGTACGATAACGAGGATCTGAACCTTCTTACTTGCAGGCTTTCATCTTATACTAAATCCCAGCGATATGAAGCTTTTGGTGATCTATCATCATTGTCTAGATATTTGTAACTTACTAAATGGGCTTTTGATTACAAGCTCAAAGAATGAGAGAGACATCAAAGGAAATGTGATCTTTATAGTTTTCCTGCAGCTTTAATTGTGAGTAGCACCTAATCTCTATCAGTCAGCTTTCAGATGCAGTGCTGGGTAAGGAAAAAGCCTAGAGACAGCTGAAAATTAAAAAGAAACATGCAACTCATTTGATTACTAGGGTGCACCAATCTTTGAGGTGTCTTTCTCTTAGGCAGTCCTAAGAACCTTGTTTTACAGCTGTCAGCTTTAAAGAATCAATGTCATCTTTCCTGAGCCTCTTTTTTGTAGTGGTGGCAGTTGTCTGGGTAGATAAAAACTACACAGACTGACACAACTGCTGTTATGAAGAGGCTTTAGATGGCTCTCTCACCACTGCTGTAATAAAATGAAGAAGTACCGTGTCCAAGGTTTCTTGTAGCAGGTTTCTAATATGTAAAAAAGCTGCCCAGAGTCAGATGTGTGCTAAAAATTTTGATAGTTAAAAGATGGAGGAAGATATGAGGAGGCAACTGATTGGTTGCTACATTGCAATATGTTTTTGTGCTAACGGAAGCCCTAAACTATGTCTGATTGTTCTGAAAAGTATCCTTTACTGTTATGGAGTAGCTCATTGGTTCTGCATCGTTCTAATGTGAAAATACTGGGTACTTTTACTGCTGGGCACTTGCCAATAAAAGTTGCGTTTCCACTAGAAGAACTGCCATCATATCCTGTTGGCAGGGAAGGACCTCGCCAGCTGTAACTGCAAAAGACTGACAGCAGTCACAAGCTACACCCAGGGCAGAGCCCACCACTCAGTTCAGCTTAGGCTCCCGGAAGACAGGACAGCTTGGAGACTGCAGTGGAGCATCCTTCGCCTCTACTATCTAGTACAGGATCAGAGGGGAGGGCAACTGGCACCTCCTTTCTTTTTTTGGAAGACCTTCAAATATCAAGCCGGATGCTCTACCCAGTATTAGTCATCCTGACACAGTTCATATTTTGCGGATAAGAGCATAAGCAATCCCAAGTTGAGTATGCATTGATATATGAAAACATCATAAAATTGTTATTTTACCAAAAGGCCACAAACCCCGCATGTCCTCAGATTAACTGTTTCACCTCCTTTGGGATTGTACGTGTGACCTGACTTCCCTCCTGTTTTATGTGTTCGTTCTACCATACCAAGGGGGACTCCCTGACAGTGAGGAGAGCGCTTCCTTGCTCAGCAAAGGTTGTTAGCACACGTTTAACTTCTCTCCTTGAATAGATTTAAAATCCGGCACTCTCAGCTCCTTGAATTGAAAGGACTAACTGGGTGCCTGGTGTTTTACTTGGTGTTGGGATGCGATAGCCACATGGTGTTTGGCAATATATATTAGTGATTTAGACATCTGTGGGAAAAATCAATGGAACACCAAGTACTAATTCACTCAGATACTTTAACAAATGTACCCTGGAGTTGTTCAGAATGCTGTGTTTTGTTATGTTGAATCTTTGAATTAGGCTGGCCCAAACCTTTATAAGTGTTATTAATAGCACTGCATTAATATTGTGTACTGGGATGTGCATAATCAGGTGTTGCTTAATTTAAATTCATGTTAGAGTAATGTAAATGAATGCCTACTGTGCTGGCTGGTGGCACTCCATAATTCCAGTTTGTCCATTTAGTGCGTCACTGTTTTGCAAATTAGGGATTCTGGGAGCTTGAGTTTTGATGCTGCCAGAATTTATCTCCAAAGCGTTGAGATGCGCTGTAGTTAAATGAATAAGGAGACTAAAGAGGAAAAAGCATCCTTCCTGGTGTTTTCTTCTTTTATAACATCTTTTCTACTTTTTAGAAGTCAGATCTAAGTTCTTGCTTTACAAAAGGTGACTATGAACTCTTATTCTTGCCAGGAATGTAAAAGTAATGGGTTCAGGTCTTAAACATTTGCTCTTCTGTCAAGAACAGCTCCTCTGAAATCATTCCCCCTAGAGAAAAATATGACTAATCTTAAAGAGGAAATCTGTAGGTGGAAGGGAGCTACTAAATAAGTGGTCCTGAGAAAGAGAAATGGTGAGCTGCAGCCTTCAACAGCTAGAAAAAAATTTCTTAGACACTAACTATGGTTTGCTATTCAAAGGGCTGGAAGGAGAAGGGAGCTAAGGCTATACAAAAATCATTTCCTCGGAGATAGAGATTGAGGGATATATAGGCTGTTGCCAGAGTTTAAGGGAGAACTGAAAATCTCATGTTTGATTCAGAAGTTGCTGAAAAGAATAAAAAGAACAGCTTTGGATGTAGGGTCTTTTCAATAACTCATTTGTTAACATCCCGCTGCTCGTGGGAAATAAGGCACTGACCCCCTCTTGGGATAAGTAAAAGCAGCAGGTGGCCTGAAGACAGACTATGGTGGGCTTGATCTAATCCTAATGGCAGTTAAAATAAACCCTTTTCCTGGTTTTACATGGTGCAGGATGACATCCTGTAGCCAGAACAGTTAGTCGTTCTGCGTTTGTTTCCCTCTGCTAGAGAGGAACTCAAATCCAATTTAAACCAATTATTCTGGTGGGCCAGGTTATGCTCTTCTGATGCCTTCGTGCGTGCTCCAGACCAGAGCATGTTGGAGAACCATCTGCCACGCTTATGTGAACAGGGCTGGTGAGGTAAAGTCAGTGGCTGGGCATCAGTAGTGATCCCCCTGCAACAGGATGCAAGAACAGGAATTCAGGTGCTATTTGTGAACTTCTGCATGAATGTGGTGCCTTAGCAGAGAACAGAGCCCTGGGCAACTCTGGTATGTAATTAAAGAGGTAGTTCAGAAGTGCCTCAGTCTACTAATGACAAGTCCTGTAACTGCTGAATTCATCTTCCTGAGTGACCAGTAAGGCAGTTTGAGATGGCACGTTACAAGTAACCCAAAAAGACCAGGCTGTAAGAAAAAAAAACAACTTGCAAAATGCCACAGAAAAGAAAACCATTATTTCAGAAGCAAAAAGGGGTTGGGAACTGATGTGTTCACTTGGAAACTAAGCCAGTGAGGATTTGCATGTTCTGATAAAAATAAATAAAAAATAGCAGAACATTTCAAAGAAGCTTATTTCTGTAATAATGTAAAATGTTAAGCACAGATTTACAAGCATAAATAAGAACTCAAGTCACAAAATGTGTAGAGACATTATATCAGCAACATTAAATAGATGAAATAGTAGCAGTCAATCTTATAAATAGTTTTCCTTTGCTACCTCTGAAGCCAAAGAAATTATACTGCTTTAGGGACACGTCTGAAGAAGTCAGAGAAATATCTGCTCTACCTTCCTGCCACTGCCAAAATGGACCATCTGAGGTCACAGCCTTACACCGCTTTTCACTATTGCCGTGGCCATTGCACACATCACAAAATTCAGCTTTTAAAGGGCAGGGAAAATGATGAAGAAAATACAATGGCAGTGACCAGGGAGTTTAATTCTTGTCCTGCTGAAATCAATGGCTGTTTGAATTGTAGTTGCTAAATTTATCTGCCTACTCCAGGAACTTCTGAAACTCACTTTCTTTAGTCCAACTCATTTTTAACCATTTCGGTGCTGGTTTGCCACCCTAATTCCTCCAGAGGAAAAATAGCATCCCATCATTGCTTGGGGGTACTGGAAATACTGGTCATTTTGTAGCTCTGTGGGGACATCTGTTGTTTTATCTACTCTCTGTGTGAGTTAGTGCTGGTGAAACAGCTCAGGTCAAATCCTCTTGTTCTCTTCTAGTAAAACCAGCTTAGAATGCTAGTTGTGATTATCACCTATATTCCAAATATTCCAAACCAATCCTTCTTTTTTCTTTTTTTTTCTCCTTTTTTTTTTTTTTTTTGCCTCCCCCCAAGTACCACACACTGATAATTTCCGGTTACCTAGAAATCGCAAAGTTGTGCGGGTTTACAGGGAGAGAACACAGAGCTAAAGAGGGACTGCGAGCAGACTGCTGGTGGTGTGCGTGATGCATTAGGCAATCTGTTAGCTCTTCGCCGTAATGACAAAGGCAGTAAAATTTGAAATTTTAGGGCTCAGTTTGGCAAAGGTTGTGCTGAAGTCCATTGCTAAATTCTCGAGCGTATGCTTATATCCTATCAAATCTGGGGCTACTTTCTGTTGCTACCTGCTTCTTTGTGCTTTGCCAAATAGAGCTGGAGAGCTAATCTGAGGCCTAGAATACAATGCATGGCCATCTCCAGCCAGGGCTTTGAGACACCATAAGGGTTTCACCTACTACTACTAAACCTTCAGTGGGCTGTAATCGTTGAGGTCTGGATGGGGAGTGAGACATGGGTGCACCCACAAGGGAGGGACTTCCTGCAGAAGGAGGGTCTGGTGTTGCAATTCCATGTTAACTTCATGGAAACAAAAAGCTCTTTCTGACACCATCAGCCAAACAAACCCACAGCTTTTCAGGGCTGCAACCTTCCCCTGATACAAGAGGAGCTTCCACTGCTTGTGGTTTAGCCCCCAAAAGATGGAGTAGCACTTTTCTTTTTGCAGTTTCCCTAATGATTATGTGTTTTCTGTTTCCAGATCCTACCATTATGTTACACTGGAGGCTAGACTGTATGATCATAGTGATGGCTAGCTTCAGCACTTTAAAAATATATTAATTCATTTAATGAACTGCAGACTAACCTTTTGTTTGGAAACCCATTTGTATAAAAATAAACTTGGTGCGTTTTTAATACAATTTCACTAGAAACCTATCTTTGTAAATACGTATCCTCCTGCTTTCCAAAAACTCATATGCTAAAGTTTTCTCTAACAGAGTCTGCAGGTGCCTATAGTACCTTGTATTGAAGGAGTACCTCTCCATTTAGAGTGCTAGGTCATGTTTGCTGTAGGGTGCTCTTCATCTTACTTTAGTTAAATGAACTGTAGCTTTGGCTCCTGTAACAAGAGGCTAATTCTGCTGTGCTTGAAGGAGGGAGGAAGAAATGTTAAATTAGTACAGAGCACCATCGTTCTGCTTCTTGTCATCTGATTCAGTTGTCCCAGAGGCTAGTTAGTGAGGACCAGAGTCACAAGAGTGTGTGATTCAGGAGCTGCGTGGAGTAGAGGAATTCTTCAGTGTCTCATTCTCAGGTGCTACAGTGACAACTGTGTTGTGAGAGACCAAACCCTGTCAGGTCCTATGGTGGTGTCCTCAATGACACTATTCCTACACACACAAGGGGTGAGGGATCTCCACCTGGCACATGCTCTTGACCTGCCAGAGCCCATGCATCACTGAAATGGAGTCTGCAGAGTTGGTGTGGGACGTATTGAGCTTCATCCAGGCACTTCATCCAGGGGAATGTAAACACTCCTCAGGAATTTTGTGGCCAATCACATGCTGCAGTAATCCTGGGATGGGGAAGCATGCCATACTGCAGTTGCTGCAGTGACTCTGCTTACCAGCAGCTGATAGTAGACAGAGAAATGTCTAAGGCCTGCTTGAGCAGCTCCTCTCTTCAGGTTTTATATGTAATAATAAGGCAAAACGAGTAAGCAAACTCTCAGCTTGTTACAGGGTGGGTTTTTTTTGTTTGTGTTTTTGGTGTCTGTTTGTTTTTTTTTTTTTCCAAATGGAGCTAACATCAGCTAACAAGCCTTTGGAGATGTGACCAGAGCTGGAACATTAAAACATGTTTTATGTTGCAGAGACAATGCTGTTTCATTTAGTTTCTTTTCTCTTTTTGCAATGTCTCATTTAAAAATGAGTGCTTGTTTCCTATTTCAAGCCTGGTTCCAAATTCTGCCTGGATTTTTCACTTATGTAAAATCACCTTTAAGTCCATCAGGGTTTCTTTGGAGAAATTAAAGTTGCTGAAGAGAGGTAATTTAGGGACATCCCTAATGATTTACGAAGGCAACATGGATATGAGTTAAAAGGGTTTCCAACACAGGGAGGTGCTACCTAATGCATATGCAGGCACAAGTCTTTCTTTTTGGATCTTTCATAGTGTTTGTCACAGACAGGCTGCCCAAGTACTGAAGCAGGTTTTACCGATATAATTTGTTGAGCTTTTGGGCTTGGGATTTCCTTCTTATCTATAGTGGCATGCTGTAGATTTTGTCCGCATTTGGCAGTATCGTGTCTGTTGCTGATTGACAGTGGAGCCAATCTGTAGTAGTATTGCAAGTCTTCTGTTGTGCCGAAAGTGAATGAACAGTTTCGGGAAGCCCATTAAGGGCTCCTAAATGGAACTAGATCCAGTTCAGAGAAGAGCATGAAATTGCCAATGCGATGTTGTGGGAAATATCACCAGGGAAGAATTAATAATACTAAATGAGCTGTCCTTCACAGTATAATATTAAAACTTTGCTAATACAACGTGTCCCCTCAGCAGCACTGATGGCAGACCATTTTCGTGTCTGGTTATTGTGAAACGTGTCGCTTCCTGGCAGTAGCAAATTCGTCCCCATCACTGCACTGCAGTGTTTGATGATTGAAGGAAACTATTACATCCCTTTGACAGTTGCAAAAGGTCTGTGTACATGGATAAATTTATTTACTTTCAGGTCAGAAGAAAGTGGAAGATCATTGTGTTTGATCCCCTGATTGTGAGTTTACCTGGTGCTCTCAGACTGAACCCAAGAACTTGTGTCTGTGCAATGCTTATTCTCCGAAGGCATTCTCCAACTGAAAAGTAAAGAGATGGAGAACTCGCTATATTGCTTGGCTCAGCATTCAAAAGTAATGCCTTGTGTCCCAAATGAATTTGTCAGGCTTCAGTTCCCAGCTATTAGTTCTTCTTGTGTAATTTCCCTGCTAAACAAGAGAGACTGTAAGTACTCGGTGTTTGTTTTCTCCCTGGGAAAGTGCTTACACTGTATAAACTAGTCACTTGTCAATCTTCTTTTTTATAAACTAAATGTATTGAGATTTCTGTGGTCTCACTAGATGGTTTTTCTCCAGTAGTCAAGTTTTTGGGGCTGTTTTCTATAGTCTCTCAATTTGTTTCTAAGACAGGACATGAACATGCTGTGTGCTAACGCAAGGTCTCACAAGTACTGTATACACCTCCCTACTTCTTGTTGCCCTTCAGTATTAAAATTTAAGGAATAAATTAGCGTTTTCATACACCTAAGATAATGCTGGGAGCTGGTGTGTATGTGTAGATATCTGTGTATAGTTCTTCACAATAACGCAGATCCTTTCTGGAATTGCAGAAGCATCCCCCTTCCTGCAAGTAGATTTGCGTTTCTTGTTTCTAAAGGTCTTGCTTTTGGCTTAATTAAAATGCACTTCGACTGGGCACAGCTTGCCAATGATCCCCACAATTTTCACTGGCTTGTCCTCCTCATGGTGTGTCACTGAGCCTCAATATGTCCCCTGCAAATATGTCAGGAAGTAATCCTGTGTTTGCTTCCAGGTCATTGATGAAAACAAAAAAGGAAAAACAAAAATCCAAAACTCATCTTGCAGTCACACAGAATTTCTGGACCACAGAAATGGCATGAGTGTTCATCTTTGCAACCCTTCCTATGGGGCACCCACTTTTAAGGCTCAGTCCTACCTGAAAAATCATTCATGCTGATAGTTGACATCCCCTTGCCCCATGATTTAGACAACTCTGTCTATATGTTTTAAACCAGTAAAGAGTTCTTTTGGATTCAAAGTTTTGCTCTTAGCTTTTGCATTTTACTGAAAGAGAGGAAATAGTCCAAGTCCAGGTCTTCAGACGCTCGTGAGTTTGTGGCATAGGCTCTTCACAGTGATATGAATAGACAGACATGTCTTGTGGTTTTTGAAGACTCCTAATATTTCTGTTGGAGGAAGATGAGTGGATAACGGGCAAGCCAAAGCAGCTCACCAAACCTGCCAAAACATAACTGCTTATCTGGCAGAAGTTAGAGAATTTAAGGGTTTTGTTTCACAGCTGGACTGTTAATAACATTATTATATTCACTTGTCAGAGCATGTCAATATAGCTGACTGAAAAATATTCCTAGATACATGCTATTGAATATTTAAAATGAATAATTAAGTGGTGACTTTCAAAGCATCTAAAAGATGCGATGCTAAATCGTGGTGATATTTAAGGAAGGATTGGCTGGCCTTTATGTGTTTTGAGAGTCCACCTAAGTATAAACCAAATGAAAGTCAGAAATTAATTTATTAATGAGAACATATTATAATTTTCTTCAAAATCTCCATTTCTATTGGTATAGTAATTCTTTCTGTTAGTGATATTCACTAAGTATTGAAGTAGAGTGGGAACTCTGCATGTACAAAGTATAAGCTGAAAATTTGGTCGAGGGATATATGCAGGGAGGAAGAAGAAATTAAGAGATTAAAAACTTGGTTGGTAAGGCCAAGGCCATGCTGAGTTTCTGTGCCATGTCCCTGTGGATTTAAGCCGTGAAGTTAGTAGGAGGTTTGCAGCTACGTTCTGTAAGTACTCAAACTTTTACTTAGTTAGCACGCAAAGGCCCCACTCATCCATATGATGAGTTATTTTGTTCCATAAATAGTCTATTTTAAATCTTTTTAGGTAGCAAGAACCAGGTGTTTAACAACTTCTAAAGCCATCAATAAAACAAAATACCCAAATGTACGCAGGTTCACTGGAGACTAATTCATTGTAGTCAGTGAATACAGTCCTTGAAAATTACATTCTATTTGCTTCTAGCTTAGTAACAGCAGGCCAAATCTTGTCTGCCTTATTGATTTCAATGGGACTGCTGGTATGAATAAGCAAGAAGGCTTTGACAGAGCACATTTGGACATAGCGTATGATACTCAGGTTTTGAGACACTGAAAAGAGATTCCTTCTTCCAGTATAATAATTCAAACCCATACATCTTCTCTCTGATGGCATTTGTAGGGCTCAGCAGGAGGTAAATAATCACATTCACTGCCATTTATTTGTGTGGCAGGGAAGCAGAGAAATGGAGCTAGGTCTCTGGTTTGCCTGGGTAGGATGCAGCCTCACTGCTTTTGTGCAGCACGGAGCCGCGGTATGTGGTGAGCCAGCCTGGGCTTTTCTGTGCTGCGGTTCCTCAGTGAAGAGCCTGGGGAGGTCTAGGGGGCACACGCTCAATGCTTCTGCTGGGGGCAGTGCAGATTTTGGGATCGTCCACACAGAGTTAGAGCTAATAAGCCAATCCGGATGTAAATGTATTTGCTCCCCAACTGTCCAGGCTCCAGACGAGCTTTCTAGTTCGGGAGCAGCACCAGATCCAAGCTGGTCCTGCATTTCTGTATTGCTCAGCCCACAAAATGCTGCGCCTTCTGCTGGGAGCCTTGCAGAGCAGGACACAGGGATAGTCAGGCAATTCTGCAAGGGCAAGAAAAATCCAGATGGATGACATAGTTCCAGCTCAGCACCAGCTGTGCTAAGATAGGTTGGCTCAGGGTAAATCTGCTCGTGTCTCCAGCTCAGAGCCTGATTCCACAGAGCCCAGTGCTCTACAGATGGAGAAACTGGCACCCACAGACTTGTCCAAGGACACACAGCAGGCTGGTGGCAGAGCTAGGAGTAAAACCCAGATTTCCATTACTCTGTCTTGCTTTTGTCCATTAGGCCATGAGACAAGTTGAGCATCCTTCTGTGCTTTGCTTGTGTCATTCCTTAAGTGGGAAAAATAATTGCCAGTGTTAGTGGATTGTGAAATTCCCAGGTAAAATATGTACATGTGCATATATATTTAGGTGTTTGTATTATTTATTACTACCTTTCACAGGCAGAGCCATTTTAGATGAATCCTTACCATTAATTTAGTCTACATCATTTATACACTGGTGGTCCTTTGGCAATTGGTTGTAACTCTTATGATTGAGTTTCCTTTCCTTCCCCTTGAGTATCAGTGTATACCCACACAATCTATGGTACATCTGTTTATGTGGGTATACCAGCACATTGTAGTATCTGTACAAAATGAAGTTATAAATTAAAGTAAACATCAAATCTTTACTGGAGTTGCATTTTCCAGGAAATAAAAAAAAAAAACAAACAGTGAAATTACATGCTTAATGAGGAATTCCTTAAAATGGGCAAGATGGTCATAACTTCATGGAGAGTCATACATCCCACTTGCCTTTTGGCATATACAGGTCCTCCTTTCATCACATCTAATGTTTTAAGTAATCAGGCATTAAACAAGATGTCACAGCTTCCCAGCAATATTGCAGCAGTGGTTTGGTCCAACCACACTCTGGTAGGAAACGTGTGAGATGGATCAGCCAACTGCTTGGTTCAGGCCGGCGCTGGCCTATGCACGCCTCGTCCCAGCATGTCGGGGGCAGCTGCAAGCAGCATGTGTAATTCAGAGCGCTCTAGGACTGTGACAGGGGAGCTTTTCCGGCTGTTGCTTGGACAGATGGTGAGCAGTGTACGGAGCAGAGAGCACGCGATAGATTGGTGCCAAGCCTGGGACTCAGTTGCCAAATCTCATGTGAAGTCGGGCTGTGCAGTTGAAATAGAGACATGAATTATAGTTTGTTAATGTTCATTAAACTTTTGGTGCTTATAGTCCTGCTGAGATGAAAAATTCCAGAGCAAATAGAAATCCTTAGGAACTCCCAGTGTTTTCTACAAAATGTCTTCTTCAATCTCTGATTTACATTTGCCTTCTTTCCCAAAAATGTTTAATTGCCACATTTGATGGCTTCAGGCTTCTGACTTATGAAATTGAGACTGAGCTTTTAAGTATAAACAAAACCCTCACTTCAGTAATAAACCTAGAATTATTTCTACTCGTTCATTCCACTTCATAGTGCTACAGCAGTTTTTAGTAGGTTCAGGGTAGTTTGATGGATTGTGATAAAAGCAGTGATAAATACGTTGCTATTTATACAGTAAAACTGACTAGGTGAGAAACCAAGAGCATTTTCCTAATCTGACTTCCAGTGTAGAAAGCCACTCTCTTTGAAGCCTCTTTTTGGGGGATTCTGGCTGCGAACAGAGCTCTGCTTTTATAGGCAAATTGCAGGATCCTCCACAGGCAGGGGTGGGGGGCGCTGAGGGATGCAGGATGGCATTTGTAAACTGTTGGTTGGCAGAATTGGTGTTTGCTCTCAAGAAGCGGAACTTAAGGAAACGGAAAAGCCTCAAACATTTATGTTGAAGTAAATTGTTCCCCGTTTCTTTTTACCTTTTGCCTGTTGGTTGCACAACCCAAAACACACAGTGTTTTGCCTGAAGTGGGATTCCAGCGCTTAGCAGTTTGGGGTGAAATCCAGAGAGTGAATTACTTTAAGCTGAGCTCCTCAACTTTGAGATACCGCCAAAAAAGGCAGTTTGGCCCTGGAGAACATTTAAACCTCAGCAGTGGTGGTCTGTCAGTCATGATGCAGATAGATCTGTAAGCAGAATTAAGTGATAATGCTTTGTGGAGTTTGTGCAGCTTCGACAAGATGTGCCCCGTGGTAGGTCTGCAGTACAGAGGGAAAGCGTGTATTTTCGTTTTATTGGTATTGCTTCCAGTTACATAACTTCTTTTGGTATGTGGTAATGGAAAAAGTTACCCAGAGAATAATTCTTCAAATGTAACAAAGTTTTGCAAGTAAAGCACTGAATTTCTTTAAGAAGCGTGATGCATAACCAGGAGGAACAATAATTTCCCAATTTGATTTGGGAGCTTAGTTGCACTGGAGATAATCATCACTGGCAGAGAACATCAGTGTTTATTGTCCATTTTAGTAACTTACAAATCCAGGTAGCCTTTCAAACAACTGAAATGCGGCTGTGTTTTGTTGTACAAAGAAAAGCACTTTGGAAATGTGCACCATGTGTGGTGTCCAGGGATGAATTCAATCCCTTCCCTTTATTTATTTGTTATATATGTCACACCGCAACAAGTGTAATTTGAAATTGGATCTGCCTTTTCATCTTGAAAAGTAAAGAGGCTTTCTTGGCTGCTAATGCTGGTGTAGCTGTAATTTTTTGCAACTTTTACTAAGCACATTTCTACAAAGCTTTTCCTAGGAGGTAAAGCAAGTTTTGTTTTTGTTTTTGAAATCCACGCACTGCCTGCTTTTCTATTGCGCTTATGAGCTTTCTTTGTTCTAGCATTTCAGACTCAATTCAGTGGGAATACTTCCCACCAAAGCAACAGAGATGAACAATTATCTAAACTACTGTGAGAAACATTTTAGAGGCTTGTATGTTCCAAACGGACATTTTAATCCTCATGGAAAACTATCCAGTAGGGTTCCATATTCTAAAAACATTACCATTTTTATACAAAACAAGCTATTCTTTTGCTTTGTTGCCCTGCAGAGTTCCTTGGCAGGGAAACCATTCTGTGTTCAGTAGGGGTAGTTAAAAATATTACAGATTGGAACTTCAGGCCACATTTTAAACTGCTTTCTGTTCACATTTCATAGAGGAAATGACTTGTCCTTGGGTTTTGGCAACGTAGTGGAAGACCTTCAGGTACAGGAGATCGCTGTGAAATTTCGTTAACTGTGAGGCAAAGTAAAAGTCCCAATTTGCTGCTTCAGGTCATATTAAGTTCAGTAGTGGAAATATATATAACAGCTGCCTTTTGTTGTGCTAATTCTGCTGGAATTTGTCACTGAGACATTATTACAAACTGCTTCTCAAAATGCTTTAGCACTCCCTCTCTGCCCATACTAGCCACCAGGAAGAAACCATTGCCCACAGTTAGGTCTGGCAGAAAAGAAGCCAGTGACTGTTTTGTGGACCAAAATTTTCTATGCTGTGTATCAATCTTTCTAATTCACTGCCCTGCTTCTCTTCTGCCAGCAGGCATGGTTCAGGGCATGGCTTGCTTCTTGGTTCACGAGTGAGAATGAGCGCTCTGTCAAATTGCGAGCTTTGTCTGTTGATGCTGGGTGATCGAGGCTGACCGGTGCTGGAGACAGAGCTCACAGCAAGAGGGGACAGAACAGCCTGTGCAATTCACAGCCTGTATTATTAAAGTAAAGGAATCTGGGGACAAGTGAAGTTATATGCCAGGCTGTAAAATGTGGTAGAGTATCATGGACTTGACACCTATTCTGTCGTCTCTGTTACCAGGGTAGTAACATCTGTCTGATGGCCAGGCAAACATTTAGGCACTGTAACCTATTAAGCTGCCCAGGAGTCATGGATTTTAGAAGAGTATCTATGATTGTGGCCACAGCAAGATATTAAATGTGATATGAAATAATAAAAAGATATTATAATTTTGTGTCCTCCTGAAATCAAAAGCAAATTTCCTGTGGGATTTAACGCAACCCAGAATTTTGCCCTGCAAAAGGGAGCAGTGGTTAGGCAGGGGACTTCAGCAATATTTAAAAGCAGTGTGTCATGCAGGAAGAAAAGAGGACTGGAATGACTTTTGTTTCCATCCCCAAAAAGCGGAGTTTACTCATGCGAGTACTTTGTCCTTTATGTGCTAAGTCAATATTGCTAGTTCCAGGATGTCAAACAGAAGCTTCCAGGAACATTTAAATATACAAATATTTGCCTACATGCAAATTGTAAATTGTTTGTTCAAAAGAAGTTACATTTGTCATTACCTTAGGCTGAACCAAATTGCAGAGTAGAGTAATTTATTACAAACATGACATTTTGCGGCAGTTAAACCCGTTTACCAGCTAATCTGGAAAGCAAAATTCTGTAATTGCACACGTGGTTGTTTACAAAGGTCTTGGCATAGAAAATAATATTAAGAGGATAACTAGTAAGGGCTGGGTAGTACTTGTTGTAAATCAATATGCATGGTCAAATAATGGGTGAAGTTAAATTAGTGGGGCCTCTCTAATTTAATCTCATCTTCCAGTAAAAGAGATACCTACCTATAACTTCAAATACCATAACCAACTACTTTATACTGAGAAAAGACTTTTACTACTCATTTCATCTGCATTCAGATGAAAAGACACTTGCCTTATTATTTTTAATTCCTTCATAAATTTGGAATTATATTGCTTTCATGACCTTGTTATAATTAGCAGCAGCTATTTCTTGTTAATGAGCTATTACCTGCAAAACCACATAATTCATCTGACAAGCTGACAGCCTGACTAATTAACAAGGTTTGACCAATATCTCAAGCCCTCTGCAAAAGATTTTCTCCTCTGACACTAAAAAAGTGTTCTCTGAGGTATCATATATAAATATATCAAACACTGTAAATGGTTTCTGCAAAGAGGTTACAAAATCACCCTGCTGAGAATTTTGTCTGTAACATTCATCCCGAACAGAGGCTGTTACCTGAAAATCATGTTTTGCACTACATTTATCCTGTGATTAAAATGGTGCTAACACCACTGGTATTTATAAATCCCTGGCAATCTATAGCATTATTTCTTTGTGGCTTGCAAAAAAAAGATTTTTAAAACGGAGACCACCAGGCCACCCTGCATAAACAAGCCTCTGGACCTCTCCGCTAGCGGAAAACATGCTTTTGAAAAAGTTTGCCAGTTCTCAACAAAAACCGCACCATTAGCCTTTAGGGCCTGATCAGCTACTCCGGAGAGTGTGCGTTCCTTGCACTTCAGGGGAATTTGGATCTGACGCTGGCGCTTCTTGGCTGTGCATTACTCACTAGCCCATCTCCATCGACTTGTCTGTACCCATGTAAGTAACAGGAAATCATTTCTCATTTCTAAAAGGTATTCTTTAAATGGCATTAATGCAGGTTTTTGTGGCATGGTATTCAGAAAAACTAAGGCATCGTGTAATGTTACAGCTGCTCTGTATGGATTTATTGGTACGTGTGGCACTTTACTGTAAGGAAAAATCACTGCCCAAGGCAGTTTTCAATCCAACATGCAGTGATCTTATGCGTAATGCATGGTAGTTTTTTGTGGACTGAATTCAGTGCACACACACCCTACTTGTGAAAATTAGATTTGTTATTGTTTGTCAAGCCATTAGAAAACTAGAGAGATTAACTCCATAGAGAAGATGAGGAGGAAATTATTACATTCTGTCTTCTGAGTAGTGTTTCAATGATGGGAAGTAAATAAGGCATGGCACCAAACAATGAACAAAGGGGAGAAAACAAAATATTGAATAGCTGCTCTTTACGTGGACAGCATTCATCCTGTGCAGTGCATGAGGCAGTGGCTCTGTGGAAAAAATGTAATGGGTACTCGCAGTTAGGCTGTCTGGCGCTGCACTTGGACAAGGAGGCTGTATTAAGTTTGCAGATAAGTCCCAGCTCTCAAGCACTTGCCTTTGCACCCTTCGTGTCTTGGTGATGCTCTCTGTGACTGCAATTTGTATGTGTTGTGGGAGTATCTGGAAGCTCTTTGATAATGAGTCAAGATCCAATTACAAAAGGTATTGTTCAAATACATAAGAAGATGCTGCCCACCACAAAGAATCGACCAAATAATTTTTATCTTTTTTTAAGGTTAGTAGTTAAAGCAAAAGAGAAAAGGAATTAATTTCAGCTCAGATTTAGGGACTGGGTTTTTTTAGGCTCATGAAGGAATGGAGGAGGACACCCTTGGGAAGCTTTGTTTCACAGGCAGCTATATTAAAGCCTAACTGACAGATCTCGTTTTGGACACTAAGATGTTTGTACACAGAGAAGGAAGAGGCACAGAGACAAGACTGTCACAGAAGCGGCAGTGAGGAGGATGTGGGTGTGCAGGCATGGTCCTCGTTAGTGAAGCAGCCAGGATGGGTGGGTGCTGCTTCAGGTTCGTGTGTCCATAAAAAGCACCAGAAACCTCCACGAGCATCCATGGCTTTCTCCCACACTGATTTGCAGGGAGAATGGTGTGCTTCCTCTCAATGTGCATTCCTTGCTGTTTGATAAGAAGACTTTTTCTCCTACAGAATTCCAATGAAAATAAAGTTTGTTTTATTTAGATTTCAAGCGATGACTAACTGGTAAATTCAGGTGGATTTCATGAATAGTTTTAGCTTTATTTTTCCCTTGGGGAAAATTCATCCATCTCTACCTACAGTTTAAGGGAAGATTTACGTTCTGATTGGAAGGAGGACGCCCATATTTCTTACCATTTCCTCTCTTTCTCACGGCTGTTTCACTTTATAGTTGTCTGTTATCCTATTGTAATACAGAGAAGATCTGTAGAATTCCCCACTGATGTAATTTCTTAGTTTTTATTTCTGGAGGAGAAACATTTGACAGACTTTTGATAGTGGCACATTCCTTCCCTTGTTAAATCAGTGACAGGCGTTTTTAGCTACTCAGTCTGTTTTCTCTGGTGAGGGCCAATCCCACCACAAAAAGGAATAATGATACGCTGCAACCCTGCTACACCTGGGAACTGTCCTATTGTAGTAGTGTCCATGCAAAGTCCCACCAGAGTTGATGCTTTCTTTTACTTCAGTCCAGATAGTTGCGGTGTAGTGTTTGTCCAGAAGTAAGGTGACCTCTGTTCATTACAGTAGTGTGAGAATTCTTGTACCATACCACCAGCAGCATTTATGTTGAAGCAACTGTCCTGGCACAGGAGTCTTGATGTAGAGAGAGACCTGTTTTTGCAGTGAGACATAGCCCAAGGCCTCTGTTTAGCAGGACTTTTAAGCATGCAAGTACTCCATTGACGTTGGCACTTAAAATGTACATACTTTTAAGCACTCTGGTGAATAGGGGCTTCAGGGGAAGCTGTTCTTGCATGGAATAAAAATCACGTGAAGCCCTGAACAGAAGGTATCGGCAAAAGCATTTACAGCTTTCAAGGCATTTCTGGTTTTTGATTGTATTTGGCCCTGGGAAGGTCTTCAGCAGTGTGTTTGGGATTTTAGACTGACAAGCAGTCTGACCTTGTGCAAACTGGGTGCTGCCCTTGCTATCTGATGGTGGGAAGGCTTTGTTTTGGGACACTACATCATTTAAGAATTTTAGGTCTTAGTGTAGACATAATAAATCGCCTGCATTTCAAGGAAGAAAATGAGGAACAGCACCTGAGACTTGTATGGGCTCTCCACGGATGCCACTTTAGCACGGCGGTGTGTCCTGTGTCAGGAATGCAGAGCTAAACACATAGCAGCTGTCGGCCTGCAGAGAAAGCAGCAGGAGAATGTTCCTCCACGGGAACTGCTCTGTCCTTGGTCGCTTAGGCTCCGAGTGTTGCAAATGACATGCAGATTAACTTGAATGCAAGTGATGGCAGCTCTCTGCTGATGGAGGTAAGAGGCAACAAACCTGTGTTTCGCTGATGATTTCCAATAGGTAGAGTGCACGCTTAAAGTACTACTAGGTTATCGGAATATGCTGTGGGATAGATGAACTCTCTTTACGATAGGGGACAGCATGATGAATGAGAGACTCGCCACTGACGGCTACCAGGACACTTCTTGGATAAATATGCCATTAATCTTCTCACAAAGCATGTGTCTATTTTAGAGCACCAGCCATGTCAGCATAGGAATACCATCAAAATCCAAGCAGTAAAAGCTCTGAGAGACAGGTAAGCTTTGGTGCTAGTGTGGTTTCCACCTTCAACTGCACCTGCCTGCTTGGTGAATTATTGTTATTGTATTTGTAAGTAATTCTCTGCAGACGATTTACATCTTAACCAATGTAGCACATTTGCTTTGTGACAGCTTTAGTGCCCTGATTACATATAATCTGTTCAGGCTGTAGGGAGGAACTGCATTTCTTCTTATTCCCTCATCGCTCACGTGTGCCCCTCTTGTCTCTTGCCCTCCGCCGAGTAGGTGTGCAGGAAGTAGGAGAGGAAGCAAGGGGAAGCAGCACTCACTCCCCTCATCCTTGGCTTGTTAGGGAAGGTGTCCTAGATTTGTGGCTTGACTTAGAGGAAGCACAGGACCCACACAGGATAACCTAACCACCCTTCATCCCAGGGTTTTACTCTCAACCAGCTCCTTCCCTTTTGAGGCTGCCTGGGATGTTCCACTCTTCCCCAGTGCAAGGTCAGTCTCTGCGGAGGTACTCTGCATGGCAGAGCTCCCAGCAAGAGACACTGTGGCCATCTCAACTAATCCTCAAGAGATATGTGTTTTTCTAGAGCGCTACTGTGTATTCAGGCAGGACACGACCCTTAGTTTTAAAGCTACATTTACAGAGGAGGAGTCCTAAGCAGTTTTTACCTCACCCCTGGGTTTACACTGCAGGAACTTAGCAGCCCCATCAGGGTAACAGTGCCAGCGCTGTATCACCATTTACTCAGTCCAGGAGCAATTTGCTGTGTAATAGCCCACAACTCCAGGAGTGCCTGTCCTGCAGAAGGCTTAAGATACCTACTTTACAAAATACAGGAAAAATGTGAAACAAAACTCAGTATTCTTTCAGGCAGCAAAACACATATCAAATATAACTGGATTCAGGTACTGGAGAAAACATGACTCTGTACAAATAATTACAGTCTAATAATGTTTAGCACAATTAAATAGATGATAACAAGGGAGATTACTATGGAAATAAATTTTAAACCCCCAGAAAAAGTTTATTTCTGTCTTGTCACAAGCTGACTTTTGTGTGCGACAAGATCAGAACTATTTTGGTAATTATTATGCTTCTGCTATATAATCAGGGAGAATGATCATTGTCAAAGTTAGTTCAAATATGTGATAAATATGTGATAATATATGCTGTTATTGGCATTTATGTGCAATTGATTGGTCTCAATCTCAGATGATAAAATTATTCTGCTGCCAGACACTATTATGAAGAGGCTCAGCATGTCAAAACAGGTTGGGACAGAGGCTGGTAGGGTATTACCATCAGCAGCTGTGAAATGTAAGGCAACCTGCAGCTCAGGAAGTCCTTATAATGCTGATTGCTGAAAGGATGAAGTGTGTTTCAGGGGAAGGATCATTGTTTTGCTTTGGCTTTCATCCCAGTCACTGTCAGAGAAATGATAGGAGGATAGATGAACTTCTGGCCTGATCCAGTATGGCTGTTTTTATGTTGCAAGGATATTGTTAATTATTCAAGAGCAAAGAAGAAAGTCTTTAGAATAGTATGGCGTAAGTGAAAAATGGTAATAGACTTGGACAACTGCACAGGTTTTGACTGAGGTGCTGCTGATTTAATAAGCAGTCGAGAACTGATGGAGTTGACTGTCACTCCAAACGCACTTCTAAAGTGTGGCTTTAATTTTGTAATAAGATCTCTCCAGGCTGAGAGCTGTGCACCATATCATTTGTTAGCGAAGTGCCATGTGTACTAGTAAGTGCATCTGTGAAGAAATTGATGCAGAAGTGAAAGATGGCAAAGACTTTAAAAGCATTAATGAGTTGGAAACAGGTCAGCAGTAGAGTCCTGGCTCGTTAAAGATGTCCTCTTGGTTCAGAATAATTGCCAGTGTGAGCTGGACTGACATTCTCAGAGCAGCACAGCAGACTCAGATGAACTGCAGAATTAGAAATGAATCACAAAATGTCCACTACCTTCTGCTGCTAGGAGGAGGATGGGGAAATGTCCGTTTTTAGCATTACCAGCCAAAATCGTAGAATCATAGAATAGTTTCTGTTGGAAGGGAGCGTTAAAAGTCTAGTCCAACCCCTCTGCAATGATCAGGGGCATCTTCAACTGGATCAGGTTGTTCAGAGCCTTTTAAAATGAAACCCTCCCCTTTAAGAATTGGTTTGTCTATGTCAAATCCAGATTTGTGAAATTATATTGGGCTAGACCCTCAGATAGTTTAAGTCCCAGAGAATGGTCTATAAACAGCAAATGAGAATCTGTCCCATTAATCTTATTGCTCTACTGAGAAAGCAGCCATATCATTCTAGACCTTCCCTCAGGCCAAAACTGCCAAGAGAACTCTGAAAAGGGGCCAATTTACAGATAAGCAGGTTTTCATTCAAGCCTGGGGACCACTTTTGTATTTGTTTGTTTCTCCTCTTAACCTAAAACTAATTCAAGAAATTTCATGTTTTGTATCTTGAATAGCATTTCTTCTGCAGATAAACTGCTAAAATAACCTTTCCCTAAATCCTATTAGTGACCTCTACATTTAAGGGGTAATAGGGTGTCTTCCTTTCCGTAAAACAGGAATAAAACCAAACAATGTGTGCAGAGTTATGAGGAAGATTTCATTACATGTGTGAAATTCTAAATATGAAAAATGTGCTGAGATTAGATTTGGGAAACAGCACTTCAGTAGTAAAGTCTGCAGAAAACAAAAACACCCTGAGCAACTGATAAATTATTTGGGGGGACAGGACAGGACCACAGACTTTTTGCTAAAAGTCTTCATAGGTCCCCAAGTGCTACTGTTTCCCTCTAAATTAAGACGTAGGTCACCTTGTGTCATTGAGCTGGGGTATATCCCATAGACGATATCTGTGGGGAGGAGTTTTCACTAGAAATTGACCCAGTCATGCAAATTCTCATTGATTTGGCTATTTTTCAGGCAAGTAATCCCATCAACGTTAGTCCATAGACTCACAGAGCTTCAGGAGACAGGATTTTTAGTTCACCTGATTTCACCTCATGTGCATTATGGGCAATTAAATTTTAGGTTACCCCCTGTGTTGAGCCCAACACAGCATCTTTTAAGAAATTGTATAGTTCAGGAAGACAGCTTGCCTTGCTCTCAAGGTGTTGAGAGCTGGAGAATCCGCTGTTTCCTGGATTCGCTTCTTCCAATTGCTGTTTAGATTCAGTTTCAAAATGGTGTTTTATTTGCAATTAAAACTTTTCTGGCTTCCCCTTTCGGTTCTTGAAATGCTTTTTCTGCTGTACTAAGAAATCTTCCACTGTCTTGCATTTCTTCCAAGTGAAATCCCTGTACACTGTAACGTAGGTGCTTTTTAATCCTCTTACTGACAAACTGAACATACTGGTACTTGAATTCTTCCTCTAAGGCCTCTCCCTGGCCTTCCCAGGGGTTCTGCCTGCATCCCTTTCTCAGCTGGTGGCAAGACCAACATCTCAAGACTCAGTGACTGTAGCAGAACTAGCTACGTAATTAAGGAAATTTTAACAGATTCTTGACCAAAGATGGTAAATTGAGGATTTGGCTAAGTAGGTAAAATAGCATTCACTGAGAATTCCTATCAGGTACAATGGGAGCTGGACTGTGCCTTTGCACAGAAATAAAGAGAAGTGTTGTTCAGCACTGGATGCTGCCAAGTAGTTTAGTTAAATTTGCTGCAGTCAGCCAGTCCACATTTGGCATACAAAGAAATTGCACACAACTTGCTGAAATGTAATCACTGAGTCACATCATTGACTGCTTAATCTCTAGGAATGTTAACTTTTTCGGCACAGGGTAGATCACATCAGCAGGATTCTTTCTTATTTATTCCTAGGTGCTACTAATGCCTTCTGCTCCTCTTGCAAGAGAGATTGTGAGCAATGCTATGGGAGCTGCTTGGATGTCATATCATGTTGCTTTTACACACACATCAAAAATGCAAAAGCACAGCTTGTTTACTCAACAAAAGGGCAAGTACACTTAAATCAAAGAACTTGCCCATACCAACACCTGAGTGTATAGGCTTCATTAGACAGGTCTTTCGGGGCTTTAAAACATAGTGCCATCTAACGAAATCCTCAGACACCACAAATGGGGCTATTTCCCTTACTGTACTTGGCAGGAATCTGTTAAATTAGCAGCCCTTCCTTTGCCAGCTGTGCCGGTAGGAATAAAAGAAAAAGGCTGTGCCAGTATTTACTGACCGCACAGCTGCATTCACAGGCAGAGTTACAAAGTCATTTCTTGACATGCCTCCTGTGACAGTCAGGCTCCTGCTCAGTGTTCTAATTTCCTTGATGCCCTCTTCCCAATGTGTGATGTTCCTTTGAAACGTTACTATTTATTCATTTGACAGTTGCAATGTCAGTGGCAAGGGAAGAGAATAAGTGGCTCTCGCTTTGCAAAAGTAAGTTGGATGTGAGAAAGTTAAAGTCCTTGTTGAGTTTTGAATCTTCATCTCTCCGTTCTACCCCAAGAAGTATGGGTTTTTCCCCCATCTGAAGACCCTCCAAAATGACTTTGTGTGTTTGGGTCATGTGCATTAGAGGATTAGCTTCTATCCTTCAATATTAATGCTTTTCTGACAAATCAGCAAGGAAATGGGAAGACTCTATAGCCTGTAAGGCAGCAGTGGTATTTTTGCTTCAGTCACTTGATTTGACATTTGTTTTTCAGAGACTGTGTCCAAAAAAGCACCCCTGCTCCTCCCGTTAGCCTCTTTTGACTCCAAGTAGAGTTGCTCACCTATATTTCCATTTGCTTCTTCTGATACCTCTAAAGCATCACCCTGAAAGTGCGAATAGGCCTAACAGAGGAGTTTCTTGTCTGTGATTCTGCTTTGGATCAGAAAGGCAATAAAGAAGATTTTCTAAATCCCTTCTTATCTCTGTCGCTTCAAGCCGCTCTCAAGCTAGCAATGCAGAGCACTTGCAAGTAAACCCCAGGCAGAACTTCTGACGATCTTCAGTATCCATGGGCGTTCACTATTCTGCAAGCCTCCTCCAGGCTATTCAGACTAAAACTGAAGTGCTTAAGTGGAAGGAGGTGGGGAGAGAATGAGGTGACTGAGCAGGTGTTACTTACACAACTATAAATAATCATAGGCGGCCTTTCATCTTGTTCCTCACTCTTGGGATTTGCGGAGTTGTAACAATCAAAATGGGAGCAAGGGGTTCTAAACATAGTTGAGAGGTTTGGGTATCAGGTTTCTGTTCGTCTGCAACTGGACAGTCATATGCTTTCAAAACACTGGCAGCTAAACTAGCTAAGGAGTTTCTTTAAGAGAAGAAAAGGAAATCAAGCTACATTTTCTACATTCCTAAATTCTTTTGAGAATTCTATTCTTAGAGTAAGGCCCTGATGAAATGCAGAATTTTCAAAGTAGTGGCAGTTTAGAGATAGGAAAGCAGTTACAATCCAACAGGTAGCCAGACTGGAAGAAAATACAGGTAATCCGTGGACAGCTTTGTGTTTACTCAAACACTACCTGCCAGGGAGGTGACAGGGGTTTAAAATGACACTTGTAAGTTGTGTGACAAAAAAAAAAAAACCCAAACCAAAACATCTTCCTTCGTAGGGGTGGTGGTAGGGTTCTGATAGCAAAGGTCAGTTCTGAAGACGCAAACACAATTAAATAAGAAATGCTGTGCTTTCCTAGACTTCTTTATACTTCAGGATTAGTTCAGGACACTAACACAAACATATTTGCTATCATTTTGTGTTTTGGAGTAACAACAATTCAGAATTCTCTTTTTCTTTTGTCCCCTAGTGACTGACTTTATCAATTTTTGTAATAAATGGGCTCCTGAAGCACTTGTTAAGAAAGGCAGCTGCTGAGCACTGCTGGCGCATCCCTGTGTACCCCAAGGAGAACATGCACAAGCTTATGATGGTACTGAGGTAATAATAGTAATGATGGGTCCAAATCACAGAAGGGATGGGACTCTGGAGCAGCTGTGCAAGCCAGTGCGAGCTGTGTGCATCTGGTGAGGGTACAGATAGCCCATAGATGATAGGTATGTAAACACAGTATGTGTATCTGTGAGTGCATAAATTCCAAGGGAACTGTCAATAAGAGTCTCAGTGCACCCTTACTAATAGCCTGCTAATTGTTTGCTGGTTTCTATTGATCTTTAAATTGCATAAAGTCAAGATCAATTTCCTGAGTAATGCCTCTGACATTTGTAAGCAGTACCCAATATAATAATTGATCTTAGGTCATCTTGTCTGGGACTGACAACATTGTAAATGTCCACCGATCAATACATTCCCAAATAGTGCCTTAGTGATACCTCTTGGAAGAAGCTGGATGTCTCATAGAAGCTGTATGCACTCCAGGAGCTTTTCTGAAAGCACAGAAAGGGCCCTCTTTTCCTTCTCTGACCCTTACATGTATCCGTCTGGTCTCTCTAGAGCTGTTGCTTTTCTCTGGGCCTGTAAGAAATGCAGTGCCTGCATTTAAGAAATTGAAGTCTTTTAGGAAAACAGCTTCATGGGAATTCTAATGAAGTATGTTCAAAAAACACACATTCCGGTTTGGATTAGGTAGTAAATTGCATTACACTTCAGTGTGGGTTGCTTGTGGTAATTTTCCCAACAAACACTGTCTTTGCATGAATCCCCCTAAGAATTCTTCATCCTCAGCCATCCAATCCTGCAATCAAGAGAGAGGGATCAGTCACGATTCCTTCCTTAGAACCATTCCCCGACCCTAAGCTAAGAGCACCTGATCTGATTCTCTGCCAATTGTACTTCCTTGAAGGGAGCTGAAACATGGATTATTCTTTTCTACTATTGCCAACCCAAAGAGTTAAAAGAAAACAGAAGTCAGGCTCCAAAAATACATGAGATAGTTTTAAAATATATATAAATGCCAGAATGGTCTTCAGGCATTGTTGGGCACTTCATCACACTTGAATTAGATCATTGAACTTCAATTTTCTCTATAACCATCAGTATAAAACCTCACATTCTCCTCTAAACCCATGCCGCAAGGAGGCAAAGCATTAGAGCACCAATCTGTGCAAAACCTATTACAGCAGAGCCCCACAATACAACTGCAAGAGTTGGCATTGGCACTTTTCCATCTTCTGAATCTCCCGTGTCATCGGCTGCTCAGCAGAGAATATAATTTAAAGCAAAGTTGTTTCTGCCCTTCGGCTGGAGCTTGTCCCCGGCTCTGGCCGGGTTGGTAAGGTGGGTGAAGGAAAGGGTGCATGTCTGAGGTACCCAAGAGCAGTAAGGGAGGATCTAGGCACGGTGCTGTCCCAGCCTGCCTCTTCCCCTTGTTCTCTGCTTTGGACACAATGGTTTGTTTTTCAACTAATGTGAGAAGTTGAGAAAGAATTGCAAATGGAGAAATTACTCCAGCCCGCCCTGTGTGCTCTTATTAATCACCAACTATGGTATAAACTCAATCAGACACTGTTCTTGTAACGGGAAGTTCTTGTGGTTTGAGAGGGAAGCCTTGCAGTGCGCTGGGGACAGGTTCTTGGCTCTTGGTCTCTACTTGGGATTTTCAGTCCCCTTTGAAATTCTTCTGCCTTGTGTCTGTCTTGCAGTAAATATCAAAAGCCTGTGTGGGTTTTGGCTGATATCTTTAAGATAAGTGATAGGCAGTTGCATGCTGAGCAGCCTCCTGCTCCCTGCAGTCAGAAGTAGCCTTAGCAGCAGCCTGCACTTGACTACCACTGCCTGATTGACTTGACTCCTTCTATCCCTTTTAATCACTTCTGTCATTTGAATAACCTTGCTGAAGCAAGCAGATTTAATCATGTCTAGCTTACCCCAGTATACTGCTTGCACTTGTCCTCTTGGGTCAGCACTATGGGGATTTGGGTCCAAAAAGAATCTCATAATATTGAGGTTGAAATGCCCCCACCTGCCCCCAGGTGGAAGGTCCCTGCTGAGAGAAGTCTATGTGAAACTTTTGCACTAGCTATGAAGAACATGGCAGCAATGCATTGACTTTCTGCCAGCTTCCCAAGGTGGTTAAGTAACAGCCATGTGCTCATGGAAGTGGGTCAAAACATATTGAAATAGCTTGTTTTCCTCGATCTCAGGCAAAAAGGAGGAGCTCTCAAAGTGGTGGTGATTTGCACGTAGGCCATGTTCTCTCTAAATGAGAAAATTTTTTTTCTGCTTGTTTTTTTTTTTTTTATTTCCTCTTTTTTAAGTCCTAGATGAGGCTGTATTAGGCTTCTGCACATCCCACACTAGCAGCCAGTTACAGAATCGAAGCCTGGCATTCTAACTCCTCATTATGATAGGAATGTTGCCACCATATGTAACAGGAGGCATGAACGCATCAAGAAAGACAAAGCTAACTTATTTGGACTTAAAGACCTACCTCTGGGAAATGCTAGAATGACAGAAATCATGCATACTGCAAAAGCAGCAAGATCCTTTTCTTTTCCCCTTTTCTTCCTTTCTTAAAAGCAAATTAGATTTCAAAAAAACAAGGATCATTATAACTGGTCACTGGCCTTCGATTTTGACTGAACAACCATAACTGCTTGAATTGTTAACAAGGGCTCTGATGAACAGAAATAGCTAAATACATGGAAAATTCCTCCAACAAGAAGTTAATGGATACTAATGATAACTATGAAAAATAGTATGTCTTCTGGTGACACGCTGTGTGCAGAACGGGTTTCTCATTACTACAAGCCAAGTCATGTAGAACTTGCAGTTTGCCCTTTACCATAATTTATATCCACTAGCGCTCTGGGCAGATGCTATAAAAAATGGCAACCAATCCATATCTATCATGTTTTATGTTTGGGTGAAGAATATGGGTATTAGTTTTATTAAGTTTCATGAAATACCTGCTCTTATATTCAAAGTGATAGATGACTCTGCCAAAGTTCTTTTTAAGGTGGGTTAGGGGTAGTGTACAGAAGGAGGGGGTGCTAAAGGAGGGAAGAGAAGGATGTTAGGTATGATTTTTATCTTACTGAGGACAAAGAAGCCATAAGCCTTTCTTGCCTTGGGGGCAGTACATGCAAGAGAGTTTCTGGCATAGCCAGAGCTATCTATAATGGGACAATATTTTCTGCAAGGCCTCTTAAATACCTTTTGCCAAAGTAAATTGATCCTGACAAAAGCCTTCCTGTCACTGCTACATTCTCTCTTGAGCAGAGCCTGCCCACAGTGCTGAGATTTGCCAAATTTACAAATATCTGCTGGGGACTGGGCAGGGTCTTTATGATATTAAATGTCCGAGTATGTAGCTGTACCTCTCTTCCAAAGTATGTTTACTATTGAATACAGAGAGTGCAGATCATTTATACCTTCCTAATCAGTACTTTGAAAATATTTTGTCACAGCAGTATTTTCTCCAGGAACAGATAAAATAAGCTAAAGGGTTTGCATGTGAATGCCTTATTAGTTTGGCATTGTTTTTCATATTTTAAAAATTTTAAAAAATATATAGCCAGCACTCAAAAAATCTGCAAGCCCTGGAGAGGATGGTACAGAAGCATTACTTGCAAGCTCCCTAAAATAAGGAGTCATAGATCTGAAAAAAAGGGGCTGATCTCTGTAGTGGTGCCAAGGGAATGCCCAAGGCTGTCCAACCAGCCCACGGAGGAGGAGGAGAGGTAGCTGCTGAGGGCACACTCTGCTCCCTTTGTGTCTTCAGTTTTACACCACAGCTTTTCTGAGCAGCGGTTCAGAGATTACAGAGCATTTCTCATTCCCAGTCACACAGATGCTCAGCCTCTTTACAAACACACTGTCACCAAAGCACAAGTTAATGGGCACAGTGTAAGGATCAGTAAGAACACCATTATGAGTGGGGATACGGAGAGATGGTCCTGATGACCCATTCTGGCCTTAAAAATCTATGATGCCTGCAGAAAGCCCAGTGCACCTAACAGAGGAGCAAACCAGCATTAGACAAGTGAACTCATGGTTGCTAGTAAAAAAACAGAGATTAAATAGCAGGAGAGAGGTTCTGTTTTCAGCTTGAATCATATTGGCTTAGAGAAGCAGCATACTGTGTGGTAGACTCCTACAGATTGCCAAGACCTCTTTTTTTGAATCAACATGAGCATCACTATGCTCAGTTCTTGTTCTCTACCCATTGTGTAATTTCACAGACTGTCACCATTATTCCCATTTTACACTACAATGTGTGGAAAATTCAGGTCAGTGTCTTAAAAAGCACAGCAGTAATAGGGTTGCTCTATCTGCAGCTGTTAAAGGAAATAAGTAAGGCAGCGTGCAACATCAGCGAGTGTCCTAGCTAACATTGGGAATGTGCAGAACAGCCCAGTATTTGCACAAATGAAGCTCAAATTTGTGTTTTCTTGCAAAATACAATGTGAACAAGTAAATCACTGTTTTTTCAAACTGTAAAGTACTATAGTATCTAGGACCCTAATCTGGCAAATGTATGTATGAGTACTTAACTTGATCAGTGTTTCAAATGGCTCATGTGTGTTGGCATTTGGAGGACTCGACTTAAACTGCAAAGGGGAAAGAAAGTGCTTGATAATTATTGAGATTGTAATGGGAGCACACATCCTTGGGAAAGCACTTTCTGATTCATTTACAGATTAAGTCATAGAATCATAGAATGGTTTATGTTGGAAGGGACCTTTAAAAGGTCATCTAGTCCACCGCCACTGCAGTGAGCAGGGACATCTTCAACTAGATCAGGTTGCTCAGAGCCCTGTCCAACCTGACCTGGAATGTTTCTAGGTATGGGGCATCCCCCACCTCTCTGGGGAGCCCGGGCCAGTGTTTCACCACCCTTGTCGTAAAAAATTTTTTCTTTATATCCAGTCTAAATCTACCCTTCTTCAGTTTAAACCATTACCCCTCATCCTGTCACAACAGGCCTTGCTAAAGAGGTTGCCCCCATCCTTCCTACAGTCCCCCTTTAAGTACTGAAAGGCTGCAATAACGTCTCCCCGCAGCCTTCTCTTCTCTAGGATGAACCACCCCAACTCTCTCAGCCTGTCCTTGGAGGAGAGGTGCTCCAGCCCTCGGATCACTTTTGTGGCCTCCTCTGGACCTGCTCCAACAGGTCCATGTCCTTGTTGTGCTGAGGGCTCCGGAGCTGGAAGCAGCCCTGCAGGTGGGGTCTCACCAGAGCAGAGCAGAGGGGCAGAATCCCCTCCCTTGACCTGCTGGCCATGCTGCTGGGGATGCAGCCCAGGATACGGTTGGCCTAATGGGCTGCGAGCACATATTGTCAGCTCATGTCCAGCTTTTCATCCACCAGTACCCCAAGTCCTTCTCCACAGGACTGCTCTCAATCCCTTCATGCCCCAGCCTGTGTTGGTACCGGGGGTTGCCCCGACCCAGGTGCAGGACCTTGCACTTGGCCTTGTTGAACCTCATGAGGTTCCCACAGGCCCACCTCTCCAGCTTGTTCAGGTGCCTCTGGATGACATCCCATCCTTCTGGTGTGGGTCACCTTTATTAATTGCTTGGAAGTTATATAGTTAATGATAGATGCTCACTGTGTATTTGGGCCATCCTGCATGTCGTGCTTTAACCCCAGCCAGCAACTAAGCTGCACACAGCCACTTGCTCACTCCCCCCTGGTGGGATGGGGGAGAAAAATCAGAGGAGTAGAAGTGAGAAAACTCGTGGGCTGAGAAAAGGACAGTGTAATAGGGAAAGCAAAAGCCACGCACAGAAGCAAAGCAAAACAAGGAATTCATTCCCTCCTTTCCATGGGCAGGCAGGTGTTCAGCCATCTCCAGGAAAGCACGGCTCTGTCACATGCAATGGTGACTTGGGAAGACAAACGCCATCACTCTGAACATCCCCCCTTTCCTTCCTCTCCCCCCAGCTCGATATGCTGAGCATGACGTCATATGATGTGGGACATCCCTGGGGTCAGTTGGGGTCAGCTGTCCTGGCCATGTGCCCTCCCAGCTCCTTGTGCACCCCCAGCCCCCTCGCTGTTGGGGTGGGGTGAGAGGCAGAAAAGGCCTTGGCTCTGTGCAAGCCCCGCTCAGCTGGAACGAAAACATCCCTGTGTTATTAACACTGTTTCCAGCACAAATCCAGAACACAGCCCCATACTAGCTACTGCAAAGAAAATTAACTCTGTCCCAGCCAAAACCAGCACACCGCAGTATCAAAAGGGTTCTCATTGAAGGAGATTTAGCTGTGCCTAGTCCCCATTCTGCAGCTTTTTTGAGGGAAGGCAACAGTCAAAAGCAAGTTATCAAGTATGTTCTTCAAGCTCCCATATACATGTGTTTGTGTGTTGCAGGTGTGTGTGTGCACGTTTAATGTCTGTACAAAATTTACTATAGTAGACTTGGGGCCAAGGTCAAGCCTTGCAAATCTTGGAAGGTAATCTTCAAATCTTCTGAAGCATGTTGCATCTGCTTTATGAGTATCAGCTGGAGTGAGACTTTTCTCATGTAATTTTATCTTTTGTTTTAATAAAAATATAATTTTCTGCAAGGCATCATTTAAAGGATTGAAGGATTTATTAGCCAAATTTATTAACTGTGTACTGCTCTGGGATAAAAGTGTGAGTTTACTTGGGACGAGAAGTAAGGAATGGTGCATTGTTCTGCAAGATGAGGGCAGAAGTACAAGGCCAGGTCCTCTGAGGCTGGACCCCTTGCTCTAAGGAGAGAGTACATTTCACGGAGTAGGTGGGTGCTCCTTTGGAAAGATAATAGTTGCAAAGCCTCCCGTGATGCTGCCAGAACTTGCTTTTCCTCATTGCATTTTTTAGCAGCTGTTAGAAGCAGCCCCTGAACCAATGGAGCTAGGCAATTGCTTCTCGCTTTGAAGCAGAGCCCAGAGCTTTCCCCTTCTTTGCTCTCATGCATGGATAAGGGGTAAGGAGCAGCCCTATGGGACTGCTGATACAGTTGGCCGTGCAAGTCCATGCAAGATCATTTCTTGGCCATCAAGGAATATGAGAAGATGAACCAGCAGTGGTGATAATACACTGGTGCTTCAGTAGTTTGCTTGTTTTTTTCTGGTTTCCAGGGACTTAAAGAGCTCTTTCCACAGCTCTTGAAGTCACTGTTTTCTGTGGTAGCCTGGTCTCCTTTCTTCTTGCTTGACAGAATTGTTAAAACAAGAATCATTGATCCTAAGTCCCTTCGTCACCTCTTGGTTTATGGTTAAGAGTGTTTACCATGTGCTTCCAAGCATGGATATGTCCTGTCCTTGGAGGCTGGTTCTTTCATAGGTTTGAGATGCCTCCCTGAACTCCTTTACAATAATCATTTCCTGAGGCTGTGGCTTGTAAGCAAATCCCTGTCTGCCTGCTGAGACACTGTGGGGACCCTTTCAAAACTTCATCAACAGTTTGAAGGAGGAAGGTCTCTGGTGAAAAACGAGGAGATGTAGAAACATTGGGTAAGATAGGGACAGTGTCCCACAGGAAGACCTGCTTGCTTTTGTCTTCCTTCTCTGTCACAGCCAAATGGCTGTAGGGGTGAATCAGACATTGAATGCTTCAGTGCTTTCATAAGTTCCCTTGAACACAGGCTCTGTCTTTAGACCCACATCCTGAGATGCCATTTCTAACACTTTAAAATTTTAAATACTAGCAGTTGGCACAAAATGGAGTTTTGGCTAGCAACCCTCAATTCAAGAAGGCAGCAGCCTGATTTGGTGTGCCCGGGTCAGGACTGAGATTCCAAATCCCAGCACTAGTCACTACCTTTTAAAATTTAAGTATCACTTGTACAGACAAATTGCTTTTTAAAGTGAAAATCTGGTGTGAGAGCAGCTTGCTGGAATTCCAGCAGGAACAGGGGAAAGAGGTGCATCTCATTTGCATGTAACAGAAAAAAAATTAGGGGATAATTCATGTCTCCTAATTGTTGCTTGTTGTAAAACAGATCTTAGGCTGCTGGGGGGATATGGAGGTGTGCCTGTGTGTATACGTGGGGAAGATCTTGGGGGCAGAACAGTGCTTTTGTGCTGTTTAGGAGGGTACGGGGCATCTGTCAGGTTGGCACCCACCCCAAAGCTCTTCCTCTGTCTTTGGGAGCAGATTATTTGGTGGAAAAAACTCCAGAGGAAATTAAGAACAGCAGCAGAGGGGGGAGTCTGTGTGCTTCTGTAAAGCAGATTCAGGTGTTGAACCTAAAGAACCTGGCCAACCCTGGGAGAGTGGTTTCCATGGTTAATTTTCTCATTTGTGTTACTGATTTTGTTTTCATTATGTTTGAAATTGGGAGCACTTTGTTCAACATTAGTAGCCAATGGCAATAAGCTGTAGAGATGAGACTTTGTAGAGATATAGGGCAGGGGAAAAGAAGAGGTGTCAGAAAGGAAATGACAAGGTCACATTGGTGACTAGTGATGTGGAGGAAGAAAATTTTTAGCCAGCGTGCTTTCATGAGTAGTTAGGAGACCCTAGTAGGCAGGGAAGTCTTTAGAGACCAAGTTGGGATGTCTGAAGCACATCTGGTATAGAACAAAAGAAAATTGAATCTCTTCTGTTTAAAATGAGTATATTTGGGAGATTATTATTATTATTCTCTTTTTCAAGATGGAGACATCTGAGCATATTTTCACTTGGGAGGGACCCAGTATCAACTGCCAACTGCATCTGTGTGTCTGTGCATGGGAAGTGAACTACTAGCATGACTCACGGCGGTTCCATCTGTCACCTGTGATTACAGCAGGTCTCACTACTCAGGTTTTTATGTGGAGTCAAATCCACTGAAAGTGTGATCATGGTTTTGAGATCTTACCATTCAAAGTCTGTTTGCAACCAAAAGCTTTGTTGCCTCAACTGTCCTCATAAGGCTTCTCTCCTTTTCTGTTCAGCTGTGGTCCCAGAGTGCAAACAACATATTTTTTTGTTCAGGAGTAAACATCTATTTTCATTTTATTAAGAAAATTCTTTGCAATCACTGAAAAACTAGATTTTTCCAGAAATTTAGCATATTGGAAAGACTATGGGGCTGTGGGGGAGTTAAGATACTTTTGATTGAACTAAAATGGGTCAGATCATGCTCTGGAGTGACTCGTAGTATCCTTGGGCTTCTGGCATTTCTTTCAGTTACTCCAGCCCACATTTCATAGTTTGAGGGACATACTAAAACAACTGTGCAAAAAGCCACCTGCCGTTTACATGGGGGTAGACAAAGAAAGAGACCAAGAGAGAGAGGCTGGGCACATCTGTATGGATAGATACAAACCATCAGGTGTCTGCGGTACCCGCTGCAGCTGGTTGCAGCTTTGTCGCAGTCCGCCAGCCATTGGCAAAGCTGTCAGCCCAGCAGATAAGCCTGCTTACACCCTGCCAGATGCTGAGGTTTCACAGCACATGATCAGAGCCTCTGAACCAGGGCTGGCTTGTGCAAAAGGCAGGTGACCGTCAGGGTTGGTGAACTCTGCTTTGTAAACACCCCGCCTGAAGTGCTTCAGGGTGGCCAGGAACTGAAGAAGGGAAAACACAGACAAAAGCAGGGCAGCAACCGTCTGTGGGCCCATTCACACTCCTTTGATTGCTTTTGGGTTTGAGGTTACATAAACCTTGTCTTCATTTAGTCCAAAGTGAAATTCCTTTCTGTGAAATAGCCTTTCCCCAGGCACTGGTGAAGCTCATGGCCTCAGATTAGGAGGACATGCTACTCTGTGGCTCTGCATTTGTTTCTCTGCACAGCAGTGCATGTCACCCTGGCTTTTACTTCATTTACATTTGAGCAAGCAAAAAGCACCATCACATAGGCTTTGAGCAGCTTGCAGATGACTCGACATGACAAAAGCTAAGTGCAGGGTGCCAGCAATCAGTAGCTCCCACAAACTGGCTGTTACATTGTCATCTCCTTTGCATCTAAAGCCAACCAAAAAAGAGGCCAGGCTGTTTCAGGGAGCAAGGCTGGTTGGGACCCCATGGGCCCTGCAGACCCCTTCTCCCAGTGGGGCAGGCCTACTTTAGCAGTGGTTGTGCACAGTGGGGCTGAGGTTTCTTTAACCCCCTGAGAAAAGCCACATTAGCTCAAGTGCCTGCCAAGCCTGGCGGCAGCACAGATAGCCCAGGGTCTGTGGGTTGGGCAGTGCGAGCTGTAAAGGTGGGAGGCAGGAGATGGTGGCTGGACCAAGGACCATCCACCACCCTGGGCTGCTCCGAGCTCGTGGGCAGCAGAGGTGGGAGTGCCAGCCCCATGGGGCAGACATGCTGCTGCCATTGCATGGCCGATCCTGCCAGACAGCGACATCTGGGTTTCCCTGGCTGTATCTTCCCTTGCAGGGCCAGAATAGAGCAAGCGCACTGCCAGCCGTGCGTTTGCATTTCCATTGGCAAGTGGGGCAGATTTTACTTCTCTTTTTCTCCCATGAAACTACACCTTGTTGTCACCTTTTACCATCAGCTGAAGGGAAACCCTCCCCAGCCAGCTTCTCTAGGGAACCCTGGCCTCTGGTAATACTACCGCTTACACTGCTGAAACTGTACTTGAGCCTATTTTGGTGAAGCATAGGCAAGGACCTCCACTGTGGCAGCCCCACACCTTGGGAACAGCCGCGCTGCGGTCCAGGACCAGCAGATGCAGTGTGGGGTGGCTGCGTTAGGAGCCACCTGACACATCTTTAAGGATGCCACAACCTGTCATTTTTATTTTCCTAGGTGGGTCCTTCACTGCCCAAAAGGCTCGTTTCCTGTCCTCTCATGTATCTGTGCCAGGCACAAGGGAAACACTTGCCTATGCTGAGGTTTAATTTCTTGTTTCATTGAAATGCCCTTTTACTACTCTCCCATTTGAAGCAGTCTTCTGGAAGGGATTGCCTTCCAGAGCTATCCCCAGTAAACTGCTACATATACTCTGTAATCTCAGCAAATGCAGCACTATGTGTACTGCTGGCAGGTAACTTCACAAGGCAGTGGCTGGTAACTCTGGAGCGTGGCAGATTGCTCCTCAGGGCTCTGAAAGGCAGTTAGGCTGTACCTTTATGTCAGCGGGGGCAAGGGCTCTCTGGGAAGGTCAGCAGCTCCAACAGAAAATGCGTAGGGGACAGTAAATCTAAAAAGGCTGAAAAACTAGTGGTACAGGAGTCAGTACAGAAGTATTTAATGTCTTCCGTCTGTTGGGAAAATGAGAAAAATACAGCAACTCACTGGAAGAGAAAGAAAAAACCCAAACTTGTTAGCAAATAGAGCCACGTTTCTGTGTAGAGCTGACTTTTAAAGTGGGTTTCATTAGGGGGACTGAAGGGGCATGGAACTGTCTGTGTAGCTAATTTGTTTGGCATTTGGGAATAGTGAGTATTATTTGGTCTGTTTAGCTGATAACAACCCAGGGAGCCTGTTTTTCAGCGCACTGCGAGGCATGAAGTACAATGCTCTGCAGGGGTCTGTGCTCGCTCTCTGAGCCGGGCTGAGAGCTTACCCTTAGTGGGAAATGAGAAATGACACAGGTATAGGTAGCACAGAGCACAAATCTGTCCTAACCTTACCAAGGGAGTGCGGCTTTGAGGCTCTCCTCAACAAGCTTCTAGTCAGCCCTGTTCCCCATGATGAGAGCCGACAGCATCCTTCCTTTACCTGTGAAGATTCAGCCTCTCTCACCACTGCCCCACCTCCCCTGCTCTTTAGGCAGCTCTGCCCACAGTTTGAGTTTTGCAGCATGGGAAGAATTTTTCAGATGCTATATCCATCTCCATCTCCCCCCAGGCAGCTTTCTGTCAAAGAAGGGTCCACCTGGCAAAGCTAAGAAGTGCATCTTGCCCATTATCTGCACAAATCAGCAAAGGGAAATGTTGCTGAGAAATACTAGGCTGAAATGCAGCAGCAGTAGTATATAAGGCAAAATATTAGAGGCCTCCAGTGAAATCCCAGAGTACATAAACTATACCCAAGAAAAGAAGCTTTCATCACCGAATCAGCACAGATGTAGTGGTGGAGATTCAGTCTTTAGGAAGGCTGACTCTGGAGTTGAGGCTTGAGGGGAAGAGAGTTCAGTCAAGACGATTCCTGGCAAACTGACCTGAGGTGGTGTCTTGTTCTGAGCCCAAGCCCAAGGAAGAATTAATCAGCTAAGGAAGTAATTATGTTTTTGACAGAGAAATGAAGAAAATTAATCCAGACACATTGGTTGTCAACAAGGTAGCACAGAAGATAATTATCCAAACAGAAGGAAATTTTACCTGGCCTTTTCTATCTCTAATACTCAGCAGAGTCAGCAGAAAAAGACCTAGAGAAAAGACTTCCAAGTGCAACAGACCCTTGGGGGCAGCTAACAACTCCTGACAGGTATCACCCAGCACGGGTGTGCTGGTTCTGGCTGGGATAGAGCTAATTCTCTTCACTGTAGCTGGTGAGGTGCCGATGGCACGTTGGTGCTTTAGTTGCCGTTAAGCAGCGGCTCAGTGTCACCGAGCGGCGCCTGCAGCAGTCAGGGGCCTCTCCAGCTCCCCGCGCTCTGCCACTGGGCAGGAGGCCGGGGGGGCGGGGCCACAGCCGGGACAGCTGACCCCGACTGGCCAATGGGACGTTTGCTCCGTGCCATGTGACACCATGACCAGTGCATTACCGGGAGCGGTTGGTGCGCGGGGGGCGGCTGGGGCTCGGGACTGGCGGCGTCAGGTGGGCGGCTGCCTCACGTGCTGTTGGTTTGGGTTGTTCATTCCCCCTTCCCGGGTTTCACCTCTCTCATTATTCTCTTTTTCATTGCGTTGTTGTTGTTGTTATTTTATTTTAATTATTAAACTACTCTTATCCCAACCCATGACCTTTACCCTTCTGATTCTCTCCCTCATCCCGCCGGTGGGGGAGTGAGTGAGTGGCTGCGTGGGGCTGAGTTGCCAGCTGCGGCTAAACCACAACAACTGGGTACCTTCTGCCAGTGTTCCTCTGGGTGTTGGGCTGGGAGATAACAGCAAAGCACTGCCATGGCCACGTTGCCCTATACACAGAACAATAGTGGCTTTCCTGAATTTGGAAATCCATTCTGGGGTAGAGCAGGCTTTTTCTGTTGTATTTGTCTCTATTTTGTATTGCTACATGAGCTTTTGAGAACATACGCAGCATCCCTTTAAATATCCTTAAAAGAAATATTCACAAGACTTTGGGGGCAGGTGTTTGCCTCAGCCTGTTATCAGCTGCAGGCACAGCTTTATTTAGTGCTTTGCAAGGTAGCAGATGCACATCTCTAAAGGCCAGTCCTTTGTCTTGCTCCTGCACATCTGTGTGTGATTAGACCATCACACTTCCAGATGATCACAATTACCTGGGTCCTTGCTTCATTTTGGATCGTGGCAGGAGCTTTCCCAAGGGAGGGGAAAGCAAGTCTGTAACCTTCTCTGGTTAATTCAGAGGTGAAGGCCGCATAAAGGTTTCTGGCACTAGAATAAAGCTCAGATAACAATCTTGACGCTGAAATGGCCATGGTTTCACATTAGATCTTGCAGGGAGCAGCTTAATTTCTTTCTCAGCTCTAGCACAGCTAAGAAAAGAGATAAGCAATAACCAAGAGGAAAGCTTTTCTCTCAGGAGGGTATTTTTTAAGATCCCGCTCTGAGCTTCTAAAATACTGCCTTATATCCAAACACAACTGTGGGCAAGACATGAGGCGGGGTATTCCGAGGCTCCAGGACTGTATGAAAGTTGCTTTCTGTGGGAGCCAGCTTTGTGTGCTGAGTGCTCTTGCGCGGCTGCTCACAGCGTGCTGGAGTAAAGGGCAGGCTTGCGCTCTTACCTGGGCCAGGCAGTAGCTCACTCGTGCTTTGCCTGCTGTGTGTTGCAGGTCTGACAGCTCTGCCCACATGGTAGAGGAAGGGCTCCTATTTCCTGATTCCTCTTTCTTCTCAAATAGCAAGTGGTCTTTTTAAGATCAACCACGTAGGTTCACACTAAATTCTCAGGAGGTTGCTTTGAATTAACGGATTACATGACTCTCCCAAATGGAAGGAGTTCATGCTGAGTTCTCCACAGTGGAGCAATATGGCTTCTCTCTTCTCCATGTATTTCAAATGCAAATTCATAACATATTCTTGTAAGTCTTAAGAAGACATGACATCCTTCTCCCCAGGAGGTGAGGGAGCGGGGGGAGGGGGTGGAGGTGAAAGTCTTTATTTATTATTATGATTTGGGGTTTTTATTATTTCAGAAAGGTTTCTTATCCTTGCATTTGTTTCCCATATCACACTGAGGTCTGAGGATCTCTTGCTTTGAGACCTCTATCCTCTCACAGTGTGACCTGTTTCTGCCATTTGCCTTAGCTGTGGAGAGCCCACAGCCAGGCGGTGTGTCCACCTGGGAAATCCCCAAGGACCACCTAGGGTGAATCCGTGCTCCCCTCTTTCCCAGTGTAGTCCCACAGGCACGTGAGATGTGGGCTTTGCTGCTTTCCATGCTGGTGGCAAGCAGGGTAAAGCTGGTACCACTCAGAGGGGTCTGTATCTATAGCTTACTCGGGAGACAGTTGCCCCCTTTCAAACCTGGAACAGGAGTCCACAAAAGCTGACCCCTGCTCCTCTGACATTGTGAGCCAAAGACAATGTTACCCTCCTTCAAGGGTGCTTTGCTGTGATCTGGAGAAGGCCAATGTTAGTCCTTGCAAAGACGTTTTTCCTTCCCTGTTTACCCAGCAGAGTTTTGCAATCCTTGGATGATTTCTCTGCTAAGTGTTGAAATTCCCACTCTTTCCTGCAAGCATGTGATGTTGTATCACCATGACTTTAAACAGGGTAGTAGTTCCCCTTTGCAGGAGTTTCTGCTTGGGCCAGCAAAGTGGTTTTTTGATTTTTGGAGCATTTTTAACCATTGTCAGTCAGCAGTGTTGAGAATGAGGGTGAATTAAGTGCATTTGGGGAAGGTGCAACCACAGGCTGTGCCTTCACTGTGTGTAAAGTTCGAGGGGAAAAAACGTAATGTGCCAGAATTGAGAGCTTCTGAGTTACAGACTTCATGGTTTGGCACTCACCTAGGGAAAATTGAGATTATTAGACTCCTGTGCAACTAAAATTACATTTAATGTGTGGTTAATGTGAATGCTATCAACAGAATGCAAGGCAAGAGGCTTAGAGTCCTCGCTGCTAATAGGTTTAGGGCAATTAGTCTATTGACTTCTGTAAATCACATCTGTCAGAAAAAAAACCAAGGTCATCTTCAACATGGCACTTACCTGAGCTGATAGATTTTGGCTCAGATTACTGAGTACAAGGGGATGCCTCTGTATCTCTTTAGAAGGGAGTAGTTTTAACTCTGAGAAGTTGTCTGAATTTATAACATTTCTTAGGACTCTTACATCCTTAATTGCTAAATTCTTACACCCAAAATACAAGTCCCTGTTTTAGGTCTTGTGTCTTGGTTAAAAGATTCTTAACCCAAGGTTTAAAATAAAAGAAAAAAAAAGGAAAACAGTGAGTTTTCTCTGTGATTGACTTTTTAAAAATACTATCCACCTTAATGTTACTTTTTTTTTAATGATGACTTTCTTTTTCAACAGTAAGGGCAAATAAAAAAGTTTCCTTTAATTTTTGCAAATTAGAAGAGATTAAACTTCCCTGTAAATTCTTTATTGGGCAACTGATGAACAATATTAATTCACTCAATAAGCAAAATACAGGTTGTATGTATTGAACTGTGTTTTACCTTCCTACTCTCCCTGTACCTTATCTCTAAATTTAAGTAAATAATAAATGGGAATTATTTACTGGAGTTAGGTTGGCGAGAATGTTGCTCTGTGGCTGTTGTTTTTCTTTTTGAATCTTCTTCGTAAATACAGTATTTATTTAGAACTCACTGTTACCCTTACTCAGCATAGCACTTAAATATGTGCTTAAATTTAATCAATAGGGAACCTTCTCCCTGTTCAGCAAAATGTTTGAGCATTTTCTGAGTTTTAAGCACACCAATCAGTTGTAGATTCTCATTTGAGTACAGGCTGATCTCGGTAGCTGTGTCCCTGCTCGTTCGTTTGTGCAGGGGAAGTGGGAACTTGCGTCATGTTATCACGAGCCACGGCAACTCCTGTCCCCTGTGGATGAGAGGCCACCTGCATAACTGAGGCCAAGTGAGGTGACAGTTGTGGTTATATTTGTTATCAGAGGTGATTGATATCTGTCTCTTCATCCCCTTGACCAGGAACCAGCACTGCATTTCATTTATTTTAGGAAGGGTAGGAGATCTGGAGAAATCAGAAGGTTGCAGCAGTTACTGCCTTTTGTGTCTGGCCCCTTTTCTTAGCCCTCCCACCCAGTTCTCCTGCGCTGTGTCAGAAGCATGGTAGCAGAGAGAGGAAAGGACTTAGCTCACATCAAAATACGTGCATCAGGGTGTTATTCTGGACCTTACTAACCACACTAAAATTTCTGGCCCTACACACCTGCTGCAGGGCACTATGGAGATATTAGCAAGCTGTTAAGGGAGAATTAGGTTTTTCATTAGTATCTTCATATGAAACCGATGTCACAGTCCGTTCGGATCTTTCAAATTTACAGGACAATGTACTTTGTGATTTAAGCTTTATTTAATGAGCTAATTAAGAAATAGAACAGAAAAAAAATTACAAACGGGGCTCAAGCCTCTTTTGCCCAGACTAGTTTATCATGTGAATTAATTTATTCACCATTCAGGGTCTAAGGTTTCAGAACTTAGAACCCATAGCTCTTAATATCATGCACCTATGAGCAAAAGAAAAGGATTAGTTACCTAGCCAACGATAAGAGTGCTCATCCTTCCTTCCTCCTCCGTCAAGCTGCGGCATCCCCTGTATCACACCGGGAAGCGTGAAAGCCTCAGCAGTCCAGCTGCTGTTGGATCCGCTTCAAAAGCTTTTTGCCTAAACTGATGTTTTACACCCTCCAGCTTGGAGGTTGGTCTATACCAGTTCCATAAGTTAGTGGATTCTGAGGAAACTGCCAGACAAAAGATAATGGCTGCTGGACACAGCAATTTGCAGATGATAGTGGTGCATAATGGCACTTTAGCTGTCTGGCCACCTGTCCTGCCTACCTGGTGCTCTCCCAGCATACATCAGGCCTTAGCATGAGCCTGGGTTTGACAAAATCTAAGCAGGATTTGAGCAAACAGTCACAAACTGAGTATGAAAATACCCCAGCTGACTCCTTATATTCAAGTATACATTTATTTCAAAGAGTCTCACCTTGTTTATAGGACAGGACATCCATAGCATGAAGCGTAACTTCACATGTGCTTTGTCCTTTCTAAGTGAAGAAGAATTATCCATTCTACAGTCATTGTCTGTTTGTTGAAAAATCAATGCAGAAGTTGGAAGAGGTTTAGGTAATTTCTGTGGTCTGTTGCAGCCCACAGCTGGTTTCCTTAGCAACCTTGAACGTACCCTCTGTGTACTAAAAAGGAGGTCACTAAGATGTACGACTGGATACCCATTACATACTCATGTGAGTAAGGTTCAGAATTTGGCCACAGTGATGGTAGTAGATCTTGGTTAGGTTCGTCCCTCCATGCACTTTCTTCACATGAAGCTGGATTATTCTCTAGAAAGAGATGCTGGATTGCATCCTCTTTCTCCCTTGAGGGGCAAGATCAAGATGTACTTGCTCAAGAAACTGAAATGTGAGGCATGAATGGTCATAGAAAATCTTATGTAGGGGCAAGTTGGAGTGTTGGAAAGTCCCGAAGCTGGCAAGAAGCAGCAATGTGTGGGATAGGACCTTACCTTCCCCTTGAGCCAGCAGATCTCTGGGGGGTGACAGGAGCATCTCTTCATGGTTCATCTCTTTGTACCTCAGCAAATGGTTGGCTGTTTTCCCTTCTCACCATGGGACAGTGACCTAAGAAAGCAAGTGACCTCTGAATAATCTTTCCCTTCCTGCCCTTCTCTCAGAGCAACACACCAGTGTGTTACTACCTATTTTGGTCACACTAAAAAGCAATATCAGAATAGAGAGAAATGATTGCTGCGACAGCATGGGGCCATACCCGTGCCCTGGCCAGGCCATAGCAACATGATTTGTTCCATCTCATTCCCTGTTTAGTTCATCTTAGTCTGGATGTCACTGTTCCGTTGCCATTGGGCTTCCCCAGCCCTTGGAACCCTACCACCAAGGGGATGTTTTTTCCTCTTCAGGGGATTTCTCTTGAACAATGTTTCTGTGCCTCAGAATGCACAGAAATTAGATTTTCAGAAGGACCTCAGCATTGAGCACAAGTTAAAGTCAGCACAAGGCAGCTGTCAAGCTGCCTCTGGAAATCCCACTAAGCATCTGTCTTCATCGTAGGTGAATAACTGAAAAACTAAAATCCTTGAGCTCTCAATGACTAAAGTCTAATGACTTCAAATTCTGACCCCAAGGCAGTTCTGAAATTGGGCTAAAGGATTTTACAGGATTTAGGTGAGGTTTACTTTAGTGGGGGCAGGGGAATGTTTTTCTGGGTGTGCTTTTGGAAGAACATTGCTCTAGGAGATTTTGCCTTGATTGATTCATTTTTGGAACATCCGATAAATTTTTATCAGCAACATTTCAGCCTTGTGTGTATTTTTGTTTTGTTTTTCTCTTTTTGTGAAAGCTGCAGTCAATAGCCAAGCCTACAAGCAGCGTTTGCAGTGGGTCATGACTGCGGTGTTTAAATTAGAAATGGTTGAGGCTGTGTAGAATGACAGCATATGCATTGACTTGTGTTCTTGGCAACAAACTGTCTAGAGGCTTCATTGCTTTGTTTCATGTTTGGGGTTTTGCTGCTTGCTGTTAGTCAGTGTTATTTTTATGCTACTTTTTATATATGCCATTTGCTCACTTGAGTGAGACAGAAAAGCACAAATATCTCATGGCCGTGTGTTTTCTGATGTTTCAGGGTGTAAGAAATAAGAGCAGACCAAGAAAGTAAGTTAGAATTAAGATCATAAACTACAGAGGACAAAACAAGATCTGAAGATCTTTTGCATTTTTCTTGTCAAAGTTTTTACTGGGCTCTTTCTGACAGCCAAAGACTTGCCGTAGTCAAAAAGTTCTTATATGAGCGAAGAGCCAATTTCATGTGTGTCACGTACGGCTGCCATTTATTTTTCCTACATATCAATACAGCTACCAGAATATTATTTTAGTGGCTAGCATATGCTGTTCGTAACACGGGGCCGTAGTTAGGGGAAGAGCACCTCCTTTAGTCTGTTTCTTTGTAGAAACTTGGAGAATAAAGCAGTCTAGTAAAAAAAAAAACAAAAAAGTGTGCGTTTGTAAATGCTCTTAAACTGATCTGAAATGTCTGGAGGCTAGTTAGGTTTGATTTTGCTATAAATTTATCTTATTAAAGCAATTATTATCGCTACCCAAAGCAGGTTTCTTAATTTTATTTAAAATGCTTTCCATTAATTTCTGGCTGATCTTTAATTATGCAAATGTTTGGAAGGATCATATCCAGTCATGAATCTACTGGCTGCTGGAATAGAGTTTTGAAACATTACAGGATATTCTGTAATTTTTTGTTGTTGTTGTTCAGAGAAAATAATTTGTTTTGATTATCTTTATTTTCACTGGATCTAATAATGCTCAAACTAGTCACTGAACTCCATAAGACATTCACCTAAACAGAGGTAACATGATTTAGCACACAGCTAGGTATGTATTCTATAGAATAGCCAAGTGAAAGAGGAGGAAAGAGAAGCCCAGGTAGAGTAATTGGTGTCGACTTTATAAATCTTGTTGTACTAAACAATATATGGAACCTTTGATCAAGTAATGAAGGGAAATGGCCAGGGAAAAATAAAGGAGGGAGTTGGTAATGTACCTGAGGTTTTTGTGGGGTTTTGTAGCTCTGTACAAGTTCAGCAGGGGGTAAATCTGTGAAGAAATTTAGTGCTGCCTTAGCAGATTATAGGAACGGAATCCAAAGATCCTGATGTGAAGTGGTACTGCAGTGCCTAGATCTGTGCTGAGAGCGGACTGGGAAACCCAGGTGATCAGCTGTGCTGGGTGACAAGAGCAAAACCAAAGCATGTCCTTAGCTGCTCCTGCCAAATGCCTCCTGATGTCTTCAGGAGATCATCAGATCATCCCGTTGTGGATGAGCCCTAGGCAGAGGTCAGCGGCTCAGCAGCTCAGCCACAGGATTGCAAGAGTGGCCTCGAGCGGGCACCGTTGCTACATTTGCCATCCTCACATCCCTGGCAGCAGCTCAGCCCAACATTCAGCATCAGCCAGCTAAGCCAAACCCATGGTTTGGTTTGGGCGGCACCACCTTGTTGTGCTTTGGGGTTTTTCCTGTTATTGCTGAGCACAGGAGAACAGCTCGGAGGATGTCCTTGCAAAGGACTTAGAGAAAATTGACATTCTCTGCAAACTAGATAGAAACTACCACACACAGAGATTGTTTTTCGTGAGTCAAGGTCTGTGTTGCCCCTGGCATTTGTTTTGTGGATAAATTGCCGGCATAAGCTCTGTCTCCCATATCTTCTTATCCAGGATGGCCTTCTGAAGGAAAAGGAAATGTGTTCTTTACTTCACGGTTGTATACAATCCAGCCTGCCTTGCCAGGGGGATTTAAATCACTCCGCTGCTCTTTGGCCAGTTTCATGCACTTGTAAAGCACATTAGAACAATAATGTTCTTGTCAATGACATGCTGATTTGCCTTGCAAACCTCACAGACTGGAAAGTAAGATTTGATTCTGCAGGCAACCTGTAGAATACTGTTACTGAGATGTGATAAGTAACCTGCCTTTCTCGTTCTCTGTCTCAGCAAACTGAAGAAACAAAGCCCATGAAGTGCCTGTGTAACATCTGCATACATCAAGAGTGGGAAGCTGCTCCTCTGCAAACACTTCTCTGTCAGTCTTATAGGGAAAGAGACATAGGCACTGTTATCGGAGAGGAGCTACATGATGCATATGCATCGATAAGAGACTTGGAGTGAGGGAATGATTTTTGGTGGCAGCAGTGCACCTGTCTTCCTTTCTATGCATCTGGCTCTGAAATAGATAAAAATAATGATATTACAGTCAATGGTTTTAACACCCGGGTGGAGCTGAAGATGTAAACCTAGCAGGATTGACTTTTGATGTTGCTTGGTTAAAAAAAGAGGTCTTCCATTGGCACTTTCAGTCAGTTCTGCCATTAGCTTGGAAGGATCACATGCTTCAGTTCAGGCCTGTTGAGAGGGGTGTTTTATCTGGCACAAAAATGTGAAAGAATTGGAAAAACCACTGATGTTTCAAGCCACAGGAAGAAAAAAAAAGCACCCAAAGATTCACAGGTTACTTTGGCTGTTTGATGGGGTTGCTCTGCGATGATTTACTCCAGGAGTGAAAGCCTGATTTGCTGGAGGAACAGAGCACCAGCAGAATGTCAGCATTAAAGAATATGGACCCCATGTTGCACCTTTGAATGGATGCTTGCAAATAAGCCACAGAATACACCTACTTGTGCAAAACGAGTGAAAAAGAACAAATAATCAATGTGCATTTTCCAAAAAATCCCTGAAAAAATGCCTTGGCATAAGCCAGCTCTTATGATCTGTGAACAGCTTTTGTGTTCCGTGCTGGTCAGTCATCTAGCCTTGGCACTTAAGTTTTTAAAAGACCAAACAACTTTTAGGTATTTTAAGCTCTATTTACTTGATGCTTGGAGTGTGCCTTCATCAAGAGAGACTGTGCTGCAGGATTTGCAATTCTTTTTCAAAGCATGTTGGACCCACAGTAAGCACATTCAGAATCACGCCTGGCTAAACTCTTTTGCAGACGCTTTTTCCATCCTTAGCCAGTACTCCTACCTCCATCAGGCAGCTATTTTGCTTGAATAATTGCATTTCTCTGGAATTCTCATTTTCAGGAAAAATTTGCTAAAATGTATGGTAGAGTTCACACAGATTTATAGTGAAAATGGTCAGGTGAAAAATGTACAATAAGATTTAACAATAAAAGTCATTCCTTTTGCCAGCGGTTGTGTCTTATCAGCTGGGAGTTTGCAACAAGCCTGCCTGATTGACTGAGTAGGGGAGAAAGCTAAAGCAGAGGCTTCTGCTGGAACCTGAGGCTTTACGGTAGCAAGGTGACCCCAGCAAAGCAGTACATTAAGTGATATCTACAAGCAGGCTTTCTACTTTTTTCCCTTGTTTCTTAAAACATTCTCTTAAGTGTTGATTCATTAGAAATCTCACTAATATTTTTCTCTGTTTCTTGGCAAATTATTTCATTAAGTAAAATTGCAACTGAAATGTCTGATTTAAACAGAAACCATTTGAAAATGGAAAAATTTTAGGATACCATTCATTCTAGGAACTTTGTTGTTGTTAATTAAACGATGCAAGGGGAATTTTTCATAATAAGAACAGTTAGTAGTGGAACTACTTAGTGTCTTGCAGAATAGCAGGAATGATATGCAAAAGTTTGGGCCTTACGCAAGATGAGTTGTTGGAGTTACAAACTGCCTGTAGTTCCTTCTGCCTGGAACTGTGACTCAGTGTGATACCACATGGCTTGAAGCCAGCCCCAGAAACAGGACCTGCAAAGGTCAGTTTCCATGCTCAGTGCCTGTTTCTCCCCATTCAAGTGTACATTTAGGAACCAGGGAATTCAGCTGCAGTTTTAGGATCTCTGTATTTGCAGGGAAAGGCAATGAGACATGCCATGTTCTTTTCTGGATGGGAATTGGTTGGAGTTCCCTGTAAACCAGTACTAACAGGTTGCTGCTGTGGCCAGCTGTGTCTTAACGTAGCAGGAGAGGGGAAACCTCGTTCCTTTCCTTATGGAGGCTTGTTTGTTTCTGCAAGGTAAAGTGTTTCTGCAAGGAAGAGCCAACATTACCTTTTCTGGGTTTGTCCTGCCTATAGAGTCACAAAGGAGTGATGAGAGTTATAAACCAGAAGCTGCTTTAGAGAGCTACAGAAGAGTGAGAGGAGTAGAACAACAGTGTGTGAGAGTTTGGCTGTGGATGGGACCTTGAAGTGTCATCAAGCCACAAGCGCTTTCCACCTCAGGACAGATCAGCCCAACCCAGATGTGCGACATTCTGCTACTGAGATAAAAATTAGTTGTTCCATGAGAAACAGTTGCTTATACCTCCCTCTGATCAGTGATGGATTTGCAGATAAGACGGACCATGGTTTTTTTTCAGGTGTGGCCAGTCCCAGACTTTGAGCTGAAAATACTAATTCGCTCTGAATTCGATGGTATTAGTTTATTCTGCTGTTTTTCCCTGGTGGCAAAGCTGGGAAATATATCTGCCCAGGCATGTTCAGAGCGTGTAGGCTGTCACAGTAGCTACTGATGCTTTATATTGGGTTTGTTTGTATTACAGAAGCTGTGTACCAACAGCTAGTTTTTTTAGATTTTCCTATTTGTATAGAAAACTTCTTATTACTTCAGACCAGACGTATTACCTCAGGATATTTACTCTGCATGTATAGAAATCTTAGGCTCACCTTGGAATATTTTCAATTCTTCAGAGTTTGTCTTTTAAGTAAAAATCTACTGGTTTGAAGAAAATCACACCCTTTAATATATTTTGCCTGTAACAATGCCCAGCACGGTGTGCCAGGAAAAGGGCATATACTGTCAATGCTGATAGGCCACGTCTACCCCTTTTCTTTTTCACATTGCCACAGTTGTCTTTTTCCATTAAAATCAAACATGGACTAAGCAGCCACATGCTAGGAATCACTGAGTGGTATTTAAATAGATGCCTGTCACGACTCTGGGGCAAGCGGCACAGACGTCCTCACACCACACAGGCATTGAGCATGTTAGGGGGATGTGAGATGGGTAGAGCCAGAGGCTCCAATTCTCCCCTCCACCCGGGCACGCAGCGCCTCGCAGTGCTGGGTGGATGGGTTAGGAGTAGAAGGAAACAGACTGCTCCAATATTGTCTTGTAGTGGAATTTAATGTCTGCCTAGAAGTGTTTCTCACTCTCATTATTAATGAAGTTTAGAACTCTCTTAGGATGGTGGTCAATGTTGTGGGGTGCACAGATAACTGTGAATATCCACCCTTGCTTATATTTTGGATATTTGAGCGGGTTGTATATAATCTGTCAGCATCAGCACGTGTTCAGTGGCCAGCTGTGGTACCAGAGTTCATAGTGAATATGGAGATAATGAAAGATTCTGTAAAACATCTTCAGGATAAACATTTTCCATTTTTGTCATTTGCTATTTGAGAAACAGAGACTGAAGTGCAGTCTTTAAACCTTTTCTTGCTGTTTCCCAATATTTCAAAAGGACTTGTAATTTTGGATCTTGACTTGGAAACAATTTGAAGGCGGCTGATTTTTCAGTGGCTGGAAATGCTGCGCTTCCTGACTAATCAGACTCTTTTGACATGTCTTAAATTGGGCACTGAAATAATGGATAGATAAGTGCAAGTAGTTGACTTAGGACAGCTCTGGGGTTTTAGGCAAAGATGCTTTAACACACAGCATTGATATGCTCTGAGTATGCACACAGTGAGTTATCACTGCTGAGCAGACAAGAGGTAACAGATTAAGGCACAGTAAGTCAATCGCATGAAACCATGAGCCCATGCTCAACCAAGCAACGTGCTCCAAATGACTAGCCCTTTTTGAAAAGTGTAGGCCTGTTCTATTTCTGTGTCGGAAGAGTCTCCTGCTGGCACTGAAAATGGCTGGCATAATAAAACATTTCTTCCAAATACAGTAAAATGCATTATTTGGACTTTCTATAATTGATCCAAGTCCTGGAAGATTCAGCAGGAGTCTCCGCTGGTGTTAAATGAGGTCTGTCCTCCCATGTTAGTTGGTGACTCTACAGCTGCTTTGTAACCTGGACCACCTGTGCTGGGTAAAACAGGAAAAGAGAAGTGGGGTGCAGCAGCTGTATTTGCATACTAAGGGAATGGACATGCTTCTGAATTTCCTGGCTTGTTTGGTTTTGGTTTTTTTATTTTGTTTTGGGTTTTTTGTTCTTTTTTTTTTTTTTTGTCTTCTGCAGGCAGACAACCATCTGTCCTGGCAGTGTAAGCACAGTCCTGGACTAGCTAATACAGCTAAAGCTGTAGCCAAACAAAAACCCATCTAAATGCGGAATTCTTGGAGAGAAAATAAATGTGATTAGTTTACAAGTTTTATTTTCTTTCTCTTGGATTTTTGCAGAGCTGAAAGGGAGTGTTCTTTACTCTGTTGCTTGAGTAATGCTTTGAAGTTTGATCCTTTGCCAAAAGCCTGTTGACAGTAACATAAGTGGTATTGGTGCTCCCTGGCATCATGTATTACTTGGGGATCTTTAAAAGCTCTCTGAACAGCTTACCAGGATTTCATTAACATTTTCTTTCTATCTAAGTGAGGAAGAAATTATTACTGTGTCTTTTTTTATGCGTGGGTAGGCAGCAGTAAGCAAGTTCATTGATTTACCTGCCTCTTAGGGCACACTCCCCAGTCCTGGTAGAGATCCCAGGAGTCTGACAAAGAAGTCATCTCTTTCTTTTTAACAACCCATCTGACATCACCTTATGTTGCCACAATTTCCATACCTTCTCATTGTTCATGTAGTATCTTCCTGGGAAAAATGAAATGATGGATAACCTCAGAGTTTCATTTCACAGCTATTTCCTTTAGTTGCAAATCAACAACACCATTTTTCCTATGGTTTATAGTTATTCCTTCTTTTTTATTCCCCCCCCCCCAAATTTAAATCTTAGGCATTGAGATTTCTCATAATCATGCTCTCACTAGTAGCCATGACAAAGTGTCTAACCCTCTCTTTTCTTCTTGTCCTCAGGAAACCCTCTGACTGTGGCCTGCAAAGCTTTCTTTGGATTCAGTGGAGAATCAGGCCCAATGATCTACTGGATGAAAGGGGAAAAATTCATAGAAGAATTAGAAGGTCACATTAGAGAAGGCGAAGTCAGGTACTTTTTGGAGTATTTACTGTTAAAAACGTGATATATCCCAAAAGCCTTTTCTTTTTTTTTTTTTTTTTTAATGTTTTTAATTGGAAGTGGAAATAATTTTCTGTCTAGAGAGTGACGAATGACTTGGAACCAGGGCAGTGTGAGTTGCTCCCTCTCCTTTCTAGCAAATAAACTCTAAAGACATAGTAGCTAGCTATGTTCCTGAAAATCTGTTACCAAATTCCCCTGATGGTAGCTGAAGCATCTGAGTGTTCTGGGGGTTGGTTTTAGCCCTGCATGGAAATGATGCTATCCACTGCAGCTGCCCCTTGTGGCAGTCCTTGGCAAGATGACATTCATTTCAGCATCAGTGTTAATCTTAAAGATGAATGGTCTCCTGTCAAAGCCACCATACTTTCCCTCTTCTACTGAATGTGTTGTCTGCTTGTGATATAGCTCTCGGTATGCCTTAACCAGGGCTTTCAAAGCATTTTTTCCTCCATGCTTAACACTTAAGGGAGAGAAGGGAGTTGTTGTGTGAGGATGTCCCATATCCAACTTGTGCTTGGCTTGTTCCAGGTGTTGGTTATCATTTGCTGTACCAGTTGTAAAGAAAACAAACATCTGTATCCCCATGAACTTTAATGGAATTTGCACCTAGCAGCATCTTCTTGTCTTCCTTGTTTAATAATTACCTGATTAATAGCTCTTTGAGCAAAAACTAAGCTATGGTTATGCTATGGACAAGGTGGTCCCAACTCCTGTAGACACAATGAATACAGATTATAAAGAAAACCAAGGTCTTTGTACCTTCCATTGCAATTTTTTTTTTTGTCTCGTTTCTGAGTTGTTTGTTTCTAGTAAAAGTGATTTTGGAGAGCAGGCAGAAAGAGAGATTCTTTTGCTTTATTACTTGATCAATACTTTGAAGTTCAGCCATTTAGCCACTAGTTATTAAGATACACTAAAATAACTGACCTAATACTGTACCTTAATTGCAGACAGATAAAATTCATCATATATTGCCGGAATGGCTTTAAGCGTACAATCTTCTTTGGGCTTCTGACCACAAAATACAATTATTGGAAACTTCTGCCATTGCAAGTAATCAGCTTTTAACGACATTGTGTCCTCTCTGGTGTGTGTATATATATATATGAGCAGAGTGATTTTGGTCACGTTCTTCCTCTGCATCAGGACAATTTGAGGTTTGTATTTAAAGAGCTCTTCAGCCCTAGCACAGTTTAAAACTTTTCCTTCATGTGCATTTGTTAGTGAAATTGAGTTTGAAAAAGCTGTATTTGTCCTTCATTGTGCCATCTCATTACACATTCATGATTCACATTAATTTTGTGACAAGTCTCTTTTCTCACTCCGTTAATATGCTTTGACTCAGTTTACAGACCCATCACAATTCAGTGAATCTTCTCTTCAATAATGCTACTTATCACGTACTTAATCTCCTGTGCATCAGAGCCAGCATAAAAAACATAGCATTTACCAAAACCTACTGCATCATTACCAGTGATCCCACAGTCCATCCCTTTCTTCATTTAGAAGTAGCTATGGCAACTGCAGTAGTAACTTTTTGCAAATTATTTTTTTCACAGTACCAGCTCTGCTTGTGTGTGCCATTATAGGTATGCTGCTTCAGGGAAACTAAGCAGCACTAACTGTTCTGTCAGTGCCCTGAGCCAGCCCACATCTTCCACCCAGTCATATTTATTGATGTACTTCCAAAAAAAGTCATGTATGTTTCAAATTTGATGAGCCACAGTGAACTTGCTGGTTACATGGTTTTCCCATCAGTTTGCTTCTATATGGTATTGTCAGCCCGTTTCTGTTAATGTTGAGAAACTATAGGTAACTGGGAATTGTTACCAGACCAAGATACTCCATGGGTCATTCCTTTGGCAAATATCTAACATTTTAACTCTGCATCCCCTATCTTGAATTAGTTCACAAATTTAGTAGCGCTCTGAATTTTTGGTGCTGTCCTTACCCTGGACTGTACCCATCCATTGTTGCTGGATTTGCGGTATATGGTGAAAGTTTAGGTTTGCAGATCAGTGTGGTGTGGGAGTACAAAACATCCATCACTAGTTTGCATCCTCTAGCATGCATGGTTACCAGTCAGTCTGCTTTTATGAAAGCACTGAATTAAGGATGCATGTGACTTGAGCAGTTATGTTAAAATCAAGCCCGTGGAACTGTTTTTTGGTAAGCAGACTTCACCATGAGTAATGTATGTGTAGCTCTGGTCTTCTTCTAGGTATTTACTAGATCTTGTTACAGAGCCTCATAATAAAAAGTAACTAATCAGCATTGCAGGACTCAGAGGCAGTGACCCCCTCTCTAACCTGCCTCCTTGCTTTCCCTTGAATTAAGATCCCCAAATGTTAGACATGCATAGGGGAAAAGGAGAAAGAGACTTTGCTTGCCAGCTGGGTTTTTCACAGCGGTAAGAAAAATGTCATGTAAATTGAACCAAGGCTATTAAAGAAGGAATCAGTGTCTTTAAGCCTGCCTGAAGAGTTGTCAGTTGTACCTAATTATCAAAGAAGCCCACAGAAAATTTCAACGCTGTCTGTCTGCCATGGCAAAGAATTATTTCCAGGCATGAATTGTACTCTTCCAGCCACCTTATGAGTTGCTTCTTTTTCTTCTTCAGGTAACACTGCAGAACAGTCCGCAGGTGCCTCATAATGCTCAGCTTGTAAAGCGTGTTTGTCCTTTTTTTCCCTCTCTTCTCCATTTTTAAAGTGGAAATAGTTTAACTCATTCTAAAGACATGAAAAGAAGTGCATGGAGACATTCTGAACTGCAGCCTTATTTCTTCCTGCTGATTAATTTTACATTCTGTCTTTTCACCCACAGAAGTCAACTAATGGTTGCAAAATGCTCAGACAAGATGGGGATGTTGTATTCTTTTGAGGGGGGGATGCTGAGGGAGGGAGGCAGAATTACCATCACTGCCTGACTGATGTGCTGGGTACTTTGCAGAGAAGTATGGAAATGACAGCCCTCTCCTGAAAAGCTCATACTGTTCAAGTAGACAATTTCTGGGCAGAGAATGAGACACATGGTACAGGAAAGCGAGTGGGAAGATTGCTGTGCCATGTTCTTAGTTGAACTATTCTTTGGAGAGGTACTTATCATAGAATCATTAAAGTTGGAAAAGACCTCTAGGATGTACACACACATTTCTCCTTTCATCTACAGACAGCTGTTAAGGACCAGAAGGAAGGGACTAGTGTTCATATCCCTGGTCAAAGTCCAAATCCTCAACTATATATGGAATAAAAGTTTCCTTTTTGATAAGTCCCAACTTGCATGCAGGGCAGTAAAGGTTTGGAATTAATGTCTCAGTCTTGCAAAGAGACCCAGCTGAAGCTTTCTTATGACCTTTACACCTGTAATCACACAAAGCCTTAAAATTTTATGAAAATGTGGTTTCAAAGGAAAATTATTTTAATATCAGATTCAACTTAGTGCATAAACGCATTGGAAAAATATGACAGAAAATTTGAAAAATCTGAAACATTGAATATTTTTCAAAGAAAACATTTGTATTCTGAAATGACAGTTCTGTTTTTAATTAATATTTTCTTAACTGAAAAATAATCAGTATGCACAGTGTTTTGTTTCAGATCAAATAAAATGCTTCAGCTTGAAGAAGAAGAAAGCACTGTTTGGTTTTTTTCTTCACTCCACCCACCTTTTCTGTCCCTCCCTCCTGTTTGTTGTGAGCTGTCACGCACCATTGGTTTACCTGTGTATTAAATGATGTAATTGCTCTTACAGTTTGTTCATCAAACCAGAAAAAAGAGCCATTATTCTCTCAACTTGTGGGCGCTGGCATGTGTTGGCAGCGTTGCTGGCAAAATTTCCCCCAGCTCAGATAGGGCAGAGCTTCATCCTCTGGGTGTGCAGCAAATACTGTTGCAGCTTTAAGCTCCTACGTCTTGATACTGTATTCCTTCTCTTCCCCCCGAATATTGTGCTCAATGTTCTCTGAACCAACTACAAAATGCAATCAGTTAAAGGCTGCACACATATTAAAAAATGTAGGTGACCAACTGTGTATTTTTGTGGCAATAATGGATCATTAGCAGTAGAGTACTGGTTAAAAGAAAGAAAAGAGGGAAGAAAAAAAGCAGGAATGAAAGGTTTAACACCACTAAAAGCTTTCTACACTTTGCTACCAGCATAATGTTTAAGTGTCTGTCAGCATTTTCATGATAGATCCCGTTCTAAAGAGTTCTTTTTCTAAAGATTGTAATTAGCATGAAAATAATTGAAAAAAATTCTCAGTCCAAATGCATATTCTTTTTTATGAAAGCTGCTTTTTAGCTGATCATGTATTATTTAAATTTAGGTTAAGGGTCGATTATTTTATTTTAAATAGATTCAGAATAATAGTTTATCTTACTTCTAATCTTTCTTCATTTTTTTTCTGCGGAAAATATGCTGATTATAGTAAACATAAGACAATCGGAACATTCACACAGTGCTCCAGATTATTGTCCCAGATATCTTCGCTGTTAATAATTTTACTTGTTCCTTGCAGCACGATTTGTAGGCCAAAAGTTGTGGAACATATTGTTTACCAACAGAGAAGAAAGACTTTCTTGAGTTTAAAATATTTCGCTAATATGGGCTATTCATAGGTAAATGAGAATTGGTTTGTCTGACCCCAATGATTTAGACTGATTTGAGTCTGCAAACACATCAGGCTGTCTTGGGAGGTTTCTTTTCTGGCCAGAAATGATGCAAATTCATCCTTTCTTGCATTATTTTCATCACTTGGACTCAGGGCCAGAATAAAAAAAAAATGCAAAAATACACAATAAATGAGAGTCAATCTGCAAAAAAAAAAAAAGCCATCCAAGTTTCCAAATACAACACACATGCCTGTTCTTAAACTAATGGTTTTGCACTTGCTTCTTTGCAAGTTACGCAGCCATAGTGAAGGAGGCTGAATTGTTGTGGATGCTCTGGTACGTCTTCTGAGCTCTGTCAGATCACACAAGCCTTTAAAGGCTTTGTGCTATGTGAAATCTTACTGTAAATATGTGGGTTATAGCAGTCAGGCTTGTATTTTTGATTGTCTAGTGCAACGCCTTCATACTTCTCTTCTGATTTGTTTTAAGATTTGGAATTCCATGTTACATGAAATTAGCATGTAAGAAAATTTGTGTGCGCATTGGAAACTCAAAAAAACCCTTTGGTTTGTAATAGAGAAGTTTGGGGTTTGTTGTTGTTATTGAAAAATTTTAAGCTCTCCAGAAGCAGTTCCCATCCAGCACAAAGAGCGTTCCAGTTAATGACTTTGTACCCAGTTGCCCCCCTTTAGTCTCTGGAGAAAATATTTCGGGTTTGGTGAACCTGGATCTTATTTATAGCTTTACCTCTTAGTGCCGTATGCTAGTTTTTCAGAGGAAAGAGTCACTGAAGTACTACGTGCAATGGTGAGTTCACAGGTGACTGCGAGGGCGTCACATGTTTTATGTTAATCCCTTACATATTATGCAGCAGTACACTACCAGGATCAAATGAATCTGGTAGCTTTTACTTGATGTTACATTTCCTTGTTCAGAGGACTGGTAACTTTTTCTTGAGCAACTGATAAGAAGCCTTTCAAGAGAATAGGGCATTGTATTTTTAGACTTAATGTCAGCATCAGAAAACGCTTGCATTTACTTTGCATTCTTTTTAACATTCACATTAGAACAATGACATGAAAAGACACTACCTCTGGCCTGAAAGTCTGCTAGAACTTTCAGTTTCCTTTGTGAGGATTTTGCATGTCTCCTCTGTCCTCTCAAAGTAGCAAAAAGCTCTTGTTCTTGACACTTCTAAAGTCAGGATCTAGCCCCCCAAAATAGAGGAAAATTCCACAGAGTAACACAGCTCCTTTCGTTGGTTTTCCAGACTGCATTAAAACATATCACGATACCCAGCCTTTAAAATATTGCCTTATAATTTGCTCAGTGGTGGCTTAGTAGCGTGTATTACTTCTCTGGAGAGTGAGTATTTATTGCTTCTTTTAAAAGAAACGTTGTTTTTAGGATTTCATTCTGGTGGAGCTGAGGTAAACAAGCCACATCTAACCGTTGCACTTACAGCCATTCTTCCTGCACTTGATTCAGCTCCTCGCTACAGACATGGTGGGAGAAAATGCCTCTGTGAAGTCTCTCTGAGGCATTTTGAGTCTCTTTATAAGTCCTTCTCCAGGAGTGGAGTCCAGAAAAACAGTGTATCTTGTGCTGACAAGTCATGGTTCTTTTGGGAATCTTCCACCTGTATTAATTCCGTTAAGCAAAGACTGTATCCTTCCTTTCAGGCTCCTCAGAGAACATCTTGGAGAAAAAGAAGTTGAATTGACATTGATCTTTGATGCTGTAGAGGAAGCAGACCTGGCTAACTATACGTGCCATGTGGAAAATAGAAATGGACGGAAACATGCTAGTGTTCTTCTGCGCAAGAAAGGTAATTCTCTTTATTTAATTACCTGTACTCTTGCCTGCCTCAGCAGCAACAGGTCAGCCAGTAGTGAAGGTTCTGCTGACCTCTCTGAGCCAGGCTGGACTCCTGTGTGCCTCCTTGGAGCTGAAGTAAGTTTGTGTTGCAGCTTCAGTTTACCATTTGTGAAAAAAAACTTAATGATTTTTTTTTCTTTAGTCTCTAGTGAATCAGTCTTGCAGGTGATGCACTTGCCTGGAATACAGTCACCCATAAAGCACCGATATAATCAGTGGAAGTATTTTGATTTAAACAACCTATGAATTTGACCCAGAGTTGACTGACTAGAGCAGAGGTAGTTGTGTGATGGAGTTAAAATGTGCATTTCTTAGAATGTGTACCTCAGCAGTGAAGTCAGATGTTCTCGCATTTCTCCACTCCCTGGCTTTGCTGTTTAAATTGAAAACTTTGAACAATTGCCATGCATTTTGATTTCTAACTGCATCGGGAATGAAAACATTGTAATGGGAGCTACAATCAATGGAGAATTACCCGATCATGGTTGCTTTGCTTGGTACTGTACCTGGAATTGGGAATACCACTACGGACAAGTTATCTGTAGTAGGAAGGAAACCATTTGCATTTGAATGCACCAAATTAAAAGGTGCTACTATGCTCTTCTGTTTGTAGAGGTCATTATCATGCGGAGTGTAACAGTATCTCATTACAGTTCTTATGTCGTTTTTTCAAATATCTCTCCTATTCATAAGTAGGGTGACATTTAAATTTGATGGTGATCTCTCTAAGATACTGTGTGTTAGGTAGTACAAAAGCTATAAGGCAGTAACTGTTGGGAAAGCAAAGGAAGATGACACACTCGGGGTAAAGACGTAACGTGAAACTACAGATTGACTAAAGAGTTAATACATTGTCCAGATTTCTGTCGTTGTTCTTGGCTGTAAACTAATTTACCAAAAGAGGAGAAGAAATATTTTCACGAGGCACATCTGCAAGTGCTGTTCCGGTCCTTCGTATGCTTTCAGAGCACTACGGCAAGGAACATGCTTCTCAGCAGATTGTGGATTGCAGTGTTAGTGTCAGTTAAAAAAGCCAGTGCTCTCCATCGTAACACTTGCAGCTAAATCCCACAAAAGTGTCACCATTTGGAGAAGGTCTAAATATACTATTAGTACCTGAATGTGCTGCAGGTTGACCTCTGAGTCTAGGGTAGACATCGCCGTGGGACAAATGAACTAAGAGCCAAGTGGAAGAACAGGAAAACCAGCCCAGGCCTCTCTAGATGTTCTGGAAAATGTCCATAGTCATCAGTTCACCTAAAGGCATGCTGGATGCCAAGTGCTGTGTTTCAGGGCTATCATCTGTATAAAAGGAAAGGTATGGGGGGGTGTGGTATTGGGACAAAAAAAGGCTACTAGAGAGGGGAGACTTTTGGGTCAACGTCCTCTTTTTTTGCTATGCGTTTATGTGACCCACAGGTTATATGAGTGAAAGTACAGTATGCAATCTTGTTAAAATCAATTGAATCAAGTCCTACTTACACAGTTTCCTCTGTACATGAGTTTTATGTCCTCCCAGAAAGAAGGGCATAGCAGAGGTTATATTTTATGCTAAGTGATAAGAATAAAACACAATACGGAAGGTGCAAACCGCTCTGAGAATCAAGGGCCCACAGCTGTGATGTGGAACACACACACGGATGTCTATTCAACATCTAAACTGCAGGATGTCACACCTTTAATTAAGGAATCTGGTCATCATGATGAAGGCTCAGCCTCTTCAGTGCAAAAAGTTTTCTACCTTTCCACCCACTGAACCTAATAAATACACAACTGATTGTAAGTATATCTATGTTGACGCTGTTAAATGTTCAGCTGTGTTGCATATATTAGAATAACAAGTTAGGTTTATTTATAACAAGAAAATGCAGACATTTCAGAGCTCTGCTGAAATTATGGAAGAAGCACTGCTGAATACAGAATTTGGAGGTGGAAAGGATCACTTCTTAGCTAGTATTTCATTTCTCTCTGCACTGTGTCTGTAGAAAGCTTATATTCCCCTCAGGCATTCTCAGTAGTTGATTTTCGAGCCATTAAAGTGTCATTTAAAATAACAGTATTTTCACTGTGTCCTTTGACTGCCTGTCCCATTGTCCTGTTCGTTATTTATTAAGTCCTTATAAATACTTGACCAAACTTTTCCTTTCTGCAACTTGGTATAATTACTTCTTGTCCTGGCTTTCTCCAGCTTGGATTTGACTGTAGAGTATTCATGAGCCAGGAAATACTACTGTATTTACAGACCTGCAACAAGATTTAGGACAGGACTGGTGGAAAGCTGTTGACCAGCATCCTTTGTGTGTGTCAAAGAAGGGATTCCTGTTGTAATGTGCTGCAGCTTTCCAGATGCTGGGGCACTTAGGAAAGGCAAAGAGGAAGCACAGATCTCTCAGCGAGAGAAATCCCCCTCCCTCCAAAGTCTTACTTGCTAAGGGCTGCGTTACCCCTGTTTGGCAAGAGGTGCTCGTAGCTCCAGTTTGTCTCCAGCTTGTCACAGTGTTGTCAGTTACGTCTGCCCTCTGTTCAAAGGTGTGACTGCAGTACGTCAGGTGTACACAAGCGAGCGTAAGTCATGAGTCCTGCTAAACTGGGAAGGCTTGGATAAGAAACAGGAATAAGCCCCAAATCCAAGTCATAGCTCTAGTATAAGAATTTCTAGAGTTAGTTTTTACTTTGATATCAGGTGGTTGTTTTTAAGCACATACTTTGCTATATGGAAGAAAAAGGAAATGTTCAACTATTTAAGGTAAAATCTGTTGAAGTCTTTTGCTGTATTAGTGGTACGGTCCTCACAAATGCTTTTGGAGAACACAAGAGTGCTGTCTGTACAGCACCAGTGCACTGATAGCCCCAGAGCATGCATTATCATTTAGGATTATTATTTTTTTTTTACTGAAAAAGAGCCAAATCCAGTTTCAAATACCCAAAGCTACCCATACAAAGACAGAATCAAGCACGCTCCTGAGACCTGAATGCCCCTGTCTGCTATCGCATTCTTCTTTACTGACTTAATTCAAGACCACATTGTTATTTGCTTTCAAATAGTTCAAAAATAAGTTCTGGACAATCCTGAGTTTGCTTTTCTTTTTTCTCCATGCTGTCCTAGCATGTTTGGTGCTGAAATTACATGGAAACACAATATACACCCGCTTGTCCCTTAGTTGTGGAAATAGTTCAGGATTCCCTTCAGATGAATATGAAAACAGGCCGGTATTTTAGTGATTGAAGTCTACATAGTCTATGATATAATTGACCTGGAACATTAATAACTTGTCAGGAACTGCAGAATAAAATCAAGCTGTGCTTTTAGTGGAAAGAAGCAGTGAATAGATAACAGTAAATATGATGCTGATGTATGCTCACCATTTACTTCAAGGAGGCTGTCTTTATTTAAGATATGCAGGAAACTGAATCTGGGGTTTTTTTGATACTGATATAGTACTAAATGATGAGGAACCTTCTAAAATATATTTGTCTCATTTATTGGGTGTTTAGGAGACTTTTAGTATTTTAAAGATCGTAATCCTCTGTGATACGTATTGGCTAAGCCCTTCTATATTATTTTACATTAGAAACTCTCAGAAGGTTATTATTTACTAATTTTCAGTCACTATTATAGCACAGAGCCAAGACTGAACTCCTTTCCTAATGCTGAGTATGCTGCCTTCCCTATTGACCTCAGTGATGACCACTTGAGGAGTAAGGCGTTAATCAGAGGCAGAGGCTAAGGGCTGGAGTAGGCAAGAAAACTGAATGTTCTGTTTTTTTCTCTGTTGCCTCCACTTTGGAAAGGAAGTAAGGGTCCCAAGAGCCTTGGCTTTCTGCCTCCTTACATCTGGACTCTAGGAGAGTTTATGGGGCAGTAGGACAAATACAGGACATGCAAAAGCAGATCGATTCTGCTTTTTGAGCTAGACTTTGTGTTTTTGCTCGATACCCTGACATTCCCTCTGCAAGTGAACACAAGTCTGTGCTCTTTTGTGGGCTGCAGGTGATCAAAGCTCAGCATTTTCTCTCCTTCCAAGTTGGCAGCTTTACCATCATCTCGCTTTCCTAGCAAAAAAGATTCAGTACAAACAAAATCTTTTCCCTAGAAAGTGATTTTAACCAACTCTGTTCTCCATTTGACCAGATTTATCCCCAGAGCATATGCTAACTCTATCATGCAGTGTAATGAAAGTCCTATGAATTCCCTGTGTTCTCAGAGAGGTTAAATAGCTATTATAATAGACTTTTTCCATCTAATAGTCCATGACTTCTTACCAGACAGACATCAGAGATACTGTAAACTGGGAATAGCTTGACATCTGATGTTAATTATTGAAATACAAGGCACGGCGAGGCAAGAATAACCCCAAAAGATACACGACTAATTTGCTTTTTATCTTGAAAATGACACAAATGACATACCAGTATTTTTTTCTGACCCAAGTTTTAGAAGCGTAGAGATCATGAAAACTGTCTTGCCAGTGTTACAGTTTTTACATCTTCACATTGTATTTATCACAGCAGCAAATATCTTCATGACGTCTTATCTAAACTAATATAGGCTGTTAGAGGTAGCTATTGTCAAATTGTCATCTTTTGTCTTTTATGGCTAAGTAATATGCCAAGTGGTGTTATGAGCAATATTGTGTTCCGCGGACATTTCAGGCTAAAGAGCAGTACTGTTAAAGTTAGTGTCTTACATCAGGCAGAGCGCTGGACTGGTATTCAAGGTTTTTATCCCGTTCTGGCAATGGTTTGCTGAATGACCTTGAACATGTTGCTTCACTTTTCTATGCCTCTGTTTCCCCAGCTGTAAAAGATGGATAATTGCATTTGGATGAATTTGTGAAGTTCTTTGAGGCAGGCTGCCTGTGATGTTTCCTAACAAAAGCATCCCAGTAGGAAATTTTAACTAGCACTAGTTCTCATCCAAGTATACTGTGTAGTAAACAAACATGCGAGAACTCCATTAGTAGCCATCACAACTCAAACAAAGTGGCTCTTAGCAGCCTCCCGGCTTCTCACATTGTCTTGGGCATTCTGGATGCTCAGTTCATTCTCCAGTGATTCAGCTGTAGTCCTGGCTTGGCAGGTCACATCAGCTCATCTACTGGCTTCACAAATATAAAACCAAAGTTTAATATTATTGGGGGGACTAGAGCCTCCCAAAATGGGGTACAATATATCTAGTATATCTATTCTCACATGCTGCATACAGCATTTGATGCGCTCTGCCAATACAGAAGTTGCAAACTCTACAAGCTCATTAAAAGTTGATTAATCCTCCGTGTAAAATCACTACATAATTCCCTTGTAGAAGAATTACGATTATAGCCTCAGATGCATTCTGGATGGTGATTTCAGAGGGGCAGTAGATGGAGTAAATGGGTAAAGTTAAGTAATAGGCAATGAACAAAAAAATTAGGCATCCTGACTGTTACAGTGGTTATAACAGGAAGCTGCACAGTTTTATGTGGAATTGTACAGTGGATTAGAGCAAATAAAGCTCGGGAAGATCATAACCTTTTTGTCTTTCCTTGCTAATTTTAGATCTGATCTACAAAATAGAGCTTGCTGGAGGACTGGGAGCCATCCTTCTTCTGCTTATTTTGCTCGTCACCATCTATAAGTGCTACAACATAGAGTTAATGCTGTTCTACAGACAGAACTTTGGAGGAGACGAAGCAGCTGATGGTAAGCAGTTGCTCAGGAAACTCAATATATGTAATGGAAATATTTCAGAGGTCCAAAGTGGTGAAACATCTAGATTGAAATGAATCCCAAAAGATACCTGCTGTGAGTTTAGTTCAAACTAAAAAGCACTCAGCAGTGTAAAGCCCTAAGACTTTAGACTCCCAGAGCTCCCTGAAGTCAATGAGTCTTTTCACTGAAATGTCACTGGGCCATGCCATAAGCAAATGGGAGTCAGAATTGTTCATGAGTCTGTTACAGAGGCTTGAATGTCATTTGTGAAGCGATTCCTCAGGGGAAATCTTCACGTTCATGTGTCCCAGTGCCACATATGCCCAGGATCACTTCTCCTGAGATCCATATTCTATGTGGGCAGCCCTTTCACCAGGTATTTTTCACTGAACATTTCCACTGAGTTGTCTTCAGGCTTCCAACTAACTCCAGTAACTAGTGAGAGGTGATTGTTACTGAGCCTAACTAGTTACATCAGTTAATTGGGAGACTGTAAATAACTTAGTGGAAATGTACAGCTTGCCTGGAGAGTATATTTAGGAATAAACTAGGCTATTTTTCAGTGGTTTTCCCCCACTTCCCTCTCACTAGCATGTATTCTGTTTGGTGCTTAAAGCTAAACATGTGTTTTTAAATTGAAGCTTTAGTTCTCCTGAATATAGAACATTCCTGCTCCTATGAAGCTGCAGTAACCCGTGGTAAACTAAATCCAAGTGCTTTAAATCCTATTATTATGTTCTTACTGCTTCTATTATAGCATAATTACTGTGTTATTAATATGCGTATAACTAGTATCTGCTAAAGATCTAAAGTACAGTATTCAAGCACAGGTGGTTTTCGTAGCCTACTGCAACACTGCAGTCTGGCATGGTATATCAAGAAACAATAATGTGTTTGAAAAAAATTGCAGGGAACACATTTCCCCTGTTGTGCCAAAACAATGTGCAGTTGCACAAGCCTGTTACTTCCAGCAGTTAGCCTCACTGTTATCAAAATAACAAGTGTTTCTGTTTAACACTGGGTTGATGCAGTGTGAAACTTTTTCGTTACAATGAAATCCATAGGAGTTTTGGAGAACGGGTGGAATGACATCCAGGGGATTTTAGAATGTGGAATGATTTAGAGGGGAAGCCATATGAGGAGATGCTGAAGTGCCTTGGTTTGTTCAGCCTGGAGCAGAGGAGGCCGAGGGCAGCCCTCATGGCGCTCTGCAGCTTCCTCACAAGGGGAGGAGGAGGGGCAGGCGCTGACCTCTGCTCTCTGGTCACCAACGACAGGACCTGAGGGAATGGCAGGAAGATGTGCCAGGGGAGGGGCAGGTTGGATATTAGGAAAAGGTTCTTCCCGCAGAGGGTGGTGGAGCCCTGGAACAGGCTCCCCAGGGAGGTGTCACGGCACCAGCCTGGCAATATTCCAAGCACTTGGACAAGGCCCTCAGAGACATGGTGTGAGTTTGGGGCTGTCCTGTGCAGGGACAGGAGCTGGACTTGATGATCCTTGTGGGTCCCTTCTAACTCAGGGCATTCTGTGATTCTATGCTTCTATGATAAACAGCAGGAATAGAGGTCAAGAAAATTCCTCTTCATGTGTGAGTGGGAAAACCTAAAATGATGCTTTTTTGGTACCATAAAATACTGCGCAGTACTTATACCTAGAAGAAAGTGAAGGGTGATATTATGTGGTTTTGGAAGTAATTTACCTCTAACACCTTGGGATTATACCAACATAACATCCCTGGTTCACACCAACAAAAAGTGACCCAAAGTGGTAACTCCAGATTGCTTTGATTCCTTTATCTCATGTTTTCAGTGTGAAGCTGCTGCATTTTTATTCATGTCACTTCCTTGGTTCAATCACTTTTTAATTTAAGAAACAATTTCATTTTCTAGTTGTGCAGAGGAAGCCCCATGAGTACGCAGGGGATTTTGTGTGCATGTTAATTCTGAAAACAACCTTTTATTTTTCCAGTGCATGATTTTAGAACTATTGCAGTTGTCTTATTCTGATCCTGCAGAATCAAAGATGGAGGCAGAATGTTACTCAAGTCAAAGTGTATATGGGGATGTTTCTTTCTACTTATGCAGGCTATAGTGGGAACATAGAGAGCTCCCATGGGCAGTCAGCTGTACAGAGGCAATTGCAGGGACATTTTCCATTTATACATGTATTTATTTAAAATAGAAGACTTGGAACTCAACAGATTTGCTTTATTTCTATTTCTAAAAATATCCTCTGTAAGCAATGTTGGATGCATTCACTTCCTGAGCTGTGCATAGCATTGTTTTTAGGAAAAAAATGATACCGAGGATTAAGGGAAGCCGTTTAGAAAATGGCTCCAGACAGTGCTTCATCCAAAGCACACAGAGCAAGTGGCGGGCAAGCATGGTTGGCTCCTTCTGCTGTGTCCTGTGTATGTGAAGCTTGTGGAGAGGGAGTTGAGACCGTAGCGATGTAACACAAGCATACAGACTCACAGGAGCCTGGGGGAACTCGTTCTGTCTATGCCCTGCTTACTTGCAGTGTGAATAGAGGTGACTGGAGAGGGCAGTTGTAGCCACGCGGCTGGAAGGGGCCGGGAGCTCAGGGACTGCTTGCGCACAATCCGTGCGCAGTTTTCACGCTGCTTTATAACCAGGCATGCCGATGCTCTGGGGTTTGCTTTGCTGCCTTTGCAGACCTCTCAAATGCTTGCAGGAATGTTTGCTTCCCGGGTCACTTGGTGGCTGCTTCTCTTAAAAGGTTTTGGTGAGCTTCATTACGGACAGGGAAGCAGGTTTGGACAGGCCTCCAATGCTGACTGGCCTTTATTTCTTTGCCGTTTGTTCTTCTGTCATCTTTCCATCAGTAACCACTATTTTTGTATGCTGTAGATTTCAGAGAAATATCAGCAAGCCAGGTGGACGTCTTCCCATACAGCTATGGTGACACTAGGCAAATTGCCTTTTACAGACGTATAATTATTCACGTTTTGTCTGTAGCTCTGACCCTCCTGGTTTGGCTTTGTGTCAAGAATTATAAGGAAGTAACCATCATTTCAAGGTCATTAAGGAATGCATTGTATTACGATTAGCTATTTTTTCTTTTTATCAGAATATATTGATGATTTTTAACTGCTTTCATTATCTTTCATGTGCACTATTCTTTACAGATAATTGGTACTCAGCAATCCTCCATTCATGCAGTTTTGTCCTCACAACATTAACTATTTGATTTTTCATTTTCCGTAAATAATGGCAGCTGTGCTCTTCCCTGGAGACTGAATTGCTGAAGGTTGACTTTTTCAAAATACTATTTTCCATTACTGTAGAGGAATAGCAAAGAGCAATGTCACTAAGACAGTCTGATCCCAGCATGGATCCCAAGCCCAACAGTGGTGCCAGTTCTGTTCCTGGCACAGTCGCCAGCTCTTAGCTCCATGTTTCAGATGCAGGGAGCTGGAGGCCAGCCCCAGTGCAGTTCAGGAGGAGGAGGGAGGAGCGTTGCCCTTCCTAGCCAAACCGCTGTGTTGCAGCCCCACTGTCTTCATGTGGCATTGCCTGGGTCCCCTCTGTCCCCCACTGCCTGCCTCCACCTTTTGATGAGGCTTTGCCTCTGCCCTGAGCTGCAGGCAGAATGGAGGGGCAAGTCTCCCCCTGTGCCCCTTTTGCTCTTGGAGTTATTCCTCTCTCTTATACTGTGAGCCTCAAGTATTTGAAATGTCCTGGATTGGGTGACCTCTAAAATTACGATATTAGTTTTAAAAATGACAAGATTTTCTGAAAGAAAAAAAATGCTTTGGACTATTTGTATTTGCCATTGTTTTCTGCATATTCAGTATTATTTTAAGACATGTATTTTCTCACAATTACTTGTGAAGGAAATTTTCTTTCCTCAAAACTTCCCAAGTTTTCCAGGCTCAAAAAGTTTTCCAAGCTCAAAACTTCCTCATCATCATAGCACCCTGGAGGCATAGGAGTTAAAAGATTTCCATTAGTAATACATAAAGAATTAAAATAAAAGTTCCAGCTTTAGTATTTGTGTCAAAATTTTGCCCACAATCTTTTCGGAAGTGAAATGTATACACTGACCACGTGAAGCAGAGTTACTAAATGCTTGATCATTTCCAGGAATAAATACAATTTCCTAGTACTTTCCTGTATTCTTTGCAGTGCTCCTGCAAACAGCAGCCTGAACATGAATTTGTTTTCTTACAGACAACAAAGAATATGATGCATATCTTTCATACACCAAAGTGGATCCTGATGCATTAGATTGTGATAATAATGAAGAAGAGCAGTTTGCACTTGAAATTCTGCCAGATGTTCTAGAAAAGCACTATGGATATAAGCTCTTCATTCCGGACAGAGACCTGATCCCTAGTGGAAGTAAGTATTTCTGGCTTTAATTCTCTCTGATGTGTCATGAAGGCCTGGACTGCGTGATAAGTACTAGATATGGGAGGTGGTTGTAAGGATTGGAAGTTTCCTCAGTACTAATGCAAATTTAAGCTCCAGGTTAAAGCTTGTTCCTGCAACGCTGAAATCAGAGAAAACTGCCATTGATTTCAGTGAAGGCAGGAGCTAGACCTTCCTACAGGGAAGGCTGCAGTACTGGAAGCAATACTGTGGACCAAAATCTCTACATCAGACACAGGTAGCTAAACAGGAAACTTCCAAAAACGATTTTGTAGTCTCTGTTTTATCATTCAAAATGGGATTATTATATTTTTCCAGTAATTATTTGTCTACAGTAGCTTTACAGGTAAAAGTCATCTTTCCCATTGTCTCTTGGGGTTTTTTCCTAACTTCAAAGTTTCATAAATAGCTACAATAGTTTCCCAGTTAATGGTATAGGTGCAATTTTTTCATTAGAGCTTTGACCGAGTGCTGACCAAGTTTCCTCCAAATTCATTTTTGGACAAGTCAAAAAAGACCACGAGTCATATGCATCATGTTGATGACTTTTGAATACACAGTATGTTTGCTTTAATATGACATTTATTTGAAATGCTACCGTTGTCAAAAATAAGCTTTTTTTAAAAAAAATAATTCTATCTACAAATGAATTCCCTGAAAAATATTAGAAGAGAAGATGAACTTATCTCCGTATATACTACTGTATAGGAAATATGAACAAGAAAACAAAGCAACGGCTGTGCTGAAGCAGGTGTCCCCAAACACGAAACAGCTAGAACATGGCTGCATTAGCAACCTGCCTGCCAAAAGACTTAAAACTCCTGCCTTGCTGATGCCAAACCCCAGTGCCTGCCCCAGAAGCTGGAGCCTACTTCTGACATTTGAGGGAGCTGGAAAGAGAGCTCTGAATCCTGTACCACTGGGAAAGAGGAGTCAGAGACTGGGCAAAATCCCATGTAGTGGCTTGAATTTGTCATGTGCATTTGCAGCTCCTAGGTTAGAGCTGCTTCCCCAATTCCTTTTCCCCTGCCTCTGCAAGGTGTGAGTTTTACTCCCTTAGTGACACATTCCAGAAAGGGGACTTGGCTTGTAGCCTTCTTATTTCAGACAGCACAAGCAAGTAGTACCGAATTTTTAGATACTATTAAGAGAAAATACATCTTTTTGTGTTAAAAATCACAGAACTGTTGTAGGTAGTTGCTTCATATCCAACAATATACCAGAGTTATGCATAGCAATTATACAAGTGAATTAAAGAGTTTAAAGCTAGCCCTTCTATGATAACTATACTGAAGCACAGATTAATCTGAAATTAAATTATTCTTTCCAATTGCTGTACCAGCCAGCATGGTATTTTATTTTTGTCTATTTTTGTCAGTCAGACACTCAGCAAATACTTGTCATCGCTTTGGGTATTCATTAAACCTCTTCTGAAAATGTAGGGTACCTGAAAATGTCAGTTCTCATTTATGAACATTCACAGATTTAATACGTCTTTTTTCCTCTCAAACTCACTCCTTCACCTTATGAAAGGGCCTGATTCTAACACGTGGAGCCTCAAGAACACTTAATCAGACATAATGACAATGCAGACTAAAATGTGGAACTGAAATGGGTGTGATTTGCATGCTTTAGCTTTGAAAAAGATATGGCAGAAGGCACTTTGAGGGGGCAAGAGGGAGGGAGAGGTGATGGGGAAGGAGGGAAGACTCAGGCTCCTGTATTTGTAAGCTCTCTGGGTGTGCTGGAGAAATGGAACGTGGCTGTGTTCTGCCTAACGCTCACCAGTCTTAGTGACACACAGTGCTTAGTGAAGAGAGCTGGCAGTGCGATGTGATATGGACCTGCTAGAAACTTCAGAGGTAAACATAATATATGTAGAGTGACTATCTTATAAAGTGGCAGATATAACAAAATATATAGCTCTTCAGATTACATTTCTGTAGAAAAATGGGATTTTGATCACAGTTATCTTTTTTATTTTAGGAAATATCTCTCCTCACATGTACTGCATTTCCTTGTCTTCTGGTGTAAATGACTTTCAGTGAAATGTAATGCTTTCCCTTCTGATGTGTTTCCTTCTATATCTTGTGTACTTAAATGTGTGCCATTCTACTAGTACAGCAAGTGTTTTGTAAGGCTGGTGGTTTCATATAATCTCTGCAATTTTAAGGTGCTGCCACAGGAGGGTGTGCATTATTGCGCTTGCTTCCTGGCATGAAGCAATATATACAGCTGCTACTTGGATTTGAGAGCAAGCAAAAAATAGATTTGTTAAATCGTATTTCATTAACTTTCTTGCACGCTTCTCTGAATAAACTAAAAAGCTGACTTCAGAAAAATTCAGGGACAAGTCCGATCATGTTTTTGTCCAGCTGGTTCATATCTAACCTCTGGGGAAAAGCTATGATAGGCTCTGCATGTCCCCGTGCAGCCAAGGGAGAGATTACAGCCAGATGCGCTTTAGCTGGGACGCGCGCACCCAGCAGTGAGCTCCTTCGCGCTGCATATCTGAGCTCTGCATTTCGGCTCCGCACTGAGGACCGTCTGTTTCAGGGATGCCCATGGAGCAACTGTTGCTGTCCCTAGGAGGACAGAAGGGATGGCTGTGGGGACTGAGGCCACCTCCTCACCGTTGGGAAGCAGATCCCGGACATGTGGATTTCAGGTCATATGGGGCTGAGTCATGTTTTGCAGTAGGCATTGGTTTTTGTGCCCTGCTGGGATACAAGTGTTATCCCAGTGGAGTATTCTGTCCTAGTGGGAGAACCACTGTGAAGGATGCCAAGGGCTTCGGTGATGCCAACCTCACGGTGCCAGCAAGGACCTTTGCAGTGACTCATGGTGCTGCCTGAGAGTAGCACAGACACGAAGTGGCAAGACAGAAGCAGGGCTCAGGCAGCCACAGCTTCTCTGCTCTCACTCATGCAGAAGCCCCTGTGGCCATGCAGGCTGGAGGATGAGAGGGGCGATACGGCAGAGAGACATGACGTGCAGTGGGCTGTGTAAGCAGCAAGGCCAAGTTTGTAACCCAGGATTTGAGTTGCATATTATAGGAAGTACTATAGCAGCTATTCTTTCTTAAAGAATATTCTTTGGTCTTAACAGACTGTGTGTTCTTCATTCTGTCAAAGCTGACAGCACATACACCTTTCTGCCTAGGTAACTAAGGCATAATTGAACATGTTAGCCTGTGTAAGGAGACTGAGTGCCCTGAGATACAGTTGCAGTTGTTACTAAAGTTTCTTGGCAGTTATCATTTTTTCCACCCTATTAGTTTTCAGGGCTATTTTAACAAACCCTTTCCCACAGCAAGCAGACCCTCAAGCCCTGTGAGCTTTTTAATTCAGTGTTACGAGACCTGTGGAGGCTGAATAGTTGAGGGGGGAAATAGGACTAGTTATGTTTCTACTTGAGCCATTTTCTGCCTTGCTAAGGATGATGCGTCCTCAGAGAGAAAGATCTATTTGCACTTGACTCTTCTAAAATTGGGACTACGTCAGAGGAAGATCTTTTTCTCACATGGTTTCTGCAAATTATTTTCAACCCAGAGAGTGAAGAGGTCAAAACTGTCAAGCTGGCTTTTTAATACCAGCAATACAAATCTATTAGAGCATCATCTAGTTGCTCTCTAAGCATATGTGCATTTGATCTTGACAGGATTGAAAAAACACCAGCAATTCACTCCAGCTCAGCCCAGGGTATAGAGATCAGGAACTGAAAAGAGCAACGGTGATGGAATAAAAATCTTTGCTTTTACCTGGAAAATGAGAGGTTGTCAGCACAACAGGAGAGCACCTAAGGCATGTGATAAAAAGCAACCAACAGTCAATATTGCGGTTCTGGCACTTTGTAGTTTTGTCTGCCCATCTGTGTGTTTTGTGCCTGGTGAATTGCAGCTTCCTGGATGAAGAAAACCTGGTCGGACTGTGTGCCTGGGGTTCGCAAGGAGCCTAAATTAGGTATGGGACACTGTTTATGCAGAATGGGAATAGAGTACCCAGCTCCACAAACTCCTTTCAGAAGTCCCTGGTTGTCTACTCTGTACAAATCTTAATGCCAGGCATGGGCGGGGGTAGCAGGGATACAGAGGAATGACAGTTGAAAGTGGAAGAAATATGGACAAAAGCCAGCAAGGCTGGCTACCCTGTAACAGTCCACTGAAGGCCACCAAGGTGGTCAGGGAGATGGGGTACACAGTACAAGGGGAGAGCCCAAAAGAACTGTGTTTCTTGAAGAAAAGGCTGACAAAGCCAAGGAGGAATCTTACTGTTGTCTTTCCAGTGAAAAGCACAAAGATGGAGACACTTTTCTCAGAGGTGCATAGCTGTTGAACAAGAGGCCACAGGTACAAGTTGCAACACTGAAAATTCTGTTTAAACATTTGGAAAGTTTTCCTCACCATGAGGGTGATCAGGCACCGGAACAGAACCCAGAGATGCTGAGAAGCCTCCAATCTTCAAAACTGTACTGGACAAGGCCCTGAGCAATCTTAGCTGGTCCTGCTTTGGGCAGGGCATCGACCTGGAGACCTCCAGAGCCCCCTTCTAATCTGTATGAGTCTATGGATCTTTCATTCTGAATATCCAGAATTTTGATTCCAACATCTATCATCAAAACAATTTCACCAAAATCACCCACTTCAGATGCTTCAGTCTTCAAGGAGGCATCCCCAGAGCTACCATCTTTTCCTTCTCCTTAATTCCTCCATCCTTTTTCATGTCAAATACAGAAAGTCTGACAATGGCTAAGAGAGTGGTATGATAAGAGAGCAGTGTGTCATGCTGATCTGCATTATTTGTTTCTTTATGTTGAACTCATCAGCCGTCCCTTAGCCTACGCTGGGATTGGGCACTCTCTGGGGAGGGGCCATCACTCTGCTCTGTGTTTCAGCAGTTCCAGCTGCACTGCTGTTCTGGTCTGAGCTAACAGAAGCAACAGATAGTTAATAAATAGGAAAAGCAAGACATGCAATCATTTTTGTTATAATAAAGTAATCAGAGTTAGGGTTTGGGAACTATTCAGTTAGGAAACCAGGACTGAATTATTCTTCTATAAATAACTTTCTCAAATGATAGTCACATAGCCAAATGCAGAAAGCCTGGTTATTTTCAGAGTACCAGGAACCAGCCAGTATGGGGTTGATGGTAGATACTCTTTGGTTCTTGTGGTGTTGCAGACCATGCTTCCCAAAAATATCCGTAGGGCTTTATATGATTTCTGGTGTTCTTTTCCTCTCCCTCAACTGCTTCTGCAGAACATCTGAATCTGGTTAGTCAGTCATTTCTTTGTGTAAGCAACTCTCTGTCCGTGGTGTTCATTAATTTCCTTGCTCTCAGTCTGCTTGCATATTAGGTTGTCTGGGTTTCCTTCCAGCCTGTGGTTAGCGTAGCTCATTCAAGATTCAATAGGCAGTTATGCATGATTTAACTGCAAATGGGATGCATGCCTTGGACTTCTCTTCTTCAGTGCTTCAAACTACAGTTCAGCATCGTTACACGTTGCTAGTGTTTGGTGAGCACATATTCACTGTCAGGTGATCTGTCTTCATTACTAAAGGGCAACCATGCAAAAACTATGTTTATGAGCCCAAAAGTTCTTGCTATCCATACCTTCTTGGGCATTGCATTGGACATGATGCAAGTAAGGTACCGATAGAGCTACTCATAATTCTAACTTTTTTTTAACCTATGGGAAATGTTGCCATTTGAAAATGGGTTTTGTGCCATATTGCAAAATGGTGTTTCAAGGGGGGAAAAAGGGTCAAATTTAAAATGTTCTCTTTCAGTAAAATCAAGTGGGCTAAATCTAACGCTGATATTTTATTTTTTACATTCTAGTTTATGATAAAATATATTATTTGGGAATAAAAAAATGAATAATTTTATCCTGATTTTGTCAAGACGATTTTTTTTCTCCCCTCACAATGAAATGTTATTGAAGTTGACACGTCCTGCAGTGAAAGTGAAGTTTCAGCAAAATTATATTTCTCTGATGGAAATGTGTTGGTCTGGAATCTTACAGTTGATCCTAGTTAGTGATGTCATTCCTGAAACCCCTGCTCAGTTTTTTTCTTGAAAGCAAAACAGCCATTGCCTGACAATTACTACTTAGCTTACTGGAAAGGTGGAAACAGCTCTTTCTCCATCCTACGCTACAATATAGATTGCTTCGTACCTTCTAGTGGACTGAACACTTCAGACAACTCAACTTGCAGTATTTTGAGCAGTGTCATATTCTGAAGTGAAAGGAGGGTGGGTGATTTAGCAACTCACAGGTTTAGGCAGTCAGTCTGGTACCACTGGAAAAAATAAAGCTTGAACTTCCACAGACAGGAATCTGTCGCCCCGTGCTTTTCCTGGCAGACAGGTTTAAGTTGTGCACATTGGACATATTGTAGAGTGCACCCAGTGGCACCATATGCTCGAGGGAAGTTGTCTCCTACCTTCAGTAGTAGTCCCAAGCTGAAGTTACTTGGAGTACTAAGTACTTCTGGACCAGATGGCTGGATGCATTTGCCTGTTCATTTGGGATTCCAGTTTCCTATAATACAATGTATTTTATCCTCAGTGCACCAGCAAACCCCCTCTACGTTGGCCATGTCTATCAGTGAACCAGCTCCAAACTTGGAATGTGAAGGTGCACCTCACAGTCATTTGTCAAGGTGTCTGTGTAGTCGTCTGTAGAAAGCTCTAACTTGTTGCAATATCCAGTCAGTAAGGTGGGCATGCCAGAGTACGGGAGAGGCACAGAGGGGAGAAGTATCCATCTGAGAAAATAGGGAATTTTCCTGTCTTCTTCCCACCTCGTTCCTTGTTTGGCTAAAGCAAAGTCTGGTGAGTTTTTGATTGAGATGGTATAATGGATTATTGCTGGGTTCTTGCTATTGAATTTATTGCTGCTGGATATTTGAAGAGATGGAAGTGCAGTGATTTTTTTGTTTGTTTTGTTGTTTGTTTGGTGTTTTTGTGTGTTGTCCTTTTTTAATTGGATGCATATATTATATGCATGGCTGTGCTTAGCACTAACCTGGATATGTGGAACTGACCAGTATTGTGTCCTGCAGAGAACTGTCTTGTTCATAGCAGTGTTCTGAGTTGTTTGAAGGAGGGATGAATATGTCCGGGGAAAGATGCATGATAGTTTGTTGTTTTACTGTATCTTGCAGATTCAACCTCTAATGATGAAGCTTCCCACCTAAATTCTTTCTTTTTGGGAGCAGAAAGAAAGGAAGAAAATGAAGAGTCTGAGCTGTTGATACATTGGGATAATCTCTTTCCATTGTATTGAACATTTCTACCTTTCCTTAAGTTTTGTTTCACCAGTTCTGCTTATCATTTTCTCATTGTTGATGATTCTCTCCCCTCTCTGCTGCCTCTCCCATGGATTTTAATGTTGAATTTTTTTCATTAATGAGTAACTATTTCACACAAAGCAATGTGGGGGTTTTCCTCATAAAATATTTTAAGAGAAAAAAAAACCAAACTGTAAATGCTGCATGATTAAAGAGTCATAAAACATTAACTAAAAGTCAGGATTGTTGCATAGACATTTGTAATGTATGTGTATGTCTTAAATTTTTGTGTGTCTGTGGGATGTTTGCAATTGCCTCTTTTTTCCATTTGTGAAAGAAATTCTTCTTGCTGCTAAGTGGTGAAATAAAACATTGGTAAAGGCAGATTTGATGCTAACTATGCCTTCAGTCTCATGAAAATAAGCTATTTTAGAATGTTCCTGTTGGCCTATTTTGTAGCTATTTACTTTACTGGAAGTGGTGTGAATAAGCATGCTGTGGTACAGTGCCTGGGACTATAAAAATGAGTCTTGCAGTAACAGATGTTGATTAATGATGTTATTTGTAATCGTTGTTCCTGCTAGAGGGCAGTGTGTGTAAGAGAGGCCCTGCCCTGTGCTGAGTAAAGATCTGTTCTGTGCAGCTCTTGTGTCCAAGTCTTCATTTATAACACATGCTCTGTTGTCAGGCGGCACATTCTAAGTAGCACGGTCAAGAGGTTCGTGTAGTTAAAGAAAAAAATGTATATCTTTTCTCTAAGCTCTCCATCACAATGCTATGCACCCAATGAGCACCCTTCTGACCTTAGTGGGTTTTTTCAAATGATTTCATTTTCCTGGTCTTGACCCAAAACCCATTGAAATTTCTTGAGGTCTGTTCATTTGAATGGGTTTTGGATCAGATCTGTAAGTAGATCTCTTTCCCATCCTGTTCCGTGTCAGAGCAGTGTAATTGGCTTCTCTTCCCTGCCTTGGGACAAGTGGAACTCAGGGATCCAAGTCCAACTTCAAGAGTATTTTGTAGTTCAATAAGCTGACATTGTGGAGCTAATGATGGGGCTGGCACTTCTGCTTACACTGATCATTTGCAACTACTTGGCATGCATGAATAAAAGAAGAATACTATTTCCTTTGTCACCAATGTCTCAACAAATAAACACCTCCAATATATTTTAAGTTTTTCATTTGTTCCTGTCACTTGTGAAGTTTCTGTTAATGCCTCGGGGTACATAGAAGCACAGGTTTGTGATATTAAAACAGACCACTGGGCCACAAAGAATGTTATTATGCTTTTGTGGTCAACACCTAAAGAAGAAAGAGCTACCATGATGCTTCTATGCAATAGCACAAGTTCTGCATGTGATGAGGGTTGATTTCTTTTTGAGCTCTTGCAAGTTACAGTTCATACACCCTGCAGCACCCTCATGTCCTTGCATCCGAAACACAAGAACTGCTTTGCAGAGTGTGCTTCCCTCAATGCAATGTTAGCCATAACCAGCGTTAATGTTAAAATTTACACAAACATTACATTGATTTTGACCTATATTTTTCAGTAAGTGAACGGTGTATTTTTAGTCACTAATGCAGCTACACAGTGAGGATATTATGTAAATGTCATTGTGTTGAGATGAAGAGGGAAAACAGTAAAGGATGGAGGGTGTTATTAAGGAGTTTTCTATATTTACTCCATAAATAGAAATATGTTGTGATCCTATTTTCATTGGAGTATATTGTGAAATGCCCGTTGTCTTAAACGGTGCGGATCAGTAAACTGTAGGATTTTGTTATAGTTGATTGCAAGCCTGATGTTTTGATACAATAGACTTCTTTATTCTTTACTCTTTCTCTCTTTCTATAATTTGTAGCCTACATTGAAGATCTCACAAGATGTGTTGAACAAAGCAGAAGACTCATTATCGTGTTAACTCCAGACTATGTTCTCAGGAGAGGATGGAGTATTTTTGAGATGGAAAACAGACTCCATAACATGCTAGTCAGTGGAGAAATCAAAGTTATTTTGATTGAGTGTACTGAATTAAAAGGGAAAGTGAATTATCACGAAGTGGAATCTTTAAAGCACACCATCAAGCTTCTCTCAGTGGTCAAGTGGAAAGGACCAAAAAGCAGCAAACTGAATTCTAAGTTTTGGAAGCGCCTGGTCTTTGAAATGCCAGGGAAGAAAAAGGAGGTGGTGTCTCGGCATCAGGTCCTGGATTCTGCAGAGCAGGGCCTTTTTGGAGACCTCCAGACTGTACCCTCTGTTGCCGTCACAGGCACTTCTGCCACGTTGGTAGAATCACGGGCTGATTTAACTGATTACCACCAAGCAGACTCTGTGCAAATGAGACATTATTCCAGAGGATACGAATATGATGTGTCAGCAGCAACATTGCCAATAGCTTCCATAAGCAACCATCACACATACTGTAACATACCTTTGACACTACTAAATGGACAGCTACCTCTTAACAATACCATGAAGGATCCCCAAGAATTTCACAGGAACAACCCATTGCTACCTTTATCAGCAAAGGAGCTTAGTTTCACCAGCGATATTTGGTAGTGAAGACCAGGACTCTTTTGAGATGCTTCATGACCACCATGAAGACACAGTTTTAAAGAACTTTGCCCTCACCCCATGGGGTGAGAAAACATATTCAAAGCAGCGGCACACTTGTTTGCTTTTCTACCTGAACTTTTTTGTTTACATTTACAAATTATTGACAAAGGGGGCATTCTTTTGTAACTCAGTAATGTCCTTCCTGTCTTTTAATGTACAGTTTTATTGCTTCTTTAAAAAGGCCGGGGGAGGCGGGGGGTGGGTAGAAAAAACACATCCCATCATTTTACAGTAGGTTTACAATCTGGGATGGATAAAAGGTCACTGTATATGATCTCCAGTGTCCATACAAATTTAAGTAATAGTATTTGAAATACATGGAAGTTCTTGGGTTTTTCACATAGACTTCAGTACAGTTTGAAATTCTAATCATGCTACGAAAATTATTATCTCCTGCACAGACCACAAGGGGTGAATCCGTCTCAAAAGGAGGGAGGAAGAAACCTTCCCGGTAACATTGTCTCACGAATACATTTTAGAAGATGACCAGCTGAAACAATACAGATGAAGCTTTATCAATAAAGTACATAGTAACAGTTGCTGCAGAATAGATCACCTGCTCACATCAGCATCTCTCCATTTTATTATTGAGGCATGTTGTATTTCTAGTCAATGGTTAGCAATGTGGTTTTATTAAACAACTTACTATAGTATCGGAAGATGTTTAGGAGGATTTTAAACAGTTTTTCTGTCGATTATAGATTATTTCACAATTTTTTGCAGATTTTTAATGACATTTTTTTAAACAGTTTAAGTATAAATTTACTGTTGTTCAATTCATTAATTTGAAATTTCTTAATATCTCTTGAGCTCTTTTAAGATTTGTAGCAAAGGCAATGTAATTTTACATATGATTTTTTTTTTTCCGAAAATCTGTAGTTCCAATTTGGAATTAACCTTTTTGTGAGAACATCAGCAATAGAAAAGAATTACTACAGCAATATTCAGAGATGAAGTGCTAAATTATTCAGGTTTGCTAGTAGTCTGACTTCAATTGCAGTGATAATCACCTGAGACAGTTTTCTCTCTGTTTCTCTACCTGTCAGTTTATGTACCTTTTAACCATGGCTGAAGCAGGAGTATTTCTTCTCTCTGTGCAACTAGTGAAAAGTGATATTTTTAAGCAGCTGGTAAGGTCTTGCATTTCTCATTTATGCGAGTGATCCCATCAGTCAAATAGGATACTGTCATTTATCTGTCATGGAAAGCATTCTTGCTGCTTGTGGATGAGAAGGGTTATACAGGTACTCAGCATCAGGCATTACTACTCAGTAAGTTGAGTTTTCTTTGGACCAGTATGTTTCATGGCGATTTCCTTACTCAGTTGATTAAGGGTTGCAGAGTCAGACCATGGAGACAACAGTATTCAAGGAAAAAGCCCTAAATCATGAAGGCAGAAGCCAGTTTTGCAGTTTTTGGGATGGCTTTAACGAAATCACAGTAGACATGAGAGTTTTGTCTCAATAAGATCTGCTGGAGCAAGTTCCAAAAACTATTTTTATGGCAGGCAATCTTGCCTGTGTTTCAGTCTGTTTTTAGAATTGTTCTCTTTGATTGCATGAATAAAAGTTAGCACTCTGCGCTCAGCTGCCTGTGGTCTCATCAGCAAACAAGTTTGGTAAATCCTTGACATTTTGCAGTGGTTCCTAAATTGTAGCCTACAGTCAAATGGAAACAAACTCTGACCTAAGACTTAAAAGTATCCAGAATTGGCCCAAAGGCCATGAGAATGATCTCAAATGTGCAATAATTCATAGAGGTCGGTATTTTTCCATTGCTTCTTTCCCCAGTTCTTAATTCTGTGCCCTCTTACACCAGCTGTTATCTGTAAGGTTTTCATGAGGTTCTAAATAATACATGTTTCTCTTGGTTTTTCTAGCATTATTATGCATTTGACACTAACACCGAAAATGGAACTCCAGAAAAGATATTAATTTATTACACAGAACAGGACTATAACTTGCTCTTTTGTGAAGTTAAGTTCCAGACATATAGGTGTTTAATATAAGTATTTTTCTACTGAGAAAGAAAGTGATTTTACCTCCATTATAAATATATGTATTTCAACCTCTTCCCAGAAATTTACAAAATTTGCACTGTTTTATAAGTGTTACAGACTGTGTTTACACTGGCTATGTTCTTTAATGCAAAGTGTAATTTAAAAAAAGGAGAAAAAAAAAAACTAAAAGAAAACCCTGCATGAAAAGAGGTGCGTATGTTTAAATGAAAAGCTGTACTTTTCATTATTTTCCTTTCCACATTACTCTGGAATCTGGTTAATTCACATAGAATGTTCAGTGAGATTTTAAACCTACTAGTTCTGTATTAAGCATGCAAACTCCAAAAAAAAGAAAAACCCCATATGCAAGCTGGTCTGCTTTTTTTATTCACAATGACTAAATATGGGTATCAAATTCATTTACCTGATGATAATACATCTCATAGAGCAGTAGCTATTCAAAAGCAAAATGCGGTTATGTTTGCATTGAGGTAACATGAAAAGAACAGTTTTTCTGTCATTTTGCAAAAGCACATTGTGTGTCTGTGTATTGATATCTTTTAGTTATAGATGACAAGTCACAATCTGCTTTAAGATTTCAAAGTGTATGTTGAGTACTACAACAATATATACATGAATCAGAACCGCCTGTACCCCTCTGCTTTTAGTATGGGGATGGGGGCCTGAGCACAGGAGGCCTCTCGTTGGCTTGGTTTCATGTAATACCAGTACGACATGCTAGAGGCCAAGAGTTGCCGTAGGTAGCACTTAAAGGTCTGAAAAAAGAACTCTCAAACAGTGAAATGCATCCATTAGTGGGACGTGGGTGGCACAGAGACAGGGAGCTTCTCCCACTGTGAAAATCACCTCTGTAGCAACCCTCCGGCGGGGTCCCTCTTGGCAGCAGTGACAGCTGGATCAGGGCCTTGGTGGTGAAAATGTTCTAGCGCGTTCATGTGAACTTCATTAGCTGAAATAGAAGGGCATAAGGGCATTTTGCCTTCCGCTGTCTCACCAAAGCTGTGTACTTACTCAGCTGGATTTATCGGGGAAGAGGCCGGGGCACTACCCTGACACTGCTTGGTGCCACATCTCGCTTGCGTGACTGTGCAGCCCTCGCCACCCCTGGCTTCTCAGGCTGTGCCTTCCCCAGTGACAACAGCACAAGCAGCAAACGTCCTTATTGCAGCCACACGGGGCTTCTGATGTGGGGCACGTTCGTTTTAAAGATGGCTTACTATAATGTTTGGAAACTACTGTTTGTATACGTGTCTTTGCGTGTGATGTGCTCCAGCAGCAATTATGGTTTGAAGGATGTGTATAAAATGAGTTAGAAATCGGAAACCTATTCAGCTTCTATAGATTTTATGTTCCTAAAGAAAGTTTAGAGAGAAAACCGGGTAATCTTAAATTAAGTAACAAAGTAGTGTGAATACTGACAGTTCTTGGGGGCTGTGTGCTGGGCCAGTGTTTTAATAATTAATATATTAATATTCCTTTAGACAGTGGATGAGAAACCTGTATAAAGGTAATGTCGTATTCTGCCTACCGGCCTGCACCAAAACCCATTCACCTCAACAGAAAGAGTTCCATCAAATTCAGCAGACTGGATAAGACCATAAAACCTTAGGTTTACTGTGTTCAGAGGAATAAAAAAGACAAAAGGAAGAGAAAGCAGTCAAGAGACTAAGACGCATTCGCTTATTTAATCTGCCTAAAATCAAGCTTATTTTTGTCCCTGTTTGGTGCGGATATGCTCCAGGACTATCCAGCCTTGGGAAAGGAATTTTGTCCATTCTTTGTTATAAACAAGATAAGAGCTTGGGAATAAATATCAGAAACTTTAGGGGAAAAAACCCATGATTTTTAAGGGCTCTACTCTGCTCTCAGTAGTTCCTTTGATTCAACAGGCTTTCTCTGTTCATCCCAATGCATAAGCACATACTTAAAATCCCCTTAATTCAGTGAGAAATACTTTACTGAGCAAGGGCCTGGAAGAGTATTTCAGTGCCAGAAATCACGGCATTTAGCAGCCTTTAGAATTGTGCCCTTACAGAGATCCTCAGAACAGCTTTTGCAATTTGTGTCTGAATAGATGCGAATGTTATGGCAGAACAGCTGTCAGGTCTCACAGTCCTGGTTACCAGAGAGAAAGACCCCAGTGCTTGTTAGCCTGGCAGTGACATCTCCCTGGAAACTTAATGGTAGATGGGAGAACAATGGCTTTTTTCGTTGTGTCCCAGTTGGGCAACTGGGAGCTTACCCCATGGGCAGTGGCCATGGGACGGCTTGGTTCGAAATACTATCTGCAAGGAACCTCTGCCTCCATGCAGCATTCCTTGCACCTTCTCTTGTGCACCCTTCTTTTGTGCACCCTTTGAGGTTTGTGCTAAGGCCGCAAATTTGCTGGGACGCTAAGAAATAAGAGGAGAGTGTGAAGAAGGGAGGGGAAGAAGAGAGCAGTCAGAGTCCAATTGTTTCCCAGGCAGAAACGCTGATTTAGTACAGCACAATGACAGCTCTTGCATGAATGCATCATGTTTGTCCACTATTCAATGGATGCTGGGCAAAGTTCCCTAGAAAAACATCATTTCTTGCCAGCTCACTTGCTCCAGAAGCCTTGTCTTGATATTTTTAAAATTATCCATTACTAGATCACCTCTGGTGAGGTGGGTGAGGTGACCGGTTACTGCAGTGCTGTGGGTCCCATTGCTGGAGAGGACAGCTGGCTCCGGCATGTCAGCAAACCAAACTGCTCGCTTTTGCCGTTGCCCCATTCCACCAGATGTACATTTCCAATGAGCGTGGTCCAGAGTCAGGAGGAAAGTAGGTACTAAACATTACAGTTTAGGACTATCCCAACAGCAGTTCTGCAGCTCTTGCAACATGTGGTTGCTGGGTGCCCTATCAGTTTGCATCGGTACCATCCCCGGGGCTTGCAGTCTGCTGAGCAGTGCAATCACAGCCAGAGCCTGTTTTTCCAAAGCACTTAAGCAACACAGGAATCAGATCTTATCAAAAGCCCAATGGAATTATTCCTGGCCCTCAGTTCTTGTATTTACCAACATTAGTTAGTTAAGACTGTGAGAAATAATGACTGCTCTGAGCAGCAGAGCTGGAAGAGCTGCACCGAGGCGGCAGCGAGCCAACGGGCGCTTCCTCACGCAGGTCAGGAGGAAAACGGGTATCTGAACATTACGACGATGTTCATTTAATGTAACCAATATTGGTCTATTTGCTTATAAAATAATGAAAAATACATAAAAGTAGCTTCCTCCATGGTCTTGAAGGTATTTAAGGTTCTGAAATTTCATAAATAACAGTGATTAAAACAGTTCCATTTCAGCACTGGTTAGCACAGCAAATGTTAAAAATATGGGATTTTGGAATACTTTGTTACAGGAGGAAAGCAAAATTTGAACATGGAAAGTAACGGCACGTCACATTCTCGCAAACACAAAGAAGTGCTCTGAAATGTACTTTGCTTCCCTAAAGAAATGACATGAAGTGTTTGTGATGGTGAAGGAAGGACAGTTTTTCAATGCTTATTGCAGTAAGCCATTTGATCATTTCAATGCCACAGGAGAAATTCAAAGGTTAATAAGGTTTATACCAAAGAGGTATAAAACAAAGTCTAAAAAAAAAAAACAAAAACATAAAGTAAAAGTTACCGAGCTTTGCCAGGATATTTGTCTTTTAAATATAAAACAGTAGCACTGCCAATGGAAGCAGAACATGACCTGTCAGCATTTTCTCTTCATTGCAATATCATTGTACAGCTACAGACCAAGCAGGAAGGCAAATAAATAATAATAATAAAAATACAGTTTGTCAAACTGAGCCAGATTCTCACAGTAGGTATTCTATAAACAACTCCTCTAATTCATTTTGATAGAGCGTAATTGACTTTACAAGGTTTTAAGAGCTTTCTTCTCTTCAGGACAAACACAAAGACAAAACACTGTATTTTATTCTAAACATGTTTTGCAATTTCTTCTAAGACTGTAAAATAATTCCTTTGTACACAGCAGTGGGTGGTAAATGTTTTCCTGGCTGCAAGTTTCCACTATGGGCATGCAAAGTGGCTTGCTGGAGTGGGAACACCAACAGCTGCTGCTGAAGCTGTCGGAGCTAGCAGACCAACGGGGCTATGTTTGAGCGCAGTGGGGTAGCCACCGTGCTCACGCGTGACAGGGTGGGCTCAAGTATTTGGCTGGGTGATGCCTAGAGAATATAGCACCAGTTCAGACTGTGTTTGTACTGTATAGAGGGATTTGCAAAGTCTCTGGTGCCCTCTTTTAATATAGAAATGTAGGCAAGCCAAGGTGGAAATGAAAACTGTCAAAGGTAGAATTGTGCGCCGCACTTCTTTCTAAATCCCAATTATTTGTGATTCAGAACATGCCCTGGAATTTATGATGTGGAGGAGAGAATTAGTGATTCTCATGCAGAGAGCACAAGGGGCTTTGCTTTTTACTACCAAGACATATTTTTATGAGAAATCCAGACCTGACGTGACCTAGGCTTAATGTAAATTAGCTTCTTATGAGGTGACTCAAGAAGAGAAAGTCTAATGAGATATGAAGAAGCTTTTAAAGTACAATATAATCAGTGTGTGTATGCGGCTTAAAGGTAACTTCTGCCAGCATCTAAAAGGGAACATTGAATACTCAGTCCCCAAATAACATTAGAGTCCATATTCTGTGTAGACTGTGCACAGAAAATTAACCTCTATTCCACAAATGATAACAACCTTTAAAACCCTTAACAGCTCTTTGATTAAAGGATATCAAAGGCTTTATGATCATGAAACAATCTAACACCTAACTCTGCTGGGGAAATGTTTTCGTCCTCCCCTTAGCAAATGAAAAACAGGATTAGGATCCGTTTTGCCCGAGATCCTACCAAAAAACCAAAGGCAGAGCTGGGGCCAGCCCTACAGTCTCCCAGTCCGGAGCTTTGCCCAGTAGATAATATTCCCTGGACCAGACCGACCACAGCGGATTGCCCTGGCCTGGCTCTGGGGCCGCATCGTCTCTGGACCAACGGATAACAATTGTTCCAATCTGCACAACCAACCACTAAATGTTCCTTAAGTGGGTCGCGCCGTGGCTGTTTTGGGGGGCACGGGAGAGCTTTCCCAGAGCAAATCGTGATGCTTCCCTGTGGGATCAGCAGCTCACTGCAGAGAACTAAAAAGACAGAAGCTAATCTTGGGCAGTGAAGTGACTTTGGAAGGACTCAGGCTGACGAGATGACAGGAAATCTCTGCACTGTAGCAAATTATTGGCAAAAGGAGGTAGAGGGGTAAAAAATTGGACTGACAGATAATTTGTACCTAACAACCAGTTCTGAACCCAGATCAGAATTCTGGCTCTTACACTGCCAGACTTGGGGAAAATCTGAACAAAGTTCAAACTTTATTGCTAAGATCCATCAACATAATGAACAGAGTAAGCATCTGTGGTATGACAGTGCCAGTCTGTGAGGAAGGCTTCCATCCAGGGCCAGAAGTTTTCAGCCCCCTTCTGAACAATTTCTCCTTGCAAAATGCCTAGGCCAATGCAGGTATATTGCATCTTAGTGCACGGAGACTTCAAAACAGCCCCTTTATTGTGGAACAAGAGAGGAGCCTGAGATGGCAAAATAAAGGAGGATGTTCATGAACTTGGTTGACCTGGCTTGTCCTTGGCAGGCTCCCCCAGCTGTGCAGTACAGGCACGAGTGCCCTGTAAGAAGAGTGTCGTGGCAGAGGCAGTGAGGCTGGGTGAGCGTATCTGAGAGGTGCTACGGAGCGGCGATTCAGAGTACAGAGGGCAGGAGCGGAGTGCGTGAGGGCTGGAGCCCACAACCGCCTGCCTAGAAGACATGCCCATGTCAGCAGCCGGTGGGGATGCACAGGGCATGGGCACTGCTTGGACGTGATGGCTTCAGCCTCTCCTGGTCACTGCAGCCTGCTCTGAGGCCTGCAAGAGGGCTACCAAACTGTTCATGGTACCCAATTCCTGAGCTCCCCAGGTTCCAAAGAGAGGTAAATCCTATCCAAACAGCTCAGCCCCCAGGAAACAGGCTAGTAAGGGGCTAATAAAGGGAACAATAACAGTAGTCATTAACTCAGCAATATGTTTTAAATCCCTTTCTTAAACCATTAATTATATCTTATAAATTCATCATCTTACTTGTCTTTAAGATACTGAAGCCCCTGGAGAGAGTATAGAAATAGCATTGCCTGTAGCAGGGAGTGTTTTATGCACAGTGTAAAGCTGGTCACAGTCATACAGATTAAGTGGGAGATGAGGCCTTAGGAGGCCGCTTGCAAAGTCTGGGCACCACCTGCGAGGTCTGGGCGCTGCCGTCCATGGGAGGAGGAGAGGACACGCATCTGCAGGGTGGCAGTGGAAATCTCCAACACTGCACCACGGGGACAGAGAGCTGGAGTGGCTCAGCCCGATGGGCAAAGTACCCCAGTGCCCCGCAGGCAGCTGAGCATCACGATGGCACATCTACAGTCAGCAAAATAGAGGCAGCCCATGACAAGGGCTTCTCTTGTAAAATACAGCAATGTAACCTTTGAGCTGCTAATCATTTTTCCTTTTTGGCAGCCAAACAAATGTTACGAAAGAGTAATTCTCAACATCCATTATACCCTGAGGGTTAACAAACATGTGTAAGAAGAGCTCCAGATAGAGAGCTGGCAGCCTCTGCTTCTCCTTTAGTGTGTGGAGAGCTCTACTGAGACTTGAGGGATGATGGGAGTTGTCTCTTCTTCTTTTTGGGGTTTTTTTTTTGCGAAATAAGGTCACAGAAATTGTCAGAGGAGCATGTGGAGTGATTATAGCAGAAGCACAGAAGCCTGTCGGAGAAACTTCCTGATTTTAGAAGCCTGCATCTTGTTATTTTAGAGTAAGACTGTAAAGCACAAACTCTCCTCAAGAGTCAGGGGAAAATGCAGCGGTTTGTGCAGGGCAGTGACAGGAGTTGAGGCAGGAGCAGGCAGAAGGACAGAAACCAGGGTGTCCACGTGACATGGCTGACACCAATCTCACATGGTGCCCTGCAGGGCTGGCAGCCCCCATACAGCGGGGAAATGCAGCGCCCGTCACCCTGCCGTGGGCTGCCCGCCCAAAGCTGCTGCCGTCCGACGGTCACTTCTCTGTGACAATACTTGCTGATCTTGGGGCCATTCCTAGTGGATAGGCTTGGACCTCTCCTTTGGCAGCCTTTACCCTTCGCTCAACAAAGGGGCTGAGGCTAGAGCAAGCCCGAAGACTGAATTATTTCCCAGTGGCTGCAGGGTAGAGGTACAGTGTTCAAGGGGTGGCACGGGGACGCCTGTCTGGGGCCAGTGTCCAGGTCACAGGGCTCCAAGTACCATCACTTCCTCAGCAGAAGATGTAACTGCATTTAAACACATTTCCACCAGGCCTCACTGGACCCAAAACCTCACCAAAGTGTCCATTTTCTAAGGCTTACTCCCCCTGAGCCAGCGAACACCACAGGAATGGCACTGGTGGCAAAGCTACAATCTTGGAGTGGGACTAAAGTGTCGCCAGGTAGCCTAGTCAGGACCAGTCCAACTTGCAGCAAGTTATTAGCTTCTTAAATAGTACTTAAAAATTGTGATGTGGAAGCTGTGTTTTCACAAAGTAGCTGAAGCAGAACAAGCTCAGATAATCATCAGCCTCAGCGTGTCCGTGCGGCTTTGTCTGGCACCACGGGGAATGAAACCTCCCCCTGGGCTGACCTCCCTTGCCCCAGCCCTCTCTAGTGTTCACCAGGTTTACCACGCTCTGGGGGTATCCCTGCTGACCCGTCAGCCACCCTGCACAGGCACTACACCATTTTCCTGATGATTTCGTGTTTAACTCATATTTTGTACTGAGCCGTGCTAGATGAGTCCCTGCCTGCGGGAAGGGAAAGGCTTCTTACGGGCAGCTTGAATTGCAGCACTGGCGCAGTGAGGCGTGCTGTAATATTTAAAAATTACATTTTATGGTACTTGGTTAGTTCAGGAGCTTACCAGGTAACGCAAGAAACCAGGCAAAGGCTCTAAGGACACCACGATCAGACCCTGGCCTGCAGCCTAGGACGTTTTCATATGGAGTAAGAGGAATTCAGCACGTGTGTGAGCAGTGAGCTACTGATGGTAAGCTTTGTTAAAATAAAGCAACATTTCTTTAACTTTGCTGTTTTCCCTACAGGCTATGGAGGAAGTGACTAACTCCTGAGCAGGCAGTCATGGACCTGGTGAGAGATTTCAGGTATGTGTTGGAAGGTAAAAATGTGCTGGTGCCCTGTCTAGTCTTGGTGATATTAGTCAAGCATAAGTCATAGCACTGTACCTATGACAGACTTCCCCGGGGAAATCACAGACTGCTAATTTGGAGGGAGGAAGCAGCGGGGATTTTTTTTTACACTAAGATGATAAAATAAAGGTCTCCAGCTAAGATATCCATTTTGGGAGATGAATGATAATTTGCCAGAACAGGGGGCAGCTGAAATTAATAACGATATTCTGCTGTAATTTGTACTACTCAAAAGCAGAGTCAAATGAGTGTAGTTGCTAGGGATCTGTACCTGATTTCTCTGAATGAGAACTTGTTCCATTAATCTGAGCGGCTTAAAAGGGAGATTGTAATAACATTGAGCATTTGCCTTCAGTTGATCCAACAGCTTCTACTGAGGACAAAAAAAGACCTGTGAGCTGCAGGGTCTGTGTTTTTGTAACTAGAATAGTTAATGTGATGTGGCTTGGCAGAACTTGTGATTCCTTTTAACACAGAGGGGAGTTACCAGCCGTATTTTCAGTTTGCCATCTGGAGTACAAAACCATGCCACCTTCCCCCCTGCCAGATTTACATGGGTAAGACATCAAGGACTTCACTAAATTTTAAGTGAGCTGAAACCATGCTTCCCCACTCCAACCAACCAAACCCTCCCAGAGTCAGATGGACTGTGAAAGACCATGGAAGTCACAGCATGAAGTTAATGTTGCCCAGAGGCCAGAATTGTCCCTCCTGACCCCAATGGCAATTAGGTTTCAGCCTAACTAAAATTCGGTTACCTTTCTCCTAGCCTGCACCTCTGCGAAGGGCCTCAGCACATCTCCAGTGCAGAGTCACCCTGGGGGCTGGTCCCCCGTGAGCCCCCCCTTGCCGCCTCTGGTTTCCTATCTGATCAGCTGGGAAGACAAAACTGCAGAAAATGCTCTCAAAAGGTTAAAAAGAAAAATGCAATAGAAATGCTGGCCAAGTAGGGATCAGCCCTGGAAGCGTCCTAATGCTCAGTTTGAGCTTGGACATGTGGAAAAAATAATAGTCATGAAAGGACTTGCAGGACCTCCCAATCTAGATGAAGAATAAACAATGCAAAGGGACACAGCAAAGAGAAAAAAGATGAATTCTGACTATCCTCCCAGCAGTTGTAACATGGAAGTTAGGACAGGATAACAGGCAGTTGAATGCCAGCATCTGCACTGGAAAAGTGGAGGTAGCCACAAAGGGGATTAAACACAACCGGAAAAACAGGCAGCATCAGTATGGGAGAATCATCAAAATAAGCCAAAAAGAGAGAGGGAGCGGGGATACGCAACACCGACCTTAGCTACGTTGTTCACAGAAAAGTCAAGGGACAACACAAACTCGTACAACCACACAAAAGTAAAGCAAATTGTTATCTGGCTGAGCAGGAAGACATGTCTGGACAAGAAAGAAGACAAGTGGTCTCTGTAGGGTAACCCAAGTCCAGCAAAAAGAACAAAAGGGTTCAAGTATTGCAGAGTTAAACTGAAAGTCCTCCTGGTTCATTGACTTTTTGTTTGTTTGCTTGTTTTGTTTGTTTGTTTGTTTTTTAATTAAATTTATTAAATTAATTTTTTAATTAAAAAAAACACTAGGAAAAAAAAGGAAGAGCTCTTGCTGCCTCACAGCAAGAGGCTGGCATGAAGCAGGCAGCTCAGAAGAGGTGTGTGAGTACCCACAGTGTGTGCGTGTATATTCACAGTCACCACAAGGAACACCTCTGGTTTGAGAGAGCAGATTAAAGACGGGAAAGTGCACAGAACAAGGGTGTTGATCTGTGCCAGGGAAGCTACGGCACAGCCAGGCTGACGAGCCAGCCTCCACTGCATCCCAAACAGCTCAGCACAGCCAGGAGCCAAGGCCAAAGGGGAGCAGTGCTGGGCTGGCTAAAACCACGAAATAACTCGTCGCTACCCTCCCACTGCCGCGTCGCGGTCTGCCTGTCTCTGCAAGGATCTGTCCCCGCGTGGGTCGGGAGCACACGGGGCCTTGGTGCGGGCTGCTTGCCAGCGCTCTGCTCCGAAGCGCGAGTGGGTGGAGGAGGTGGCTGTGGCCAGGGCCGTGCAGGGGCAGCTTGCCCCACTCAGGGTCGTGGGAGCTGCGGTGGTGGCCTGAGGGTGGAGCAGGAAGGTGGACAGCCTACGGCACAGGGCAGGCTCTGCAAAGGCGCAGGGGCGTGCAGCGCCCTGGGCGCTCGTGCCTGAGCGAGAGCATGTGCAGAGCAGGGCACGGCTGCAGGCCGGGGGTGCTTAGGGTTAGGGGTCTGCTCCTGCTCTGCTCGCGCAGGGTGAGCACAAGCCTCCTGCACAGGGCAGGCAGGGTGCAGGAGCTCTGTGCTCACACAGAGGAAGAGAAACTGTCTGGCAAGGGCTGTCCTCCATGTTACAGCTGGGGTGCCCTAAAACTAATGGAGCAGAAAGCTTTGGAGGAAGTGTGATGGACCATGATGGAGGGTGTCGCTGCGTGCGGCTGTGACTCCTGTTGTGCTGCAGCAGACCAGGTACGCTGCAAAATGCAAGTGACAGCTGCAATTGCTGTAGGCCCCCAAGTTGTACAAAAAAACACCCCCACTTTGTCTCTTCAAGGAAGGGGCCCACGTAAAGGTTTTATCAAAGAGGCAGAGTATAAAAATCTGTGCAAACCAGCCACACTTGTGTTGACCTTCCCTACCACCCGTGATTGCTGGCAGCTGGGTCCCTGCCTGATGAGGGAGCTCAGCTTTGGGCAGGTGGTTGTATGGTCCCGCTCCTGGGGCTCGAGGCTCTGGGCCAGTGCTGCTGGTGGTGTGATGAGGGTGTACAGTCTGAGCCGGCAGGCACAGTTATGCTGGAAATGCTTTAGTAGGAGCTGTGCGGCCTTGGGGAATTTTGAATCAAAGGTGAGGTAAGTTTTTGAAATACCATCTGTGTTTGGGGGAAACACCGGTGTTTGCAGGGAGGGAGGAACTGCTGAGATGCCTCCTGTCTGTGGCGGGGTTTAGGCTGGGAAGTTTCGTGGTTAGAGCTACAGTTGGACCTGTTGATGGGTTCAGGTGATGAATTACATGAAGTGCCTTACTGGGAGAGGGCTCATTTTGGAAAGCCTGTGCAAAGAGCCAACACCCCCAGATGTGCTTCAGGGTCCAGGGGCTGTGCCTCAGTGCCATGTCCTCCTCGGGTGAACCTAATGCAGAGGGCACTACGTCGGTGCTGAGCAGGCAGAGCTGATGGATGGGGTGTTTTCTGGGATGATTTGTCACTGTTCTACAAGAAACAGAGATGGTCACCTTGTAAGGAAGCAACAGCAGTAGCAGTTCCAGAGCAATGGAGCAGGTCTGCCCTTCACGTAACGCTCGATAAAGGCCCCTCTCCAGGCATAAGCACATGACTTACCTCAAGTGAGTGGGCAAACTGTATTTTTATTGCTGTAAAATGGTGCAGAGTTTACTGACAAAAGCTGTTTGGGCAGCTGGTGGGGATTTTTAATCACAGAGAAGATTCAGTGGTCACTGAACGTTAATCCACAGCTGTTTACAGAATCACATTGTTACCGCAGCAAGTTGCTTTTCCTGTGCAGGAGTTAGTTACAAACTGTACTTTAACACAACGTAATGATGTATAGTTATTAACTGACTTAAAAAGAATGTCTATGAAAATTACTGCATATCTCCTAAATTCTGTAATTTTATTTATGTATATATAATGCAAATCTAGATACTTTATGTATAAATACATCTAGCTGTGTGGGATATAACCTACAGGAAACAAAGAAGCCTGGTGCTAGATTCACATAAAACTTTACGATGTGATTTTCTGGCTTTCAAGGTATTGCTGATTTGTCTAGTTAAAAAAAAAAACCAAAAACGAAAACACAACACAAACCACAAAACGAATGAACAAGCAAACAAAAAAACCCCAACCAACTAAAAAAAAATCCCCCAAAACAGTACTTCAGAGACTTGGTTGTAAGCTTTCATAGTCAAATATCACATGACTATTAGTGTTCTCCTTCTTTTAGTGTTAACTAATCCAAAGGAAAAGGACAGGAAGGGCAGACAAGGCGCTGGGATGGGGCTCGAGGGGGTGACACACCGGTTATGTCTGCCCACGCTACCACAGTGGATGCGTAACTGCGGGTAATAGCTGTTTTACTCCCACTCTTGGTGTTTAAAGTTTATGAGCTCATGGGCAATCTATTACTTCATAACCTAGAACTGGGGCTTCTGGAAAGCAAAGAATTGAAGGTGAAGTTGGTCTTTTCCAAACGTGTAAGAATTTGCTTGCAGAAATGAGGCCACAGGAGTGCAGCACCCCAGATTTGGTCTGCAGAGGATTCCAGACTCACTGACTCTGCTTGGGATTGCTCGCCCCATGACCTCGTAAGATGCTCAGGTCTCAGCTAGGTGAAATCAGCTTTCACCCCTTAAAGCAATGGAAGCATGCAAACTGCTTGGAGAAGGTATGAGAGCTCAAGGACTTAAAGACGCTTAATTGGTTTATGGAGCTAAACTCCTTAAAGAACTTAAGCTGCTGTGAAAAGGGAAGCTGGTTTAAATCCCCAATTCTCCCTGCTGGAAGGCTAAGCCCAAATGCGCTATAGGGTGCCAGTTCTGGGCATGGCTGGGACTCAGCTACTGTAAAGCAGCCAGGCAGCCCTCCAGAGGGGACAGATTTCCTGGGTGGCGCAGAGGCTGCTATGGTCAGGACATCTTGTTCACCAGTTACTTTGGACTAGTGAAATAGTCTGAGGGGCTGTTGAAAGCAGTTGTAATTTGGGGAGGTCTGAGAACTCTTTCACTTACCCTGGGAACCAGAAAGCAAGAGGCCCATGAGAAATGGAAAGCAACAGGTCTGTTAACACGTGGTGCTTTGTTTCTTTTTGTTGGTTTTGGGGTTTTTTTTACTGTCTGGTTTCTGCTTCAGCTACTGGCTCTCATCGTGTTTTTTGTGATTAAATACCCACTGTCTTCCCCTCAGGAGAAAATATAAAGTCACCTTTCTTTTTAATAAGGTAAGAGCTTTAGCTGTCCAACACGGGCACAGTAAGCCATTTTGTCCTCGGTTGTTAATTTTTGTGCCACTTCCTTGCACTGAATCCAAGTCTTCATTTCTGCTCTGCACATTATTAGAAAGATGCTGTAGCTGCTGTTCCAGCACCCATCTCAGCAAAGCCGTATGGGAGGTGAAGTCCCTTCCCTAGTCTTTCTTCTCTGCTTATGCAGCCGTGATCCCATCAGCCCTTTTGCCACAGTATTGCACCAAGGTGTTCCCACAGATTTGCTCTGTTTATGTAGTTTGTGAGTGCCGCTGGGATTCAGTGCTCTGGGCAGTGTCCAGGCTGTGCTGGGTGCCGCCAGGCTGGCATGGGAAGGTGGGTCTGTGCCACAGCCCATCCAGCCCACCACACGCAGGCTGGGCTTGCACGTGACCTGGCGTGAGCTGCTATTAAGATGAGTATTGTTTAAATGGATTTAGGTCACTGAGCCACAAGTGTTATGTGCTGCAGCTCTGTGCCGCTTTGCCACACTACCTCCTTGTGCCCTCTGTGAACTAGCAGCGACTATTTGATATTTGTTTCCAGGTTATCAATAAAAGCAGTGAATACACAAACACATTCCTTGCCCACAAAACTTCCATGACTAAATACCAGTGAATGACTGGCAGATGTGCAGAGACTTCCCATTCTTCCCAAGCTACTGAACTACTTGTCAAATTTAATTTTTAAAATGTTTACAGTCTCAGCTGACAGCTGCACTGTGCAGCAGCAACATCAAGGCGAGTGCACCTACCCGCTGCTTTCCCAGATACGCTGTGAAGTGCACTGAGAGTACTGACAGACCCTCATGAGAGCCGTGTTGCCTGTTACCAGACTGAGCGTGGTGTTACAGACATAATTGAAACTTGGCTGGAAGTTATATGCCGGTTATTAATACACAAAGATAGAGAATGTTTAGATAGAACTGGCAAGGATATACAGGAAAAGGCATAGACTTAGTCATGAGTTAGTGTTGGAAGAGGACTCTGTTGCTCAAGGCTGAAATGAGCTTCCCCTTGCCTTTCCCATCCAGCAGCAGCCCCCCCCCCCCCCCCCCCCCGCAAAAAAAAAAAAAAAAAAATTAGGCAACATCCCAAAGATGGGATACATTTCCCTTGAGGAAAAGAGGAGGATTTAAAAGGCTCAGGCACTGTGCTGGGGTATCCAAGTGTGTTTGAAATGTGCAAAGTTGACAAACTATGAAGATTAAAAGCAACTTGGAACTAAATAGAAATTGGAGTGAGAATAGAGGAGACTTCCTTGAAGATGTTTAATAGGTCACGGGGCAGGTTTTGTTCCAGAGGGCTAGATGGGGCTCATAAATTACAGTTCCTCTTTGCCTTTTTTATATCCTCCTCTAAGAAAAGGAGAAGCAGGGGGCCTGGGAACTGCAAATATGTAACTGGGACTTGAGCAATGAGGTAGGCTTTTTTTTTTGGTAGCTAAAGACAAGGTTAAAATTGTGTAATTTTGTGAGGCACAGGTTAGGCTTCTAACATGACTGAAAAAATCTGTTTAATTTACTGAGAATAACGTACCCAGACTGACGCATGACATTGAAAAGGTTGAAAAGACAGGATAAAGTTGATTTTTAAAAATTTTTTTAAAGTATACTGAAATGTGTCCCCACTTTTAAAGCTGTTGAATTTTTTTCTTCCCTTTGGGAAAGAGAGCAACGAAAAACCCAACAAACACACTGCTCCCAAGACTTTTATCTGACAATTCCTCCAAACCAAGGGTGATTCAGATATCAGTTCCTACTTAGCTAACCACCAACTTCAGTGGCTTGGATAAAAGGGAACCGTGGTCTGAGTCATCCAAGGTTAGCATTTGATTGGCAAAACCCAAACCATGCCTGCAAGATTTTTCTAAAAGTCAAAAAACCTCTGCCTGTCTGCCAGGAAAGTTACCACAACTTGTCTTGCTTACACACACACACGCACACAAAAAAAAGCGTGCCACATGATATTTTGACTGATAAATTCAATGTGGTAGCGATTAAACTGTGCTATGTCAGTTTTCTTTGTATTTGGGTTTTTTTATTGAGAAATCTGCCTGTGAAGAGGCAGCAGCTATTTTTTCCCATAATTACATCTGTTTCAGAGAGCAGACAGATGTTGGGCTGAAATTCATTATGGTATTCATAAACCCCTTTGGGATCTGATGACCTAGTAACATATAGCTACTGTTCCTTGCAAAGTGTTTAAAATGGTTGCCACTTTGAATGAAGAAATACCTTTGCAGAAGATGGGAGGGAAGGGAAAAACTTACAGCTAGGCAGATGGCTGCACAACAGTAATACACAATAGTAATATAAAATGTATGAGTTAGATTTATTTCAGTAAATCTTCTTGCTCTTAACTTCGCAAAATTGCTAGCCAGCCTTTGTGCACCGGTATTACCATAGCGTGGAGGTACTGCGCTGGTATTCAGATGCTAGGCATGCAGTCAGAGTGAAATACCTGGTGAGGTAGGAAAGGAAAGAAAATCTGAGTAGGAAAAAGTCTCACGGGGAGACAATGTAATAGAAATTGCATTCACACTGGGAAACAGTTATCTGTGTGATTTGTGTATTACGGCTCACAGTCACAACTGAGGATTCAGCTGGCGCTGGAACTGAGAATCCAAAAGCCAGAAGTGCAAAATATCATAATTCTAGAAAATACGTCTCTTCTCCCTGAAAGCGTTTGTGCGGCTGTTGTCAGGGATAGCAGGGACGTGTGCTGGGCTGACGGGAAACGGGAAACTTCCAGCAGCAGCGTTCTTGAGAAATTCTGAAGTGCTGTGCTGAAACAATGCTGTGAAGTCATGGGTCATGCAGCCAAAGAGGGTTATCAGTCCTGCAAGGAGAGGGTTCCGCGTGCTCTCTGTGCAACGCACTGGGACACGCTTTCCTCGGGCAGGCTCATCTGTGGGCAACTGAAAAGAAAAAAAATTCTGCAGGGGTCCCAGTGAGCGGCATTCGGACTAATGCAAGTTTTGTGGGAGACCTATATTTTAAGCTTTACCCTGGGAAATGAGGTGGACATCCTGGCTGTGATTACAGGAGTGAGAGGCAGTTTTTCCAGCTTGCCTGTCTGCTCAGGAATCCTTTGGGAAGGAAGCTGTTTGGTCTCATTTTGGATATCCTGTGAAACTGAACTAGCACGGCTGCCAGGAACTGAAAAAAGTTATTTAATTTTTAAAGAGCTGAAAACTACTGTATGTGCTACTGAGTATTGTACAAGAAATGACTGTTTTGGTTTCTCTGTCTGGATTTCCCATATTCCCAGTCTACCCAAGGTGGTAACCCCGTCTCTCAATCCTAATGCAGCAGCCTCTGCAAAGTGCAAATCTGAAGAGAGATTTGGGTTTAAATATTACTTTCTGGCCCAGCCTTAATGTGTTTGGAATGAAGTGGAATTTTCTTTAGTTCAAATGGGAGAAAGCAAGAGAAATATTCAGAGCCTGATCCAACAATCCATTGAAAACAAAGACATCTTACTGTGATTTGCAAGCACTGCAGGGATGGGTCACAGAAATAGTGAAGTTATGAAGTGGATTGGGTTGGAGGAGGGTTTGGTGGTTCATCTCTTTTAACTAAATTGGAATGTAAGTAGCTGGGTGTCCGTGGCCTGAAACTTAAATCTTTCCCCTGCAACCCAAAGAATCTTTGCAGCAGCTGTGCTAAGTCGTACTGGTATTGTCCAAAGTGTGACCTGACGGAAGTCTTCTCTGCTTCTCTGTGTTCATCACATAGCACTCTTGGCATTGTGTGCCTGCCACCAAGCCAGCATGGAGCTGTACCCGGGCTGTATACAATCCTACCCAGTTTTAAATGTGTAATCGTGATCCTGACAGTCTAGCAAAGCCACCCGCAGTACTAAGCTACGCTGTAATTGGAAACGGAAGGGGACAACTTTAAAGTTAGTGGCTGGCCTAATAAATCAAGATTATTTTTTTTTGTACTCCAGGACTTCATAAAAACCATTAGTAACAATAAATCACTTCCAGAATGATGCTGTAAATGGTAATGAATTCAAGTGGCAGCCAAGAGACCCTACTCGTGGATGAATGTTGGGCTTAGTACCATGCTGGCCATTGCCGCCCATGGACTCTCCTGTAATCAGCATTTAACAGCTGGTAATCTTCTGGTTCTGGTACAACCAAATCAGGACAAAATGGTTTCTGAAGGCATTAGGCAAAAAGATCAGCCTTCCTTTTCGAGCCAGCTTCTGGATGTGGAGGGTGAAGTCTGTAGTTAGAAGCAGATTTCATGGGCTTTTGTGTCACTTGGCTGCCTCTCGGCTAAAGGCTGTGCCCTAAAGAACGAGAGAGATGTCTAAGATCTCTAGTTTTATGAAGAAAACAAAACTTATGGGGAATTTTGTAAAGGATTCTTATTCTGGGAGAAAGGTGCTGATGTCTAAGCATTACAGTCTGCATCAATTTGATCAGGCACCTCTGGCACTGGCAGAATGCTGTTTCCTTACAGAAGGTAAGAAAACTTCTAGCAAAATAAATCTCTTGGGAAATCTTTTGGTGCTAAGGAAAGCTGGTCTTTACAGCGATCCTGTGTGACTCTGGAGCAAGTGCTGGGGAGCCGTTGCCGAGAGGAGTCCTGGGGAAGGCCAGCACGCTGGGGCTGGGCTTTGGCGCTCTGCGGTGAAGCTGGGAGCGGGGGAGCCAAAAAGCTCGAAGCGGGGGTTTCACCTCCTACCTCTATAGCAGAGAGCCTAACTTGAGCTTTGGGGTTTCTGAGCTCCTCGTAGAGCTGGGATTTGGATCATCCTGAAAATGCTGGGAGTATATACAGAGGGTCGGCTCTGGAGCCACGGATGTGGCATGAGCTGCTGAGCCTGGCTGTTCCCCAGCCATGGAAGCGGCAGGGGTGTTGATTCCCTGAGCAGCATCAGGGGGTTTATTTCAAGGAGAAGGACCTTTGTGTCTGACTTTTTCTGAATGATAATTTCTCTGAATTTACAGTTCTGAAAAGAGTCAGTTTATCCAATTCAGACTGAAACCACATTTTAAGAAGCTGTTTATTTCCTGCAGACTGGAAATCCTGTTCTCTTATGAGTTATCTTTTGGGTTTTTTGTCTCTGCCAGCTTCACACCTGTAGCTGAGACCCCAGCGTAAAAATAAGCTAAAGGAAATAAGCTAGCATGTCAATTTGAGCCTCAATTTTAAACACTCTCTTCCTTCGCCGAGTGTCACATCTGGCAGGGGTAGTTCCTATTAGTAGTACTGTTATGGACCCATATCTGCGTTTGGGAGGGTGGGATGCAGACAGAGCTCAGAATTCGCCCATGCTTCTGGGGTACAATGGCATTTCCTTTGCTGAAACAAAGGAAGTTCTTCTCCCTTCGTGCTTGTACTTCCCTTTTAATACAAAACATCCTTTGCGTGCGCATAGACATTTGAGATGTTTTTATGTTCAGGTCTGTGGTTGCTGAATTTGACTGCAGGAGCTTGACTACGGCTGTTGGAGAGGAAAGCTGCACTCATAGCATTCAGTTGTCTCTTGTGTTTGTTGCATTTTGGGTTATGTTTTGGTTTGGTTTTGTTGTTGTTGGGTTTTTAAAATTTATTCTTAAGGGAACCTGCTCACTTTTTATTATTGTTAAGGTGAATGTGGGTTTCTAGTTTATTAACAGTCAGGTTGCACTAAGGCATTGAATTTCCTGATCCCTGGGAGTTATTCTGCTACGTAGCTTCGTGCAGAGCAGCAAGGGGTGACAGCCCACTTGCAAGTCAGCTGTAGCACAGCCGCCCTGTCTGTGTCGTGCTTTGGGGAGGGCTGGAGCAGGGGCAGGGCTCGAGGCCACGGGGGACACTTGGAGCGCAGTTTCTGTTTCGGCAGAACCAGCCGTCAGGGTGGTGGCAAAGAACTCTGGGCTTGTAAATCTGGCTCTGCTCTGAAAAGTACCCTTGTCCTGGTGGCATTTTCACCCTCAACAGATCTGCTGTGAATATCAGTGACAAAACCAGGTGTTGCTTCTGTTTGACATGCAGGGCCTTCATGGGGAAAAGATGCGCTGCCTTCTTCAGCAGCAAGGGAAGAAACGCTTACGAAGCTCTGCCCGCAACGGTGCAAGTGGGACTGGAGCATCCACAGAAACTGCCAGCAGCAGGGTTCAGTGGAGGGAAGACAGTGAAAGGTGGTCATAAAAGCATGTAGCAAAGAGATACTGAGAGATGCCTGCAGAAATACTACGAGCCATCTCATCCTTCTAAAACCAGATTTCGTATCATTTTTGGGTAAAGCTTTCTGTCACATGGAAATTAATGCTCAGGTTGGAGCACTCACCAGAGGCGAGCAAGGCAGGTAGAATTAATTTTGGCAAAGAATCTAAGGGATGGAGCAAGAGAGAGGGCGTTTGGTAGACAACAGCCGGGAGTTTCACACCAGTTCTCACCAGGGAAGCAGGAAGGAAGTGGAAAGTGGCAGGAGACAAAGGACAGCCCCGAAGGTTAGAGGAGAGATAAAGAGGGATTGTGAGAAATAACACAAGCAAAAAGGCTAATGATGGATTTATGTAAGGCAGGAAGGCTATAATGGGGAGCAAAACTGTGGCTTAGCTTTGTCAAAGGTGACGTGAGGGCCAGCATTTTCCAACTGTTGCCCAGGGGAGAGCGGGGAGCTGGGCTGGGCACAGAGAGGGGCTTGGGCTGGGCCATCACCATGTGCAGATTTCTGCCCGTCACACGTAGCTGCGTTGGGTACGTTTAGTTCTTCAACAAATTTACTCCTTAATGCAGCAATGGGCCTCAAAACCTCTTGGCAGCGCATCACTATGTTGGCCTACAGACGGACGGAGACCAAATAGCCAGGGTCGCTTTAGTTAATGTGCCCAGGGTGGGCTGTTTTGAAAGAATACTTTGAAGTTGAATGATGCATCAGCATTTCTTTCAAGGAAATTGCCAAATGCTTTTATTACAACACTGCCACGCCGCTGCTGGCATTGTGTCTGCCGTGGTGTGCTAATAGGCACCAAAGATGCTTTGACCACTTTGACTTGATTTCACGGCTGTGACTGTGAAAATACTGATTCAGAATTTCATCCCCTTTGCTTGCTTTCTGTGAGGGGACAATGTCCTGTCCCTGCGCACCGCTGAGGAATAGTTAAGGATGTTATCTCAGTAATGTGCATTTCCACTGGTTTTTCCGGGTTTTTTTTTTGGTTTTTTTTTTGTGGTGTTTTTTTTTGTCTTTAAGTGCGAGGCCCAAAAATATCCCCAAGTCCTTCCACCCCAGCACAATAGAGTTATACACTATGTTCTTTCTGCGGTCATAATTACAGGGTGAAAGAATCTGCAATGGGCAGCAGCGTTTATAGCAATGTGCCGCCTTCCGAAGCACGCCGCAGCGCTTCGGGACGGGCTGGCCAAGGGGGTTGCCATCCCGCTCCGCACCGTGACGGACTCACCCCTGCCGGTCGCCCCCTGTTGCGTACGGGACCGTGGGGTTGGGTTGAGCTGAGATCGTTGCCATCACCTCAGTATTTGCAGCACTTCTCGCCTCAGGGAGAGGGTCTAGAAGTGTTTGTGTGTATTCCTTTTTTTTTTTTTTTTCTTAAGTAGTTTGTTGGGGGTTTTGAGGTTTGGGTTGGTTTCTTGGTTTTTCTTTTATTATTACTTTTTTTTTTATGGCTGCTGTGATGTCCTTCAGCCCTGTGGCAGAGCCCACGTGCCCTGGGCCGGGTGGGAGCGCGGGGACCCGCAGGTTCTCCCACCGCCTGCCTCCTGCCGCCCCCTCAGCCCCGGCTGCAATTCCCGGCCGAGGGTTCGGGCAAGGGGACCCGATCCTCGCGTGGCCCCGCCGCCAGCTCCGGCACGGGAAGGGGGGGGGGGGGGAGGGACGGGACACACGAAGGACACGACACGGACACGCGAGCGCGTGCACGCGCTGGTGTAGCCGGGAGCGAGCGTAGGGTGAGGGGTGTTGGGGGGGGCAGAGCTTTGCAAATCCCGCCGCGCGTGGGGGGGGGTGGGTGGGGAAGCGCGCGTGGGGGCCGCCCCCGGCGGCGGCAGGTGGCCCCGACCCCCGCCGGCACGTCACGTCACTTCCTCGCAAACTTTTTCCCGAGGAACCCGCTGCGTGAAAGTTGCCGGTGGCGGCGGCGGCCCGGCCCCGGGGGCTGCCTCCGCGCCCGCCGAGCGGGGAGGGCTTTCCGGGCGGGCCGGGCCGGGCATGCCCGCCCTCCTGCGCTCGCCGGGGCACGGCCGGGCCGCCGCGGGCCGCCCGCGGGACCGTTAGCTCGGGGCGGCCGCGGTCCTGCGCGGCGTGGGGCGGTGCGGGGCGGCGGAGCGCAGCGCCATGGCCCGGGACTGCGCCGCCCGCAGCCTGGACGGCATCGACCTGGCGGCGCTGCGGGTAAGGAGGGGCGGCGGGGAGCGCGTCCCGCGTGGGGGATGGGGGGGGGGGGCACCCGGTGAGGCATCCACAGACGCACACCCCGGGCTTGGGGCCGCTCCTCGCCCCCGCAGCCTCCCCGCTGGGGTCTGCAAAGGCTTCACCCGGGTTTAATTTTTCTTCCCCCTTATCCCACTCTGCCGCGCGTGGGGAGCGGCGCCGGCGCCGCAGGGCGCCGTGGGACACCCGCGCCGCTGACACCGGCCGCGTCCCGCCGGCGTGGCCCGGGAGAGCGGGGCGGTGCCCGCGGGGCTCGGGCTCGGCCGGTGCGTCGGGCGCGGGGGGCCGTGGGGCGGCTCCGCGCAGGCTCCGGAGGTCGCGGTCCCCTCGCTGGCGAGACCGTCCCACGGGAGCGCGGCTCTGCCCTGCCGCGGGTGTCTCGCCGGGGAGGTTCGCTCCCCTCCCAAGATCACGGATGATTCCCACTGACATTCGCGGGGTGATGTGAATGCTGTGAGCTGTGGAGAGAAGAGAGAATTTAGGATGTTCTGGAAGAAAATATGGGTGTGGGTGTGTGCGTGTTGGCTTTTGTGGTTTTTTGTTGCGGTTTGGGCTTTTTTTTTTTATCCCCAAAGCTAAAAAAAGTCAGCATTCACCTAGTTTACTGCAAATTTTTATCATCATGCTCTTGTGTTTTTAGGTTTTTAACATAATCTAAACTTTGGCCACATTAAAAGCCTCACTGTTCGTGCTTCACACCCACAGTTAACAGGGCTGCGTGTGTTGCCCCTTAGTTCTACTTGGCTGTTTCACATAGAAGCTGACCATCTATCGACCCAGTCCAACCAAGGCAGGTTTCTTTCTGGGGCACTCTCGACTGGAGAAGGGGGAAGAGTTTAATTGCGGCAAAAAGCAGTCAGCCCCAGACGGTGAAACCAAAGCAAGCTACTCTAAAAATATCAGAGAGAAAAAAAAAAAAAAAGGAGGGCTGGGAGAAGCCTTTGCAATAATCACATGGCGAGGAGGGTGTTCCAGGCCAGAGGCAGAGAGAAGGAAGGCAGGAGAGACAGCGAAGTTTGTGAAGATGGCACAAGGCTGTTGGTGAGGCAAGCAGAAGTTTGACCTGGTTCTGCTCAGGGGTGTAAGACAAAATAATGGAGGCTCTTCTTCAGTGCCTTAGCAGATGAAGCTTATCTTCTTAAATAAATGATAAGAAACCAGTGTAAGTTTGAAAGAGAGTAGTGCTGCAAACCAGACAATGGGCTTTGTGGCAAAACCATCCAGTGCAGAAACCTCCCAGGGGCTGTAAGCATGGCAAGTTTCGGCCTTGACAGGGGAAGGGATGAATGTGTCCTTTCAGAGGAAACCTTTTCAGCACGTCAGGCGCCGTAGTTTGGGGTTTGTGCTTACCGGGAAATGAAAGGCGTGTGAGGCTGGGCTCTAGAAATTAGGTAAAGATGGGGGCTTTACCTTTGCCTCCTGTCAGGTGTTCCCAGGCCAGTGGGAACTGCCTGGTGCTGCACTCCTGCCAACCTCGTGGCGGTCAGGGTGGCCAGCGGGGAGGCACAGTAGTGATTGGGGTCATCTTCAAACTGCACGAGCTGGCCTTCCTCCCCTCTGAATGGGTGCTCGCCAAGGCTTTCCTCTTTTCCTGGAAAGAGGTGGTTTGGGCTGTAGTTTCTAAATGTTGTGGGAGCATCTTGTTGGGGTGCTTCTGCCCTGGGTTCATCGGGGCAGTTACATGCTGAAGAAGCTTCTGATCTCTGCATTACGTGCTGAGGTGCAGAGAACTTGAGCTTCAGACACCTGTATCTTGTTTAGCTGCAGAGACTGAGAGAAGCGTGTTTCAGCTGGGCTCTTGCCGTGTGCGTTGTTTTTCATTCTGCCTTGCAGAGGAGATGGATGTGGCCTGGGTGCCTCTGGGTCAGCAGCCTTGCTCTTGCCTTTTGAGTACTCTGCAGATGACTTGCAGAAAAGCAAGAAGGCCACCATATGGTACAGTGCATTACAGTAATTAACCTTAAAGTGATGAATGTTCAGGCCAGGATTTTGGCATCTGTCAAAGTGAACCTAGAAATTTGGCAGGGGCTGGCTGGTGAAGGGTTAGATGGACCACGGGGCTTAAATGGTAGCTGAGGGGAAGTGCTACATCAACGATGATACCTAACTCCAAGAAAATTGAGAAATTGGCCCATCATGAAGAATGCCAGCGAATGATGCAGTGCTGATGTCCAAGCAAACAAGGGCAATCCAAGGACCAAAGTCAGAGCCCAGATTAATATCCTTTATGACTCTTAACAAGGCTCGGTTCACTATGGTGTCCTGATTAGAAGAAGAGAGATGGCCAAGTAGTTTGGCTGCACTGAGCTGGGGAGGCTTGAGACGTTAATGCTCAATTGTCTAGCAAGGACAGGGTAGGATTTTTGCTATATTAAAGTTAATGCTAACATTTATTTAGATTCTTGTTTGGGTTTTTCCTAGAGTGTCTGAAACCTTTAGAAGCAAGCTATTAGGGTGCTAAATCAGAATGAAATTGATTAGAGGGAGAGAAGCTGATTTTGAGGCACATTAAACTGTTCTATGTGTGTAATAAATAAGCTTGGAGAAGAAGAGCGAGGACAGAGCACACATTTAAGTGAGAGGGACAGCTGGAAACTCTGAGTGGAAAATGCAGTTAAGGTTCCTCTAGGTTTCCACGCGCTCTAGACACCTCTGAATTCAGCAGCGCTACTTTCTGCAGGAGAGGTGGGGAAATGGAGTGCTGCTCGTGTCTCCTGCGGAGTACAGTAGGTGTTGTGCATGGAGACCCTTGTCTGGAAGAGTTCCCCAGAGAGTCGCCGTGTGTTTTACTGCACAGACTGCGTGGAGCCCAAGGCACAGCTCTCCGGGAAGGTTGCGCGTGAGGCAGAGGTTTGTAGCACCCACGTGTTCCTTTAGCAGTGGCGATGGATTGTTGGTGACTTCAGCTCTGCTGAAGCAGTGTGTATGGTTCGTATCCAGGACTATGGAAATGAAAAATGAAGAAATGAGAAGGAAGCAAAGTGCTTTGCTTGCAACATTGGCATCTTTGTATTCTTATGCCTGTGCTTAGCTCCATACACGAGTGGTCCCATTAATTTCCTTTTGTGTGAGGGCTTTTGGAATTGGGGTTGAAGTCTAGAAGGCCATGCCTTGACTACCTTGTCTTAAAAATAAGAGACAGAAAAGAAATGACATAGGCTGGCCTGTGCATAGGTCAAAAGTAAGTGATTTGATGGGGTTTATACATTGTTAATCAGGTTTTTGTTAAAAAAAAAAAAGAAAAAAAAAGTCTTGAGGTTGACAATCCAGAAAGTGTAAGATTAAAACTCCATTAACTTAAAGGCAGAGCTAAATTAACTCATTAGTGCTTTCAGTTGTGGAATTCTGTGCTGTGTTGCTCTGACAGTGAAAACTATTGCCATTTATCATGACAGTTGTGCCAGTAAAGGCAGAATGTGATCAGAAAAAAGCCTGTATGTTTCCAATGGGATTTTTGCCTAAGTAAACGTTTCCATATCAGATGTGCAGAAAGCATTATTTATGTTAAAAGACTAACATACGAGTGGAGATGTAGCTTTATACCTTAAAAAAAAGGATGTTTTGCAACCAGGGTCATAGAAATTGTACTTCTGAGATAATATTTTTCTGTATCGCATCCCTCAGCAGTACCAATAGACATCACTTGATGTGACAGATTGCTGAAACAGATGTGGTAAAACTGACACATGGTGTTAATAATATTTTATATAAATCTCTCAATGATATCATCCCAAGAAATGAGCTGACTGATAAATGGCTCAGCCAGAAACCAAGAAACTGGTCTCCTGAGTTCTTAATATTTTTTATATAGATCTCTCAAGTGAGTTTTAACTGAAGCAACAGATTTCTTAACATGCTCAGTCATGCAGGAGCGAACATTTACTTGCCCATGCCCTGCCACAAGATGGTCTTCCCATATCTGAAAGGCTGCAGCATCTCGTTACTGGAGGAGGACATCTGCAGCGGTTGCTTTTAGAGCAACTGTTGCTAAACCAGTAGGATGAAAGTTGGCTGATGCGGTATGGTACGCCGATCACCTGACACAGGAATCTTTTGTGTAAATTAACAGCAGTCTAGTTTGTGTTCAGAGCCAAGACATTGACTGGTACATCAGTCAAATTCACCTCTTTACGTCTGCAGAACAGGACAATTGAGCATTCTCAGCCTACCTGTAGTGTTAAGATTGCCTGGGATGACACATTTCCCTTTTGTAAGGTAATTGGGCTCAGGTGCTTTGTATAGTATTTTTCAATTCTATTATTTAGGTCCTTTCCTTTGTTACGTTGCTAGTGCTAAGTGTTTCATAGCAGAAAACGGCAACCTAGCCTCTAGGCTAGCTCAGTGTTTTAAGGCTTAGGAAGCCTGGAGTTTATTCCTTGTTCTACTGCTGAACTGAATCTGTTGAACTGAATCTCTTGTATTCTTCGCATCTCCATTTATTTGTTGTATCTGCCATGTTGCCATGCATGAATCTCTACCGAGTTGTTTTATGTATAGAGTTTTGAGCAACTTGACTGAAAACTTTAAAATTAATGTATTTCTTATACTGTTACTTGGCTATTTCCCCTTTAGCGTGCAATACAGATCATGAGGAGGCATGCCACAGACGTTTTCATTTTGATTTTGTACAGTTATGCTCCATTATAAAGTGGTTGCTTTGCTGCAAATAATGTTGTTATTTCTTCTGTTTTTTGCAGGACCCTGCGGGAATATTTGAACTGGTGCAGGTTGTTGGAAATGGGACATATGGACAAGTCTATAAGGTTTGGTTGCATCTTTAATCTATGATGCTGTTCTTCATAAAGCTGTTTTTCCTAAAGCAGAAATGAGCACCATTTAAGAAGGTGGATGATATTGTTCCAGTAATAGCCTGTTTTATCTTGCTGTCTTTTCTGTGCAATGCAAACTGGTGTCACCTGAAACTCTGTACCCCTTCCTTCTGCCCTGTTTTCACGTTTCTTTGCTGCCACAGGTCAGGTAAGTGTGTTGGCTTTCATACTGACTTCCCTCTGCCCTGTTTTTCTGTCCTGTGATTATTTTCTCTTCTTCAAAACTATTTAATAGGTGACTGGCTCAAATTAGCATCAATGGTGGCTAAATTTGGCCTGGCTTGAGTGACTCTTCAAGACGGAGGTGTCAATCCTGCTCTGCAGGCAGACCATGAAGTTTTTATTCCCATTATTACTTTTGTCGCTGTGATATCAAAGCAGAACTACTAGTCAGGAAACCACAGCAATTAAATGTTGTCTGCCATAACAAGCTGTGCACGCAATGCAGTGCACACCTATATTTAGTTAATAGAACTAGCCTAGAAAAGTGCTCTTTCACTGTGAAGCCTTTCCTCAGAATGATCTAAGAAGAGAAAATAGACATGATAAAATAGGGAACAGAGTCTGCGTTGTTCCAATTTGGAGAAAGAAGACAGAGGAAGGAAAAGGCCGTGCTGCTGAACCTTGGAGGTACACCAGAAGGGTAACGGCACTGGAGGAAGCTGTCTGGTCATGCTTCTCCCTCAGATCCCACTGCTGATGAGCTTCTGCATGACACATCTTTTTATCAGTGCAGGCTCTTTCTGCATTGATCCCCTGTTGCAGGAGGAATGCAGAAGTGGGCCCCCCATGTAGAAATGCAGGAGGACTGTTTGTTCTCTGAATCTGGTGCATTGAATGTGTGTTATGTTTCAGTGTCCATTCTCTGGCAGATCTCCTGTGATCACATTTTGGTTACCCTTTGAAGCTATAGATACTCTCTCAAAGATTCTGGAAAATCCTCTACAGAAGCAGTTCTGGGAAGTTCCTGCTTTCCCATACTACATTCTTTTAATTTATTTGTGTCAGAAGCAGGATCTTTCTCATATAACTCACTTGCTGTGACTAAGTGTGTTGTTTCTGAGATTGTCATTCAGATACTGAGGTCAGTACTACTAAATGAAAAATAGAGGCTCAGGGGTTCACATGGACAGATGAGAAACCGGGAGACATTCACGGGTGCTGTCAGTGTAATCACAGAGTTTTCTACCTGTAAAAAGATCCTAAAGCTCCCAAATGGCATCTGAAATAGTTGCCTTTCTTTTCATGCCTGGGTTTATTTTATATTGGGAGAGAAAAAATTTCAGTCTAGTCATCTTTTAAGGATGTTGAGAGTGAATCAGCTGCTTAATCATGGCAGAAACAGGAAGGAGCGACATAGTTTGCTTCTCTGCTGCAAAAGAAAATGTTTTGAGCTATCCTGTGGTTCACTAGAATGTTAGTTGCCAGAACGTGTAAGAAATACTAACAATGACCATTAAAAAGTGTACCCAAAGGCTGCTCTCCTCTGAGCACGCAAGAGACCATGGTCTGATAGCTCTGGATAATGGGCAATTCGAATCTCAGCTCATGCTGCACTTGGAGTAGCTGCAGCATCTAAGCAAGCACTGAGAGATGGGGTTTTTCAAGGCTGAGGGGAAGATTTGTTCGCACGCATCACACGATGGAGAGATGATGGACTGGGTGTAACCCTGGCTCTGGGCAAGCACACCCATAACAAAGGCTTTGTTCATATAAATACATGTGACTGCTGAACGTAGGGAGTTTTGCTGAGCCGTGGAGCTGAAGAAGATAGATGATGACAGCTGAGGTGGACAGATACAAAGTGTGTGTGCTCCAAACTGGCAGTCAGTTTGGTGTCTGTTGTGAACAGTTTTCACATAGCCCAAAGCTCCAGTGTGTTTGGTTCTACCTCTGCAGGAGATGCTGGGCACCAGCTGAATGCACTCAGGTGGTACCTCCCTCGTGCTGGCCTCGCAACCAGAGCATGTGTCTATTTTCTCTGAGGGAGGGCAGCTGCAATGAAAACAACTGCTTCTGAAGTGACCATAAAAAGTTAGGCTGTGGTATTCACTGTTCTTTCTCACTGCTGTGTAATATGTCCTTCGATCTATATAATGCTAGGACTGATGGAGTGAATTAGGGAATGCTGGAATGATTGTGCAGTTTGTCTAGTATAGGCTTGTGATCATAAATATTTAAGTTATAAAGTAATCTCAGTTATCCATATAACGTACTCATGCCATTAGAGCATGTTTTTATTCTCCAGAGGTGTCAGAATCTTCCATACATTCAGAAATAGATACACAGTAGTTTGCACATAATCAAAGCAAAGCTTATTTCAGGCTGAATAAACTATGTCCAAGATTACTAAATTGCTTGGTTGGCTGTGAAGATGATTCATAAGGCTATATGTTTTAATATATGCAGCTCCATAAAAATGAAAATAAAATTTAGAGGATTCATCATTAGATTTGGAAAACAATGTTTAACAGATTTATTGATGGAGAGTATTGTTCATACTGAATTATTGCAGACCAGTTCCAGTTCAGTGTCTATTTAAATGAAATGGAAGGGGTATAAATTGTACCCATGATAATGCTAGAGCTGTCTAGAAATGTTATAAAGTTGGGATTTGCATATAACAACTGACTAAAAGCTAGCAGATTTTTTTGACAACTTATGAAGTAGTGGGACATAAATATGTCAGTACTGGCAACTTCAGGCTTTTGGAAAATATGAATTAGATATTAAAAAATCAGATGGTACCGAGAAGTCATGAGACTTAGGCTTCATTATCTCTTGAAGCGACAGATGAGTTTTTCAGCTAATTGCTGGCTTCCGGGAGCTGAAATCTGAAGAACAGTACCACGTAAGAGGCGATTCTCAATAATGCCATGGAAGGTGGTAGCAGAGAGTCTTCCCCGAAGGCAGTTGGAAGCAGTGCATTTGCTGGTGGTTGCAGAAGTATGAGTGTTTACTCTTTTGTGCCTTTGTTTCCTGAACTTTGAAGTGCTGCAGGTCAGACTGTGTCCACTCCATGCACCATCTCCATCAAGTGCATATGGGACAGAGCAGTTTCTGAACTTCACATGCACTGCTTTTTGCAAGGGCTGCCCACCTTCCTGGGAACCCTCAAGTCCAGGGACATAAAGATTGTCCGGGGGGGTGGGGTTGCTCTCCAAAGTATGAGGGCCAGCAATTTTGGGTTTATATAGAGCTGCTGATCAGTAAGGACCTTCAGGCAGGGCAGAGCACTGTTTTTGCATTGCCTAACTGTTGGTGGCATCTGGGAGGAAGCAAGATTGCTGAAGGTGTCACCCACAAGTTCTTGGGTTTTGCTTCCACCCTGGGCTGCAGCCGTGGTGCCTTGGAACCCCCCTTTACAGGCTGCCTGGGGAAGCTTGAATCAGTGTGGTTTGGGATTGCAGAAAATGATCCAGGAGACTTATAAATACCATCTTTTTTTAATTTGCTAGTGGTTGCTATGCTATGGTCACGCGGTGTGCTGTTAGAGGTGGTACCTTTGAAAGCGTTGCGAAGCCAACGTCTGTGGCTATGTGGGTTGCTCTTAGTGAGATTGAGGCTGTATCTTGCAATGTAGGTATGGCTGTCGAGACCTGACAGTGTTGTGATTTGAATAATCCTTTGCCTGCTCCTGTTACCTCCAGAAGTTTAATTATATGGATGCCTTGCTTTCCTTCCACAGTTGGGCTCTATTGCTATGAAGAGCTGGAGAGTGATCGTGTGTCGCCCTTGATGTAGCACAGTTGTATCTGGGCGTGTGCGCGTGCGTTTAGTAATAACTAAAGTGTGAGTTTGGTGGGGTGAAATATTTTTTTGCAGAGACTTCAGCAGTTAGTTTCATATTATTTGATGAGTGGTGAGTCTTCAGTAGGAGCCTGCTAATGCATATTCTATCTTTTAATTTTCAGTGCAGGGTCATTTTTCTAATAGGTGAAAGGAAAAGGAAAGGGAGAGATGGGGCAATGGAAGCGGGTGCCATTTTTGAAGTGTTTGGGTCAGACAATTGCGCTTGAGCTCTGGGAGAGACTGTAGGACTCTCAGTTTATAGCTGCTTTGGTTTTTTAGCTATCAGGATGAAGAGGAATTGCTTCTAATCCTACTCATTCAGCTGTGCTCTGAGAGTCTTCATCCTCTAAAAAAGTTTTCATAGGCCAAATGAGGTCATCAGCGGCATCTCTGCAACCTGCTTGTTTTCTCATGTCAAGAGGCACCTGACCAGGGCTTTTGACTTCCTTTGTCTTAATAATGAGGGTTAGCCCCCTCCTGAGGTCGGCATTTTTGAGTGGCCTAGGGAGTGAGAGGTCAGTGTCTTTGGCGAGTTCCAGGGATTGATGTTTTCTGGAGTATGATCTTGCAGGCTGATGATAAACCATGACACATTTGCCAGCTGCTGTGTGTGCAGAATGGTCATACCTTTAATGGAGTCTAAAGGCACGAGGAACGGAAGAGCTCTGGTTTGGGACTGTGAGCATCAAAAGGGAAGAAGTGGCTTTCTGGTAATGCACCTGGTGAAGACAAAGCGGTGCTGCTGCTGAGGCTTAGCAGAGCGTGGAAGCAACCCTGCCTTCCTGTAGTGGCTCTGCACAGCTAATATTTTTATTTCTGTGTAGTAACGTAAGACTCTGGGTACAAAAAGGAAACACGTCTGAGTAAGGGAGTGTTTGGGGTTTTTTTGGGGGGGTTGTGCGGGTTTTGTTTTTTGTTTTATGATACTGCTGCTTCTTGGCACTGAATCATGCTTCATTTTTTGACGTGAGTTATGAGTTACTCCACTGTTGATGTACAGTGGCAGGAGCCTAGTGAAGCATAAATATGACTTTTCAGTTTATCTTAAAAAATTTGAAAGTCTGCTAAGTTCTTCATAATTAATTTCATTGAATGGATGGCTGCAGTAATTGAGACCAAGTAGGGAGGAGCAGGGAGACCCAACATGGTTTTGGGGTTTTGTGTTTTTTTTTTTTTTGAGACTTGTTACTGTGTGGAAAGAATCACAAGACCATGCAAAGTTATGAAGTGTTAAAATCTGTGGACTGTATTGAAACCCTTAATTGATGGTAGCACCTCAGGCAGTTACTGGAACATTAAATGTAAGAAACATTACAGTTATGTTCAGTGTAATCCAAAAGGTGAACTTCTGGAAGGTAAGCTGAAAAATTCAAAACCATCCCTCCTGGGTGTGGGTCAGAAGTGGCCACCTTCTGAAGAATGTGTCTTGGGGCTGAAAGACAATTTCAGAGTCTCCAGACTGTCGCAGAGACAGTAAATATGTTGTGTGGTCTTGGGGTATTTTGTTATCATTCGTGGTCAGTTACAGTCCTCAAGCCAATCGTAGCCTTCAAGGCACTGAGATTTTGATGAGTCAAGTGGGGAAATCAGTTGTTCTTTATGGAAATGACAAAAACCTATTTTCTGTTTCACTAGCAGTTGGTAGAAGTGCTTGCTTGTCTATTCATTTTCTTTATTTGGGTTTTTGGTAGCATAGCTGATTATCTTGTCTACATGAAAAACTAGTTAATTATTGTAGGCAGCAGTGTATAAAGAAGTATTGCTGCAGTGTACTGGATGGAGTCAACAACTCATTGCGTAGATCTTTGCTTCAATGGTGCAAACAAATAATGGAGATTGTCTGCTAATCCTGGCAACAGGGATCTCTTTCAGGAATAAGTCTGAGCTTAATATATGCTACTGCCATTGTAATAAGATCTGAAATGCTGTGGTGCTTATGAATGGCTTGCCTTGAAAGCTTAATGTATATGGCTGTAATATCATTGATACACTGGAAAGGCATGGTTTGGTGTTTCAGTATTTAGCTTCTTCGTGCCTTTGATTTTTTTAATAACACCTGTGAAGTCCACGTACTACTAGATGAGTTTCTTCCTCTTCTTTCAGTTGCCTGCAGCTCCTAAATACACTTTTATACATGCCTGCATGTTTCTCTTAAGATTCCACACCATCGTATCAGTCCTTTTCCTCCCTCATCAGAAAGGATGTGGAGGTGCAATGCATCTTTGCAGCAACGAGGGCAAACCGTGCCTTGGGCTGCATCAGCAAGAGCGTAGCAAGCAAATCAGGGGATGTGATTGCTTCCCCCTGCTCTTGCTAGGCCACACTTGGAATAGTGTGTCCCCTCTCTGCTCCCCCAGTTCCAGAGACATTGGGAAACTGGAGCGGATCCAGCAGAGGGCCACCAAAACATTTAGAGGGTTGGAGAACTTTATGCATGAAGAAGAAAAGGCTGAAGGAATTGGATTTTTTCAGCCTAGGAAAGAGAAGGCTGAGGGCAATGTAGTCACAGTCTTCAGGTGCTTCAACGATGGATTGTACAGAAGATGGAAGTACAGGGATGCACAGGACAAGAGGAACCAGGTGCAGGTTGCTCAGGTGAAATTCCATCTGTATGTAAGAAAAAAATTCTTCACCATGAGAACAAGTCAACATTGGAATAGGTTTCCCAGGGTGCTGGTGGAGTCACCCTGGCTGGAAATGTCCAACGCTGTTTGACATTGTCTTGGATAACCTAACTTAAGGCTCTGCTGTCAACAGAAGGTGGGACCATATATTCCCAGAGGTCTTTTCCAATCTTGATTTGCGTACAGGACTTTCCCTGAGTACAGGACGTGTGGATCTCAGTGGATAGAACATACCTACTATCAATCCAGCCTACTAGATTGTCAGTGACTGACTTGGAGAATACAAAAAAAAAAAGTAGGGGAATGACTTATTTTAAACATATATATATATAAAAAATTAGTACTGTATTGTGTATATTTAGTTGTCAGAGCCAGGAGCATTTTATCGATAGTGTGTGTGTGGTTTTTTGTTTGGTGGGTTTTTTCTTTTTTTGTGGGGGTGTGTGTGGTTTTTTATCTTGGCTTCCCTGCTCATTTGCATGGCAATGCCAAACTATATTCAGCACTGGAATTTAAAATAACGGATCATACATGCGAAACTAATTAGCAAATTGTGAAGTCCTGGTTCTAGTTAGTGAATATTTCAGAGGAATTCAATTAAGATTCTTAAGTGTCAGACTAGCTTATCAAAAATAGAAGAGTAAGGATGTGAAAAAAACTCTCAGCTGTGGAGTGCTTGTATACAATAAAGGCTCTTCGACTGAGCAGAGCAATGTACAATAACTAGATGTGCCATATCAACCATTAGAGAATAGTAAAATCCTTGAAAATAATTTGTTGGCAGGCCTGCTGCTCCCAGCTCCTCCATGTTTTGGACCTGAATGTCCATATGGGAGAGGGCAATGCATTTTCATCCCAAATGTGGCATTTTGAGCTCATGTTGCATAACACTTCAGATATTGGCACTGGGACATACTATTCTGAAGGTAAGAGAACGTGCTAAAAATGCACTGGTGATAATATGAGCGCGGTAGGAAATAGTTCAAGATCTTTAATTCCCGGCTCAAGCACTTTGCTACACTTCAAGCACCTCACTAGTGACGTCGATTTCAATGCTCTGAGTGCTCTGCAGCTCCCAGAATCGTGCCTACAAGGAGATATGCATCAGAGTGACCAGCGTTTTGCACGCCTGAGTTTTGCAATACCTGACATGCTGAGAATTATTTAATTGTGTGTGTTATCTCTTCTTCAAAATAGGTCAGTGGGTTTGGGGGAAAACTTGTGAGAAATTGTTGATTTGCAGTCCAGAAAACCTCCCAGACATGTAATGAGCTATTGGAGTCAATGAACAAATACCGGGGTATTACTTAATTTTAAACTGCAAAAGATTTTGCATGTTGTTTCTAGATGTTTGAGATGACTCCTGTTGCAGGTTAGCTTTAGTGACTGTACCTTTTTGTGAATGAATCGCAGAACTTCAGTGCCTTGCAAGCACACATCACCTTTTCTCCATGTCTGTGCTGCTTTCTTGCACCTCCAAGTGGATGGTACTTTCCAGGTCTGCTTTAATGACCTGAAGGATGCGTGTGCGGTTTTTGAAAGTCCCTCTTTTGTACTGCTGGACTATAGTTAGTAGAGCATAATAAAAGGAATGTATGAGTTGGTTTCTTAAAAATATTGATAGTCTGCCTGTCTTTTTTTATTATTACTATTGTTATGTGTATTTCATGGACTTATCCAGCATTTGTTGTTTTTTTTTTTTTCAGAAGAATGTGTTTGAATTTGCTTACGCATGAGGGACCCACATTTTTATACAATCATCCGTAATAGTGCTTTATAGTTTGCTCTTCAAGTATTCAACAAGTCCATTACATTAGGCCAAACAGTTAAGTCCTGCAGGATGAGATCTTGGGGACCAAAAGATAGTTTCTGGGATATGTTTGGGAAATCGAAATTGTGATCCTGTTCTGAAGGAGGCTTTTTACTTATGTGTTGAGTGGGATCTCCAGTGATCCTGCAGCAGTAGTGCTTTGCAGGTGTTGCTGGAAAATCCAGCAGCAGAAACGTCAGCCCACAAAGAGGCAAATTCTCCTGCCGAGGTCTGTAATGGATCGATATTTTCCATGGGTTGAGCATAGTGCAGCACTTCCAGCATGCACAGACCAGTGGTTGTGCGCAGTGGGACCGCTGCAAAGCTGTTCCCTTTAGCTCCTGTTTCATGTGAACTCTGAAATCTCCTGCTAGGGTGTCTGTTGCATTGGCACCGTGACCATGAGCTTGCGCCTCGCTGAGCTCTGTCCGATCTCTGATTTCCCCGCTTTCACTTTTTTCTATCTTCCCCAGTACCTGATCAGTCTCTGGTGGGTTTTTCTCCTCTGAGTAGAATGGATGTTGGTTTGCTTGAACTGCAGAATGCATCTATAGTTCATTTTGCCCTCAGTTAAATATCTTCACTAGAGAGGTGAGCTTGCATTAACTCCTCCTGGTCAGTGTGATTTGTGTGAGAGTAGGCACATGATGAAATAACACTCTAAGAAGCAACTGTATTAGCAGCTGCTGAGTTGTAGCTGTAGAGATGGGACTTTTGCCCTGTGAAGGCCATCCGGCAGCTAAAAGCACTACCATGCTTGTGCAGGTAAGGTTTCATATGTGCTCAGTACTTGAGCTTAGGGCACTGCTTGGGATAGGACTGGAGTGAACCTGTGGCAGTAGCAAGGCCTTTGTTGTGTTGCTTTTCTGGAGCAAGCAGAAGTAAATAGCATTAAAGAATTGTTTCTGTTTGTTATTCAGGTGAAGTCGTGGGCCTGATAATTTGCTGTCGTGAAAACCACGTGCTGATTTATATCTGTGTAAAGGTTGCACAGAAGTCTGCCAAGTCAGGCAGCGAGACTTTTAGCTCTGGGGATGGGAAGTGCTGAAACATGAGGGATGTTCCCACAGCTTTACCCTGGCATGGTCGGCTGCTGTGGATGATTGCCGCAGCTCCTCTTCCACGCTCTCTGAATCACCCTACAAATAACAGAGGCCAGCACTGTGCAGACCACCGGCTAAGTGAGGTGCAGGGCACAGGGCGAGAGGGGTGGTTAGGACAACCAGCCAACAGAGCTGGCAGCACAACTGGCGCCGCTAACAGCATGGTCTTTGTGCTTGCTGCTGGGAAGAGCTCCTCCAGGGAGCACATCTTGTGATGCCTCCCAGTGCCACGCAGGTTCACGAAGGGCTCTGTGACCATGCTCCTGTGAGTTTCTTGGGGGCATTGCAGTCCCGGTGCTCTGGAGGAAAACACCATTTGGCCCAGCCGTGATCCTCCTGCTGCCTTGAAAGCCAGGCACGGCTGGGTCTGGTGGTAGCACAGCTATTCGGACTGCAGCTGCCTGCTTGGACAGCAGCAAAATCTGGTGGGACAATTGTTGATCCCGCCCTCCCAAGGCATTTGTGGGGAAATCTGGGGTCAAACAGCTTGCTCGGCCAGTAGGCACAGGTGCGGGTCAGCCCCTTGTCCTGACATAATGAAATTTCCAGTAAGTAATTTTAAATTGTTATGTCCAATTTCAGTTGTAAAATCCATAAATGTGATTAAAATTGTGCTTCTCCTGTCTGGTATTCAGCTGTTCTCAGGCTGCTGGCCAGCAGTAGTTTTCCTGGCCTGTGCAGATCTGTGAATATGGATCTTGGGAATAAAAATAAAGAAGAAACTATTTTTCAGCTGTTTGTAGGATGCTTTTATTTTTTAAAGCCCTTGTGTGTTATAAGCCTGCCCTTGTAACCTACTGACTTAGTGGGATTCCTGAAAGCTTTTTACGATTTGCTTTAGAAGCACCTCTTCAAAGTTCATTTCTTCCCCATCCCCTTCTTTTTGCCTATGAAAATATAAAACTTCAGTAACTTCTGAGATCTTAGGGAGTGAACAATCTGGGAGACATACTTTGTAGCAAACTGTGGTCTTTTCAGTGCCCTGCGCAAGTAACACTGTTAGCCAATACGTAATAGCTAGCGTGTGATCTGTGGCAGTGCTTTTTAGGTGCTCCCATGGTGTAAGAAGTGTACTTTTTCATAAAGGTAAGAGAGGGGTTGATGTGGGCAGCTGCGGTTCAGATCTAGCTTTACGTTCTGCCTCTCATCGTTGCTTGAAAACACATGAATTTCCTGGAAGGGTAGCTCTCCCTATGACTGTTGCTATTAAAATGGAGGCAGTCCTTGTTTTTCTAAAGCATCTTGGGACTCTGGTTAAGAGGAATTAGTGTACTTACGGAGGTGATTTGTGAGAATTGGTTAGCAGCCACTTACTGAGCAACATGCTGTTTGAAAACAGTTTCACCCAAATCAAAACATGTTGAGTTCAACAGAAATGTTAGTGGGAGAATGTTAAGAAATGAGTTGACTTTTGTTTTCTAACTTTGTTTCAGAAACGTCAAAACATTGCATTTCATTTGCTTCATTTGAACATACGTTTTAATTTAGCAGGATGTTTAATATTTCATAGATTGTCATTAGTACTGCATGCCCGGGAAAAAGGTACCATCATACTGAAATAATTTGCCATTGCCAAGTAAGCATGCAAATATTAATGTGACTTCTTCTGACTTTCCATTCCGTGAGGAATGTTTGCAACTAAAAGCGAGACCGGTTGGCAAAATACTGACATTTTGTTGAGGTTTACTGAATACTGGAATTGACTAAATTCTATGTCCTGACTCTACAGTTGTGCAGTTGCTACATTTGATATGAGCACCTTTGATGCTCTTTTTCCTTCTATTTCTATTGTTAAAAGTGGAGACATTTTGGCATAAGAGAAGCGTGTGGTGGCCTTCTGAAAATATTTATTTTACTGAACTTGAGGAATTTTCTTTCTTCTTTATTATGCTACATTTTAGCATGGATTTTTCCTAGTGTTGAAAAATAACAAGACTAACCAATTTACTGATTCTTTCTGCTGTACTAGATTTGTCTACTCTTGTTTCACTCTTGGCTTTAAACCTATGAACAATTATACTAAAATATGCAACAAAACCAACATAAAATAAATATGCATATGGCTTAGATAATGGACTCTCAAATGTATTATTTACACAGATTGCCCATGATGTTCTCTTGTTATATGGAAAAAGGGAAGAGCCAGGAAAAAAATGTTTTTACTTTAATATTTGCTTTTTCTAGTCTAACATGAAATATTTATGGTAACAGACTTCTTGCAAACATTCTGCCTCCAGAAGCCAAGTTATAGCAGCAGATATCCAATTGCCTTTTATTAATATCAGATGGTACAGTTAGGTATTGTGGACCAGCGTATCCCTGCTGCTCTGAAAATCAAATTGCTGTGGTGAAGTCTTCCAGTTTTTCATCAGTTGCTCACAGTGGGAGCTGGTCCTGTGTGTGCATTCACCCTGCAGAAGAGGACAGGCAGTACCTATACATGATTCGGGCGCGCCAGACCATTCCTCCTGTGGGATTCCTTTTTGATGAAGGGTGATTTATTTCCAGACATTAGAATATGTTTTGTTGTCTCTCCCAGTGGAAGTTTGCCAGATTTTGCTGGGATTTTGCAGGCAGGCAAATTAACACTTGAGGCTCAGGGTATGCCCAGTGAACCCAGCAGTTGCGAAGCCCGGGATGGTTTGGACATCGTGGAGGTGGTACGTGCCAGTGCACGTGCTGCACTCAGGGTACATTGGGCTTTTTGTGCATGTGCAGATCAGCCTAAGTAGGTCTGACGTTTCCCACATGTAGTGAGCTGCCAGCTCACATGCTGTAGAGTAGGTGTGCACACGCATAGGGCATAGCAGATTGCAGAATGCCCAACTGGGACGGTTTCCTTGGCAGAAAAAGAGGTTGCATCTGGAGAAGCTACGTGTATTGTAGCCTGTTCTCCATAAATATGCCTGAAAAATGGAGAAGGGATGAAAGAAGAAAGAGTTGCACCAACTTTCCTTTCTTTTGGACACTTGAAAGATTTCAGTCAGAAATGTTTTGAATGGAGGAAGTAGCAAAACAAAGGCTGGAAACTCAGGTCTCTGATCCCCCAGGCTGGAGAATAAAGGTTAGAGAGGATTCAGGATTCACCCTTTCCTATGTTCCTCTCTTCCTTTCTTTGCATCGCATTAGTTTCTAGGTACCCGCTTGGTGGAAGACTTTGCCTGGCCTGTATCCTTGGCTTGCATGTTGGAGTTAGAGTATTTTCATGTTGGCACAGGAATCTGTACCTACCGACGTGCATGAGTGATCAGGTTTGTGCATATGTTTGCAAAGCACCTACTGCGTTCATGAGGCTGTTCAAATGGTCGCAACAAATTCCTGGTTAGGTTGTATAATGCCATTTGGCTTCTTGCTCCCCCCAAATACACAGTTCTCTGACCAGGAATCAAAGAAAATGGCCTTATCGGCCTGGGCGATGCTCGGAGCCTGTGTGGCGCTGTCATGCACGTGGGTTTCAGATGTCATAGTGAGTAGATTAAAGACAACTTGGCTTTCTGAGCTTTTGTGGTTGCTGTATCCTGCATTGTTTACATTACAGAGTTCTGGGAGACCTCTCCCTTTTTATGTTATTAATATTAAAATAGAGTAATTCTTTATATTACAGAGATGGGCTTCTAGTCCAGCTCTGACAGGCCCGACTGTGGGTCTCCAGGCAGCTCTGCTGCCCTCGCGACAGAGGCAGTGCTGAGCCTTCCCATGGGAGCTGGACCGGGACTGGATGGGGGTTGTAGGTGCCGGTGGAGCTCGGGATGGAGATGACACTGTGCTATATAAACTGTGATTATTAACAGAGGGCCTGGCTGGTTAAATCCTGTTGTGTGTAAACACTGCCTGAACATCCAGAGGGGTTGTTCCCTCAGCTTATGGGAGCATATGCCAACAGTGGGTTTCCCTTCCTTTATTGCCAAGCAAGTAGCATGAACGTCGTTATACAGTGCCCTGTTATCTCAGCTGTTCACTGTTGATAGTCATTGCGTGATACGAAAAGTCCCTGGAGATTGCATGATGCATTTCCATTCCCAGGGATCCCCTTATAAAATTGGGAGCATGATCAGAAAGAGAGACTGGGAAGCTGTTGCTTCTGCATTTTTCCCCACCCTGGGGCAGGCTGCTGACTGTGCACTTCTCTAGGTGTGTTTCCAGGAGTTGTGATCTGATAAGCCACGTCTGGCTTCTGTTCTGACTGCTGAGGAGGAGATCCATGTTTTGCATCAGCACTGGCTGAAGGAACCTTTATTAGCAAGCAGTGTCTGAAATGCATGAGACGACACAGAGGGCTTTACCTCTGGATTTAGTTTTTTTTCCTACCTGTATTGTGTTTGCCATATTCACGTCCGCCATCGGTGTAGCCATTCTCTTCTGCGGGTGTGCTTCTGAGGTGTAGCATTTCTAACCGGCGCGCTCTGGGCTGGGTTGCGGGGATGCTGGTGTCGTTGCGTAACGGGGTGTGTGCCTGGAGCTGGTGATGAAGCAGAACAGCAGCTCTCTTGAGGTTTGGCAGAAAATAGCTTCTTATATTATTTTTCTTGACTTTTTTTTTTTCCTTGGCAAAAACAAAAGGAAGTTTTAGCAGGTAGAAGGTTGTTGCCTTGCCACAGAAACATGTTCTCGCCTATGACTGCTGTGAGGGCAGAATCACTAGCTGGACCCGCCCCTGGCTGTGGCTAACGTTTGCTGTCCCAGTTAGCGATAAAACCCCTTTTTCATTCGATCATGAGATATATGAATATTAAGCGTACACCATTAGCTTTTTAATTGGTGTTAATTGCTGACTTTCCTAAACCAAACTCTTTTAAAAAGAAGAAAAAGCTGGTAACAGAAATTAATGGTGAGTTATTTGGAAATGCCCATTTATGTCCCTCTTCTTCTGTTAAAGCTACTGTGAAACTGCATAGACAGGGATGGAGTTATGCAAAAGATGAGCACTTTGGGAAATGATGTCCAGTGTGGCTGAATCAATGAAAAAGAAATGCCAAACAAAACCGATGCAGGCCAGTGAGGGTGTCCACACCTAAGAAAACTGAGCTGGAAATACATTTCTAATTAAACTGGGTCAAACCATGTGTGCAAACCAGGTCTTCAAAAATAATTATTTGGAACCTTTTTATTTTCCAGTCCTTTGCACATGATGTCATTTGTTTTATCTATTCAAAATGGATATAAAATGCTAACAGTGGCATGCTAGTGCTTTATGCTCACCTTGCACTCATTTGATTACAGAGTAAATGGCAAATAAGAGTCATTGTTGGGGAGCCAATCCCTAAAGATGGCTCGGTAGCTCAGTGACTCATTTCAGAACCCTTTTTTGTTAGGTATTTGGTTTTCTGTAACCCTTCTATTATTGAATATAGTTGTTTTCTTGAGTAAACATGTCAAAAATACACATTTTCTGTAAGCCTCGGTGGTGCAAACATGAAAACACTTTTGCAATGTTATTACTAAGACTAGAGGCAAGTAGCATACAAGCACTGATGAGAGATGAGTTTATATATCAAGGTAAATTATGAAGTTGTTTAAACTTCCTGGCTTTTGAGGAAAAACTAAATAGTAAAACTAACAAAACGCAGTTGCTTGCAAATTTGTCCTTTCTTATCCTGTCTTCCACCTCTGACCTCAGCAGTCCCAAATCCTGCGAGTCCTTTAGGATCTCTGCGAGCACGTACACCCGTGGCCCCCGCTCGCTCCGTAGGCACCCCCTGCAATCCGGCGCTTCAGCAGCTGCCGCCTGTGGCTATCGGCTGCCCTTTGGGCAAGAAGCAGCCTGTGCTACGGCTGGCTGCAGATCGCTACGTGCTGCCTGGCTGGCCAGCTGGCAGGCGGCGGCGGGTGGGAAACCGCAGAGCCCACTCGGGAGCCCTCCTCTCTGGAGGAAGGGAGTTTGTCTCCAATTTTCACAAAGCATGCGGGAATTGAATCATCTCTGAGACTTCTATCTGTCTGTCAGTTCTGGTTGAAAAGGGCTGACAGGTTAAAACACGGTTGGGTGCAAGGGCAGCACAATCATGTACGCCTTGTTTTCTTAAGAAACCTGGCTAAGCTTCTGCCTTTGATAGTGGAGGAAAGCTTGCAATTCCCTGTAACCCCATGTCCCTCCCTGAACCTAAAGGTTCAGAAACTACAAGGCAATACAAAGCACTTGGGAGGTAGGTTTTCTGGTATGGTGTTTTCATATGCTCTTTGGTTACTGTTTTTATTTTAAGACGCTTTTGTTGTAAATAGAGACCTAGTTATTTAAATTTCTGTTATTTAAATATGTGCATTGGCAATGCCGTGGAGTTTTAGCTGACCCTGCGAAATTTTTCTCCGATGCGTATTACCAGATTTATCCAAAGGAGCAATGAGCTGTTGGTGGTGTATTTTGGCATCTGGATGTGGATGACAGAATAAGCAAAGAAGCTGCAAAAGGAAGTTATTTTGAAACTTGTGGATGGTTAAAGTTTTAGAGTAAATTTTAAAGTGAATACAATTAGAAGATGTTAAAACAGAGATGCAAGTTTTTAAAGCTTTCAATTATGTGTGTAAAACAGATACTTGCTACTCCACATTTCTCCAGCAAGTTTCTACCATTAGCTGGCTGCCTTGTGGAACGTTTAGGTTGTTTTGCTGGTTTGTTTTGGTTTTTTGCGCTTGACAGCCGCTTTGTGATGCGAAGCAGCTGGTTGGAGCGGCTATTGCCATTACTAGGTAAAGGAAGCAGATAGAGTTCAGAGCTTGGAAGATGAGAACTGGGTTTGAGACTGAATCACGAGGGGTTCTGGTGCAGCTTCATTGACACCTAAGGTTTCGTGGGCTGGGCCAGTGGATTTCAGTTTTATGGTTTTGAATATTTACGTTTGTGTGCATGTGCATGCACTTTTTTTCATGGTACCTTGGGCCCCATTGTATTTGGTGTTGTGCAAGTTTACAGAGATGCTGTTGTTGCCTGGGAAAGGTTCCCATGATGTACCAACTGACCAACCGTGAAGGAGAGGAATCCAGTCAAATCTATATGGCTGTGAATGTAAATATATCTGTAATGAATCAGAATAGCAAGTGTTCTCGGTTTCCATCTGGCCTCCATCTGCAGCTTTATGAAGAGACTTATTTCCAATAGGCAGTGAGCTTTGGGTAGTAGTAGTGCAGCTGGTTGTCGGATACTTTTACACCAATGGACACCCTGCAGTAATGGCATAGGTTAATTTCTTCCGTCAGCTCTGGCTCAAACCTGTGATGGGATCAGTGTGAACACACCTTCTCCAACAGAGAAAGCATTGAATACGCTCACTTTTTCAGTGGAAAACTTGGTGCAAAGTGGGATTTGTATTGTTTGAGAAACTTGAGCTTTTACAGGGCAAATTCAGATCCAATAAATTCAACAGCAGAAATTCCTGTGGACATCAGTGGAGCCAGAATTGCATGCAAGAACCCAAGCGTTAGGAGGAACCATCAGTAGCTGTTGGTGGGAAGTCCTGCGGGGAACTGCTCGGAATCGTGGCCAGCAGTGCATCGGGGCAGGGGGCAAATGCATAGTTCACTCTGTAGTGCACTGCTTCATCTTACACTGTACGGCATGAACTTGGGTTGTTTAAACAAGGCAAGGCAGAGAGATGAGGGTTTCAAAATCTGGTAAAGCCCTTCAGTGGTTAATTGCAGGAAACTCTTGGTCCCATTTGTGACCAATTCTTCCAACGGTTAGCTGCTGCTTTTGCTTCGTACGTGCTGGTAATTATGCTAGCCTACGTTGCCTAAGGCTCTGTGGTTCTTCAGCTGTAATGTGTTTAGCCATTTTATTGAAATTATTCTGCAGGGGTGTTTTTTTTTTTCTTAAGAGTTCACTGTTCATTTCTCTCTCTGCTGCGATTGACTTCAATCCCTGCAAGTAGTACAGAAAATTGGAAGACAGAGCATTGAACAGTAAGTGCTTGTAGCTGTTCAGGAACTATTACTGCACACCTGACCTGTAGTTTGCTGGAGAGGAGAACCTTTGCCAGCCAGGCTTCTGCTGTACAAAGCTGATTCGATCAGTTTAGGAAAAAAAAAAAATAGCACCAAGGCTCATCTTGAATTCAGAATTTTTTTCTTTAGGAAAGTGAACTTGGAAGCACGGCTCTGCCTAAATTGAATTAGAAAAGCAAGGTATACTTTACTTTTAATAATAATTAGAAGGGTAGTCTGGTTTCATTTTGGAGACCAACTTAATACTGAAAGCCTTTCCAAATGTTTAAGTAATTTTCCCTTGAGTTTTGTGGACCATCTGGCCAGTAGGATTTTGGAAGGAAATGGGAATTGACTGCTGCTGCGAGATCGGTGCCATGTAGTTCATCTCTTACAGAGCTCATTCAGAAATCTGGAGACTGATATATTTTCTCACAGACTAATTGTGTCCATTAACTCCCTTTTTATTTTTGGTGAGGATGCGTCAAATAGAGCCAAATGAAAAGGCACTGAGAGTAGATGCTCTTTTTTTCCCTCAGTTAAATGCTCTGTGAAGACCTATTATGTGTGTGAAAACGATGACCTTTCCCTAGGCAAACCTCAGATCTTCTGAACTTGACAGCAGTACTCAGTAGAGTTTTTGACTTCAGGTCTCACCTCTTCGGGTGAAGAGAGTTGTAGGGAGGTTATTTGCCATGAAGTGCTGAAGGAAAGGCTCAGAGACCCCAAGGAAAACCCATTTAATGGCAGTTGTTAGTATTGGGCTGTCCTGTGTGGTGCCACATGTACTGTCTCACACAGTTATCAGCAGAGAGGTGCATACCCGCATGGTACTGCAATCTGTGTGAGAAAAACACCAGCAGAACTGGAATGAAAAAGTAAATCACATTTAAGGTGTTTGTAGCTCTCACCGTCTAGGGTGGAATTTGCAGTCCAAGCTGTGTACCCTGCCTTAAAGCCTTTTTAAAAAAACCCAGCTACACAATTTTAACCCATGCAGAACCTTGTCCATGTTCTTCATTATATGCAAGAGAAAATTCAACTACATTACACTTACTGTTCACAAGAATGCTGAAGGATTTTTAAAAGTTCAGTGATAAAATTGCTGAGAGCTTAATGTGCTCATGAAGTTACGTTGATGTGGGACAGAAACCTAATAAAGCCTTTCCTTATTAGCATGTACCTGGGAAGGCTGTATTACTTAAAAAGTTAAAACATGGCTGTCATAACCTGAGGTTTGTAATTGCTGTGTGCAGCCTGACCTTCAGAGCTTCATAGTGATGGTGAGCCAAAAAACCCTTCCTATGAGGGATTCCTGCTCCCAAAGTCTGGCCACCCATCAGCTGACCTCGTACAGTCCAGCCCTGACTTCCTTTCAGCAGGATGGGGGCTGGCAGGACACATTTAACTGCTTGTGACTTCATCCAGCAGAGATGTGCTGTGTATAGATTTTTCTCTAGCACCCTGTACTTCTGTAAACAGATGTACATAAGTCAGGCAGTGAAAATTCACTGGGGTGGAGGGGTTTGTACCTCTCCCTAGACTTAGCTTCTTGATGGCCCCTGGTCTGCTGAGTGAGACCCTTCCAAAGGCTGAGGCTTTTTCCTAAACTGTTTATTTTTCTGGATGAATAGACTTTCAGCGCGGTGGACCTTTTTTGTCATAAATCACTGTTGGGCTCCCCAGGTGCTGAGCGGGACTGGCCCCGTGCCAAGGCTGTTGCAACCCTCCTGCTCACAGCAAGAGCAGCCACGGGGGCTGCAAACGCCCCGCGTCCCTAGCACCCCTCATCCCCACCGTGCTGCATCCCCGCCACCCCACGCTGGGCAGCCGGGGTCCCTGCTGCTACTGGCTGCCTGCAGACCCGCCAGCCCAGGCACGCCCAAGGCACGGCACCCACTGGAAGAAGAGAACTGCCTGTGTCTGCGAAGCCTCCGCGCCGCTGGCAGGGGTAGCAAGCTGTGATGGGATGTCAGAGGCTGGAAGCCCAGCAGCGTATTTCGACAGACGTGTAGAGGCGTGACAAATGCCAAAGCCCAGGATGAACGGCAAGGCTGTTGAAACTGTTATTTGTGCAAATACTGAAATTTAGACTCAGAGAAATCAGGATTTATTCACAATAAATAGTGTGAGGAAAAGGGGATAACTGCACTGCCTGCTTTTCAGACCTCTCCTCCCATTCACTGTGCTGCTGTCTGAGTTGCTCCTTGACCCACGTATGGCCCCAAAACATCGCTTTTCTTTCCCTGCTGGTAGCAGCTCCCATGCAGGCCACTTGGCAAAGCGCATGCTTTGCTTTGGGTGCGTGATGAGAAGCCATGGGAGTTCAGGGACCTTGCAGTTATCTCTGAAGTGAAGCACCTGGATAACATTCCGAACAGAGGACAGCTAGAGCTTCAGTGTGTTTGTCTTCCCCTTAGACCCTCCTGAAGTATCTCCAGATACAAACCAGGTTGGGTGAGATCCAACTCTGTCACAGTCAATGGGAGTTTGGTCCTTCACCAGGAGCAGCTACGCCTTTGGTAACCCCTTGTATTGCCAGCCAGTGTCGACCCTGAGCATGGCAGCAGTGGCAGTCCAAAGTTAGCTTTCCAAGCTGCCTGCTGCGCTGTGTGCTGCAGCTCTCAATTTTCTGCTGTTACCCACCAAGGGCCACTGTGATTTTACCTGCCCCAGGAGGAATGCTCCTGCTCTTCCTTCTTGCACATTGTTCAGAAACTTCAAATAGCGGTAGGATATCTAAAGCATCATGTCTGCATGTTAGCTGAATAAGGAGAAGCTGCAGGAATGGGTACTTTCCAGATTCCTCCAAATGAGTTTGGAGCTGCAGAAGGTTATATGGGATGTTCTCCTGCAGACACCACCCATTTCAAATAAGTAGAGGACAAACCTCCTTTCTTCGTAGTATGACTTGCATGGTATTTTCAAAAGCGCGTAGTGCTCTGCTTGATCTTGCTAATCACAACGTGAATGACCTCTTTGGGAGCGGATTTCAAAAATCCCAAAAGAGCAATCTCTAGTCCAGTTGTATACAAATGCGCAGGAGCCCCGAGTGGTTCGTGTTTTGCATAGGGGTGGTAATCTGAACAACTGACCATACTGATATTGCAAAAATGTAGGTATTCAAATACGTGTTTGCGAAAGGGCTTGACTTTGTTCCTTTGTTTCATTTTCTTTTCCCACTGGTTTGCAGTCAGAGACAGACAAACATTAAGCAAAGCAAACAATCTGCGTTTCCACTTGTACAATGGGAGGAAATAGGAACTGAAAGGAAAAAAAAAATCTGGACAGAAAAGCTGCTTCTGGTGCCTCTTGGGTTTTACAGTTCACGAGGGCTGCGGTACAGACACTTGCAGTAGGGATGAAAAACTGTCATTTTCCTCCAGAGATCAAGGTTGTTTGATCCCGTACCATTGAAATGACCCCTATTCATCCCTCCCTTCTAGCCAGCATGGACTTGGGTAGAATTTTATGTGATTGATAGAAGTTATATGTTCTAATCTCTTTTCTTGGCTGATGTGTTGCTATTTTAGTGTAGGGGAAGTCGTCCTATACCATGGCCAACTTAGTTGTCTTCTACAGTGTTATGAGTTACAGTGATATTTTTGTTTGTTTGTTTAAGCATGTGACACGAATAGGGGCCCTGAGAGAAATTCCTGATTTTTTTTTAATGTCTTACCCCTGAGATGTCTAAAACTTAATTTTAAAAAACTTTATAAAACTAATATTTTCACTTTGAGCGAGGGCAAAATACTTACCCACTTCTGAGATGAGGTGGAGAGAGAGAAGCGATGGGAGGGATAGAGTGACCTGTTCTGCACAGAAATAGGGCAGTGGTGTTTGTGAGGAAAGGAGCTTGGTCTTCACTGAATATTCAAGTCATTTTTGCTATATAAATTTGCTAACCATTACAAAATTATCCTTTTTTGTTTGGAATGCAGTGTAACATTTTTATTTTTTTGAACAATTTTTCAGTTCTCTATACATAGCATATATCTCTAATTTCTTCATTACTGTAAGATGCTTTGTCTTAGAGTGCACTGAGTGTTATTAATGAACTTTTGTTCTTTATATATTTACGTGCAGACACTACTGTTAATATTTTACAACCCAAGTTGCATGCTAAGTAGCGTTCAACTTCATAGTGTGGTCTATACTGAACATTGTAAATCTTAGCTAACAGAACATATCTAATCGTAAAGTGGGAGTTAGCACATAGGGAAAAAAAAAAGAACCATAAACTTTGAAGAGCATGTCTTGATTATTTACAGTGTGTTAATATTTATGTTGTTCACTGCCACGACCAGCTGTGGGCAAGGGTGATCATATTTTGTAGTGTTTAGGTGACACATTGTCTTCCCTGGTAGGAAGATACCTATGGTCAGTTCTGAAAGCAACGCTAAGTCTAACTCAGTCAAGCAGTCCCTTTACAACCTAAGGGACTGACTGGCGGTGTCCGATGTTGGATAGTCTGAGAGCAACGGAGGACCTTTATGTTGCTGAAGCCGTAATCTCAGGAGCTCATTCTGATGCTACAGTCTGCTGCGTGCTCTTCCTCTCGATAGCACAGAATCAGTGGCAGAGAATGCTGTCCAGTGGCCGTTGTAAGAGGGTGTTTACGGAGCCTAGGGAAGGGGAAATGCAACATGTGGCTATGCTGGCCAGGTGGTCTTGAGTGAGACCTAGGGCTGTTTGGAAATTGGGTGCCAGATGTGGGGGTGAAAGTGCAAATGTGTTGCATCCACATGGTCAGCATTTAGGCAATGCAGCTGGGTTGTGGTTTTACAGAAGTCCCTGCATCCTGCACTGCTGGCACGAAAGCAGTCACTGACAAGGGAAGGAGGGCGTGCTCCAGCTGGGAGATGGAGCTGAGGGCTACCGTAGAGGTGACCTGGAACAAGGCCCAGGCTTCCAAATCTCAAGATCTCCCAGTATCTCAAAGAAGAGGTGCTCTAGGGGGATGCAATTCTTTGATTTAGAGCCCCAAAATACAACAGACATCCCGAGATGTTGTGACAGAAGTGCCATCAAAACTTTATAATGTCGATCAAAGCAGGCTATTGGCAGTCTGAGTTGCATGACTGAAAGGCTGAAGCTGTAATCAAAATTATAGCCACACTCCCACCTGGCTGGTGTCCTGGATGGGGGGTTTAGGAAAAAAAAAAAAAGACTTTCTGAAACTAGTAATTATCTGACCTGTTGTGGTGGGTTGGGGGTTTTGTGTTTTGTTGTGTTTATTTTTTTAAAACTAGCAGAATTGGTGTGGATTATATGTCATAGTTTACAATGAAATGGATAATTTCTGAAATCCAGTGCTAATATTCAGTTCATGACTGACCTGAGCTCTGCCTCAGACCATTAGCTAACAAAACAAGCTGTGAGCTTCCAAACGCTTAATAACTTCTTCCTTGGAATTTATTCCTGTCCCATTGCAAGTTTTGCGTTACTGCTGCATTTTTGGCTGAAGAGCCCCAAGCGTGACTACAGTGGGTCATCTCACGTGGTACCAGTTGCTGAGACAAGGATTACAGACCGGTCTTCCTCATAGAGCTCTCCTGTAAACTGGCTTCTCAGGTGACACTTGCCAGCACCAAAAGGCTACAGCCCCAGATGTGCAAACCCTGTCCACTGGTTTGCGTTAGTCAAGCTGCCAAGGGTCAGCAGGACGTCCGCTGTGAGGAGCCATATGCTGTAAAACAGCGGCTGTGTCTAAACTGCAGTGCAAGAGCAGCCTATCTGAGGTTTTATGTTCTCGGGGTCTTCCTCCCTGCCATGCTAACCCACCGGCGTGCTCTGGGGAACACACCGTGGCTGCATGGGAGGCTGCCCTTGCCCGCCTGCAGCGTGAGCAGGCAAAGCTGGTGTTGCCAGGCTGGTTCTGGGGCTGGTGATAGCAAATGTTGCTCATCTTTTCTGAAGAACTGGGTCTAAATGGGAAAGCCCTGTGTAGGTGGAAGGGGAAACAGAAGGATCATGACTTTGTTAAGGTTACGTGGCATAGGACATAGGATTTCCTGGATCCCTATGCAGAGCATTGTTCATTTGATGCATAGTCTCTTAGAGGCTTTCCTTGTGTTACCAGGATAGAAAGGGTAGAGAGGAGAGGGGCAAAAGGGTGGGGTTCCATCCTTCAGGGCACAGAAGGCTGAGCTGGCAGTCTACCAGCAACCACAAGGCCACACACTGATTTACCCAAGATGGGCTCAAAATTTGAAAATCATAAGTGGCTTTTGAACAGGAAACCTGCTTGCTGAAGCTCACTTTCAGTAAGAGCTTGCAGTGAATCAGCTGTACCTTCACCCCACTCCCGAAGGGTGGGTGGCTGCAACCTGCATCAGTTATCCTGTAATAAATGCTTCTGGGTGAGAAAGTCCTCTGGGCTCCGAAGTCCTCCACCTCCAACAGCCAGATCTTGCTTTCAAATACAAACCTTCAATAACCAGAGAAGGTCCCAAGAGTTAAGTCTGTGGTATCTGCCAGCTTTCTGGGTCACACTGGCAGGCAGTGCTGTGAGGGGTCACCTGGGGGTTCCGCAGCCTTGCGCAGATGATGTGAACTGTTTGTGCCAGCGCACAGCCGAAGCACAGCTGCGCGTGTGCGTGCCTGATGGCAGAGCGTGTTCGATGTGAAATTGCCCTCCGTGTGGGCACAAAGGTGCAAACTGGCAAGCATCTGAGGCGTCTGGGAGGTATCCCTGCACATACGCACCTCACAGCCTTGCCAAAAATGCTGCTTTTTAAGGGAGAGAAAAGTGAGGCTGTGCTTCTGGTTGCAGACAGCACAAGGACACAGATGGGGACTTTTGCACAGTCAAAACCACCAGCTTCGTGCTGCCTTGGTATCATGCAGCAGGCATCCCCTGCCCTTCACGTGTGCTTTTTCCTGCTGCGGTTAAATGGGGACAGCTACATCAGACTCAAACACGTGGACATTAATGAGCACCTGTTGCCAAAAAGGAAGCGAGTGATGGGACTGCCCTGGGCCGCCTTGGCATGGTGTGCAGCACTGGAACAGGGCGGCTGGGTTGTATCATCTGGACGTGCAATTGTCCACTTCAAATCTGTTGGATCACAAGTGGGGAGAGAAGCTGATGGGAGCTGTTTGCCACCCCTAGGAAGAGGGGGCTGTGCAGGATTTGGGAGGGAAACTGTGAAACCAAGCTCTCAGTAAGGCTGTGGGTCACATGCAATGTCAGGTGTGTGTCACTGGGGTCTTGGGTCTCTGGCTGAAATCGTGGCCCAAGCCAGGGACTGCGCCAAATTTTTATTTGGACCTAACAGGAAAAGGTGCTACACGTGACTGAATGTGTCTTTTTGTAAATATACTTAATTTATGTAAAGCCCCTTTATCAGCTAATAGCTTGCCCACTAATGCTGATACTCGTTTGATGTAAATAGAAAAGTACACGTCTTGACCCTAGTAGAGGGCGTAGATAAGCGGTTCCTTTATCTAACTGAGCTAAAAAGATAAATATATATCCAATAGAAATAACACTGAGCAATCTGTCCTATTCCACCTATGTGTCCCTGCAGAAATAATGCATGGTTGGAACTCATCAGAACCAGATCTTTGGCATTAAGCATCTTCCACAGATGTGGCTGCGATGAGCAGTATGCAGATTTGAAAAATGTGAATGCTGGCTCTGGCTTTGCTGACAGTTACTGTAGTGACTAACTGGCAACTGCAGCAGACTTTATGCAGAAATATTGTCTGGAGGAGACAAGGAATTTAGCTGGACTCAGTGCCAATGGGAGAATTTCTTCCAGGTTGGATACTTCATCAAAATGTAGGCAAGAACTTCAATTTTAGAAAGTCATTGAGCTTTGGAATTGTTCATGTCTAAGCTCTGTATGAGCTTGATAGCGTTTAATGCTAAATTCTTGGATGGGAATATGGATGACTTGCATTCGCCAGAGTTGAAACCTGCTCTCAAATTGAGCATTTGGGCAAAAGATGAAACCTTTTATTAGGGAAATGGGCCCACAGACCATTCCTGCCCTCTGTCTAGTTTCTGAGGAAATATGCAATGGAGGATCTTCAGTTACAACAGGCTGATTCCCTTTAATGATCTGGAGAGGATGGGCAGTGGCGGATTGCACTGAGGGCTGGGAGGGCAGTGCCTCTTGTTCCTCCCCTTGTTTTGGATTAAATGAGAAAGGATACACTTCTGTGTGTCTCGTCATTGGAAGTAAATGCATCTGTTGATCTCATTTGGTTGGGAAACATTTAAAACAGCCAGTTACTCCTAGGAGCAAAAAATCAAAACATCACCTTTCTCAAAACAGTTCAAACATGCTCAAGCCTGTGGCTTCAGCAAAAGCAGCAATGTGTGAGTTCCCATGAACTCTGACTAACCTCTGAGATTTATTGATAAACGAAAAAATAAGGGGCCAGGCCCTGAAACCTTTCCTGACTTAGGCACTAGTCTCAGTAAGTTAACAAGAAGCCCAGCGCTGGGTTCAGGACATTTACTGCTTTTGTAGATGTCAAGGAAAAATGAACTCGAAACACTTTGAAAAACCAGTGTAAAGGAGAGAAACCTGTGACTTTTGTTCTGACTGCCAGCACAGTCACAGTCTGTGCATTAAAGCAAGCGTAATGCGGAGCACGTTACCCTGCTCGGAGAACCTGCACAGTCACTGATGGTGCTTCTCCATATGAACACACATGTTCTCTGAAACCATCAGCCCTTCTAGCGTGGAGTCTTGCAAATAGCACACTCACTTTTTTTGGGTGGTGGTGCCAAGTTCCATAGGGTGCCAGTGTGCAGCCGCTGCTTACGGGGACTGCTGGTGTTCGGGTGGGCTGTGGGTGGCTTTGCTTCTGCCCCCTTTTTTTCATAGCTAACTGAGTAGATAGTGAAGCTGTGGGGAGGAGAAGGAGTAAAATTTAGAATGTCTCCAGTGTTCTCTGCTTGTTTTGTCTCCACTGACTGAACCTTTTCCATTGGCAGTATTTAAAGGAAAGGTTTTATTTGCATGTGTTGGGATGATGTCAGCGGTAAGGAGAAATGATGGTGCATGCTGTGTAATTTTGCCACGTTGTTTGTTGCATACATTAGCAGGTGCAGAGACTTCCGAGATGTATTGCTCTGTGATAACGACGAATCCTTTACTATGGGAAAATGTAAAACTGTGTAATCAAAAATAAATCTGCCAAGATAGCAGTAAAATTAGTACCTCATGATGAAAATGTTTTTATATAGCTGTAGATACATATTTAGCTAAACTTTCCAAGATACTTTTTAAAATACATACTTTTAAACTAATACATCCCCTTTAGATAGTTGATGAAAGGCAGATATAAATATATAGCTATGTTCACACCTTTTCATGAAGTTAACCTGCAGCCCTCTGCATTACCCTGTACAAACTTGTGGTGGTGGTGGGAGATGAGGTTCTCCAGCTTAATACAACCAAGAAACATGGAAGACCCTTTTCAAAAGGTGTGATAACAGTTGTTGACAATAAATGGTTGTGAGTTGAGGATTAGAGCAAACCAACAGGAAATGAGTTTTTACTGCTCCTTTCAGCCTCTTGAGAGGGGTTTGGATTCTCTAGTGGATTGAACCACTTCCTATTTTCTTCCAGGGTAAACAGGTCTAAGAAAAGGTAAGGGTGTGAAATGCATGTAGCAGAATTTAACTCCATGTGAAGCCTGTGTTACCCAGTGAGAGAGTATTTATCGCAGGTGAGCCTGTGCAGGGGGATGGTTGGATGTGAGCCTACGTATTTCCCTCCAGCTAGTAGCAACTTTGCACGGTGTGAGGAAGATAGGGCACTGAGACAAGCACGAGCCATGATCCTGCCCTCTCTGCACAGACTAAGCTCCTCTTGTCCAGCAGTCAGCCCAGTTGCAGGCATGGGAGCTTTTAGGAATGCGGGAGCAGGATCAATTTGTGCTTTTCAGTTAACGGGGACATGTTTGTTGTGCAAAGGTGAATCATGACCCACAAAACAAAAGAGCTCGCTGTTTTCTTTCCCACAAAGGCTAATTTTTCCAAACCTTTCTGGGGGGATTTAGTATTCTCATTTGGAACGGCAGAAGTGAGTGAGAGCAGTAGGTTTGCATCCAGTGGAAATAACTGTGGCTGCAAAATAACAGATGTCAGTTATACAGAGGGAGGTTTTGACCAGGTATCATGCTTTGAAATCAAAACTGAATGCCAAGCCTTTCTCCCTTCCTTATTCTTATGAAGATTCAGTAGCAAGTGCAGTGCTAGCCTAGTATCAATTGATTTATTTTTTCAGTAAAGAAGCTCCTCTCCATGACTTACTGTAATTATGAAAATCGGTGTTAGTTCTTGATGTCATCCCTTGCAGCATGTACGGCAGCCCAGGAGAGCCTTGTTGTTTGGATGGGTTAGTTGCCTGCTGTATGGGGTGGCTGGAGACGTGGAATTATCAGTGTACTTGACTCCAGACAAACTCTGGAGTTAAATTAGGGTGCCAGCGTGTCTAGCATGACTGTACTTTGTGGAAGGTCCTCTCTCGCTATATTGCCAAGACATTCAATGCCTGGAAACATTTGCAAACAATGGCCTCCAACAAAGGAGCTGTTGCTGTGTGGAGGAAGTTTGTTAACTGGGATTGACGTCAGCTGGGATGGATGCTGACCAAACACCGGCATCTGTTGGGCTAGCACTCATCGCTGCCCATCTGCACGCAGCCACGGTGGTGTGTGCGCTGTGGGCCGGGTGAGGGTGTGCCCTGTTTGTCGTCTTCCCGAGGTCTGGGATAGTATATAAATCCTATCATTCTAGTTTATGAGAAAAAGCTTTGCAATCCCGGGAGTGCTTCCACAGAAAGAGGACACTTACACAAAAACTCAGCAGGATTTAGTTTTCTGTAAAAGAAAACATGACTGTGACATATCGACTGAGAACGAGGAATCATTTTTCTTTGATGCAAAATTGCTTAGGCTTAGAAATAACACTTATATACAATTTTGTGCAGATAGGACATGGGTTTTAAAATTATATCAACCTAGCTTTTAATTTTGCAGGTGTAAATTGCACCTGCAAATCATTTTGTCTGCAAACTACAGTATTTTATATTTGATTTCCTGATTTCCTATGGCTGGCTTAACTGATGTCAGTTGGTTATTTTGATATACAGCTTTGCAGGCACTACTATTTCGGGAACAAAATTGCAGTTTTGAAGCTTCAAACCCACTTCCGAACATTTGATGGAAGTAAGGAGTAAGGATGTGTAGCCAATCCACTCTTCGTACAAATCTTTTGATACCATCCTCCAGTATGAGATTGGTGTTGGTTATCATGGCAAAACATTACATCTACAGCATCTGTTGAGCAACTTGATCTAACCAAGCCAAAAAACTGTGCAACTTACAGCAAGTTTCCTGGTTGTGTTTCTAATATACATTCTTGTGAACCACATTTTGTCAGTCTCAGAATCAAGTTTGCTCTTTTAATAGCTTTATTCCCTATTACCTCCCTTTTCCTAGCTTTGTTTTAAAAAACTAGCCACTTACCTAGTGTAAAATTACCAGTTATCTGTTGCTTAGTAATGATTGTGGGGTGTGGGCATTTCACTAGTGAAGCGTGTATACTTATGTGGACACACATGCTGTCAAAGCCCTGGGAGAGTTCCTCCCCGCTACCATAGATTACCTTTTAAATACAAAGCTTCCACATGCTTTTTTGGGGGTAGCTGAGATATAGTTAACTCAGCTGCAATAAGAATTTTTAAAACCAAGCATTTCACAGTAAAAGTCCTTTTTTTTAAAAAAAAAAAAACAAACCCCAAAACAAACGAACAAACAAGAAGGTACATACAGCTTTAGTTTCTTGGCAGCTCCGTACAGATTGCCAGATTGATATACTGAAACCCAGAGTTTTCTCTTACCCTGGGGTGAGCCAGAACATGTGGGGTGGGGAGGTGGGGACAGGGCCAGCTACCCAGCGCCTTGCTTCCCCAGTGCGCGCCAGCCCTGGATTGCAGGGCGAGAAGGTTTTTCTGGTTAGGTCACCCGGGGCCTGTGCTGAGATTTCCCACAAGAGGGGACTTGGGGGCGGTAACGCTTGGAGAACAGGAGTTGGATGGAGACCCATAAACTCATGCCACGTTGTACTCTGACAGCAGAGGTCTCCCAGCATTGCTGCTTGCTTTGTGCTAAAGGGGGAAATTCAACCCTGCAAAGGCAACTCGGGGAACTTCAGGTCATGGTAAGGGCGTGGGTCTGATAACAAATCACCAGACTTCACCTTGGTAGTTTTGTATCGCTGAAAGGGTGTTGATACATGATTGAAAGCGAGTACTCAAGCCTAGTTGTTATACGCCTAATTTGTTACTGTACACATAGTTTGCCTTCATGTTATACTTACAGTCTTTTGTTGTCTTAACAGGGTCGCCATGTTAAGACTGGGCAGCTAGCAGCAATCAAAGTGATGAATGTTACCGAGGTGAGTGCAGAACCAAAAATAAAAAAGTTGTTTTCAAGGTGCAAGGGAAAATAAACAGTCAGATTATGAGAATAACTTAACTTATGAATAACTTAAAAAGGCGATCCAGAAGTATAAATTATGGTTCCTGAGCACTGGCTTGTATTTTATAAAGAACTGAGAGGTGTTAATACAGTTAATTACAGTTAATACAGTTGGACCTGACCAATGGTGACAAAACAATACAGGAACGCATTGCCGTGTGTTTTGATGGTCTATAATAACAAAGAGGAGAGCCCTCTTCCTGCTTATTTCTAGTTGATTATTTGTTTCAAGAGATAGCAAGTAAAAGATTTCCTGTAGCTCTGCACTGCCCCTGCTGTGTTTCATCACAGTCTTCTCCCCTCTCATGCCAACCAGTCCTCAGAGTAGCTATCCTGACAGCCAGCGAGCAGGAACATGTTAGAAATGCCAACGTAGCACTTTTTCATTGTTGTTTGACAGATGAGAGAAGGAGACGGTTCAATTGGCACTGTCCCTGCTCACATTTATAGTGTTAGTGCTGGAAAAGGGTGTCGAAAAAGTTGCTAAGTATTATTTTTGTGTCTCCTTTTAAGAGCGCAGCCAGTAGTGAAGCAGGCTGCCTCCTTGAGACCGTGTTAGCCTGAGCCCCAGAACGGCTGGGGAGACTCCCTGCTTTCTCTTCTCGTTTACTGGGAGGATGTGGTTTGATAGGATGCACCTAGTCTTACTGAAGACCAGCTCCCCATTCTGTCACTCTGGCAGCGTAGATGTGGAGTACAAAACTCCAAAATCACAAGCTAGAGTCCTCTTGTGATATTGCGGAAGGGCTATTGCCTGAACTAAAAAACAGGGCCAAGTCCTCTGGGCCAAGCCTGCCAGTGGTACATCTATGCGTGGTGCTTTGGGCAAGCACAAGCAAGCCTCGTCTGCATCTTCATACGTCTTTTGATTGTGTTGGACGACAGCAGAACAAGTTGGTGTCTGCATGGGCCTTGTCACGTAGAGCAGGCCCAGGACAGTTCTCTCTGCTGATGGTGTAGGAACCCAGCCCTGAGCAGCAAGTGGTCTGATTTGCACATTGGTTTCTTGAACTTAGATGCTACTGTAATGCTTTTACAAAGCATGTCTAAGGGCTAGTTTGGCTATGACTGCTACCTTGTAAAATATGCGTGTGTAGTTGAATTGCCAGTTTCGCTTTTCTGTGTGCGCAGGGGAGGGTGTGTTTTTTAAATAAGTGCTACACTACATTGGTGAGATTTTTGCTTTTAGCTCTATAGGTACGTACATCATCAGGTGCTTTGCCTTTAAATATTGGCAGTCACCCTGAGGCTGCAGGATTTTGGAAGGGAGAGGGAGTAGGGTTTGGGTTGCAGACAGACTCCTGAGATAAGAGCACCTCCGTGCTTTGACAGAGAAGCTGACAGGACAAATCCTGGCAAGAACTCAGAAGTGATCCCGAGCTGCTGTATGGACTGCTTTTATGCTTTGCTGGGTTAGTCAACTGTGTGTGAGGGCTGGCCAGAGATGTCACTTTGGGCCATCATGTTAACACCAGTGACAGTCCCTTCCTTGATGAAACAATTGAAGCAAAAACTGCAGGAAGGGAACCTTGGAAAGATTTCCTTCCGTCTGCTATACATAACATGGTCTCCTTTGTATGTAAGCAACAAACTGTAGCATCCAGTAATGCCTGGAAACAAAATTTAAATGGAGGACAACCTTGTGGTCCAGCTTCAGGAATTCACATTGATAGACTTGCATGATTCTGGGAACAAAGGCTGTTTAGGTCTGATTTGCTGCTTCCTTGCAGGCTACAGAGCCAGTGTCATACTAGGGAACCTGTTCCATTGCTTGAGGGGCAATGATAACAGATCATGCTGTTTTCATGTTGAGTCACTTAATGCGAAAGCAGTCATGACAGTTTGACAGTTGACTAGTAGTGAGCATGTTGGTGCAGCCACCTGGAGGGGTTTTCCCTGGTCCTCTTCCCCAGTAAACCCTGAACAAATCTAGTTCAGCTGTACTTGAGTGTTTCTGCTTTCTGACCATGGTGCAGAGTGAGTGCAAGGCTTTCTGTTATTATTTCCACTCTCTTAACGTGGGGTTGGCTGTGTTCCCGCTGCTAGGGCAGAGGCTGGCAGACCTGGATGCAGTCCTCTGCTTTATCACTGGTTTCCTCCAGGCCCTCGGCAGTGCCTCTGTGAGATGTTGGGAGACCGCTGCAGGAGTGATTCAGGCGGCTGCTGCCAGTAGCTGCCGGTTCCTCCGGCAGCTGTCTCTTCTGCTCTGGGGTTGTCCTCCCCTCAGCCACCACATCTTGCAGCTCGGTGTGTTACGGTAAACCCCGATTGCTTTCAGCACAGCGGGCTGTGGACAGCTGTGTCAGCGGCAGGGTGGGGTTGGCAGCTGCGGTCCTGAGCTGTTGAGACACCTTCGTGCAAATTCCCAGAGTGCTTGGGGTAAGCCACGTGGCTGCTAGAAATGGGGTTGCTGCTGGCCTCCTGAGCGGATCTGTCTGGCCAGGGACCGTGCTGCTGGTCTCCTGTAGTGCAGTGTAGATGAGGTGGTTGAAGCCAATGCATTCCTGCTCTGCAGTTGCAGTAGGTAGGAGCATGCGTGCGGCTGAGGCTGATGCTGTACATGTCCAGGGCATCTCTGAGGCTCAGTTCTCCCATGAAATAGCAATAGATTTTCTCTGCTTCATACAATATGGTTACTGCAGCCTCTCACAGCAGTAGTGGGTCCTAACTGTGATGTAGAAATCCTTTCAATCTTCAGAATTTCAGGGTCATAAATTCAGAGCCTGTCAAGGATTCTGTATTTCTCTTGCATTGTTAGCCTGCTCAAGTTTAAGTTATTTTCTGATCCTTTGGTCTTGAAAAGCTAGCTCAAGGCATTAAATAAAGTTTTTAAAATATTGAAATCCTCATCTCTGATGTCCTATGTATAAATTGCACCTGGGAGCAACATCTCACATGGAGTTTGGCTTGTGAGAAATGGAAGCTGTCAAGGTAAACCTGCTTGAGTGAGGCAGGAGGCTCCTAGTCCCTGTGGCCATTTTCATCTTTGGGTGGTTATATGATCTGATTAGTGCTGCACAGGGAACAGTTCTTAGGGAGTGAAAATTTCACCTGGTAGAAGACAGGAAGGTTAAGAAAAAATCAAGACAAATGCAGCCTTTTTCTCTTCTTCTCTTTGCCCGTCGCCACAAAACATGGAGAAGAGCTGAATGCCTGGGTTGGCCTTGTGATTTGTGTACCTACTTAGAGGACTCCCTGGTTCAAGCCTCCAGTGATCTCTCTCATTCAAAGTGGGGAGCTCTCTCTCATTCCAGTGGCTGAGTTTGACAGAGCCCCGTGCCAGTGTAGGGTGGTGGTGGTTTGGTCACTAACCTGCTTAGGAACAGGTCAGTGTTGTCTGACTTGGGAGAGGATAGGATCGAACAAGGACATCTCGTATCCTAGGGGTCTGAGCTACTTCCTTGCTACTTGGATATTCTGCAGTGGGCTTTGCTACCCCAGCATCATGTTTTTGTCCCTAGAAAATCCAGCCTAAGAAGTAATTCATCTAATGCTTTATCATAACCAGTACATTTCTTCTAAAAGATTCTGTTTCACCAAATCTGTGGTTTTTTCCTCCAGCAAGAAATCATTTCATCAGAAATTCCCTGACCAGCTCCAGCTGTGATTGCCCCAGCTCTAAGATCTGGGGCACCCCAAGAGCTGAGCAAATCTGCCCTTTGCAGTCATGAGCTGCAGCCCCGGGCTTGTTTCTTAAGAGCGGTAGCAGGATGCTGTGGTCACTGCGGGATCCTCTGGACATCTGTCAGGAAGTGCCTCTGTGTCATGTTACGGGGGGAGCGGGGGGAGCCCTTTGAAATGGTTGACGGGGAGCTGATGGCAACGTGCACTCATGCGCCTCTTCACACAGGCTCTGCTTCCTGTTATCTGATGGTGCCAAACAAGCAGAGTCCTTGCAAAGAGATTGGATTCTTGCTGATTTTCTCTTCAGCGATTGGTACAGATGATCAAAGAGCTCTTGTGCAGCAGGTCATTCTCTGTCTGTCATTGCTTTCAGTCTTTCCAGATAGCAAAATAACATTTAAATGAGAAACTTGTCATTAGAACTGCCCCAATACTAAGGGGTCTCTTGGTGGAGTACTTATCAGCTGATGATCTTGTTTCCATTTGAGGTCAGAGGCGTGTGCTTTCTAGTTCTTTGCTTCCTAATGTCATTGCAGACAGGCCCACGCCTTCAAAAATAGCCTTTGATCATGAACCTGTCATCTTTATGCATGCAGCCATCTGTGCCCAGAAACGCATTGGTTTGTGAAAGCAAACCACTTTTTGCACCTGCACATCTGCGAGCTTGTTTCTTTTTCTTAAGCAGCATGATTTATGAGCAGGTTTCTAGACCCCTGGGAGATGTGGCTGATGGTAACACTGACAAGAGGGGTGGTGGAAAGTGGGAATCCTGAGTATGTGCATGCACTGGGAAGTTGAGGGTGCTTTTGTCCCCAGTCACACTGCTTGAAGGATGTATGTACCACTGAGACTTAGCAAGTCCAGGTTCAGTTCCTGGCTGGGCCTCAGACATGGCCTGTGGGACAGAATCACTCACATTTACCCTTCTGCCTTGGTTACTCCATGTGAAATAGAGTAATTTTTCCAAAACTCATTCCAACACTGGGAAGACAGTACTTTGTCTGTGAAATGCCCACCTGCTGTCTTTTAGTTGACAAACTGACTGATATTTGAAGTCACATCTCTCTTTGGAGGATGCAAGAGTTAGGCTCAGAGGGTTTCTGCTCAGCAGTGGTGGGGCTCAACAGGGAAGCCCACTGTCCGGTCTAAGCAGTGTCTTCCCAAGACACTCATTCTGCACCTGAACAGCGTACAGCAGTGTGCAAGGAGAGGTAATTGCCTCCATGGGCAAGGGAAGAAGAGGCAGGTGCAGGGAGGGAGCAGGTTCCAGCCTTCTGGGTAAATAGATGAGGACATGAGATAAAGCAGGAATTGGATCATCTTGCTGGTAATGGGAAAGGAGTGTTACACATGTGCAGCATGGCTCTTGCCAGTGGGTGTGGAAGAGCCTACCTGGTATTCCAGCTGTGTTCACAAACAGGCACATGCTTATCTCTGTTTTAAAAACGTGGAGGTGTGATTGCAGAGGAATAGAAAGTCGCTGGATGAGAGCTGTGCCAGCATGGTTCCAACATCCAGTAAATTAATTGGGCAAAGGAAGAGGAGCTGAAAAAGAGGCAATAGTTCTGAGGAAGTGGTTGAGACCAGCCAGCTCCCCGAGGGGAACGTTGTGAAAGCTGCAAGCTGGTGCTGAGGGCACAGCAGGGAAGCTTTTCAGGGCAAAGTTCGTGCAGATGGTCAGAGTTAAAAAACCCCAAAACCTTAAGTTCTGAAGAGATCTTAAGTAATTTGGGGAAGACCTTTACTAATGTTGCCTCTCCATATGTTTGGTTGCCCTAGCAGAAGGAGTGGGCAGGATGCAGGAGGGACAGCAGGGGGAGGAAGGGAGTCCTCCCTGTTTGTCCCACTTTCTGCCTTTCTTCCCTAAAGATCCATTACCAGAAAGTCCTATCAGTGACAGGACCCTCGTGGTCAGGTCTAGGATGGTGGTTCCCATCTTTTATTCTCTGACTCCTCACCTGCCTGTTTCCACCCTTTCACGTGCACTATTTGGAGTCCCAAAGGGAGCAGAGCCTTGTTTCCCCTCCCAGAAAGCATCAGCACAAGCTCTCAGATCCCTTTGATTGTGCCCTGGCCACGTGCAGAGAGATATAAGACATTGCTCATGGAGGATTTCCTGCATGCCTTCTGGGAGTTGGCTCTGATTTCTCTTGGAGACTCCAGATGCTGCACCGGGCTCCTCTTTACCCTTGCTAATTAAGTCATACAGCAGTCCAGGGCTGTATCAAGCTGAGGATTAAGTTTCCCGCTTTCTCCTTAATTGCAAACAAAAGATAAAAGAAATATCTAGTGTAACGCGTGCAGGTTGAGAGCCTGCCTTCTACAAAAGGGCTGTTCTGAAACCTGATATGGCTCATTTTGCTTCAAGTGGAGTTATTTTATGTTTCCTGTTTCCTAAAGCTTAAGGCATTTAGGCTTTGGTCTGGTAACATATCTCCTGTGGATTGATGTTATTGGGGAAAACTTACTGGTCCCTTCTCTTCTCTTGGGAATGATTTTTGTCTGGTTGGGTTTAATAAGACGCATGCATATGCATATGCTTGAGGGAATTTGGCTTCAACCTGTCAGGCTTTGATGTTTTGCTACAGGTAGAAAGAACAATGCAGCTGGTTTTGTAAGCAGTCAGTCGTAATGGTCAAAGGAATGCTTCGATGGCAACGCTTACTGGAAAATAGGGGGAACATGCAGAAAAACGTTCTGTGGGGCTGAACTGTTCTTGCTGCCACCTTTTTTTTCCCCTTCAGCTAGTAAGTGCTGACTGGGATGTTTTGCAGCAAGGTAAATTAATTTTCAGCTTTGTCATACTCCTTTTAACTGATGCAAGGATACCTTGCAGCACCACTTGTTTTCTATGAAAGCAAATGAGACAGCAAAATCTACATGCCTTTCACTGGGTATTGCACACCGTTTCTCTTGGTGGCAGCGTAGCAAGCAGGCTAGGTCTGAGAGGACCTCTTCAGATCAGACAGTTCTCTCTGAAAAAGGGCATTTATGTCTACTGTAATTATTAAAACTTGCATTTCCATTAGTTGTCTTAACGTGCACAGTGCTGCGCTGGGCAGAAGAAAACTTCTGCCCTGAAGAGACTGAAACAAAGACAGTGGGAAAACAGAGCTAGCTAGTGAGTGGAAGGAGATGCCTGGGGGCGTGCTAGCCCCCAGCGTGCCAGACACTTAACTGATGGCATGGTGTTAGGAAGGGGGAAAAAACTCCACGGTCCCGGTGGGGTAGCCTCACAACTGGAAGGAAGGAGCAGATCCTCACCCTGCACTGGCTCTGGAGTTTGATTTGTGGCGAGTTGCCTCCTCCTTGGCTTTGATTTCCTCTCAGCAAGACCCTCCACAGGACTGGGAAGACAAATTGGCTGATGTGTGCTCTAAGTGCTTTTCCAAGTATTTAAGTAATGGAGTGTTAGGAATATTTTTATTTTTGTTTGAATCTGGTTAATTTCGCCAAGACTAAATTACTGCATACAGAAACTGCAAATGGGGGAGTAATAGGTCCTGTCTAAGCCCCCTGAGGAGACGATATGATATTGTTACACCCAAATCAGGGCATTTTTGATTCTTTAGGTCAAACCGTAGCGATTCATTGTTCTAGGCTGATGGATCAGGACAATTCAGTCATCGGTTTAAGAGCCTGTCCTTCAGTTGCAGTCTCATAATCACAGGATACCTCAGGTTGGAGGGAGCCTCAGGAGGTCTCTGGTCCAACCTCCTGCTCAAAGCAGGGTCAGCCATGGGATCAAACCAGGTTGCTCAGGGCTGGTTCCAGCTGGGTGTGGAAAGTCTCCAAAGACCGAGGTTGCCCGGCAGCCCTGGAGCTCAGTGATCTCTGGTCACCTAAGGAGCCTTCTGTTCTCTTTTGCTACAGAATGAAGAGGAAGAAATCAAGCTGGAGATAAATATGCTAAAAAAGTACTCCCATCACCGGAATATTGCTACATATTATGGTGCATTTGTAAAGAAAAGTCCTGCAGGCCAAGATGATCAGCTCTGGGTAAGTGTTTAGTGTCACTTCTGTTCATCAGATTTACAGCTCCTTTCTTTAGAGCTACGGTATGCCTGACTTGGACTCTGTCTCAGTGAAACTCTGAAGTCATTGTTCTGGAGAATAACATATAAAAGAGAAAAATTGTTCCTCCCTACATGTCTTCCATCCTCTGTGATTTCCTTTGAGGATGGGTATAAAGTATGTTATGATGCTTGTGACTTGTGCTGTCATTCTGATTTGTTGTTCAAGCTTTTTTTTTTCCAATCTAAACATTTCTGTAATTTTTTTTAATAACAGAAGTGAAAGAGAGCTTGTTCTCTTCCCTTCTTCTCTCGTTGCTTTCCTCTCCTTTTGTCATTTGGAAAAATAAAAAAGGCAACAGAGGAATTGGCAATAAAACAACAAAGGAAAATGAATCCTCCAATTTTTTTGGCTGCAAGATTTTTGAAGCTCTGCAGCAAAATGAGACATTTCGAATTTTTTCAAAATTCCCATGTTTTTCCATGCTATTAGCACTTGTTTTTCTGATTTTGTAGTTTCTTAAAAACAAAAAAAAGGTACCCATACACTGCAGTAGGAGAGGAGCACTGCTGAGGTTTTTTTCTGAGGTTTTTTATTTATTCAGCAATGTGTGTGATTCAGGAAATAAGAGTTTATATCACTTGGCATCCAGGAAGAGCGCATGTAGTTTGCCACACCTTGACTGTGGTGGAGTGGGTGTTTGCACATGGTACCTCTGTGGCGCCCTGTCAGTGCTGTGGTAAAGGTGTATTGTGTTTGTCTTCCTGCAGCTGGTGATGGAGTACTGCGGTGCGGGCTCTGTCACTGACCTCGTGAAGAAGACGAAAGGGAACTGTTTCAAGGAAGATTGGATTGCGTACATCTGCAGAGAGGTTCTCAGGGTGAGTCCTGCCAACAGAGCTTTGTTGCTCATTTGCAACAAAAAGGCCTTTCCAAGCCTTTGGTCACTAACACAGGTCACTAATGAGCTACAAGGATGTTCGTTTGAAGGTTTTGACCCACGGGGCTCACGGGCTGTGGTCCTTGATTTCAGAAGAGCCCAAAGAGCCAGCATGGTGGCTGCTTGACATCACATATTACTGCAGTTAATCCCTTTTTTTTTTGCATGAAGAGCAGAAAATTCCTGTTTCCTATGGCAAATAGCCATCTTCTGAGAGTCCAGATTCTGAGCATTTAGAAAAGTAAATAAATTTTGTTCTTAGTAAGTCTGTGCTTCACATCAGGAGATCTTACTGCTCATTGCTCTTCATGCTGTGTAAGATCTTTCTGTTCATAATTCCTTTACCTGCACACACTCAGGGGCCTCTTTTCCGCACTATTAGAAGCAATGTTGACTAACCGGCATTCCAGAATCTTAAAGCTGGCCCTGCTGGGGCGATATTCCCCAAGACAGTTCTTGGGGCTATATTTAATTCTATGCAGGCTTAGGGCTTTTTTTTAAAATCTTTTTTCTTCTTCCTGGAAAGTACAGAGGATGAAACAATTCCCAAGGGTAATCTAGTGAACTAGCCTGGGGGGAAAAAAAAAATGTTGGAACCTGTCATTCTAAATTCAAAACCCATTACAGAGTTACTGATCCGTCCTCCTTGTAACGGAGTTTTACTGCTTTTCTAAATAATGGTAAGAAAAATGTGTATTCTGGGAGCTGGAATTTAAATGGCATGCCAAAGTAATGCTTGAATAGGGGTAAATCTTTGCTTCTGGAGCAGAGAAGTTGAGAAGTGTGCTCAGTAGAGAACATTGGCCATATTACAAGGATTTGGCATTAGGCTGCAGATTGTAATAACTACAGCTGGATAGTGTGGGGAGAGCTCTTCTGCAAAAAAAAATCTCAATGGTCTGCTCAAGTTGCCCTTCAGTTGTGTGGCTGTAATATCTCTATTCGAAAAATTTATGTTAAAAATCTGTTTTACGCTCATGCAACTGAAAACAATAGCATCATGCTGGTGTAAAACAAGAGATTGGATTTAATCATGCTTCTTTCAAAACAGAATGACCAAGTTGGACGTGGGTTTACTATGTTTCCTTCTGGAAAATGTAGAAGCTGGGTGGAAGCTCTATTTGAAGTCATTAATATTACAGAGTCTTTGAGTGAAGCATCCCCTGGCTTACTATAATGTTTTAGTTCAGTGTGTCCCTTCATGTCTATGCTCGTTTAACGACAGACAGTTCTGGAATGAAGGAGGAGGCAGGATATTGCAAATATTAGCTGAATGAAAACAACATTTGCTGCATTCAAAAAGAGGTCTGACGTGGTATTTTGAACTTTCTGTGGTCCACTTACCATTGGGTATGGTTTTGCTGAATGCAGAATTTAAGCCACTGTGGCCCGCCAGCTGCTGTCACTGGTCCTCATACAGAGCATTCTGCATCACTCTCTCCCTCTCCTGTTCGCTTTTAACACATAGTATAAGGGGGTATCCCTTGATTGGGAGGCAGAAGTTTAAAATATTGCTACCTCGTTCTCTTCACCCTTGACTTCAGAGACGCTCCACTACTGTCAGGCCTGTGGGTAAAGACGACAATCAAACTTGCAGTTGTTGTCCTCTCTCCTCCCTGAAACTGGGGTCTTCATGTTGCTAGTAACATCTAAAGGACTTTCCCTATGAATAAAGTCTGAGAAGGGTAAAAGTGTAAAAAGGCATCAATGCCACGCTCATGATAATGATAGGAAGAAAGAATAAGGGAAGTCTGGTTTTCTTTTAGGGCTTGGCACATCTTCATGCTCACCATGTTATCCATCGAGATATTAAAGGACAGAATGTCCTTCTCACAGAAAATGCAGAAGTAAAACTGGGTAAGTTTCCTTAAACGTGTGCTAGAAACCTGTGCATAAGAAGTGAAGATTTCCATCTTGTCTCAAAGGTAACCTTCAGTAACCTAAGAGCCACAAATATGTCAAGTAGCATTGATGCTTGTGTTTATAAGGTGTCTGACATGTAGAAAGAGCTGAAAACGTGACATGTTCTGCAAGGATGTCACTCACAGCCTGTGGGGAGTACAACTACTGGGCAGTTAAACACAGAACCTGTCTAGAAAGTCACAGCACCATCAGGCCTTCACAGCAGATCCTGGCGTGCGAAGACTTCCAACATAAAAAAGTTGGGGGAATAAATTATGCTAATCCATTTCTGTAAGGGAAGTGGTATTAGAGATTTTAATAAAAATGAGAATAGGTGAAATTACTCGTGCGTCGGGGCTGCCACTGAATGGTAGCTCTTGCCAATAGTCATCTGTCATAAATGCCGGAGAGTTTACTAATTTCCTTTTCTAGCTGTGACATATCAGTGTTGACAACTTCTGACTTCCTAAGACTAAACTCAAGTACGTATCTCCCTTGAGGAGGGGACATCTTTCATGTTTTGGGAAGACATCACAAAGAATGCATGGCAATGATTTAAAGGAGCAGTCTCAAGGAGAGCAATTCTCGTATTTGGGATGATCTTCGTGCTCCCTCTCTCTTTAACCGAAAGAATTCACTGTAGAGTTGGAGAACAAAAATAATAAACATGGCCTGTGGATGTGGGGTAGGATGTTTGGCTGGAGCAAGTAAAATTAAGTACTTTAAATCTCATTATGGTTTAACCTTATGTCGAAATCCTTGTTTCACTGAAGTCAAAGGGAGTTCTGCTGTTGTATTAATTGAAGGCAGGATTTTGCTTGTAGTCTCTAAAAGGTATGTACTAGTTTTCAATTATTCCCTCTTAAAACTGGCAAGATGGGGAATTTGTGTGTGTTTACGGTCTTGTATAGTTACTCTTCCCACCATTCTTCGCATGGTTGACAAGAAAGTTAAACCTTTCTAACTCAGGGTAAAATTAAAACAGATTTACTAAGTATAACAATTAAAAAAAAAAAAAAAGTTGTTTCCAGAGAGATTTAGCTCATGTGTCTTACAGTAAAAAAGCTAGAAACCCAAGAGGTCCTTAGTCCAGTTCTGTTCCACTTCAGCATAACTTCCCATCAGAAGCACAGAGCACATGACGATCCCAAAGGTCAGGTCCAACTTATTGTTGGAGAAGGTTTGCAGAACAGGCACATTAAATTTTAGTAGCACAAAGGATTGTAGTTTGCAGATGATCTGCAGTGAGGTAACATAAGTGAGAAAATGTGTTCCCCGATGGTAACCATAGGGCTGTCTCCTTTCAGTCCTTTCTTTTCCCTGATATTTTGTCTTCTCTGTAAACAGCACTCAAGTCTATGCCCAGTGGATCCAATTAGTTTATCTTAGAGGTTTGTTCAAAGAAAAATACAATCACATAATTATTGGTTGTGTGGGCCCTTCTCCATATCTGAGCAAAACCATTTTGCTATGCAATCCTGACGAAAGTAACACCCTTCTCAGCACAAAGAGCACCACAACATTCTGTCATTATAATGAGTCTAAGATCAGAATAAACTGGTATACTTTCCAGCTTGTTCTAAGGTAGTGTTTGAATGTAGGGAAGGAGTTATTCCAAACACCTCAAAATGAAGTGATGTGATAGTTCTTTCCAGCTTTCACGAATGGCCATACTGGATACATCCAAATTCGCCTTGTCTGTGGATACTATTTTTTCTTTTCAGATACTAGTTAAAGACCTCAAGTCCTACTCAATGTAGTGTTTAGATTAAGCATAGATTATTCTGTAATGTCTTCCTAGAGCAATTCCTGTGCTGTAACCTGCCAGATTTAGCATGCTGTTTATTTGATCCAAAAGGCAGTTAAATTTCAACTATTGGACAAGATGTACTGGAGGAACTCAGATTTGATATGCATTGTAGCCCAAAGGTTTGGTATTCTAAACAGTATGAATGTAACCAAGCAAGCACTCTGCCACGTGGATACAACACCTCATTAATTTCTTTACCTCTGCTTGGCTTTTCAGTGGATTTTGGTGTAAGCGCTCAACTGGATAGGACTATTGGGAGAAGAAACACATTTATTGGCACACCGTATTGGATGGCGCCTGAGGTCATTGCTTGTGAGGAGAACCCAGATTCTACATACGATTACAGAGTAAGCATTACAACTCTGCATAAGGTAGCAGAACGTGCAGGTTATTGTTGAAATCCTGCTCAAATACTGCATTTGAAAAGTTCAAACTTCCCTCCTTTTGAACAGTGATACTGTTGGAACTGTACTAATAAGAAGTATTTGTAATATGTGGGTGGTGGCTTTTTAAGAATGGAGTTTCATTATGAATATTTTTTTGTGAATTGTTAATACATGAAATACACTTTCATGAACTTCTATGCAAAAAAAAAAACCCTGATATATGGGTATTGCAGGTCAGGATAGAAAAGAAAGGAAGAGGTAAATTTGGAAGGAATACTTGAAGTAGTGTAATACTAATATGACATGTTACTGCTCTCCTCTGTGATAGGGCTGTTCTACTCTGTACTTAGCTGCTTAACCTGAGTTAATTGGCAAAAATTAGTATCACTTCACTCAGTTATGAGCATATGACTGCAAGAGGTTTCCCATCCCGTAATGATTTCTGGTCATTTGCAGGGTGGCTGAAGTGAGAAGGCCCATTGCTTCTTGTCCCATCACTGGCCATCACTTAGAAGTGTGGCTTGGTCTTCTTTACTCCCCTCTCATCAGGAGTTTTTATGCATGTATGAGATCCCTCTGAGCCTTCCGTTCTCCAGGCCGAACACTTCCATCTCTCTCAGCCCAGAGCCTGGCAACTCCAACCCCTTAAACATCTTTGTGGCCCTGCACTGCACCCACTCCGATATGTCCATGACTTCCTTGTGCTGGGGAGCCCAAGAACAGCTATCCAGCACTTTTTCTGGTTCTCGTCCTAACTCTTATAATATGCTGATGCTGTTCCACAGAGACTTATGAAGTTTATTCTTTGTCCTCTGGCCTGTTTCCAGTGGTGTTGTCACTTATAATGCAGGATGTTTTCCAGGGATGGCTTTCTGAGCAGCCATCTTCTGAGTGACCCTCCGGTCGCTCTCTTGTTCAGATGCTCTCTTGGTTGTCACTTTGCACCTCTCATTCTGATTGTGGCTTCAGAAATATTTCTTATCAGAACCTGTTATTGCTTCCATTTTCTAGTGATTCGGAGGCTGTGATTCTCCCTTGCTGAGACCTTCTGCGCTGCTCTGGCAGAGTGAGGTCACTTTGTGTGAGTGTCAGTCACGACCAAAGAATGTTCTTGGATTTTATTTTTCATACCATGGAAATCTTCTACTGAAACCTCAAGAAATTAATCTCTTGTCTTCATTCCCTGCTCCCAGTTTCTTTCCTTTTCAGGATGTGTACTTTTCAGTAGATATAAGCATAGGAACATACACTCCTAATTCTTGAGGTTTCTTTGCCTTCAGTAATAATCACAGTTCATCTGCGCGCATTTATCTCTGCTTCTGAATAGATTCTGCAGATGGTAGTTTAAAACGGATCAGTGGAGGGTTTTGGAAGCAGTTATGCAGGCAGGGCTATGAGTCAGAAGGTGGCATGGGGCCGGTCTTTTCTACAGAGATTTATAGCTGATATGATGAGCAAAGTAGCAGGAAGTCACTTTGTAACTTCTTGCTGATCCAGCTATGATTTAAAAAAAGAGAGAAAGATTATAACAAATTAGTAAAAATATCTACGTACACTGACCTGTAGAAACACTGCTGTTATCCTCCCTTTCACCTGTGTGCCTCTCACACTTTGAAACTCCAAACAAAAACTCTTTGTAGCCTGCTTGTTTCTCCCATTGTCCCCAAAACCTGCAGTACTACCCCTTGAAGACTTTTCTAATTTTCAGTCATTTGCTTAATAACAAGTCAGGATCGTGAATCTATTAAATTCCCACCAGTTTTGTTGTAAAATCCCTCCACGATCTGTGATGCAAACTGGTTTTCAGCTTGTGTAAGGCAGTTCAGGGCAGCTGGACTGAGAAGGCTGAGCTGATAAAGCCAGATTTAGTTCAAGTGCCAGGCTGCGTATGAGCTCCTGTTCAAGTAATGGTATATTGCTTCTAATCTTTGAGGGTTTGTCTTCTGCCGCTCCCTTTTTTTAAAGAATAGTTTTAGAGAAGCCCTGCAAGTTGGTTTGGTCACGTGCCTCTAATTTGGCTACATTTAGACATGAAAATAGTAAGATAATGCACATGATTAATCAGGTGGAAACCTGCGAAATTTTTGCAGTCGCTGGTAGTATTTCCGATTTACCTTCCATGATCAAAACCTGGCCCTTAGCATCCAGCTGAGCTGATAAAGGGAACTCCAGTGGAAGTTAACTGAGCTGAACATATACTGAGGCGTAAATCTGCCTGTGTGACACGCTCTCCTTTCATGTGCCCAAAAACATGTGACTGGAGACTTTGTAGGCAGAAAAAGTCAGACCCCAAGGCCTGACTATAATTCCTGTTCCATCAGCACAGAAATTCAGCAACGACCGCTCTGAAATAAGCGTTAAGACCAAGAGTGTTTTTGGCCAGGAGCCGGGGGGTGAGGCACTGCTGTGTCTCACTGCCTCATGAGAACAGATTAAAAGATTTAAAACATATGTTTAAACGGTGCCTGCTATATTCTGGCTCTTGTTTTCTGAATGCAGAAGGTCTGCATTTTGGGGCTGGCTGCTTAAATGATGAATCAGCTGTTCAGAGTTGTATGGGAAATGGGAAGCTCCTGGCTGTTAGTACATTTCCTAAAAGCTCAGTAGGGAATGGGAGGGAGCAGAATGTATGGCACTCCAACTGAAATGACCTGATCCAGGAGAAATCTAGGGAAACTGTAAAAACAAAACCCCCCCCCCCCCCAAACCAAAAACCCAAAAGAAAACAAAACCAGACAAAACAAAGCTTGAATGCTGCAAGTTGCAATGTGCAATGTTTCTTTTCCTGCAGAGTGACCTGTGGTCTCTGGGAATCACTGCTATTGAAATGGCCGAAGGAGCTCCTCGTAAGTGATTTGGTATAAAAGTGAAGGTGTCTATGCTTTGTGAAGATGTAATGTGTCAAAATAACTCATGCTTGGCTAATGTGCAGATGTACAGAATTCTGGTTCTGGCTATATCTTTAAAAATAATCTATGAATTTTCCTTATTTGGGCTCTTCTGCCTTCCTCTTCCTTTTAGACCCTTTAAGTCTATATTTTGATTCCTTGCTTTCATTTCCTAGGGAAACTAAAATTTTTTCTTCGAACTCTTGCTAGCATCACTTGTTGATCACTGCCTGAGGGTACAGCTAAGCAGAAGTGATTTACACCTTAGCGGAAAAAATTGACAAAGGTGGCTTTGGGTTTAGGTCACTGCAAAAATATGACTGTGGGAGAAGCTAGGCCTAAAGGTTAGATTTTTACTCTGGGACTGACTTGATTCTCACAGGTTTTGGGAAGGATACTGTATTTGCTCACATAATGGCTTCAGTCCATGACCACATTCTCAACGTGACAGCAGATTGCTGTAGCTTTACAGCCTGCCCTCGCCTGCCAGCTGTCCCCCTTCCTCATCCCGTTAGCCTCTCGCAGCCGTTGGGCAGAGATCCATGGCTGCAGCGTGGCTGCAAAGACCTTGTGCATTTTTGTTTCCACGGAGGACTGGTTGCTTTGCGCCAGTGCCCGCGAAGCAGATGTGAAGTGATGGAGTATCTGGTCACTGCTGAGAGCTCAGGAGATGAAATAAATTATACTCTGGCCTGAGCTTGAGAGTTTGTAGGCTGTGTTTTTAAAAGAAACACACTTGGCTGTTCTCCCATCAGGGTTCGTTTTCAGCAGTGCTCCGGAGCCAGCTGGAGTTCAGGAGCACTTTCAGACACTGTGCTTCAGCCTAGCTGAAGCTTAGTCCTGAGACATGAGTCCCTGGGGAGTCTTCTTTGTGAGAGACTTTGTAGCTTTGCATGCTAATTCCCTGTGCCACTTGTATTTCATGTTTTCACTAGTTTTGGCAGGGAAATGCTATGGGTTCTGTTCTGTTGTATTGTGTTTTATTTACTGTAGCACAACAGTGTCTGGGACCCAGAGCTAGAAAGCAGACTTATTCTATCCCCCATCGCCACTGTGTCACATGCTATTGAAAATACAAACGAAAAATTCAAACCCAGAACCCAGATGTGAGAAACGACGGCAGGTGGATGCAGGCAGAGGAATTAATAGAAGACAGTGAAGGCTTTACCAGACCACAGCCTTCTCACTTTTACTAGTTCTGTAATGCTGTAAGTCCATTCCTATTAAGAGAGTCACTGCTGAACACCTATATATCATAAGAAATCAGCCTCCGCAAAGTTCTTATCAGTTGTCATTCAGTAGCTCTGTTTTGTGAAGGAAGACCTCTGACACTCGATATTTCTCATGACCAATGGAGCACACTCATAATTCCATACAAAATGCCTGTGATAGATGAGATGTGATGGTATTTACCTTCTGCGGCGTTCTTTGTAGCTTCAACTTTCCACAACAGTAACGCTAAAGAGAAGTACATTGGCTGGAGAGAAACCAGTGTCTGAATGCATGAGTAGAATCTGTTGCAGATTGTCTAATAATGGGGCTCACACTCCTGAAACACAGAATAGATGAAATGTGTGCTTAGTTATTACGCTCTGCGCCAGTTACACAGTTCATGAGCTCTCCGCTTCGCATCAGGTTTCCTTCATCCTGCATTTTCTCTTATGCCATGAACGATGTAGCTAAGTTTGTTTAAAATTTAGCTTATCATTTATCTGAACCACAAGCCAGACATAATAACCTAGATAAGTATTTCAGTCCCAACTTTCTGTTATTTATGCGAAAACACCCTTTGGTGTATTAGAAAGGTGAGCTTTTTTTAATGTCCTTCTGAAGCCTTACATTAAAAAATACGGAGAAAGTTGTACTTGTCCCTGCCATGCAGCCTTTCTTTCAAATCTCTTTTAACTGGCAATAACAGCATATTGTCATGAAAGGTTTCTGTGTGCTCAGAGACTTTATTTCTTGGCTGCAGTATGAATTTTGTTGACTAACAGTGCGGTTCTGCGGCGGATGCTGTGCTGCTGGAAGTGGAGTGTTTGTGAAGGACTGCTCCTCTCTGTCGGGAGAACCAGGCTCCTGGCCCGGCTGTGTCAGCGTGGTTAGGCTGTGGGAGGGACACGGCGGGGACATGCACCCTTCAATAGCTTGTGGTTTCCTTTGCAGCCCTGTGTGACATGCACCCCATGAGAGCGCTCTTCCTCATCCCACGGAACCCGCCCCCAAAGTTGAAATCCAGAAAATGGTAAAAAGATGTGTAAAAACTGTATTTTTGCATTTGGCTTAGGAGAATTCTGAGCTCTCTTGTCTGGAGACAATGGTCTTGTTAAATCCTACAGTGATCTGTGAAGTCTTTCCTAGGATGTTTCTAGTGCTGCGTTAAGCCACAGGTGCAGATGTAGTTTACCTTTGAGAAGCAACACCTTTCTTTTCAACTCTGCCTGAACTGCGGCAGTCATTGCAGTTGCAAAAGTTCGGCACGGGTGGCTGAAATTGTGGGGCAGGCAAGGCTTAGATGGGCTAGTTGGGGTCAGTGCTTTGTCAGAAGGCTGCATGGACATTGTGGGGCTAATGGAAATCACTGTGGATTACAGAGACTTAGTGTGTCTTTTAAATGAAGTGTATAAAGAAAATCTTTACCATATCAAAAAGGTCAGGGCATTTTTGTAAAAGTTGCGTTGGCCAGATTGTGGTTTTTTGATCCAGATGTAAATTCAGGGTAACTCCACTTGGAGGGCGGTTGAGGTGGAGTTCCCCATCCTTCGGCCTCAGCACTGTGCTGGTCTCAGGCGGCACACCAGTGGCAAGACTCAAATTGTCTCGTGCAGTTCCAGCGCAAAAGGAAACCTTGCAAAGCTAGTGCTTTCCATCACTTGGGGGTAGCGCTTGGTGCACAAGGTGAAAAGGTTTATTGTTTTCCTCCACTTTTCTGTCTTTTTCAGGTCAAAGAAATTCCTAAACTTTGTCGAAAGCTGCCTTGTAAAAAATTATTTGCATCGTCCGTCCACTGAAACCTTGCTTAAGCATTCTTTCATCCGAGACATGCAGAATGAACGGCAAGTGCGCATCATGCTGAAAGACCACCTGGACAGGACCAGGAAGAAAAAAGGAGAAAAGGGTAACATGGCAAAGACAAAATAAAAGGCACTGCAGAGAGTAGGTCCTCTTCCAATTTTGGCAGCAGCTTACAAGGCGGATGCAACTGAAATACTAGAACAGGAAAACTGAGAAAGTGTTGTCCCTGATAGCAGTGGGGCCATTTTGAAGATCTCTGCCAAAGCCCAGGTCCTTAATGGTGGGTTTAAGTCTTTGGAGCCTCACTGACGCTGATTGACTGTAAGCAACCCTAATGCTAACGTGAGCGAGGAGTTCAAGTCTAGGACCCTAATTTCTTGAGTATCTAAGTAGTACTCAACAAGTGTTTCCTGATCTCTTAGTTAAACTCTCTGTCCCCAGTCCATTTAATTTACCTGTTGCATCTCCATGTAATTTTAGCTTGTGAGTTCTTTGGGGGCAGAAGCGTTTTGCAGTGGAGTGCACAAAAGAGACCTCAGGAAGGCCTCCAAGCTCCAGCAAAACACGAAAGGGGATAATGAATCATCTACTTACAGGGTGGCTGAAGAAAAAGAGAGAATCTGAGTTTTTTCCAAATGCCAGACTTACTCTTCAGAGCAAAAGCTGGAAGAGGCAGTGCTGGAGCGAGGATGATACTTGTATAAATGCCTGTGCGCAGCAGACTAAGGGCTGTGCAAAGTGGAGAGAGAGCCATAGCCTGTTGCCCACCAATTTTTCCCTGCCCCCTCTCTCCTCTTCCTTTTCCGTATATTTTATACTGGCAGGGGCACTGTGCAGATCAGTGACTATGAGGGCAAACTCGGAAAGCACTATACAGTCGGAAAGTGACTTATAAACTCCAGGTACTGATATGACAACAGGGATATTTGTGCCTAAAATGAAACTGCTGTTGCAACGTAGATTTACTGACTCCAATAGTAGTTGCAAATTCTGCCGCTTCTTTTCAGCTATGAATCTCAAAGCACATTCAAATGGAAAGATAGCAAGTAAGAGTTTCTCACAAATGCCCTTGGGCAGGGTCAGGAAGCGTAATGATAACAATCGCTTCTTGATAGATAGTTATATTTTTGCCTGAGAATTGTTATTTTTAATCAAAGCTCCCCTGAAAGGGAGTGAAATTGTCAGACTATACAGTTCAAGACAGGGACTTAAAAAAAAAATTAAGACCCACTTTAGCATCCCATATAGCCAGCAATGCAGAGTAGGGCCAGTTTGAAATTATCCCTTAAAGCTGCCTTTGTGTAAGTCTTGCAGAGAACTTTAAAAGCGTGGATCAGCTTCTTCTGAACCTCTGTGCTAAAACTAGCATCAATTTATTATCCCTGTTTCTTTTTTTTAATTAATTACTTTAATACAAAAGGAAACCTGGATTTACTGAACGCCTCAGCTTAGACATACAACAGGTATACAAGAGCAGAGAAGGGCAGTACAAGTCTTTTATGTCCTATCTAAATTTCTTTCTGAAGAACTGCTGGTGTTGTTATGGGGGTTGGATTTCTCTGTGGGTTTAGCCTAATTTATTTCAGATTATGGAAGTAGGTTAGTTTTGCAAAACCAATACAGTCAGTCAAGGGAAAAGGTGGGAGTGTGTAAAGGGGCTGCCCTGAAATATTATCTGAACTAGATTTTGAATTATATATGTGGATATCTTACCCCCCCCTCAGCCTCCCAGTGCGACCTGTGGCTTTTAAATTCCTGCTAAACTACATGTAGTTCAGGTTCAGTGCTCAGAAACAAAGTTCAAGATCGTATCTTAAATAACAGCATCCTCCACTGGGGTTTGTTTATTCTCTTTTTTAGAAGAAACGGACTATGATTACAGTGGAAGTGAGGAGGAAGATGATGAGCTGAATGAAGATGAAGGAGAACCAAGGTTAATTTTATTACTGGAATGGGAAATTCAACTGCCCCATCTGTTCTCATTGAAGGCAGCCCTCCTCAGCCAGAATGGCTTTCTTAACTTGCACTGAATCCCTTATCTCCTGTATCCCCTCTGGCAGCTTTAGTTGTTTTGTAGCTATCAAATATAGTGGCTGAGTATAAGATGTCTGTAATAAGCTGCTTCTTAGTTCCCCTGCAAGAGGGAGGGAACTCTCAAATGAAGGACCTAATAATCAGCTTCAGGCTGTTTTGTAGCACAGTAAGTGTGGATGCGTAGTCAACATGCTGGAGATTATCAGAACATCTTAATTTGCTAACACAGGACAGCAAGCAGTTCCCAGTGCACCTTGTGTTCTGTCTTTAATGTTACGTTTAGTCATGCAGAAACCTCCCCTCTGTTTCAGCTCCATAGTTAATCTACCGGGGGAGTCTACTCTCCGCCGTGAATTTCTGAGGCTGCAGCAGGAGAACAAAAACCGTTCTGACCCTCATCGCCAGCAGCAGCAGCTGAAGGACCAGGAAAAATACAAGAAGCAGCTGCTGACAGAGCGGCAGAAACGGATCGAGCAGCAGAAGGAGCAGAGGAGGCGGCTGGAGGATGTAGGGACTGGCTTGTATTGTTGTTCCATGTCTCATCACAAATAAAAAATGTGCCTGTAGAGAGTAGGCTTTGAAAGGCAAGAAGGCTGTGTTAAATTGTCAGCACGACCTAGATTGTAGTCTTTAGCCTTGGGAGAACTGTTGTCACTTTTGAACACAAGGATTTTAAATTATTTTAAATGGGCTCTGTCGGTTTCCTGCTGACAACCTGCCCTGAGCTTTGGGAGCAGAAGAGGAAGGGCATTTTGCTTGAGTTTGTTTGGCGGTGCAAGCCCAGGCAGATGGGATGAGAGATCCTGATTTCTTTCTCATGTGCATTGCCCAGCTCAGAGTCTGTCTGTCCGATCCAGGGTCCTGGCCCTGCTTCTGTTTAAGATGTTACAAGATAGCTTCTGCCTTTTCAGCTGTCTGACACACCATGGTGTTGGAGGCATTGCTAGATAACCAACATGCCTCTTCTCACGAGCATCTGATGAAATTCAAGCATTGTGCAAACACTCCGGAGCTGGCATTTGTGAAGCACAGTGCTGCTCCAGCAAAACGGGGGGGCTCTGGAAAAACCCTTCCGTCTCAAAATGACAGGAAGACATTTGTCATTAGATTAGCTGCCAGCCATCACAGAGATCTCACATGCCTGCTTAAATGAATGGCAAATCTGCCCTCGGCTGCCAAAAGGGCAAAGGTTTCACTTCAAGTCTGGCAGTCGTCGTGGTGGAGCTTGTGGCTGTCTGCTTTTGCTGTGCAGTGTATCAGGTATCCCCTATCGGTGACAGCATAGCAGGAAACAGGCCTTGTGATTAATGAACACTGGCATAAGTAATTGGTGGGTACAGAAGTAAAGTAAAATGTGCGATGTTATTCCCTGGCTCTCTTCCAGCATCAGAGGCGAGAGCAGGAGCTACAAAGGCAGCAGGAGTGTGAGCAGAGGTGGCCAGAGGCTAAGGCCATTCAGAGGAAAGAGGAGAGGTGTAAAGAAGACAAAAGGGCTGTGGAAGATGAACGGTTCATAGTAGAAGGACAGAAGAAATCAGAAAAGAAGCAGGTAAGAAAAGTGTTTACTGACAGCAATTCACAGCTCCCTGTTCCTGTAGCTGATGTCTTTCTCGGTTCCGAGGGTGTTCGCATCCTCTGAGTCACAGAACAGAGGGGGACTTTTTAAATGCATTTACTGCCTCTTGTTTTCAGATTCAGCCTTCTTTTGAGTTAACTTATGTGTTACTTATCGTCCTCCTTACCCTACTGCCTCTCCCACATCTGTCCCTGCCATTTCTCTGTGCTGAAATGGTTTTCAGTCACTTCAATCTGATTTAAAATGTCTTTACCCTGAAAACTTCCAGAAACAGCTCAACTTAAGCTTAAATCTCCAGTCTCCAGTTTCTGTTCAGGTTGTAGTCAGGACTGTTTATTTTTCACAAACAAAAACAGAGCAGAGGCTAATTTTAATGCTGAAGTCTCATTGACAAGTCTGGCACCTCGGCGACAATGTTTTTCTAATGTTTCAGCAACAGACTGATTTGTAATCAAACAGAAGCACGGGGTGTTTGATTAAAGCCCTCTGGTTTTAGGGAAAGTACAAAGGAAGAAATAGGATTTTCTGTTGTGCTGTCTCAAAAGCCAAACAGAGTGTTTGGGGTCACTTTATGCTTCCTGTTGCTCAGGGTTGTGGCTTTTCTGTCAGCCCTGCTGGAATTGTGCTCGCTTTGTTCTCTAAAAAGGCAGTATTTCCAGTGGTCAACTTGGTTGGTCCTCCAAGGCATTCTTCTCTCTGATGTTCATCACTCTTTGTTTTCAGAAGGTGGAAGATGTGCAGCATAACAGGAAGGTGCCTCGAACTCTCCCCAAAGATCAGACACAGCTGCTGTCTCTCCAGCATGACCACAAGCAGAAGAAGAAGGAGCCTTCTAAGAGTTCCCATTCAGCAGTGCATCCTCCATCAAGCAGCACAAGCAAAGAGGTACCACCTCAGCCAATGTAGCATTTTGGTGCTTTCCAGTTTATGATGCGGTGGTAATGCTGCAGCAGAGAACAGGCTGATCTTTAAACCTAAATCTGGAGCTCGACCTGTGTCTTACTACACACTTATGCTACACTAGCGTTTGGTTTCCAATAATGTAGAGGGTAAGGGAAAGGAGAGGTTGCTCTGTCACTTCTACTTGTGTTCAGAGAAGGGTTTGACTGGTGAATGGGGAAAAAAGGTCCTTCTGGTCAACCAGGTGTCTTTCGCTTGTCTTCCAAAGAGTAATGAATTAAGGTAGTATCATCAAGGCTTAACAGATGTCTTTGTCTGATTATAGGGTTCATAAAATTGACCCAGACACAGAATGGTGTCATGCCTCCCAAGCACAGATCTCTGTGCCCCAGTGTCAGGCTGTAATGCCTTTTCTTGTTGTCTCCCAGGATTTTAGGTAGGTAAGAGTCGATGGATCAGGGGTAGCCACACGTAGTCCTTGATAAAGACTGTAACCCATGTCACTCTCTTGCTAACCCTGAAAGTATTTCTGCCCACCAACTCATTCTGTTTACTGTTATCATATTGTGAAAAGCTATGGGTCCATTTCACGTATGTTATCTCATCATTCCTAGCACACTTATTTTCCTTTATGTTATAATCCCAACTTGTGAGCCCAGTTCTACAGCTGGTGTGATTTGTTGTGTTACTAAAGCCTGGGTTGATGTCAAAAATCTCAGCAGCTCACAGGTGCCTCCTCGGGTGGCTGTGTGTAAGTAGTGGATGTGATGGTCTCTGCATTCACGGCAAAGTATCTTCCCAAAATACCCAGGCAAAGGCGTGAGGAGAGCTCATGCACATGTATGTGGGAGGAATGCAGAGCACTGCTTCTTAACATCTTGCTGCAGTCTTTGAGCAAGTGCCCTCTTTGTCACCTCTGTGTGAGCGTGCATGTGTGCATGGATGCTGCAGCTGGTTCCCTTGGCTGCAATTTTCTATATTGATAAACAGTTAAAAGAAACTGCTAGGATTGTTGAAATGAAGAATTCTGGTAACTGAAGAGAGTCTGCAAACAGCTAAGCAGCCATTGTGAAATCAGAAAAACAAAAGATTGCTTCTGGTTAGGGTAGCAGTTTGTAAAAACGGGAGAATAATTCTGTTTGAAGTACAACTTAAGTGTCAAAGAACCAAATGCCCTAGCTTCAGAGGCTTTATTGCATTGACTGGTTAAACAAATCATTACTGAAATTTGAATGAACTCCTATTGAAATCAGTATTTGTTTGATGGTGGAGGGCTGGGTCTTATTTCAGCTGGGGAGTAAATTGGGTGTGGACAGAGGAGTAAGCTGCTTTTGCTAAATACACAACATCAAAGTCAATAGAAATGCTTTGCCTTTGCTAGGCTTTCGGTGGGTGGGGAGAAAATGCAACTCAGTTGAGTTAATTTAACTTTCTTTTCTACTTCATTGTAGTTAGAAGTCAAAAGAACTGCAAAATGTCAGCTTAAATACTCATCTGTGGTTTTGGCATGTGTTTTGTAAATGACCCCTTTGTAGCAGAGTGAAACGTATTACGGAATTTAGCGTGCAGTCATTTAACTTTTAATTTAGTGGTGAAATAAAATACCACTAGTTGCAGATAAAGTGCTGCCTGCCCTTTAGGTTCACAGCGCAAGGCTCTTGTTGTTACGGCTACCATAATATACTCTAGTTTTAAGGGCAAATGATTTTACAATATTACTTACTTAGTCTCAGAACATCTTGGAAGTCACAGATCCTTCCACTAAAATCATAATTAGTGGTACACGGGTGCATTTTTTTGGTTGACGTTTGAGACTTCATAATTATGTCAGCAGTCATAATTGTTCACAACAACTTAAAAATGCTTTAAAGTTTTGACTGTGTTTAACAGTGATAACTCAGTGAATTTGTTCTTGTTGGCATTGATCTCTCCCGGTTTACCAGGCAAAGAGATGATAGCTTCTGTGTTGGGAGAGCTCTACACAGGGATAGAAATAGCCGGCTCAGGAGCGAGTTTGCTCGCATACTTTTTAGGGCTCATTGGCATTTGCAGGACCTGTTACTGATACACAAAAACTCTCCGGAATTATCATTGCATTGAGGCATTAAGAACAAACAAACTGAAACCCCCCTAAAGCCCTCCAAAGCTTCACGTTCCACGTTTGGGGCCACAGAACCCTTTCTTGGGAGTTCCTAATCTTCGCCATTGCGCTGCTCCTGTCGTAGGCAGGTCAGGGCAGGTTTCCCCTGCTGTGTGCAGATGTGGGCTCACTCTGTGTTGTGTCTGGTCCCGCCAGCACTGGAGCTAATGAGCTGAGAGGCAAGGACTCCAAGCTCAGGCTTGATGCTGCACTAGTTCAGTGCCTGGATAGGGGCTGCTGGCATCAGTTCTGGGAGACAAGAGTGTTGGCTGCATGAGTTTTCACCTGGATCATAATATATTGCATGCAAGCACCCTTTGGGCACTGAGGTAGTAGGTAAATTATCATACCTAGTTTAGTGAAACCACTCTAATTTTTATATTTTCTTTCTTGCTTATGGTAAGATTTGCCTTTCGTTATTAGGAGTTGCAAGTAATGAAAATCTGGCCTCAAGAGTAATGTAACGATGGAGTTCACTGGGGCTAGAATTTCATGGTATTTGGTTGTGGTTGCTTGTTTTAATGTTTCTTTTGTGGAGGTTTTTTTGGTGTTCTTTTTTTCCCTAGTCAAGATCTATGAGACTAAGTGGAATCATTTTCCATCTCCTCAGCAGTTTCCTGGGCTGTGTTAAGAATATGCTTACCTTCCTGATGTAGGCACAAACATCCAGATATAGTGAGAGATGCCATTAAGAATGCCCACCCAGGCACAGATAACGGAGTGTATTTATGGCATTAAACTCTAGTTTAGTGTGTACAGCTGTTTCTAGGCTCCTGAACTGGAGGATATGCTAAAGATCTAACCTAGAGAATGGGAATTAGTCATGTTGAATGAAACTTGAAAGAGCAGTGGGGTCAAAACCCTAGGATAAAGATTTTTATAATGAGCAATTTTCTCAGGAATAAAAGGACCTTTATTCTTTCTAGATCGTGTTGCTTAGTCTGTTCCATAGTGCAAGTAACATACCAAAAGATAGTCTTAAAAGCGTTTTAAAGTAGAAAGCAACATGCAGCAATGTCAACGTTGTAGAAGGGGGTAATAAATGCACAGCAAAACAGGCTGCATGTTGTCAAAGATAAGTAAATACAGACAGATGATTCCTCCCAGCGAAAATCCCAGCCTGCAGCGAACGGGATGGCCTGGAATACAGCAGACGGCAACTCAGGCCCTTTTCCTTGTTGCGGTTGGGAAACTTGATGGAAAAGGAAGGGTTGCAAATGGAGAGGCAATACTGGTTCGTATTGTGCCAGGGCTGACCTCTCCCTGATGGGGAGGCCCATCAGAGTCAATGCACACCGTGCTGCTGTTGGAGAACATCCAGGCTGCGAAGCCTGAGGCTCAGTGTGCAACATGCTGCTGCTTTTCTCCTTCTCAGGCCAAGGACCAAAAAAAGAAAAGTGACAGCATCCAGCCTTCCCTCCAGTGGCCAGCGGTGCTGGGGCACGAAGCCACGCCACACACCAGGATGGGATCTGGCAGCAGTTCCAGCCCTTGCACCCCCGCGCCACAGAGAGCCGTGTTAGTACAGGTATGGTACTGCTGCCCCAGATGGGGAGGAGAAAGCATGGGTAGCTCCTAAGCAGAACAGTGCGTTGGAAACCTGATTCCCTTCGCTCCTGGCACAAAGGACTGAGGCCTGTGCAAACTGGCTCAGAGGTTTTTCGTGCCACCACACACTGCTAAGTACTATGTGGAATTATACTTAGGCACTGCAGATCAGGGTTAGATAACAGTTATTTTTATATACTTGATGCCAGATCGCTGATTCCGTGATATTACTCTTAGATTTTTCACTGAAAACCTGAATGGCTGTGCTGTTGCAGTCCCTGGATGATGTATTATTTATATGGTGCCATAAGTATATGTGGCACTTTACAGAACAAGTCCAAAGCCAGAATTTTTGTCCCTGAAGACCATATAAACAAGCAAGATTGTTAGTGATCTTATCAAATAATCTAGAAGTATATGGAAATGCAATAAGGACAGATGCAGAGGCAGATTTTGCCTGTGGATAGAGCTCAGAAGGTCTGTGACTTGAAAAATTTCAGTATTAGTTTTAGAAGCAGTACCTAAACAGTACCGGTACCGTGAAAGCACTCTGTTAAAGTTCTGCATTGGAACCCTTCTCGCAAAACATCTCAGTTCCTGCTGTACCTACCAGTCTGGGGAGAGGTGATTCAGGGGTCTCACAGTGTGCCCAAAATCTCATCTTCCTTTCAACATCCTACTCTTTCATAGTATATGAAATAAGGAGTTTAGACTGCAGTTACATTTTTTTCCTCCACTCTGTTTTGAAGGGACTGTAAGCATCTGTGAGCAGAAGAAAAATAAGACAGCAAGTTGAAATGGAATAAACTACTGGAAGTGTGAACACGGACCATTTAAGCTGGAAATCTCCACTTGCTTTGAAAACATGCAGTGGCAGGAATAATCTTACTGCCTTTACAGTTCCCCACAACACTTCCTTTGTGCATCCATTCATCCCCCCACAAGGATATAGTCATAGCACTTGTTTTATTCTTGGCAGCTCTCAGTTTGTGCTGGACTCATGGATGGATGGATATACAACTTTCGATCCATCTCTCCAGTTGCTCTGTGGAATTTAGCTGGTGCCACTCTGCTGTGGGTCCCACTCAGATCAGGCTTAGATATTGTTGGTGTCCTACTGTGGCATGTTGTGGCCTCTTCCTTGTGCATTGGATCTGGGAGTTAAAGGAGTAAGATCAGACTGCAGAGGAGGAGGAGTTGTTAGTTTCAGCTCAGCTGCTTTCAGAGTATGTTGTGCTGCCTCACTGCAAAGCCCTAGCAGCTGGGTGAGCCTGTGTACTTCTCTGAGGCTACCTCTGATTATGGGTTATTACTATGAGGTTAGGTTGTATTATTCCAAGCTTTTCTTAAGCTCGTTGCTGGCTACTGAAATCTTGCTTGGCATGCATGAGCTTCTGGCGAACATCCTGCATGGAAGATTGTAGAATCACAGAATGGCTTGGGTTGGAAGGGACCTTCCAACCCCCCTGAAGTGAGCAGGGACATCTTCAACTAGATCAGGTTGCTCAGAGCCCCGTCCAACCTGACCTGGAATGTTTCCAGCAATGGGGCATCTACCACCTCTCTGGGGAGCCCGGGCCAGTGTTTCACCTCACTGTAAAAAAGTTCTTCCTTATATCTAGTCTGAATCTACCCTCTTTTAGTTTAAAACCATTACCCCTTGTCCTGTTGCTACAGGCCCTACTAAAAAGTTTGACCCCATCTTTCTTAATAAGCCCCTTTTTACGGACTGAAAGGCCGCAATAAGGTCTCCCTGCAGCCCTCCCTTCTCCAGGCTAAACAACCCCAACTCTCTCAGCCTGTCCTCAGAGGAGGAGCTGCTCCATCCCTTGGATCATTTTTGTGACCCCCTCTGGACCCGCTCCAACAGGTCCATGTCCTTGTTGTGCTGAGGGCTCCAGAGCTGGAAGCAGCCCTGCAGGTGGGGTCTCACCAGAGCAGAGCAGAGGGGCAGAATCCCCTCCCTCGACCTGCTGGCCATGCTGCTGGGGATGCAGCCCAGGATACAGTTGGATTTCTGGACTGCGAGTGCACATTGTCAGCTCATGTCCAGCTTTTCATCCACCAGTACCCCAAGTCCTTCTCCACAGGACTGCTCTCAATCCCTTCATGCCCCAGCCTGTGTTGGTACCGGGGGTTGCCCCGACCCAGGTGCAGGACCCTGCACCTGAGCTTGTCCACGTCCCTCTGGATGGCATCCCATCCCTCAGGCATGTCAGCTGCACCACTCAGCTTGGTGTCATCTGCAAACTTGCTGAGGGTGCACTCAATCCCACTGTCTATGTCATTGATGAAGATATTAAACAGTACTGGTCCCAGTACAGACCCCTCACTTGTCACTGATCTCCATCTGGATATTGAGCCATCAACCAATACCCTCTGGGTGCAACCATCCAGCCAATTTGTCATCCACCGAACAGTCCACCCATCAAATCCATATCTATCCAATTTAGAGAGAAAGATGTTGTGGAGGACCATGTCCAGATAGATGACATCCATAGCTCTTCCCTTGTCCACTGATGTAGTCACTCCATTACAGAAGGCCACTAGGAAGAGCTGGAAGTTTGCTTTCCTAAAATCCAGGCTCCTGACTTTACTCTTTGCCTGACCCATATCCCTCAGGACTACGAACTCCACCAGTGCATGATCACTGCAGCCCATGCTGCCTCCAACCTTGACATCACCGATTAGCTTGCTTATGTTGGTGACCAACAGGTCCAATATCATATTCCTTCTGGTTGGGCTATTACTTGGCTTAAGAAGTTATCCTCCATGCATTCCAGGAGTCTCCTGGATTGCCTACAGCTCACGTGCTACTTTTCTAGCAGATGTCGGGGTGGTTGAAGTCCCCCAGCAGGATATGGATAGTGCCTTATAAAGAAAGATATGGAATTGCCTTAAAATCCATGCCCTCGTTAGCGGCTCCCTATACTGGCCGTGCCAAGCTCAGCATGTCCTGAGTCGGCCCTCTTCATAGCACCATTCTTCTGTTCTGCCTTTTTCTCAGGCTGTGCTTCACAGAGCACTCCGTAGCTCCTCCTTCCCCAAGAGCCAGGGTCCTCGCCAATCAGGCTCTCTGGCTCAGCTGTCCCCTATCCTTCTGCTTTTCTTCTCCGTGGAGCGAGTCTGTGGGAGGCAGGTAATAGCTGGCTGTTAGCATCTTTAAATCAAAGCTTCCCAGTGCCTTTTCTGTTCATGTTGCTGTTTGGTGATGGAATAATCACCATAGACAGCTGTTGGGTGAGGAAAGTCCCTGTTTCACCTGATAGCTCTTACCTGGGAAAATATTTGTGTATCTTCTCACATCCTTTTTTCCAGGGCCTGTTTGTCGTTTCAAGTCACGAGTATTTTAACCGGCTGAGTTGATGGCCTGGCTTGTAGCATCAAATCACTGGAGAGCTGTTGCAAGGTCTACAAGAAGGACATTTGTATCTTAGCCTTGGGCAGGGGGTGGCAGCTTCCTTGAGGCAAATATTTCAGCCCTGCAATAGAAGTGGGAGAGTCCACAGTTTATTGCAGGGCATTTGGGATTCTGCAGGAGCACAGTGGCTGTATAGAGGATAGTCCTGCCCTGTTAAAATGGTACTCCTGGCATGAAAGGAGCTATGTTCCAGGCTGGCAGTGTCACCTCGGACAAGTCACTTCATTCCTTTGCCCTGTCGGTGCTTCTCTGTTTGGTAGTACCTCTCCCAGCTGCTGAGGGGAGTGGTGAGGACTGAAGCGGTATTTACCAACCTCTTTCACATTCCATGATGGAAACTACACTATAAAAATTTTATGCTGTTTAAAGCGATGGTGTTACTTAAGCATAATAGCAGTAAGTGATACACAGTTGTTACCGTGTGATTTCACTCTCTGCTGGTAGCTGCCCTGTTCCCCACTCGCCAGTCACTGCTTCAGGTGATTAGAGGCTATGTGGACAGGGAGAAGCCAATCTGCACTCTTTACCTGCTGTGTTAGCATGGAGACCAGATGAACTTCAGTGGGTAATTTATAAATCCTCTGAAGGGTTGTGTTTCCTTTTGCTGGTTGGCAGCAGCTGTTGATGCTAATAGCGGCATGTTTGGATAAGCTGCCTGCATTAACTGTATGAAGCGTTAAGGCAACATGAGTGATGGGCCAGTTAGACACCTGGAGATTAAAAGACTCACAGCAATATACTTGTGAAGTTTGATACGTGGGTGCCTTGTTGATTTAAAATAAAAGTGAACTGAGGAATTAAAATGCAAGCTGAATTCATCACAGATGTCTATGCTGAAGAACTTCCAGCCAGGTTTGTCAGAGAGGGATCATCTGTCATCACTGCTCTGCTCAGACAAAAATGACTTCTTATTTTAAACTGTCATATTCTGTGAGATTTTTTGGCACATCCTGGTTGCCCAAATCTCTCTCAAAATTATTTCTCTAGAAATCTTAACACAGCCCCTGAGGTGCAGGGAGCATGATTTCTCAGTGTCTTGTGTCCTATCTGTCTGGAAAGGGAAGCGTGAGATATTACCAGATCAGAGTGTACCATTTCCACCTGTTTTGTTCCTGGTTTGTCTGCTGCAGTGCCACAGCACACCTAGCGCTCTGGTTGTGATGATGTGGGATGAGCCATTCTGGGACCCCCGCAGAATTTCACAGAGACTTCTTGAACGAAGCCACTGAGTCTGTTTCTCTGCCCAGCGTCTCCTGCTGCCTGACTAGCAGAGGAATTTAGCTCACATCTGAAATGAACTTGTGTTTTTTAATTGGCTCTGTGCTTTTCCTGTAGGATTTGCTAGCTAGATCTCCTCTATTGTCTGGAGGAATGTGGCTGAAACAGAACAAGAAAGCTAATAATATTAGAAGAACTAGCTGTGCATTAGGTCATGGATTGACCCAGTATCCCGGAGCAGATCTGCTCAGAAGTTTAAGAAAATCCTTCTACTTATGCCGTTTTGTAACGACAGTTGCGCTTATCTACCCCCTGTATGCAGATTCAGTTCAAATTCGTAACTTAGGCTTCCTCCGAAAAGCAGTGCGGCCTGACTTTTTAAAAATTCTTGCTCCTAAATCTTCTTAAACTAACTCTAGTAATCAGTCTTTTGTACCCTATCACCTTATGTTATAATTTCAGGAAGCAGAGAGTTCTTTTCCTGAGCTCTGTTAGGTGTGCCTTTCTGGTTTGAAGACAAGGAGTAGGTAACACTTGGTCTACCAGTGCTTTCCATGCATGAGAGGAGCTGCTGTTCTTTCAAATATTCTTTAAATTAAAACAATTTAAGACTCAAGTCTGAGTAGTTTAAAATCATTGTTAGGTGGTTGGTTTTTTTTAAATTTGGCCCCAATACAAATTATTTTGTCTCTAAAACTTAAGGGAAATATCAAACTATGACTTGGGGGATTATGTGAGACATTTTTGGCTTGCTGTGGAATTGCAAGGTCTTGTAGGTCCTATGGAAATCATCCCAAAAGCAGGCGTCACTTCTTGGCTTTACAAGGAACCGGTGTACTGGTCTCTCTCTTCCTAAGGAAAGTGTGTAGGTACCGTCTGCAGAGTTTGGATTCATCCAGTCACTTATGTCATGACTCAGCATAGCTCACCCGTGCTCTTAAGCACAAATAATTTGCTGATAGTCTGCAGGACTCAAAAGCTGGAATTTAGGAAGAAATGTAAGTATCTTGTTGAAAAAGTTGCAAGGAAAAAAAAATCTTCCTATATTCTGATAATAATACACTTGCTATAAAACCTATTCCTGTACCCACGCTGAATCATTCCAGGGGAACACTTTGCTGTTGAAATAATTCTGGTTAACTAAAAACTACTATTAGTGACAATCATGTTAGACAAAAAAATAATTTTGACAAAATGAAAGGACATGGATTATGAGTTGTTGTAACTGCTGAAAAAGCTATTTTTCTCTAAAGGGAATCAACAGAGCATATTGTCCCAAAAAGACAGAAAAAGCACCTGAATATTTAACTAGGTGAACTTCTCAGGACTGTTTTTCAACAGTTGACTTTGCCATGCTGGTCAGGGAGGTTGTGGTGAGTTGTTTGAATGGATGATTGGCATTTTTAACTATCTTTAGATTTACTACACGTCAATATTTAAGTGATTTTTGAACGTTGTTCCCATGGAATAATTAGTCTTGTAGAATTATAGGGAGTTTACGATCATACCATATTATTGAAAAGCTGTGTGCAGTTCTCAGTAACTGTGTTTTACTTTTTAAGACTGGAGAACTGGAGAATTTTATACACTTGGGCTGAAAAATCAATAAAATATTCATCTGAGTCATTCTTTGGGGAAACTGAGCTGCAGCTGCCTCTGATCTGAGTTGCAGTAACTCAGGACACAACAGTTTGAACTTTGACACAGGCAAAAATTGCCGGCCTCTTTCTTAGGCCTGCAAGTGGTGGGGATGTTGGCCTTGCTGTGCGTTTGAGGAAGAGGTGTGTTAGTGTGCCAGGGCACGGGCTCCCTCCCGATGCGGGAAGGACACCGGCCTGTGGTGTTCCTGCCAGCTGCGGGTGTATCTGGAGAGCCCCGGTGTTGCTTTGCATGGGAGGTCTGACAAGATAAAGCAGAAAGTGATATAGCTTCAGGCATTTCTCTAATATTTTTTTTCTATTTCTGTAACATCAGATTGGTTCAAGCATAGCAATCCCTCAAGATGGGCCCCACTCACACACTGTTTCTGTGTGTTCTGTCCCAGTCTCGTGTCCAAGAGGATCTCACATTTCAGGGAGGATCAGTGCCTTCGGTTGATATTTTTACATCTCTGCCTTTCTTCCCCTTTGGAAGATGCTGGTGTAATAGATCATTAGCATGTAGAAATTAAGGAACCTTACCTTCTTTTAGAATTTTTTTTTCTTTCTTCCTTTAAATACAGAAAGAATCAGAGGACCAAATTTTGAGTATCATAACTTGAGTTTTACACTGCTTGTTTGTTGTTCTCTTGGAATGAAGACTTTGTAAGGAAGTGATTTGATTTCTTCCCCTCCCTCTGCCCATGGCCATGATTAGGGCATTTGCTATCCTAATGTTCTAATTTGATACCCTAATTTGCAATGGGAGCACCTGGACGTGACTACCCATGAGGTGTAGTCTGAGTATAGTTTCTTATTTCTTTCTTACTGCATCCTCAAGTTTGATTTTTTTTTTCTTCTTTCAAGTAATTGAAATTCTGTTACAGAGGAGGGCCAGGGCACCCTCATAATCACTGGAGAGTTGAAAGTGCTTCCAGCTGGTGGTTTGTCTCCATTGACTCTAGGTTGGTGGTGGGCTTGCAAAGACTAGTTTGGAAGTCAATGTCTAACTTAGGGGAGGTGGGTTCCCCCAGGGATCATACTACCTAAATTCTGAAATGGAAGTGTTGCTCAGGTTTGAATGAAATATACTTACTCAACAGTAATTCCTGCATCATCCAGTTAACTAGCTTGCTGTGCATCACCAATGACCTGTTAGCTTCTCCCTAGATTTAAGAAGGGGAGATATATGTACAACATAGATGTATTTACTATTTCTGTTTATTGTACCTTTCACCTTGCAATATTTGTGCCTAATGTGCTAATATGCTGGAAGGGAATAACTTCACAGGGAATAAGATGAGTAGGGCTGTATCCAAATACAATCCTGCTTGTACGTTTACTAAAAATTTGATCTCCCAAACAGAACCATTGATATCTGTTGAGGTTGGGACCTGTTATAGAGGCAGGGAAGTACAATTCAACATGTATTTCATTTGTTTCAAGTGTGAAAATTTCCGGGCTAGTAAGGATGTGTACCACAGCAGTTCACTGTCAGATATGGTGACGGCACCACTCAGTCCTGTGCAGGATGATGTATTCTGGAGCATGAGTCCAAACGAAGAACCAGCCCCAAAGGTACGTGAAACTCAGGGTGTTTGGCACTGTTGGTGGTTAATAACACTCCACTCAGTTCCCCTGCACTGTGTAGTACCCATCCTCCGGGCTTCATGAAACCCAGTGGAAAATCTCATTGCTTGTACATTAACTGGGTCTCAGTAATCCAGAAAGAAGGTACGAATTTATAAGCAGGTTAGTGCTCTGAGTTTGTGCATATGTATGTAATATCTGCGGGATCAGTGAATGCCGATACACTGCTTTTATTAGACCAACAATTTGTAGCTGCCCTTTCTGTGAAAAATCTGGCTCGTTGCAGAAAAGCTCATTAGTTTGTGTACTTCAGGTGATGATGTATTTCTCTTTTAGAGAATTTCTCAGAACAAGTACAAGAATATTTGTGTGGGGATGTGTATGTATGTGCACGCGCGTGTATGTATTTGTTTTATTACTTTGCAGGTGGTGGTGGCGGGGTGTCTCTTCCCCCAGCCCTTTGGTAGCAACATAAGGTAATCCACCACCTAGGGAAAGCTGCATTAAGTGACTGCAGATGCTTTTCCCTGTCTGCTTTAAATATTGACCAAAAATAATGCTGACTCTAGGGAAAGGTGCAAACCACTTGCAGTCTGCACCCTGGTAGATTGCACAGGCTTGGAGCAAATTGGAAGCACGTGCTGCTGACTTGCAGCTTCCAGTACTGATATCATGGAAGGCCTCTCCACAGGTCCCACTGAAGTGTTATTCATTTATGTTGGCTAGTCTTATCTTTTGCATTGATACAGGGTAAGCATTAGGTTTATTAACTGAGTCTAAAATACCAGTAGCAACCTTAAAACATTTGATTAAATCCTTAAGGTTCCAGAAAGGACAACCTCTAAATTTTACAGCAGGGATCAGCCTGGCCATCAGAGGTGCCTTTCAAGGTAAGGTTTTAAGTGTTTTATGTTTATACTAATGCTGATTTATTGTCACTAGGAAAACTAAAGCCAATTTATTAAAAACAAAGCCATAACCTCAGTAACACCAACACTGACATGGGTTCATATCTCATTTAATAGCAGTTACAATTATTTTGTCTTTTGAGTCAGTTTGTCCACAAAAATAACTAACCAAACTTCCTGATCTTAAATGTGAAGGAAGTGTCTGAGCCAGCTTCCTTTTAATGATTGACATAAGCGATTTAAAGAGAAACAAGCCTCCTCCTTTTCACGCAAGCTAGTTCTGTCTTCTGGTGGAAAGCAGTATTTTTAATACATAAGCGCTGTTCCATCTGCAATGAGTTGTTTCATGTGGTTCAGCCCGTGTGGCATGCCCGAGTGGGTTGCATGCAAGCTGTGTGTCCATTTCCCAGTTAACGGGCAGCATGTTGTGAAGTCATTTAACTTCTTGTGATTTGGTGACGCTTTACTTCCCCGCCACATTGGAGTGGGTGGCTGCTGGAGGTGCAGGTTCCTTGAGATCCAAGCCTATTGGCACGGATGATGGCAGGTGGGAGTGGTGCTGGTCAGGGCTGCCTGGATGCTCTTGCAGATGCTCTACGTCAGCACCGGCTCCATTGGTTTCCAAGGGGAGTTAGATGCCCGGATACTTTGGCGAGCGAGGGTCTGGCCCTAACTCCCTGTATAGGCACTTATAGTTGTAGCTTGTGAAGCTTGTGCCTGTAGCTTTGTTTTGCCTGGTAGTAGCTTGAACAGGCAAATACGCTGTCTGTAGGTGTATCTTGACTGTTTTGGCAGTCTGCCCTTAAGGCTAGTGTACTTTTTTCATATCCCAGGAGAAAAGACCAAGGATGCAGAGAGCTCAGCGATAAAGGGTATCCCCCACAGGATGACTAATCAGGGACCATAATGCTGTGGGAAATGAGAGTTGGAGAGATTTGGAAGGGAAGTAGATTTAGCTGACATAACAAAATAATGTGCAGCACTTCTGATGAGCCAGAGTCAGAAACATCATCTGAAATAACTTTTGAGTGAAGTCAAGCCCTAACTGCTCTCTACTGAGGAATTATAGGAGGCAAAGTGGAAAAGAAACAGGTAAGTAAACCACAGTGTTACAAGTGAGTGGCCCCTGTGCCTGGTTTTCTGGGTGAGCTGCTGTTTTACTTCACAAGTTTGTTTCACTGTCCAAAGGAACTGTGTTCCTTTCTCCGTTGATAAGTGGGTGATGATATATCTCCTGGGAGGGTACTGGAGCAGGTTTCATTATTTGTAAAAGCCATGAGATTTTGGAATCAGGAGTGACACAGATCTGAAGAGGCCAAGGGAGAAGTACATATAGTAGGATATTTTGTAATATCAGGGAATCTCCGTAGTCTCCCAGAATGACTGCCCAGAGGAAGCTGTCCCCTCCATGTTCTTCTGTCACTACTAGGTGGCCCTGCTTGGAGCAGCAATGAATATGAAGTTTGTGTTTATCAGTATTACATCATGCAGTAACAGCAAGGAACTCAATTCAGTGGCCTAGGAGGTCTGTTCCAGTCTGTGTTCCTGTATACAAGATAGTCTGGTCTGCTTTTTGTCTTTCTATTTAGTAACACTCATCAGTCATCCCCTGGGGGACATGCTCTGAAGTTAAACAGCAGCAGCAGCGCTCCTGGCAGCAAGCAGTGGGAGATGGGATCTCATCAGAGCAGCCAGTCCACCTCAGGTGATTCCTAAGTCAAAGATTCATCAGTCAAAATGTGCAAAATTCCTGTCACATGAAACGAGCTTCTGCAGTGTGTCAAGTGCTGCATTGCAAATGGGATGGGTTTTGTTCAGTGATGTCTTCTAATGATAGGCTTTTGAAAGCCCTCTGGATTTTATGGTTCCATGCTCCTAAAATATAAACACTTCCTCTTTTGAGTGAAAAAGTGACGTGAACATATATCTGTATAGAAAATTTGAATTGCTTCAATTAAGAATTGAAAAAAATAACTTCTGTTACACTTACTGACACCATTGAAACTCAGCAGAGCCATTACAGACGTGCAGATGTAATTCAATACTAATGTGCACCCATTGGCATTTTTTTGCATAACCGTATGCTGCTTTTTTGCATTGCCTAGTGATAAGACGATACAGATGAGCAGTTGCTGTACACTAATATTTCTGCACTCTAATAATGTACTGGCTGAAGGAAGCGTAAGACTGTGCAGCCCCTTATGAAACATTCCTCCAATATTCTTTTATTTGCAGAAAGGTAGTGGAACTGAAAAAAAAAAAAGGCAAAAGAAGTTAAAAGGTAGAGATAGCCTCATCCACTTTAAGCAAAGTGCAACTTTGTAAGCTATCTTGGTTTCGCTGGTAGCGGTGTAGGAACGCAGCGGGCTTGCTCATGGTTGTGCAGGTTTTTTTGCAGTGCAGACTCTGGTTCCTGAGGAGGCATGACCTGAGATTCTGGCAGATGGGGACATGGAACAGAAGTGGACAGCTTTATTCCTCTATTATTCCTAAGGGCAATTTCTGCGGGTCAACTGTAGGGCAATTTCTTGTGTAGCTTCTTTCAAAGCAGTGGTGTGTTACAATGCTTTGCATCCAGGTTAGCTGCTAAAGATGGGGACGTGGGGAATCACACCCAATGCAAAGCAGGGTGGATGCTAAAATTGTTCTGAAACCACACCAATGAGCTGTTGAGGTCATTTATTTTTAAACTGAGGCTCACGTTGTTAATTTGCAAGCCCTTGATAAATTAAGAACAAATTGCTTATTTATTACACTTACACAATCAAGCCAGTTTTGCTTTCACTAACTGCACACAATAGGAAGCTTTGCTTCAAGAGAAATCCAAAGCACGCTTTAAACTGCTTGGGTTTTGTTTCTTTTTGCTCTTATGTCATTTTATGTTTGAATAACAGCATAGAGATGAACAATGTGCAACAGCCCAGCTCAACTTTGCAAGGTCTGCGTGATGTGTAACTCCTGTGCTATTTTGGCATGGGGAAATGAAAACCTCACCAGCAATGGAAAGAATAGAAAACCACCCTTGTGGTTTAAACTGTCTCCTTGGGTTCTTAAGTGTCATTAAATTACAGCTAGTCCTGGCATATGGTGTTCCAGAAAGAGTTTGTTGCTTTCTCAAACCCACAGGGATAATGAATTGGGCAGGAAAGGGCTATAAATACTTTGAAGCTAATACTTCTGCTGAGTTGCTTTGGTACTCATTGACCAATAAGGAATTTTGAATCTTAAAAGCTTTGCAAAATGCATGAATATATGAAGCCGTTGTGATAAAGCTATCTAAATTACCAAATAGAAATCCTGATTTGTGTGAGCTTGAATTCCCCTCACTTAACTTGCAAGGGGTCCTGTTGGTAGCAGTGGGATAATAATGGGAGAAATTGCTGAACGAGATAGACATTGAGCTGGCTACTGTGTCCCAGTGGTGGGGTGAGGGCACATCTGCTTTCCCTCCCTTCACTTGCATCAGGAATTATGTACAGAAGACAGCATCTCTCCAAGGCTGCTTTTGCTTTTCCCAGGTAGCTTTGTGGGCAGTGGGGGCATTGAAAGGGAAGATTCACTTATTTACTTGCAAGCATCCCTCCTAACAAGGTATCAGCACATGGACACGGACTCCAGCTCCTCCAGTCCTGTTTGCTTGGGTATTCAATAGCCGTGCAAGCGTGGTGGCAAGTGTAGGTCTCCAAGCCGCCTGGGAGGGAAGCAGAGTGCCACAGCTTCCTTGCTGACCTTGGGCTGAGTGTCATGAGGTGCCACCCGCCACTGAGTTGGCCCGCGGCAGAGGCCAGTTCTCTCCGCAAAAATGTGGTCTGTTATTACCTACTTCCCCACAGTGTGGAGTGGAAGTGGGAGCTGAGAAGTGATGCTCCATGTGCCCCAAGGGAAGTAGGAACTGGAAGATGGTTCTCCTTGTGCTGCCGTGGGAAGTGGTGAATCCTCTTCTGCTTTTAGCTTGACCCCCTGCTCATGAGTGAAGTTTAGTGCAGCTGTTTGCCCCCAGCCCAGTTGGGTTTAGAGAATCAGATCCTTCAGACTGTTTTTGTGCAACAGTTTTATGAAGGCCACATTTTGGGACCGTGACTTTTGCTTGTGAAAATGTGCATCAGGGGCCTAGGCTCTTGTTCCCTCTCCCTGACCTCTGTCTGCAGTCACAGGATTATAGTTGGGGGGTACCTTCAGTGCTGGAATATATCCAGCAGTTGCTGATATGATGAGCTGTCTCTCCTCAAGATGAGGATCAGAGGAAAGGATTAGCATGCCCTCATCCTTTTCCCTTGCAAGCTGCCTTCCAGTCCATGGATCTGTTGCTGGTGTGTAGTGGGAGTGTGCTGCCAAGGTTTTGGTCTGCTTGTCTCACTCTTGCAGCATTAAACTGCACCAGTATCTATTTATATACCTAATATTGTGGCATCCAGAACCACTGGGAAATGAGCGAAAAGATTTCCCTTTGCAACAAAGAGAAAAAAGAAGTTTGTCAGCAGAGGCTGGTGTCTGCTTTGAGTGGTAACTAAATGTGCTTGACTTTACTGGTCCCTTCTCTCACTCTGCTGCCCGTGCATTTAAAAAGGAAAATTTTCTTTTTGTTTTCAGGGAATCCAGGACCGGCCAAGGCAGAGAACCCTTTGTCCCAGAACCACTTGCAGCTGCATAAGAAGTCTGGCCTAGATGGGAAACTTTTTCAGATTGCAGTAGGTTCTTTTAAATCTGCTTATATTTTTTATTTGTTCATACTTTTCACTAAGGCATGTCTATGCAGACAGCTCCACTGTTGGTGCTTGAGTTTGCTAGCTAATGAGTCCATCTGAGAGGCCGTGTGGGGCTGGCTCAAGCTTACTGCCGCATTAATGTATCTCATCAGCTTTCGGCCCAGGTCTGACTTGTGTCCAGCTCAGGTTGTCAGCAGAGAGTTCAGTTTTCCTGAACCTGCCTGATGATAAATCTTTAGAAAGGAAGGGTATGTCTTTAATATTTCAAGAAGTCATCGATCACTTGTCATGCAACCCAGAAGTCCAGAATACGCGCTACCAGGCTGTGACACACTCAAGACTGTCCTGGCTCTCCGTTTGCTGACATGCTGCTGATGGAAAGGGTGATTGCTGCTCCTGTGTCTTATTTACTGAGGCATTTCTTTTCCTTAGTGGTGTTTTGGGGGGGGAGGAGAGGGATGCCTGTCAGGCAACTGGAGCTCACGGTGCCCTGTGCAGGAGCTCGTATGTGGGATGCTTGGCATTTTAAAACTTCTCAGGCAGGCCTGGGTGGCTCCAGGGGTTGCAGAGCAGGGCAGCAGGGGACATCCGCAGTTTGCCGGAGTCCCCAGCCCCCCGCGGCTTGTCAGGGACCAGAGGTTCGAAGAAAACTCTGCATTTAGGCCGTGGCCAATAATGTGGGAGGCCCGTATACAAGTTCCCGTAGGACTGGGATGTCCGACTGCCCTGTGGGTGTGAGCCATGGCTGTGTTGGTCTTGCCTTTCCAGCCCGAAGGTGCTTCGTACCCAGCCTGCACAGGCAGAGCCTGAGCTCAGGCACGGCCCCGCAAGCCTCAGGGTACTCCAGGGCTGGAAGGAAACTCAAGCCGGTGTAATCCTTTCGCCCTGGTGCAGAGCACTGCTGCTCTTATGCGAAAAAGGAAGTACTTCTGTGCTCCAGCAAAGTGCGAAGATTGACTCATAAACGTTTGAGATTCAAAATAATGTACTGACTAAAGTTAGTCGCCTTTCACTTTTAGGAAAATCAGGTGTTTTGGCTTAGGTCACTTTCCTGTGTGAAATACCCACTGGTGATGGACCAACAAAAGCATCAACTTCCTAATAAAACTTTTTTGGTGTGGAATTGACAATAACTGTATTTGCTGGGACAGTAAAATACTGCACATGCTGTTTAGCCCATGAGAGAAAAAAAAAAAATCAACTGAGTTTTCTTTACTCAGAGTCCAGGCTCCTTTGCCAGGGGAAAGGACAGCGCCAACTCATTATTAAAAGCAGCAGACTATTCCTCATCAAGCGATGAAGTCAGCAGCAGTGATGAAGATGATATGAACCACACAAGGTTGGCTTGATTTTTTAAAAAAATTATCATTATTTTCTTCCTTTGTATTACACACTTCTAAATATCTGGAAAAAGTTGGCATGCATAAATGCTAGCTTCCCTCTGAAGGTACTCTTAGTCATTTATGTCGGTTGTAATTAAGCAATTTAATCGCACTATAATGAAATCCCAGGGGTGAATGTTTGCTCCATCAGATGTATGCAGTGTAATAAGCTTTGATGACTTGCTGCCCTGGGACAATGAGGAAATGTCTCGTTTTAACTGAATATCAATAGGTAGTGCTTTTATAGAGATTACTTCACATTGATCTATGTTTAAATGGGATTTTTGAAAATAAAAAGGAGAGGGAAAGAAAACTGTACATGTTCATGCAAAATACAGGTTATGGTGGCAAAAAAGGCAAACACGACCCTTGTATTCAGATAGTCTGATCATTCGGGCAGAAATAATTACCACTGAAAAGCTGATTCCTTCACCAGGGCTGTTTATAAATCGGGGATAGTGTAAGCAGGATTTGGTTTTGTAAAATTTGCCCTATTTTTAATATTATTGTTTTGCATGACTGCAGTGGTTGCCAGATGATGCTGTGGCTTGTACCAAACTGATCTGACCTGAACTGTTTCTCTCTAGCTTTCCAGTTTCTCTTGTTGATTTTGGGACTGACATCTTGTGGTGTTTTACCTGTCGTGCAAAATGTGTATTCTGCTGAGAAATAATGGAGTGTGGATGCTAGTCCAAGTGAAAGAGAGCCAGGCGATCAGTTGGCCAGCCCTGCTGTTCAGAACAGCAAACAGAATTATTTTTTTGGTATTGATGAATGAAACTTCTAATTTGCTTGCAAAGAGACTTCAGCTTAATTCAAGTTCTAGGATTTACTTTGAAGTGCATGACAGGGCTACAGAGCTCTCTGGGATGGGGCTCTTGCTCTTCTGCCATAATTGCACATGCAGTTTTGTCAATCTTCAGGAAGAGATGCACAGATTTGTAGCACTGTTGGCAAACTATTTCGTTGGCCTGGTACCAGTCCTTTCCCTGTGCTGCTCTGAAGAAGGTAGAGTTTTTGCATCTGCATATGCTCCTGATTTGCATTTCTGAAGTTCATTTTCAGATTAACTGAGGGATGAGGAGGGAGAATGTTAAAAATCTTGTAGCTTATTCAGTGCACCTGAAACACCTGTCTTTTTACTGTAATGCCTTTCTTTTCTTACTGCTTCTCTTCCAAACGACCTTATTCTGATCTGTAAAAAGTTTTATTCGCTCTAGGTCATAGAATTCATCCTAGAGCTCAGAAAGTCTCTACATAAAAATACAGATTTGCCCTGTAGAAATTACTTTGCTGTGTAAGTGTTAGATTGCTGTGATATTTGCATGTGGTAACCATTTGAAGGAGTGGTATCACTGCCTTTGGAAATCTGCATGTGTTATTTGCATCTCCTCTGTGTGTGAGATCCACCGGCCCCTAGAGAAGTGGAATGAGCAAGATGATCCCTGTCAGGTTTGCCTTCCTGTGCACACAGCCACTGCAAGAACTCCTGTAAAATCAAAAGTATAATCTTGTCTATTAACAAAGTCCCTTCACCTCAACTGAACATCATTTATATTAAGAGATAGATACTCTGGGAAATACCTCCTGATTACTACCAAGTAAATAGCAAAAAAGACAGTGATCAAAGTGAAGGGAGCTGCCAGCATTGAAACTTTGCATATTCTGGATAAAGTGAAGGTTTTGCTTTTTCTTGCTGCCTAAAGCACGTGAATGCAGGACATGAAGCCCCTTGCAGTCCGTAGGAGTATTTCTGTGCGGGCTTTGGCTGAGACACCTTGGGCCAAGTCTTTGTTGGCTGTTGAAAACAGTCTGTGTTTTCTTGTTCTTGCCTGGGCTGTGGAACAGCTTTTGATGTCCACGCTCCAGCTTTCATGGAGGTGCCCAATAGGACTATACCTGGGTTATGCATATATGCAAGAGAAAGAGCTTCGTGTTCTCTTGGACGAACCCTGTTAACCACCCTGAGAAGGCTCATTTCTGAGGAAGCCAGTACTAAGGGCAGCTGTCTTTCACCAGTAAAACAACTTCTGCTCTTGTTTTTCTTTTCAGTGAGATGAGCCAGAATTCTTCCTCATGCACATCGAGTTTTTGTTTTAGGGATGTCAGCGTATGTGATCGAGCATCTTACCTGCTTGTATAGGCTTTCTATTCTATTGATGCTAATTTCTCCTGCTTTTCTGAGAGTGCTTCCTCCAATGCCTGCAGCATTCACAATCCCCCTAATACACTGAGTTTCCTGGGACTCATTTTGTGTAGTTCAGTTTCCTCTCCCTGCTCTTTGTATGCTGTTCCCTACCAAAATTTGAACAAGGTGGATGCAGGTGTGTGCTTGGCTAGGAATGACTTTCTCCCCCTAATAAGCAGGAGGTTGACATCATTTAAGATCAGCTGCTACTTGCTTTCCTGGTAAGAACAGGTCCTCACGCTCACCATTGTTCCTATTCCATATCTTGCCATTCCTTCTAAGTTTAGTATGCAAATATTTATCCCTCCCATAGAAGGGGGGGACAGACACACATGACTCAAAACCAAAAAATAAACAACAACAAAAAAAAAAACTCAAAAACTTGTGCTCCTTCACAGTCATCTTAAGTCAGTAGCTCTCTCACCAAACCTTATTTGTTATTGCAGTAGGCAACGTTTTAAAAAAAAAAATCAAACCAACCCTTTACACTGCCCCAGCCATTGTGGTGTTGCTTTTCACATCAGCATCCTGAATCCAGTTGGTTTTATAATTACTGGAAAGGAGGCAGAAACATAGTAGGCTTACAGTAATAAAAATAAATGAATATAAATAAATTACAGGAATAAATCAGTAATGTGGCGTGGAAATGCACAGAATTGGGGCCAGAGCCTTGCTGACAGAAGTGTGAGGCAGTTCCACTTGGGTGAAAAAGTTTAAAATGCAAAGATACCGCTGGTTGTGTAGGAAGCAATAGCACGCTGGGGTGTGTCACAGCAGATGCTTGCCTTGCTCTTACTGTTTCTTTAGGTATCTGCTTTTGGTCACTGTTGAAGACAGGATACTGGGCTAGGTGGGCTTTTGGCTCCAGCCAGTCCAGCAGCTCCTACATTCTCTTGTCTCTATGTGCACTGGGCAACATTTTCTTTGTTTCTTTGTACGTAAGGTGAGGATGTCCATGTTTCAGGGACTGATTCACAGTATGAAATTCCAGTGGAACAAGCCACAAATGTTGTTCCACAAATGTCCCAGCAGGCACTGGCAGAGAGGTCCCCGATACCAGCATGTAGGGGAGCAGGGGCTCTCCCTTGCACGTGCACCTGATGTTCTTTCTCTGGAGAGCAGGGTGGTCACAACTGTACCTTGGAGTGTAGTGTACAAGGGAAGACGGGAGAAGTTTTGAAGTAGGCGCTTCTGAAATGGCAGTTTGAAGGACCAGCTCTTGCTTGCCTGAGCTATGCAGTGTCTGAAAAATGATGGGTGAAATGCAGGGAGATGAAGGGATGCTCTCCATCGAGCTTCCTGCCGCGCGTGAGTGGTCTTTAGGCTCAAGTCCATTCAGGCACATCCACACACTAATCAGCTTGCTTTTGTACAAGAACCTTTAAGTGTAACTAGTGAATGTTAATTATGCTCACTTTTGAACATGTATACGTGGGGGTGTTTGCTTTTTGGGCTCTTGTTTTTTTTTTTCCTCCTGAAGTAGTTCTGTTCATTAATTGAAGTTTGTTACCAGGCAACTGCTAAGCAGCAGAGTGGCAGATTTCTCAAGGACAAGAGTACCAGATGGAATTGAACTGAAACCCCAAAGCACTGTCGCAGAACAGAAGGTAATTTGGCCGTTTGTAAGGGGGTGGGTACAGCGGGGGGCGTCAGATCGTTAATGTGCATGATAAACGCTGTATCCATTTCTTCTCGGCAGCATTTTCACTCTGAAGTCCTGCTCTATCATTGCAAATTATAGCTATAAGCCTTGAAAAAAACTGTGTAGTTTCAGGTTTTGTGCTTCCTATAAAAATGCTTACAATTAGGTATGAAATTGCGCTTCTTTGTCCTTGTTACTGACCTGATAGTAGTTTCTGACGGCAACATATTTCTTGAAGGCACTGGGCAGGTTGCAGAAAGCAATACTGTTGATTATTGTTGGTGTGCATTGTTGCTATTTTTAGAAATCTTGACCTTTTTTATTCCAATTTAAAGAGAACTACCTCCTACTATTTAAAATATTACCAGAAGAGGGGAAAACCACTTCATCTTTCCCTACTGGCTTAGCAAAAATACACGTCTTCTCGTATGTCGTGTTGTGGTTCCTCCCCAGCTGTAGTTTCTAGTAGAGACTTCGAGTCATGTGGATTTTCCCCTGTGATAAATATTAGTGCAGAAAAGACGAAGGCAGACAAAGCAGAACAATGTTCTTTGTGGTTGAAAACAACAAAAAAATTGCAATAATAAGACTTGCACTCAGCATCAGAGCACTTCTCACATATTACTGAGTGTACTCTCATTTCACAGATAGGGAAAATAAATTGCTGTGAAACTGGTGTTTTTCCCAGAGCTGCTAGCATGAGCTGTGGCAGGGCTAGGAAGAAAAAGGAGTTTTCCTTACCTCTGGTGTGATTTCTAAGCTTCAGACCAGAGTGGCATCCTTCCTGACTGGGGAGGGAGTCCTTCTTTGCCTTCCTCCCACCACCCTCAAGGAGAAATGACCCTGCTTCAGACAGGGAATTATAAATGGGGCAAACCCAGTATTTTTCTGTGGCAAAACCAGCCCGGTGCTTTCCCTTTCCCTTTGATAACCTGGCGTTGGAATTAGGCTGCTTGAGGAAAAGGAGAAGAATGGGGTCTTTGAGGCTCAGACTGAGGATGAAGGAGGATGGAAAAGAGTGGAGGTCATATTTTCTGGTGGGTTTGGGGAGGGCAGTGCGGGAGGGAGAACAGACAGACGACTGCCACCTCTCCTCACAAATCTCTCTGATGCCTTCCAGTCTTCTCCCTCCTTCTCCCGGAGAATTGTATCCATTCTTCCCACCTCTGTTTCACCAACCACAGCCATCATGAGTCACCACAACTTATTCCAACGTCCCTTTCCCTGGCCCAGCAGCATGAACTGGTTTGAAGTGGTTAGGGTATACCGAACTACCCAAATGATTCAAAAGGGGGTTTGGTTCAGTTCAACTGAGTCTGATTCAAAACTGAACAAAAAAGCCCTATACTGGCTTGATTCCCTGATCTCAAATACTGACGTGTGTGTTTTGGTTTGTTTTGGATTTCTAGTCAGTTACTTGGCTTTTAAAAGGCAAATGTCTTTTATTTAGAGTTATCTACTCTTTTTTTCTCCATATTTTGGCCAGTGCTCAGAAAAGCTGATCTGATTTCAGTAGGTTGTTTATCAAAGTCAGTACAATGTACAGACTTGCCTTGAATCCAACACACCAGAAGCTGCTTGAGTTTGGTGGTGCTTTTTGCTTCTGTGTAATTCAGGAGGCATTTTCTAGCATAGCACTTTGCTCCTGTCACCCTCTACGTTCCTGTGTCGATGGTGTTCAGGTACACTGACCGATCACGGCTAGAGGTAGACCATTCTGCAGTGCCCTCCTCATCTGGGACACCACTTGCTTTAGACATCCCATTTTTCTTCCTCTCAAAGCTTCTAGCCATGTATCCCAGAAACCGACCTCCGACTCCGGGTTTTGTGCTGTTGGGGAGAGAGCTGGTGTCACGCCTCACCCCTTACATAGTTTACAAGTATTTCGTGAAGCTGGTGGGATCCTGTAAGGAGGTCTGCAGTACCAAACATCATTGTACTGGAAATGCTGATACTGGATCCTACTGAATGCCATCATTCTAGAATAAGGTTTTCTAATTTAGTAAATGGAAAGTAGCAATGAAATGAATGGTAAGGGGCTTTGAAATAAATGCAGGTCCAGAACCAAGAAGTACCTGCTTCTGACTGTGGTAGGTAGAGGTCAGATCTGTAATGTCAGGACAAGTCATTTGATTCTGTCTCAAATGTCTCTGAGGATGAAGTTGCTTCTTTACCTGTGGTTGAGGTACTGTTGATGAGGAACATTTGTGGAGCACTTCAGGAGTGGAAACCAGTGTTGGTCTCAGGTGTTTGCCACACACTTTTTGTATTTAAGTTTTTATTTTAAATTTCCATAGCAATTGTCTTTACATGATGCATCATGCAGAGTACACCTCCCCATATGCTCATTATTTATTGTCCTAATTAACAAGAGTTGCATAGTGCATTGGAAGAACGCTAAATGTGGAGTTTAACTGTATGTTCTCACGTACAGGATCAGATTTTAGGGAAACAAATTTCTAGCACCCAAGAAGGCCTCTGGGGAATAAACAACCAGAACTATCTCCTGCCAGATCTCCTCCAGCAAAGCCAAATCTCAGACTCCTCTGTGAACCTGCCAAAAGTGCCACTGACTAGCCAAGAACCTCAGAACAAACCTCTGAATAAGGTAAGAGATAAATTACTGATTGAATGAATTGTACCATCATATTCCTCCAGCCCTTAGGAGCCTGAGATTGAGAGCCTTTTAACTTTTATCTACCTGCCTCTTTTTATGATGAGATTTTTCACCACATCCCTTCTTTTCTTTAAGAGTTTTATCTAGAGAAATCTTGAGGTCCCCAAAAGATTATATTGCTCCACTTGTTTGCCCCCATCTCTCTTTCTGCTCCCTTTTCTTTCCTTCCTTTTTTCCCCTCCCCTTTTACACAAGCTAGAAGGTCTTGTACCCTCTGCTCCTTTATCCGTCATGTCAGCGATGCAGGACTCTTGTTGGCCTCTGCTCATTGTCCCCGGCCTTCCGACATCCAAGTGTCAGGTGGGAGTGCACGGGGGCCGGGGCAGCGTGTCTCAGCAGCCCCAAAGGGACCCCAACACTGTGAGCATAGGGGTCTCCTGGGGAGAAGTGTGTCACTGGAGGCAGATAACAGCTCTGACAGGGGTCACCTCCTAAACTGCTTTGCTTGAGGCAACAGCATCCCTCTGGCTGCAAAGAGATTTGAGCAATGCCCCAGATGGGACAGCAGGGCGTGATGGGCGTGCTCTTCCTCTGGGGATTGGTTATTTCAGTGCAGTGCCTGGCTAAGCATCCCGACACGGCCCCCTGCTCGGGCCTTCTCTTCTGTCGCTGAGTTTGTACCGTGTATGTACTGCTTTGAGACTGTTCGTCATGTCTAACTATGCCACATGCACACTTCTTTCTCAGAGGCACTGCGTTGCTCTGTGCTGTCTGCTCCCCTAGCATCGTCTCCCTGAAGCAGCTCTTGTTTTTTCATTGTAGACCCCAAGCACTGAAAGCACACCTTCAAAGAGCAGTACGTCGTCTACAACATCATTTACTTCATTCATAGATCCTAGACTTCTGCCAATCACCCCTCCCACCAGTCCAGTAGGACCTTCCTGTAGTTCTCGTGAGTATGCTTTACCCTTCTCATAAAATGCCACTCCTGGTTTCTTCTTTTTTGGGGGGAGCAGGGAGAGCCTGTTGCTTGAAAATGGAAACTGTCAGTAACATCTCCAGAAACTGAAACTCCATGTTGCTATGAATTTCCATTGTACTGCTTCTGCCCTTCTTCCAGATGTGGCTTGCTCTACCCTGCTGCTGTGTTACCACAGTGCTTACTCAGGAATGCCTGAGAAATTTTCCAGATGTACGGTTTATTTTTTTCTCTGGCTATGTAATGTTCCTGAGGTGTTTTCACACCCCTCTGGGTTTCTTTCATTCTGCCATAAACAGGTCAAATGTGAGATGTAGCCAAACACTCACATTTTTCATGACTGCACATGTCTTTCATTCTAGCACCTAGTGCAAAACCTGAGCCTGTCAGGAGAGAAAATGCAAGGAAGGGCTCCGTTGTCAATGTCAACCCAACGAATATCCGCCCACAGAGTGACAGTCCAGAAATTCGTAAATACAAGAAGAAATTCAACTCGGAGGTCCTTTGTGCTGCTTTGTGGGGTAAGCTCAGAAGTACTTGGGCATGTGTATGGAGGGAAGGCAGCAGCAGGAGAGGCTGGCAGTATATGCCAGGCAGGTTTCACACTTGTATCACAGCTCTCCTGTCAGAATGTCCTGGAGTGGATCACTGAGCAGATACCTGCGCCACTCGTGTGACGCTTCCTGGTGGAAGATGGCAAACAGACGACTTAGGGTTGCAAAGGATTTTGTGCATCAGAATGAGAAAACGTTTTGATCTGGCACCACGTTGAAACTGCTCGTTGGAAGAGCCAAAAGTTACAAATGTTTTAGTAACTTACGCAGCTCCCGATGCTTACTCTTGTCTTAGCTGCATACGAGTACAGGTGATCGCACTAAGCCCTGACCCAGTGGAAATAATCCAAACCTGAAGCCTTTTGTAGTCACGAGTGTTAGGTATTCCAACAATCTGAAGCGGGTCAGGCATCAGTCTTTCCAAAAGCTTGGCTTCCTTAGGTGCTGCTGTCAGTGCTAACTCAGAACCTCGCTAGATCACCCTTTTTACAGGGTCAGCTTCACATGGTGTAAAACAAAGGTGAGTGTAGTCAGGCCAGTCTTCAAGGACTGTAGACCATGTCCCAGTCTCACTCTAGCTAAGCTTTTGAGTTGTCACAGTCTTTCTACTTCAGAATAGATGGATTCTGTGGGACTCACCCAGCCTTTTACTCCTCCTCCACTTTTTGAGTCTGGAATGGAAAATGAAGTATATTAAACGTTATCCAAAGGAAATGTAGATTTCCAGTTTACAGCTTCACAGATTTTTGTTTAATGTATGTTTGGAGGAGTCCAAGATTTTAAATTAAGAACAGAGCTGTGTGGCAAGGTCTGTAATTAAATGTGCGTTGAGGCTGAAGAGCACCAGGTACTCGTCAGAGCATTGCCGGTAGAGGAGGTTGCTTGTTACAGCAGGATACCTCATGTCATTTCTTTAGAACCTACTGATTAGGAAGCGTAGCTGTCATGCCAGCTGAACACAGTTTTTGACATCCTCTGATGTCAGCAATGCACTGGAGCCTTCGCTTCCCTGGGAGTAGTTGGATTTCAGGTGGATTCACTCCTTTACTTCAGCATTTGAATGCATTCTTGCAAAACGCAGACCATTTTCAAACAAACACTCCACTTCCTCGTAACAGAAGCCCTTCTTCCCACAAGTTTGTCCTTGCTGTGATTTGAGCTGTGTATGGGGAAATAGGGATTTTTTTTTTTTTTTTAATTTAGTAGAGACCCTTAGATGATTTAGTTAGACCTCCTGTGTTGCCAGTGGAGTGGTGCTGGACTGGGACTTTTGCAGTGCTCACAGACACTTTCCAAGGTCACCTGAGAAGTTCAAGTTTGCAAAACATTTTCCTTTTTGTTTAAATCAACATTGACTTCAGCAGAACTGCTCATCCTTCAAGTTACGTGGGTGTGTAAGTGTTCTGCTGGGTTAAAAACTGTAATGGTGAGGTCCTTTTTTTTCTATTCATTTTTCTGGGAGGTCATCCACAGAGCAACAGAGATATTATCAGGTACCATTAGGTGAGACTAAGTAAGAATCAGTTCTCAAAACAACGAACACTCAGCGGCTTCTGAATCTCTGGTGATTTATGCAGTATTTTTTCCCCGTGTATCAACAGGAGTAAATTTACTGGTGGGAACAGAGAATGGGTTGTGGCTGCTGGACAGAAGTGGGCAAGGAAGAGTTTATTCGCTGATTACAAGGAGACGATTCCAGCAAATGGATGTTCTGGAAGGACTCAATGTGCTAATTACTATATCAGGTTAGTTCAGTGTCTAAAAGTATCTGACCTGCATTGGGGTTGGAAGCAATTAAAAAGAATTAGGTTATAAACTAGGTTGAGGAATTTCCTCTTAAAGAAAATCACAGGACAGTTATTCTTGTTAATAGGAAAACTCTCTTGAATTTTTAAACATTTACATTCTCATTTCAGAGAGGCTTTGGGATATTTCATTACCTGGTTAATGTGTAAAATGGTTTGCAGGAAGTATGAAGTGTTTCATAGCCTTAAAATATTACAGTTGTCAGTCTGTTCGCTTGTTCCTGTGATGGGTGAGCCACTACCTAAGTGCATTTCTATTAAAATATCATTAAATAACCCCGTTCTGTGTTCAACAAGATGCACGAGCAGTAACATGAGAGTAATCTATACTGTGAAAGCATCAGTAACGTTAAATGGAGTAGCGTTTTCAACCTCTGCTGACGTTTGTCAGCAAACGTTTGGACTCTGCCCTGCAAGGTGCTGAGGCCCGATTCCCCATGGATGAGTGACCTCAAAGGATGCTTAGTACATAACAACGTGAAAGATGTAGGTCCAGCAAGTAACGGCAGCTCCTTGTGGTAGCTTGCCATGGTAGGTGATGGTGAGAGCTGTTTGTCCCTTATTGCCAGGTCCAGTTTCTTACGTGACGCAGTCCTTCCCTTTTAGACTAACCTGTGATCCCAGACTGTTGTTGGCCATATGTACTTACGAACTAAAGCAACAGAAAGACTGAGGTGAAAGATGACAAAGTAATTCTCACCTGGAAAGGCATTCAAAAGAGAATAGCTACTTGTAATGAAGATTAGCAGTTGATTAGCACTAAATGAGCCACTTATTCAAAATGGCCATTGTAGGCCATACCTGTGTTCCTGCCTTCGCATCAAAGAGTAAATGCCAGATAGTGTGATTATTTCTGATAATACATGCGTCTATAGAGACCTGTTCTTTGGCCTTAGGGAAGAATTTTCGTTGGGTGTGAAAATCTTGCATGAAGCTTGAGACAGAAGGTAAGTGCGCGTGTGCCAAATGCCGTAGGATTGCCCATGTTCCAGTTCCCTCCTGCGTGTCACCATCACACAGGGCTTTTCTTTTGTGCTGCTGAACTCTTCTCTCACCTTGATGAGGCCCAAAGACCCGCTGTACTCAAGGTCGCAAAACTCTGGCTTTTTGGAAGTGTGGGAGAGTTTGTATTTCAGTGAGTTGGAGTGATGTCTTTTTTTCCCCCCCCATCCCCAAATCCTAGGGAAGAAGAATAAGTTGAGGGTATATTACTTATCATGGCTGAGAAACAAAATTTTGCGCAATGATCCAGAAGTGGAGAAGCGGCAAGGCTGGGTGTCTGTGGGTGACCTGGAAGGCTGCGTACACTACAAAGTCGGTAAGGACTTTTGTTTATTCCTTGAAGAGCTGCTTAATCATCCTTTTGCATCTCGTGACACCAGCATTTTTCTTCAGCTCTGTTTCAGGACTGTATTAAGCTTGAATATCTCAGAGTTCTTTCAAACCTCCTTGTTTTACATGGCAGATGCTTTGCTCCCTGTCATTGCAGGTAGCATCTCTTCTTGCAGCGGTTACCACGTGATGTTATGGGTATTGCCTGTGATGGCTGGAAGAAGGGAGTGCCAGCCTTGCTCTGTTGCTCAGTCAGTGATTTAAAGCTCTGTAGTTACATAAGGTTTTAATTAGACTGATGTTTTCCATCTCCACGCTCTTCAGCTCTTCTCCTGGCCCTGAGTAACTGCTGAGAAACTGGACTAGTGGAGTGCTAGTAAATAATATTTGTAGGATGTCGTCCATAGCTGGATCAGATTGGATGTGCTGCAGCTCCTCCCTGTCTCTAGATCGTAAAAGACGTAAATATACCTTTGTTTAAACTTAGACACTGGAAATGCTACCATAGCAGTTGATAAACCATCTTGCTTTTATCTGGCTTTCAGGCAGTTCATTCTTGAAGATGAGCATCAGTATTGTGATAGTTTCTGTCATTTAACTGCGTGAGGGGGTGTGATGTATAGCACAAGTTTTGCTGTGGTGAAAGATGCAACATGAAAGTGGCACTTTTTTCAAAGTCAAATAGAGGAATGATACAGAGGAGAGCAGGAGGCGGCTGGCGCTCATAAATACCTTGCTTGCATTATTTTTGCTGTTTTATCTCATGGTTTTAAATGTGGCAAGGGTTAAATCCCAGAAAGAATGTGAAACAGATGTGGGTTGTTACTTTCTTTGTGATTATAGCTAAGCACCCACATATTCCACTTCAGTTGCTCATCTTTGGGTTTGGTGTGGTGGTGTTTCTTTTTTAAAAATAATTATCCTAAAATTAGGCAAACATTTGGTAGGAGCTTCTGTGTTTACATATGACAATCCACTCTTATGTCTTTGACAAAACAGCTGCTGGTTTTTTTTTCTCTTGGTGAATCTTGTATCTTGACCTTTGATTTTTACAGCCATTTGTCCAGGCAGAAGAGGAAACGGATGTGCTGTTCTGCATTTTGGTGGAGTTTGGGGTTTTTTTTTTTTCTTCATTTTATCTCACTGTGTGAGATTTTCCCGACCAGTGCCCGTCCCTATCCGCTCTTAAAGCCTCTGCTATATGTTTGGTCAGTGCAAACTGCTCCGTTTGTAAGCAGCAAGGGCCGATCAAGCCCTCCTCCCACAGAAAAGAAACCTTGCTTCAGCAGTGTAACTCCTGCATCTTTTAAAAATCCCTGCCAAGCAGACGCTGAATATAAAATGAAGGGTGAATGCATTGGGATGCAATACCATAGCCTTCTGTTTCCAAAGCACATGCTTGTCTCTGGCAGAGTGAAAACACAACGTGCAAAGAAGCCTGAATTTTCAGTGCTTGATTCTTCATTTATTCTTGATGGGCCCAACAGGACCTTATCAACTTAGACAAATTGCTTGTCTTTGAAATGCTTACTCATCTCAGAAACACGGGATTCCTTTGCCCACACTAGCACCTGGGGGTTTAACCCCACACAGGAACAGTGAAATGAAAATTCATCCTGCAGAGCGTAACTGAGTTGTTCAGCTGACAACCACCATTCCTCCAAAAGCACTTATTCACAACCAGCAACATTGCTGTGTGTTCACACTTAAAGCAGGCTGGCTTAGCTGCAGGGTCAAGACCTTTTTCCTGACTAATAAGATATGTATATTTTTTTTTAATAGATATATGAAAAGCAATATATAAATGTTGTTTACAGTCATCTAGCTTTACTGAGAATAAATGAACTATAGGGTTTCAGTCAAGGTATTGTCAATGGTGATACCAAACACTATGTCCAGAATCCATTAGTCTCCCTTGCTGGATAACATCTACCTCTACAACTAGTCCGTTGAAATTATTTAATGTGATGAGATGGTCTTTGACTTAAGTGTCTATTTGGTACCTAAGGAATTGTTCTTCTTGTATTACAGTAAAATATGAGAGAATCAAATTCCTTGTAATTGCTTTGAAAAACTCAGTGGAGGTTTATGCTTGGGCTCCAAAGCCTTATCACAAATTCATGGCTTTTAAGGTAAGTGAAACTTCGCTTTGGTTCAGATGGATCACTGTCTCTCGCTGCCTCTCATCTATGATTTGCTTTTGGTTTTTGTTGCTTTGTATAATGTTTATTTCTAGTTAAAGATAAAATGAGTATTCTTTTAAAGAAAGTGTAGCTCACTTGACATAGATTGGAGCTGGCAGGCATAAAACTGTCACAGTCCTGATTCTACTAGATGTGAATATCTTGTTTCAGTGCTGAGCCAACATTTGCGGAACAACATCTGTAGCTTGTGAACATTTGAGTTCACAAAGTTGATGCTGATTTCCCTCAAAAGAGGAGACAATTGAACATGAACGGTACTCAGCCTAATTTTTGCCCAGTCTGCTTCTAGAATCTGGAGTTTTTTCAAAACACAAGTGAATTGTCCGGCTCTCCTTGCAGCCCAGTGGATGGTGGATACTTAGCTCCTTAAATGTAACACACTATTTAACAAAAATAGCTGTCTAACTTTTGAGTTTTGAAAATTCTTAAGATCATATATGTAGATCTGTAAGCCAACAGCTTTATTGTGCTATATACGGTATTTCTCTTCTTCCAGTCCTTTACCTCGCTCCATCACAAACCACTGTCAGTTGACCTGACCGTTGAAAATGGACAAAGATTAAAAGTCATATATGGCTCAGTAGTCGGCTTTCACGCTATTGATGTGGATTCTGGATCTGTGTATGACCTGTACCTTCCAACGCACGTAAGACACTCCAAAAAATTATGTTAATGCCTCCGTTCTTTGGGCTGTATAATGTTGATGATCAGGTTAAGAGTTGTGCTGTATTTCAAAACATAATTATTGTGTGCCAGCTAATAGAAAACCACTTTTCACATACTTTTGTAACACTGAAGTTCTGTTAAAAGGCTTTTATCACGTTTAGAATATCAATTTTAATGGTTTAATGTCAGAAAGCCTGTTGTATGGACAGTACTATTTTTAACTGATGATGATTCTGGAAGTTTAGGACTACTTAAGCAATCAAAGACACAATAATATCTACATGAATTTAGGTGACTTTTACAATCTGCCACTGTGCTTTTCAATCTTACTAACAAGATTATCACTGAAATTTGGCTTGGATTACCAAGATTCTTGCAATATATTTTAATCTTGATCTGCTGCAAGCACGTTACTCTTGCACCGATAAGTACCTGGAGCTAGAGGAGCCAGGTATACATGTGCACCCATAAATAATCCTAATTTCTTCACCATGGAGTAAAGTTGCATTTGTTTCACGTGATTACAGATCCAGGATCTGTGTGCAAAATGTGAGTTCCTTTCAGTCATGACTTTGCAGAAACCCAACTTGCAGTCTAAATGAATTTGCTGATCTTTTTAACATTCAGATGCCTGTGAAATCAGTCCTTAAATTCAAAGGAATTTTTACATTTTCCTCAGGATTTTCTCATTAGATTGTCAAGAAGTTGGCATGAAGATGTTGATTTCAGGTTGATGTGTACCTATTGCATTGTGCATCTGTTCATTGAGGTGATGGTGATCACTAAGTTCCTGCTTGAACTCCGGTAACAGCAAAGTAATTCCCCTGCAGAAGTGAATGACTGGCATGGGGCTCTCCGACAGGAAGTCTATGTGCTATGGTTTTAATCTTTTTGTTTGTCTGCTTATTTTTTAGCTGTTCTAGACAGTTCTTTTCAAAGCTGTGAGTCCCAAATGCCAGAGAAACCTGGGGGCTTAGGTCCGGAAAACTAGCAGGTTCCCGTGCTCCACTCTGATGGGAGGCTCCTGGCAAGGAAACCTCTGTGCGCACTTGAAAACCTCCCTAAAGTCAACAGAGCTCCACAGGGGCAGAGGGTCAGCTCATCTGGGTGCCACGGCCGCCTCCTGTCCCAAGGCAATGTGTCCCAAAGTTACGCTCAGGAGGTCCAAAGAAATCTCGTCCCAGGTCTGCCTGTTGCAGCCTGTGCCTTGAACCCTTTTATTTTTTAACTTCTTTTTCCCCACGCTCAGCCCCATGTTTTCAAACCCACACCTCCCGTGCAAGCCACTTGATCACTCTGCCACCCTGACAAGCGGCAGCCTTCAAATTGTCAGACCTGTGTTTCTGATGGACGCGATGTTTGAGGATGGCTGCTTACAAACTTCTCTTAATTAAAGTAACTTTTCTAGCTGCTCAGAACAAACTGTCGAATCACCTGCTACAGCTTGTGCTGGTTTTCTCTGTTGGGTTTTTTTTAAGGGACTTAATATTTGGGTTTTTTAGAGGGTTTATTTAATCTGACAATGAGTAGCTTTGTTAACCATGCAACTATGAAAAAATTCACATCAGCGTATAAATCTAAGCGTGGTGCCTGTGTACCATCCCTGGAAGCTGGTTGCTAAGCAAGGTGAATAATGACCTCTCAAAAAGATCATTAGCATAATTGCCCAAGATGAGAAAGGCAAAGAAAAAAGTGAACCTTCGTAGAGGCTTTAGTTTTCCAACGGGCTGGAAATATAATTATGTACCTGATGTGAGAGATTTCCCAGGTGACTGTCCTGAATATGTGGGGCACCTTTAAGACTGACTCCATTTGGGTGTGTGCTCTTCAACCAAAAGTTAGCATGGGCTAAAAATATATTTTCCCTTTAGAGTCTTAGACCTGGAATAGATCTGCTGCTACGGTGGCTCTGTCGGTTTCAGTATTTTATTATTTTAAAGAGCATCTGCTAGAATTGGATAATTCTCTCAAGGAGCTTTGTGGTGGCAACAGACCAGACTTTAACAGGCTGACTTTAGATACTCTTGCTTTCTGGTAGCTTCTTTTCCTGGTTCCCCACCTCTTTCTTCATCTCTTACCTGCTTCGATCGCTCATGCGAGTACCAAGGCAACGCATTAAAATTGCTCTGCGACTCTGGATACCCGTTCTAGTGTTACGGATAGTTGTTGCGGAGGCACGGAGTCAAGTGGTTGGCCTGGGTGTATTCAGTTTGGCAAGTACAGCTTCAGTGCTTCTTTTACTGTTCATTGTGCCTTTACGGTGTGCATAAATGTATGTGCTTGAAAAAAAAAAAAAGATCTGTGTGTCGCTGGCTTGTGAAAATGGTGTAGCAACTCCAGTCATACGCTTCTATAAAAATATTAATTGTAGTGGTTTCATTTACTATTTAACACCCTGTTTTGAGTAGCGCTTTAAACAAGGAAATGCTTTGTTACTGTTTTTTTTAAGGCTGTCCTTTTTTTTTTCTTTCAAAAACGCTTTTATAAAACCCTACCTTCACGGTTGTGTACTTAGACTTTATCACTTGGGACATGTTGGCTTCTGGGAGAGATTCTAGTGCATTGAACAGCTGTTAAAATAATTTGTGTGAGTGAAATGCACTGTTCCTGTGGTGTGCAGAAAATGTACGCGGAACAGCATTTAAATGGGGAATATTTTTTAGTGAAGGATGTGGGAAGGGAAGGACAGAGAGTGGCTTTTATTTGAAAGGTCCAGGTAACTTTTCAACTTGTCGTAAATATTGTTAAATTTACAGGTTTTAGCTTGTGAGTGGGGACAGGGAAATATCATGGAAAGTGAAAGCACTGATTTCCTGGAACGTGGAAGCTTTTGTCCTTCCTCCATCTTCTGAAATAATTGTGAATTCAAATTTATTTCACCTTTCTTCTGTTTATATAATGCAAATGTTTTGTGAGTGAGAAAGTAAATATTATTGTGTCTCAGTGGCTCAATGGCTTCTTGAAAGCAATTAATAGTGGTAAATATTAAGTGAAATATTGAACGTTGATTTGTTTGCAAACCTACTGTCATACTCAAAGGGGGGAGGAGGGGAGAAAGCCTGTTTCAGGGGCTACCTAGCAAACTATACAGCCTTTCTGCAAACAGGCGTTTCTTTCACTTTCCATGAGCCAGTTCTCTTTATTGCTCTGCCAAGTGAGTTAGATCAATGTAGTCTTTAAAATTGCTGTCCATATTCTGATATAAATCTTAGTAAAATATGATTCTAGATCCAGGGGACTATTCGCCCACATGCCATTATCATCCTCCCGAATACCAGCGGAATGGAGCTCTTACTCGCCTATGAAGATGAAGGCATCTACATTGATATATACGGGCATTTCACAAAGGAGACTGTTTTACAGTGGGGAGAAATGCCAGCATCTGTAGGTATGTATGAAAAATGGCACTTTATTAAATATAAGATTCTGCTGCATGAAGCCTGACTTCTTTATGAGGTCTGTATCCATATGAAAGTGGTTTTACAGCACATAAAACAACTTCTGAGCAAACCAGATGTGTAAAGAGTAAACAGATTTATGTATGTTTGTGTTAAGACAGCCCATGATTGCAATAGGGTCTTCACGTTTGGACCATGGAGTTTGTATTCTTGGCACACTGTTTGTTGCATCATACCTGGACTATACAGCCAAGCTTCACTGAGGAGGCAGCTTACCACCAGTTGTCACAGAGAATGACGGAATTACAGAGGGCAGAAAAGGTGCTAGTTTCCTGCTTTGATTGTTCATAGCCTGTAGCATTTTATGTAAAAAAATCACAACTGTGGGGAGGTCAGTTGCTGAAGAGGTCTGTAAACGCTGTCAAATGGCCTCTTAATTTTATCACCTTAAATTCACAGTGCTGCCAGCCCAGTGTACTCCTAATAGATTCTCAATCTCCCCATGCTTGCAGTTGGCTTTGTAGGAAGAGATTCTGATCATATCGTAGCCAGAACAGCTGTTTGTTTCACCTTTCCCAAAGGGTTTGGAGTTAACAGTGTGGGGAAAACCAAGAACAACACAGTCAGATTTTTGGTTTTATTATTTGTTGCCTTTTCTGTCTCACTCCTGTTCTTCTGCATCTTACAACAAACATACCGACAAACAAAAAAAGCCCAAGACATTTAGATTGTACAAAGGCATGTTATTAGCTTGGCAGAAAGTGGATGCCACAGTGAAAAACCAAGGACGTTCACCTTTCTCTTTCCACTTCTAGCTGGGTAGTTTTAAGTCCATTAAAATCAGTAGAATAACACACTTGAGTAAATGCCAGGCTTAACATTTGTAGAGGGTGTTTAACAGTACTGAGGGCAAGAAGCCCACCTCTGGAGCACAAATCATTACAAGACAACTTATTTTAGCACTGTTTCAATAAAATTCAGCAACAAAACTGCTTTTGTTTCAAAAAACAGGTATGAGGTTATAAGGTAACTATGTAGTGTTTCCTGCCCTTCGCTGAATAGCCCTATCTCCAATTTTCAGCCCATATTCAGAGCTACAGGGCATAATTAAAATGTATCAATTCCCTATTTTTCATAGGAATATCTAATTGTCTTTGATATGTTGAAATTTTACATCCCCTCTAAATTAATGCTAGAAACACCATAAGAAATAATAATCAAAAAGCAATTACTCAGCCAGGGTAAGAGGAGTTCTAATGAGAAATATTGAACATAATTGGAAGCTGTACTGACGAGTGCTATCTGAAGGAGACAGAAGCTTTCAAGAAGCCTTTTGTTATGGGATGTGCTTCCTTAGGCCTTACTAAAAGTAGCAAGCTTACTTAACATGAACATTTTCTTCAAACTGTAATGTCTTACCTATCTTGTAGTGTACATGTATGATACATGATTTTCATAAATATTTAAACTCTCCTTTGTTTTCCCACATGTACTTCATTGGTTAGAACTCCTTTTTCCTGCCTTGGGAAGAAACAGTTTTAAAATCAGATCCATTTATGTGTGTCCTGCAGAGATTAACCCTAATCTCATGTTCAATACTTTTTAAACCGTGGATGTTATTTGTAACTGTTACAGGCTTTTCTAGTTGTATTATTCTCACTGTGTGCTATGTCCTAAAGAGTCACTGTTACTAGATAGTGTGTTTCAAAGACAGATGATATATAAGGAACAAAGAGCTTTCTTACATCCTGCTTTAGAGAAGGGGATGTTACAGGAAGGGTCACATCGATCTATGACTTCTGCTTGGAAGTTTGCAGTTTGTGTCACTGGGCACCGATTGCTCTCAAAGCTTTTTCACTTAATCTAGATAGAGTTCACAGGAATGCCTCAGAAGTGGACCAGAGAGAGCTTAAGTCTTTCTTCCTAATGTTGCTGGAAGCACTGAATCATCAAACCCACAGATATGAGAGATAGGTTTGTAAAGCATTCTTGTGGCCTGGAAATTACACTGCCTTGACTTCAGTAAAAATTTCCTTGTGCATACCCAGCTGGCACTGAAGTGAACAAAGCCTCACCACTTTGGACCAGCTGAACGTATGATCTTTTCTGCCAGTTAATTACTCTAATTTAAAACATCCTTTGGTACACCTCCGGCTAGGCATTATATTCCCAATTTCTCAAGGTTCATTACATCATAATAGAAGGAATGACATTTGGACACTCGCCTTTCCACGTGCTCGTGCAGCTATTTCTCCTGTTTTTCAGCACCCCACTATGATAATCACTTGCATGGAAAGCTATCAGTATGAAATTGCCTAACAGTCTTTTTACAGTATTTTAGGGCAGTTAAATAGGATGAGGATGGAGAAGATGCTTCTGAGGGTGGCATTCTGTCTGGTGAATTTTACTATAGAGAAGTTAGGAGTCTTGTCTGTGTGAATAGTTTAGATTTGCTCTGTAGTCAGTCTAGAGAACTGGGCACCACCAGACGGGAAGGTGGTGCCCAGCCAGGGACAGGTACAGTGAAACACCCTTCTGAGGAAGCAGAGGGTGAGTTAGATTGTATGTTTTGTATGGTAAGGTTAGGAGAGCTGAGTAAACAGCCAGCTCTTCGTAGAACTTCTCCCAGTGCTCAGAAAGCAAGACTGTAGGTTTTCTCTGGAAGGAAAGGTATCTGTCTCTTCTGTTGTCTCCACTACCATGGATTCCACAGCTGACAGGAGGGAGTCTCCAAACTGGCCCTCTCAGTTGTCATTTGAAAGTTTTCCAATATGTTAGCCTGAGCACCCTTGCCTTGCTGCTGCTGCTGCTGCAGCACTTCCAGTATCTCAGTTATGGATTTCTTTGGAACAGGAATTGTCAATCTTTGTGGTACAAGATTAATTTGACTTCTGATTGGAATCACATTTCCACTAAAAACAAATTAACCCAACCTGTAACTCAACACACAACTCAAACTTTAAACAAAGAGCTCTGTTAACTATTAGTTTAATAATTGTTTCCCACTGGCTCCTATTAATTTTCTTGATCCTTTGAAATTCTTGGGTCCAGACAAAACCATTAACTCTCATGAGAGAAGTGTGAATAACTGTGTTATTTGCATGGCCAGACTTTGGGGGAACTTGAAAAATTCATAAGAGATCCCGTTTTCCTGGAATTTCCAGACCCATTTCAGACCTCCTGAAGTGTGTATGAGCTTATCTCAAAATTTTCACCCTGTGTTTCAGAGGTAGAAGGGTCTTGTGTTTACCTTGTGGTGCTCTCTAGTCATCCTTTTCTCATTTCTTGATTTCTTTAAGCAATTATTTTGAAAGAAAACTTTTGTGGTTGGAGAAAATATCTTGACTACAAAAAAAATAGTTTGTATTATAATTGATGGATTTAGGGCAGGGAACCTAAATATAGCTTACTCTCACAGTCTTTTAGTTGGGACCTCTGTGACCAATCTGTTAACCAGAAATTGGAAAGGAAACTCAAATCCCATGGGAAATTAAAATTGTAGAAGTTATCTATGTTTAATCTGAAAGATATTTCGCACATGTAGTGCTAAATACAAACATAGCTGTAATACTTTCTTTCTATAAAACAGGATTAAAAAAGGGTTTAAGAAACATCAAGTTAATAAGATTTGGGAGCACTTTTGCCCTTTTGCGTGAGGAATGAATCATTTGCCGTACGTACTCTTGGAGGGTTAGCACAAAACTGGATATTCCCAGAGTGAGGAACCAATAAAGCCCTTATTTCCTTTGCTCTTTTTAGAAGCAAAAAGGATGTTATGTAGAGAAACAGACAGCATCACCAAAAGGTGGTTAAATTACTGCCTCAGTGCTCTGTCAACATACTCACTAGTTTTTCAAACGGTTGCTGTCCGGCTCATGCACAGAAAATGCCTGCTCGTATCTGAATGATTCCTGTTGGTCAGATCTCCTGTGTACTTTTTCTCCAGGAAACAGCAAAAAGCATTGGAACAAGCAAACTGTCACCCCAGACACACGTCTGGGTTGGGTGGTCAGTTCTACTGGAATAATTACAAAGGCGTGAGCAACAACTGGAATCAGAGCAGCTTTGGAACAGAGATGCCTTGAAACATACCTGTTCAGGAAAAAAAGAAAAGATTTAGTCAATCACGTATTCCTAGCTTGCTTGGGACGGTTAGGGAAGTATATGGGTGAGCCTTTTGTCCAGTGCAATCTAACCAAAACATACAGCAGAAAAACACTTGCCTTCCATGGCCAGTTTCTTAACTTGTCCATTTGTGACTTTATTCAGCCTTAGGATTTTTTTCCTTCCTGATTTTTGACTCTCTAGCCTTTTATTTAGTAGAAGTTCTCCACAGCTGTGACTGGAGGAAGAAAAATATACCCACTTCTATCCAGGTAACACAAATAACAGCAGTAAAACTCTTTAACAGAATTGTGTAAGTTACCGACTCCTTCATCAGTTTTCCTACCCAAAACTTTTTAACTTTGGGGGCAGTAAGTTTTAAAGCATGGGCAGCAGACAGAAGTACATGCAAGTAGCTAATCAGCCCCTAACCAGTGATCAGCAGCAGCAGCACTAGAGAGCTTGAGGCTGGATTTCAGTTGGAACAAGCTTTGCTACATCACAGGACGCTGTTGGTATCTCTGTGGGTTATTTCCATTCCCAATCCTCAACATGTACGCCTCCCTTCCCTTTGTCTAAAGATAAATGAATAAACACATGTTCCCCAAAGAGTGGGGAACCAATAAAAGTTGTGATTTCATAGAGCATACTGGGTTTGACTGAAGGGCCAAAGAAGGGTTTAAGTGTACTCAGTTTTAAGATCAATATGGTCTCTGATAGCTGGTATGTTTTACTGTCAACAAAGTTATCACTGGATATTCTCTTCCTAATGTTCGTGCCCAGCTGCATACCTGCCTGAAGCAATTTTCTCAAACATGCATACAAAAGCAAGAGTCAGTAGCTTTTTTGCATTGAATTTCACCCATGCACATGTCTCCAGAAAGGAATTCAGTAAAGCAGCATACCATCTCTTTTACCTTAAGAAATGGATTTTGATATCATGACTCAGGCACACAGAAGTGGGTTGGACTCTTCTAATTTCTGTTCAGTTTGTTCATTTTGTAATTCTTGGTTTATCTGAAATCAGTTGCCTGGGGAATTTTTGGAGTCTCCATCACTAGAGGTCTTTAAGGTCAGGTTAGACAAACAGCTGTCAGAAGTGATACTGATGTAGCACAGAGATGTGGATGGAAGAGAAGGTGCATTAAGGTCCTTTCCTGCCCTATTTCTGTAACACTAATCAGTAAAGCCTGATTTTATGATATTTTGCTAAAAACTGGCCTGATTCTGCTCTTACGCAGAGGTCAGATGGGAATAACTGCTTAGGGCAGTGAGCCAAATTCAGTACACGAGGTCAGAAAAGGGATTTTTGAAGGGAAGGGTTTAAAAAAGAGAAGAAGGGTTAAGAAGGGAAATGAGATTGCAGCAGTGCCTGCGTTCTGTGGCACCAAGTGCAGTTGGCTCGTTCAGACTGTGAGTATGCTACTGGTGTGAGACTGAGATCATTAGCTCATGTCAGTGGCACTTCATAGAAGTTAATGGATCCAATATGGCTCAGTAATTTCTTTCACCTTTCCCACCTCCCTCAGCTATTTCCCCTTGAAGCAGTCACTTCCCTGAATGGGGGCTCCACTCAACTTGATGTTAACGCACAGTGTAAACAGGAAATACCAAGTCCTACCCCAAGTTTAGAGCATTGCTAATGCTTTCATGATGTTAAGAAACTGATTTTGAGCTCACTTTGCTATTCTAATTTTATGGCATACATTCTTTGGTGTCCGGGGAGTAATTCTGGTGTAAATGGTGTAACAAGAGCCACAGCTCATGCACAGCTGTAGGTCTTTTAAGATATGTGGTAATCTGGGTGAAGCAGGGGAGCTTCAGGTAACTCCGAATAACTTTGTTCCAACACCTTAAGCAATATTGGCACGCCATCAGCCTGAGCCAGTATATGCCTTTTCTGCTGAGCTGCTGTCCAAAGGACCGGAGTGGCTGTCTAACTCTAGGGTTGCTAGAAACCAGTACAACTTTGCACTGGGTGTAATATAAACACCTTTATATGTTGCCAGCTGGAAGCAGAGGGTATTTTTGTCTAAAGCTTGTTGAGGTGGAAAGTGGACTCAAAATAACTATTCCTAAGTTGTTCATGGAATAGGAGCTTTTGTTCCTGAATAAGACAACTTTATTCTCAGTATTTAATCTGCTCTCAATTCATTTCACATGAAACACCTGTAACTGCTCCCACATGGAGGATTATCAAGACACAGTACTGACTTTTGAATTCACAGCCTGCTATCCTCCAAGTTAATTTCCAAGTATGGATAAATCCTTAAAACTGGACAAGCTCATAAATAGTATAATGGAGCCTTTTTGGTGGCAGGTTATTCCACAGGTGCAACCTGAGAAAGAGTGTTTTGATTCTGCTACAAGATTGAGTTTTTGTGCTACTTGTACTTCAACTAAAATTTGCCATTGTCAGCTGACAAGTTCTCAGTATATTGGCCCACCAGCCAGCATCAGTGCCTAAACTTGGTATATCTGTCTGATTACGTTCTTATTGTCATACTGCTTGGAGATCAGGGCTCTTCTGAACACAGCAGTAGCGGTCCAGTCATCCAGGGCTTTCTATCCCAGATGACCTAGAGATTGCAACAGAGCCTAATTAAGCTGTTACTGAGAGCTACAAGGATGCTATCACATTGAAATCAGCCAAAGGCATGGGTACAGCTGATACAGACACAGCATATTGACAACCTGAGTGCAGATTTCATGTGGTGGAAATGATAAGGAGACTTATTAGTGGATTAGGTCTTTGTTGCTGGACCTTTATGGCCTATACTTAACGGCATAGCCACAGAATGCTTTCATGCTGTTTATATATACGCACCTGTCTCGCTGTCCCATGCCCCCAGAACCATAGTGTGCCTCTGTCTCTGTTGTGTTTAAAAGTGAAGTCTGAAAAGGTTAACATGGCATCAGTTGTTACAAAAAATAGCAAATTTCTGAGTATTGTATGATTTTTGTCTTCTTCACCTTATGTGTGGTCTGGGCCTACCTTTTTAGATACTAACTGCACATTGCACGGGTGCTGCCCTGGTGCTCGTCATGCTGCTGCTGCAGTAATTCAGAAACGTTAATGACAGTCTTCCTCACAGCCTACAGCAGTGGTGCCCTGTTGTACAGCCTAGGAACTGAAGCATAAAGAAAAGATTCAAAAATGTATTTATTTCAGGTGTTTGCTTTTTAGAAAATACCCCTCTCCCGCTACTCTTCTCCCACATATCCTCAGTTGCTCACTGCTGTTTTGCTTTTCAAACAGGATGGTTTCTTCCCCTTTCCACAAGGCTGGGATACTGGGAAAGAATTTTCTTGCTCTCAGCTCTAGTGACAGGGAAGCCTTCAGTGTGCAGAAAGAATAACTGAAAGTATACTAAACAGATTTAGGGGAAATTTGTAGGCTTTGAGGGAACTAAAATTGCAATGTTGCAGCCAAACCACACACGTTTCCAAGGAGGTATAATTTTCATACACTTGTTCTGACAAGAATTATAAAGCAAGGATTCCAAGTTGATATTAAATCAACAGCTACTAGAAGGATCTACAGTCACTCAGGCATATTGCCTTTATTTTGTACTGTCCTTCGTAGGATCACGGGCTGCTGCTTCCTATATCAGTGTGTTCTGAATGTTTAATTTTTAGACAAAAATCTAAATCAACATGGAAGGTTTTAAGGAGCAGACATCGCTCGTGCTAATAATGTAGGGCAGGCAAGCGCTGTCTACTGAAGCTAAAAACCAGACAAATGCACACCTTCCCTCTACCTCATTTCAGAGCACCAGAATTCTCACACTAATGAAATAACAGTTCAAAGTTGAGCAAGAACAACAATTTCTGAGCACTGGCTATCAATAGAGCATAACTAATGTGTTTTTACCTTGGAGGCCCATACATGCACTAATCGGGGGCGTTCATTGAAACTGTGCCTAATTTGAAACCTGTGGTGGCAGCTCCTTCATTGCTATTCCAATTTCTCATCTAATGGCCAGATTTAAAGGGAGTAACAGAGTCAGCTTCCACAGTGCTGGAGATATTCTTTTGGTTTTGGAGATATTGCATGTAACCAGCGATGGGAAGAAAATAGCTAAGGGCACCAAATTAATCATGCCATAGTCTCAGATTCAAAAGTATTTAGGTTTCAGACTAAGCTGAACTCCATAGTAAATACAAACCCAACTTCCTAATGGGGTATAGAGAAGAGAGTCAAGACTTTCTCAGACATGTACAGTGAAAGGATGAGAGGCAAAATGGGCACGAGTTGCACCAAGAGAAGTTCCAACTAGGTATTAAGAAGAAATTTTTAACCTCGGAAGCAGTGAGGCATTGCAGCAGGGGCTCAGTGAGGTTGTGAAACATCCATCAAAACATGTCTGGGCAAGGCCCTGAGTAACTCTGTCTAATTTGGCGCTGCCCTGGGGACCGGGGTTAAACAAGATGCCCTTCAGAGGTTTCCTCCAACCTTTTGTGATTCTAAAAGGTACAACAGTAGCATTCTTAAGATTTATGCCTAGAGTCCAAAATAAGTTTGAGAGGATAAACTGAAATTTAGTTACTGTTCCCAAGGCTTTTTGTGTAAACTTAAAATACAAATAATTCAGAATACATTGTTATCAAGGAGAAATGTTTCAAATCCATACTGACATAAATGAGACAAGAATCAGTCTTTCAGCTGTTAAATAGCATCAAATTTTTTTTTTTTTCAGCTTACCTTCAATCTAATCAGGTCATGGGCTGGGGAGAGAAGGCGATTGAACTGCGCTCTGTGGAAACAGGAAATTTGGAAGGAGTATTTATGCACAAGAAAGCACAGAAGCTAAAATTTCTATGTGAAAGAAATGACAAGGTACAGAGATTATTACAGTGTGGTGATTTAACAAAAATAAGTAATAGTTGACTATGACACTAACACCATTTAATTTTTGTAACTTTGTTTTTACATTGGTTATTTCTTACCTGAGTAAAACTGCCCCATTCAAAGCAAATGTAGTCACTGACCCCACAAACCCCCACAGATCACTATGGATATTCTGCACTTTCACACCACCCTACCTCGGCCAGCTCTGTTAAAACTTCTATTCCACCCAGCCTTAACTGCTATCAGAGGTGGTAACAAATGCAAACATTGCTAACTGGCCAGACTCCAGCACAACAGGTGGGGTGGGGAGGGCTAGTGAGCCAGTCCCGACAATGCCTGACTACAGAACTGCCTCTCCTGGTCTCCTGAAATTACAGGCAATTCAGAGCAGCCATCATGGGGAAAAAAATCCCCAACGCTCTAATATTTGAGATAGTGCAGGCACTAGAGGATGGATAACCAAGTATGACTTCTTGCATATAGCAGTTCTTGATAAATGTTCTGTGAAACCTCCTTAGTCCCACTGACTTAGAAAACTGGGGCCCCAAAACTGCTTAGATTAATTATTTTAAAATGTCCTCTTGTGTCTTTCCAAATAGGAAAAGAAATATGCCAAAAAATATATCCCAATTGTACCACAAGCACAGTTTCACTTTAAAATTGATTTCTGATATAGCTATCTCCTTCTATTTGGGACTGTGGCATTCTCTCAGATTTCCTGTATGGGTAAAAATATTCTCATAAATGTAAACTGACAGTAGCATATCTTTTTTTTTTTTTTTTCCTCTTTTTTCCTTTTCCCTTTCAAGGTGTTCTTTGCATCTGTACAGTCAGGCGGCAGCAGTCAAATATACTTTATGACTCTTGGTCAAAATGTACTATTCAACTGGTAAATCACATCAAAATGAAGGATGCTTCAAAATTCCCTGTAGGTAGCAGTGTACAATTCTCTGAGGTAATATACATAAATTTGCACTTTTAACCTACAAAAATGTTGTCGTCATTAACAAAATTCATACTCCTTCAGTTTGGAAAGAATTCAATTTTCCTTTTGAAGTACTGCAAACGTGTTTAGTTTGTCTTCTAAAATATGTTGCAAACCAAGATTGTACTCACAGTGTTAGGAGAGAAGAACTTTAATGAAGAATGTAGCCAATATAAGAAGCTCCTGTACTCCAAAAAGTGTATGGTTTCATTTTCACAGATGATGTAAAGTTGTTATCTTGAACTGAAGACTCTTTCTTTTTCGGAGAGCAGCATCTGTAGGTAGAAATAAAAACCCCAGACAAGTTGGGTGACAAACCGGAACCTACCTGAGTTTGAACGGGGGTTGGCTCTTTTTGCATTTTAAGCAAGCTGTTCCTGGTTCACCTGTATCACTTGTCCAAGACTTAAAATCGGTGAAAGAGCAACTGTTCATGATGCAGCCTAATGCAGATTGGAACACTTGAGGGATCGTCTCCTGTGCTAGGCAGGCAGGTGCATTTCACTGCAGAGTTGTAAAAGCAGCTACTTTTAGACATGTGCCCCATCTGGTAGGGGACAGACTCTTGGGGCTGGATGCCTGAGCCCACAGACACAGTTACTGTAGAATGTATTTGTAAAAATAGTTTAAATAGTAGTTTGTCAAAATCATATTTGCATAAAGCATTATGGATCTGAACTCGTAACTTTTATTCAGACACGGGACTCACGCTCATATGAGTGGATTTAAAGGCACTACCCATGTATATAAGGGCACAGGATCAGGCACCTTCTTTTCTTCCCTTCTTGCTCTTTCAGCATCAAGTCTTCAAGTATTTGTGTGTAAATATAATCTTTTCACAACGGATGTTAAGATTAACAAATGTATTCTTAATATAGTTATGAAAATGTCCAAAGAGTTAATCTGTTATAAATAGAAAATATAATTAATTTCAGGTGCTTTCTATGCTAATTACATCTAAATAAAGCTGCATCCACTAGTGTTATTGGTGCCAGTGTTTCTGCATAAACTCTGTTCTCAGGGGCTTGTAACTTGGCCATAAAACTATACAGATATAATATATATACACTATATATAATCATATACTATGATTAAATTGTAGGGTTTAACGCAATCCTCATTTAGCTGATTTTTGGATGTGTTTTGAAAATGTAAAGCATCAAACGTAGTACAAAAAAGCTCATTCTAGACATGACACAGTATGGATGACGCTGTAGGCAAGTGAAGTTGCTACTTACAGCGTTTGAAAATAGATTTTTTTTTTTTTTTTTTTTTTACTTGAAATATGTGATACTGAAAGGTGCAGGGAAAGTGTGTTGGAATATCTGGTCGTCTACCTCAAGGCTGATGATTCAAAGTTGACTAAGAAGGGGACAAATCAAGTTGTTAAAACTGGTAGCTGTTTTGTGCAGTATGTCAGGTTAAGTTAGTGTTAGCAGTCATGCTGTGACTGACAGGTGCTCAGACTGCAACCATCAGCTCCAGAACTGGTGTCCTTGTATATATCAGCAGAGAATTAAACTAGGGGCTAATCACCCTCCTACCCCCTTCCCCGTGCTGGCACCTCAGCTGCTGCAGGCAGATCAGAGATGCCCACGCTCTTGCTGTCGATGTTCTTTGGCTGTGTGGAGGACTGACCTTTCCAAAGCCATTAACCTAGCACTTTCACAAGCACTAACTTATCTCAAAATGTATGTTTTGTTGTGGGTTTTTTTTGTTGTTTTGTTTTTTAAGTATTTTCCTTTTAATTTACAGAAAAATAAGCCTAAGGCCATACTAAAAAATGTCTGCAGTTAAAATATTCAAAGTGGTCCTTAATATATGCAAGTAATCAGCTTGTGTGCAGACTTAAAATCTGTATGGTATACTGTGCTGGGGCAGAGCTGTGTGAAAACAGGAGGTCTCTGTCTATTTGGAGCAACGTTCCTACCTGTTGCCAGTGCTAGGACTGGGGCAAATGAGCAAAATGTGGCTTGGCTCCCTACACTACCGAACAGTGGGCTTGTTTTGTTCAACTTTCACAAAAAAAAAAAAAAAAAAACCCACCAAAAAAAAAAAAAAAACCAAAACAAAACCAAAAAAAACCCCAAAACAAACCAACCCAAACCTGTAACAGAAACAGACAAAAGACAATTACAGGAAAAAAAAATCTGCAGACAATCAGAAATACAATTTACTGGCTTTTGACTTAAAGTCTAAGAGACTGTGAAGAAAGAACAGCTTTCATTTTGTACCTGGTAGGTGTGCAAACCTTGCTTGCCAAACTGCTCGTGCTATAAGCAATCAGTGATCCAGGCTGCCCTATAGTATTTTTTAAAGCGTGCTCATCTCTGCAGCCTCGGCATTACATGGGATGCATGTGAATTTATTCCCTTTCCCATTTTGGTGTCAACAAGTCAGAGGCAGACTCTTCCCCTGATGCTAGGCACTAGTTAAAAAGAATTCAGCAGAGAACAGTGGGAATTAAAAACAAACCTTATCAACAGATTAAAGAAGCAAATGTGATCAAACTTGTTTAATATTATTCTAACAGAAAAGTGTGACAGTAAGTTGACACGCTGCAAAGATGTTATCTCCATACCAAGAGGGAGGGGAAAAAAGCAACTTCAAGAGAGGGAATGTGCACTGTTGCATTGAGATTTTAATTTTTCATTCTGTTTCCTTCTATTAGCTCTCTTTTATTTCCAGCTGCGATTCAAGGCAGAGGGTTGGATTTTCATCTGACACTTGGCATGTAAAACCGTTGGAATTATTTGGGTTACATCCATGTGTAAATGTGGCCCTTAGAAGTGAATGCTTTTAAAAGATTTAAGTGATATTGCAAATAGGAATAGCAACTGGATGCAACAAGGACAACACTGTGTCATTTTTCTCTTTATCAAGAGAAAATCAGAATGGTTGAAGATGAGAAAGAGACTAGGGATGTTGAGAAGGCTAACAGAAGAGAGTGGAAGTGACTGAAGAGGAGGGAAAAGCTGAAGCAAATAAATACGAGTAGTCAAAGGGGAGGGAGTAGATGTCTGGAATAGTGTATTGCTGTAGGAGGAATAAAAAAAGAGATGTTTAGGAAAAGAAAGTAATCAAAGAAATTGAAAGGTATCTGGAATGACGGGGACCTGTGAGGGCATGAGAGAGTCTTCTGAACAACAGTTCAGCTCAAAGCAAAAGTTCAAAGGCTGGAAGAAAAAAAAATTCCATAGATCCAAGTTTTTCCTGACATAAATGTAACTATGCAAAATGTGTATCAGATTTGTAGTTTCATGTTGTGAGGTGTTTCTCTAGCTGTACCCTTTCATTAACTTTTAAAACCAAGGAGTGAACTGCTTAACAATGTGGATTTTGTAGTGATGTCACTTTGATGTGAACAAATGCTATTGGGCCAGAACGTTAAGGATCCATGTCCATAATCCTTTGGTACATGCAGTATCCTAATGGCAGGTGGTGCTCCTAATGTTGTATTTGCCAAACAAGATTGTGCCAATACTGCGGCAAGCTAGTATTGTATGTGCCTGCTTTCATTTTAGGAACGGTGAACTCTCTTTTGCAGCCTGAACCTTGAAATGACTTTAAAAGCTGGGAACAATGCAAGCTATGTACTGTACATTCTGTATTGTTCCCTAATGTTGGAATTTTACAGCTGAAACGGTAATAAAAAATACTCTGAAAGTCAAAACTAGTATTGTGCTTGTAAAATTCTGTTATATTGGCATACGCTCTTGTAAAAGCTTTGTTATTGTTTTCCAAATCACAGAATGGTGCGGGTTGGAAGGGGCCTCTGGAGATCATCACAACCCTGTGAGCTCTGCCCTTCAGCTAGTTCGCAATCTACCTCACTGCCCACCCATCTAATGCCATCATCATAAATCCAGTCAGTATCCCTAGGGGAACATCTACATCTGCCTATAGAGACAAAATGAATATATTTCCTTGCAGTGGATAAAGATGTTGAGGTGGCAGTGTGGGAGTTCAGCCTAGGCAGAGTGTGGGTAAGGGGGCCAGGCAGCACTGTGCTGTGCCTGCTGCTAACGAGCTTCCCAAGTGAATTGCTGAGCTTCTGCCTTTCTCTTTACAGAAATACCCAGTGGGATGAGGGCAGTGGAACTAGAGTGAAATGAGAGCTTGCAGTCATTCACACTGCAAGAGCTGGCTTTTATGCACAGGTATTGGCCTGAATGACAGGTTCTCATACTTTTTCTCAGGTATGCTCATGCAGTCTTTTTTGCCACATATAAAATTTATTGCTACACATAACAGGAGGTGTGATAGCACACTGTAGCTGTACCACTTACAAGTAAGAATTAGAAAATTTGCTGTTTATGCCAGTGTTGGGAGTTGGAAAGGGTGAGAGCATGAGGCAAGATTTCTCTTAATTTTTTTTTTAAATGAAGACTATCTCTCAATGTTACATCTCTTCTAAGCTAGCAGAGCATCTTGTTTCCAGCATTTCATGTATGGCGTGGGATCTGTATTTTAAGTTTAACGATATCATGGTTGCTTGGGTAGATAGTTTAGCTTTGCCAGTCATTATTGTTCTTTCCATCAAAAGTTATTTCTAAGCTTCAGTAATTCAGAACACCTGGATTATACCACCCCAATCACTTCAAATAAGTTTCACTCCCCAGCAAAAGAGGAAATATATCAGGCTTGAGTTCTAGTACAATTCTGTCTGTTAGACAGGACAGTTTCTCTCCTTTTTATTTCCTTACATCCTTTAAAAGCATGAATAATTGTAGTAACCAGAGAAGAGCAGGAGTTCTGGCTTCCTGCTTCACCTATGATTCAGGTCTGCGCCGATGTCTCTGCTATAAAAAAGTACAGTGAGTCATCAACGCCTTATTAGTGGATTGGGAGATGTCCTTAATCTTGATAAATTCTTTCTACAACAAATGAGAAGTATTGTTTTCTAGAACCAGCATGAAAAATTTTGTACCCAGCCCTATATATGTGAAAAGAGCTGCAGGTGAGGACCCAAGGGTTTTACTCTTTTGACGTGATCCTTTATTGTTTTCTGATTGTAGATGTGTGTTACCTTGCCAAAGGTTAGTAACATGTACAGTGAGAAGTGATCTTCTGAAGCGCCTGCTTTTCCCCTTGCTTCTAATATTATGTCAGATTTTTCAGAGCAGGCTACAGTTTCCATCTTCTGTATCAACTATTACCAGTTCATTCCCACCCACCCCCAACTTTAACCATCATGGTTCTGCAGTTTCCAGGAAAAACACTAGGGACAGTATTTATCTTGTCTGTTTTTTTACAAAGAGACAGAAACAAACTTCTCCCATCACAAAACAAACAAACAAACAAAACCCAAAACAACCCAAAACCAAAAAGATAAGCAGACTGGTAGGCTCTTCCATAAAAAAGAAAAGTTTCAGGCAGCAGAACATGAGAAACAGTGAATAAACTGGTCATTGCACCTTTTACTGTTCCTGTGAAAAGAGAAGTTGATTTGTCATCCCCATTAAGACTTCTCAGTTTTGGGCTGAATTAAAAAATGAATGTTCACATATGCTCAATATAACCTCTCACAAAGCCTGTCTCCCAGACTCGTAGCGGGCACGTTGCCCCAGCCTGAATGGCCGGGTCATAAAAAGACATTTTTCTGCAGTTGCAGTTCTGGGCTCGGGCCCAATAGCCCAGCCAAAAACCAGCACTGAAGGTAGTGTGGGAAAGGAAGCTACAGTTGTTGAAATTGGAACAAGTAATACCTGCTAGAAGTCTGCAGGCAAAGTAGAACTGGACAAAAAGCCCAGAGATGAGAGCAAATAAAGGCAATTCTAAGTCTAACCTGCAATTACTAGGTTTGGGGGTTGATTTACCATGTCTAGGCTCCTACTAAAACATTATTTGTATTTTTAGCTGATACATATACTAAGCTCGATCCCTGTGGCAGGTGCTGTTAAGGAATGTCAGAGGAAGCGTTACATGGGCTAGTAACTAAAATCTTCCAGCCCACCCCTTGCTCACTGGCCCTGACTGACATGCAGGTAGGCAGCATGCCCATGTAGTCAGGGGTGTGCCAGCAATCAAGAGCAGTCATCTCATCCTCCCCTTAGTAGAGGAATATTCTGTGGCAAATACTGACTAAACAAAAAGCAAACTGGGCCCAACTATGGCACTTATTTGTGTGACTATCATGCAAAATTCAACTTACAACAAAATAAAATTAGTCTTGCTCATGATCCTCTGCTGCTTTCCTATCCTGAGTTGTTCAATTAAAACACTATTAGGCTGCAAATTGCTAGAAACTGAACACACCTGGAGACACAGGAGCATCCATCCATACACTAATTCATCTGATACTGATACGGCTTCCAGCACACAAGCAAGTCACAGAAGAGGTGCACATGGGACTCTGGAACAACTTTTTCTGACATACAGGTTTCAACATACAAGACCAGGCTTTAACTTGCCCTTTCATAAGGCAGCAGCCATGATCAAGCTAATACATGACTGACTTCGTCCCCTCCTCCTCCTTCATGCACACACTTCGTTCCAGCCCAATACACTTCTAAGTCTGCATCTTTTTTGTGTTGTGCATTCTCTGAGGTGCTGCACAAAATCAGCCTATCAGTACTAAAAAGGCAATAGTGAGACGGCCACTAGATTTTATCCAACATAATAAAAAAAGCAACCATTTCTTTAGACTCTGCAAGGTAGCAAAAAAAAGCTAGGAAGGGGAGACGTGAATTAGCAGGCACTGATAAGGAACATGCAGAATTCCTCTCTCCCTGCCAGACACCTGGCTCACCTTAAGGACCCCTCAAAATTACTGTGACTTGACAGTAGAATTGCCCTGATGAAGTTGTATTATCCATGTTGCACCTAAAGCTGTAGATAAAAGTTTGTATCTCACCACCACAAAACACACTTTTGTAAACAAAACAATGCCAGTGCAAAGTGAAAAGCATTTGGGGCTTTCTCTCATAATAGGAAAAACTAAAGTATCTTCTTTATTTTACAACTATTTGCCAAACCATAGAGCTAGGCAGTAAGGTACAGCTACACACACGCATGCACACACAATGCAAGTTACATAATATACCAAATCAACTGTAAGCAGCTCTGTGTTATCTATTGCTATTGGAGCTCAAATGAAATGGCATTTTAATTTTAGCTTTGTTTTACATTTAAAAGTAGGGTTTTTTCATGGCACCAAATCACTCTGGAATGAAATTGCTTCTCCAAAGACCATCATAAAAGTTAGCTTACAAGTTCAGTTCCATGTTTAGACAGCTATATTTAAGTTAAATGAAACATGAGCAAACCTGCAACCTATATAAAAAGGCTTCTATAGGTTCCAAAACCTGTGCAGTAAATCAAGGTTCCACATAATAAAAGTGTAAGAGATCTTCCTGCTGATAGCCCACCACTTTCTTGAACTGCTTTTCAAAGTGCATGGAGCTGATTAAAGGGCAAAAGGAGGTCTGCTGGGCAATCACCTCAACTGTTATTTTAGCATTATTTAAGCACTTCCTGATATTTTCTAGGTTGATTTAACAAAAGCAACTAGGAGATAATGGTGAAATGTATTAGAAAGCCTTTGCCGTTTTTGTCCTCAAAACACTGTGTGGCAAGCAACTGTGCTTAACAGTAAGCTTTATGGTTTTGCACAATAGCTGTTTTTCTTTTAAATCTCCAGCATCACCTTTTACTCTTTTGTGCCTTTTATTTCTCTAACATATATTAAATGTAATGTTTAACAGAATGTAATAACATCCCCCTATGCAGCACAGCCCATTCCTCACCAGCATTGCTGTAGAGGCTAACTGCTGTTTTTCTTAAGGTGCTTGTAGAGAAAAACTGAGATACTTGGCTACTAATTATGTCTGAAAATTTGAGACTAGGTATTGATTTACCCAAGGTTGACACTGGTACAGCTCAGTGCATTTAGCTATAGGGGTATGAAAAATCATATTGTCTTCAGAGAGCTTCTTACGTGCCCTGATGGAACCACTCAACATAACACACTGAGCTCAGTTTTCGTGATTCCGATACAGCCATCTGCTGATGGCTTATCAGCAGTCCATACTGATTCTCCAGGTGTTTCTGAACTTCCCATTTTTGATACAATCACATCCATCCCACTGGTAAGGTACAGCAGGGAAACCACATCCACAGGAATTCACAGGCACAACCAGTCATTAAAACGTGCTGTCGACGTGTGGTCAGCAAGAGGTTCTACCCTGTTCCAGTTTCGAAACTGGTATGTTAGCCAGACCTCTGCTGGTGAGAAAGAAGGTAACAGGAGCAAGCTCCTAAGAAAGGGAACTATCTTGTATCTGAAACTGCAATGCATACAAATTTATCCAAAATTATAAAGTATTAACTCCATTATCAGTCCATTATCACTCCTCAAGAGCTACAGCTTGTTTTCACGACCGAAACCATCGTGACTTACAAGAATAAAAAAATTCTGGCAACAGATGTACATGTAACAATTTCCTTTGCTATAAATAAAATACTTCTCCAAGTCATATCACGAGCACAGACAGAAGCAGAGAGAAGCTGGGAACAGTCCTCAGATTTCTTCACTGTACCTACGAATCCACTTAACAGCTGAAAAAAGTCTACGCCACAGCTCCCTGTGTAAGGCTTGTGTGTGACGTGAAGCCACATCCTGTGCAATCTCAGCAAAAAGGTATTTGGGCCGCATTCATCTTTTGAATTGTAAATGCTGTTTTATCAGTCTACACAACAGATCATGTGTTTACTGGGAGAAAAAAAAAAGATGCCACACTGAAGTTTTACTCAGTACCTTGGCTTCAATATAAACGAAGAATGACTGAGGAGTTTTAAATTTTCTAAGGAGTGCACTGTTACATAAAATCCATAAACTCATAGCATTCCTAGGGCAGTCTAAAGGCCAGAAAAGGCTTGGATTTAAGGCCCTTGTGTAGTTTTTCAATCTGTTTTAAATGATTCCAGCAACAAGTTTTCCAATTTCCCTAAGGCAAATGCTCCACAGTGGCAAAGGCAGCAGACTAAGACTACAATCATTCCCAAGCCGTGAGCTTGGCAAACTGCTTCTGGCCCAGCGGGTGAAGCAGCTGTGCCTAAGCAACAGCCCCACTTTGGTCTTCTGCATTTCCAAAGGCTATCTGGACCAGTGACACTATAAATACTGGAAACTGCTTTTCTTCCTGCCCTTTTATCTTTATCCCTCTCTCCTCACTCTGTCCTGCTGCTTCATAGCCCAGTGTTTCCCCCGACAGAAAAAAACCCCATATATTAGCAAGTGCTAATGAAGTATTAAATACAAAGTTCTTAATCCTCAGAAGTTTCATTAATATCATGAGAGATCATGGTATCATAAAGACAAATAGGATGAGCTTGACAGCAGCAGTGGGATGAGAAGTAAGAAAATAAGGCTGCGTGCTTAGGGACCACTAGTAAGAATTTCCCCATATAGGTGGAAGCTCAAATATTGCTGTTGGAAACAACAAAGGAGAAACACCCAGGAGATTTTTCCAATGGCAGGATAATTAGGATTACTGACACACTACAACTATGAAAAAGGTAAATACAACTTTAGAGCTGGTGCAACATGCCTCCAACTGCAATTCCTAGGAATGCATTCATAGAGTCATAGAATCATTAAGGTTGGAAAAGACCTCTAGGATCATCAAGTCCAACTGCCAACCCAACACCCCCAGGCCTCCTAAACCATGTCCTGAAGTGCCACGTCTACGTATATTTTGAACACCTCCAGGGAGGGTGACTCCCCCACCTCTCTGGGCAGCCTGTTCCGATGCCTGACCACTCTTTCAGTAAAAAAATATTTTCCCCAATATCCAATCTAAACCTCCTGGAGCATCTTCAGGCCATTTCCTCTTGTCCCATTGTTAGTAACCTGGGAGAAGAGACCAACACCCACCTCACTACAGCCTCCTTTCAGGTAGTTGCAGAGAGCGATAAGGTCTCCCCTCAGCCTCCTCTTCTCCAGACTAAACAACCCCAGCTCCCTCAGCTGCTCCCCATCAGCCTTGCTCTCCAGACCCTCCACCAGCTTCGTTGCCCTTCTCTGGACACGCTCCAGCACCTCAAATGTCCTTCTTGTACTGAGGGGCCCAAGACTGAACCCAGCATTCGAGGTGCGGCCTCACCAGGGCCGAGCACAGGGGCACCATCCCTGCCCTGCTCCTGCTGCCCACACTATTCCCGACACAAGCCACGATGCTCCACGCCGACGTGGAAGGGATCATGAGTAGATCAGAACGGAATCAGGAGCAGGTGCAGCAAAGAGTCCCTCACGGGGGGAGAGAATAAAGCGCCTCCGCGTCGTTCGGAAGGCGGGCAGTGCCGGGGGCTCCCCGCGGGGAGGTCGGCCCCGGGGTGGACGTACCGACGGCCCTCCCGCGCCCGTTCCTCCCAGCCGAGCAGCGGCAGCCTACGGGAGGGACGCGCCCGGGGACGCCCCGAAGGGGGGCGGGTGCCCCAAACCTTTCAGAAACCCCTGCTATTTATGGCCGGCGGCCGCTCCTCCCACCACCCCCCCGCTTCCTCCCCGGCGCTCCCGCCGCGCCCGCTGTCCCCGCCGCCTCCGCCGCCTTCCTGTCACCGGCTTCCCGCCACCGGTCGTTGTCCCCCCCACCCGCCCCCCCGCAACGGTCCGCCGGCTCCACCCCTCCCCCTCCGCGACCGTTGGGAGCTTTGAATGGGACGCCGAGCGCGCGCGCGCAGCAGCCCCGCCCCCCCGCGCGCCATGGCGGCACCCTGGCTCAGCCCGTGACAGCAGCAGGAGGCCGAGGCCGCCGTCTCCCGCCGCCCTCCCCCTCCCCAGCAGCGGCCCCGGTTTTCGCCCTCGGCGGCGCGGCGTGGTGGGAGGGGCCGCCAGCGAGCTGTCATGCAGGACCCTACCCCGGAACGCGGCGGTAGCGCCTGCCCCGCCGAGGAGAGGCGGGGGGCGGCGGGGCCGGCGGCGAGCGGCGGTGCCTCCTGGCTCCAGAGGGTCTTTGAGGAAGTGCGGGGCTCCTCCCAGCTGAGCGTGGCCCCGGCGGAGCCGCCCGCCGTCACGGTGGTGGCGGTGGAGCGGTACCTGGCCGAGGCGCCGCCGCCGCCCGCCGCCGCTCCGCAGTACTGGTACGACGTGACGCTGGCGGACGGCGCCTGCCAGGAGCGCTGCTACCTGGCGCCGCGCCTCAACGGCCTGGTGCAGCGCGCGCACCTGCGGGCCGGCGCGCGCCTGCGCCTCACCCGCTGCTCCTACCTGTACGACGAGAAACGCCTCAACTACGGCTTCCTCTGCCTGGAGGAGCTGGAGCGGGTCGGGGGCGCCGGGAGCCCCGTCGAGCCGCCCCGCCGCCGCCCGCCGCCCCTCCGCGGCGGGGTGAAGAAGCACTACCTGCCTCTGTGGAACAACGAGGATCCCTACGGTGACATGTGGGTGGCGGACAAGCCCCAGGCGCAGGTGGACGTCGACGGTAAGCGGAGAAGGAGGCGGCTGTAGAGGAAAGGGGATGTAGGTGGAAGCCGGCCTCATGCAGCCGGAGCGCCCTGGGGAGGCCCGCGCTACCGAAGCCGCCCCAAGGCGCCCGCGAAGGGGACGAGGTGCGGTCACTTCACCTCGCCTGAGCAGCGGGGCCGAGCGCCCTGGTCAGAAACGACCCTCCGGTTGTGTTGGGTGCCATTGCAAACGCGCTGTTGCCTATCGCAGTTTGCGCCTTCGTGTCGCTTCGAGAGGGTTTTTTGGGCTTTACGAAAGGTTGACTGAAAATAAGGAGCTGTGGTGCTTGTAGCCAGTCTTCTGAGGTGTCAAAAGCATACGTTCCAGTAGCGGCCTGTTGGCTAGTCCGTGGGACTGGGAGCTGGCACCTGGAAGCTGCTGCCTAAAACACAGCTAGTGCTGGCATGCTTGGGCCAGTCCGCGAAGCCTGGTGAGGAGGGAGGAATGAGCAGGACTTGAGCAGGAGCCCTGTGGGATGACACCTGTGTCTTTTGTAGGAGCTCTTCTGTCCGTCTGACAACACTTCTGTGTCATTCTACATGTGTCATCGCTCTCTTTTTCAATTAGAAAAGGAAACCAAAACAAAACTATACTGTGTGTAGACAGCTCAGAACGGGATTTCATGGTGAATAGTATCATCAATTAAGCCTTTTTAAATGTGAGAAACATTTAAGAAAATGCATGTGATGTCTTGGTCTGTCCACTTCTGAAAACTTAAACGTTCAATCATGAATGCTATTTTTTGGTCTTTTTTTTTTTTTTTTTCCCCCCCCTTAGTCTCCAAGCTGACTTCTCTTGGTCAGCTGGAAATGACCTGGAGAAGCAGAGTTCACTTCCATCCACTTCTTGTGAGAGTCCTGCATAAATCTAGACTAAGGTACTACGGGAAACCAGACAAAAAACTGGATATGCCTTATCAGGTAAAGAGGGATAAATACATAGGTTAACACTTGAACAAATAGCTGTAGGATATTTGGAAATCATTATTCCCATATAGTAGACACATAAAGTTAAGATTTACGTTGTAGCTGCTTTATATTCAAAATGCTACCTTTACAAAAATGCTAAGCCCTTTCGAGCAGGAGATGGTGAATCTAGTGATCATATGTACAAACTTTGGTGGATGTCATTCTGTAACTATAGTTCAGCTGAGCTTTTTGTGGAGGGAAAAAAAACATTTGGAGTTTTTTAATAGCTTAACAGCCTGAATGTTTCTGGTCTCTGTGCTCTCACCTGGTGACTTCCAGATAGGTTGTTTTACTGTAAAAGTCTTAGTGATTTTCCTAATATGTCTTATTCATGGTATTTTTGTCTAGAGCTTCTTGGAAGTGGAGACAGGAGGTGTGGTGTTTTGGTCCCAGCCAGCAGCTAAGCACTCACCAGTTGGTCATTTGCTCTCCACTGCCCTCTCCAGAGGGGTGGGGGAGAGAATTGCAAAAGCAAAAGTGAGGGAAAACCCATGGGTTGAGATGATGACAGTTTTAATACAGTGAAGGGGTGGTGGGGAAAGGCAAACTAGTGATGCAAAGGCTCACCACCTCTCACCAGCAGACCAGTGCCCAGCCAGTCTCTGAACAGTAGGTACTTTGGGAAGACTAGCAGCCCATTTTGTATCTGAGCATGATGTTACGTGGCATGGGATATCCCCTTGGTCCGTTCAGGTCAGCTGTCTCAACTGTGTCCCCTCCCAGCCTCTTGTCCATCCCTAGCTTACTGGCTGGGGTGGTAGAGCGAGGAACAGGGAAAACCCTGACACTGTGCAAGCACTGTTCAGCAACAGCTAAAACATCGGTGTGCTATCAGTACTATTTTAGTCACAGATCTAAAACAGGGTACCATGCAGGCTGGTACAGAGTAAATAACCTCTATCCCAGCCAGACCCTGTACAGGAGGGCAACACTTTACAAAGAGCACCAATAACTCATAGGAATTCTTCTATGGGGAGAGAGGCGTGAAACTTCTTAATGAAAGGGGCTGTTGTGGGCTCTTATTCCAGGTTTCTGTTCCCTTTGCACATGAAGATAAATGAGGGTCTTTTTATTGGAGGTGCTTCTCAGTAGACAGTCTAGATGGTACTCCTCACTTTCATGGCAGTTCATCAGTCACATTTCCTGGTATTAGTTGTAGAATTAACACCCAGAGCTGAAGAAGTTAGGAGACAGATTTTACATGCTTTTTGCTTTATGCGTTCCTTCTTTAGATGGTGTTATGTATTGGGTATTGTTATTAGATAAAATCTGCTGGGATAACAAAAAAATCTTTTTTGTTTACTTTTGAGGAGGTACACTTCATGACTGATTAGGGATGTTAGAACGAACTAACAAGTGTTGACGTATAATTTCTGTATTGAACTTGGAATAAGGAAAACGTTTTTAGAAGCAGCAATGGGGAAAAACACATAAGGTGTTAAATATGTTCAAGAAAGAGTTTTAATGTTTCTTCAAGTGTAGAGTTCAATACAAGTTTTGGAACTGTGTTTTTCTGTATCTATTTGTAATCAGCAGAGAAATTGTTCATGGGTCAAGTAGCCGATGCATTATCCAAAATAAATACCAGAGTGATGATAAATAAAGATGAATGTATTTTGTCTTTTTTTTTCTTTAGGCTTACTTTGAAGTTGCTGATGGTTCAGGCATGATGTCAATGGTTTTGTGGAATTCATTATGTCCTGAATGGTATAACAGTATGAAGGTTGGCACGGTACTTCTTCTTGAGCAGTATGCTATCAAAACCAGTTACCCGTTTAAAACACAGCCAACCCCAGGGGATTCACAGATGAAGAGATTTGCTACAATTGGTTAAGTATTGCAGAAACCTGTTTTGATTCAATGAAATATAGCTGTAAAAAGGTAGCTCTTCAAAGAAATTAAATAGAAAGTGATCCATTGCTGAGACAAATTGATAAGGTATTTATCCTTAAATATTAGCTTTGAAAGGTGGATTACCATCCAAGTACTTACTGTTTCCTGTTTATATTAGGATCATGTCTACAGAGTTTATTGCCACAATTAGTTAAAACCTTTATTTAAGAAAAAAATAAATAAAAATCTAATCCCTGATTTAAGTATTGGGATCATAAAGACGGGCCTCTGGTACTGAATTTTAATCTGAATCTACTTTCTGATTAATAATACAGGTATCGTTTGTGCACTGCTTATGCCTTCTTCCATGTCATTGAAGCACACGGTCGCCTAATCTGACTTTAGATTTTAGTGTATCTGGTCAAGGCCCAAAGTATCTGCAAAGCTCCACTGAATAAAATGTTGCATTGATGACTGCTGCCTGTGCTGCAAGAGCAGCACCGTGGGAGGGCATATATGAAGATATTCCTTGGCTATAAAAGTATTTTCTTACTTGCAGCTGTTCGGTGTGACAGATATTCAAAGAAGCTATGCTACAGAAATACAAAGGCTGCAACGTAACAGTAATAGCCCTTCCAAACTGGATTTGATTTTTTTTTTTTCTCTCTCCTACTTTGCAGAATATTAATTCTTTCCCCTCTTATGCTTTTATACTCAGAACAAAAGGACAGCCAACATTCAGAAAATTCAAATAACCTTGAAACAAGCAAATATGTGTGTTAGTGAAGGATGATGTATGTATAATTTATCAACAGTGACAGTTTCCTAATGGGGTTGCTACAGTGCACAAAAATAAACAATATTTTCACTGCTATAAGCAGTGTATTCTTTGCCCTAAAACCAGATCATAATGTCTGAGGTGTTTGTGGTGAGTTGGCAAGAGGGAGAAGCATGTAGCCAGGAATGGAAGCTTGTGAGGGAAGCTGATGATGATTACAAGCCAGCCCTGAAAGCAATTATAATTGCCACTAAAACTTTCTATGGGAGAAGGACAGAACAAAATATGCCATCTGAGGTAACTTTCTCTGTGGGCAAATATCACTTCATTTTAATGACCTCATTCACACTGCACTACTGATTTCTGCAAGCATTATTGGGGTAGAAATGTTAATGAAGAAATCAAAATGGAAAACAAGGCCAGTGGGCTGTAAATGGTAGTAGATGTGTAAGGGAAGAATTAAAAGTCAGTCTATAGTAAAGTGCCATAGTGTATTTGCAGACTGCAGCTAAACTTCAGAAATTGCTGATCTTCAGTTCATATCAATGTGTGTACAATATCTTATTTCTTTTCTCAGCACAGAGCTCAGAATTTTGTCTTCATATGAACTTACAAAGCACATAATACCATGCACTGATGGATCTTATGCCCATATATCCTGTAGGAAGAGAGTCTAAAGAGAACAGAATAACCAGAAAAATTTCTAGATCAGTTATGAAATCGATTTTATGCAACTTCTGGTGCATGGTTTTGTTTGGTTTTGGGTTTTTTTTGTTCAGATGAAGTGAAATTTAATGCCTTGCTAATCACTCTGTCAACATAAATTTTTCTGTATACGCCCAATATGGGGCAATATTTCAATGTTTTTTTAAGCATGCACAATGAGTGCTCCAGAAGTTCTTCAGCTAGCTAGTTAAAGCAATCAGTTACACTGAATTGCTTAAGTAACAATTACTTTTTTCATCATCTATTTCCATTTTGTAACTCCATCAAATCCCAACTTCCCAGCGTTCCCTTACAGCCATCTGTAAATGTTGTAAAACATATCTGAAGGGTTAGCAAGGCCACAAGGGAAAGGGCTGTCCAAATTAAAAGTTCTTGCAAGACAGAATGCTTCTGGCATATTCCTAGATTTCTGCGAAGCGAGTTCTGCATTGCTTGCTTCTGTCTGCAGCTGCAGCATTGTATGGCATGCTGACAGGTGCTGTTTCAGGACCTAAAACCTTTGGAGCTTAGTACCACACCTTGAACTCCATTGCTAGGCAATGTGTGCATTTCACAGATCTCTGAATTTACGGGATACTGATGAAAACTGCTGTTTCGAATAGCCTGGACAGACCTTAGCTTCTGAATCACCCTAGGGTATAGTCCTGAGTTGAGTACATGACTTTCATCTAATCTCAAAGTGACAAAACAACTGGTAAATGGTTTTGATGTACGGGAAAGTTTTGTTCTCAGGAATTTTGCCTGAGATGCTGTCCTAAAACACGATATGCAAAACCATGATTGTCCTCCAAATACATTTCTAGAAAGCAGCACCCAAAAGAAAATTCTTCAGTAGAGGGTCTGATTTCAAGTACACCACCTTCCTAATGTTGCACCACTAGGGTGAGGGGCTGGACATAATTATATAAATGATGGTATAATTATTTATACCTCTTTAGTTACTTTTCTGGATGCATTATTTGAATAACCCCTTACCCAAACCCAAGCATCTTGTAGAAACTTCATCAGAATCTGTATTTTACCAGCAAGATTTGTCTTGTTATGAGAAAGACAATAGAGTACCACCTTGTGTATTTGAGATGCTGAAGCCATTCCTTCTGTACTTTTTATCTGGTTGCAAACCCCCTGCCTTCCCCAAATGCTCCACCTTGTTTGTTATTCAGCATCTAAATTTTCCAGGTGCTATAGAATAGACGTGAGAAGACCACCTGTTTTCCTCCACGACCATGGTGTACTTTTATCATATTAAGTACTACCTGAACTGGTATCAGATGTGGAAGTTCTCATCTGATAGTTCTGTTTTCTGTTCTACTCCAGTATGTGCAAGTCAGTTTTAGATCCTAGTGACATTCAAGAATGAAGCTAATGTAAAAAGTACTTCATACCTAATCAGTATTGTAGTATTAGTTTCTGTTGCTGGTTTTTAAAATAACTGTCTGGATCAGACTAATTGGCACATGTAGGAAATGGGAAAGTTTAACATTGCTTGGATTATAAAATTGCATTGTTGAATGCTTTACCTGAATTCGTTACATTATTTTGCCGAAAACATAAAGTCAGAGGAATTGATTAATAATTTCACAAGCAGTGAGACAAAGTTGGAACACTTTATTTACAAAACTTTACCTTTTTTTTTTTGTGTAGTTGGTTTTTTAAAGTTGTTTTTTTTTTAATTTGTATTTATACCTTAAATGTGACTTTTTTTTATTTTTCCCTTGTCAGAAATCAGCCTTAATGTTCGAGACCCTCCTACTAAAATAAGTATTATTCCAGAAGAAACAGTTAAGCCAGAGTGGGGATTACCTGAAGTTAAATATCGGTTTATCACAAGGTAAAATAGAATTTTGTTGGTTGTCAACCTGGAACTCAAATTTCACTACATTACACTGAATGTCAATTGGAAATGTATTTTGAAAAGTTTCTGAGAAAAACTTTATGTTTTGTTGTTAACAAATACCCACATTTTTGTTCTGGTTTGGTTTTAGGTCAGAACTGGATGGCTTGCCAAACAATCATTCCTGTGATGTTATTGGTCTTGTGACATTTGTAGGAAGGGCTGAACGAGCACGGAAGAGAGGTTTTTCTCTAAATATGACTTTCAGAATTTACCAGACACTTTTTAACTTTCTGAATAAATGTTTATACATTTTTCTTAACATTTGTTTATTTAGAACACGGTGAAGACTTCTGGCTCTATCGTTGGGCACATGCCATTGATGGGACCTCGGACCAACCATTCATACTGGAATTGTTTGCAACTTCTCAGCCAGATGTGTTCGAGCATATTCACCCAAGTATTCATCTCTTTATAATACTTTTCATAATTATTTATCGTGTTTTTCTAGTTGGTTGCTAATTTCAAATTCTGAGTATAATTGCTACTGAATAAAAAATTGCTATGGTTTATCTCCTCAAACAGAAAATAGCTGATCAGGAATTAAAATAATTTTAAAAAAAAAAATAGTTTAAGCATTTGAAACCCTTATCATACTGCAGTCTGCCAGTTAGTCTAAACAAATAGATGGGCAGCTGGGCCTGGGGCTTGTTTGATCTCATTAATTTCAACAGAAACTTAAGTGAAGCACCTAGGACAACGTCTCTTGCACCAAAGGCAAACAAAGAGGCAGCTGGTCAAATCTATTACTTCTTTTGTCCTGTAAATAAGCTGGTTTTTGGGTTTGGGTTTTTTTTTATAGACAGGAATAATTTAAGAGGACTGGAGGAAGGGAGAAGTGAAAGTGGAAAAGCTTCATTTCTTTGAATAAATATTTTTTGGCCAAACAGCGATCATCACCCAGCTGTGCTAGTTATTGCATGTGAGCTAAGAATGATAAACTTCAAACTGGAGAATCCTTAATTAAGAATTTTAAGAGCTTTAAATATTTCTTCTTGCTGCTTTTCTCTTCTCCAAGCACTCATCCTTCCATTAACACTGGTTGGTGTCACATGCATTTTTTTCTGTCATATGATGCAGGACCAGCTGTATAACCCAGTTACGATTACAGCTGCATCAATCTTGAGTGTTCTGGGGAAATGGCAAAGAATGACATTCCAGTGTTTAACTGAGATATTAACAAAAGAGTGACTTTGTACTCTATTTAGAAATTTTGCAGTGGCATGTCATGATTTTTTGTGCTTTCCACGATTTTATGCTTTTTATCCTTAAGAAACACAGCCATCTAATAGCCATGTTTTTACTCTTTCATTCATTGATATCCTACCTGATGAAGTATCTCATGTTTTAGTCCTAATATGTATGCTGAGATTCCCATGCACAGTTATTAAATTGAAAATTTAATTACATCTCCATATTGTAATTTATAATGGAGGCTCAGTATGTGCTGAAGCATTTGTAGGGCCAAGAACTAAAATGTCTTGTTTAGAGCACTTAATAAAATTAATTTAGTGTGCATCAGTCTTGACATTCTAAAATCAATGAATTATCAGGAAAAAAACTGAAGATCTTTTTTTCCCCTCTAGTGACATATTTGGTGTGTACACAGATGAGAGTGGTACGGGACCTCACTGAGAATCCTTCCAGCACAACTTACCTTACAACTTCAAATGAAAGTCAAATATTCATTACAGGTAATTTAAACTAGTTTCAGTTTTATCTAGTTCTCATTTGATTTCTTTGGCAAGGGTTTTTTCATTTTACAGCAAAATAATCAGTGCGTAGTATTAGTTCCCCTGTCAGAAATGACTTTGAATTAATAATGAAACACAGTTGCATTCTTGTGAGATGTTAATGGGTGTATCTTATGAAAAGTTTCTAAGTATTATTAGGTTAAGTCATATGTTTACTAATTTTTTCAGACTGTTTTAATCTATTGATAGTGTAGCAATGCAGATTACCACTTCCTTAAAAATGTTAAAAATAACTTGCAGCTCTTCTGGCTTACAGATTTCATTCTTACAAAAAAAAAGGAGGGGGGAGGTATAGTTGTCCTAAATTTACCTTAGCTAATATTTTTCACCAAATATTTGGAGAGCTATTATGTTTCATCTTTCCCAATGTGCAGGGTCTTATGCAGATGATGTGGTGTGGGAAGGGATGTGGTGCTGGGCTGCGCTGAAGGAGCAATCCTTCTAGATAGTCTTGTTTGAATACTCCCATCCGCAGTTACGGTATTCTTTATGGCCCTGTGATACTGTACACTGTATACCACCAGGCAGCACCAGGCACAGCTGTTCAGTGTATTTGCTCCTGAATCAGGAGGCAGACTATAGCAGTGTCGCATGCGAGTGATGTAGTGGCCAAACTGCAAGGGAGTATAAGATGCAATAGGTGTCTCTTTCCTGTGTTTATCTAGCTCATTTCTTCAGTGTTCCTAACATATCAGTCACCCGGTCTGAATCTTTCCACTGACAAGTAGGAATAGAGAAAAATATGTGCTGAAAGGTACCTGAACATGGTCAGTTCGATCCACATGGTCTTTCCTGACAAGCTGGGTAGGGTGTTTTGTGCTTAACTGGACTAGCAAAGCAAGCTAGTCTTTTTATTAATAGGTTTCTAATGATTTAATTTACTTCTAAATAAAGGGTTTGAGAGGTTGTTTTTTTCCCTTTGGTTTCTTTCAGTATGTTTTGTGCTTAATTTTCTATTCAAATACTTAAGCTTCCCTCCGCCCCGCTTTAGTTCATTTTATATCTGTCTATCTGTCTGGGTCCTAAATGAGAACTACAGCTGGAGATTGCAGACCATTGGATAAGATCCGTTTCAGTTCACAGCTTAGACATAGACCTGGTTGGAATACAATTTATTTGATAAAGCTGGTATTTAGTACATATCTTGGTTTTAAACCAGCCAACAGTGAATACATACCTGGCCAATTACCTGTCAGTAGCAATCTTTGCTGAACCCTATGAAGATGGTTTATTTGCTCTTTCCTGCTAATAAAACCATTTCTGATCATTTTATTGTTTTGTATGCTCCTGTGAGAAAGTATTCTAGTAGCAGTCCTGCTAGTTGTTTTACTTCTTTCTGTTACTTAACATCTGTTAAATTTCAGTGTCAAATGCAGTGTTAGGCAAGGAATTCAATATACTAATTTCATAAAACACTGTTGACTAGAGGAAAGATGTTTTTTGTATTCTCTAGCCCAGTTTTTCTTAATTCTTTTTTTCTATGTAGTGTTCAGGATAGTTTCAAGATGAGAACGGATGACAGTAACCTGCTTTGGTTTTGATACCTGGTTATTTTTGTTTTAAAAGGGTGGCACAAGGGCCAACCATACACCAAGGACACCAAAGTGAAAAACTTCATTCAGTGGACTAAAACACAAAATGAAGCCGATCAAATGAAGAAAACTGTCATTGGTGGCTATTATCCTTTTCCACGACCTCCAGATAACTTTTTGAAATATTGTAAAAACAATAAAGGTATCATACCATCAAATATCTTCAAGATTTACAGCCTTTTTCAGTTCAGTCTTTCTCCTAGCATTTCAAGCATCAGTTAAAAAGCAACACGGATACTGTTAGTGATTATGCGAGTTTGTAATGCCATTTAAGAAAAACTCCCTTTCATGACTGAATGTATGTAGGCCAAGTCCTCATCTTACAGAATGTATCGTGGCACCATGAGCTGCAGGAGAACTGTAGCAGCTCACACGCGCTACATATTGGTCAGAAGTTTTACTCTGAATATTCTGGTAAATCAGAATTAAAGACAGTTTATACCGAAGAATGCAGTGAATTAGAAATTTCACCTGAAACAGAAGTTGTGATATCTGATGGTGCAGATGCTTGTGAGCTGAAGAGGTCTACTGTTTAAATTTTTTTTCCATGTGACATAAACACCAAAAAGATGTAAAATTCTTCAAAAGTGTAATTTTAAATCAATTTAATATTTAGTAACAAATTATCTTTTCTTTCAAGTCCTGTGGTCAGACATTTTGGTATTGTCTTTCTTTAAAACTTGCTTATGGAAATTTCTGTTTTGCAGTTGAATCAGTTTTGAAAGCCATAGGTGAAACGGGGAAAGAGATTGAAGACTTGCACTACAGAGAACACAAGCGCATCGCTGTTCAGGGAATAATTAGTGCCATAAGATACATCAGCTGTAGCGATGCGGCTGAAGAAGCCTCAGGAGTGGAACTTGTTCAGGTACAGTGTTTGAGAATTAATGCTATAGCACTTAAGCAACTATGATTGTAATTAGAAGGGAGAATTTTGCACTTGAGTTCAGAACCTAGTTATGTCGTTTCTCAGTTAACTTCATTTGCTGTTTTGAGAGCCAAATTTTTGAAAGTCATAATTTAGAACATTTTCAAAAGCAATGATTTAGTGCTTTTCTGAAAGTGTTATGACAGTCCTCTGTGAAACTACATAACTGTTTAGAAGTTACTAGTTTGACTGACTGTATAACCTAATGTAAATTAGAATGTGGGAGAGGCAACTACTACAACATACTCACTGTCACTTTCTAGGCAAAATTTATCTTATTCATATGATTAGAAGATAATTTCTGCTACATGTAACATGACTTCCAGAAGGTAGGATAAATTGTTCTGTTCCTTTAAAAGTTACTTCAAAACTTGCAGGTTTTTGAGTTGGAAGCGGTAGCTTTAAGTGCTTTGAAACTCTTAAACAATTAAACTGTTGTTGCAGAAAGATACTGCTCAGTCTCCTGAAAGTTCTGCTATGTCCAGTGAAGACTGTGTTCACAAGGGAAAAAACACCAGCCTTCAAAATAAAAAAGTTAAGTCTTTTCTGGGGCCACATTGCACTCCTGGGGAACAGCATCAGCACCAAGCTCTACCGTCAAAAAAGAGGTCAGTCAAGAGAAAGATACGTGCAGATCAGATACAGATGCAGAACAGTAACCTCTCTTCATAAATATGTAGTGGATCTTCTAAAAAGTATTATGGAAATCAGTTTAGAGCCGAGGCCATAGAAAATACATAAGAAAGCTTTAAAAGCATATATAATTTCATCTTTGAAAGGTAGTTAGGTACTTTTCCTAGCATCAGATGATGACAGTTATACTGTTCAGGATTGAAGGATTGATTAAAGCATGTGTCTGGTATGCAATGCTCTCTTCTGATTAATATTTATGCTACTTCGTTTTTAATCTCATAGATGTGAAATAAAAGTAGTTAATACCCAAACCGTATATAGTCTAGTGATATAGCCGTGGAACAAGCAACGGTTACAGCGGTGTGAGGAAATAAGATTTCTTCAGCGAAAATGCAGAATCAGGATCTGGTATACCTGTTCCGTAATTTCAAACATACCTTATTTTTTCCTTTCTGGTTAATGGAATGTACTGCATGTAGCCAGAACTTGCCTTCAGAAAAGCGAATAGATGGTAATCTTGTGCCAACCTGAAGACTCAGAACAACTATGGCTCTGCTTCTGATGGGATTTCGTGAAATTGTATTGCATGTAGTCAGACATAGACACAGGGTATCACTCTGATACAAGGAAACGGAATAAGACAAAATAACTTGTCTGATACAACTGTATTAGGTTCAAGAGTAATCTTGTATAAGATTGCCCTTTCGCAATGTTTGTGCAAAATCTAATGTACCCATATGTAATATTAAAAGCTTGGTGTATACAGTGACAGATTTAATGTTGCAAAAATCTACCCAGTTGCGTCCTCTTTGTTTTGTTGTTGCTGTTGTGTAGTAGATTTCTCATGCTGTAAAGGGTGTATTTTTCCTCTCAACTTTTCACATCCAAAAGTCGTAATGTGGGGAGAGGGTGGGTATTTAGAATATTTTGACGGAAATGAGATTAAATATAATTAGGATTGAATGAAAACTTAAGACTAAGAAAACCCTGGTGAATAGAAGTTCTGTCTTGGCAGTGTTACAGCAGACTTATTAGTGGATTTCCATTCATTAAGGAAAATTCCTACGTTTGAGTGTTTTAGGTTTGTTCCACCTGAAAGAAAAACCATGCATGTTCTTTGCTTTGTGTATTTCCATTTAACAAAATAATGGTGAATTTTCTACTTTAAGGGGAAGTGCATCTGTTATTCCTTACCCCTATTTCACACGGTCTGCAAGAAGAAAATTTGGGTGAGTCATGTGAAGTTTCTTATGTTAAATAATTGCAGTGATGAAACGATGATATTTGAAGTGAAACTTTTAGAGGTCAAGAATCTGTATGGAAGTGAAATGAAAGAATAGATCAGGGTAAAGTTTAATATTTTCTATTCGCTTCCTTTGTGTTGATTCTAGTTGAAATATATTGGATTATTTTATTCTGAAAATGTAATTTTGAGTGTGTTACTAAAACGTATTTTTGTATTGTTACTAGTGCTACTTGGGGAATATATAGTAACAGGTCCATCACGGTAAGCGAAGTAATATATGTAGTCTTTGTTTTAGAGAGATGACAGTTTAAGTAGGAAAGTCAAAGGTAGGAGGGGGAGGGATGCTTGATTAGCAGAGTGAACAATGTAATAGCGTTAATGGATTTGCTAGTGGTGGTTGAGCTATGCATCATCCTTGGTGCTACATAGCAAGTATAGTTCTCCCTGAGAACCGCTTGGCTCCTTCCACTACCTAACACTCAGTCTTTACTGAACTCAGGCTGCATCCAGAGTAGGATTTTTTAAAAAAATCCAGGTAGGAGTTTCAAATCCAAGTCTGGAACCTCATACAATAACTACAAATGGGAAATTATTAAGAAAACTGAGTGAATGTTGTTATTTGCTAGTTTGGGGTAAAAAGCTACTTTCCTTCATGCATTTTGTTTAAGGGCCATGAATCCTTGTCACTTGTTCCAAACACAGCTCGGTAACTTGGCTATTTGAACTCTTTTGTCTCAGTAACTTCAGATATTTGGTATTTTCGGCAGCGGTGATTTGGGCTTGTCTCTTGAGTATGTATGCCCCTCAGTTGCCACCTTAGTTTACTTTTAGCACCTCTTCCTTCCCTGCTAAAACAAAGAATCATGGTACTAAGGATACAGCAACAGTAGTAACGGTGGAGTTGATCATAAGTTGTTGGCCATTCTGCCAGTATTACTGCCCTACAAGCATGCCTGTTTTCTTGAAAAACATTTATTGGAAGCTAATTTGCAAAACCTTTTTCAGTGGGATAAATGAGGCTCTCCTGAGGCCACATGTCTCTTTTTCCCTCTGGTCCTCTTGGTAGGTACTGCATTTTCTAGGGAAAATGGTTGCCTGGTTTTGCAGCTCATTAAGAGCATGACACGTGGCTTTAGGGTTGCATATCTGCAGGTGGTGCAGGAGCTTGTAGGGACTTGTGGCACAAATCCATAGGAGAATCAGGAGGTTTTTTGGAATATGAGGAATCCTGTTTTCTTTCGCTTACTGAGAAATGTTCCATTTCTTCTCGGGGGTGGAGGGTGGGAAGAATGTTTTCTCCCCATTTCTTAAAAATGAAGCAAAAAGTTAAGGCATGTTTACTTTGTTCTCTGCTTTTCTCAATCTGCTACTCTCCTCGCTACCTGTGTGTCCACTCTATGCCATTAGTGCTAGAACCCCAACTAAAGGAGGAGAAAGTCTGTGTTGGATTATGGAAAGCTGTTTCACTCTATATAATTAAAAGGTAACTTGTGTATTTCTGTAATTAACTATGAAGTTGTGCTGAATTCTCCCAACTGGAGAAGAAGAGAGCGTTAGCCTGACATACCTTAAAATTGCATTGTTTTTTTGTTCTGTTGCTTAGAAGTAGCAGAATGACAGCTCTCATTGAAATATTTTAGTACATTGATGAAATAATAACAGTAGAGATACATTTTGAAGTACATATTCTTAGATTATTTTGTGTCAAGTATTTTGTGCAGTTTTTCAGCATGTAGTTGCATTTTTTAAGGTTTTCTTGTTTTTGAACAGCAAAAGTTTATTTTAAGGTTCATTATTGCCAGCCTCAGTTCCTACGCTTCTGAGGTAACTTATTTATCTAATTACTAAGGGTTTCAGAAAGAACAAGGTAAGAGGAAACTGGTTAATTTAATGTTATTGTTGATCTGTATATCCTTGCTAGTAGAGACATTCAACATAAATGTACTTTTAAGCATTTAATATACCCCAAGTAGTTTAATTGCTAGTTTGTTGTGAATGGGGGAAGATCAGGAATTTCAGAAAGGCTTATTTTTATGTGGAAGTGAAAAGAAAAACCCATGGTGTTTTTCTTAGCATTTTCATCTTCAGAAGTTTAGCACTGCATGGAGTTGCTGCTACGCTACGTGCTCACACTCTACGCTGCTTGAAAGTAACTTGTTTGTATACTTCTATCCTTGCAGTTTCAGTTCTAAATGTTTGTATCACTCAGATGCTTTCCTCCTTTTTCCTTTCCCTCTGATGAGATCTAAGGGATGGGGATTCTACAATATGGGGAAATTCAGCTTGAGGTTTGCATGACTGAAAGTTTCCCAGAATCTGATGTTTCCTTCAGACCCCTTTTTCACATAAATCAGATTTTTTCAGGGAGAAATTGGTAGGAATCAACAATCCATTTGTATAGGCTTGTCAAATTTTTGTGGAAGGCTCTTTGGTTTCTCTGTTACGTGCTGTGGTAGATGGGTATACCATAATGGTGTCATGACAGTTAAGTTCATTTCAAACCAGTCTATAAAATAAGGCTTTTACCAGTTGTCTCAGTGAGTGGGGTGTTTTGTTTTGTTGTTTTGAGGCACTTTAATCCCTTGCATCATTTGAGCATTGCTACAAGTTGTAACTATTTCTTCCTTAGTTTTTTTCATCCCATATAGTCCCAGTGCTTAGGAAATAGGTGTGAAGCACAAGACATGCTTATTTTCTCAGTATTTTCTTTAAGTATTCACCTGCCATCTATTTTGATTAATGTTATTTTTGTTGACAATATTTTAAAGTAAAAAGACTGAAAAGGTGAATACCAGTGCATCTGGAAATACTGAATAAAGGCTTTTTTGCAAGTGGACATCTGTGAAAAGGGGAGTCTGCAGAATGCAGGCTGGGAATAGCAGATTTGGCATGGCACAAGTTCTCATAAAGCTGGCATGGGCAAAATAGGAATGCGGGTGTTTTGGTGTACAACAGCCACAGCACACTGTAGTAAACAGAAGGATTTGGGTTATATCGGGTGGCTTGCAGACATACTGGCTGGCAAAGTAGTAGATAAACTGTGTGTATGCACAAGTAGGTTTCCCTTAGGAACCTAGCTCAAGTTACGCTCGTACACACATCCAGCACAAAGCAGTCCTATAGGAATAACATGTCAGGCAGGTAGGAGAAATCATCCCAGCTATAGATCTGTGAAAGAAGTTGGGAAAAATTGTAACAAGTTATTTTCATATTTTTCAGAGGCTCTGCTAGCTCTAAATCAGAGCTTACTCACCTCCAAAACTAGACAATTTTAAAAGGAAAAGAAACTATTTCCATAATATCAACTTGTCAGCAGTATGACTTGGTTTAATCCTCTGCTTTAATGAAGAGGGAAGTTGGCATGTATCTAAGCTGACACAATGATTTCTGAGCAAGCCTTTCCTAACGTTGTGCTAGATTTTCATGTGTCTTGTTGAGAAGTCTGAGTCTCGAAAGTATGAATTAGTTTTGTGGGCATTAATTTTTAATTAGACTACTTTTGTTAATACTTTTGAAAACGTCTTCTAATGCTTGAAAAATGTATTAGTATAGCTGGTATGCGAATGTTTAATTTATTTTTATGTATACACAATAATTACTTTCCGTGATGGTTCTTGTAAAAGGAATTAATTCTTCATAAGATACTATTTTCATGGAAACATGCTTTTATCTAGAAATAATACCATAGGAAACACAATGTAATTACTGAATTATCATTTTTAGAAAGAGACAAACTTTCCTGCTACCTTTCATCAGAAAACATAAAAATACCACTGCATAAACTTAGATCTGACATCTTCCATGTATCTTTCTGTGGTTGCCCTGGGCCTCAAAATTTGAAGAATACTTTGGACTACAAAGTCACATAGAAACACATACAAATTTTCATTTAACAATATTTTCAACACAACTCTGCTCAGAAGCTTGGGTGGATGGTGGGAAGCAAGTAGGTCCAAGCTGTTTTAAAGTTCTCTTTGTGGCAGCTTTTTTTGTTTACAACAATTAGGGGGCTGAAACCTCAATTGCACAGTTTGTGCTGCTTAAGTGAAGACTCTTTTGTTGTTGGACATCACAAGAAGGGCACTCCAGTACTTAGCCCACACCATGGTGATAGTGCATTGCATAAAATGTACTTTCATTCTCAAAAACCACAATGTATTTCCTGTTATCTTTTCACTAGATTTCAGATATTTTCTGTTTGTTATGAAACATTGACATGACATTTTCAAGACATGTCCTAGTATGAAATGGGAAAAATTGAAAAAGAAACTGTAGATCCTTATGATTGAAATACATACGAGTGTCCCACTAAACAGCAGGATTGTCTTTTGATTCCTTTTTCACTCTCTATATATTGTCCCTGTGTATTTGTAGTTACAATATTTTATTGGTGACTGCTTTGGTAGTCTGCAATTTTAATGGTACCTTAACAGAGTGTTGCCTATGTCTCTGCTGCTTTTGATGCAAGATAATCAAGATAGTCTTTTTCCTAAGTTTATTCAGACATGATGGTGAGTTTATAATAAGAGGAATGGAGCAAAGAAGAAAGGAATAAATGGGCCTAAGAGCTTATTTTACCATGTTGTGGCTGCAAAGTATATGTTACATTTTTCTCCTGCTTATTATCCTAGGTAATTCATTAGAGATTGTTAGAGAATATTTGCTTACCATTAATTCAAAATTTTGTGGTTAAAAATGAAAGCATGACAAAAATCTAGTTTGCTTGATTGAAATTACTGTTAAAACAGGGTAGTATGTCCAAAGGAAAATAAATATTTGGAATTTATCATTTTGGATTCTGGAGTGATGATGCGGCTCCATTCATTTTTTGTTTTTGAATGCTGAAGGGTGCTGGTATGAAAGGGCAGCACACGCTGTGCAACCGTTTTTTAGAATGAAGTAATAAACCTGTTGGCCACCTGTGATGTTCAGCTTTTACTGTCGCACATGCTGTTTCCAGTAGGTGCCCAGTAGAGGGCAACAAACACTGATTTTTGAGTGTGAAATACTTTCCAATCTACTTCATAACGCAAAGAAACGCAGCAGTTCTTGTCCTAAGCTCTTCAACACTGAGTGTAGTGGGTCTCATTATGCCAAGTTGCTATATTACATGTCTTGTGATATGAAACTAGGTACTAGTGCTCACTCATTCAAGCTTGTATCATTTATCACTAGAAATGATCACCTGAGCTCTTGCTGCATAGTGTTTGAAGTTAAATAGGTTTTAAGTGTATATACACTATAAAACTTTCTTTTTATAGCTTGGATGAATTTCAACATGAAGAGTTTGTGCAAGACAAAATCAGACAAGCTGTATCAGACAGTTTACAGGACTGCACAGGTATGTTGCAAATAGTTGTTACATTAACCTTAGGAGCTTTTAGCCTACTTCTCTTCAGGTCCAAAACAGGCAGCCAAGATATCTTTATAACCCTTGTGGGTCAAGACAGCTCTTCTGTACCTCTGGCTGCATCAACCTCTCAGGAGCCACTGTAGCAACGTATTGTTAATGTCATTCTGCTCAGTCGTGTCCCTGACGTGTTCTGAAGGGTGGCTGTGAGGACAGTGTTGGGCCGTTTCCCAGTACGGGGCATAAATTCTCGGTGTTGCTTTATACAGCTGTTAAGTTAGTTTTGCACCTCAGAAGCACTTAGTAGCATAAGACCTCACATTTTCTGTTGGCAGTTTTCTTGCTATAGTGATCTGCATGTGATAAAATCGTCCCCTCGGGGAAGGTATCCCCAACACTATCTCAGCACCTAATTAAAAAAACCAAATACATGATGTGGGAGGAAATGGATGAAACATTCAAGCCAGTAACAAGAATGGTGTTTGGTTTAGGGATTTTTCTAAGTTAATGTTAATAATTTTTTCTTTCTTTGTCTGCAATTGAAAAATAAATTTGTGTTCCATGCACTTATGTTGTGGTTTAAGCGGGCAGTTTCTTGATATCTCTGTTTGGATGAAGGAAGGAGTCTAATTTGACTGTTGCCATTATGTGCAGCTTGGCCTGTTTTTGATTTCATGCAAATATTTTGACGTTTTCCTCTTTTCAAAGCTGACTGAATATACTGAGTCATGTAATTTTATCTAAAAGTTTGTCTGCTACTAGTATCTGTCCCAACATTAATATCTGCCAATTTACTTCTATGGGTCGCTATATTATGTATAACGTTGTCCATCATTTTATTTTTGCAAGGCAGCAGTTCATCTTAATGTAGTAATGACCTTGATAGGTTTTCTTTGTAGCCTATTGGTGACGATGTTCTCCGTTGTGCTGCTTTAAAGCAATAGAAATTGCATTGAATTTTCCCAAATGTTTAATGCATTAAGAGGCTGAAACTGAGGAAGCTTTCAAATTGGAGAAAAATTTGTACAGGGAACTGTTTAAGGTGAAGTTTTATTCCAGAGGAAGAGCAACCACTGTGTAGAGATCTGTTCTTCAAAAGTAGGAGAACCATATCCATGAGCAAGTTTGATAATTAATTACTTTATTAGTTGTTAGTCTTTGGAGAAATTTCTTGTTGCTTTTTAAAATGAGAAATAAGATTGAGTGTTCTCACCTGAAATTATTTCTGGTAACTGTAGTGTTTATTGTGCTGTTACTGTTACTCGCTCTAGAATTGTTGCGATATCGTGTAGATCTCATAAAATGAATGCATGTAGGTGGTTTCAGTGAGTTGGTTGTCAAAAAAAAAAAAAAAAAGTGAAGATGTACAGTGAAATACATGCCTCATCTTTTAACTGTAGTAAAGAAATCTTGCATTAGATACTTATGTTTTTATTTAGATATTTATATCTAAAATATAGATATGTTTAGATCCAGATAATGCAGATATATTTAGATACTCTCAAATTAAAATGTCATTTACACTGGTACTTCATCACTGCATGTGAAACCCTATTTAACTTCAGTTGGATGGTATTTTGGGTGTAGTCCAAAATAAATGAACAAATCTTTCATTTAATGTAAGTATGCAATAATTACATTAATATGTTAGTAAATGTAGCTACTAAACATATGCACATATTTTTTCTCACATTATGTCAGCCCTACTGGCAATATTGTTAGTCTTATGTAAAATACTAATTGTTTAGCTGATGCTAGTTTTATCTAAATAATAGCATGTTTATATTTTGCTTAACAAGCTTACTAATTATGGTGTATGTATCAAAGTGAACACTTTTCTATGTTGTGTTCCTTCAGATTTTGAAGATGATTTTTTTTTTTTTCAGTATTCTGAGATTGTATATCGATTACTTACCTAGCGTATACTTACTTTTCCATTTACTGATATGCAGGTCATAGGTACCATATAAAATGGAAGAGTGTTACTCTAAGCTTCATAGTATTGTTGCCATGGTCCCAGGCAGAGCTTTGGGGTTTTTTTTTAATACCAGCAAAGGGAACTGCCCTTAGCTGCCTTTAGAAACTATTTATGGGAACTTGATATTTCCCGCCCCTCCCTTTATAACTTTATGTATTAGTGGTGCTGACACTTCTGTCTCTTAGCAGCTCCATGTCGTAGCAGCCTGCATCAAAGTAACACTTTTTGAATAGTCATTGGGTAGATGTATAAAAAGAGCTGATAGAAATATCCAAAACAAAATAAATCATTAAGGAGTGTTTTTTAAATGTTGAAGTATCTCCGGGCGGGCAGTGTTGCGATGAGGTTCACTCACTGGAATTTCATTTACTCCAGGTGCTGTTTTTTGCAAGAGGTACAAAGGAGGAGTAAAAGATTGCAGACTCTGCTGTAAGAAACGTGAAATATAACTGTAAAGCAGAAATGCACTGACTCAGATTCACTAACAAAAGTGTTTGCAAGAAAGAAATTTTATAGTAACGGCGCAGGCTGGTGACGAAATTAACTTCTAATTCTTACAAGAAAAAATTCTGGTGTATACTGTATTATACAGTAGATTAAAAAAAATCCTTCAGTTCACTGAACTCTAAATAGGGTTCATCTCAGTTGCTTTTTGTGGGCAACCACGTGTTTAAATGTTCACGATAGCCATTTTTATATTTTTGATTGGTTTAAAGAAAGGTGTCTTTGCTGCCAAGAGGCTCCTGTAGCTAGAGGAGTTCAAACGTTTGCATTATTTTTCTTCTAAAGTGTGGTCAGATTGTTAAAGGTTTTAGCATCTTATTGCTTAAAAAACCAGTGGTGTCTGCTTCTGCTGTGCTGTCCTAACTACACGTCTGCTTATGCTAAGTTAGTAATGAGCGTACAAGTAGGACACACAAATTACAGCACCAATGATATATTGAGGGGGGGAAAGTAAAGTCATGATTGAAGTTTTAGAAAGAGAAAGGGATTTTTTTAATCCCATTACTTATATTCTGAAACTTTTTTGTACTTTATTTGCCTAATGTATAGTATTGCCTTCATGTGTGTAGAGAATACTGTAATTCTCCAAGTAAAATGGTGAGAAAAATGTTTCTTCATGTAGCAGCTTTCATGTGCCCCTTTACCTTATATGATGAATTCCAGTTCTGTGAGAAAAATACTGCAGACTGCTTTATGCAATCCAGAGCATGCTTTCCATTTCAGTATTAATGTCAATTTTCTTTAACTTTTTTTTGTTGTCTAATTCAGTGCAGCAAGACGCTTATTTCCCTTGTTGAATGTTCTTGCCTATGTTGTGTCAAGTTTGTCTGTGTAGATTCTGGTTTCTTCATTTTTTTTTAACATCCCGATACTCCATCGTAGCAATTATGACACTAAAAAGAAGTAAAGTAAAAAAAAAATGTTCACAGAGAAATGTTTGGGTGGATAATGTACTCAGTTCAGAAGACTACTTGATGAGAAGTTGTTTCACAGGAGATGGAGGAGATACAAGGCTATACTGGGAATATTTTGAAATGAGCTTTTAGATAAACTCAAAAGGTGGGGTTAAAACTTGCCTTCAAAATTGGAAGCGATGGTTATATAAGCTTTTACCATTAACAGTCCTCAAATCACATGTGACAGGAAGGACGAATGGAGCTATCATTGACAATATAGCAAGAAATTTTAAACGTAGTGTAGTCTTCAATGTAAGCATATCATTATTGTGCAAGGGATGGAGAAGTTTACCTTCACTTGTACCAATTTAAACTTGTTTTCATGATTTCTGGCTGTTCTTTAAACAAGTTACATGCTCTCCAAAACCAAACCATGATGAAGCTCTTCATGTGGTGAAATAAGTCTTTTCACTATAAGTCTAGTGTCTAAGGTTATCAGTTTACTCACATTTCAACCCTTGTTTAATTCATTGTGTTGTATGTTTTGACCATTCTGCCATGTCTTCCTAGTTGACAGGTTCTAAAGAAAATATTTCTCATCTGGCAGAGAAGTGATACAATTCTATTAGCACATAAGCAACTAAGTATTTTCTGTGTTTATAATAGACCGAGAAGGAACGAGTGACAGACCTGAAACTGAAGAGACTGGAAGAACTTGTGATTCATGGCAGAGTGACCTATGGGCACAAGTGAAAGACAAGTTAATGAAATATTTGCATCACAGCACAATTTTCCCAGAAAGCATCCCGCGTAAATTTGATTATGTGCACAAAGACTTACTTATGCAACAGTACAACCTTCATGCAGCGGTGCACCAGCCAAAAGAAACCAGAGCAGATAAAAATATCAATGAGTTCAAAAGTGCGAGTGGCCTTGGGTATTACGAAGTGACAGTTCTGGGTAAGTATTTGGTAGCTCGCCTTCTAAAAAAGGTTAAGCAAGGGCAGTATAAGATCTCTTTGCTGTATTAACTTGAGAATGACTTGAAGGTTCATCAGAAACTGAATGGATTTCTCTAAATGAGTCATTTAATTCTAAGTATTTCTTGAAGTTTAAAAAAATAATTGACGTGTTAGATTTTTGTTAATCATGATTTAGGATAATTTTTTACTGGAAAGCCATAATTCTCAAAAAATACCAATAAATGAGATTATTTAATATCTTATTTCTAGTATCATATTTCATATAATTGCAATTTTGTGATGGGTTTATGTGTATCATTTGAAGAATGTGTGTAGTCCTTAAGCTATTGATTATTACAATTAGAGGTAGGTCCTGTTCCCTAGTTCAGCCAGTCTGACATAATGAAGTAAACTATTCAATTGCACTTGATTGTCAGCTGACTTTCCTGCTGGAGAGGTATTAAACAGAAGCCAGTTGGTGTTCTTAAAGGGAAAAGGACAACTATAAATGCTTCTTTTGAGATTTATTCTCCTTGAGTTGTTTTTTGAGTACAGCTGCTCCTAAAGTGCCTTTCTTCCATGCCAGAAAATTAAGGGCTGTATTTCAGCCATGCTCATAAACTACTCTGCTGCTTCTGGTTAGCACAAAGTGTCAGTTGATTGGTCTTTATTTGTTAAAATATAAACATGCAAGATGATGTGTATCTGTTAGCATTCCTGTGGGATATTAATCTGTTTGATTTTGGTTTCCCATTAAAAGGAGAAGGAAATTGCCTAGCTTAACGATGCTCATGTTAAGTTCCTATAATTTAAAAGTTTCCATTATTTGTTAAGGGACATTTGCAGAGAAGGTGTTTGAATATTTATGGTCGTTAGAATCCTGGGACTTACAATATGATATTCAGGGCGAAAGTAGCACAAATACTGCACCGCATACTGCATAGGTACTCTGGTTGTAAAATTAATTTCTCTGCCCTTGTAGCAGCGATAAAGTTAAAAAGGGGCATGAAATGGCTTCCAATGTTGGTTTAATATTTTCTGAGCTGACAACATTGTTAGCCTAAATCATAGTATGTTATAACGTCATATCAATTTGAATGTATGTATAAATAGATATACAGATATATAGAGATATGTCTTTTTAGATGTCAGTTATTAATAATGGACAAAGAGCAAGTAAATGAAAAATCAGTGCTCAGCCTGCAATAGTTTGGTTTTTAAAAGAAAGAAGAAATGGCGTATGAATTTGCTAATAGGCTGAAGTTTTCTGCTAACTTAAATTTTTTTTCAACAGGTATAAATCACGATGTAGCAATAGATGTTGCATTTCTTCCACTGTTTTGTCCTGAAGACCCCCACTTATTTCAGCTAGAAGACATTCAAAATGACACATTATTGTCTTGTATGAGTTGCATCTCTGCATGTCAGCAGGCGGCCACTAACAATGGGAGGCTTCGTGACATGTTTCCGCTTTCAAGTGAGACTGGCTTTCACTGACGTTACTCATTTATCGTTCTTGTTTTATCTTTCAATGCAAGAGTTCATCCTCTATGGAAATCTCTGTTGTAGGTCAGACGTTGTTCACCTCTTCAGTGAAAGATGTGTGAATTCTGTGCAACCACATTCAGTAAATAGTCGTGATACTGAACTTTCAAGGCAGATTTTACTGGAGCTGTTCTCATACTCTGAAGATAGTATTTTAATATCCAAGCCACAAACTCCTAAGTGACCTAGATAGTATTCACAGTTATTTGTTGATGCAGAATTACACTGACATAGAAGTCAGCACGTGTGCCTGAGCATGTGAATATTTGGCTTGATCTGCTTTGCAGTAAGAGTGGAATCAATCCATTTCACTGATGTCACTTTGAACAGCCTCTTCAACGCAACCTGCAGCACCCATAAACTGGGGTGTTTGCTATTGAATTATTTTCCTTCAGATTATGCTTTGAATTCCTGGCACCTCACAACAACTATGGTGAACACTGTTGTTGTGTATCTCACTGCAAAGTACTAAAGCATTGTGTCTTCCTGCATGTTTATATAGACAGATCTGACTTTATTTAAATACATCTTTACTTCTACTTGAATAATACTATGAAATCTGAGAATCACTAGTGATTAAGTAATGCTTAATGCTTATTTCAGCTTTTCCATATCTAAATTCTGGTGCTGTCATTTCTAATGATTGAATTTACCAATAAAAATAAAAATCCCAGCAGGCCAGCACTCTGTTAAAATAATTAGAGTGAGTTTTTTTTCACTGAAAGAAGGTTGAACATATCCACATTACTGCATGGAAAACAATGTCAATTCAGTATACCTTTTCACTATATGTATATTAAAACACCTTTTCTTAACTTCTAGATGAAATTATAAAAGCAGCAATGGATCTAGACGGCAAACATGTTGTCTGCATCTTGGACATCTGTCACTTGGGTGATGATAAGGTGGAAGTGTTTCTGAGCAAAATCTACAAGACAGTGGAGCCTGGTGTGCTGGATCCAGTGTAATTTAATAATTTATTTTCCAAATTTATATTCTTCAAAAGGAGGGAAATAAAATTGCTGTAACTTGAATACACCCTCTACACATTGCACTTTCCTAGAAGTAGCAGACACAAACATAAAGTTATGATTCTTAGAGCAATTGTAATGGTCATCCAAGTAACCGAGAAGGACGATTGTTGTCCTTATTTTTCGGCAGTCTTGAAAAAGATTACACAATGTCTTGCTCACTTATGTTCAAGAAGGATGAATAGGCAATGCAGTGAGCTTATATTTTGGTAGGATACTGAGGAGTATGACTGTCATCTCTCTCTCTCTCTGCCTGCGCACATACATACACAGGAAATGTATGTATCAGGGTGAGAACTGAGAAGAGAGGCAGACTTTCCCAATGTTAAAGGCAATGTTTTCAAAAGAGTTAACTGGCTGGGATATAAATTTAGGATGGAAATTAGAAAAATGTTTAGGATTAGAGCTCTGATATGTTCTATAGTGATCTTTAAGTGGGAGGTGATAGGGGCAGCCTAACTGCTCCTTAGGCTTGAGGCTTAGCTGTGTTTGTGAAAGGGATTAAATACCACAGTGCCTTTAGCACCTGGGACTGGACTCAGTGATCCAAGAAGCCACTTTCAGTTCTTTTTACCTGAGCAAGGTCAACTGCTCTGTTGTTATGTCTGCTTTTGTATATATGGCATTGGGTAGTGAGTGTAGCATCCAAAGAGTTTTAATGTATTTAATTTATTAATTAAAAAATAATGAAATATTTTAAAAAAGAAACTTTGGTAGTTGAACTTGCTTCTAGCTTTGCAAAAGAACTGTCTTTAAGGAATGCTTAGCATGGCAGGATACACAGTTTGTCACACCATTAGGTTTTTTCCTGTTGATCTTCACTGTCCTCTTTTTAGTGTTCTGAGTACATGAAGGAGCTCAGCAGCTGCGAGAAGCTGCTACCTCCACGAGAGCAAGAGGCTGTGTAAAATTCTGCCACCTTTTTGCCTATATACTAAGTAGCAGTTGGCTCCTGCTGAGTTCAGGATCAAGTCCCACTTTTTCATCCCATGTCAGACAGCCTCAGATCATTTATACAACTGGATCCTTAGGAAATTTTTCTCAAGCAGGAGCTAGAACACATTGTCACCTTGTCCATGTGAAATGCTGGTCTCAGTTCAATTCTTCGAGAAGAAGTGATTGAATTATGGAAGCTTGCCAATTGAATTGTACCATTATTGACCAAAGCCCACAGAGTTAATTTATAGGGACAGAATTATTCTTTTGTGGAAAACTTCTAGGCACGTTTTAGCAGCCTGTTGGTAACTGGGGAGTCTCTCTTTCAACTAGTAGCTCATTCGTCTGCCCAAGAGACAGTGGACTTTGTCTTCAAGTACTTAAATTCTGTACCCAAACTTCCGTCGATGGTAACTGAAGGAGAAACTGTCTTTATTAGAGTTCATAGGCAACTTCAGATAAAAAGCCTTAACATTCTAAAGAAATTGATGAAATTATTCTGTCTCCCTAGTATGGTTTGCAGTTTTAAAATGTACTAATGAGGAAAGTTTAACTTAAATTGCACACAGACTGAAACTTAATTAAATGTGACTATGTATTTTATGTTTATATTTTGTATGCATCATAGAGTATTAGTTCTAGAGCAATGTTTGTCAACCCATGCCTTTCAGAGTACATTGTAACCTTGCCGCAGAAGGCAAAATGAAAACATACCAGCCAGAGAAGAGCTTGCAATACGTTATTTGTGTAATTTTGTTGCTTATGGGTATGTGAAGATTAGAGGCCATTGCTCTAGAGTGAGAAAGATAAGCACCAGCACTTCGTGTACCAAACTGAGCCATGCTGACTGTGTCAGCCAGTATTTTTTATTTAGATATACTTCAGATCGAAGTCTAATTTTAATGAAACCCTTATTTCTAGAAGCAATTTTTAAAGTTAATTATCTTTGTATGAAAGGACTGATGTGGCTGACAGTGTTGCAGAGCCACTCTATTCAGTTGTTTTCAGCCACTTCGTCCACCCCGTGCAACAGAAATGCAGCACAGACTGTTTGCTGCATTGCACTGCTTAGTACACTTTAAACATGTAGCATTAATCATTTCATCCTCCATGTTGGGACTTCCTAACTCTAAAAGACATTTCAAAATGGCGTCGAATGTAAGACTTTATATAATTTTATTTTAGAGAAGTGTTGTTTGAAATTTTTAATGGGGAAAGCGGGGAAGGAGAGATGTTTGCTTCTGCAGAACGAAGTGCCAACTCTAGAAGCACAAGCTTTCTGTGTGTAGCTAGAGAACATTCAATGCCCATAGTAGACTTGGAATTTCAATACTCTGGGTCATTCTGTAGAGGCACTTACGCCATCCCTGTAAGTTATGCTGAACTTAATATGACAACTTCAGTTTCTGAAGTGTTGCAGTGTTAATATACGGTTCCACCACCGTCCCCCTCCTCCCTGCCAAACCAGCACTGTAGGGCTGGTCGTCTCTGCAAAGAAACTACTTACTGTTTTATTTCACTTGGTGTTTATTGACACAAGTATAAAACCAATGTATTTTTGATCCTGAGTCTGTCAAAACATGTTAATTTTGCCATGTTAAACCAAGGTATAGAGTCTTTACTCCGGCAAAATGTCATAGGAATTGTCTTTCTGCTGTGTATTGCCACTGCCGAGGGTGAAATACTGTCAGAGCACATTCCCTAACCGAAGAACTGTACTCTAAATTCTTGCATTTGCATGTTTCTTGTATTTCCAGCATTAATTTCAAAGAAAGGCAGAAGAAGCTAAACTCTATGTAGCTAGCGGTACATCTGAGGATATAAAACTTGCTAAGTGAGAGATCTTAGTGGCAAGATCAGTTTTGAATTCATGTGAGGTAGAAAACTGGAGAAAGCAAATAAATGAATTGATACATGTAAATGTCTTGGATTATTTCTTTCAATTTCTTTCCATTTCCTTTTCACTTCTGAAAGCTATTTCAGTTTTCCAAGAGTCTTCTCTGCAGTCATGTTTACTCTTTTAAAGAATCTTTACAGGAGAACTAGGTCAAGCTTCTGACAAAATACATGCCACCAATGCCGCTTCCCTTGGCCTTCAGCACTGTGTGCAGCAAGGCTTTTGCAGAAAAACAGGGAAAAGGTCTTGATGACTTTACAATTTGTCCTTTATTTTCATTGTGGACTACAGACTTCTGACATTAGTAAGGTTTTCATTTTTCTGTTCTAATATAAGAAAACAAGAGTTGATAGTGGTTGTTACGGAATACAACACTGACTGAGTTCAGAGAAAGACTCTATGGACCCTACATCCAGAAATGGACAGTTGCGTGACAGTCATTCAGACATCTCAGCGTGAATCTTGAAAGTGAGCCAGAGCGTGAAAATGGGCTGAAAGAGGCTGTTTGCTTCTGTGATCAGTTCAGGTGATTCTCCATCTCTTGCTCTGGTATAAATCAATGTTGAAATCAGTTCATTAGAAACACCAGAACAAGCTGGACCTGACAGAGTATGTGACCGAAAGAATCCAGAAGGAGAAATGTGGGGAATGACTTGGTTATCTTAGTCTGTAAGATGAGCACATTTTTTTCAATGTCTCCCTCCCTCCGCTTTTGACCTTTTAACACGGTCATTATATCACAGACTGCGCTGTGACGTGAGAAGCCTGAGCTTACATCACTGAATGAAGGATGACCTGCTCCTCTGAAGTGACATTCAGGTTGAAATAGGAGCAGGGGGCTCGAGCAATCTCTTGGGAAGCATAATCAGAGCTAGAATTGCTGCAGTAGCGGGAGAGAAGGAGGGGGAGAACGATGCTTTGTGAAAAAGGAGCAGAGAGTTCGGGCCGAGGGTTGCTTGCAGGGCCCCCAGTCTGCATCTCTGCCTCACAAGAGGCAGGCGTGTCCTGCCCCGGCCCCCGCGCCAGAGAGCTCACTTGACACATCAGGGGCGTACCCGAGTGGTGTCAGGTTCCTGCTGGAACTGAAATTTCAAACTCCTCAGCAAGCGCTGAGCGAACAACAACCACTGGCCGAAAATACCTGTAGGCACCTACATTTTGCGCTTATACGAATAAGCGATGGGGCGAGTGGGGGGTATGTTCAGGTGTTTCTGTCTCCTGGTGGTTGTTAGTATTTTATTCAAGGCTACGGAGGCATTTGCTGTTAGAGCCTCCCTAAGTTTATTCTATTTCAACAGCACTAGCAACAGATCTGTGTCTGAGAAGTGCGAATGTGGCCTTTATGGATTAAATTCTCCCCTGCTGAGTGTTCAGGGCACTGTGGGCATTCCTAAACCTGCTAACCTTCAAGCCTGCGATGGAGACACCTGGTTCACGGTCACAAAGCCGCCATGGATAGCACTGATCGAAAGAGGCAATTGCAGTTTTGCTGAAAAAATTAAGGTGGCGGCCAGAAGGGGTGCAGCAGCAGCTGTGATCTACAACGCGCCCGAAGCGGGCAATGGCACCGTCCTGATGTCCCATCTGGGTGAGTAGCGTTGCGTGAAGCGCTGAAACCTGGTCATTTCTCTGAAGTTTGGTCCAGAGCAGCACAGCACGGCACTAAGGAAGCAGTTGTGTTTGTGGGTGTTGGTTGCTTTAATCAAGAAATTCAATGGGGGAAAGACTGTATTATGCAATTTGAGTCTTGACTTCAGGGCTTAGTTATAAGCGGTCTGCTGTTACGTTCTGAGCTTGGTACAGTGTAGCCAAACCAGTGAGTCTCTGAGGTTAGTACCATTTTTGACTTGTACAGCACACAAATTACTTTAGACAGTGATGTAGAGAAACCCATAGTGTCTGCTTTGAAGTCACTAGTCTATTTTTTGAGGTTAGAGGACACAAATGAACCTGCAAGTGCCTGCAGCACAGGTATATGCCTTGCAGACTGCAAGCTAGATCTCGCTTATTCCCCCCTGCCCCGCCCCGCAAATTGTTCTCATACTTTCTGAATAATGGCTGATCTCATCCTGTTCTGGGATTTACTAATTCCTTAATGAAAGGTTAGACAAAATGATTGTAATCACCCACTCTGGCCGTAATAGCTATGGATCTGTCATTAGGGAAGAACTGAAAAGCTAACTGTGATACCGTATCGCTTGGCTTTTATGTCTGTGCGTGTCCCTCCAGGTCAACCTGTCTAATCAGCATTTTAGTACACAGCACACGTACGCATAGCTATTCCGTGAAATGTAGCTGGTGGAGCTGCGCTAGGAATCCTTGGGCTTAAGTCTTGCTTCTCTGATTTTCTGAGCAAACTGAGCGATTTTTAATCCAGGGATGAGCCAGCGTTTTACTGATCGCATCCCCATGCGATCAGCCCCTCAGGAAGTTTCTAGCCGTGGCACCCGCCCCTGGGCACGTTGGAGGAGTCAGCCCACACCAGCTGTTGAGCAGGCTGGCTCAGAGCCTCAGTGATCCGCCCGCAGGCGCATCACAGGTGCTTTACAAACCTACTATCGCGTGAGGCTCAGGTCCCCCCTTCAAAAAAAGCATCCTCAACAGGGTATTGCACAACACTAAAAAAAAAGTGCTGTACGACAATGAAAGTGCGGTGGCTTGTTGCACTATGCAGACAGCTTGGTATCTCCTGATATCGTGACAGGGCTACTGTCTGCAAATGGAGCTTAAATGTTTTACTGGAAATGTGTAGCCAGTAAACCAAAGCTTTTGTTCTACCTCCAGAGAAAATGGTTTAGACTTCAGTGGCTGGCATGTCAAGCTTCAGATTAACTTGTCTTTTTTATTTGGTTTTGGAGTGTGCTGGCTCATTCTAACGTTGGATGAATAAAGAAAGAATTGTACTGGCTTTATTTAGTGCAGAATCAGTGCCAGCTGTGTTTCTTGTGAGGGTGGTGGCCCCAGCTGGCCCAAGGTGTGAGCGTGGCAGGAGCAGGGCGGCCTGTGCCCCGGTGGTCAGCGGAGGACAATGGGATGGAACCTTGTTTAGACACGCTGGGTAACAGCGATGTCACAAACCCGACAGACCAGACTCCAGAGATTACATAATTATTTAGGATGAGCTCTGAAAGCAGAGCCTAATTTTTCAGATTTTTTTTTTCAAACCTAAACAGATTTTTTTTTTAATCTTGAAAGCAACAGCTATATCACCTAAGAGTGGATTTCTTGAGACTTGAAGGCCCATCTTTCTTAATTTAATTCATTTAGTTTTCTCAAAGGCAAATTGTTGTTTTTATAGGTCTATTTCCTATAGTTGTCCTATACGACTAAAGTGGTTATTACAATCTATTTGGTGGCAAAGAGGGTTTATAAATCAGTGCAGTAGTCACATGTGTTAAACACAGTGAGGGCAGTGAGATGAGCGCTTCATCTAACCAGTATAAGAGAAGCATCTTCTCTCTGTTTCCCTCAGTGCAAAGTGTGGAGCCGTACAGTGTTTAGGTAAGACAGAAAGGCCTGGGAGAGGGGTGGTCTTTGCAGCACAGCACTTAGAGCAAGACACTACTTGGAAATGCTTCACTGTTTTGCAGTAGAGCTGTTCACAGGGCTGGGGAAGGAAATCTCTGGTTTGGCTGGAATCTGCCAATGGTGGCATCGCCCAGAGAGGCCTGAGGAGACCCTGCCATTTGGGTAGGGGACCTTTGGAGAGGAGGCGCCCTCTTGGCAGAGCAGCGAGAGAAAAACTTGCCCTGCTGCTGCTGCCAGCGATCTGCAAGCTCCTGGTTAAACAAGGAGTGGCAGCCTCCAGGGCTATTGGCCGGCCCTTGGTTGGGGCCAGCCCTGGCATCTTCAGCCATCCCTCTGTATTGCTCTGCTGCAGTTCAGGGCTGTAGGAATCCCATCACCTTGGTTATTTATTAGGCCCTGGGGCCTTGGCTGCAGTTTCCCGCCATCCTTCCCCCTTCCTGCTGACTTTAACATAAAATCAATAGAGCTTTCCAGCCAACCTTGTTTTCTGTTACAACAGTACAATATGTATGCATTTGCCACTGTAAAACACCCGCTCAGCCTTACAGCAATGAAATAATCTGTTCTGGACAAAGTCCAGGTGTGCAGGAGACGTTGGTAATTTAAAGGTGCTGGGAAGGAACAAAGGAAAAAACTCCCCTCTTGGGGACTCCTTCCTTATCCTGCACCGCAGTTCCTTTTGTCTGTCATTAGTTTTACCTGTTACTGGGTATGGGTTTGTTGTTACACACACACGTAAGATAAAACTGATAGATACATCAATAGCTTTTTACAATGGAAAATTTTAGAGGTCAAGGTATCAGTAACAACTTCCCCATTCCTCTCGGATTACAAAAATCATTGGTGGGAAATCTTCCACACGAAAGATTTTCTGCAGGTGTTTGTGTCTTATTTACATGAAGTTAGATTGATCCAATGGTACAGACACTCAGATTTTGCTAGAAGAAAACTGTCTCTTTTTAGTAGTTCCAGCACTTACTAGATTTTCTTTGGAAAGGAAATAGAATAAACATCTGTAACAACATTTTTCCAGCACCGCTCCTTGAAACTTATAAGGAAATTGAAGGACAGTCAAATTTAAACAAGGTATTTTGGGGCTCCTTTTTTTAATAGCAGATACCAGACCCCAGAGGGAGGCTGGGTAACGGCTCCGCAAGTCACGAAGCAGCTGGTCGGGGCCAGGCTGTGTAAGCAGTGCTGGCACGGGCCGGCAGAGGGCTGTATCCTCTTGTCACTGTGGCTTTTCTCTTTTTTCCCCATTTGTTAACAGGAAAAATTAGGAGACTGATGATAGGACTATAAAAACAAAATGAAACACTGCCATTGCAAAACAACATTGCTGCCGTTTGGATACTAGTCCAACATAGCAGCTAAGCTAAACCATCAAGTGTGGTCTGAAAGGTTTTATCCAAGGGATTTACTAAGACCCAGTGAAAGAGAACTGTCTTGCTGGTTAAAGCCTCCAAGACCCATGAAGACCAGCGCCCTGGCAGCACTGTTGTACAACAGGAGCAAGCAGATATCCCAGTTTGTCTGGACAATAGAAATAATGGACAGTCCTGGCAGTAATAGAAAAAAAAAGTTGTGGATTTGCATTTCCTTGCAACTTGTTTCCAGGACATTCTGTAGCCTCAAAGTCTAACTTTTGTTATCTCAGAAGTATTTTGAGATATGATCTTATTAGCTGTTGGTGCAACACCTATTATAAACTTGTGGGCTAAATGCCTGACAATGGAATTTGGTCTTATCTTTTGTTTTGAAGGCTGGTATAAAATCTTGCTCAGGTTCCCCAGCTTAACTCTCCAAAGTGTGATTGCTTATTCGATCTTCGGAGTCATTTTGGGTTTACAACATATTTTGAGTTATCTCCTCTATTTACTAAAGAAAAAGCCAGGGTCTCTCTCCTAGCTTTGAACAGCTTGTGGGACCCGCACGTGAAAACAAATTAACCTCTATGCAAAGCAGATGCCCTGAACTTCCCTTTTCATTTATTCCCTGTGAAGTAAGTGGCTCTGCTAACAGCCGCCCAGATGCCTCCATGAAGTCAATGTTCTCATAGCTTAGACTAAATTCCTCCATTTATTGTCTAAGTGGCTTCACGTCTTTGATGCAGTGAGAGGTGGGAGGGCAGCGGCAGGAAGGGTGAAACACACAGCCCATCACCAGTGGGAGCCGGCGCTGCAAGGAGAGGCTGGGAGACCTGGGGCAGGTCTGTCTGGAGAGGGCTTCAGTGGTTCTCATCCGTGTGTACAAATTCCTGATGGGGCCAAGGAGGGTAAACAAGATGGAGCCAGACTCCTCTCCATGGTGCCCGGTGAAAAAAACAGAGGCTTTGGGCACAAACAAGAAATTACATAAGAAAAAACTTCTTTGCTCTGAGGGTGGCAGTTTACCCAGAGAGGTTGTGCGGTCTCCATGTTTGGAGATGCTCAAAACCCAGCCGGACACTGTCTGCATCTGCCCTGCTCCGAGCCAGGCTGGACTGTCCGAGCTCCAGAGCAGACAGCCTTTTCCTTCCAGAAAGGCTCTCGAGCAGCCATAAAACCCCCTGCGGACTGTGCTCACCTCTGCAGAGCACAGGCTGCCAGAGGCCTGCCGTCAGGTCTGGGATTCTGCAGAGGCTCCAGAACACGGAGCCAGCAAAGCCCAGGACCTCACCATGCTGGCATGTTTGTTTAGCTTCCAAGGTAATCAATGTGACGATTACTGGGTTTATTGCAGGTGACTACATACTGTGACCCACTTGTTCATCCATAAACTTGGTGACAAACGTATACAGGGAGCCCAGATTCTGTTTCTGTGGAAAACCAGCAGAAGGCTTGTCCTGGGATCACATGAAAGAAAGATGGAAAACATCATGTCATGAAATTGCAGGTGTCTCTGATGGGAGGAAGAGCATATGCGAACTTTGGTCGGCGTATGAGCATCCGCCCCTTTTGTACCTCCCTTCTCTGCTGACAGTGTTTTACCCATATTCTCTGGGGCAGCAGAGGGCACAAGCAGCACCGTAGCAACAATTGGTCCCAGTGTGCCAGAAATATGGAGAAACAATGTTTGCTTCCCTGGCACCGGGGGACTCTTGCGCACATCTGCCTAGCCGAGGCAAAGCGTTCAGTGGCAGCGCACGGGGCGATCTGACGCACACTTTTTTCCACTTCCAGTGAGCAGAGAGCTGTGGACTGGAGTTTCCTAGTTGTGTTAGAGCCAAACAAGCTCCCAGATTCCTAGTGAAACTTAGCTGGAACTGGCAGCCTCCATGTGTCCTCTGCATCGAGTCACAGGGATCACCTCAGATTCTCCTGGAAGCTCCTAAGCCCCACAGGCAGGAGGTGCAGAGGTTTCCAGCCTCTGCGCTGCCTCCAGCCTGAGCCTGTCCTCTTTGCAAAGTGGCAAAGGACCACAAGCTCCATTCTCATACCTCAATTTTTTTTCAGCTAGCTTAAAAATTCAGGATGCTGTAGCCCACACTGTTGCCTGCTGGAGGAACTCGCCTGCCCAAGCCCCTTCTGTTGCTGGTCATGGACATGAGCTGGTTTTGGATAAGGAAATGCAACATCTGTTGTCTTTAACTTGTGATTCAGGGTAACGTTTGTTCATGGATTTTTTTTTGTCCCATGACTTTCAGTCCTGGGTTTCATTTTAGGGTGCTCTTTTTGATTGTTTTTTCCACTTTTGTAAGTGCTTCTCCTTTCCACTTTGTTGTTCAGTGGAGATGGCCCAGAGACAGTTCAGATCTATACGCAGCGCTTGGAGGGTTCAGTGCCGCTCCTGTGAGGCTTTGTTCTCGTGTCCTTGTGAGCTTTTCTCCAAGGACAGGGATCCAGAGCTGGGTGCTTGAATAAGAAACAAATGCAGTTTTGGAGGACAGAAATGTACAGGTCTCTCATCAGCAGGACACCCTGAGCCATCTGGCTTGACATTAAAAGGCAACATATAGCATATGCTTTTTTTTAATCTTGAAAAAAGCTGTTTAAATATTTACTCAAATAAGATAAAGCGCCAGATAATGATAGGGTCCATCCCTGTAGAAGGCAGTGACAGCGTTCCCAGGATTTCACTTTGTTTATCTGGAAGTTGTGCCCTACTTTCTGAACCCTAAGCCACCCACAGTAGTCATGGGGAAAAAAAAAAGAAAAGCAAAATTATACAGTATAAGTTTTTAAATAACAAAAATCTTTTAAGGTTAAAAAAAATCAGATCTGTGCCGGAAATGCCTTCATGCTGTAGCTATTTTAGATGTAATTCTGCTTCTGATTTTTGGGGCAGCCCATGAATGCTGCTTACCCTATCATTTTCACACCTGTGTTTAACATGGGCTCCGGTGCTTTTAATTTCAGAAACTTTTAGAAAGCTTTCGCAAATGTAGCAAAAGTAAGCTGTGCGGCTTGTTAATATGTTGTACTATGTGTCACAGCACCTACAATGTCTGGCCTCTTTCCCCAAAACATGCTTTCTCCAAACTATAATATCTCAGTTTTTAATGTAAAGGAAGGAAAAAAAAAAACCAAACCCAACCAGCAAAATACCCTGTCAGCCCTCCTCAGGCTTCCTGGTAGCAGTGACTGTTTTTAACTGCTACTCAATACACACCTTTTCTGTTGTGAATTACAGGTAACTGAGCTGGAAGCCATCAGACAAACCATATTTTCAAACACGAGAAAAGGATACACTTCAGTAAGGCTGCAGCTCTGTTTATTAATTATCATTCTGGAAGAAGATTTAATGAATGAGAGCCCAGAAAGTTCTCAATGTGAGATGTGCAGCTTAAAATAGTATAACTGGCGTGCTGGTTTTAAAACATATTGTTTTAACTCTGCTGCAGTGTCCCTCTGCGCTCCGACACTGTCCCAGCCTCCTCGCGCGGCTCCTCTCGGTGGTGCTGGCCTGCAGGAGCCGCTAGCCGTGCTGGGGTGCACCGCGACCGCTGGCCTCTTGCACGTGGCTTCCGTGCCAAGCCAAGCAAGGCTGGTGTCTTCCAGCATTTACTCGGAAGGACCGACCACCATCAGCACAAGCTGCCGCTTTTTTGCCTCAATACAAACTCCCGGCTTCCTTTGCTTTGCTAGCCCATGAAATTCCTCAATCACGGCGAACAAGCTTTCCGTTTGTGCCTGCCCTTTGCTTGCTCGGTTGTTTTCAAGCGTGTGGAAACACTGCCTGAGCAAGGAGTCAGAAACGCGCTACCAAAATAATGCCATGGCAGCGAAATGTCCGTAATTACACTTAGAGCAATTCTGTTTCTCGTTATCGCTCTCTGCGCTGCACGGTGAGAAGGTCAAGTTGAGGTTCCGTGTTCATTTTGGGGAGATTACTGTGTTGCGGACTTTTTGCCACCAGGGGATAGCCTGGACAGCGTGCGCATTTCCCAACAGTTGCCGGAGAGCAGTGAGGTTCGTTACTACCACCCAAAGCCAGGCTGGAGCCGTCGAGGAGCCGTGCCCCAACAGAGAGCAGCCTCGCCGCCCTGCAGGTCGGCTCCCCGGCAGCCTGCCTGCCGCAGAAATGCCTGTGCACCTGCAGCTGCACCAGCTGCACCCATCCCGGCGCTTTCTTATAATCATGTTGCACACTGTGATGCATGGAAGCGTAAGAGACGGCAGCTAAGCCTTAAACTCCAACTCCCCAGAACTATAGGAAGTTTTGTATCCCAAGGAGGTGCCAATCTTTGTCTTTGGTCCAGTTTTGTCTCAGTGGAAATGCCAGAGCTAAACATCCCTAAAGCTTTGGAGGCACTTGCAGCTGGGCGGTTTGGCTGCTGTCCATTGCATAAAGTTTGTTGATGTATTTTCAGATAAGTTTTTCCCTGCACCTACATGCAACAGGTTTCAAAACAAAACTACGTCACACTGATTGCTTACAGATATACTTCTTATTATAGCTAGAGATGCTACTGTAGAAATAAGTTCTCAGAGGTGGAGTGAGAAAATGAGAGGTTTGTTTAGATTAGGACAAAAGGGTTCACTTAGTAAGCTTTGTGTGCTTAGCAATATTGATCTTTAGTGAATCGCTTCATCTGCTCTCCATTACCCGCTCTGCATGCTGCTATTTCAGCAGCAAAACCAAATGCCGATCACCCTGTGCTACTGAGCAACAAAACCCGTAGCTGCTGTGCTGGCAGGGATGGACGCAGGTGGAGCGGGCTGGTCTCGAAGCCCCAGTCCTCAGGTAGTCATTCAAACCCACATTTGACTGCGTAACACCGTTGTCCTGCATTTAGCAGAGGTACAAGTGAAGGAAAATGTGCACCACAGACTGGCACCAAGTTACCGGTTATCAGCCGTACGGATTCAGAATCAGCCAAAATTAAAAACTAAGCCGTGCCAACTCGTATCAGAAAGGGTTTAACTCTGTGTTAACACTAATTTTGCTGGTGATTGCATAGGCAGCAGCTGATCTTGTGCCATGGAATCACTGCACTGGAATAATCCCTTCTAAATGATGGGCTCCCATCCAGAGACCCAGCCTGCACGCAGTGAGACGGGGCCCTTCGGGGGTGTGTTTGTGCAGCTCCCGGCGCTGGGGGCAATCCCTGCAGAGCAGCTGACGGGAGCCTCTCAATCCGCAGAGCGCTCTGTGGAGAAGAGGAGCTCAAAGTGTCCTTGTTTCTCCTGTTACCTTCCTTTCTTGCCCCCAACTCCCTGGTGGGGCTCTGCAGCGTGTCATGCTCATGCTTGCAGTGGTTCTGCGAGCGCCCCGACCATGCAGCCCGACATGGGGCAACCTTGCAAAAACATGCCTGTGCCGGAGCGAGGGACTTCTACGTGCAGACTGGCTGCCCAAAGAGTAACTGCAGAGCCCTGGAGAAACGTGACATTTCATTGCGAATTCCATAGATCAAATAATAATTAACTATGCAAACACAACTAATACATAAATAGAAAAGGACGGTTTTGGTTCAAGTGGAAGTTTTATAGCGTTTGTCTAGTGACACAGAGAACAACGGCCAGCGAGTTAACACGGCTAACCTAGTACTCCAGAAACTGATTTCAGGCAGGACCGATACCGTGTGTTGCTTGAGTGTTCAGCAAATATTAACTCACCGGCGCAAAGCGGGCTGGCAGGTGCTGGTGCTGGGGTGCTGCAGGGTGCTTCAGGGGGTTCCTGCCGCGACCGCTGATGCTGTGCCCGCTGCGGGCACTGGGGCAGACTGGGGGGGGGGGGGGCAGCCCGGAGGAGTGTCACCCCCTGTGCTGGAAGGTGATGGCGGGGGGTGATCCGCCCTTCCCGGGGCGATCCGGAGGGTCACCCATCACCCCAGAGAGGGGATGGCAGGAGGAGCCATGACTTCTGCGAGGTGACCGGGTAGGCGACCCACGCATCGTCCCCGGGAAGCGACCCGGGGGGGGAGACCCACTGCCCTGGGAGGCGATCGGGGGCGGGGGACCCCCCGCTACAGCCACCCCCCTCGCCGTCGGGGCTGCAGCGCTCGGTGCCCCCCCCATCCCGCGGGGTCCCCGCTCCGGCGCCGTTTGCGGGGGGAGGTTGCGGCGGGGCCGGGGCCTCCCCACAGGGGAAGGGGGGGGGGCGTGCCGTGCCGCGGCGGGGGCGGCCCCGCTCCTCCCCCGTGGGCGGTGGCGGCGGCGGCGATTTTAGGCGGCGACGGCAGCGGGGCCGAGCCGAGCCGGGATGTCGTTGGGGACCGCGCTGTTGGCGCTGGCCGCCCTGCTCTGCGCCGCCCCGCCGCCGGGTCCCCGGGGCGGCGGGGGCGTGGGGGCGGCGGCGGCGATGTGGAGCGCCTGGCTGAACGTGTCGTGGGAGGACGGCGCGGACCGCAACCGGAGCGGCTGGGAGGCGAGCGAGAGCGGCCTGTTTGGGCAGGACTCGCCGCTGCAGGCGGCCGCGGGGGTGCTGGTGCTGCCCGACGGCAGCGACTCCTTCAACGCCTGCAGCGCCCGCACCAACTTCAGCGGGGCCCCCCCGCCGGGCCCCGGCCCCGGCAGCTCCCCGGGCTGGCTCGCCCTCATCCAGCGCGGCGGCGGCTGCTCCTTCGCCGACAAGATCCGCCTGGCCGCAGAGCGCGGCGCCGCCGCCGCCGTTATCTACAACTACCGCGGCACCGGCAACGACGTGCTGCCCATGTCCCACCACGGTGAGCCCCGGCTGGTGGGGGGAGGGGGGCCCCGGGCGGGGGGGGTGTCCCTGCTCTCTCCGCCGGGGCCGCGGGAACAGGGCCCGCCGCGGGGTTAGCCCCCCCCCGCCCCGCTGGTTCCCCCTCGCTGAGCGTCCCCAGCTGTGGTGCTCGGGAACTGGTGGAATTTCTTTCTGACTCTCCTACACGAAAAGAGTTTCTGCCCGGACTAGCCGGGCCTGTTCAAGGCGCTGTGAATTTTTTTCTCTGATTAATGAGTAACGCTGTCTGATAGCTGAGGCTGCTATTGCGGGCTGAGGGCGAGCAGGCGGCTGCCTGAGCTTTCTGGCCTGGCTGGGCTGGGTGCAGGTGTGTGTGGGGCGAAGGTGAGAAGAGCGTCCTCGGGTTTGTTTGGGTTTCTAGTGTGATCAGGAAGCCGCCCAGAGTTGATGGATGCTGGGTTTTTTGAAGCCTGTGAAGTCTGCGGAGCAGATCTGGGCCCCAAAATAGGCTGGGTTTCCATACTCACAGACAGTTTTTCCCCACGTCCTGCGTACGAACCAGCTCAGAAACGGGCAGAATATGAGACTTTTCCACAGGTAACTTTTCACCAGCAAAATGCCACTTCTAACACAAGCGGCTGGAGCCCTTTAAAGGTTGTTTCTGTTTTGCAGAGGCTGGTGACAGAGTCCCTCTTCTCTCACTACAGAAAGCCTCCTATTTGCCAGCAGTAGTTTGGTTTGGGTTTTTTTTTCTCCCCCAAACTTTCAAATGAAGAATGAGACTTGGCTGTATTTCAGGCTACTGTTTCCCGAGAAGCAGCCCTGGGCTGAAAGCTGCGTAACTGCCCGCTGGTCAGAGCAGGAGCAGGTGCCCTGTCTGTGGTGGGACAGGGCTTTGGTGGCTCTGCCCAGCTGTTGGGTTGATGAGCACGTGCCTTGCGGCCTGTTGGTATTCTGTTAAGTGGCACTGCTTTGGGAAGCCGCGTCTTCCAGAGAGAAATACAACAGTGAAAATGAATAGTGAATCTTAAAGCTTTGACTGGTTCAAAAAAATAATTATATCCTTGCAGCACCCCTCTGACAAGGGTGATGAGGATTTTTGTCTGTCAGTGGTGGAGGTGGGTGTTCAGGTGAGACAAGGAAACAGTAGCTGCCTCTGGAGGTTCATTGAATGCAACCTTAATGAGCTGTGTGATGGTCTGTACTCCGCTTTAAGAATTTAAAACATACAATCTGAATGGGCTCTGGCCTTTCTGAGGCAGAGGTTTCTTGTGTAATCAGATCATCTGCTGAAAAATGCTTGCCAGATCTGGCTATCGCTGGGCAAGTTCCTCCTGCTGAACTGACAGTAGCATCCCTGCCCTGAGCCCTGTTCGCTGCATGCCTGCCTAACCCTGCAGCTCTCAGAGGAGCTTCTCGGGCACTGCTGACTTGGGTAGGTCCCTGCTGAACCTGTTCTTGAGAGGAAGGCATATGTGCTCCTGCCCCCTCCTCTACCCTGGCCACTGGGACACCTACAGCATCTTAATCTTGCTGGCAGCTGCCTCTAGAAATAAGCCATCTGCTCTGAGAGGAGCTCCCTCCTCTGCCAGGCTGCCTCTAATCTTTCTGCTGAGGGATTTATGTCAGAGCGGCTCTAGCTGTCCTGCTTATCCTGCATGATGGGTTATGGGCTCGAGGGCATGTTGAAACTTCCCAGCTGAACTGCAGACAAATGGGACAGCGACTTCTCAGAGAAGACAGCTTCTGTCAAACCGCTTATTTCATCTCCGTGACATTTCCTTGCCATGTCCTAGCACAATTACTGGGCTAAGCTGGTTGCTGCTCTTGCTTTTATTCCATGTCCTTGTTTTAGTTCCTCACTTTCTCTCCTGTTCCACCCTTCCTTTTGTTTCTCTCTGAGATGCAGTGCTGTAGACTGAGCTCAAACTTGAGGTAGGAGCTGGTTGGATTGCCCTTTGCTGAACTGTGCTTTGTGTGAACTGTGATGGGTCTCCTCTTCTGGCCTCCAGTGGTGGCACTGGATGCTCTTAACTGTTCTGGAGACAGTAGTGAATGTAGCCCCGCTCTCTAAAGAACGTTCTGTTGTGCAACCACAACTCCTGCTGTGGCTGTAACGGCCATAGCTGTGCTAACGGTGACTTCACAATCTGGGTTTCCTAATTGGCTTCATTTCTGCTGTAACTGGGCCATCATTTGCCATCAAGTGAAACCAAACAAGGCTGAGCACTTCCTCCAAGCTGAGGCAGTTGGAATTGGGAGGAGGTGGCTTTGCTGGGGTGAGGGGGAGGTAAGCCTTAGGGCTTTCTCATCTCAGAGGTGCCTGGGGTAGCACCTCCTACCTGCCCTGCAGTGGTGCCCAGGGCTCCTCTCACAGGAGCAGGGCATGGGAGCCCTCATCCGCCTGGCAGAGAAGGACAATCCCTGTGGGTGGGCTTTGATAAAACATATGGCACAACATGCTTTTCTTTGCAGAACTTTGGTAGCAAGAGAACACAGGTGTATTTAGAAGTACTGTGTGCCTTTTCCTGGGGCTGTCAAGCTTGGCTTCTGAAGCAGCTTTCTTGTTTAGAGACTTAACTGTACCTGTACTTGACAGCAGTGTTTGTCCTGGTGATCCTGCTTCCAGAGACTACTTTTCTTAGAATCATCATGTTTAGTTGGATGAATTCTTTATTGCTTATATCAGTGCTCTGTGCAGAAACTTTCTGGTGTGCCAACTTGTAACAAAAACAAACCCCCAAAAAACAACCACCAGAAACAAAACTACCCTGGCAATAAAACCAACAGAATGTGATAAATAGCCAAATCAGATATGATAAAATCCTGCCTAATCCTCCCTAACACACAGAATGATAAGGATTTAATGGAGCCCAAAGCAGTATTTACTTTGTACTTCTATAAGCACAAAACCATATCAGGTAGCAAACTTGAGTTTCAGTTGTGTTCCTTTTAAGAAGATGGTACCGCTCTGTGGCAGGCTGAGCAGGGTTTCAAAGTACAGTTCTGTGTGCTTATAATTGTACCTCTCTGTAATCTATATTGACCTTCTGAAACAGACATTTGATTGGAGAAAAACAGCAGCATGTGGGGAAAAAGTGCATGACAAGAGTTGGTTTGTTTTAAAGGTGGACCTTGACTTAAGATAGAACCAGGCTGGAAGGTGGCTTTGGCGTCAGGGTATGGTGGTAACCATGGAAAGTGTTCTTTGGTATTAAGTATTTCCCTGCAGCTGATAAAGAAGGATTCTTTGCAGGTCAGAAAGCTACTGTGATAATTTTCTTTGGTTTCCCTCTTGTCGTGTAACCTAGCCTTGAGAAACACATCACCTGATCTGCAGAGGGCTTATTCTGGGGGAACACAGCTAAATAATTCTGGCTAAAAGAGTAACGGCGTGTCTCAGGCTAACAAGATCTGGTCCAAGTGTAAACTTGCATCAGTGGGTGAAAGGGGAAGGAAAGGTTAAATATGTAGTACTGCCACTTAACTTGTTCTGCAGGAATTTCACTGAGGTGAAGGCTAATCCCCATATGCTTAGAGGAAGTAGTATATGGCAAAAGTGTGTAATTGTGCTCTGCTCCAGCTTTGTGTGAGGCGTGATCTTTAGAAACAAGCTAAAAACTTCGCTAGGATATTAAAAGACTGATGTGACCTGTAAAACTCTTCCCGTTGAAGACTGAGATAGAATAGTAATCCCAAGGCAGGCTGTGCTGATGCTTTGTAAATGTTATATAAACAAATAGCGCGCCTCGCCTCTGCAGTGAGTGAAGACTTGCCCTGAGCACACTCGAGGTGAGGAATGAAGATGCAAGGTCTAATTAGTGACACTTGCTCTCCCATGTTCCCTGGCCACATAAGGTGTGAGCCTCTGCAGATTGTTTAGCCCTTCCTATCAGCAGCTCCTTATTGAGATGGAACATGATCCGCTGTGCCTGGATTATACTAGCAGTCTGTAGTGCCTGGAGTTTGTACCTCTTTGGGAATAGCTGTTTGATGTGCGTGTGCTGCAACTTTGTCTTTATGTGCTCAGTTCAGTTCTCCTGGTTGCCTGGTTTAGAGTAAATTAATGTCACAGCTGTAGTGGCATTCAGGTAACTGACCATGGTACATGGAGTCTGGATGCTGACCCAGATCTCCCACCTGCAGGGTATGGTGGGGGGGAGCAACAGTGCGTTGGGGTTGCCCACACCACAGCTGTCTGTGAGCAAGCATGAGAGGCACTGAGAAGCAGGATAGACTAATTGATGTTACTGGCAACTTCTGATCCCTGCCCTTGCACTTTCTGGTCTAATTTAGGTACCTCTGTGCCATGGAAAACTGCAGGGTAGGCACCAATCCACAAATAGCGTGGAACAGCTCTGTGCAGTGCCCTTGCTCTTTGGGTTTACTGGGCTGCTGAAATGTGGAAGGATGAATTAAAATCCTAAGTGACAGCTGTGGTGGAAGAGGCTTCATTGTGTGGGACATACGGCCCTAAAACAATGATGGTGCTTGTTTGCCTCCAGTCTTGAATGTGCCAGTGAGCGAACAGCAGCCCTACTCAGCACTGTTTCCTGCTGTATCATATGTGACCTGCTGTCTTTCTGCAGACAGATGCCTTCTGGCTTACACCATGCTGACTTGCGTTATTTTATCATTAGCTTTCTCAAATTTACTTGTTTCCAGTAAGCACTTAACCGCTACCAGTATTTGAGAGCAAGGGATATTAGCTGTGAGCTCAATCTCATTTGAAGAGGGCAAGCAATGTATTTACTAAATCAAAACGGCTGAAAGCTGTTGAGTAAATTCACTGAAGAATTTTCATGAGGGAATGTTGATCACTGTTTCTCCAGAGAGTTTTAGATGCTGTTTGCAAGATTGAAAGATGATACTTTATACTTGCAAGTGCCACTGACTAAACAGCATGTGAAGAGAGCTGTCTTACAGAGCTCATTCATCTTGGTGCCCTTAAGTGTACTGTCTTGGCTGCTGTTTTAAAGGATGATTTCATGTTCTAAATGTTCTAAGATTTAGGGCCAGGCAGCACTTACATAAGCCTAAAGGCCCAGGGGGGAAAGGAGGGGGAAAAAAAGACTGATAATTGTTGGATTCACTTGGCAAATAATAACTTTTAAGACTATTTAAACTAAATAGTGCAGGTTGGTTTCCACCTCTAGTATTCCCTGGGGACCCATGGAAACTCCTGTCATGTAAAACTACATTTGGTCTTGATGTGCTCCTTTAGACACTCAGCCTGCTTTTTCAAAGCTTCCCCACACTTCCTAGTGTAGAAATCTTCCTTATCCACACAGTAACTGTTGGGTGACTGATCTGGAAGCCAACCTCACCGAAAAGCCTCCCTAGACAAACACGGGCGGTAGTTCCCAAGCAGTGTAGTCCTATTAATAAATGTAGTGTTGGTGAGGAGCACGTGGTGGTATGTGTTCCCCGGCAAAGACTGTGGTGGGCATGAATTCTTCAAAATAGGTGTCACTTTTGCACAACACAACCACCAGTTAGCACAGGGAATTTTGCTGCTTCCCTCTCTTTTGTCCTCAGCATGGTGAGGATCTTCTAAGGCTCGCTGTCGTCTTTAAATTTCTCTGTAATGCTCCTTCTTCCCTCTCCCTTTTTCTTTATTTTTTCCTTTAATTTTCTTTTTAAAGCTCTGGCTATTGCTTCCTGTTCCTGAGTACTCCTGCCAGTTTTTGCTACTTTTTCAAGTGTCTTGCTGTTGAATGTTTACCTCTGTAGTTTGAAAGACCTGTATGTTGAGGAGGAAGAGATCAGGCCTAGTGCCAGCTGCCAAGTAAAGCAAGCTGAAAGTAGGTTTCATCAAATTTAGTTGGTAGTGTGAGCAAGAAGACAGTTCAACCAAAAAGTTGGGATCATAAGGGACTGTTGCTTTAAATAACTGCAAAGTAGCCTGGAAGTGAGCAATTCTTTTATCTTGGTGCCAGGTAATGTTTGGGGTGGAGAGCATGCAGAGTGGGAGAAGAGGGAGGGACAAGCCTACCTACATGTCAGCTTTTCCAGGCTTAAATTGCTCCTGGAAGTTCAGTCACCCTCCCTTCTTGCAAAGGGGAGAGCTTATCGCAGGGCAATAAAGGCATGAGAATGACGTTTCCTCTGACAGTGTCTGTGATGGAGAATGAGCGCTGGGATAGGTGCTGCTCGGTCAGACTCTGTTCCTGATAAGGCTTGCCCTTGTGCACGTGGACAAGAGCAATTGTTACTTTTTTTTTTTGGTCAGCATTGTGCCATTGATGAGAGCAGAGCTAGCGTGCAGGCATCTGGTTTCATAGTACTTCTCTGACGCTGGGTATAGCCCTTGGGTCTGTAGCATGGTGCTGAGACACAATGGCTTTTGTGTGCAGCACTGGCTTTCATCTGCGGTGAATTACATCATGTCCGTAATAACTGGCTCAGGCTGTGTACACTGTTAGTTTATTTTCCATTCTACTGTAACAGATAACAGTAAACTTAAACTTGTGCCAAGCTGTTTGATAACCACCAGAAATCCTGTTTCTTACTATTTCAATACAGTGAGATAAAGTATATTCAAGATGTTGTGTCTTTCATTTTTGAACCTGAAAGATAGTGTAGTAAATATTATTCTTACATGCCTGAAGAGCCAGGTGTACTAATCTGGTAAGAAATCGTTGGAGAGTCAACTGACAGTGTCTTTCATGTCAGAGTACAGGAGCTGGCTTGATCTCCTGATGCCTTTTGCTGATGTTGGCAGTCGGAGGGATGCCAGGCAAATAGTCCTAGCTCCTCTGACTAAGGCTGAAGGCACAGCTAGTGCTGGTTGTCTGTGCTGCAAGCACCACATCATGTAGGTAACAGCAAAGATCCAGCCACCATCTGACCAAGGCCAGGGTTTGTATTTCATCTCTGTAAAGAGTCTTCAGATAGTGATTCTGCTGTGGTTAAGGAGAACCTATCGTTTCCTTCAGAATTCAAACTCTGAAGACTCTGAAGTATGCTTTTTGCTCTTCTTGTATGTGAAGCAATCAAAATAAAAAGTAATTTCTTCCATTTTGCATCTTCTGAGCATGTCAGCTGGGGCTTTCTATAGCTGCGGAAAGGGTGTGTGATGGGTTACTGCTGAGGTATTTTGAACAGTTCTTGTGTGACTGCATTATCTGAAGACTTCTCTGCAAGATCATGCAAGCTCTTTAAAAATAAAATTCTTCATCCTGTAGTAGTTCTCTGGCAGAACTTGCTCAGCTGTAGCAGAATGCCTGCAGCCTTTAATCTGTTAATGCGTCCTTCATTTCTCAGTCCTTTTAAAGCATTCAAAGAAAACAGTTCCTTGTTGTCTGCTGAATTGGTGTTTAATTCCTTCATAAAACAAAAAGGATATCATTTAAAAAAAAAAAAACAGATAAATTATGAATTTTATTCTGACTCATTCTGCCATGGTGATATTAAACAACTTCCAATCAGCTAGCCATGGCTAGACTGTCAGAAAACCCCTTCTACTCAGGGAAAGATAATGTTTAACTTTCAGATAGAATTACTGTACTGTTTCCTTTCCTTCCCTTCCCACTCCAGTGACTTCTGTGAAACTGTTTCTCTTTGATATTAAAAAACCAGTTGAATACTAAGGAAAATTTAGTGTTAGTTGGATAATAGGTTAAAATATATGGTGAAGTCACCAAGGTGAAGAGCTCCAGAGTGGAGGATCGTGCCAGGGGACCATTCTTAAAGTAGCAAAAGCACAGGGAGAGAGAGGCTACCCCAGCCCTCCCCAGGGCGGGGAGGCGTGAGCTCCTGGCGAGTGGCAGCTCTGACTTGGCATGGGCCTGGACACGGGTGACGGTGGCCAAAGCCCCTCGCATGCAGGAGCAGCCCCCAGGGAGCGTGAGGAGCAGGGTGTACCAACAGGGCGTGGTGCGGCTGTTCGCATGGCAGCTTGGCGGTTCGTGCAGGCAGGGCACAGTCCCCCTTCCTGGCTCTAAAGGGTGACTCAGCTAGTGGCCGTCGCGCTCCAGGACTTGCCCAAAAGCCATTGCCAGAAGGAATGTGATGACCCAGACAGAGCCCCACACAACCATGCAGCTGCCCAGGCCTCCAGCTGCAAGGGGTGCCTGAGCGTATGGGAGGGCAGCAGGGACAGCAGCTGCAGTGTGTCCAGGGGAATGATGTACTCAGCCTGGTGGCAGAGCTGAGGGGAGGGAGTGGAAAGGTTAAGGAGCATCAGGAAGTGTGAGAGGGAGATAAATTGGTGGAGCTGTACCCTGCCATCCCTGGGCCAAGGTGGCGGATGGAGGCTCCACAAGGAAAAAAGGGGCCCCTACCCTCTTGCCACTGAACAGAAGGAGGGGACCTAAGCGATGGGGGGAATGGAAACAGGTCCCTGCTTGAGGAGATGGGTGAATCCCCTCTGGGCCTCCCTCACCTTCCCAGCTGCCCTTACACAACTGATACGGGGCTCTGGAACTTGAGGGCCAGGCAAATGAGGATGTAGGTGAAGGTCCATCCAGGGGGGTGCCTAGGGAGGGTCAGTCAGCCCCACGCATTATCACCGCCTCTGTTAAGAAGAAAAGGATGGTAACTGTTGTAGGTGATTCCCTTCTGAGGGGGACAGAGGACCTAATATGCCAACCAGACCCACCCTACAGGGAAGCCTGCTGCCTCCCTGGGGCCCGGGGCAGACATGTCACTAGGAAACTCCTTGGTCTGGTGCAGACCTCTGATTACTGCCTGCTGGTGGTTGTGCAGGTGGGCAGCGATAAGGTTGCAGAGGGAAGCCCAAAAGCGATCAAAAGGGACTTTGGGACACTGGGGTGATGGGTTGAAGGATCAGGAGCACAGGCAGTGTTTTGCCTCAGTCCTTTCAGTGGCTGGGAAGAATAATACTGAAAGGAACAGGAAAACTCACCTGATTAACACATGGCTCAGAGGCTGGTGTCACTGGATTTTGATCATGGGGAGGTTTATATGGCACCAGGCATGCTGGCAGCAGATTGAGTTCAGCTGTCTCAAAGGGGGAAAAGGATTCTTGCTCATGTGTTGGTGGGGCTCATCAAGAGGGCTTTAAACTAGGTTCACAGAGGGGGAAGGGGATATAGCCAGGCCTGCTAGAGAGGAGCCTAGGGGTGCCATACCAAGGCTGGGTGTGAAATGGACAGCCCAACTCAAGTGCATCTGTGCCAATGCAGACAGCATGGGCAACAAATACAAGGACCTGGAAGCCATTGTGCAGCGGGATAGCTATGACTTAGCCGCCATCACAGAGACATGGTGGGATGACTCTTACGACTAGAGTGCTGCAATGGATGGCTATAAGCTCTTCAGAAGAGATGGGCAAGGAAGGTGAGGCAGTGGGGTGGCTCTGTATGTTAAGGGAGTGTTTGATTGCATAGAGCTCAGTGATTGTGATGATAAGGTTGAGTGCTTATAGGTAAGGATGAGGGGAAAGGCCAACAAGGCAGATATCCTGCTGGGGGTCTATTATAGACCACCCAACCACGATGAAGAGGTAGGTGAAGCATTCTACAAGCAGCTGGCAGAACTCTCACAATCGGTTGCCCTTGTACTTGTGGGGGACTTCAATTTACCAGATGTCTGCTGGAAATACAACATAGCAGAGAGGAAACAGTCCAGGAGGTTCCTGGAGTGTGTGGAAGATAGCATCCTGACGCAGCTGATAAGTGAGCCTACCAGGGGAAGTGCCTCGCTTGACCTCCTGTTCACAAACAGAGAAGGACTGGTGGGAGATGTGGCGGTTGGAGGCCATCTTGGGCTTAGCGACCATGAAATTAGAGTTCTCAATTCTTGGTGAAGTAAGGAGGCGGGTCAGCAAAACCACTGTCATGGACTGCCGAAGGGCACACTTTGGCCTGTTCAGGGCACTGGTTGGGAGAGTCCTTTGGGAGGCAGTCCTGAAGGGCAAAGGGGTCCAGGAAGGCTGGGCGTTCTTCAAGAAGGAAGTCTTGAAGGTGCAGGAGCAGGCTGTCCCTGTGTGGTATAAAATGAACCAGCGGGGAAGACAACTGGCCTAGGTGAACAGGGAGCTTTTGCTGAGACTCAGGGAAAAAAAGGAGAGTTTAACACTTCTGGAAGAGGCCTGCAACTCAAGGACAGTACAGGGATCTCGTTAGGTCTTGCAGAGAGAATCTGGTGATTTTGGTGACAGGCAAAAGCCCAGATAGAGCTCAATCTGGCCACTATTGTAAGGGCTAACAAATTTTTTTTACAAATATGTTAACAAAAAGTGAGCCAAGGAGAATATCCTCTATTGGATGCAGAGGGGAACAATGCCACTGAGGATGAGGAGAGGCCTGAGGTACTTAACGCCGTCTTTGCCTCAGACTTTAACAGGCAGACCAGTTATCCCCAGGGTATTCAGCTCCCTGAGCTGGAAGGCAGGGATGGATCACAGAATAAACCCCCCATACCCAGGAGGAAGCAGTTTACAACCTGCTGTGACACCTGGACGCTCACAAGTCTGTGGGGCCGGATGGGATCCACCTGAGAGTACTGAGGGAGCCAGTGGAGGAGCTCGCCAAGCCACTCTCCATCATTTATGAGCAGCCCTGGTTAACACAGGAGGTCCCAGATGACCGGAGGCTTGCTGATGTGATGCCCATCTACAAGAACGGCCGGAAGGAGGATCTGGGGAACTACAGGCCTGTCAGCTTGACCTCGGTACCAGGGAAGATTATGGAGTGGTTCATCCTTAGTGAGCTCACCAGGCAAGGGCAGGACAACCAGGGGATCAGGCTCAGCCAGCATGGCTTCATGAAAGGCAGGTCCTGCTTGACCAACCTGATCTCCTTCTATGACCAGGTGACCTGCCTAGTGGGATGAGGGAAAGGCTGTGGATGTTGTCTACCTGCACTTTAGCAAAGCCTTTGACACTGGCTCCCACAGCATCCTCTTAGACAAGTTGGAGGTCTATGGCTTAGACAGGTGTACACTTTGGGCAAAAAAAATGGCTGGATGACTGAGCCCAGAGAGCTGTGGTGAATGTAGCTAAATCCAGTTGGTGGCCGGTCATGAGAAGTGTTCACTGGGGCTCAGTTTTGGGGCCCATCTTGTTTAATATAATCTATATAATATATAGATGTTTAATATAATCAATAATCTACATGAGGAGACTTAGTGCACCCTCAGATAAGTTTGCAGATGACACCAGGTTGGGTGGGAGTGTTGATCTCCATGAGGGTAGGAAGGCTCTACAGATGGATCTGGACAGGCTGGATTGATGGGCTGAGGCCAATTGTATGAGGTTAACAAGGCCAAGTGCCGGGTCCTGCACTTGGGTCACAACAACCCCATGCAATGCTACAGGCTTGGGGAAGAGCGGCTGGAAAGCTGCATGGTGGAGAAGGCCCTGGGGGTGTTGGTTGACAGCTGTCTGAACATGAGGCAGCAGCATGCCCAGGTGGCCAAGGAGGCCAACAGCATCCTGGCTTGTATCAGGAATAGCATGACCAGCAGGAGCAGGGCAGGGATCGTGCCCCCATGCTCGGCCCTGGTGAGGCTGCACCTCAAATCATGTGTTGAGTTTTGGGCCCCTCAGTACAAGAAGGACATTGAGGTGCTGGAGCGTGTCCAGAGAAGGGCAACAAAGCTGGTGGAGGGTCTGGAGAGCAGGTCTGATGAGGAGCAGCTGAGGGAGCTGGGGTTGTTTAGTCTGGAGAAGAGGAGGCTGAGGGGAGACCTTACCGCTCTCTACAACTACCTCAAAGGAGGCTGTAGTGAGGTGGGTGTTGGTATCTTGTCCCAAGTCACTAGTGATAGTACAAGAGGAAATGGCCTGAAGATGCTCCAGGAGGTTTAGATTGGATACTGGGAAACTTTTTTTTACTGAAAGAGTGGTCGGGCATTGGAACAGGCTGCCCAGAGAGGTGGTGGAGTCACCCTCCCTGGAGGTTTTCAAAATATACGTAGACGTGGCACTTCAGGACATGGTTTAGGAGGCCTGGGGGTGTTGGGTTGGCAGTTGGACTTGATGATCCTAGAGGTCTTTTCCAACCTTAATGATTCTATGACTCTCTTCTGTGATTCTACATTGTTGAAATGGATTGCTGATGCCACTAAGACCAAAGACTGTTTATGGGTATGCCTGAGTGAAGTGTTTGGTAAGCCACGGGGTGTGCTGTGCTGGCTCTCGGGGAGAGAAAGCTGCGGCTGTGCCATGGCAGATGTGTGGGTTGCACAAGGCACTGTCTGTACAAAGTGAAATAATACTGGCAAAACTCTGGGTGCTTAATTTCACCCTGATTAATGATGATGCAGAGCTTTGGACATCAGAAGGGGGGGGGAATTATGGGATCTGAAATGTTAGAGCACATGTGTTGCATGCTAGCTTTTTCCTTGTTCTGAAATAACTTGCCTACTTATCATGTTTAATACCTTCTTTCTTAAAAATGCCTATAAAACTATTGACGACTTCAAGTGTTTTCACCTATGTTGTATCTGGGTCCGCTCCCAAAGGGGAAAGGGTCCCATCGTGGTGTTTTACTGTCTGTTCTTGGTAAAGGTGATAGAGACATCAGAGGAGTTTGGATTTTGCTATCTGAGGAAATAAAGATCTATAGAACTTTCCCCAGGTTACACTGAGGCCTTTAAGCTGAAATAAAAGGGTCTTTCATGACTTAAGTGAAGCTGAATTTGGTTGGTTTGAATCAAGTTTCAACAATGCAAGACAGTTCCAATGCCTGAATGAGCTGAGAAACCAATTTTAAGTGAGGCTGGAGGAGCTGACTTAGAGCTGGAGTTCCTGAGTTGGCTTCCATGACATGCAAAGCTGTCAAACAGCTGGGAGTTAATTATTCACTTTGCTATGGCCTCACAGGAGTTGGAAAAACATACACAGCATTTGTCAGTGTTGCCTCAGAGTATTGCGCAGAGAAAACGTTAAACATTTCTCTTAGACTGAATTAATGGACTCTCTGGTGTTAGGTGGGGTATCAAAGCCAGTGGTAGAGGAAGGGAAAGTGTGCAGAGATGGCAGGTTTCATAACTGAATTTTTTACTTAAGTTTTGAAGGCACATTTTCTGTCAGGTGCTGGGCTGCACCAGAGAAGAGCATACAGCTGGAAAGCTGGTGTTGTGTTTAGGGGTCTGAGCCAGTTCGGTTTTCTTGGTTTTGAAACTCAAGTGGTGAATAAGAAACATGGTATTACAATAAAGATTCCTTAAAATCAAACACTGAAAAACGTTTCCTTAAAACTAAACTTGTTTTCTGGCAGTTAATTAGCTGGGGAACTGAAATGTGGCCTTCATAACTTGAGGGGGTTTTGCTATCCCAACAGATTTAAATTACTGGAGGTGTTCTCTGTCCTCCCCTTTCCAGCTTGTGCTTCAGTTTTATTAAACGCACAATGCAAAAGCTACGTTAAGCTTAAGATAGGGGCAAAGTTTTTTGGTTGTTGTTGTTGGTTTGTGTGTTTTGTTGTTTTTTTTCTAAGATTTGGAAGAAAAGGCAAAGATCTGAAAGTGCAACAGCTTCAAACTGGTTGGAGCTCTGAGGAAGAGCAGCATGCACAAAGAGGACCCTTTTGTCCTCTGGAGTCAGCTGCTGTGTGTGGAGTGGTTTCAACTTGTAGGAACCTGCACTGGTGTCCAGGAAGCAGAATTTACCTTGAAAAACACACTGCTATAGCAACACCCTGCTCCCCTCAGGGGAAGATTTGCTTACCAAAGCTGTCTTGGAAGGGATAGTTGCTGAGAAAGCAGCAATGGGTGAAGCTTAGGCAGTGCCCTATTCTTGTTCTGATGTTCTCATGCAGTGAGTAGCTCAGCTGCAAGGCTGGAGATGCAGGACACTAGGGATAAATTGTAATTATGGTTAAGGTAGCATTTAAGTTTCATCCCAGGTGAAATCTGCCTGTTATGTTTACACATATAGCTAGCAGCTGTGCTCTTGGAGGGCTGATGGGCCCTGCTTGTGCTCCCCTGTAGTACAGGCTTCAAATCAAGACCACGAGCAACCTCGGTGTCACCCTTGCAGAGTCTCTTGTGGGCAGAACCTTCCTGTAAGTCTGCACGCTGTGGCTGTAGTCTCTGGGCTTTTAAGTCTTACTCTGCTGTATTTACTCCACCTGGAGCGCTAGTATAGTTCCCCTCCAATGTTTTATTTTCTCCTTCTCTATTATAGAAAGGCTTTAATAGTAGTGAGTTTTGGGGGCTGGGGAGGAAGCCTTCAGTCATGTAGCCTCTAATTACTGCAAAACCTGGTGCATTCCTTAATCTCTGAATCTCCTTGACACTTTGAACTCCAGACCACCTGGAAGCTGTACTGTAACTACCTGAAAGGTTGGACAACTTCAACAGGTCCCAAAAGAGGAGTGGGAAAGGAGTGCTCATTACTGGATATTAATAATCAGTATCTAAGGAAAACCAGCTCCCTTTTTATTAAAAAAAAATAATCCCTGTTACACCTAGAGAAACCTGATCATAGTGTTTCTGGAAGTTGTAATTGTACTTATAATATGCCTGGGAAGGAAGTAGTTCCTCTAAGCTGCTAAGGCTTCTCATTCCTTCACTTGCATGGGGGAAGAAGGACAAAAATTAGGCAAGTCTGAAAATCCCACCTCCTGTGGGAATCAGCTTGCAGCTTTGTTCACCCTGGACACGCTGTGACAGCTCTTCCAAGCTGCTTCTGTGAGGAGGGGGTTTATGATGATAGCTCTGTGAGATGTGGAGACCTCGGAGGCATCAACGCTGTGCTCCAGCATGGATCTGCAATGCAAGTGTTGCCTTGATGTATGCCATGGAGTCCCACCACACTTAGCAATGGCACACAGGGGCCTACTCCTCTGGCACATAGTCATATGTGATGGCTCAGAATGCTACAGTTCTGCTTATCCTGTACACCGTGTACACTTAATCTAAATCAGATAAGCAATGCTTTGGCATACCTTGTTTTTGAAGCAGGGGATTTGGTTGGCCTCAAGATCTAATCCTTGCCTAGATGTGCTTTAATGCATGAACAGATTGTGGGTTTTAGCTAAAAATGACTGCTTTGAAGGCACTGATTAGATTACATTGCAGTCTGCGAAATATTGTGGGGTGACAGTTCTCCAGGACCCACAACTTGCTTGGTTCAAAATAGACTTATCTGTAGCACACAAAGAGTAGCACTGGATTACAGTAATCCCCTTCATGAATGTGAAAAAGCAGGTGTTTACTGTGCAAAAGTTAATAGTCCCAGTTCTGTGAACCTCTTGCACATCGCGTTTCTCTGCTGGATTGCCAAACCTGTAACTTCATGTTTACAGGGAAGAGACGTGTAATGGCAGCACAAGTGAAGTTTTTGCAGGGCAGACTTTAATATAGGTATTTATATGGGTATGCATAGATGCAGCTCTATTCTGCATCTAAGTAAACCTGATACAGGAAGGTAAAACTTTAATCCCAGTCATGCACTCTCTCTGTGTGCCAACTGTGCTTGTGTCCCAGCTCTTCCTCCAGCCCAACAAACCATTGTAGTTCTTGTGCTTAGTCTGTGCCAACCTGTAGCTGCAAAACAGCGTCCTTCAGATTTTGACCGGTGTGCTGCCCTATGATTTGGGAGGTACCTTCTGCAAAACTCCACATCTACAGAGGCAGATTGTATTTGTCTAGACTGGAATAACTTTCCCTGTCCAATTTCACAGGAGATGAGAGAGGGGCTGGCAAATGTTTAAACAGGTCTTGCTTCTGTTTAGTAATGAGCCTATTATTAACTAAACAGGCAGCAGCTTAATCTCACCTTCTAATGTCCCTTAAAAACTGTTACAGGAAGCTTTACCTGAACCACAAAAGCTGATGCCTGGGCAAGGAACTTGGGTGTCTGTGAGTCTTTTGCCATGTACAACTAACTGACTTTCTTCCTGCTTTTCTGGAGTTTGGGGTGGGGGGAAGCTGACAGTTCAGGGCAGCTGCTATGCTTGAGACACCTCTGCAGATGTGCACTCAAATAGCTCATTTCCATTAAGATGCCCAAACACTGTCAAGAGCCCCTGTCTAGTTTGGTGGTTTCCATGCCACAGTAATATGTTTCAGTACCTGTCATGATGGGACTCATCTAGCAGCTCAGGGAGTGTTGGGTGGGGGTGATTCTAGCTGATTCTAGTCCAGAAGCACAGCAGTAGTCCTAAACATGGATTCTGGACTTCTGTCTTAACTTCAGGCTAATAAGACATCATTGAATCTCTTGGCAGGTGAAGGAGGCCTTGTTTCCTGCCAGGTTTCACCTGGTGAATGGTAGGTGATGCCCCCATGACAGGCCCCATGTGATGGTGCCAGAGCCTTGTTTAGTCCCTGTCCAAAAGGACATCCTGAAGTGACTAAACTCCTGTGCTAGTGATGGCCAGAAATTAGGGTGGTTTCTGGATTCTTTTCCCCTGTTGGCACAAGGCATTTAGTTAAATTCATGTGATGTCAAGTTAGCTCACCTGTACTTGCCTTTAGAAATTAATTGTTGGTCCTAAGAGCTTGCATTACAAAATACTGAAGATGGATGCTGATGTATGTCAGTGGCAGTTTGCTCCAAGGCTGGGGTGGGGTTGGGGGGTGGGGGGAAACAGTGCAGATTGCTGATGGAAATAACAGCGCTCTCACTTGTGTTCCAGTGTCAAAGCCACCAGCTGACCACTTGTGTGTTTATCTAAAGCAGAGCTGAAACTGTGAGAGAAATCTCTGGGGGGAAAAGTGTCAGGATAAACAATCTGTCATCTAATGACATCCTGGTGAACTGATTAGCCTGAAACTTAAATGGAACATTTTTTTCTTTAAGGGTAAAACTTGTTCACAGCTGGTGTCTTAGTAGCTGAAGTGGTTTTGCAGGCTGATGGTGACATTTCATTAACAGGAATCCCTACACTATGTCTCGCATTGCGCATAACCACAAGCTATATTTGACTAGTGAGACATGCAGAAGGCGAATAAGGCAGAATGAGCTTTTTTGCTTTTTTTGGCAGGCTTTTTATTTTCTTGTTGTCACAGCCTGTTCTTCCACATTTTCTTCCATGTTTATGAAAGTCTCGGCTTCTGACTTGACCCACGCTTAATTCTTTACTTGGTCCTAACACCTGATTCCAGCTCATTTTATAACTGAGGTATAAGCCCCAGTTCATCAGAAACAACAGTAGTTGCAGTGTGGCTGACTTCCCCACACCTTCTCTGTGTGATGTTCTTCTCATTACAGGAGGTTTCTGAATAAAAGATGAGTTTAGTCACACTGAGCAGAGTTGCTAGACATCATGCTTGGCCATCTTGGATCAAAGGCATTACTTGCACAAGCTGGAAAACTAATAAGCGCTTTCTCAAATGAGAGCCTTTGCGGTTTAACACCAATTCTAGGGTTTTTGATAGCTGAATGTTTGGTAAGGTTTCTTTTAATGGAGGGGAAAAAAAAATGGTCTTCCTGTTAAAAAGTGTTTGGCTGGGAGGTTAGCTAAAAATAGCACTTCTGTAATAGCCTTTTATTCCTTCATCATGCAATATCAATATTAATGTTGTGCAGCTGATGTTTCAATGCAGTGAGATTCCTGACTGGCTAGTCGTCTTTTGTATTTAGTTTAGAGGCCAGTGACAATTTACTCATCTCCCTCTCTCCTTTTTTTTTTTTTTCTTTTCCCCTCCTAAATGCCTCTATGTTTTATTGGGACTGCCTGACGTTCCTGCAAACAGTATCAAGTGTCCTCAAGCACTTGCTTGTCACCAAAATGAAAGCAGCTTTGTTCTGGTCTGTATTTGGTGACCAGAGTTGCTTGAAGTGTCATCTTACCATAAAACCATTGATTCCTCTGATGACTTGTCATGATGTGCAACTGAGTAAACAAAATCTGTTGTTAAAATCTGGATGGAGGGTGCCATCTGCCACCAACTGTTTAAAAGCCAAGCACACTTCAATATTTGCTTCCCTCTGAATTTGCATTAGAAACCCACAACAACATTTATAGTTCAACCGAATTTCACTCAAATGTTTCTTGATTGCTTCTGAAAATACAGAAGTAAAGGCTGATCTATGGCTTTGCTCAGTGTCTGGGGAAGTACTCAGCAGTACTGTCAATTAAGAAAAGAGGTGTTAAGAAGTAGCAGCAGAGCAGGGAGGGAGTCAGATCCCTTACAGGAAGGGTCCCTAAGCCACCTGCTGTGTACCTGGCATCCCTGAGCTCCTGGAGATACCGCAATCCTTAGTGACCTCACTCTGTATAGGATTTGTTTTTAACTTCATGTAGTTCAAAGGCATGTTAAAACATAAATTGCCAAAGTGTTGAGTCTAAAATAACGACAATGTGTGTCCTATATAGGAGTGAGGAGTGCGATGGAGAGGAGCGAAATCTAAATGTGGTTCACTTATGTAGCTCATAAGTAATCAGACATACCTTTCAGCTGAACAAGCACATGGAGATGACACTCTAGCAGCTCATGTTGAATCTGCAAATGCTAGTTAGAAATTCAGTCTGTTCTTTAGCACTTGAGTCGGAACATCTAAAACAATGATTTATATCACACCTGAGAACTGAGCATGGATTCCCCTTTCCTTTGCAGGTGCTGAAAGCATCGTTGCAATTATGATTAGCAACCTGAAAGGCATGGAGATCTTACACCGGATTGAGAGTGGCATGAAAGTGTCTATGGTTATTGAAGTGGGGAAAAAGCATGGTCCTTGGATGAATCAGTACTCCATCTTCTTCATCTCAGTCTCATTTTTCATTGTCACGGCAGCAACCATGGGCTACTTTATTTTTTATTCTGCTCGGAGACTCAGGATCACAAGGGCTCAGTCCAAGAATCAGGTGAGTTTGTGCATGCCCTTGGTTTTTTGTTTTGCTATATATATACACACACACACCCCTGAGCCTCCATGCTGTGGATCTTGTGGGCAAAATACTGGCTGGGAACCAAAATTACTGAATTTGTTCATTCCACAGGAAGGAGTGTGATCCTCAAAATGCTAAGAGATACCTTGAAACAGCTTTAAAACTTTCCAAAGAAACTGCAGAAGTAAACTGTCTGGAAAAAGCAAATGATCATGTTTAGCTAACTTTGTCACAAATTTTACTCCCTGAGCTGCAGTGCAGGTGTAACGCTGATGTATTGGAGGCGGTGAGAGCTAAACTGCTTATAGCTGACCCTCACACTTCCCACGTAGTACTGTCTATGTGCTAGCTGTGATGTGAGACATGACTGCAAATGTGTCTGCAAAATGGTGCATGCCTCTGGCCAGCTCTCTATAGACCACCAGTTGGGAAACTGCTGCTCACTGGAAGCTGCTTTCTGACTGAAAGCCTTCTGAGAATTGCAGTGAGAGGCTCAATTACAAGTTGGAAAAAACAGCAGTGTTAAAATGTGTTCTTTTTAAACCCCAGGCAGGGAGTTGCTCGAGAGTTAAGTTTCCAAGTAACTCTTTTCTCTGCAACAATCTGATGAGCTGATAGGACTAGTACTTACAGCTTTGTCTTCAGTGTGATCAGACCTGCTTTATACCTGCTACTTCAGGGCTTAAGCAAAAGCCTTAGAAGTGAGAAAGTCCTGGTATCCCATCTGTCAAAGGTGATGGGCAGGAACAGGATCTTGCAAAGGAGACCATTGGTATTTGCAGTGCTTCTTGCAGGAGCTCCCTGAACTCTGAAAGAGGTGGTGGTACAGAGCTCTCTCCTACAGATAGCAATAACACGAGCATCTTTTCTCTATCTGGGTTCAGAGTATGTGAATTATCTCTGGGTCAGTGGTTAGATAGTTAAAGAAGTGCCATTGCAGAAGACCTGCCCTACTGAGCTTCCCGGCTGCCTTGAAGATTTTGGGCCCCTTGAGCAAGGTCCTTCTGAAATAAGCTGATGAAGCCAGAAGTTGGACACAGGTGTTGAAATTCAGGCCAGTTTCAAGCTTCTGTAACATTTTAAGGCTGGCTTCTTTAAAACGTTAACATGAACCATTGTTGTTCTTGGCAGGCAGAAAGACTAGCTAGGGTGTCTGACAGCAATGTTCCCAGAGTTGAATGCTGGGTTCTCTCTAGTAATCAGAGTCTAGTGAAACCTAACTCAATCCAGTTTGTGTTCTGAAATCCTGTTGTTTAAGTGTAATCTTGTGGACGATGGCCAGCTGGCCATATCCGTACTGGGACTAGAGAGCTAACAGTGAGCTGAAACTGTATTTGTGCCTCACCTAAGCTGTATCTGCCTTAGCTTCTGGACTAGACCTCCTCTAAGTGCTTTGTTTCAGCCCATTTGCATGTTCTGTTGTTATGCCACACCTGGAAGTGGTGTGAGGACACAATAAGGGAATAGTTTGAAAGAACAGTATTGTAAGTTGTCAACTGCCTGTGAGATGTAGCACTGCCACTCCTGGATGTCCTCTGGAGTCTCTGTAGTAGCGATCATGAGGGATGACATGGAGCTCTGTAACTTGATGCTGACGTCTGTGGACAGAGATGCACACTGTCTCCTGCCAATGAATTCTCTTTCATTCCCTGCCATCTACCCTAGTATGAGAACTCTGTTCAATACTAAACAAACCTGGGCAGGAAAAACTGGGTGCCCTAGAAGCTGGTCTCCAAAAGACACTGTTTATCAAATCACATGAAAATTTTCCTTCCTTTGAAGGTATTTAACAGAGCAGTTGTGGCAGTCCAGCTCTATTCTGAGCTATCAGGCTTTCCACAAGCTACAAATGTTATTAATGCTTCAGTGGTAGACAGTACTGGGAAAATCCAGTCTGCTTAGCTAGCACCTTCACAGACTGTTTGTATCTTGGGCTCTGTGTGCATGAGGACTTTACTGTAGACTGAAGAAATAACATTGATAAATGACATGCCAGTTCTGTGTGGTTTCAGCTGAACTGAAATTAAGGAGCCTTAAAAAGTGCTTTATAAAGTATAAGACTAGAAGAAAGTTTCTCTGCTACTGGGGGTAAAAATGTACAGTTTCATAAAAGTGAAACTCAAGACAATCAAGAATTGTTTTCAATTGCTTTTATACCCTGGTATCAAAAACTGACCTCACAATGATTAGATAAGCAAAGAATAACAAGGAAGTTCTTGTTAGTGAAAGTGGACTATAAAAGGTGATGCTACAGTGTTCCCTGTTAGCTAGCTGAGTGGCTTTTCAGTGTACAGCTAAAGTTTGAGACTTGCAAGTGCTTTGGCTCCATGAAATACTGAATATTAGTCAAACAACTTACCAGCTTGCATGCTACATGAGGAGCTTTCCTCACATCGTTCAGCCCTTTGGAAACTTGGATTGCCTGGACATCAGTCTGGTGTTTGGTGGAGTAAAGGAGTGCGTTTGGTGTCCTTTATTGCATGGATGTCGAAGGGTTATACATTCTTTTGGGGGGGTGTCTTTAGGAAACAGTCCAGTGTGTTGATAGTTAAGTATTACTAATCTTCCCTCTTTTACAGTGAACTGCTGTTCTGAATGCATCCCTTTACCCAGTGTTACTACTTTTCAAAGTATCTGTCTGCTTTTTTACTTTCCCTGTGGGATTATATTGCTATTGTGAGGAGTCTTTTAAAGTGTCAGTCTACCGCTTGAACAAAAACAAACACTTTTGAATTGCTCTGAGTGCTATGATGAGCAATTGTGATATGTGATAATGATGCTATTCAGGTACATGAACATAAAAAAGACAAGCTGAAGATTTGGCTTGTTCTTGTGGACTGAGCCACAGCCCCAGGAGAGCCCTTGCCCTGGACTGAAAAGGGTGATGAAGATTGAGTCCCACTTGCTTACTAAGGGGTAGAACGGAAAGAGGGGAGACCATTTTCTAGATGCTTTCTCTTCTACAAAGGCTTCTTGAAAACAAGAGCCTGGCTAGATACGTGTTTCATTTGTGCATGGGACTAGTAGTAACCCCTGCTTGAACTGGATGGCTTCCAGGTATTATTATATTGGCAAGATGTTCTTCCTTTTCTTTTGGCTTGAGAAATATCTTCAGACTTCAGTGCTTTCTGAGGCAATCTCTTGTTTTATAGACAGTCAGGCTGTTGAGTACCTTTAACTTTGCTGTTTGCCAGTACAGTTTCTGCACTTGGTATGACTGCTTGCTTCTTCTGGTGAAGGCCCTTTTTCTGGATGGTTTGATCACATAACCCAGGTTTTAAACATGTTCTCCTCCACAGACTTTTCCTGAAGGCAGCAGCTGTCTCTCACTCAGCTTGAGCAGGAATTGCATACAAGTCTGTAATGTAAAACTGTGCAAAGGGTTTCTCTAAAAAGTTGAGTGACTATTGAGAAGAGCCCGTCATGTTGTCTTGTGGTCCAAGCGAAAACATAAGTTTAGTAGAACATCTGTCCTAACTGTGAATTAAAATAGAGTAGCTTTTTCCTCATGAGCCAGCTAGCTAAACTGTTTACAAGCTGCTAGTTTTTATCTGAATGCATATTTTCTTCTGGGCTTGAAATTGAAGTCCTGACCTCTGTGATCTCTTACTGCATCGTGAGGCCTGTGAGCAAGAAGGTGGAAAAACAAGGTAAGTGTGGTAGGTGGCTTGTGACCTTTCTAGTCAGTGGAGAACTGGCAAATTCAGTTCCTCAGCATCTTAACCTTTCTTAATAATGCAAAAGAGCCAGTGATGTTATCTGTGGCTTGGTTTCTAATTTAAGCTCAAGTCTTCACCACTGTTGATTTCATAAAGATTAGATGTTGCAGCTGAGAAATTACCTAATTAATGGCTTTGGAGGAGGTGAGTTGCTCAACTTGCCACGAAAACAGTTTTGAATTGTGGAAAGTAGCTACCTGTGGGGAAGAACTTCCTTAGCTTACAGGGGAAAAGCCGGAGTTCCTAACAGCCATATAGCTTGCCAGTCTGCATTGCCATGACCGTGCTCGCAGGGTGCCAGGAAGGCATCCATAGAGAGAAAGGGTTGGAGATTGGCAGCATTGGACTAGGGAGAACTGAGGAGCTGGGACCTGACCTGTTTTGTAGTATCCTGATTCTTTTTTTTTTCTTGCCTCAACTTAGCTATTTTTTCTAGACTTGCTGGCTTGCGGCTTTTAGACTTTTAACATTATTAACATTTAATGTTTTGCTTGAAAAACTTGGCTTCACAAAATGCTTTGACATTCCAAGCTCGAGTATCCTGGATCTCCTGGTAGGCTATTCAGTAAAAAGCTTCCGCTTGCAACTTTTCTCCATCCCCCCGGAGGGGTGTTCTGCTGTACTTATCAAAAATCAATGTTAAAGGTGACTTTGCCATTGGTGCATTTAATGAAGAGCAATTAAACTTGTGCCCAGGCAAAACTTAAAATACTGTTTCAGTAAATTATTAACAATACAGCCAGTTGGGTCCTGTCTGATATGCTTGGCCTGACATTAGGTGTGTAGATTAGATACTGTGTGAGGGAGTATATTCCTAGAAAGTTTAGTTTTCAATTAATACTAAGTAGTGGTGACAGATAGTTCTGGCTACATATGAGAAATGCTACTTTTGCTGCATTTCTGCTCTGTTGATGTTACCACATTTGCTGCTAAAACTTTGGGGGGCCTCAGTGTTTCCCGAGATGAGTATGTGGCTGCTTCTTTGTGGCTTCAGTCTGAAACATTGACAAGGGGAACATCATTCTAAAGTTAGCCTTAAGTGACATACAGAAACATATTGATATCTTCAGCAGAAGAACTTTACAAGCTTCAAAGAAAACTTGACTAGTTCTTGTTCCTAAAAAGTATACCTGAAAGCTTGTTTGCATCCTTTACCTTTGGATTGTATGTGTCTCTTTGGCTGTTAATAGCTATCAACTATTAAATTCATAAGTGTGCACTTTGCTATATCTTAGGACCCCAAAACTATGCTGCCATACAAATAGGTCATTTTGCACCAAAACTGTTTGACAGGGTTCCAGAGGACCACATAAAATCAACTTGTTTGCTATTAACTGCTTCAGCACTGGGAGTCTTATGCAGACTTGAATTACCAAGTCTCACTGAGTTTGTTAGGTGTCAGCAGCAGCCCTCAACCCACTTGTTCCTTCTGTACGTGTGCCACCAGCAACGCACCTTCATCCCAGGAAAGGTTCTTGTAACTGAGCTAAAATGTATAAGGGGAAGTAATGGTGGGAAGCTAACAGCACAGGGTTAGTGAGTGTCCTGAGCAGCTGAATTGGGAAGAGGATTTTTGCTTAGCTGCAAAACTTGACTCTAGTTTGTCCCCAAGGTAAGTGCTGTGTTGGGACAGCACTGCCAGAGCTGCCTGATATTGCCTCAGGACATAAGTGCCCTGGGAATGGAGAGGACAGTCATTCTTTGTGCTAGTGGAACAGCACCAACCTGCAGCCTTTAAACAGAGATGTTGGCTTCTGTGCTAGTTAAACGCTTTGCAGTGACAGCCTGACAGCAACAGTTGCCAGGCAAGCTGGGCTTCTGCTGTGTGCTCATCTCTGCCCTGCTATCCTGGGAGCAGCAAGCAAATTATTTCACGAAGGGGAATGCTTCCTCCTCTTCTTTCATTAAAGCTGCCCTGTAATCCACCTGGGGCTGGTCATTTGATTTGTGTCACAGGGAGGGGGAGCAATAGCTCTGAGTCCCCCTTTTTTCTTTTTTTTTTATTTTGTTTTGATTCCTTTGTGCATGCTACTTTGAACCAATATTGAGATAAAACTGCATTCCCCCACTTGACAGGAGCAGTCAGTGCTAGGAGGCTCCTGAGCCGTTTGCACATGCTGTAAAGCAGTTGTGGCAGAGGACTGGTTCAGGGTGTGTTGGTGGTAGCTGAGCTGACTGGTAAAGAATCTCACCTTTCATCAGGATGTGAGTTTCTGGCAGGAAGTTGTCATAAAGTGAATAGTTAAAACTATGGACTGTTGGATTCAACGTTCCATGTTAGTCTTCTGCACCAAGTCAATTTGAAGGCTTCTGTTTGTTTTGGCTAGGTCTAATCTGATCAAGGTATTATCTTACATATTCTCAAAGAAACTCTTTAAGTTCCTGTGCTTTGTGAAAAGGTTAGGTAAAAACAAAGCATATGCAAATGTCTTGTCTGGATGTAATCCAGAGTCAATAACCACATCAGTATGTCCCGAAACTGTTGTCTCTAAATAGCATGGTCATGCTTACTTGCCTTGTTTTGGTAACATCTGGGTTATAAAACTGATGCCTGCGTGCAGTAGGCACCTTGGTAGGTATTAGTAACTACCACTTAAGAGAAAAATGACTGTGACTAACCAGGACGGCTTTCTGTTACAGCGACAACTGAAGGCCAGGGCTAAGAAGGCCATTGAACAGTTACAGCTGCGCACCCTGAAGCAAGGGGACAAGGTATGACTGATCCTATAATTCCCTGAGCGTTATGGCACACCCTTCGCACAGAACCCTGAGAGTGGTCCTTAGTACTGGAGTGGGGCTGCAGAAGTCTCTCTGAGCCTGTAACTGTCTGTTGCAGGGATGGTTCATCTTTCAGACCAAGCCCTTCTCTGGGGTGCAAGACTTTCCAATTTGCACATTCTCATAAATCAGATTATTTTTTTAGCTGCTGGCTTGTAGTCTTGATGAGGTGAGAGGTCCTAATTTGCTGGCATAGATGCTTAAAGGTAAACTAGTATATCTAATCATCTGCCCTGGCTGCTATTTTTGTAACTAAAACTGGAGGTAGCAGTTTCTAAACCTCTACAGTAGTGCCTCAAATAAACCAGTGATGGTTTGCAACTGGACTTCTAAACCATGGGATTAAACTTCTAATGCTTCTGTTAAAGTGTCAGTTTGACTGAGTAATCCACACAATGTGTTTTATATAAAAGATTATGTACTGGAGCTATCCTAGATTACTTTACCTTAGATGCCTTTGTCTGCAGGAAATCTGTCTGTAGTTCAAAGGAAGCTTGTAAAAGTCTGTTAACACTGTAAATTCATTTCACTGCTTTAGGAAACTGGTCCTGATGGAGATAGCTGTGTTGTGTGCATTGAGCCGTACAAGCCAAACGAAGTAGTGCGTGTTCTGACTTGCAAGTAAGTTGTCTTCCAAACTGCCCCTTAATCCACAATCTGGAAGCATGCCTCTTACTGGTTGTTCCTTCTGCTGTGTTAACAAAGCTGATCAAATTTTAATGAAGCCATTACACAGCAAGAATTCTCGAGTCTCTGTGAAACAATGCTTTTAACAACAGGAACTGTGTAAATACACATTCATAGTGTGCCCCAACGGCTTGTGTTCATAACTTCCCCTGTTGACAGATACAACTTGGCAAATGACAGTACCTCTAGCGGGGATGCCGGTGCTTTTTAAAGACTTCCTCCTTTGCTGGTGTATAAGAATGTTACCTCTAAATTGCAGATAACTGGCAAAACTATGCCCATTTCTTGTTACTCAGTGTACTGATTACTGGTTGGCTGATAGGAGACTGGACTTCTCATTACTTCACTATAAACCCTGCTAATCTTCATATGAACTTGCCAAAAAAAAAAAAGCATGATTTACTCGGTTGAGGGGAGTAACTTCTGAACGTATTCTTTGTATGCAAATTTGCTGCATTATGCTTTGCTCTGAGACTATTTTCACATACATTTGTGATGTTGCATTCCTCTTTGGCCCAAGTGTAGCTCTAAGAGGCACTAGCTTAAGATGACTGCGTGTACTTGATAATCTTCACCAGTGGTGATCTCTGCCAGTATGAACAATATTAAACTCTCTCTCACATGAGTTAAACTGATGTTTACTGCGAGAACATACTTGATGTTGGAGGTTGACCTCAGTGTTGCACTGAGACCCTACTTGCTGAAAGCATTTAACTATATCCATGAAAGAAACAAGCCATCAAATGCTGCTGTGAGTCACATCAGTGGTAGCTAAGTATCTGGGATGTGTGTATTTGCAGAAGGCATTCTTGTCCAGATAGTTAAACTGAAGGCATTTATAGTAGCAGAGGTACACAAGACCAGTATTAAGTCCAAGGACTTAAAATAGTCATGCATCAAGGAAGTTTCAGGTTGTGCTCTAGACATTATGTTGGTGCAGCTGGAAGGCGGTGCTGGTTACGTGGACTGAATTGGAGAATCCTGGTGTCATACTGGGGCATAGAATACTGAGCACTAGATGCAGTGATCTCTGCACTTGTTTCATAATAGAGTTCTGATTAATATTGAGCAGTGCCTGTCTGCCTTGCTATTTCTATTCAGGCTGAGGGAACAGGCAGATTACACGATTTCAAGTCATCCTCCTAAAACTGTGGCCTAATTCAGACCCATTGTGGAACTGTCTTCATAGAAGCACACATTTGCATCTGTAATGGCTGAAATATTTACTTTCTTGAGTACACAGCCTGCCAGATATCCCCTTGGAATACACAGTGACTGCATAGACAAAGTAAATGTGTGGGAGTATAGTTTATCTTTAGGGCACAACTCCATGAGTTTATCTTTCTATGTAGTTTTAACAGAAACAAGTGCTGTTTAGTCCTCTGCATCTGCGTGACAGAAGTTAACCTTAAAGCTAAGGTTGAGAGGTCAATATTTGTATTAATTATCAGCTGGGTATGTATTGTACGCAGGTTGGTTTGGTTTTTTCTAAAAGCTTAAGGCTGATGTAGCAAAGATGATAATGCTGAGTTCTAGAAAGTTGTATAAAGATACTAATGAACATAAGCCAGCTGCAGGTTGAAAGATTGACTATCCATAACTTTTAACTGAAACTTGTGGCAAAATAAGGTAATCCATTCTAGAATGAATAAATTCTCAGTGTTCCTAAATAAGCCTTCATGGCTGTCACATAAACAGTTTTCCAGGTGTGAAGCCTAACTATTGGTTATCTTCTTCCACCAGCCATCTCTTCCACAAGAACTGTATTGACCCCTGGCTTCTGGAACACAGGACATGCCCGATGTGCAAATGTAACATACTCAAAGCTTTGGGTTTTGAGGTAAGCCAGTAGTCTGTCTTAGTCCCAGGTGCCGTTATCAGTATTACACTAGTGTAGTAATCACACATTGGGTTATTTCATGCTACCTCTAGAGTGCAGGTGATAAGCACAGGCGTAGCCATGTCGGTGGTGAGATGCTGCAGGGCTAATTGCTGTGTCTCCTTTAGCAAAGCCTGCAGCTGACCTGATCTGACTTGGTGTCATCTAAAGCCTTGGGCAGGATGTCAACCAAAACTGATTGTAATGCGTGACTGAAGAATTGCTCTTAGCTCTTGCACTTGCAGCTAAGGGTGTTTCTCAAAGCTTTAGGCAGACTTTGACAACTCATACTGTCCCCGAAACCAGCCTCTATTCAGTTACTAAGTACCCAGTGTTCTTGAAAAGTGACTGTGTTAGCATGAATGGCTTTCCTGGAGCCACATGACTTCCTAGGATACATAAAGAATTCCTGATGTGTTCTGCAACTGCTCATAGTGGCAGGTGTCAGGGGAAGATGCTGTTGCCAATGCCTGACACTGCCTGGACCAGCTAAAATGTATACCAGAGTTTGCCTGGGGGGAGGGAGATCTGCACTGAGTAGAAGGAAGAATCTGTTTTCCTGGTACTGGGCAGTACCAGGGAAGAGCTGGCCAAAGAATGCAGAAGCTGCATCTGAACTTCCTGCTCAGTTAGGCAGTAACTGCTTTTCACCTATGATGCTGGAGGTTAACAGCAGCTTTTTTTAATGTCAATTTTTTTTTCTTGGTAAAAGTTCACTAGTGCCTGCAAGGACTGGAGTCTAGTGTCCTGGAAAGATGCAGCCTCCTACAAACCATTTCCTCTTTTTTTAAATGAAGGTGGATACAGAAGAAGGGGTCGAGTCTGTGCAAGCCGCAGTATCCAGTGGGACACCAAATGTCTCTACAGTTAATGAAGAGGATAATCGTAGTGAAACAGCATCATCTGGATATGCTTCTGTACAAGGAGGAGACGAATCTGTTCTGGAGGAACATGCACAATCAGAAAGTATGTCTGCTGTTTCATCTGTCTTTCTAGATTGCATTGCACTTTGTTGCTTATGCTGTGAATTATGGGGGTTTGCCTTAACGTCTCACAGCACCTGAATACCTTGTTTTTCAGGGTAAATTTAATCTTCCCTTTTGTTTTGGTATTTGGCTCTGATACTTGGTCTTTGTGTTCAAACGAAACACAACTTCAATGTGAATTAAATTGAAGTCTATGAAAAGAGTAGTTGAAAATCAGAGGCTTACTACATAAAGGCCAAAATGATTTTTCTGATGTCCCTCATCTTGCTGTCTCTTTGGAGATTTCATTTGGATGGATGAGTATCTGCCACCAAATCTGTCTGCATTAAGTAGTTAATTACTTACAGAGAACTTTTGGGAGTCAGTCCTCCTCTAGCTTAGATGATGCAAAACAGAAATGACAAATACTTCAATTGAATTTCAGACTTTGCCAGGGCTGAGTCATCCTTGAACACTCTCAGAATTTTAATTCAAAAAGATAATCAGCTTTTCCAAATACCTTATATTTTTGAACAAGAGTAGACTAATTGAAAATGTCTTTTTAGTGCTCAACTTTGCCACACATGCTGAGTGTTCCCGTTGATTTTTAAAAATTGAAAGGTTCCAGGTAAACAAACAAAAGTAACTGTCCCCTGGATTGTGGAATGGCCTTGGGAAGAAGACTAAGTGGGGAAGTGTTTAGAGGTGAAAGGGATGCTCTGGCTGTGTCTGCTTAGATTTCTTGGGGGAAGCCTAGCTGTTAGGAAAGTGTGGGATTTGCTGCCTGCCACTTGTCGACCATGACGCTCCAGTGAGTGACATGTATGGGAGTGCCCTGTTTGGCCACTCCAGTAGAGCAAGAGGACACTTGCTATAAGCTAAACAGCAGAAGTTGGAGTTGCATCTCTATAAGCAACTGAAGTGATGCTAGATTAGTTATATGGCTCAGGCCCTCATGTATTTTCATTTTGAGTGGCAAGGACGCACACTAAAGTCAGCCTAACAAGGTTAGTCTGCAGGGAGAAGGCCTTCCTCTCAGAATGAGCCTATGTCCCACAGTTTATCCTGAACCTAGTCTCTGGAGGTTTCTCCTGATGCCTGTCTGCAGCAGCCCTAAAGTTATGAGAATTGCCATTTGCCTTGTAGTTGGATTTTGAAGCCTCACTGCCTTCTGCCGCTTGAGCACACAACCTAGGCTTGCTCAGCACTAGTAAGAAGCGAACTCCAGAGCTGAGTGGATACCTCTAGAAACAACAGGTAGCATCAAGAATGGGCTTGCAAACTAACGAGTGGTAGTTGGAGCATGGCCTTGGATTTCCCACTCTGCAAGAAAAGTGCTGGAAAAAGACTACTGCAGTGGGCTTGTGGAAATAAAGCAAGCATGGTTTGCTTTAAAGTAAAGCTTGCCTATGACACTTCTTAATGTCTCCTCTCGGTTTTGTTCTGGACAGATGATGACATGCATCTTGTATACAATGAATCCCAACCCTCAGCTGTGAATGTCCTTCCACACGTTGACAACCCAAGTTTTGAGGCAGACGAAGCGCAAGTTCACGAAGTCAGGTCATAAGAATGTGCCCAGCAACATGGAGTAAGCGTACAGCCATCGTGTGTGTACCAAACATTGCAAGACTGTAGCAGAAAAATATTGCCTTGGCAATGCTGAGATCAAAGACTTGTTCAAATCATAATTGTATGGTTTGCCATTCTTAAAACTGCATCTTCCATGTGGAATTTAGTTTTAGCACTCTTCAGATAAAGCTGTCTTAAATAAAAGCATCAATTCTAACACTATACCAGAAGTTCCATCTTCAGCAAAGCTTCTCTTCAGTGTTTGAACCATTTAAATACGGAGAAGATTCTTTGTTGTAGTTCTCTTTACTGGGAATTGTTTTGACTTGGGTTTTCTTGTTTATTGTTTTAATTCAAGTGGATTTTCATTGTAAACACAGATTATGATCTGGTCTAAAACTTCTTTACCAGACAGAGTTTAGTTTAAAGAAAGACTGTATTGAATATTTCAGTGCACTAATTTGATAGGAGAAAGTACAAACTAATGCCTGTCAAACTGGAGTTTGCCCGCAGTGTCTTTGGTTCTCTAGTAAACTGATTTATTCTCTACCTCTCAACTCCAACCTGCCAACCACACATTCCTAAAGGGGAGAAAGAGAGCTTCAAGTTGACAGGCCAAATCTGACTTGCACAATACTGTAAAGGGAACAATTGCATGAGCTTTTCAAAACTGTTAATAATTAGACAGTCTGAAATATCCTCCATGATTTTTGGAGTTATAACCATCTCTAGCACCAGCAATACGTATGCCAGGGTCCTGGCTTTGTGAGAGTCTGTGGTGACTTCAGGAAGACTGAACTAAAGATGACAAGATAGATTCTTCGTGTTTTGTTCAGAAAATGACCCAGCCTCTGAAAAATGTTGGGACTATAGCTGTGCATTGTCTTGCCTGTGTGCTAAACCTGCAGGGAGAGTTGATGTCCTGTAAACAGAACAGATGACTGGAGAAGTTGTCTGCCGTCTGTGTGGAGTTGAACTGGGGTCGAGGAGGAACACTGGGTGCCTCCACAGGAAGGGTAGGGCCTTGTCCAGCGAAGGTAACTACAGACATCTTACAGATGCACTTTATTTTGTTTTTATCTCTGTATCTATAGCTTGTTTCTAATGTTAGCAGAGCTTTGTCTTAAAGCCCACAATAAAGTCCTATTGAATCTGGAGGGGAAAAGCGATGCATTTTCTTATCTATAGTACAATTAAAATTGTTGTAAATATTTCATGATTTGTATTGAATTTGAATATGAAAATGTAAATAAAACTATATTTTCATGACCCTGACTTGACATTAAATGTTGATTACCAGCTCTTACTTGGAAACAGATGCTGAATCTGCCTCATTCAGTTTTGGGAGGCCAAGAAGCCAGCAGTACTCGCTCAAACTAATACGAATAAGGAATGCTAATTATGTGCAGGGTGCAATTGTTACATGGATTGAAATTGCATTGAGGCTTAAGCCTAGTAGCTGTACTCTGTATAAAAGAAAAAACCAAGCACCTTCGGGTGTGCTCACTGAGCTGCTTGATATACCTCTGAACTGTTCTTCTAGGCATGTTTGGCACAAAGCGGTCTTACGTGAACTCTTCAGATCAGACAGGTTGCATCTCACTTCCCTCTGTCAGGTTGCTCGCCATCCCTCCCTTACTCAAAAGCTTATGCCTGCTTTGTAAGTCAAAGCATTTTTAGAAACAATTAAATGCCCTTTGTTATCTACTAAACTATTAGATGTAGTAAAAAAGTTGCTCCCCAGGCCTATTTGGTAGGAGTGAGGCTTGTGCTTCTTAGCTCAGTTCCAAGTCTAGTCTAGGAAGCATTGGTTGGTTATGGGCTCCAGTTGCAAAGCTGAGTCTAATCAGACTTCACTCTGAAGCTGTAATTTGCTGTGATCACCTTTCTAGTCTACATCTAAAATCAGAGCAGAGAAAGGAACAGCCAAGCATGTAAATAGACAATCCCTGAACTCTGCCATGAAGCCATCTGCCTGTCTTCTGTGTTTAACAGGAACAAGACTTGACCTTCAGGAAAAAGGGGGGATTCAGATCAATTCAATCCCTTGAAAGGTGCTTTGGCTTTTTTTTTTTTGTTGTTGTTCCAATCTATACAGTTGGGTTGCTTTGTTTGTAGGATCCAAGCCTTTCGATTTACTGCCTTAAGAGCAACAAACCTGCCTTTCTTCTAGTACTGCTATTTCTAAGGGTAAGGTGGGTGCGCAGCATTTTCTCAAGGAATGCACTAGTGGAGTGCTGCAGGATGCAGGAGTTTATGTCAGTGAACTCGGTGCTGTAGGATCAGATGATGTGTATGTGTTCTGTCACAATGTGGACATGGCTGGTGCTCAAGGCACTTACACTAATTTTAAGGAAGATTTTTAAGGTTCTTGTATCAAATGTGAAGTACTGCTAAAGGAATAAATGCAACATTTGTACCTGTACCAGTATTTGAGCTACTGTTAGGCAGAAGAATTTAATGCTCCTCTGGTTTTGCAGCTTAACCTGCGAGTCTGCCATGTTCTTGTGTGTGCAGATTTATTTGTAAGTATTAGCTATGCAAGGGTTTCTGTTTAAAAATGAAAGTGTGCAAAGTTCACAGACAGAGTCTTTGATACTGAACTCGGGTCTGTTGCTGTCTGACTGTGAAAAAACCATTTTCTTATTTCACTGAACTCTGCAGAAGTTTCTCCCTTTTGAGAACATTGCTACAGTTCTACGTGCTTAAAAGAAAATTCAAAGCTCTGGTCTCACTTTGTATTTTCAAGTTTCCATGGATAGCAGCTCTCTTTAGCTCACCCTGCTTAGATCACTGTGCAGCAGATTTTTCTTTTTTTCTGGTGATTCTGCGGGCTGGAATGGCTTTGTGGTGTGGTGTGTATGTGCGCTATGACACGACAGGCTCTTGCCTCTAAGCAAGAGGCAAACTGGAATGTGCCTGGGGATGGGGTTGTTCCTGAAATGCAGTGTAAGCTTGCTGTTAGTTTGCAATAGTTTTGGATTTTACTCTATTTATGCTAATGTTTGCATGTAAGATGCTGGAGATTCTGTGCCCACAAGTGGTAACAGTTGCTAAAATGCATGCCTCTTGACTCTTAATATTCCCATTGACTCTCACAGACATGTCAATTATTCTGCGCCCAAAGAGAGACCACAACAGGTCCCAGCATCGTCTCCAAGTGTTTACTCACTGCTGTCATTTCTCTCTCCCCCAGGAAAGCTCTGATCTAGGCACTTCACTCAAAAGCTTGCATGCTCTCGAAGGGGGACTGGGAAACACTTTTTTTATCCCTGCAGGAGAGGAAGCCTTGTCACCTGGTGCTGGATCACTGTGCTTTCTTGTAAACCAGGCCTTTCAGCAGCGGGGTTTTGTTTGAAATCCCAAATCAAAAGAACACAATTTTCTCATATTGAGGAAAATCTTTGGGTATCCCTATAGAAATGTAATTATAGCTGAGACTTTTGCTTGCAAAAACCAGGACTTTTGATGAGGGGCTGTAAATATAAAAGCAGTTTGAATCAAAAGGGCAGTTGGATTCTTCCCATAAAATGGAGAGACTTAGTCCATCTCAGTCTTTAGATGGAAAGGTCTGCACTTGTCAAACGACCTGACAGTCAGACAGAATAAATATACACATTTATCTTGGCTGTGTGATTTAATGTAACTCAATTCCGTGTTTAACATACACCAGCGCAGCAGGTAGCCCTGCCTTTTCAGCCAGGTTTAGACTGGTGCTTTTCCTGTGGAGATATGAACAGAGTTCCACTCCCGCAGGGGTGTAATGGCTGGTCTTTTGGAATAGATGAAAGAAAATCTACTGGTTTTGACGATTTACTTTTGGTTCTAGGGGAAACCTTGAAACCAAATTGCAATATTCACCCACCGTGAATTAACAACTATGTAATTCTCTGCTCTGTTCAACTGTTGGTTATACAGAGTGAAGCCAACATTTATTTATATAGTTATTTATCTGTTCATCTAATCTTGGCTATGGTTAGTCGAGGGAAGTAATTTAACATTTCTAGGAGGTCTTTAATAGGGTGAAAGAAAAATTCTGCAGCGCTAAAGGGATCTCTGTTGCTGTAGAATGCATTGATCAGGCTGTAGGATGATAGTGCACTGATTAAGAAAGAATTTCAGTGCCTGTAAATAAATTCCTCCAGGCTGACAGAGGAGCGCTCTGCATCTTAACAGTATTTGGTTAAGAATCCAGTGCCCAAGGGAACTGGAAAAAAGAAAGATGTTCAAGACCTTGTACCAAGGGAGAGGAAAACAAAAGAGACATTTTCCAAGCAGCAGCATTTTACTGTTAAATTTTTATCCAATTAACAAAGTTTGAATCTTACTTAAGAAAGCAACGCATGTCCTAACATGTCCAGTGTGTGTGAGATGCAGAAAGCCAAGCTCTGGATTGGAAATGGCAAGGGCATCTCTCCTTACAATTAGCATCGGAATTAGAAGACCTGTGTTAGATCCTTAATAGGTATTTCCCATCCAAGGGCTTGGCTAATTGGGGGAAATTAAATGGTAAGCACTCTCTCTGGGAATGCTTAGAGAAGCGGCATCCATGCAGGAATCACTCTATCAGTTCAGCTGGTAAATCTCCAGGAACCCACTAACATCTGTTACTCGCAGTCATGTCAAGTGGGGGATGGAAGAAACTGCCTCACGAGGAGCGATGTGCTAGTGTGTCTAGTTGTTTGCCTTGTCTCATTAATGTTTTATCTGTGTTAGCGCGTGCTGGCTAATGACTTTTAATTCATTCTTCCTTTCTAGAAAAGGTAGAGCACCAGAAACTTGTTGCTTCCTACTCCATTATGAAAACAGGTAAAAACAACACTAGTGTTAGTTAAGTCTGTATTTAGTCCCAAAGGTAAAACTTTTTAATACTACAGCTTCTCTTGGTGTGGTGCAGTGAGTGATTAGAAGAAAAGGAAAAGGAAAAAGTCTCATATCAGTGCAATTCACCCAGTTTTGAAGCCTTCCAGTGAGTTAAATGTGATTGCATGCTCGGTTCTTTCACGCTGGTGCCTTTGGGTAGACAGTTCCTTACACAGCTGGAACTGGACGGGCATTGCCAAACATCTTCCTGTGAGTGCTTGGCAAAATCTCGCTGTGCCTCTGTTTGCAAATAGACCAGTGCTGGCAGAAGCATTTTTGGTAGTGAAGTACATTTGGGACTCGGAAAGGATGAAAAGAAGACAGGATAAAGCAATAGTGCCATGTTTGCAACCTAGTGTTAGCGCATGATGTGCATAATTACTTTTTTTTTTTTAGAAAGATCTCAAAGTAGAGGCTGAGTCTAAACAACTCTCTGCTGAATTTTTTGTATGGTACACAATCAATAAAGCATTATTCTTGAAAAATCTTAGCTCAATTATGCAGGAAAGAGTGTGCTAAGGGAAGGATTTGACAGGACAGCAAACTGGAGAGAAGCTCCTGGGAAATGGGAACGTCCTGCTAGCTTCATTTGTACCGAATGACAGATTGTGTCAGGACCGGGAGTGAATCGTGCATGGAGGTGGGAAAAGACAGTAACTCTGAGAAGTCCCCAGCACCAACAACCTGGAGCAGAGGAGGCAGTAGGGCTTCCTCTCCTGGAAGGTTTTTGTTTGTGTTTTCGGTCAGCACCAGAAGATACCATTTAGGAAGCAAAGCGCTCTCAAGTGGGAGGCATCAAGGAGAGATTTGGAGCTCCTTGGGATGTAGTGAAGAGATTGGAGAAGAAACAGCAAGAGAAGGGGCCTCAATAATGGGTGGATTGAGTGGTTGGGTGGCTGTGATCATGACTTTGTGGGGAGCTGGGAGTTAAGCTCTGCTGACCAGTGCTCATGGAAAGCAATTCCCGAGGTCGTCCCACAGCCTTGGGAAACCCTCGGCTGCCATGTAGCGCAATAGTTCCAGCACCTGATTTTTTTTGAAACCTGGCTGTGAGAGAACTGCTCTTTAAATCAGGAGACAGCAACAGAAGACAGTAATAAGAGCAGATACTCAAGTGCAGTCCCTACGAGTATGAAAGCCGCTGTCTTGTTCCTTAACAGGCTAGATTAATTTATTCTAGCACAGAACAGCTGGTGAAGTCAGTCTGCAAATAATCTGAAGAGCTAGTCACTGAGGACAAATGCTGAAGCTCTTGCAGACAAAGCATGAAAATACTGAGACCATGAGTCGAGCAAGTTGAAGCAACTAAAATATCTGTTCCAAATTAGCGCTGAATCGCGTTGGGTGATAGAAGCAATGAGGCAGATTGTCTTTTTGTAACGTGAAATGTAAACAGGCAACGCTGACCATATGTCTGCTTCTGCAGCTGGCGGGGCTGCCTCTCCGCTCCCGGCGTGGCCTGCGACCCGGGAGGGGACACACACACGGGCGCTGGGACTGGGGGGCTGCAGTCGGCGGAGGCGGCGGTCACGGCTCCCTTCCTTGTGTGGCAGGTTTCTCGTGTGCTGTTTTGCTGCGCCCCAGCCTCCTGCTGCAGCCTCCGGCTCCGGGCCGCCAGGAAAACACATGTAAAAGCCAACCCAAGCCTCTGGTGACGTCCTTCTGTCTTCTGGGCTGAAAATGGAAAAACATTTGGCCAAAATTGAAAATGGGACTTCTCTCGTTAGCAGAGAGGACAAAAAAAGTCCCCGAGCCACTTTCTGAAGGGGTTTTAGGGGCACCTGGAGGCCCGCCGGGGGGTCCCGGCCTGCCGCGGCCCCGCCTGACAGGAGCGAGGCTGGGGCCGGGAGTCAGCGCCTCGCCCCGCGCCGGTGGGACAGAGGGAGTCTCCTCGCGCGGGGCGAGCCCCAGGGCGCTGAACCCGCACGTTCCCTTCCCGCTGCAGCCGCCCCTGGGGGCCGGGCAGGCCGCGGCCTCATAGCGCGGGAGGCGGGCGGGCGCGCAAGGCCCGACGGGAGATGTAGTCCTGAGGCAGCGGCGCTGGGCGGCCAGCTGGCCGCGACGACTACAGTTCCCAGCATGCCTCAGGCCCCCCCGCCCCCACCCCGCCCCGCCGGCGGCGCTTGGCAGCGGGGCTGTGTACGTGGGAGCGGGAGGCCCGGCGGCGCGGCGGGTATGGGCGGCGGCGGGGAGGAGGAGTGAGGGGGCTGCCGCGATGTGGCTGAAGCCTGAGGAGGTGCTGCTGAAAAATGCCCTCAAGCTGTGGGTGCAGGAGCGCTCCAACCAGTACTTCGTGCTGCAGAGGCGGCGGGGCTACGGCGAGGAGGGCGGAGGCGGGCTGGCAGGTACGGCCCCCCCCCCCCCCTCCCCGGGGGGCCGGGGCAGGGTGTCCCCGCGGTTCGGCCGCCTCAGGGCGGGTCCCTCAGGGGCCGGGGGAAGTGCTGGAGGGTGTAGTATGGCCCTTTGGCTGTCCTGGGACCCCCTGCTTCAGAGGGGCAGGGAGGAGGGGGGGCCTGGGGGAGCTTTGGAGCCATTGACCTTCATGGGGTTTCTCATGTGGTTCTCTTTCCTCCTTACCCCCCTCCTTTTCCCTTGCACGAGGCAGGCGTTTCAGACGGCATCCATCCCACCGGGAAGAGGCGGGTTTGCCGAAGTTTCCGGCAGGCTCGGTGTGGGAAGGGGCCCGCAGGCACTCGGGCAGCAGGGCACCCGCGTGCGGGGATGTGCCCGCTGGCAGGGCCGGGGGCTGCTCGGGGCCAGCTGCCGGCGTTCGTAGGGCTGAGGTCGGCGTAGGCCAGCACTTGGTACTCGCTGGACAGCCTTTTGCTCCGGCGGACACCCTGCCAGAGTCAGATTTGCAGCTTGTTGGAAGAGGAGACGTCAGAAGAAGCGAACGATGTGTCTTGCTTTGGCAAGATGCTCATTTCCAAATCCGTTTTCTTGCATGCAGCTGCGGCTGCTTGACATAAGCTCCTGCTTAGGGATTTCTGATCACTTATTTTAAAAACAAGGGTGTGATTTCTTGGAGCTTGTCAGGAGGGGTGGCTCAGGAAAGTAACAGGGCATTGACCATCATATAATAAACTTTATTTCATGAGAACTTTAAGGTATGGAGCCGAGTTTCAATTTTTAATCCTTGCCTGTTTATATCCTTACATGCTGCAGGGACCCCGGTTACCACTGAGACCTCTGTTGTGGTGGTAGCTGTTCAGACTAGAACTGACTCCTTCATAGTCTGGTGGTGTCTGTCATTGACACTGTCAAGGAGAAATGCTTGCGTGGGATATGGGTGGGTCCAGAGGAGGGCCACAACAATGATCCGACAGCTAGAGCACCTCTCCTACGAGGACAGGCTGAGAGAGTTGGGGTTGTTCATCCTGGAGAAGGTAAGGCTCCAGAGGGACCTTATTGTGGCCTTTCAGTGCTTAAAGGGGGACTATAGGAAGGATGGGGGCAACCTCTTTAGCAAGGCCTGTTGTGACAGGATGAGGGGTAATGGTTTTAAACTAAAGGAGGGTAGATTTAGACTGGATATAAGGAAAAATATTTTTACGATGAGGGTGGTGAAACCCTGGCACAGGCAGGTTGTAGAGGCCCCATCCCTGGAAATGTTCATGGTCAGGTTGGATTGGGCTCTGAGCAACCTGATCTAGTTGAAGGTGTCCCTGCTCACCCCGGGGGGGTTGGACTAGATGGCCTCTGAAGGTCCTTTCTGACCCAAAACATTCTGTGATTCCATTATATGGTTCTTGGGTGTTTTGCATGAATTGCATTTCTCTGGGTTTTCTAGGCTCTCTCTAATTGTGTCGTCACAAAGCGTAATTGTCTTGTTGAAACATCTATTCATTCTACTGGACAAAAACACAAAGTCCAAACTTTTGGCTGATGAATTTCAGATATAGAAATAGCGCTCTCGGAGGTGGGGCACTCTTCATTGGCATCTGAGCCACTTGCAGGGCATGAGGAAAGTGTAAAAAGAAAGCATCACAAAATCCCACATTCTCTTGTAGGGATACCATAGTTTTATAGGTAGATAGATAACGTTAGGCTTCGGCTTAGAACCAAGGGTGTTATTTTGCAACCTTAGAAATCTTGTCGTCATCAGGCTAGGTGGGCCTTTCTCTACCCTGGTATCTTTTGAAACCAAGGAAGCTAAGCTGGTGTGAAGGTTGTCTTTCTGCGTGACAAAATTCATTTAAGAACTGTGACTAAAGCGAAACAATAAGAACTAGAATTAGGTGTTCATGTGAAAATATCCTCATAGGCTTACGGTTGGACAGACAGCGGGGGCCTCTGAGTGCCCTTTGGTTTTTGTTGAAGGTGAGGCTTCTATCACTAGTTTTATGTCCTTGATGTCATTTGACAGCATGGAAAAACACTTGAATGGGATAGTTCCTGTAGAATGCTTTTTTTTATGTGGCATTGCACATTTTATTTCTGTAGCTTTTCTCATAATGTTGGATTCATACAGATTTCATCTGTGCAAGTGATGCTTTTCACTGGACAGAAACAAAAAGAGTGAGATCTTATTGATTTAAAATTGTGATTAAGAAAGATTACAAGAAAATTGGAAAAAATGCAGTTACATTTGTGCTTGCAGGTATAAGCTGGCATAATTTGCGTGACTTAGATTTTATATTGCTATGTGTCACTCGAGAAAGTTAGCGCTTACTGTAGTAAAAAATGGTGAACAGCTATTGTCTTACGAGGTCATCACAAATGTACCAAGTAAAATCTTGTTCTCCTGAACATAATTTTTCTGCTGGTGAGACAAGGCTACCGGTGATTGGCAGCACTGGGGGCCTGGGGAGTTGCAAGTGAGAGGAGCAGGCAGCAGTGCAAGACTAAGCCGTGAGGGACGAGAAGGGCAGTGCCTCAAGACAGGAGTGGGAAGAAAGATGAACAGTGCTATGGGATTGGAATAGCAGTAGTGGGGACTAGCTGAGGAGGCAGTAGCAAAGGATTCCCAAGAATATAGGAGTACACTTGGTGAGACAGGCTTTAAGGAGGGGAGATGTGAGTTGTGAGGACACAGCCAATAGCTAGAGAAGGTACAGACCAAGGAGGAAAAAAAAGACAGGTGACGGCAGAGACACTTACCTGAAAGGAAGGGTGGGAATTCTGCGTGCGGCCCTAGGTCTAGGAAGAAGGCTGCAGTTGGATTTGTTTGTGTGACCTTTCTGGACTGACTGTTAGAGCAGGACCAATCTGTAGTCTGTAGATGATATAGTGAGCTCTTAAAGCTTGTGTCCACATGCAGCGTAGTTCCAAGTTGACTAGTGTGGATATAAATGGACAGAAATATCTAGTGCTGGTTTTGCTTAGCCTTGGACCTCTTCCTGCAGGTATTTGCCTGCTTACCTTTACATTTCATTTTCTTTTGTTTCTTAGGCCTCACCTAAAGACATAGATGCTGTAACCTGTTTGACTGGTTCTAAATCTGATTGTTCAGCATGCAATAGACTGTCCCAAAGTATGTCTGGCCATGCAACTGTGTGACCACTGGTTGTTCTGTCTTCTGCAGAGCTGCAGTGGGAGAGCTACGCAGGTTTCCAAGACTGTATTGTTAAGGGCGTAGTTAGGCTGAAGCACAGTTAGGATGACACAAAACCTGTGTTGTGAATGCGTGTGCCATAACCAAGGTCTAGTGAGATAAAGCATGTTGGCGACAAAGATGTTGCGTTGGTTATAGTTTAGACAGGACCTTAATTAAGAGATGGGTATTCCAGGAGTAGTTATATGAGTGAGTGTTTGGTGTCATAAAATACCAGTCTATCACTGAAATGTCAGAAAACAAATTGTTTTCTGCTTCCATTATTTCAATTTGCCTCTTTCCGCTTGAGAAACTTAAGTAAAGTGCAACTGTGAGAGGAGAAAAACTTATCAATGAAATACATGGTTGGAACTAGTCTTCCCTGCATGTTCTATGTGCCGTGCTTGGAAAGGTAGGGAAAACCCCTGACTCTTCAAGTCCTTAATTTCCTGCAGCAGTTATTGCCATCCTGAATCTGTTGAAGGCCCCTGCTGGTATTCCTGCTCTTTAAAAGACGTAGCTTGTTGTCTGTGCCGTTGCTAGCTAGCTCACAGGCACAGGAGTTTTGGAGAAAGGGGAGACAGCGGTAGGCTTGTATGTGTGTTCTGGGGAAATTTTGCTTATCTGGTATCTGTTAAAAGGAATACTGTTAAAGTGTTACCAAGTAGTGGATGTCAATGGCAAGGACCTTGTCTCTAACAGAATTTCCTGGTGGACCAATTTAAAAAGTACTTGATGATCTTTGTACAAACTTAAATTTATTTTGATAGGAACTGCAGGAGAGGAGAGGAAACTTGTGCTGTAGCTAGACTTGATATGCAGCAAAGGTGATGCTTCCTTTTCAAAACTCAAAGGTCTGTGCTGTGACATCACTAAATACACAGTAGTAGAATAAATGGCAGAAATAATTTATACCTGCTGGCGTTTTAGCACCCTGATCTTTTGGCATGGCTTGCCTTGCTGCAGGTCCTCAGCTGTGATAGGAATCAAAAGGAAAACTCGCTAGATTAATAAAGATCTGAAATGATCTCTGCTGCATGTTATTTTCAGCAGCTATAGCAAAGATTATTTTGCAGTGCATAGAATTGTGACACAAAGAACACTGCTCTGTTAGGAAGCGTATTTACATTTGGGGATGACAGGTGTGAAAATGGCCAGCACATGCTTCCCAGTTCATGCTATGCAGCTTTTCAGCTGTACAGGTGCAAAGTTAAGGATGAGCTGTGATATTTGCAATACTTTTATTTGTACCTACCAAGAAGATCAGTACTTACCAAGGAGACTAATACTTACCTTTTTTCAGAGTTGTGCTTCTAATTTTCCCTTCTTTTAAGGATATCTTTATTGCCATGGATAGGCAAGATAGATTGCCACACAAGGGTTTGGATACACATCTTAGTTTAACGAGTTACCGTTGTCTTACCTGAGTCATAACCACTGACCATAATGCACTTGACTTATGGTAAATGGAGACGAAATCTTTTTTCATTGAAGCCTTAAACTAACCTGTTTTACGTCTCAGTTGACTAAGAATATTTGCATCTCAGCCCATGCTCAGTATTTCATTAAGCTGAGGTTTCTTAGTCATGATATCAAGTGATTGGGAAATAAAATTAAGCAAAAAAAAAAAAAGATCTGTGCTTAATTTAAGGAAATAGAGAAAAGGGTCTTATTCACAAGTTGGCATTCATGTATTTTAAATCAGATACACAGAGATGATTGCTTTTCATGGTTTATATGGTATGTATTTGTATTGTAGTTTACTGAAAACTGGGCCTTCAGTCTTTTTTTTTTTTTTTTAACTGAACCAAAATGCTGTGTAGAACTATTTGCTGTAACAGAATCAAGCTTTATCCTGTCTCTGTAAAGAAATATTTACTGTAGTAGGGATTTACAGTTTGGGTCTCCAGCACTGTAATTTGGCAACAGTTCACTCTGGATATGTGTTTCTCCCCTGAGATTATATCCTGCCCCAGAGAAGCCTTCGCGGAAGTTACATAGCGTCTGCTATGTTACTCTGGTAGTTTTGGTTTCAATGGACCTGCATCTTCTGATATTTTTTTAAAGGTTTTGCTGAAAAATACAGTCCATTTGAAGTGTAGTTAGGATACTTGAATTTGTCTTTGCTTCCTTATGCTTTCAGTTTTGTAGTAAATCTGTATGTTTCACATACTATTCGTATTGATTTTATTCCTTGCAGTTGTATCTAGATATTACATTGCCTTCTAGATTTCTTCTTTTTAGTTCACCATTTATTAACGGGTTGACTTTATGGTACAAAAACAACTAAAAAAATAATTTTAGGTTCATTATTTTTATTCTTCACGTTTATACTTCTTCAAACCTGGAAATTTTAGTTGTTAGGACATGGCTATTTAAAACCTCTCTTAAGGTTGCTCTAAGCTTTCTTGCTGCGAGGTATCCTCTGTAGGGTTATATGGACTCTGTGTACCTAAGAATCATATGTGTAAAGCTTAGAATGCCTGTAAATGGTTTTGGCTCTTGAAGTCTGGCAGATATCTGATCAAAATGAGGGATGTTTGCTATTGTATTGGGGTTGTGTGTCAAAATTTTGGTAGTCGAGGGGGGCTGCAAGAGTGGCTTCTGTGAGAAGATGCCAGAAGCTTCCCCCATGTCTGACAGAGCTGATGCCAGCTGGCTCCAAGACGGACCCGCCGCTGGCCAAGGCCAAGCCCATCAGTGATGGTGGTATCGGCTCTGGGATAACGTATTTAAGAAGGTGTGGGGGGGGACCTGTGGTGGAACAGCAGCAGAGGTAGGAGTGAGAATATGTGAGAGGAACAGCCCTGCAGACACCAAGGTCAGTGAGGAACGAGGGGGAGCAGCAGAGATTCCCCTGCGGCCCGTGGTGAAGGCCATGGTGAGGCAGGCTGTACCCTGCAGCCCATGGAGGTTAGCAGTGGAGCAGATACCCACCTGCAGCTGTGGAGAACACCACACCAGAGCAGGTGGATGCCCAAAGGAGGCTCTGGCCCTGTGGGAAGCCCATGCTGGAGCCGGCTCCTGGCAGGACCTGTGGCCCTGTGGGGGACCCACGCAGGAGCAGTCTATTCCTGAAGGGCTGCACCCTGTGGAAGGGACCCACAGCTGGAGCAATTCCTGAAGAACTGCAGCCTGTGGGCAGGCCTCATGTTGGAGTAGTTCATGGAGGACTGTCTCCCATGGGAGGGCCCCCACACTGGAGCAGGGGAAGAGCGTGAGGAGTCCTTCCCCTGAGGAGGAGGGAGCAGCAGAGACAATGTGTGATGACCACAACCCCCATTCCCCGTCCTCCTGCACTGCTTGGGTGGGAGGAGGCAGAGAAATCGGGAGTGAAGTTGGGCCTGGGAAGAAGGAAGGGAGGAGTGAAGGTGTTTTAAGATTTGGCTTTATTGTCTCATTACCCTACCCTGCTTGACTGGCAATAAATTAAACTGATTTCCCCAAGTCAGGTCTGGTTTGCCTGTGACAGTAACTGCTGGGTGATCTCCCTGTCCTTATCTCGACCTATTAGCCTTTCATCATATTTTTTTTTCCCCTGTCCAGCTGAGGAGGGGGAGCGATAGAGAAGCTTTGGTGGGCACCTGGTGTCCAGCCAGCGCCAACCCACCACAGCTGTCTATCACAAACTTACTTGTTTTACAGTATTTTTTTTCCTCCTTTGGTTCTGCTCTGATTAGCCTTTGAATTCTTCAGATTGTAGAAGTGAGCAGTTATTGCTGAAATGAAGCTGACTGCAGCTGCAGAATATCACTTCCTGCAGTTGCCACTCAGGGAAGGCTTTTACAGTATTTTCAGACAGCTCCGTTTTATGATGATGTAAATAAAATAAGAGTGAGAACTCAATTGTACATCAAAGTGTCTACTTCTCAAAATCCTTAGTGCAACAGGTCTGACCAGTGCTGTGCTAATAGAACATTTCTGTTTGTAAGAAACTCTTACAGTCTTATATATATTTTATGTCCCATAACACTTCTAATGTAGCAAATCAGGAGGCTCTCTGAGCCAGTTTTAATATAATTAATTATTGACCTCAAAGGTTCTGTTATGCATTAGAGGAGAGAACAGGCTTGTGGTAACTTTGCTTCAGAACAATAGTGCTCTTTCAAAAAGAGACAACAGCATGTTTTCTTTGCTTCCAATTCTTCATCGGGAAAATGGAACTTATATTACTCTGTCTACATTACACTAATCCCACAAAGGATGGGAAGTAGTCAGATTGCTGGGTATGAAATACGTATTTAAATTAAAGATGATTGTCAGTAGTAAAAAAGATGTAACTGACAGCTATTTCAGGAAAAAAAATCTTTGAGATTGTGGGTTGAGAAGGACAAAAAAAAAAAGGCAAATATTAGTACTCTCTTGATGTACTCGGTGAAATAAATATAGAAGAACAAAGCAACGCCCCCAAATGACAAAATGCTGGGCGGTTATTTTCATGTAACATATTGGCTTTATTGCCATAAATTGGTACAACTGATAGCAAAATTCCTTGTTGATATGTTCTGGTGCATGCCTCTGCAGCTAATGTTGATATTTTGTTAAGCAAATGTTTTAGAGGCTCTTGGGAAGAACGCATCCTTATTTCAAAGCTGTTCTGGATTCCTTGACCTTTATTTTATTTTTTGGGGATATTTTACCCTATTTATTTAAGTATCTAGGATATTTCCCAGTAGTTTTACTCAAGTAGCTGTGAAATTGCAAATGTTTTCTAAAAGCAGAGCCCTTTCTCCATGTAAATGTGCATCACCTTTCTATCTACAGCTGAAGTCATTCCCTGAGTAAGGCAAGAGAATGGTTTAGATGGAATCCCCAGTAGAAACTGTGGGGTCTGGCTCTGAGCAGAGATGAGAGTATATAACCTTCTGTAGTTTGTCCCTAAAATTGGTTCTTTGAGAGCTACACGTGCTGCATTTCATTAGCGAGGGATTGCAAGTATGGCCTGACCTGCTCTTTCCCCTTGCCTCTGTTGTGGAGATAATGCTAGTGTCTGGGCTGAGCAGTTCCTGATTTCTTTTGTTACCTACTCCTTTATTTTACAGTTAATATCTTTGTAATTATACAGGTGAATTTTACATCTCTGCAACCCTGGAAGTGAATCATTTTTCAGTAGGCTTGTGCGAATGGAGTTAGCAGAGTGCCAGCAAACTGTTCCGCAGCGGTCTTACTTGCCTGGGTGAACAGGATTCTTGATTTCCCGTTGAGAAATAGCAATAAAAGGGAGTGCTTGCTGAGGAGCACCCAACAACTGGTACTTATGGAACCCCTCACTGATAATACAGTATGCAAAAAATTCACAGCTCCTAGAGTACTTTCAGGACTAGGGTAAGAAGGTGAGACTGCTGATTCCTCACAATTATGCCAGTGGCCATAGCTGTGGAATTATTTCATAATGTGCTGGGTATTTATCAGCTTAAGCACAAACCTGTAGTCTATGTCACATTTGTGGACAAAGCAGTATTGACTAGCGGGACTGCTAGTGACTGCTAGTAATGTGATGCAGTTTATCGTGTCTAAATTCTAATGACCTTCCGAGTAGATGGAAACTGTTGGGGCATTTTGAGGAGTGCCGCTTTCTAGTGCGCTGTTGTAATCATTCTCTCAAGCAGAGCAGTTGCATTAGCCTTATAAATGGTGCCTAATGTCCTTGTCCTATATATCATACCAGAAAATGATTTTAGGAGAATTGTGAATGAAATAATAAAATGTTTGCTGAAGGGAAGCCCACTGTGAGATCAGCTCAGTGTTATGACTCATTCAGTAAGACAAAGCTCTTTAAACAGACATAAACGTTATCTGTTCAATGTCTGACTTCAGTTAGAAACTACAGAAGAATTCAACTTTCCAACAGTACCTTACAACCTATGAATAGCAGACAAGACAAGATGGTATTTTTGATGTAATGTACTGGTCTTTGGGGTTGGTGTTTTTTTGTGTTTTTTCACTATTATTCACTTCAAATTTTTTTAAGATAAACAAAAGCATTCTGAAACTTGAATAGCCACAGTAAGGTAGTCACACAGGCTCTATGCTGAAAGCGTATCCTTAGGAAAACCATGTTCTGAGGATGATTGTCTAGACTTCTCGATTTTGTCTTACTTTGCTTTTTTGTATTCTCTCACAGTTGTTATTTTTCAGAATTTGGGAGGGGTAATGGAGAGAAAGTGGAACAAAAAGTACCAGAAAGCAACCTAAAAATTCTAAAATAATTTTTGAGGGATGCATTTGAAATTATCTAAATCTAATGCTTCTATGGAATGTTAAAAACCTGAATCAAAAGATCATTGTCCATTGAACATGGAAGGACACTTAGAGGTACTGTAAGGGATCTATTGACCTTGCATACAAGCTCTCTACCCTAATAGCATCTTTCTGGGAATGCCTTGCATCCGTGATTTCAGCAGGTTTGTGGAACAGACATTATAGCATCTCTATGGGTAATTGCATCTCTCATATTTTTTTTGGTAATCTCATCTCTTATTTTGCATTTCTTATGTAGGAGAATAAAACCTCTGTGTGATTGCTTTGGTAGCTTTGCATTAGTTGAATTTTGCATTTTTGTGGCTATGTTAAAAGGATGACAAACATAGGAAAGACAGGAGGGAACCATAAGATATTGTTGCTTGTATTTTTGTTTGTGTTGTAAAAAGAAGAAAGTTTTACTTGTGCGTCAGGATCCAAAAGCTTGTATTTTCTGTGTATGCATTTTTCCTCTTTTAGAATTCCCTGCATCTTAGATTTGAAAGGAACTTTTAAGATATCTTGTCTAATATTTTTATTATCAGAAAGAATGGTTTTGGCAGCCAAGATAAAATGCATACTCATTTTCTCAGGAAACATTTTGCCCCCAGTTATGGAGAGATGAAGTGTGTCTCATCAGTGAAATTAGTGTATTTCGATCTGAACTCTGTTTAATAGGAGCTAATTCAATATTTAGTGGCAGGGAGGTGACATGGCTGTTGTATCCTGGATGTATAATCTATATGGAAATAATGCAATTTATGTAATATATTTAGGCATGTGATGGTAGGATGAAATATTAGTGTTCCATACTTTAAATAGGAGTCATCTCATAGACTGTTTATGAAGAACGGCAGGCATTTTCTAGCTGTAGTGTGGTATGATCAGCAAAACTTTCGTATGTACAGAAAGTACGGTATGGTATGCTCATGTAAAAGCAGTGGGATTTTCATAAAAATCAGACATAAAGGAATTGCAGTCTCCTAAGAGCTGTTTCCTGTGACTGGAAAACAGAACAACAGTAAATGACTAATTACGAGGTAGTTCGATTAATGCTTGTGCTCACTGAAGGCTGGGAACTATCATGTTGCTTTTCAGGTTGTCCTCTCGTTTACCATCCTACATGGCTATTGCTTCCAAGGGGGTTATCTCAAAAACCGTCTTCACCCTCATTTTGTGTTTGTAATGCCTTTTACTGGATCAAAAGATCATCACCTCCCAAAGAGGTTCCTCTGGGATCATGTTTTGCCCTACTCATTTGTGCTTCTCATTTTCTCAGAGTTCATTAGTCCTTACTTGGGTAGCGTTCCTATTCGCTAAGTAAGGAATCAGAAGTGAGCATACATTTCAAAACCTTAGTTTCACTGTGCTGTATACATTTTCTTGAACGCAACAGGTCTTCTCGTGGGAACATTAGATGCGGTGTTGGATTCTACATCGAAAGTCGCCCCATTTCGCATCCTGCATCAGACACCAGACTCTCAAGTCTACTGGTCCATTGCATGCGGTATGTACTATGATTTAGAGGCTAACTGAGTTTGTAAAGTGAAAAATGAGGGTACAAAGTATGTGATCCATTTTTTGGTTGATCCTCTCACATCTCTGTTCATTCCCATGACCTCTGAATGGTTTCAAATGATTTGCAAATCTGTGAGTGACAGTCGTATGTGGTTTTGGTTTTTCAGAATATGTCTATGGATATATTACAACTTCGATTGCCTGCTTTCTGCAGTAGTCCATCAGGTACTAAAGCCTTGTTGTTCTCTTAGAATAACAGAGGCACAATCTTTTGTTCTCCTGGTGTAACTTGGCACAGTTTAGGATGATAGTTGACCCTTGGGAGTACTAAGTGTGCTGTAGGTAGGAATAACAGGAGTTGCTTATCCTAATATTTTCTTCTGTTTTATCTTTGCTTGTTAAAATGAGCCAGGTTCCCAGGCGTGGTCACAGCTGATTTTTTTCCTCATATCTGTTGCTCTCGTAGCATAAGAAGGTCTTTCTCTTTCTTATGTTGTATTATTAATCAGTAGGAAATGAAAACGAAAATTGACCTTGAGAGCAGAGTATGTGATTTTTTCCTAGTGCTTGCTTTTTGATAGCATGCATGGGTTTACTTTGTTGTGGTGGTTTTTTTTTATTTTAAGTTTTGCAGCTTCTGCTGGAAATAAAGTCTTAATTCCTTTCTACAGGCTGCTTAACTACTGGGTGTCCAAAGAGACCTCCATTCCAAAACTTGAGAGGAGTTTTTTATTCTTTACATGTATCATTGGTTTTTCTTCTGAGGCATGGTCTTGTCTTTATATTGAAATTAATTAATATTGTCATGTGGTCTAATGCTAAAAAGTCACTGTTGTGGAATTAATCTATTTTTTAGGCTTATTGAAAACTCTGAAAACATCTATAATTACAGTGAAAAAGAACCATATATTTTAGTTCATTTTTCCATGCTTTAATTTTTTTTTAATTAGTAGCGTTCTGTAAAGAAACAAGACTCAATCTAGATTTCTCCAGGCTCTAGGCCTTCCTTTTAGTTGCCTGTGGCAAAAATGAGCTTTGCAGGAAATCTGCCATACTGCAAACACATGTGTGAGTAATGCCACTAATAAGTGCTACGCTGTTGTTACATTGGATTTTGCTGTTATTGCTTTATTATGAATCTTCATTGCTTCACCTTAAATGAAAAATTGTGCCTCTTGCTGTGTTTTCTATATAGTTAGCTACTTTCAAAATACAGATTTGTACTTTTAGATGTTTGGTTAACAGTTTAAACATTTCGTGCAGTAATGCTGATCTGTTCCTGTTCACAATCTGCAAGGACTTCTCTGAAGGGCGGTAGTCAGTCAGAGAACTGTTTAGTAACAATGTAATGTAATTCATTACATGTCACTTTAAAAGGGCAGCCTTATAAAGCTGATAGAATTTGAACAGTTTGTGAATTGGCAGTAAATAAAATTTTAGAACTGCTGCTGAAGAAGTCAGAACTGATGGTGGCAGGCTACCAGAAAGTTACTTTGATAAGTATGTTGGAAATACACTCTGGGGAATTTGAATGCCGTCAGGTCAGCCCTTGGGAAAATACGAAGGGTAATCTTCACCTTAGGACTGAATTTCTATCAATTCTGTGCTGTGCAAGTATACTTTAAAACAAAAGGCTTCATAATGTAGTTGTACTTTGTGCTAGAAAATACATTGTTCCTTCTGTGAAGAAGTTGAAGAGACTACATTTTGTTCCTTCTATTACATATTAAGGATCTGAAACAGTGCTCCGAAATAATTTAAATATTTATTAAAAAGTTTCATCTTTATTGTGTCACATCTGTGCCTCTGATTCACACTATGACTCAAATAATTGGTCTACATGTGTAGTCTGAGAAAAATAATTAGTTTGCAATTTAATTGCTATGTTAATTACTCTTCATGTAATCTTTTAAAGTGTTGTTGCAAATCCACCTTGTGTAGTGCAGTCTAGCTATTTGACCATATTTGGAACAACTGCTATTTATTCCCAAGGCAACTTTAATTCTGTGGAGTCCATTGAAAGTTGTTTAATTAGTCTTTAACAATTTCTTTTTTCTCAATTTACTTCGTAAAGGTGTCTTGCTTAGGGGTATTGGTAGTATGTGATTATACTGATTTTATTTGTGAGCATTCCTGTGGAGGATGAAACTGCCAATTATTTTATTTTCTAGAATCCCTTTATGCAAACCTATGTAAATTCTTTCCCTCTCCCTGTCTCCCACCCTCTGATGGGGAGCCACCTGGCTTGAAAGAACTGACTCAATATTGAATTTGCTGGACCTTTTCTAGTAGTTTCACTAGGATCATCTCTGCTTATTACCTGTTACCTCTCGCATCATTTATAATTGAGTATGTGGAAAGAATCAGATGAATTATCATAAGTGTTTTGAAGCTGGCCTACCGCATTTCTCTAATTATAAAAGTAGCCAGTGGGTGAGAGTATTCCTTTGTATTTAAAGTAGACCAGTAATCTAAATGTATTTCTGGAAAGTTCAGGTGAGGTAGGTTTTTCTTTGCTATAAAGTTGCAGTGACATTCACCATATAGTAGGTGATAGCTCTCTAAAACCTAGATCAAAAAGCAGTGTAAAGTAAATAAAGTAACATGGTTGGCTTCTCTCTAAGGTGTTTGAAAATGCAGTATTTATATTCTTGGAACATTGAATTTTATCTTAGTTCTATGGTTTCTACATTCGTTATGGTTATTGATAACAGGTTTTTTAAGTTACTCCTCCTCTTGCACATATCTAATGAAGGAAAACAGTCCTTATTCCCATTAATTTGGGTCCCAGAGGGTCCAGAAGAAAAAAAAAAACTAATTCTGGTGGTGCCAAACACTATTTCAAGGATCGTTCAGCTTGTATCAATCAGTGAGCCTTTTTTCCTGCATCAGGAGTTAGTTCTGGTGTACGTTTTCCATATGGGGTGTGCTTCTTTCCTCTTGTAGAAGCCTGCAACTGCATGAAAGCAACGTATTGTTTGGAATTACAGCATAAGCAGAACTTTATTATAGGTAGGATGACATTGGTTCCTGAACAGTGGTTGCCTAAGCTTTAGCGTGGTTAGAAATATAGTTAAAATGTGACTCGATGGAGATTGAGATAAAATCATGACCTATTCTGAGCACAAGTAAGTAGCAATTGATTGTTGTAAGCAGCATAAATGGTTGTTTCAAGTATCCAAAGGCAAATTTTCATTACCTTCCTGGTTACGTTGATGTATTCTTTACATCCTTACCCATGTTAGAAGGGATTTTGCACAGCAGGTCTAAGCCTTGGAGTCCTACTCTGGAAACTGTTGTGGACCAGTGATCACAGCTGAGGATATCAAAGGCCCAGCTTTCATTTTCTTCTTAGTCTCATGAATTTGATCTCACATTTCGGACCTTCTAGACTACTAGACTGGAAGTGTTCTAGCGATGCTCTGCCATCCGTGCTGGGGAGCTACCGCTGAGCTGAAGGAGCTGTCAGTCCAAGTCAGGCTTCAGCACTAAGCCACACAATGTTGACAAAGCTGAGATATTCCTGGATGTAAAGGCTAGACATATAGCTGCGTAAAGGGCTTGAAAGATAAAAACACAGCAGTATACATTTTTAACGTACACCAAATCATTTTTAGTGTGCAGAAGAGCTGGACTATAAATTTGAGATTTGTGGTTTGGACTTGTGCATCTAAATTACTTTGTGAATTGGGAATTTGCGAAGTATTCTCTTGATTAATATTTGTAGTGAAATGATTGAAGTGTGTTCTAATTTTAAGTAATACTAACTTTCTCTTTCAATCAGGGTCCAGCAGAGAAGAAATAACAGAACACTGGGACTGGTTAGAACACAATGTTATGAAGACATTGTCAGTGTTTGATTCAAATGAAGATATTACGAGCTTTGTCCAGGGAAAGATAAGAGTAAGTAACAATCACATGACATAATTGGGAAAGGCTAAGCATTTTTTTCTCTAAATGTACACGAATAACATGTTCTCTTCAGAATATCAAAGGACAGCATCATAATGCAACAGTTCACTTTATATACGCTAAATGTTTAGCCCAGGAATTCTTGTGACTAAGTGAATAAAATGTCTGTTTCAGAAGAGGAGGTCTGGGAATGTGTGTCTTGCCTATGTTGTGTGCGAAACTTGGTGGATGAGTCTGAAACCAGCACATTTGATTTGTGACCTGTGTTTTGATCCTCAGACTACCTGTTCTAAAACTTACGTTCTCCTAACAGGATAGTATGTATGCAGTACATACAAGACACCCACCCACATGGATGCATATATAAAGTAACTGGTTCTTTTGTTTTAGGGTTTGATTGCTGAAGAGGGAAAAGGTTCTTTCACAAAAGAAGAAGATCCTGAGAAGTTTCGTGAAGGTCTTATGAAATTTGAAAAGTGTTTTGGATTACCAGAGCAGGAGAAGTTGGTTACCTATTACTCATGCAGTTACTGGAAGGGCAGAGTGCCCTGTCAAGGATGGCTTTATCTTAGTACCAACTTCCTTAGCTTTTACTCGTTTTTGCTGGGAGCAGAAAGTAAGTAAGCCTCGATACTAAGCCTAGTCCCTTCACATTTTACTGTTTATCTTTCAGATTTGGAAGAATTCTTCCTATGTCCTAAGGGAGCTATTTTGCCGCGTGAGCAGATGTCAACACAGAATAGAAAAAACTGCGAACATAAAATACTTTATGGAAATGAATACATTTGTGTAACTTATTATGCAATGGCCATTAGTTTTCTTCCTCTCTATGAGCTTCAGAGAGAAGGCAGACCTGTTGCAGTTGACTGTAAATAAAAGTTTTCTGTCATCTTTAGTTCATGCTGCATATTAATTCAGTCTGTGAGGATTAGAGTTATTTCTTCACACACAGACTTAATATTTCACACGGGTGCACTATGCGCTGATGACATTTGCACGTATCTTTTTTCCCCTGTGTAACATTAGTTTGCAATTTGCAAACTAATGCCTCTAATAGTGTGAGCTATAACTGTATTTAGGTGAAAACTAGAAAGTATAAGGTAGGTGGGATCCTTTCTAAGCTAATTTTCATTTGTATTGGGAAATGTCATAGCTAATGGGCACAGTTCCTCTAAATGCCCACACACGATTGATGTACTTTAAGAGTGCCTACTGGTAAACTGTTAAGTGGGGTAGCTTATATGATGGTGTTTGTTTACAATTTGCAGTTTTACATGAGAGCAAAGAAGAGGTGATGTAAGCTTGTGTTTTCATACATGGTGTGTCTTAAATGGTTTTCTATAAAATTATTTCTAATGGAATTATTTTATAGGGGTTGTGAAGAGGGCGTTTTTTTTGCTTGTGAGTTTGTAGCCCTTTATAAGTGTGTAATCATTTAACTATATTGCTTAATTATATTTCACTAGTGCTCTTGACTGCTACTTTTCTTTTTTAATAGGAGGGTAGCAGCTAACAAGAAGTTACTCACGTCTGCTTATATTTGTATTTTCAGTAAAACTTATTATCTCCTGGGATGAAATATCAAAACTTGAGAAGACTTCCAATGTGATTCTGACAGAGAGCATTCACGTGTGCTCCCGTGGGGAAGATCACTATTTTTCCATGTTTTTGCACATCAGTGAAACGTTCCTTCTCATGGAGCAGCTGGCAAACTATGCTGTTAGGAGACTTTTTGACAAGGAGACATTTGAAAATGACCCAGTCCTTCATGACCCCCTGCAGATCACCAAGAGGTAACGTTACTTATAGTCTGTCTGCTCTAGGCCCAGTACTTTTTTAGGCAAAGGGGAAGAGAATCCTTGTCTCAGTGAGGTACATGCCATGTCACACCAGCAGCAAAGCTGGTGCTCTCTTAAAGAAGTGTGTCATTAAAATTTGGAATGAAAGCAATGTAAGCATTGTAATTTATTGTTACTTTGCAGTATCAAAAGGCTATATGAAGGCAGGAAGTGATCAAACCTTCAGAGCTGGGCTTCAGAATGAGTTTTTTAGTAGTTTTTGTTTTTAAAAGGTGTTCTAGCAGCATTTACAATTAGAAAATCAAGAATGAAGCTGCAGTGTCTCCGAAGAGACCTGATGAGGAAGGAGGAGGTAGAGAATAAATCATTTAATAGGCATGTGTAAATAATAACTGCATGGCTTTTCTGCCACTGGAGATGGGAGATAAAATCAATGAGTTGCAGGTGGGTGCATGGCTTTCCTTATTTACGACAGTAGTTTAGGCAGTGGGAAAGATGTGTATGTAAGTAACCTGACAGTTAAGGTCCTTCCTTCTCAGGAAGGTGTGTGGTGGTTCCTTGTAGTAATTTTATTGTTTCTCTTCAGTTCTGGTTTCTATTGAAGCAAATGTTGCCTTTTCCTCAGAGAGCTGTCCAAATTCTCACTCAAACGTGGACCACAGCTATTTACTGTGAAAAGTAACCAGGAAAAGCAAGTCTGTTGTAGGTAATTTAAATTCACGTAAAGGGACTAAATCTTTGGAAAACGTTACCTATCTGCAACTCAGAAATTATGATAAAGCATTCTTCTAATAATTGTTTCTACTTAAAGCTCCATGCACCTATGATTTAAGAAAATAAAGCTATTTAAGTTTATAATACACTGATAATAAAACCTGGTTTCGATTGTATTTCCTGGGTAATTGACACCTCAGTTGAGTAGCAATACTAGAGAGGGATATTGCTCTACAACCAAAATATTGTTTCTGGCGGCAGTCACCTGAGAAGAACTAGCCCATGGTAGGTGTTTACAACGTGTGCTACATTTCTAGCTAACTCACCCTCTGTCAAGCCAAAACTTGCTTTAGGTTTAAATGGACTATTCTGATGGGTGGGGAAACAGCGCAGATTAGGCTATTAGTATGTTTTTCTGCACTACCTATAGGCCCTGATTCAGCTAAGTGCTTTACTGTGTAAGAACATGCTTGGATCTGTTCCTGCTTAGTGAAGTATTTACATTTTGTTAAGTGGGTGTGTATAGATAGGTGTGGTCCTGCCCTTTGTTGCCTCCTCAAGCAAAGCATTGAACACTCCAGATGAACCCCATGGATTACAGGAGAGCATGATGTTTTACTGTCGTTTCCCAAGGTATTTTTAACTTTTGTATTTGTAAAGACATTTTAAACTAATTTACTTTTTCTTTTTACTCTTCCCCTCTGTTTTTTGTTTTGTTTTGAATCTAGAGGCCTAGAGAGCCGCGCCCACAGTGAGCAGTTCAGTGCGTTCTTCAGGCTGCCCAAAGAAGAGACCTTGAAGGAAGTTCATGAGTGCTTTTTATGGGTTCCTTTCAGTCATTACAACACCCATGGCAAAATGTGCATTTCAGAAAACTACATCTGTTTTGCTAGCCAGGATGGCAGCCTGTGCAGTGTAATAATTCCATTAAGAGAGGTAATGCAAACTACAAGTCAGAACCAGTTATACCAGAAGTTTTGCACTTGCATAGCTGAATGCCAGTTTAGCAGATTTTCATTAGAATCTGCTTACTTTACATGATGTCGTACGTTTCCCCCTACCTTCGATAATGCATGTAGGAGTTCTATTTGTAGTTTTATAGAACTGCTTTCGTGTTTCACCTTTCTTCCCTGTATCCTCTTTCCCTTTTCTATTTACTCTGATTTCTGTAGCTGGGTATAGAATCCAAATTTTTTAACATCTTTTTTTTTAATGCAAAAGCTTATGCTTAATTCTTGAAGTTGTGTTAATGAGAGATTCTCAAGATCAAAAGTAAGCTATTGGAGAAAGCAGAGGATCTTGAAGGTTAGTAATCGCTCTGCCGTGTTTCTTTCCTAGCTCAGTAGTGCAATTCTTTTTGCAGCAGTTGAGCAGTGCTGTCTGTTCAAAAGTCTATACGAAAATCCATTGACAGTGATCAGAGAACAAGTATTAATGCCATTACAGCTGATATTCTCAACAGACTGAATAAGGACCATGTTGTAAAGGACACAGTGTTCATATTTCTAGAGTATTATAGCTAGACTGTGGAATAACTTCTGGGGAAAAAACCCTCCTCTGTCTGTCTCTTGACTTCATGTGATCTGGGACTTTGCTACATTTCGGTTTTCCAGTGTTAAAGGTTTTAATCAGCACCCAGACATACTTTACAATAGCCTAAAAATTAACCAAGTTCTGTAATTGCTCTACATACTCTGTACATTCTGCCTGACATAAGACACCTGACATAGGGGTGTGAGATGAGCTCATTTCAGCAATACATTTGGTGTTCCCCACCCAGATAAAGCAATTTATTTGATCGTCTATAAATAGGTGGGCAAACAATAGAGATTTCCAAAACCTGTGAAAAACAAGAACAGGCTGTGTTGAAGGAGCTGACTCTGAATTTATTCCTGTGGTTTGTCAGGCCCTCACTATTTGTTCTACAGTCCTGCAGAGTTACTTTATTTCAGTGGTCTTTCATTCTTTACCTATATAATGTAAAACCATCAGCAATGGCAGTCAGTCCAGCTATTCATGATTGTCTCACTTGTACTTGCATTATTAAAGTGTCGTAACTGCTTTAATCTGTAACTGTTCCATCATGGCAATTAAAATCAGCTCCAGCTGTCATGTGTTATGACAGCTGTCTTTGAGAGGGTATTCTCAGTGGAAATTCATTCTTTTGAAACTTGTTTCATGTGATTACTTGCGAAAGCCATGTTTTGTCTGCTTTTGGATGGTGAGAAAAAAGGTAACAGCTTCAGCAGATAGAAGGAGGCAAGATTTTCAAATAAGCTCAGCACTCAGAACTGGGAAAAACTTTTCAAAGGTTTTTGGCACTCTCTCAGAAATCTATCGCATAGTACTTATTACCTTGTGCTAAAATAGCTGCAGACCACTGAGCTTTAAAAGTAGTGAGTTTGTTGCTTGGGTTACTAATTCTGCTTGTGTGGTGCTTCATATCACTCTTTTACGTACACATGTATTTTTAACAGGCTTTTCTCCTTTAGAAGCAAGCTGGTAAAATTTCTTGCCTAATTTATGTATCATTGCTTCCGTAGGTCACAGGGGTGGATAAGGCAGATCCAGCCAACAGAGGAGTCAGCATTAGTACCAAAGGAAAAACAGCTTTTCGTTTCACGGAGGTTAGAGATTTCGAACAGCTTGTAGCAAAGCTCAGAATGAAATGCAATGCAACTTCAAGTCCACAACACATCATAAATACAGAGGTAATTGCTTTGCTGATTCTAATTTCTTAGTACCTGCTCCTAGGAATAAGGCCGTGTAGTCTTACTAAGAGTTTACCTGTCATGGTCAATGTTTTGCTGTGTAATGCAGTACATTTATATTTAAGCCTGAATCTAGACACAAGATAGGTAACAATGTCAGCTGTACCTCTAGATTTCAAGTTGTCTAAATATTGTTTTTTTTCCTCTTTAAAAACTCATATTCCCATCTGTTGCCTTCAGACGCTTCTTGTTAAAACAAAAGTCTACCGGACTGATATAAAATTACGTATAGTTGTGTCAGTTTTTGCCAGCTGGCTGTTTGACCAAGGAAGTTGATGAAATGGTTGTAAGGTTATTTCTAGATGTGAAGAAACCTGTATGTGTAGTTTCATGCATGCGAAATAAGAAAGCAATGACAAAACATCCCTAACATTACTTATTATAGTTGCTGTACCTCTTCCCTGAAGATTTTCCTCTGAAAAAAAAAAAAAATTAAATAGAATCAGCTGGAGTAGCCTCTAAAGTGACAGTTGTTAGGAGTGGAGAAGCATACAAATAAATGCCTTTTCATAGAAAATAATCAGTGTATCAGGAAAATCTCTACCTTGAGATTTTGATTCTTAGGGGTTAAAAGGCAAAAATGAATAATAAAAGCAAGATAGTTTGATATCAGCAGAAATGTTCAGCACAGCTCTGAGAGACCTGAGTTGTAAGGTCTGCTGCTCAGGGGCATTCCCTGTTTGATTCCCTTATTTTGGGTTTTATCTGCATTATATTGACATACCACGGTAAGTCACGTACCTCTGGTTTTAAGCTGTGGAAAAATAAATAACTCTGTGCCCATATGCCAGAGAATGTGTTAAACAATGGTGCTACTGTGAATGCATTCTGGTTTGGGTTCTGTTACTTTGTTTTCCATCAGGTTTTGAAAAACAATCCAGGTTCTAATGCTGGTTTTTAAATGCTCTCAGTATTTCTGCATGGTTCAATATATGGGTCCATTTAAATTAATGGTGGTGTTTTTTTCTTTTGTGCTTCAGTGGTGATGGATGGTCAGGCCTCCCTGTCTATTACAGTTCTCATTATGAATATTTGTCCCTTCCTAATTAAGTTTTTGGCTGTAGAGATGGATTTTTTTTTTTTTTTCAAGTGCTGCCTCCTGAAAGTCCAGCTGTGCAGAGCAAGAATTGCTGGTTTTCATTTGTTTTACAAGTCTGTATCTGGTACCTGTAGCGTACTATGATAAACAATGATGGTCTAGAAGCAAAACCATTTCTGCTATCAGTGTGCTTCTTGAAGGATTGTTTGCCATTTATAACTACCACTGTTAAATTTTTTTCAAGGTTGCAGCTAGTTCTGCCTCTGACACTTCAAAGGATTTTGATGTGGGACCATCAAAGACAGGACAGAGAGATAACAGCAAAACTGTCGGTACAGAAGCTCTAATGACTGTCTACCATCCTCAGGATGCTGAGAATCTAGACTCTAAAATGGTAAGGGATAAAATGGCCAACAGTTTTTGGAATCTAATTGGAAAGGACTGAAGTATATTCAAAATGTATTCCTGTAAGGCTGGTGATTTCCTCTGGGGCTTTGCCAATCTTCTTTCATCTGCATTTGGAGCCCATAGGGTGCTTCTTCATGGCTCCATTCAATTTTCTGCTCATCTTGTTTAATAACAATATGCCTTATCTTCATGGAGCTAATTCCTCCTGTTCTTCCACCCCTCAGGGAAGAGTTGGCTCTTTGTTTTATGATAGTGAACATGTTTCATATCTATCTGAATTGTCAAGATACAAAGTCGCTACAAACTCTTTGGGAGCAAGGAGAATGTTATCAAGACGTTGACTTAATTTCTTCTGTGCTTCATTCTTTTGCACTTCTGTCTAACAAAGTTATGCTCCAGAGAACGTTTCTTCAATTGTTTCTGCAGTAGAACATCCTATTTAGCTTCTCCATAGTGTGTGCAAGAAGACAGAAAGGTTTTATTTTAAAACTAATTCTCTAAGCAGAACTGCATAAATTAAGATATGGAATTTTTGATATTAGAAATATCAGACAATAAACAACCTTTGGGCAGGAGAAAAGGGAATCCAGATTTTTTAAGTTCTGCTTTTTATAGTATGTTGAACAAAAGTGGACAAAATCTGCTTTTCCTTTCAGCCCCTTTAATTGCTTTAACAATGTTAAATCTTACTGCTGTGCACAGAAGATGCAGTGGCAAAGTTCACCCTGTCTCAGCCCTGGAGCCTTGCATCAGTTGGAGCACCTGAGCATCAGTTGCTTTGCTTCAGAGAACTTGAATTGTGGTTTAGGTGCATAATCAATAGTTTATTAGTAATCTTGTACTTTACATAGGATCTATTTTAATGTTTCTACTATCTGTGCCACCTCCTACTCTGCAGGTAAAATGTCGGCAATTTCAATTTTGTCTGAATGGGAAATTTTTGCCAGTTTTCATTCTGGTTTTACTTACATGGCTGGTCCTACTGAATGAAGCGCAGAAGCATACAATGCTGATTTCTATGTTGATAGAAATTGCTAGTTTGTAAAAACATTCTATCTGATAGATAAATATTTGGTTAAATGTAAAACCTATATGAGCATAAATGTTTTTAGCTATTAGTTCTCCTCCTTAATCGAACTAGACTTCATTCCTCTGCAAATTTGCCTGATGATTGATTCTCTCCTAGTGCTATTTGAAGCTCATGTAAATAAACTGAGGAAAGATAGAGAAAATGTGGGAGAATGACACTGATGTCATGTCATCCATCTGTGTGCTTTCCACCATTTATAGCCATTCTGTTCCAAATCTGTCAACTAATATAATGTAAGAAAGCATGATGAATCAAAAAAAGGAAGCAACCTGCTCTGCCTGTTGAGTTTCTGTGGGATATTATTTCATCTGTTACAGAATTAGTACATTTTTATTGTTGTTAGCGAAGAACAGTTCATAGACACATTGAAATTGAAGTATGTTAATTTATCAGAATAATTAAGCAGGTATCTGTGATGGTGAGTTGACTTTGCAAATAATCACTTGCTTGATTTCATTGCACCATCATGGCCAAATACTTCTTTTTTAGTTTGTTTGTTAGAGCTCTCAAATTAGTACAGAGGACACCTGCCACCACACATAAGCAGTCTGAACCTTCTCTTCACCCTTCTTTTCCTGCTTGTCTTTTCTACTGCTTTATTAAATTTCATCTTTTTTCCTCCTTCTATTGATTTACCCTTTACCAAGAAAATGTTACACTGTTTATGGAATCATAGAATCGTTAAGATTGGAAAAGAACCTAAGATCATTGAGTCCAACCGCTAACCTATCCCGGCTGATTCCACCACTAAACCATATCCTCAAGCACCATGTCTACCCTTCTTTTAAATACCTCCAGGGATGGAGACTCAACCACCTCCCTGGGCAGCCTGTTCCAATGTTTGACAACCCTTTCGGTGAAGAAGCTTTTTCTAATGTCCAACCTAAACTTCCCTTGGCGCAGCTTGAGGCCATTTCCTCTCATCCGATTGCTTGTTACTAGGGAGAAGAGACTGACCCCCACCTCGCTACAACCTCCTTTCAGGTAGCTGTAGAGAGCAGTAAGGCTCCCCTCAGCCTCCTCTTCTCCAGGATAAACAACCCCAGCTCCCTCAGCTGCTCCTCATAAGACTTGCTCTCCAGACCCTTCACCAACTTTGTTGCCCTTCTCTGGACACGCTCCAGGACCTCAATGTCCTTCTTGTACTGAGGGGCCCAAAACTCAACACGTGATTCGAGGTGCGGCCTCACCAGTGCTTAGTACAGGGGCACCATCCCTGGCCTGCTCTTGCTGGCCACGCTATTCCTGACACAAGCCAGGATGCTGTTGGCCTCCTTGGCCACCTGGGCGCTGCTGGCTCATGTTCAGACAGCTGTCAGCCAGCACCCCCAGGTCCTTTTCCTCCAGGCAGCTTTCCAGCCACTCCTCCCCAAGCCTGTAGTGTTGCATGGGGTTGTGACCCAAGTGCAGGACTTGGCATTTGACCTTGTTGAATCTCATACCGTTGGCTCCAGCCCAATGATCCAGCCTGTCCAGGTCCCTCTGTAGGGCCTTCCTGCCCTCCAGCAGATCAACACTCCCACCCAGCTTGGTGTCATCTGCAAACTTACTGAGGGTGCACTCGATCCCCTCATCCAGATCATCAATGAAGATATTGAACAGGACCAGCCCCAACACTGAGCCCTGAGGAACCCCACTCATGACCGGCCACCAACTGGATTTGACTCCATTCACCACCACTCTCTGGGCTCGGCCGTCCAGCCGGTTTTTAATCCAGCGCAGAGAGCACTTGTCCAAGCCGTGAGCAGTCAGCTTCTCCAGGAGAATGCTGTGGGAGGCAGTGTCAAAGGCCTTACTAAAGTCCAAGTTGACAATGTCCACAACCTTCTCCTCATCCACTAAGCGGGTCACCTTATCATAGAAGGAGACCAGGTTAGTGAGGCAGGACCTCCCTTTTGTAAACCCATGCTGGCTGAGCCCGACCCCCTGGTTGTCCTGCACATGCCACATAATGGTATTCAAGATGATCTGCTCCATGAAACAAAGCAGTGACAAAAAATGGGATATGTTAAAATTGGCCCAAGTTATAATGAGCAGATTTGTTTGCATGTATCATACAAACATGGAAATAGCTGAAAAAGAATCTTAAAACAGGAAGTTTTAATGTACGTTTAATTTTTTGCCGTAGGAATTGCATCAAATGTTGAATTTTCTTATCCGTTTTGCTGGCAATGCATTTTTTGGAATGCCTCAGGAGAATTTGCACAGTTGCACCTTGCACTGGTTAGCTATTTTACTGCTTCATTCACTCCCTTTAAGTCCCTAGTACTTCATGGTCCTTTGATAATAATGTAGTTTTTGCTGATGTGGTGTCAAAGTTGCAAATGGATCAATCTAGAGGTAAAAAATATGGCTGCCTATCTATTGATAAAAAAAAAAAAGTTTGCCAGAATAGTGAAAAATAAACATAAATAGATGGTGATGACTTAATTTAAAATGAAAATCCAGCTTCCATACAGTCATTGCTGTTCACCTGTAACTTAAGTGGGAAGTAAGGAGAAAGTTGAACTTCATAGTGGCTTGATAAAGGTGAAAGGGAGTGATTGTTTGCTGTCTTAATACAGTAACAGGGGGGCTTCAAGTGAAGTTCGGAGGCGGCAGGTTTGTCTGGGTTCAGAGAGCAATTTGCTAACAGAGAGCAAAATTTGATTCTGTTCTCTGAGGCAGGAGGAAAATCTTCCAGTATACTTAATGCTTGTTGTCTTCTGCTTTTCATAGTTGAAAGAAAAAATGAAAGAACAGTCCTGGAACATCCTCTTTGTTGAACGTGGACATGGTGTCAGTATGTTTCGAACAAAGAAGACTCGAGACCTTGTTGTAAGAGGGATCCCAGAGGCATTAAGAGGAGAGCTCTGGCTGCTCTTCTCAGGTATTGCATAGCAAGTATAATTCATTCATTATGTGGACTCCACTGTGTCAATGTTCTAGTTACTGACTGAACGTAGTCTGGCAAAAATGCTCTTACCTCTGGCAATTTATCCAAATCTTTCTGAAGGAAGATGCTTCAAAGTGATGAACGGGATAATTTTGGCTATTATTTTGTTTTGCAGTGGTTCAAACTAAACCTGCATCTGCTTCTTTTAGAACAAACTCAATTGAAAAATAACAATAAGAATACATGCTGTTCCAGGGGACAGTCAGTTTCAGCAAAGCCTCTTTACTTGCTAAAAAGAAAAGCATGTTTGTGGGACTGTGTTTCAATTGTTTTTGTTTAAGCTTTCTGAGAGAATAGTGTTACCAGACACCAAAAAAAAAAAGTTTTCCTGGCAGAGCATTTGGCCCCAGTTATCGGCAGCTCTTTGCTATACGCTGTTGCTTGGTTTAAAGAGTTGATGTACAGGAATTGTTTTGACACATATGGGATCTTTTGCCAAAGCTCTGAATGTGCTTTTTTGGCTTTCTTCTATAGACTACACCTGTGTCAGAGCGCTTAACTTGAGGAAATGGAGGCCCGGGGAATTAAGACACTGCTTTACAACACATCTGTGTGCTTTCTATTCCTATTCCCTGAAACACTTAGAGAAGCAGCGGCCACTGACTTGATCAGGGTCATGCAGGAAGCCTGTGTCAGATTCAGAAAATGAGCTGCAGATTTTGAGGAGCCACCCAGGACTTTATCTGCTATCTGTACTTACTGTGTTCCCCCCAGCAGAGCTTCCTGCTGTTCTGGAAGATCTGTTTATCATAACAAATATATTTTATACTCTTCATTCAGCCTACTTATGGTCATTCCTTTTGAGGACATGTGACATGAATTTGTCTTTGCTAGTGTCCTTTGAGCGTTTACACAGGCATTTGTGCTTCTGTTACCAGACCGATATCTTTGTCTTGGCAGGTGTTGACGTAGAAGTTATTGAATTAGTTAGGTAAATATCAGTCCTTTGCCTAGTTTTTCTAATCTGTTGCCAGCTCTACAAATGGAAAGGTATTGTGTTTGCCAGAAAACTTGGTCAAAATTGTAGGTGAAAGGAAGCTTTTTCCCCTCCCTCTGCAATGAAACAAAAAAGTAAGTAAAAATCAACTTTGTTATGGAAAGTGACTTAGATTTCCTCCAACCCTTATTTTATTTTGCTTTTCTGTTTTCATTTCAGAGTAGTTCCATTAATATCAGTAGAATTACTCTGATACATTACTGCAGTAACATCTGGAGATTCGTGAGGTACTTCAGTAGTCACCAAAAATTTTTGTACAAATTGCAGACAATCATGTAGATATTTATTGTTGTCCTCTAATACGGTGCAATACAATGTATTGGCAGGTGCTGTAAACGATATGGCATCCAACCCTGGTTATTACACTGAGTTGGTGGAAAAGTCCTTAGGAACGTGCACTTTAGCTACTGATGAAATTGAACGAGATTTACGTCGCTCCTTACCTGAGCATCCCGCTTTTCAAAGCGACACAGGAATTTCTGCACTCAGGAGAGTTCTTACAGCTTATGCATACAGGAATCCCCAAATTGGATATTGTCAGGTACAGCAGTTTTGAGACTCTTAGTGTTGGTTGTCTACATACTAGCTCATGATGGCTGTATAGTGGCGCCTCATAAATTCAATCACATAAATATGTAATGGTTCCTTGCTCGGTGGTTCACTTACTTTGTTTTCATCCCACTGTGTAACGTGAGTTTTTACATTGTACTTGAATTTGTTGATAAATGCTGTCATGTCCACTTCATATATGCCTTTGCATTCTTACTAGACTTTCGACACTTAAAAATATGTTTATGTAGTTTAAATACTATGCTCTGTATTTAGTAATACAGAGGAAAAGGTCTTATACTAGATACAGCTGTAGGTTATCCTAGCATTCTAAAATGTGCTGTAAAGTGCTTTCAGAAATACAAATTTTAGCAAATGACAACAGTTGTGTTTTCACAGTCTTTCCTCATAAATGCTTCCTTTCCTATTTAAATGTTACAGGCAATGAATATTTTGACATCAGTACTTCTGCTGTATGCTAAAGAGGAGGAAGCATTCTGGCTTTTGGTTGCTGTGTGTGAAAGGATGCTACCCGATTATTTCAATCGTCGAATCATTGGTAACATCCGTCTGTCTTTTTATCTATCTAGAATTGAGTGTAAATGACCATTCATTAAGAACAAATGTAAAGAATGAGCTGAAGGCTGAACAGCGAAGAGAAACCATTGCATTTGGTTCAGTATTGTGAAGTAGAAAATGGAAGTTACAGAGAAGGTCCCAAGACTCCTCCTTAAGCCGGAGTGGATATGATTTGCAGATGTTGTCATTACCCTAGGCGTAACTACTCAGGAGGTAGCCAATTAGACTGTTATACCATTTTTTTTGGAATTATAACTGCAATTCATACTATTTGTTTGAAACTTAGTGAGCTTAAATGAGGGAAAAACAGTTACTCCAGGTCCAAACTTACTCTTTGATCTCATACTCAGTACTTGCAGAGGTATATGCTGGAAGAAAATTGGACGTGAAGTTTCTAATTGCAGAGAGTGTGTATTGGCTGTCAGGAGAATCACTGGAAGTAGCCACACACCCACAGAAGTGCTAACATGCTTTACAACATGCAGCAAGGCTCTGGACCTATGCGCAGCATGCATAGCTTCCGGTGTAGGGAGCGAAGCTGGTGGTTCCGCGCAGCTAGGCCTGTGCTTGCTTTTACCACAAAGTTGCATTAGGACAGGGGCTTGATTTCTGGCCGGTGCTCTGAGAAAAGTGTGCTTCTCTGTATTAAGATTTGGGTGGTGGTTTTGTTATCCTTTCCCTGCAGGTGCCTTGGTAGATCAGGCAGTGTTTGAGGACCTCATCAAGGTTCATCTGCCTCAGTTGACAGACCACATGACGGACATGACTTTTTTCTCCTCGGTCTCTCTCTCCTGGTTCCTTACCCTTTTTATCAGCGTGCTGCCTATTGAAAGTGCAGTCAACGTGGTGGACTGTTTCTTCTATGATGGAATAAAGGCAATCTTGCAGCTGGGTCTGGCAGTGTTGGAATACAACATGGAGAAGTTGCTGACTTGCAAGGATGATGCCGAAGCAGTCACCGTTCTCAACAGGTATCAGTGGAACTGTTATTCTTACAGGCTGTGTAGCAGCTGCTATAACTGCAAATAGATAAGCCATTCTGGGGCAGCTGAGAAGACATCTGGCCAAGACTTCCAAAGGCTTCAGATGAATTAAGTGTTGATCTGGGGCCAAAATTCTGGAAGGGGTGGCTGGAAAGTGTGCCTGGATCCTCTGAAAATCCCATCCTCCACTGAAGTTCTTCTAAAACCATTGCCATTTGGTGTATTTTAGAGTAAAAACAATGCTTTTTTTTTTTTTTTTTGCCTGGGATGTGTATCACTTATAGAAGGTGGCTTTCCTTAATGATGAGGTAATCTAGAGCATACTAAGACTGTTCCAAACAGTTCATCAACTTACACCATATTCTACAGCTCCGTTCTTGTAGTTTAGGCTACAGGTTCCTCTGCTGCTAATGGCTTAAAATAGAAATAAGACAATAAAAAATGCAATGAGGACAATCATGACCAGATGTTTGTTCTATATCAGCATTTGAAGAATAAATTCCAGTGTGCAACATAAAGTGCATTTTAAACTGATGTATTGCAAGCAGTTGCAGGTTTTGCTTCACTACCTACCCAAGTTCTGCTGTTGCTGCTGTAATTGTGTATCACAGCAAAATGTATTAAAAACTTAAAATTAAAAATTAAAATTAAAAAATGTATTAAAAATTAAAAAAGTATTAAAACAGCAAAATGACTGTGCTGTAGGAGTCACCAAGTTATGACTGTTAAGAACTGATAATAAGCATTTCCTTTTAGTGAGACTTTTAAATGTTTGAATAGGGTTGGAGCTACAGAATTAATGAGGAAAATGTAATTTTTGTTATAAGAGACCATGCAGCCTGGTATTTATTGTAGAACCTAGCTGTACTCATTTAAACATTTAACACTTAAAAAATTAACAGTAAGAGCACATTCACCTGGTTTTAATATATTAAAATTTAAAGTCTGGAATTGTGGTGCAATTTTAATTTTCACTTGAACCGAGCAAGCTGCTGTTTCCATTTGACACCCAAGATTCTGAAGATTATTGCGAACTCCTTTTGAACTCTTGCTTTCAGCATTTTCTCTGGCTGTAACACTTCTATTGCACAGTTAATCCAGCCTGCAGCATGCTGGTATATTTAAAAAATTATTACAGTAGTTTGCTTCTCCTCAAGAAACAGGAAGCTATTAGTCCGTAGAAACATGTCCCTGGTGTTGGCAAGGGGATTGGCCAGCCTCCATAATGGATCTGCTTAGGCTGGTTAAGTAGGTGTGATGAATAGGTGCAGATCAGGCATGTCTTGGCTTATGCATCAAGGGAATTAAGATTGCCTCAGTCACAGTTCAGGACAAGCCTCTCTTCCTCTCTCCCAGTTATGTGTTACAACCTTGCTAGATGGATTAGAGAACAGGGGAAATGCTGAGTGGAAGGGACCTTGGCAAGTCTCTAGTCTAACTTCCCACTCAAAAGAGGATTACTGCTAGCACTAGATCACATCAGCCATGTTACTGTCTAGCTGGGTCTTAAGAACTCCAGGGTTGGAAGCTCTACAGCCTTCTCTGGGTAGCTGGTTCCCATGTTTGTATATCTTTGTTACTATTAGGGCGTATTTGTTCTAGTCATGCTGATATTCTTGGCTATTCCCATACTCTATGCACTTTTTCTTCACGAGATGCTGATGTTATAGTTTTGTTGTGATAAACTGGTTCCTGATAACTTCTCGTGTGTTTGCTTTGTGCAGATTTTTTGACAGTGTCACTAACAAAGACAGTCCTTTGCCTCCAGCTGTGCAGCAGGGCTCCAACCTCAGCAATGCAAAGAGTGACCACCCAAAAGTGGACATTACTGATTTGATCCGAGAGTCAAATGAAGTATGTGTTCTTGTGGGTATGTTTTTGCATCCCATGTGGTCTTTATGTTGCATGGGCTACCTTAAAATAGTGCAGCTGCATTGTACAAACGAGAGTAGAAAATCTGTCTAGATTGGTAGAAATTGGGCTCTATATTTTGTGAAGCCTCCCTGAAAATCTTACAGGTTATGGGGTAGGTTTGGTTTTGTATTGTTTTGGCTTTTTATCTGCCAGCAATGTGCTTGTGAGGCTGTCCTGAGTGGCGTTCCCTAGGTTCATCATAGGTCATGTATTCCATCCCTCATTCACTTTATTAGAAGTCAATTAAATGACAAAGTAGAGCAGAAACAGCCCTTGCATTTACTAATTTCAGACTGATTACTACATGTTGCAGATAGTGGTAACATTCGATGTAACAACCCGTGCAGGTAACTGTGTACTTGAGTAGTTTATTGTAGGGGTTAAATGACTGTTCAGAGATGTGTTGGGTGAGGAAGACCAGTTATGAATTTTTAACTCTTTCAATTTGTGAGTTTTTCTGCAGCGCCTAGCTTTGCAGCTCTGCATTGGGGAGGAAATAGGTCTAGCTTCTCCTCCTTTTGTCCTTAGATTTTCATGAGGTGTTTCCTTCCTTAGCATGATTTATATCAGGGTATTAATGCGTTTGTAGATGGGGTTCTGCTCAGTCCACCTGAAGCGAAGGGCAACCTGAGAGAAAAGATTTGTTCGCATTTTGTTTTTTCTATTAGCTTGTTTCTTTTATCTGTATTATACTTTTTTTCTTTTCTGATTCTCAGTTATATGTTTCTAGTGAAAGATCTACAATACATCTCTCTTGGAAAAATGTCCTGGCCTTGACTCAGAAAAGAACAACTAACTGTAATTTGTAGGATTTAGGAACTGTCTTTTGATTTTTACTGAGAAGAGGGCTTCTACTTTAGTAGGATGAACAAAGACAAGAATCAGAAATTCAAGTTCCCTTGAAGTGTCTTTATAGAATTGGGCTAATCACATAAAAAGTCTGTCCTGCTATCAGTATTGTTTCACAAGAATGTTATACTGAAGTATCATGTTTGTAAAACACTTCAAGTTCTTGCAAGAAGAGTTGCAAACTATTATGGGTCTTCCTTGTCATGGTGAGGTCTCATAGTGAGGATGACTACTTGCAGAATAAAGAACAGAGATGGTGAATAATGAAGTGCTGTATATTGTATTCTGAAGTGTAAACTGATGCTTTCACAGAGGTGGAATCATTACTGAAAGACAAAGCAAAAGAAACTTCCTTTCTTCATTGAGTTGCTGGAGCGTGTCCAGAGAAGGGCAGCGAAGGTAGTGAAGGGTTTGGAGAACAAGTCTGATGGGGAGCAGCTGAGGGAGCTGGAGTTGTTTAGTCTGGAGAAGAGGAGGCTGAGGGGAGACCTTATCGCTCTCTACAACTACCTGAAAGGAAGTTGTAGTGAGGTGGGGGTTGGTCTCTTCTCCCAGGTGACTAGCGATAGGACAAGAGGAAACAGCTTCAAGTTGCACCAGGGGAGGTTTAGATTGGATACTAGGGAAAATGTCTTGACTGAAAGAGTGGTCAGGCACTGAAACAGGCTGCCCAGGGAGGTGGTGGAGTCACCATCCCTGGAGGTGTTCAAAAAACATGTAGACGTGGCAGTTCGGGACGTGGTTTAGGAGGCCTGGGGATGTTGGGTTGACGGTTGGACTTAAGGCCTCAAGGATCATCTTCCAACCTTAATGATTCTATGATTCCATGATTTTTCCCGTGCCTTTGCAGGCAGGTGACTGGACCAAAGCAATAGCCTCTGATTTGGTATGGCTTTTGAACATTGATTTGGGCAGATCCTTGAACCTGAATCTCCCACCTGCAAGTTGACAGCCCTATTCCTAGGCCTGTACCCCCATTTCTATCTCATAGCCCTTTCTTTTTGGATGCCAATTTTTATCTTCAGTTGAAACTGAATTTCTTCAGTGCTGGTGAGTGTCACAACCCCTTGTTTGAGAACTGCTGATACAAAGTGAGAGTCAATTTTCTGCTTCCCATTTTGACCAGACAGTTAATTTCAACACAGTTCTGTTCTGGTAAAGGGTTTTATTTTCATATTGCTGTAGATATAAAATAAAACAAGTTTTGAAATGGGAAGATTGCTGCAATGGAGAGTTGTCATTCTGCAGATAGGTCTAGTTACAAATAATGAATAAGTGAACAGAGACGTCTCTGTGATACTGTTGCTTCGCATGAGCGTTCACAAGATAAACGAAATTATGTGAAAAGATATGGAGTTGAATTTTAAAATTATGTTCAATTTCATGCCTTTATGACTCAGGCACAAACACAAGTCTTATTCTTTAGCAGTCTAATCAGGTATGAAGAAGTCATGTTTAACAAGGGAATGGAAGAACGTGTAACATTTTATCACATCACACTAATTCAGAGTGAGATTATACAGCTTCTTTATATTCTTACTGAGGCCATTGCACAATATCAGTGACCAGAAACCAGACCAGTGAATGAGCTATGATTCAGAGATGCAAGTTCTTTCTGCTTCCTCTTTGTTCCAAGTGATCTTCAGAGGAACATTAGAAATACTGTTCTGGAAGAGAACTCAACAGGTCATCCAGTTCAGCTCCCTGTCCAGCATACACCCAGATCATCCTTGAAATAAGTCTAATGTTGTTAAAACTCTTCAACAAAAGAGAATCTGCAAAAAGTTTAGCCCATTGTAGGGTTTCTCTCTCCTTGTCAGAAAATATCTTATTTTCAGTATAGTTCCCCCTGGATGCTTATAAAGTGCTATTGAGGATAGTAGATTGCAGTTTTCTCTGCAGTTCCTTGTTGCTATTAGGTGGTTGTTGTTCATCACTTACCCTTTCAACTCTGATCTTTCCTTTTTATAGATTCAGCACAACCCTTTCCTCTAAACTTTCTTCAAAGCTTATGTGCTCAGACTCTTTATGACTGTGTTGCAGTTTGTCACATCTTGTTTAAAGTGCATTGCCGAAAACGGGAACAAAACACACTGCTGAAGAAACTTCTGAAAATCCTGCCTAGTTTGGTTGTTTATCACTCGTTTGTTCTCAAAGTTTGGTATTAGAAGCAGTTGTGCACATTGTGCATGGTGACCAAGGGTAGGCCATGTCTTCTTGGTTCCATGTGTTGCTGAAGAGTGTCAAAAACCTTACAGAAGTAAAAATGTATCCTATCTGCTGTTCAGTTCTACACAGTAGACTGAATTGCCTGATATGAGGAAATTGAATTAATTTCACATGACCTTGATAAAGAATGTTGGCCTGTTTTGATTTATCTTATCTGTTTCGATTTAGATTTTAATTGTTTAATAATTTGTTCCATGATTTCTCTTCTTTGTTTCTAGTTTTTGCCTACTATCCCACTTTTCTTTAAAGGTAAATGTATTTATTCTACTCCAGTGCTCAGATGCCTTCCCTGTCCTCCAGAAATTCCAGAGGTAGCTAGGAATGGTTCAGGAATTACTTCACTAATTTCTAGAGTTAACTACAGTGAACTTCAAGCCCTGACAACATACACATCTTAGACTTTGCTGCCTTAAAGTAGTAGCCACCATGCAATAGCAGAGATGGATATATTGCCGGCACGCAGTAAAATCCCTTCCTTTGTCTTCCTACACAGTGAATCACAGAATCACAGAATGGCGGGGGCTGGAAGGGAGCTCTGGAGATCATCTCATCCAACCCCCTGCTTGAGCAGGCACACCCAGAGCAGGGGCACAGGACCGCGTCCAGGCGGGGGCTGAATGTCTCCAGGGAAGGGACTCCACAGCCTCTTGGGCAGCCTGTGCCCCTGCTCTGGCACCCGCACAGGGAAGGGGTTTTTTCTCATATTGAGGTGGAACATCCTGTGTTCCAGCTTGTGCCCATTGACCCTTGGCCTGTCATTGGCCACCACTGCAAAGAGCCTGGCCCCATTCCCTTGACAGCCACCCTTTAGATATTTATAAGCATTGATGAGATCCCCCTCAGCCTTCTCTTCTCCAGGCTGAACAAACCAGGGTCTCTCAGCCTTTCCTCATAAGGGAGATGCCCCAGTCCCCTGATCATCTCGGTAGCTCTCCGCTGGACTTGCTCAAGCAGTTCCCAGTCCTTCTTGAACTGGAGAGCCCAGACCTGGACACAGCACTCCAGATATGGCCTCACAAGGGTGGGGTAGAGGGGGAGGATAACCTCCCTCGACCTGCTGGCCACACTCCTTTTAATGCACCCCAGGATACTGTTGGCCTTCTTGGCCCCAAGGGCACAGTGCTGGCTCAGGGTCACCTCGCTGCCCACCAGCACTCCCAGGGCCTTCTCAGTGGAGCTGCTTTCCAGTAGTTCAGCCCCCAAGTTGTCCTGGTGCATGGGGTTGTTCCTCCCCAGGTGCAGGACCTTGCACTTGCTCTTGTTGAATTCCATGAGGTTCCCCTCAGCCCAGCTCTCCAGCCTGTCCAGGTCTCGCTGGATGGCAGCACAGCCTTCTGGTGCATCAGCCACCTCTCCCAGCTTGGTATCATGAGCAAACTTGCTAGGGTGTGCTCTGTCCCTTCATCCAGGTCAGTGATGAATATGTTGAACAGGACTGGACCCAGCACAGACCCCTGGGGAACACAGCTGGTGACAGGCCTCCATCCAGACTTTGCTCCATTGATCATGACCCTCTGAATTCTGTTGCTGAGCCAGTTCTCTGTCCACCTCACTGTCCACTCATCCAACCCACACCTCATTAGCTCGCCTGTGAGGATGCTGTGGGAGACAGTGTCGAACGAACTACTTCAGTTTCTTCTCTCCATCACTCTTTGAAACACCTGCCCTTTTAAAAGTTACGCTGTTAAGGGAGAATGTTAGTACTCTAATGAATGATTTTTTGCTCAAAGTTTCTGGGGTTTTCCTTTGTCCCCGTATCCTGTGTTGTACTTAAATGCAAGAAAGAAAAATACCTGCTTCGATCTGTCTAGCAAGTTGATTTCACGGAACAATGCTTTTTTTCTTAGCGGTACGGCAATATTCGATATGAGGATGTCGAGAGCATGCGCTGCAGTAACAGGCTGTATGTGATCCAGACATTAGAAGCTACGACCAAGCAGAATGTGGTGAGTGACTTGGAAGAGCTAGACCCTTCCCTCTGACAAAATTCATTCCCTTTTGGGAAATTCTGAGAAGAGCTACATTTTCCAGGGCCAAATATATAATTTTATATGCTGAAATTCCTCGTCTGCAGGGTGTCTGTTAACTGAGGTTTGGCCTATGACATTTTCAGTCTGTGAATCACAGGACGACCTTCTGGTCTTGTTACAAGTAACACCATCACAGACAACTTCTAAAGGCTGGCCAATATCTGATGCTGTGCATTGATTGGAACAGGCTGACCTATATTTCTCTCTGCTGTAGTTAAATTGTTAAAGCGTTTCTCTCAGAGACATAGAGCACTGTAAAATGTCCACAGTGCTACAGTAAAACAATCACCTGCATTTTACTCTGGAAAGCAATCCCAAATGCCACTGAAGAGATCATTGTACTGCACTCAACAAGGGTTGCTTTTTGTCTGTGGTGTGTGTGGGTGTCTGGTAATGCGTGCGTGGAGTGGTAGCTCTTCAGCTGCCAATATTGTCCTTTAAGCTCAGAATCCTAAATGAAGATGGAGGTTGCAAGGTGCTGGTGATAACACTAGTCTATTTAAGAAGCAGTGCTGCTTTCTGTAGTAAACGTGGCTTGTAGCAACTGATACTAAATGCTGATGGTTGTGCTAAGATGGTAACTGTTGTATTTCATTTTACAAAACATACATATTGTGAAGATAGAACCTGGTTTTGCAGCTAACGTTGTTTTAAAAACCTGTGAACAATTTTTTTTTAATTGAAAAAATTAGGGTTCAGCTGAACATGCATTTGCCCTTTATAAAGAAAGGTATATGTTTATAAGGTATATAATGTTATATATAATATATTCTAGTAATATAAATATAATAGGTTCTATTAATAATTATTACAATATAATATAGAATATAATGTATATACTGTATATCATTATAAGTAATTGAGTTTTATCTCCTGGCTTTCATAGTGTAGGCTTTATGTATGCAAGTAATGTGACTAGCTTTAAGTTCTCTTTTTTGGGAGAAATAATTTCTTTCAGTCTATAATATTCTGACTGCTTTTAAAAAAGAAATTCTATTCTTACTCCTAATTGTAACATGCCAGTACCAGTGTCTTTTAATGTAAGGTTAAGTCTCCCATAACTTTATTCTACGGGCTTGTTCCAAAGAGGGAAGACTCATTAATTAATTTTCTCTTGATTTTGTTTCAGTTACGTGTTGTGTCTCAGGATGTAAAATTCAGTCCTAGTGATCTTGAAGAACTTTATGAATTATTCAAGGTAATGAGCCGTTTTCCTTACTTACCAAACATCCATCTTAATGGTGGACTGTGTTATGGGTATGAAATAGCTTTAAGAAATTGAGGTAAAAGCTAGATTCAACATATGTTTTACATATCAGCTTTAAATCAAATTACGTAGTTAGCTGCCCACACTTTAACCCAGAGAGAGTCGTTGTTTCAGAAAAACCTAACATTTTATCTTTCCTTTGCAGAAGGAGCACTTTCTTTCCTGTTATTGGAATGTAAATAGTCCTGTCTTGCAACATCACGACGCCAGTCTGCCATATCTTGACCAATACCGGATTGATTGCCAGCAATTCAGGGTTCTGTGTCATCTCCTGAGCCCCTGGTCACACTGTGCAAACAGAGACTCGCTTGCATTGTGGACATTCAGACTGATGGATGAGAGCTCCGATTGCCTTATAAACTTCAAACAATTTGCCTGTGTTCTTGGTATGAGAACAGCACATATATGTAGCACGTTCACATGGGAACTCCATCATGGGAGTAGTCCTGGAGTGTATCACCTTTCTTACGCTATATGAAGAGCTGAAGGAGACTAGCCTCTTAACTGAGGGTCACATAGTCTGGTTTTTATCATGTGACATTAAATGCAAAGGCTGTTGGAATGGCAAGCCAAATGCTCCAAGTATATTTATAAGTTTGAGAGTGGGAGCTACACTACTTAGGTGAATGATAAAGGCTTTACATTACAGAACAGTGCTCTCATTTTCTTGTCTGTATTTCACCATGGAACAGCTAGCACAAAACTTTACAAACTAGTAACTTTTCTGAGACTTTAACCCTCTGGAGAGTCTCCTGGCTTTACCATCAAAATATCAGAAAATTAGGAAATAGTATGATCTCATTGCCCAGCCTGTTCGGCTGATGATAAATGCTTCCTCATACTAAGCCATCTCATGCAGAGATCGTGCAAGATGACCAATGCCTTATATCTCTGGGGAACTGAAAGTTTTCTTCACTTACTATTCTGTTCCCTTCATCTTGTTTTCAAAGTGATATTGTTCAGGAAACAAAAATTTGAGGGAAAATTCTGAGAACACATTAGTGCTGTATTTCTTTGGTGCTGTGCAGGACTTACTGTTTTAGTAAGTCATAGGCATTATTAGTGTTCTTTCCTCAGCGTTGGCAAACCCCAGGCTCAGCTGCAGGTGGTACTGCCTTCCTTAAGCTTCATCTTGAATTATATTCCATGTTAGATAGGAGGCATGGCCAGTTCCAACTTCCCTAGGTTGTATTTGTTTAAGGGGGTGTTTTAAAGTTCGGTCCGGTTGAACAGACTGTCTTGCCTCTTCCCTCTAACAGATACCATGTATAATGGAAGTTTCACTGACAAACTCAAGCTTCTTTTTAAGTTGCACATACCTCCAGGTAAGTGAGAGGCAGTGGCATTTGGGGAGGGATGTTCCTGGCTTTTATCATCTTTGCATGTTTTTTTTCTTAGCTTTACTTTTCCTCCTGTTGTCACCAGTCCTGGCTACGGTACAGTCCGATAGCTGTAATATAGATGTGTGTTTCTTCCAGAGTGATGTATTCTTTGGGAAGGACTCTGCTCCAACACCATTTCTCTTCATAGGGACCATTTGTCTGTACAAAGCTTTTGCTTTTTATCACTGCTTTGGTAATGCTTGGGAGCCCCCAAACCACTTCATTAATTTATTTATTGCAGCTTTTACTGAAGTAGAATCTCTGAGCCCTTCCAAAGGTGGTGATCTTTCAAAAGAAGAACTGATCCACTTCAGCCAGCTCAGTGGTAAGCTCCAGAGTGTCTCCAGGTTTTGCCTGCAGAATATTATAAGGAATCTATTAATTATCTTATGGTAAAAAATGGGGAGCTCTTTCTGAGGACTAGTAAATCCAGGAAATCGTATCACTGTTAACAAGAATCCTCGGCGAAGATGTACTGTAGAATAAAGTAAATAAAGTAGAATTTGTGGATAGTTAGTCTGATGATTGAATTCAAAGGCCAAGGGTGTTTACGTGGAAACAGGGGAGTGTATCTGGTCAGCATTTTTCAGCATAGCGGGCAGCCTGTTGCGGTGGTTGTTGAAGTGACGTCCATTTCATTTTTGCATTCAAGGCATAAAGGGATGGTATTTCCCACCTCAAGAAATAAAATAGCCAAATCTGTAATTATTTTGAGACCCATAAGTAAGTGTTTCAAAATCCTTTGCTTCCATTTTAAACGAAGTAAGCTGAAAAAAGTTTTGCAGGGTCTAAGTTTACAGAGTTGATAAAATATTTGGTTTCGAAAGCTGTGCTGTTTTACTTCTTTGGAAGACAGATCCTTTTCGGAACTATACAAAAGTACCTTATCTGTAGTATATGGGTGCTGTTCTCACCACTGTTCAAGACGTGAGCCATGAATGTTTTGAAGATTATTTATTTGATATAACTGATTGCATTTTCTTGTGTGATCTCCAGCCTCATGGTGGCTTCTGTTTTTATAGAAAGTATGCAAATCTTATCATGTTTCTTCTTGGCCTAATTTGTGTTGAGAACATAGGGGTCGGTGAGGTTCTTGCTCCTTAAGGAAGGAGTTTTTGATAAAAGGAAACAAACCGTTGGTCCTCCTTTCTCAAATAAATAACCCTTTCTTCTTTTTCTCCTCCTAAACTTTTAAAGTTTCATCTGTTGGGGATAGTCTTGAAAGTGATTCTTTGAAGAGCAGCCCTGAAAAAGGTAACAAATCCTGGAGACATTTGGTAACTGTCTTTTGGGGAAGCAGAGCTGGGGAAGTGTGTGGTGACAAAGTATACTGAGTAACATCATCTCTAGCATACTGCTAGCATTATATACACTTTTATAAGTACAGTCCTGGGGGGGTGAGAGGGTAATGTAAACTCTGATCCTGTTTAGTCCTTGGCCCCACCACCCTGTTGAGAAGGAATGACATTGAGGATGCCAGTTCTTTTGCTCATCGCCCCTCATGGGAAGCTCTTAGTTCTTGCTTGTTCACTTTGGTTTTTTTTCCCTTTTCTTTTTTTGTCAAGTAGGGAAGGGGAGAGTTGATATTCAGGCATATCTGAAGCAATGGCAAGATGAACTTCTTAAAAAAGAAGAAAACATTAAGGATTTGCCAAGAATGAATCAGGTAAACTGTCTGCCTGGGTCTTACTTAAGTCTATTTTTGACTGCTGTTTATCCTTTAAGTTCTATTAGTAGTTTTCTAAAGGATTTGTAGGATCCCTTAAATTTCAGACCTTCACATTAATCATTAGACTGTGGGGTTTTTTTGAACTGCTGTAACTGTAAGCTTACGAAGAGAGGGACTTTCAGACACACTTAGGTTTATCAGGGCTGGTCCGTGCCCATGTTGTCATTAGAGCAGTTGTACCACGTGCAGCAGCAGGCACTGGATTAAGGTCACAGTGTATAGTGAAAAGAACAGTTGTGTTGCTGTTCTCTGAATAGTCTCCTCTATATCTCTCTGTAGTCTCAGTTCATCCAGTTCTCAAAAACTCTGTACAATCTGTTCCATGGGGATCCTGAGGAGGAACTGTTATATCGGGCTATAGCGGTGGTTACCAGCCTCCTGCTGAAAATGGAAGAAGTTGGGAGAAGACTGCAGAGTCCCACATCACCAGTCGAAAGTCCAGCTGCCGTTATGGAGGTGCCTGCTGAAATCCCCAGAAAAGGGCAGGAGGAAAGCAGCTCTGAGCAGACTGACAGCAGCAGAGCACAGAGTTTGAGTGGAAACCATGAATGGTCATTTGCCTTTGAACAGATTCTGGCATCCTTATTAAATGAGCCAGCCTTTGTGAGATTTTTTGAGAAATCTCATGACATAAAAGTTAAAATAGAGTGTGCTAAAAATTTGCAACTTAAAGCAAGAACCACAGTGTGATTGTCTTTACCATTGACTCTGAATTAACCATATAAAGCGCTTACAAATGAAGGTTGTTGCTATGGAGATTGAGTCTGGTGTTTACATAGGGAATGGAGTTTGGGGAGTTAGCTTTAAATATCAGATTACTGGTATGTAATGTAAATAAAAATAGTTTGAAGCACAATCATTTTCTTGCATTGTTCATAAGTTTCAGTCCAAAAAAGACTGAATAATAAACTGTCTTTACCATGTTATTAAAATATGCAACATTGCTTGGAAATACTGAATGTGACCTGTTGCAAACCTATCTGAATGCCAACTGTTACGGTGTGTGCTCTCCAAGTTCATTTCTATTACTGTGATAAAAGGAATGACTTCCAGCCATTTTCACTTAAAAGGAATATTGACAGCTTCCAGGTTAGTTTAATTATTTCCAAACTTGCATGTGAACTGGGCTCAAAGCAGGTTGAAGACTAAGAATAGAGGCTGTGGTAGGTAGAGCACGAGGTTGGAGAAAAAAGTTGCCCTGCTCTCAGTTCCTCTGCTTTGGTGTTACCGACGGTCCTCGACTCCTGCAGATTCCAGCCCCCTGTCGGCAGTTTGCAGGCTGCCTTCTCCCAGCCCATGTCTCATTTTTTGCAACAAACAACTGGTTTCCTGCTTTCCTGGCTCTGCCTATATATGAGTTCTCTTTCCCATTTTCATACCAATCCTCCTAAAATACAGGTGAAAAGGCTGGAAGCTTGTCATGCAGGCTGCACAGGGATGCAAAAGCTGGTGTAGAGTGTAGAAAGCAAAGGAAAGCAGTGGCTAAACCTGTCTGACCACGTGGTGGTTGTCACTCATCGTGCAAGAGGGAGCCATTGTTGGCTCCTTAGGAGCATGTTGATGAAATGTATAGTTTTGCTTGTGTTTGGAAAGCCCCAGCGCATACCATCTTTAGCTGCTTCCAAGTTAGCTGAATGCTGACACTTGAACCGCTAGGGACAGATGGCAGTTGTTACTCCTTTGCCTACTCTGAGTCCACACCTCAACCTAGTGGTTCTTTCGTTTCCACAGCTCTCTGGAATATTGATGCTGTAATATTTTCTATCTGCCAGGATTTATGGCAACAAGAAAACCCTCTGGAATCTGACTTGAAATTTTTAATATATAAAAGACGATATAGTAAAGATCCTGTGGAGGCAAGCTCTGCCAGCGTTAATGCTGATAAATGTTGACCTTGAACCTTTGGTAGCTGGTGCTAGAATGAGTTTAGAGAAAGAGGGGAAGAGCTTGTATTTTAACAACAAAAAAAAAAGCAAACTGGGAGTCTCTGCCAAACTAATGGCTGTTTCTAAAGCCTGTATGACAATCTTTCTCCGCAGAGCAGCATTATTTTTATACTGTGCACGTTTTTTGTAAAGAAGCAGAACGGGGATGGTGTCATTCACTGAGGCTTTTCTTGCAATACTAATATGAATGAAGAACAAAATTAAATTCTGACTTGTGTTACAAGCACTTGGTGAAATACCATCATTGCAATTGATGGAAAATTGATGCTGCTTCTAGAGAATACAGTTTTGGTCAGGAGCAATGAATTTATGAATTATTTCTTATACTGTCGCCCATACTCTCAGGTATTAATATAAAATAAAGTTTTACAGAATGAACAGTAACTCCAAAACTATGTCATATATGTGAGAAATGAGGAAGCTTTTTTCAGAAGCCTTGACAAAGTAATTACACTTGATATAATATAATACTGATCTGTATTTTTATGCCTAAAATATAAAAACTAATTTATGCACTCATATGGATATGTTTCTGAGGCAAAGTAGGGCAACACTGTTATTTTTAAAATGTATTTACTCACTGTTTTCCTAATGTTGTTTTAGAAATAAAAAGCAGATACTGTTGTTCTAGTCCAGGATGTACTCAGATAAGGTTTGCTCGGTGAGTAATTCTTCTGCAAATAGCTGTGCTGAAATTAATGGAGCCCCATGAAAATAGATGCAGCTGCCCATCCGAAAAGCTTTTGTAGGTTTATGATGGATATTGCTAATTTCAGGAAGTAGTCAAAGCCATGTAGCGCAGGTACAAAGCAAGGTAGCGCAGAGATATGAAATTCTTAAAAAACTCAATGACATTTTTTGGTTGAGAGCCAAGGTGTAAGTACGGAAGACTCTAATGAAGGAACCTGCAAAATACAACAGCCTTGTGACATTACTTGGTTTGGTTATGCAAAACCGAGCGCCTTTTTAAAGTGCCATTTTCTATTAGTATCAATCCAAGAGACTGTAGAGCCATTATCAGTTATGTAGTAGCTCTTGTCAGCTATTGTATCTATGTATAAAGAGAGATTACCAGCATATATATATATATATATCTAAAAGTAGATTTAAGGTGAGAAGTTAGGGTACGTAGGGGAACACTAACTTTTATTAACTGCACAGATTCTTTTGTTCAATTTGTTTCTATTTTTTCCCCAAAAGGGTAGTGTCTTTAAATCATCCCTGCAGGTTGATCCAGCAAGACTAGTCAGAGCGACCAAGCAGGCACCCTCAGCAGGATGGAGGGTGGAGCAAGGCCGCTTCCACCAGGCCAGCAGCACTCGGGCAACTGCCTAAGTGGCAGGTTCTTCCTTTTGGAGCATGTGGATCACGGGCTGGTCCTTTGGGGACATCTAGATGTAGCAAATGCGGGCTGTTTCCAAGGGGCATGACCCAGAGGGGTGTTTGCTGGGCTGCTTCCAGTGTGCCATAACACTGAGGGACACTTGTGTGTTGCTTGTGACAGAGTAGCTCTGGAGTTAGTGTCTAGCTCCTTTCCTTCCCTTGCCCATTGTGGGGATAGGCTGGCTAGCAAATCTTTCCTCCTCTTCGGTCCCAAAGGGTGATGCCTTGACTTTCTGTCCCTGACTATGCAGGGCTTTAGATCTGCATGCGGTACAGCTTTTTGGCCATCTGAAGTTCTTGGTGATGTAAAGATGAACCCAGATTCACATCACGTTGCCGTAGGACGCTGCGGGTGTGCACACTTCTGTTGCAGGAGGTCAGCTGCCACATGTAGCTGGGGACTAAGCAGAAGTGCTAGCAACGAGTTTGGCGGTTGCAGAATCTGACCCAGAATTACTCAGCTGCTTCCCAAGGGGGGGACTTTCCATTCACATTGTAACTGGCAAGTGTTTAGAAGTGTTTCTGAACCCTGAGCAGTTCATTCACCACCAGGAAGCAGCGCGGTTAAGTGAGTACTGATGTGTCATTTCACGTATCTATGGTTTCTCTGTTTTTCCTGTACAGTTTTCATTGTTATCTGTGCTTTTCATTTTTTTGGTTCATTCATAGGAAATTGATGAATGTTCATCATTCAGTACAACATAGTTGTAGGTAGGGTAGAGATTGCTAAACCTAGCGAAGCTGTTCATACAGTTTTAAAATTGCACTACTTGCTGCAGTGTCACCGGTGTGACCTGGCAGCTATGCCATGGCTGGTAACCCGGAAACCTCCTCAGTGGCTGTCAGCGAGCCCTGCGCAGCCCTTGCTCGTCGCCCGGCCATTAGCGTTGCTATGCACATAAGATGCGGTTTGTCACACCTGCTCATTAGCCGGGGGATGGCCAGCAGAGCTGCGATGTTCCCGCAGTCGCGCTCCGGGAGCCTGGCGCCGGTCCCTGCGCTCCAGGTGAATGGTGGCAGCGCTGACCGCCGCGAGGCGCTGGCCGCTTGACCCCTTGTGCACCCAGGTCAGCGCTTGAACACGCAAGGTGAGGAAATAGCGCAACTCCTAGTGATAAAACCACGAGCCCTTTCCACCATGGGGGAGAACTGCGTGCAGGTCAGCTGGTAGCATTTCCCGGGACATGGAAATTGGCCCTGTGACATGAGTCAAAAAAAACACTCTGTGTTTCTGTCCGTTCCTAAAACAAACCACTTGTTCATCACTAATGGCTAGATAATAAGGTATTTTTAGAAGCGTTTACTACCATAGTGACTAAGACCTAGCTGTGTGTTGATCTTATTAGAAATTTCTCATCCAGTTGTACCGTACAAGGGTCTTGATTGCAACTGCAGTTGTTATCTGGACTAAACCAGAAAGAGCTATTCCAATTTGTTTTCAAAAAACCGGGCTATTTTGTCTTTTTTTGCTATAGCTGTGTCACTTTACCAAGAAGGTAACACATGTTTGTGTTGGCAGGTTGGCTTTTTATACAATGTATAATATGCAGAAGTACTGTAAGACAAATGGGGTGTTAAATAAAAAAAATAGTTTCACTTAAAAAAAAAAAGAAAATGCCTGTGTTTGAGGCACTTTTATGTCCCGTGATGGCCTGTTTCAGAAGTTCTTTCAAGAGCATTGGTCATGTTAAAGCCACATTGAGTCAGTGCCTTCCAAAGCAAGGACCAAGCCAAAAACCATGCTGGGACACCAGCCTCCCCAGAAGTGGAAGCAAACCGGAGAGACCCAGATTTTGAAGCCTAGGACTAGTTTAGACTGTGTACGGCCTAAGCGTGCGTCAGTGCTGAGCCAGCAAGTGAGCGAGCCCAGGAAAAGTACTGTTACTTGGGTTTTGCATCCAAATTAAAACATTTACTTGAAAGCTGGAGTAGACCTTTTTACAAAGTCATGTAGCGCTAGGACAAAGGGTAATGGCTTTAAACTGAAAGAGGGTAGAGTTAGGTGTACCGTAAGGAATAAATTCTTTGCTATGATGGTGGTGAGGCACTGGAGGGGGTTGCCCAGAGAGGTTGTAGATGCCCCACCGTCCCTGGAAATATTCAAGGCCAGGCTGGATAGGGCTTTGAGCAACCTGGTCTAGTGGAAGGTGTCCCTGCCCATGGCAGGGTGAAACTAGATTATCTTCAAGGCCCTTTCCAACCCAAACCATGCTATGAGGCTATGATTTGCAGTGTGCAGACATGTCTACACTGACTCTGTTGCACTGTTGGTTCTAATTTATGTGTTGCCCCATTGCCTCTGGCATTGGTTCCGGAACTCCCAGTCACTCCTGAGCCCCAGCCTGGCAGCTGTTTATACACATGGATAGGCGATGGCTGATGCTCTTGTGCTTCCTGGAGAGCAAGGCACAGCTGCTGATCCCCAACAGGCCCACACCACCCCAGGAATAACAACAGCACATACTGTGAAAGAGGTCTTACAAGTAGTATTTTATTTCTTTTAAAATACTATGTACAATCTCTTTAAAGCTCATCAAAATGTACGGGCTCCCAGTCAATGGAGCTGTGCAGGGACATAGATTCAAGACAAGAATAAAATCTTTACTGTTCATCTTCATAAGACACTTCCTTTTTCCCATTACAAAATACTTTTAAGAATAATAACATTTATAAATGTATCTATAGTCAACATCATATAAAATAAACCAAGATTTATACTCAATTCTAAGATTTTTTCTTAGTTTCTTATTTTTTTTTTTACATGGAGTATATACAATATATACAGTAACTTTTCACTGTGTTTTTCAAACCAGCCTGATTATACCCACCAGGCTTTAGCTTATACATACAAATATGCTAAAAGTGCAAGACTTAATTAATTAAAGCTGCCTGTGTTTTCAGAGGTCTGGAATTGTGTGGCCTATATTTTTATATATAGATATACACATACATATATATATGTATATTGAAAGTATATATATCTGCATATCTATATATCTGGAAAGAGAGAGCGAGATAGTATATAGGTGCTTGTGTACTAGAAGACCTCAGAACATTAACAGGTTGACACCGACACTGGAGCCCAGTCCCAACGCAGGCGGCATCTGTCACGTTCCTACCCTCTGCTTGTCACCACCGAGTTGTGCTTGTGGTTTCCTGTAAGCACCTGGGGGGGGGTGTGTGTGACCCAAACCCGCCAGCAACCCTCAGCTCCAAATGGGTCCCAAAAACACAGGTCATAGCTAACACCGAGGTAAACAAATACAAATCAACCTGAATAAAGAGATTTATTTATTTGTCTTTTTTTTTTTGAGAGTGAGCAACAATGTAAGGCAAAAATCCCATGGCCTGGCTCAGCTTTCCTCCAGCCTGGAGGCAGACGGAGCAGGGACCGAGCAAGCCCCAAAAAGGGACTGTGGGATTTTGTCCTTTGGAGCATGTCTGGAAAACAGCGCCTGGGACCACGCAGCCACCCACCGCCCGCCCGCAGCTAGGCAAGCGGCTGGGGTGGACACTGGGAATAAGGAGCACATGATAAAGTGCATTTTTAGATCTCTTGTTTCAGCAAGGCCAATCTAACATGTAAACACCCTTGCAAACCTCCTGTGCTCCTGCCAGAGAGGCTGCAAGCAGGGGCAGCGGTGCCAGCACCTCCCCACCAACCCCCCCCCCCCGCCCTCCCTGTGCAGCCCAGCGCTGCCATCAGAAGGGCTGTGTCCATGGCACAGCCCCATCCGGCACGCCCGCTGCCCCCAACCCCCTTCTCAACCCTCTTTGCTGGACTTCCTTTCGAAGCCACAACAATGCCAGAAAACTACTCTGCCTCGGCTCCCTTTCTACCAAGGCCTGTTCAAAAAAAAACCACCCCCCAAGCCCCTGACCCCAGCCACCACCTCCTCCGAGATACATTTGATTGATACCTGCCACAGCTGGGCTCGTGCACGGTGATGGGGCACTGCAGAACAGCTGTGGTGGTGCACTGCGGAGATGCAGGTTTAATGGGCAAAACAGGGAGATGCACGGACTTTCCCTCCTGCCAGCCACAGCAGGCCACAGACTGCGTACAACAGTGGAGCCCTAACAGAAACGTGTGTGCTTGCCTCCCCCTAACGTTATGTACCAAGGTTGGGGGGGGAAACCAAACCACAAACCAAACCAACCACCCCACCCGAAAATACAGCAACCCCTCCTGCTCAACCCTACTGTCTTGGGATGGGGAAGGGGAGACCCTAAAAGTAATAGTGCTTTCTAAAAAATAATATCCTACCTCAAAGGCTCAGTGCTGGCCCTTGCCGCAGCCCCTCACGTGATGCTGCAGCACAAACTGCCTGGGGCAGGAAAGACACCCCCTCCCCGTGCTCTCCCCAGGACCTGGGCTCTAAGAGCTAAGGGTTGAGGCTGTTATTTCCACTCCACATCATACAGCAAAGGCCGGTGCTCCATGTCCCACTGCCAGCAGTGAGGGGGGCCTGGCCCATGGCTCTGCTGTAGCCACAGTTACTTGTAGGGGTCTGAAATGGGGAGGGGCAGTTCAGGCTGTGCCCACGGCAGCTGCTCAGCCCCCCCGGTGCCCAGGGGTTGTGTGTGCCGGCTGGGCCGGGCCCCAGCCAGGGACTGCACTCGCAAGGCACTAGCCCCGATATTGTAACCCCAAGGGTAAGGGCTGCCGGGCACCTCCTTGCATCTCTGCTACGGCCCACTGTGCTCCCCAAAACACTGCTCGTGGCCAGGAGGCTGCACCTCCCCTCTGCCTGCTCTGTAAGCCGCAATCCGTCACCGCTGGCATCCCTGGGAGGTGTGCGCCCAAACACCCCAGCCAAAGCCAACCCGTGCTGATGCTTTTGCCAAGGGAGGGGCCCTGGGGAAAGCTGGGGGCTTGCACAGCTTTTATTCTCATGCCCACCCCTGCCCCAGCCAAAACCCCAAAGCAGCCCCGTGCCTCGCACCAGCCCCGAGAAAGCTGCTGGCCGCCGCGGGTGCCGCGCTGCTCCGTCAGCCTGGCCTCCCACCACCACCCCGTGCAACCCGGCACATCAGAACCCCGTCCCCTTCCTCAGGAAAAACCCGGTGGGTGGGAAACAGCCCCTTGCGCAAGGGGGCCGGGGCACAGCCGGGGCAGGCGTGAGTCACGCCAGGCAGCAGGGAGGCTGCAGCCAAAACAAAACCCGTGTTTGGGGCAGATCTGGTGCACTCCCGGTTCGTTCCTGACCGCTCTGGCCAACTCGGGCTGCAGGAACCTGTTTCAGTCAGGCTGGAACAGTCAGGCTTTTCTGCCCCTGTGCCACTGAGCCCATGAGCTCACGCCTGGCCCCAAAGCTAGTGAAATCCTCCTGGTGCTGCCGTGCAGAAAGTGTGCGTGGCTGGTGGGGGAAAGCGAGCTAACTATAGCTATAGTGATAGCTAGAGACATCTAATGCTGTAGCTATAGATATATGTACCATTAGATATACCTATTTTTTTGCATGTTACCTTTCCCACTTTTCTTGAAACACAGGGCTGCTTGGGGTCGCTCGTGCCAAAGGCTGCACCATCAGTAAGCAAGCACCAGTGTCGAGCTGCTGCAGTGGTGCAAAGAGCCAAGAAAGCGGCTTGCACAAGACAAAAAGCAAAAAAATGCAAAAAAAAAACCAAACCAAAACAAAACAAAAACCCACACGCTTTGCTTGGATTCAACAGAGTTTATGAACTAACCCGTCCCTACACCTTGCTCTGACTGCCAGAGGGAGGTTTGCTGCTAGATGGACCTAGCCCTAACTAATCATTTTCTTGCAAACTTAGAGTAATGGCCTAACCCATCTCCTTCATTCGGGCTCTAACAGTGCCCAAAGTTAGTCCTCAGCTACTAATGCCTCAAAAATGTACATTTTCATTTTTCCTTTGGAAAGACACAAACAGCAGGGACACTTAATTATACACCCACTGAGGAATAAACTGTTTTCTCAATTCATAAATATAAACTTAGAGTTAAAAAGTGACAATTTACAAAAATACAATTTATTGCTGACCCTATGGGCTTGTAACAACACTTGTGTCATTGTGACCATACGTATCAGGTTCACCAAATTGAAACATGACCCAGCAAAACCACAAAGTTTGCCGTCATATGCTGTTCTATGCTTGTTTGTTTGTCTTCATGTATAGGAACATATACAACTACATCACTTGAAACAAAACAATCAAAAAAAGAATGAGTAACGATTCTTTGTAACCTAAAAAATATTTGGTTACAGGGAGTAAAAATCATATAAATTTATCTGCACTTGTTAACCAAAATAAAATATGACAAATATCTTAGCTGCGATGTGAGCTGGTATAACAACAGTAAGAAATTCAGGCAAAAGTGGTGTTATGTAAATTAGCAGCATTATCCGATCTCCTGGAAAACAAAAAGTTGCGGGACTGAGGTATAGAAAAAAGGAAAAAAAAATCCACAAGGGACCTACTACAGTGAAAGAAGTTATGTACATGGTAATGCAACGGCGCCCTGCGGACCGGTACAGTCTCTGTATGTGCTCCAAACGCTCGGCTAAATTCACAGTGACTTTCAGCATTGAAGTCCTGAATGGAAAAGGGTTTTCTCCATTGCAAAGCAATGTTCGTGGCGACCTGATAAATAACCGCCCTGCAGCCAGAAAGCCATCGCCTCCCAGTTGCACTGCTGTGCTGGGCAAGAGCACGCACGGCTGCTGGAGCAGCATCACGGACCGGCCGCGTGGAAATCCCAACCAACAAGGTGCCCCGGAGCCGTCTGTCCCCAGCGGGGACCGTCCCTCCAGCCACCACCTCCCCCGTGGGGCCCGACCTCACCCGTCCCGTGCTCTGACGGCGTCGTCCTCCCCTCCGCATGCGCCCAGGGCGCCGAGCAGCTGCAGCCATGGTGGTCCCTGCCTCCCGGACCCGGCGTTCAGGGCAGCTGCATCTCGGGCAGGTCTGGCAGGTTGCAGGCCTGGCCCTGTGCATGGCGGCTCTGCTGCTGCGGGTGGAGGAAGTAGCTCAGGGGGTTCTGCTGCGAGGTGTTGGGGGGCTGGAAAATGCGCTGTGTCGGACCCCCAGGCACCGGCTCAGGACCTTGCATCTGTTGGGAGACACAAATCCAACAAGTCAGACCTGCCCTAACACCCATCAGCTCCCTCTCTTGATGCAGGGCTGGTGCTGAGGCTCATACCCAGGAGCGTGAGCACCAAGTCCTACAGGTAACCTCCACCCATTGAGGATACAAGTTGTGGCCAAGTGGCTTGGGATGCTGGTGCTACCATCATCACAACTAGCAATGCCTGGCGAGTATGGAGGGGAAGCAGGCCCCATCTGTCCTATCAGTCCCACAGGGAGCCCAGCAGGAATGGAGACCTTCAAAAGCTCCTTGGATGTGATGTAAAATCTGCAGGACATGCAACTTCCATTTTCCATGGGAAGGACCTTCAGGCAACCAATTAAGAGGCCATAGAGTGACCATGTCCATGTACCACCCCATGGCTGGTATCCCAAAGGCCTGGACTTGCTGGTTCACCCCCAGTTAAAGGCACTGTGGCACCAAAGCCTGGTTTTCTGTTGCTCTGGAGCTATTAATCTCCCCCAGCATCATCATTTTGCTGTCCATATGGCTAGTCCTCAGGACTTCAGTGCAGTCCATGAGCACACGTACCCAAAGTGGGGTACTGTGCTCGTGTACTGTCAGCTCACGCCCACATTTGCTGACAACAACAATGCATTCCTTGCTCTAAATCCAGTCCTGCTGCATGGCTACTTTCAGCTGTACCTACTCCTCCTGCTTTGTTTTCGACCATCGTTGCCTGGAGGACCGTAACTCACTCCTGCCAAGGAGGCAAGCCTTGGAGAGTGCATTACTAAACAATTATTAGTTTCAACAACCCCTCTCCTTGGCAGTGTCACTGGTTTGGCATGCACTAATATAGCTGTGCTTTGAAAAACCAAAATGACCTTCTCCAGAGATTTGTGTTGTGAAACACAATCTTTTATTAAAAGAAAGCAGTGACGGCAGCTGACAAAAAACCTTGCTGTGCTGAGATATAACAGCAGGAGGCATGTTTTCAAAAGAGCTTATCCCTTATCATGTTTCACATCAACAGCAAGATTTGTACCAGAGTTCCTCTGGACAACAAGCTGCGTTTGAAGACTGGGTATATCTTCTGGACACTAAGTGATAACTGAGTTTGTTAGAAAATATGGCCTTGAACCGGTGCAGAGCCAGCCTAGAAAGGCTGAGCACTTGGGTACGTGCAGATACAATGGGCATGGAGGACATGCGTGTGCACTGACCAGGTTTGATTAGCCAAAAAACCCAACACAACCCCAAAGCCATCTTTGTGCATCCTCGCAAACCTGTTCTAGCTCCATTACCTGAAGGTAGAGACGGTGCTGCTGAACCTGTTGCTGTGGCCACTGGTGGAGATGAACCGGTGTGTTCGCCTGGTGGGATGGGAAGCTGGTGTGTGGGATCATCAGAGATGGGGAGAAAACGGGCGATGGGGCTGGAGGTCGGATGGTGCTACAGGTAACCGGTTGCATCTGTATTGGGGGAGGCAAGATCTGCTGCTCTGCAACGAATCTGTCACGAGGAGGAAAATAAGATGTGAGAACCCAAACCCAGACCCACCACAGGAGCAGGCCCTGGGGAGCCCAAGCGCTGCAGGAATCGGACAGGAGCAGGGTCTGTCAAACCACGCAGAGCCTGCTGAAGGCAGGCCCCAGGCTTATGCCTCCCCATCAAGCATGGACTGGAACTGCAGCTGACTAAGGTTTTAAGGCTGTACATCTCCTCCATGACTTGATTAGGGATTTTAAGCTTTACAAATCCAGGAAACGGTTAAAACAATTTTTTTCCAAAGCATTTTAGGTATCACACAGTTCTTTGTAATTAAAAAATATTCTCATTACTTTTTCTCCTAACCACCTGAGCTTTTGTTTCTTTTAAGACTGAGACTGACTGAGTTTGCATGATCATATACAAGTTTTTCAAAGTAATTTTCAGCACCATAAAGTGCCCTGATAAAACACTGCATGAAAACAAGGGCCAGCCAAGACTCACTTTCCTTGCTGCCTGCTGGCACTGCTCTGCGTGGACTGGCCACTGCCGTTGGTGGCGGGCATCATGGCTTGGATAGACTGATCCAACAGCATCCTGCGGTGGAGAAAAACAGAGGGTGGTCAGGGAAGGGAGAGGCCCGGACTCCTGACTGGCAGTCTCTAAAAGCATATCGCTGAAAATCCTCCCTGAAAGCACGCAGACCATCACCCTGAAAAAAGCTAATGAAATAGGATGCTTATTATCACCTTGTCTCATGCACTTGCAGAGGTGAGCTGAAACTTGGAAATGCTTTTATATAAGAAATATGTTTTATAGATGGTAAGATCTCTAGGGTTTATCTTGTTTCCTTACACAGTATTTCAAAACAGCTGAAGATACCTCCCTGAAAGGTGGTTGAATAATTTGGGGCAGTTATAGATGTTTTATACGTTTCCAGTGTTGTATAAAAGAAAAATGGTTTTGCCAGGGCACTTGTCCTATCTGGAGAAAGACACTCGGGAGCTCCAGAGCAAGCAGACACAGTTTTGGGAAAGGCTGTCCCTGCCAGTTTTTCCTGTTCAGTCCCTCTGACAGCAGCAGATGTTCAAAGGTTACTGAACTATATGGACAATTTATGGAAATATGGAGAGAAAAGTATTTCAGGTCCCTGAGGGGCATGGTGTGCACAGCACCCTGCTTGCACGCACACCGGGCTCTCCACTAACCCAGCTCTCTGCAGGAGGGAACATCCCTAGCCCTTGCTCTGGCACCCAGAGACCATCACCCCGCCGAGCCCTGCTGTGCCTGCCTTCCCCGCCACCCAGGTATTGCTATTTTCTACCACCGCCATCAGGCCGGTCCCAGCAGGGCTGCGTTTGTACCGGAGGCTCCTGTCCTGGCTGTAGTCGGACTGCGGTTGCCTTTCGCTGCTGTCAGCTGGCACCTGTGCAGCCACTGTGATGGGATGTGTTTGCGAAAACACCACGGGGTTGTTGTAGAGGGGCACTGAAATGCTCATCTGCCCCGGCACACACGTTTGCTGGGCTTGGTTTCCTCTCATTAGGTGCTGCTGCTGCTGCTGTACCTGAAATGAAGACAGAGATACCCGCATAAGTTTTTAAAGCTCCCTAATAGAGGGCTAAAATAATTGCTTCCAGTATGCAGATGGGAAAAGGAGAAGGAACAGCGGGCTATTCTCCCTGGACACAGCAGTAGGAACAGTATATCTACTCAGGATGACCGTCTTGTTTGCATTTATTGCCCCTGCATGGCAGGTGCTGGGATCCCCAGCGGTGGGAGCAGATGGTCTCTGAGAAATCAGAGTACAAGGGTAAGAGCACGCAAGGCTCAAGAGAGAAGAGACCAGCTTACAAGAGGAGGAGGAGTGTAAAAATGAAGTCCCCAAGGAAAGAATCTCAGCTGTCCTTTAAAGCAGTAGTTTTGGTGGTTTTTGCTTTTGGACACCTCAATTCTTTCCCAAGGAGATGTGAACATCTACATAGTGGATTTAGGTGTCGTGATGATGAACTTGTTTTTCAAAGCTGCCTTCCAAGACTTCTCAGGCAGAAGACAATTAATCTTTTAAAATTATGCCTACCTCCCCACGTTACAAAGTCACAACTCTTGCTGGCTATGAGCAAACATCATGTTCCCGTCGCAAACAGAAGCGAACGAGAGCCCAGACCTCCCACTCAGTTCCTCCCCGGTCACCAGGGTGGCTCCAGTGGTCTCCAGGGTTTGGTGCTTTTAGCCTACCTGGCTTTTAGTTTTTATAGTTGGATGACAGCATTTGCAACTGACTCTCGATACTGATTTTGTAATGCCAGCTATGGAGTAAAACCAGCAGAGGAGATGTGCAGGACCACGGGGTGGGGAGATACGGCAGACAAGTATTTAAAAAGCTGGGAAAGGGGATGATGAAGACAAAGAAGCAGCCAGCAACCTGTGCGGCCGTGCCGCAGGGGTCCCTGAGGAATGGGCGCGGTGAGGGTAGGTGGGTGCCGCAGTAGTGCTTCATCCCCGTAAGGCCTTGCTGTTGTGACTTCTTGGCTGTGGTCTGCCTGGGCGTTCCCGGTGCCGGCGGCCTCCTGGGGCTCAGGTGCTGCACATTGTTAAAGACGACAGGGATCGGCTGCTGCATCAGCATCTTTGAATAAAGGAGACACATGAGTTGTCGCAGCTCATACCGTGGTTGTACTGCCTGGGTGATACTGTCTCCAGCTCCCAGGCTGCCTCTATCAGCATATGTAACACTATAGTGGCAACATCTCTAAATCCAGGGGCAAAGTGAACCATGAATAATAGAAAACCAAATGTTAGCCTGTGCCCAAATATTTATTCAGAGCCGCGACCATTCCAGCTCCATTACGCTTGTTGCATTTTGCAGGGATGGCACTGGGGATCCAGCAGCACTAACCAGCCACTGAACCACCAAGCTTTATGTGCAGGGGGACTTCGGATTGGCTTGGGATTGTTTTTTTCTAAATAATGCAAATTACTGATTCAATACTTAAGCAGATACTGACACCACTCATGTCTCAGGAGACACTACTCCCACATCTGAGACCAATCTACCAATTTATCCACAACTCGCTTCTAAATGCTTTTGCCACTGACAATTTCATTACTGATCTACGTGCTCAAAGGAAAAGCAAATGTTTTGTGGGTTTGGGAACACTGGTGCAGTGGGTACCTGCAGGTTGGAGTCCTGCACTAGCTGGAGCTGCTCCTTGATGACATGGAGCTCTTCTTGCTGCGTCTTGATGTCAGCTTGCAGTATGCGTGTCCTCTCCTCCAGCTGCTCTTTCAGCTGATGCATCATCCCCAGCTGGGTCGGGAAATGGTACACCGGCTGTGGGGAATAGAGAACAAGATCACTGGGTAGGACCAGTCCTGCTACTCACATTCATAGTGAATGAGTATGGAGCTGCCTTCAGAAAAATGACTGCTTTTCAGCTTTTGCCATAGAAAATGTGATGCTGACAAAAAATGGCAATTGCATATTTAACCAAAGTACGACTGTACTTCCAGAGCAGCAGCACAACTGGCCCATACTCAATGCTTCACTCCAGATCTTCGTCTGTTCAATTTCTGTGCAGGTGTAGTGTCTGGGCATGGGACTCCCCTGTCCCTTTAGTGTGACACCCTGCTGATTTCGGACCACTTGTGCTTTGTGGCAGACACTGTGTGCTAACCCTTGCCACACCTCCAGGCTGGGTTTTCAGTTGTGCTGCTGATCATATTTGCCAAATGCCAGGCCTGAGCTGGGTTGCAATCCCACCCTGGGAACATCCTTCACACCTACGTTTGCCACCTCCAATCCTCGTATGATAGTCTGAACGTTTACTACACAGGCCTCATGGTTATGGTTTATGACTCCCACATTTTTCTTGCCTTTTTTTTTTCTTTTTCTGGCCTAACTCAAACCCTCCATGACATCCACTTCTACCAGGCGAATAAAACTCTTCAGCACCGTATCAGCCTGCCATTAGCTGCCAGCAATTCAGAGATGAGCCTTCAGCAGCCCCCAATGGTTTTGACAAACGTAAACCTTCTTCTATTAAGCTGTTTCCTTGGGTGTCCTACATGCTCTGTCTCCTCGCTGAAATAAGTGGTTGCAGTAATTTGGTTGCAGGTAAATCTCAGTAACAGCAACAAAAAAGGCACTGAAACTTTGCTGCCACACTGGGACCAGCCAGGAAGGAGGTGAGAGCAGTGAACCGGAGCCACCGAGTCTGCCCTGCTGACTGGCCATACCAGTGCGTTTAACAGAAATAAACCACGTACCATCACAGCGTGCTGAGAGGGGACTGCCGGCTGAGCCGCGGGATGCTGAGGGAGGTGTTCACCAGGGGCGTGAGGAGTTGCTATGGCCTAGAAATTAAAACTTTGCCTTACTGTAGGTCCATAGCACCTCTAGTGCCGAGTTGGTGAGATACCAGCTCATACTGGTGATGAATAAGTACACGGCAACTCCACGTGGAGATCTGAGGATGAGTCTGAAGGGAGAATTTGAGCTCCTGCATGCCCCTGGCTAACTGCAAATCCTTGATGCCAGTATCCATTTTTGGATAAAGGTCATTTCATGTGTACAAACCCCAAGAAAACCAGGCTTGTGGTGTGAGAAGGTGTTTGGCCTGGAAGAGCAAACTGAACCCCAAAAGAAGGCAGCCTCTAGCAGCTCTCCACCGGCTCAGCTGGCCAGCAGCATTCCCCACAGCCCCAGGAAATCCCATGCTCAGGCTCAGCACACTCAGCAGTGGGGATCCAGCCTTGCTGAGGGTGTGATCAAGGTTTGCCGAGCTCATTTCTTTACGGCATCAGAAAGGCTTTTGCTCGCAGGAACCACTGACCTGAGTGCTTCCAGCTGATGCCAGCCGTAGGGCTGCCTTCTCTGCCTGCCCCCCCGGCACCGACGGCCGGGTGGGTGTGCTGGTGTCCGTGTGCCGCGTGGATGACGTAGCTGGAAAAGAGACAGTTTACTGTGAAATGGCAGACCTGTGCTTGGGTACCCTGGGCAAACCTGAACTCCGTGTACACAGATGAGCAGTGACCCAAACGCTGCAAACTGGGTCCCCAAACTGCCCCCCTGTGGTCTCTCTGGCTCTCTGCCTGACTCGCGGGTTCCCTTCTGATGCTAATGCCCCCGATGTTTCAGCCTTCCCTCCATGGGTGTCTCCAGATGAGCTTTCCCACTCTCCCCTGGCAAGTATTTCAAGAAAAGCCCCGAGTCAGCTCCTACCCAAGGCCCCACATAGGCACCGCGGTCACCTCACTACTGCCCCCGGGGCAGGGGGGACACTCGTGGGAGATGCATGAAACTGCCAGCAAGGCAGGCAGCCTTCTGCCCTCCTTCTGCAGCGGTTTATCATCAGGGACCAAACTACCCCATCATAAAAGTTTTGTCCGTGAGGTTCGGGGCTCGGTCACATTGCTTCAGCTTAGCGAGTCACCTCCTGTCCCCTGAGCCACAGCAAACAACCACAACCCTTAGGTGGTAGCAAACGGAGGGAAAGCTGCTCTCACCTTGGCAGTGGGCTAAGAGGGAGGAGGCAGCCCATGGCTGTGGCTCTGTTGCCATACCATAACTTGTTACAGCACAGCACGTCAGTCCCAGTGCTGAGCACCCGTTTCCCACCCTGACTCGGTCACTCCCAGCCGAACCCGGGTATTCCGGAGGCCGCTCTGCCCTCCAGCCCCTTCCTCGTCCCGCGCTGGGCTGCCCCGGCCGCGCTGGCACCTACATGCAGAGTCGGAGAGGGCAGTGTGCGAGGAGCGACGGGAGCTGTGGGACGACAGTGACACTCCCTCCCGGCTGGCATCCTGGCTGCTGCCGCACTGCCCCACGTCCAGGTAGCTGCTGTGGCTCTGCGGGGAGCAAAGCACAAGCGGCAAGACCATCAGCAGGAGAGGAGAGCGCTAGAGGGGGCCTCCACCTCACTGACTCCTTGTTTGCAGAGAAAAAATAATAGACTAGGTGTGTAGAAGGCCAGCACTGCAGCACCACACCACCAAAGCCAGTGCAGTATTTGGGCAGCCCCTCAATGTTCAGCCTAATGCCTTCAGGTATCTCCATGCAGACAGGACCCTCAGTATCACACCCCAGGCACCCCCGGATTTTGCGTGATTTCTGTCCCAGGACACCCATCTGATAGCAGCAAGTGGCAGTGAAAAGGGTGCCCTGCACATCAGGCAAACGCTGTGGGGATTGCTGCCTCTGCCCCGCGCTCTGGCGTGCCACCCTCCTGCCCGCGGAGCTGTGTGCAAGTGGAAATATGCTTTTATAATTGGCTTCCTTCTGCCTGATTTCTTCAGGGATGTCACAGTTCGTTGGCCGAGGCACACTGGGGAGTGGTAGAGTGGCAGAGGTAGGGAACGAAGGTGGCAGGAGGGGCTGGCTGGGGAATGGTTCATTGCAGCGATGGAGAGATGGCTGGGAAGGGGCAGGGACCAGTGGCACAGGGGCATCAGCTGCAGCTCTAGGAGAACCTACAGCAAATGGCTCCTGCTGGGGACAGGTACCGGCAGTGCTGAGAGCTGCAACCCTGCTCGCCGCTCGCTCCCTGGGGAGCTGTCGCTCCTGGCAGGCTGCTTTAGGCAGGAGCCTGGCTGCACATCTGCAGAGGGGAACAGCCTACGCTGGGGAACATTAACGGCTTTGGATCTGTCACACCAAAATGACAGATGCCACCTGGCACATGGTTTGTGGCAAACAGCCCATAACTGTTGGGCAGTAGGAGACTGTTTCACCTACAAGACGTGGGTGACCACACTGGCTGTGGCACCACCATCCCCATGCTTCCCAGGGGGCTCCCCAGCTTCCCGCTCCCCTCCAGGAGATCAAGCAATGGGAGTGATTGCTCTGCCTCTCCTCCAGCTGCCTTACATCTACAGAGGCAGCTTAAAGTCTGCAGAAAAATATCTCAGCTTTCACATGGAGAGGGGAAAAAGACACAGAGTGTGCTGTGGTGACAGAGAAGCAGCTGTTTGCAAGAACAGTCCTTGCTCAAGTGCAAAAGGTCTCTGGGACAGCTTCCTCTATACACCCCATAAACGGCTTGTATAAAATAATGTCTGAAGAGCAATGAGGCTAATGGAATGATAATTACACACAATCCACTTGAAATTACTTTGATTACTGATCTTATCTGTAAACTACTGAGAGGAAGAACTTAAAAGTAATTAAAATGACCTTGTTAATTGGGCAGGTGTGTTGGAATGCCAGACTGATTCAAGCCATGGAAATTATTGCTCTGGTCACAATCTGACACTTGATGCAATCCTGCCCAATGGTGTAAACAGAGCTGAAATCCGGAATAAGTGTTTTCCCTTCACTTCCAATCTTTGTCTGAGTATCAGTGACGAGTTGGCATTAACAAAAGAGGTACCATATGGCACTGCCCTGTGCTCAGATCCTCTGCGCCTTACAAACGGTGACAGGTACAGTAATCTAGCCTCCAGCTCCAGCTCTGCTTTTCTGCTTCTGAACTGAGGTGGTTTAACCTATTGTTTGTGTAACAGTCTCAGAAAGATAATGAATAGCAGAACAGCAATGCAGCTGCTGAATTCACAGTTACATGCCTGAACCAAGATGGGTGGTTTAGAGCCATGCAGTGGAAGGCTTCTTGTCTGCCTGAGTCATAACCCAAATGAAGGTTTTGAAGGAGATGGGAGTAAAGGAAAAGGAGAAGAAAGAACAGATATTTTCCTAAGATCAGTAAGCAATCACACAGTTTGGCTTAAGCACCTACTCATTCAGCTGTGAAGGGACATGGTACCTTTAGAGAAGAGGAAGCCAGTTCAATTGACGACTCTTCAAGGCCAAGATCTCGCCTTCTTTCAGCTCGAACTTCCGCATAACTGAAAAAAAAAAATCCAGGTTTTCAGTCTGGATATTGTTTACTCTATGATAACTATCCTACCATACAGGTCACTACGGACTTTTCCTGTTGAGTCACAAGCTTTGCACAGCGTGCGCGCATACACACACACACACACTCTCTCGTATACAAGGTTCTTAGAGGAACATCATCATACAGCCTTGAAATCTGTGAATAACTGCATATGCTGAATATCCACAGATTAGAAACAACCGGGCAGTGTCCCATTCCCACTGCAGCCAGGACTGCAGAGCCTATATGATTAATTGCACTAATCATTCCAAGCAAAAACGAAGATACTCCTTTGAAAATTTTGGCCCTGGATACCTTCAAGCAAAACTAATCTAAAAGCAAAGTACACTTGGTTATTGAAGACACAATGGGTGCCTTTGTCCTCAGTACAATTTTCCGAAGAAAGGAGATTCCCATTTTCCATAATCAGGCAGAAGAATGCTCCTACAGCTTCTGTGCAGGTAAACTGCCAGAGCAAATGTACATTCCTTTTCTAGCCTGCTGATGATCAAGAGTCAATTTTTTGCATGTTGTATGGCAGCTCAGTGAGACCTAAGCCAGTGCCCTGAGGAGCAGGAGGTCGGGTCCCCTCTTTTGCGGGTGCGCGGCGCCGTGCAGCGTGCTACATCAGCGCTAACGTCCCTCACTCCGGCGGATGCTCTGAATACAAACCGACGGCTGCCCAGGCGTCGGCTGCGGGGTGCGGGAATCCCCAGGAATGTGCCTCTAAAAGTGTGTATTTGCTTTCCTTACTATTTTTTCTCTTAAATAATAAAATATTTACAGTAAACAATGCCACATGATTTACCATTGGGATAAATTGGAGAGGATGTTTTAAAGACTCTCTGAGTGCTTGTGGATCGTGGGCACTGAAAGGTGCCAGAATTGAGGGTGCTGAAATGTTAACGGGCCATAACCTTTGTGGGAGGCAAGAGAAGTTGCTGAACTGAACTCACACCATTGCAGGCAATGAATTTTCCTGAAATCATGTTTTAACTTGTGTGTTTCAATAATATATTATAAACCTTAACTATATGAGACAGAACTGAATTTCAAAATCTATTTAGGACTGTATCACTATATTTAAGAGGCACTGGAAGCAGAAAGAAGAAATAAATTCATGCACAACAAAGTCAGAGCTTAAAGTGAAGCTGAATTCCCTGAAGGATGGCAGAAGCAACACAACTCAGAAGCAATCCCTCTGTCTAGCATTTGCTTACAGTAACACTTGGCATGTACTTTATATCAGCACACACCGCTCTAACCACTTACACCTGTTTAGAGGTGTAAGGGATTCTCAGTCTGTATTTCAGAATACCCCAGTTTACTAGTGTTTGTTCTTCCAGATGTCTGACATGGAAAAGGGGGACCAGAAAAAAACTCAAATTGATTCCTGGCAGTAAAGAAATCCGCAGTGAGCAATATGTTTACTCAAGTTAATAGAGCAAACCAGTATGTCACTATTTTTCCAGCCCTTCAGTAAATATATTCTCAGTCTTAACACAGTCTTTTCTGAGACGACAGTGGTGATCAAGCAGATTCCCTTCCAGAAGGTGCCTATCACAGAGCGTCCCACACGCGCACTGCCTTGCAGCATGGGTTTGCAACCAAGCACAAGCAGCTTCCCACTAGGGGGGGATCCTGGGCTGGATTTCAGGTGAGGAATACGGCTAGCAGGACAGCAGCTAACTTCAAGTCATACATATTTAAAGCTCTGACCAAAAGGTTTTGTAGGAGGTGTATGATCCCATTCATGCCCGTAAAGCTGTCGGATTCCTAACAGCTTTAATTCTTCCTATGGCCATGCCATCGCTAGGGATAAAAGGGGAATGTAACACACGGATAGACTTGGCCCACGGTGGCTTCCAGGCCTTTGGCCCGGTTGCAAAAAAAAAAAAAGAGTAATGAAAACATTATGCTTTTCCCCATGTTCCCTGTTGTAATGGTTTTATGGAATTACATACCATCTTAGAATGTCAGTATGCAAAGCAAATATTTGGCTAACACAAAACAGAGCTAGAAAAAAATAAGGGATAAGCACATGGGACATACGTTGTAAAGTGTCTGGGGCTTGCTCCTACCTGACTACCAGGTGCGTGCAAACGATGAACTCGGGTTTGGAATTCCACTGGTGGTAGGTGATGTAGTAGTGTGTCTGCAGCCATATCCACTGCTGGCCTTTGGTCAGGAACCGATAGTAACAGGACTTCCCTTTTCCAAACTGCATCACTGTTAAACAAAAGAGAAGGCAATTTATAGCAAACAGAAACTTCATGGTGCAAAAGCAATTAGAAGAAACACTTGGTCCCGTACTCCTCTTGCAGTCTGCTACTGCACTGAAGTGGCTCTTGCGGCTTTATAAACACGACAGATGATACCCAGCCACGTACTGAGCTTTTAGTTGTGTTCTTTTCTGCTACTGATTTCTGAAAGCACACTTCGCTATTCCGAGATTCTTCTTAGAACTAATAATTGGCATAACTATATAACTAGCTGTTTTCTTATAACTATTTGTGGATTCCTCTGAAATAAGCATAAATAACATTAAACAAAGTATTGGCCTTTCACAAATATATGAGAATGCATTTCAAAGACTGGGGGCTTGAAGTCAGGGTCCTAATAATGGCACAAAACAATAAGATAGTGGAGCTTCAGCAATTTAACTGAGAGTTTTCTTGCAAGAGATGTCCTAAATACACCAGACCCGGTATGTATTATCAGGGTATGTCCAGAAAAATCTCAAGTGGTGTAATACAACTGTAACATAATGAGGGGAACTACATTAAATAACCACATTAATTGTTCCTGGACTGCTGGGAGTGCAAAATGAAACATGCTCACTTAAAATACCCATAATTATACAAAGGAAAATACAAACGTGGTTTAAGCGAACCCATTTCACTTCACAGCAGGCAAGACGCCTGCCCAGAGCGGTCAACCTGACAAACAGGAACTTACCAAGCCACACTAACCCAAGTATTTTTACTCACCTGCAAACCTCTATTTTGTTAAATATCAGGACTAACTTCTTTAGCGATCCCATTAACAGTGATGGGCTTTAGATGAAGCACGTAGCGAAGGTCTTCTGGCTAACATGCTATGCTGGGGATCACTCAGCTCCTAGTCCTGGCAGAGATTTGCTGAAGCAACTTACTTTGTCCCCCTGCACAGTAAGATTAAAAGATCCTTTCCTTCGGGTGTGTTGTGCAAACACTCTTTTAATATGTTCGAGGGGATCCATGGCTAGCAGAGATGTAGAACATCACTAAATAGATTCTCTGCAGAATGAACAGACCCCACTCTCAATACAGTTAGCGTCTACGTCAAACCGCACACACGTATTACCAAAAGAAAATAATTTGGTTAAGTAGCTCATTTCTGTCTGGTCTTTTAAGCGACAGCACTAAAAAGTACTGTACTTGAAAGCAATTAAAATATTCCTTTAATAGTCCCATCTACACCCTTGCTGCACTTGACACAACTTGTGTCTGGCCCCTTTCACAGCTTCCTTCGGTGCTCAGCCGGGCGACTCGCTTCCCTGCTGCCTGTTTCGTACCAGCGCTTTGCCTTGAGCAGGACAGAAAAGCCAGCGGGAGAGTGTAGTGGGGAAACTTGACATTCAGAGAAGAAGCCATTTTCTCCATTCTCTCCTAGGTCCTTCAATGTCCTATACGTCTACGTGGTAGAAGGTAGGTGGTAGAGATGGGGGTGGTTTGCAACTCAGAGACGAAGCAGCTTGTCTAGCTCCAGTGCGCTGTGGGGCTCTGGAGCTTCTTGGTGTCCCTGCATTGCGCTGCTCTGCATCTCAGAGCAGCTACAGCATCCCCCTTTCTCCACTCTTTGTGGTGTCCTTGTTTCCTTTTGACAAAACACCCTCAAACAGAGATAGCAGAGACACAAACAGGTAGAGAGCTTGCCCGACAGGAAACATATAAGTAGGTTTTCTTGGCAAAATATCTGATTACCTAGATGCTTATTATAAAGTGTGCAGTTCCTTTTCATTACAGTGCTTGGCAAGGCAAGCCAGCTGGAGGACAGACCTAATTCTAGCTCAGTATCTCAGTCTGAAGTGCATGTAAAAAAATGGAAAGATACAGTCTCAGGGATAAAACATCTCACATGCCCATCTGGTAGGAAAAGCACATTGATTAATAGTAGACCAATGCCTGCTGCCACCTTTTGCCCTTCAACAGGACATGGTGCTTCAGCAGCGGGCTGCACTGCTGCCGTACTCGGGCTAAGTGCTCCTTCTGACCTGGATCCTCCTGCGCTCTTGCAGGTCACAGTATTTCACCTTGCATGAAGATGAACTTCATGGACATTCTCTGGTGTTCATACATCAACCTGATCTGGACTTTTCTGCTTTTTTGCTTTACTTTCTGGTTGACCAAAAATGAGCCATCTTCACCCACAGGGAATATGTATTCAATACTTTTATATTAAAAAAAAGTCTGAATCTCCAGAAGCATTTGACTAATAGTTAAGTGACCTTCACAAAATCTGATTGCACAGGCAGGCAATCCAAATGTTGCTTTCAGAAGGCATTTTGGTGAGCTGAGCCTCCTGGCTGACTCCGGAGCTCAGGGAACAGCAAGACCCCGTGAACCGTGACAATCAACAAAACACCCAGGGTTTGGGGCTGCCCTCACAAACTGGGGGCAGGGGGTATAAAGTTCTGACTTCCCATCTATTAATCTCATTTGACTCTCAGCCAACCTGTGCTCAAACAGGGTATCTGCCAATGTGGGAAACCTGCACAGAGTTCCTGAGCTGAGTGAATTCTGCAGGGATTGAACCTCCCAGGTAAGCATCCGCTATGACAGTCTGTCATGGGAAGAGAGAATTCCCTTGTGCTCCAGATAAAGATGCCTTTTGTGACGACAGCAAAAGGTTTTGCATGAATGACAAATGAGCTCAGACAGGCACGCGCTGCAGAGGGAGAGGAACTTACAGTGTTCATGGCACCTAGCAAGGAGCTCCAGGTCATCTGCGTGGTAGTAATCATACCCTGACGTTCCCAGAACCTCAAAGGGTAAATATCCTATAATAGGCGGAGCCCTAGGAGGGAAGCAAAGGGCAGAGAGTGAGCACAAAACCTGACACTTCGGCATCCTGGCAGATACACTACGATATAAGCAACCAAAACCATCTCGTATGTTCATTTGGCAGGGAAATGAGGAGTGGATTTTCATATGCACAACAATGTATTTTCATATACAAGCAAAAAAAAAAAAAGCGAGGGAGAGGTAAAAATTGAGAAAATGAAAAGGTGTGTGTTTACTGTTTCATAGCCTATTCATTATGTGGGTGTAGAGAAAGGCATGTACGTATGCAGGTGACTCAATTCATTAAGCACGCTTGTGAGACACATAGCTTGAGAAACGCTACGGCTGTTTGTGTGCATAATAACTTGGAGCTCGAGTAAAATTATCCAGAAGGTTGGATGTAAGTGTCATCTGGGTAGTAACTGCAGAAGACAGAGTAAGTGGGAAGCTGCAACGAGTGTCAGGACCAGCTTGGGTAAAAGAAAAAGTAATTGTTCCCAAATACTTTGGGAAAGGAAAAGCTTAGGAAATTATAACCAGCAAAAAAAATATTTCTACGCTGGTAGTAAAGATAAGAATAGGCATGGGGCTGATTTTAAGGACTGTTATTTCTATGGCAGGTAGAGAGGGAATTGAAGTATTTAGATGGGCACACTGCAATGACTTACCTGACTATTCTGCTGCTAATTCTAGATTTTACATTTTCTGGGCAAAATATGAGATTTTTTTTTAAGCAGGTGTTCTAGCAACACTGAGGTTATGCACAGCCTTCACCAGAGCCTGCTACCTTCTGATTAGGAAACAATATTGAAATGTGAGGAGAAAAAACACTATTTTTGCCTCTGCTCCCTGGATCAGCAGGCCACCTTCTGTCCCCTAGCACTCAAGTACACTCCTGCTTGCACCAATTCAAGCACTGCACATACTTTGTGAGGTTGGACTTGTGCTAATTTGGCTCCACCTATTTGTTTTGGCTGCTGGATGTGCTGACAGCATGAGGCTCAGCTGCCAAGTTCAGCGTGTTCCTCAGGAATAAAGCAGCGGTGTGTTAGCAAAACGGTTAACGTTTCAAAACCGGGGCGGTCTGAAGGTGTCACTGCCTATCAACTCTGCCTCTCCCACTGCCTTTCTCTTGGTGTGCGGAGTGACCCTCTTAAGGAAGGTGAATGCCATAAAGTGGCCAAGTGTATGAGCAAAAATTATTTAAGTGCAAGTACATTTGGCTTTGGATGAATCGATCCTAAGTCTTCTGGATATTAATATGGGAAGTTCCCGTGTCCTGGCTGAGCTACCCAGCTCCACATTCGTACTCTTGAGAGACATGGTGGGAATAGAATATTCAACTAAAGAGAGCCCAGACAGATCTATAACCTCTGCCCCACAACCACGAGCAGTTTGGCACCAAATGGGAAACAGGGGAAGAGGAAGGACAGCCAGGGATCTGCTCAACAGCAGCCCCAGGAGGATCAAGGTCTCAGCAGGAGCTCCTGAGTCCCAGCACAAGGGGTTGGCTGGAAGAGCCAGTCCTCCACGCTCCCTGATGGCAAGTGTCTTGAAACAGAGTGCACTTAGTACACAGTGGTCTCCACCACAATACAGCCTTATTTATTCAAATAACTTTACATAGAGCACTGTGTTGCTTTTCCTCATGTGACCCAGATTTCTATTAATGGTAATAATATGTGTATTTATTAAAGTGTACTTCTTGCTGTCTTTTTGGCAGAACACACGAGTGTCTCTCCTATCTTTAATGACATGCTTATATTCAAAACAATAATGTCTTTCAGATGCACATCAGATAAACATTTAAGCTGATCGGGAAAGTATTGTGCATTCCTGACTTTCACCAGAATGCTTTAAATGAGAAAGCAACCACAAAATCCTCCTCATCTGCCATTTGACAAGAAGCTGCCTTGCTTGTGGAACAATTTAAAAGAGTCTTGTTAGCTTAAGTTGCAGCCTTGAGGCCTGCAACTCGCGGTGCATATAGAAATGGACAGTCTTCAGAGACCCTTTTGAGTCCAGTCTTTTAACAAATGAAGGGAAATAAGGAGAGGACCACAGTGCAGAAGAGAAATAGATCATTATCAAAGTTGTCAGGTTTTCTTCCTCTACACATACATGTAGACCCAGAATACAGATCTTTTTTTCCTAGTTTTCTAATGTTTATCCAGAGCTATGGAGTGCTTTCTGCATTATCTATCTTTACTCCAATTTATATTGTCATCATAATAGCAAAGGTCCTGATTCCAACTCATTCTGGGTACCCTCTGCCCCTGCTGATGGCACACCTCAGTGCCAGGTGGTGTGAGTTGACACAAATAAGCAAGAAACAGCGAAACACCCACCAACATTTCACAGCGTCCTGCAGACTCTGCTGGAGAGAGGTTTGAATTGGTGATTAAATGAGATGACCCCTACGATCCTGCACTCCTTCCTGGGTCTGGGCTCACTGCTCGCATCCAGGGCTGTCACAAATTCTGCCTCAGCATCTGCATCAGCTTAATTTACTCTCAGTAACAATGGGTTCCTCACTAGGGATATCAGTGGGACTGGACCGGCTGCAAGCACCCAGCGCTGAAAGATTCCTCTCTGAGTCATAACCCAGATTCATCAAAAGACTCTTTGACAGATTTCAAAGCAGCTCCTGCTCGCCTTATTCACAGGAGCTGCTGAGACACAGCCTTTTGGAAAACTAGCTCACTTCGTCAGACAGGGAAATAAGGGGCTATGGGCTCTTTTACAGATCTTAACATTGATCACTCGATTCTGAAAATGTGCATTGCTGGGCAGGTCAATTGAAGTCTACGAAAGTCACTCAAGCAAGACCTCGACAACCTGAATAATAAGCCGAGTGTCCCAAACCACACAGCATCAACCTGGGGCTGTTACAGGGTCAGTTCCTCCATGCTTCAAGGTATCATGTGTGAGGTACACTCTTGATAATTATGTGAATGCAAGTTATTATTCCTTTATATTTGCTCTCTCTCTTTCTTGCTCTAAATGTGCAGGTGATATTTAGGGTTTTTTCCTCCCAAATATTATTCTCCTACAGCCTTATTTACTAGTCTTCTATTCCCAGTAATGACTACCTTTGTACAGCTTGGTGCAATGGAAAGGGTAGGATTTTGCTATGTGCTCATGCGTACATGTCAAATACAGAGAAGCAAAAGAGCGAACAAAAACCTCCAGCTTCTTTTGAAGAAAATGAATCCTATATTAATCAGCTTAGTAAAGTGGTTCCAGTCTGTTTCATTCACCAGGCTGAATCCTAGCCCACCGTATGGCATCGTCAAAAAGAAATCTGCAATTAAATAAATGAATCCACTGCTTTTTCTTTTCTTTTTATAAATGCCATGGTTTCTCAAGGTGAAAATCAAAAGTTTATTGACAGAGTAAAATATTTAGAAAGATTCCTGGAAGCTGTAGCTGGAAAAGAGAAGGGCTAAACCAATACAGGGAACAGGACCCACACTGCTGTTTTAATGACCTAATATCTTGGTGAACTTAGACATTTTTCTAGCCTTTTCCCGCTGTTTTATATGGTTCCTTACCTGCTTAAAATAGAGAAAAGAGCAAAGCATTTAACGGTGCCTTATAAATAAATTCAGAGTTTTATTACTTACTCAGTTGCATTTAACTATAGCTATTCTACTTGGGATCTCAGGCAATACCTACACAAAGTTTTCCATTTTTAAACTACAGTTTATTTATTTTTCAGTGACAAAACCCAAATCTTACCTGTGGTCCAAGAATAAAAACTTCCATTCCAAACTATGCCTCGATGTAAATTCTTCACATGGCTCTTCAACATTGCAGAGTTCCTGCAAAATAGTTGGCACATTCAGATGTTTAAGTCTATGAAATGCCAAAAGGAGCCCTCTAACAAGACCAAGGATGCATTTTCTTGGTATAAGAAACACTAGCAAAATACATGGCTTTTAAAGCACTTGACCTATTTTCCTCCAAGGAACATATAAGCCTTGTTTTGTAGATGCCTAAACTGATGAAAAGTGGATGAATAATTTACCCTGAGCTGAACTTCAGAGCTAGGACAAATAGTCCAAGGGCTTCATCTTGCAGTCTTTAGGCAAAATTCCCCAGCTTTTTGTAAATATTGCTATCTGAAGATGGATGCCAGCACCACGTCCAGCCTCAAACCGAGCTGGCTAATGGTCTCCCAAGCGAGAAGCGCCTACGGTTGTTGCCCCTGTCATCACTGCACTGCACCACGGGGCACTTACAGACCAGCAGAAAGAGCCCATGAAGCACGGTGCTCACAGTGTTTCAAGATGCAGGTGGCCTTCTTACACATAGGATAGGTGGGATGTATTTCTTTAAAGGCTGCAACTTTTCAAGTGGTTTAGCTGGTCACCTTGTATTGGCGCTTCCTGGGCTGACTGCTCTGAGACACCCCACCACACAACCGCCTCTTCTCAAAAGCAGCTCCCGCTTTATATCTCGTCATTCCTGAATACATACTTACATCATCTCCCACTCACAAACACAGCCGTGTCCTCTCTCATTTACCAACCCTTTACACAAAGAATCTGTGCTGCCAAACATCCTCTTTGAGAGGCTGCTGCAACGTGGCTCCCCTTGCAACAGCCGAGCACACAGCTCGTCATACTAGTGCAGCTCTGCCACTGAGCACCAGCTGATCCCCACACAGAAGGGAAGTCACAGAGCTCTCACCTTTAAGAACTGCGGTGTGACAAGACGAACAGTTGCTACGAGGCAAATCTGCTCCTCCGTGGCTGACCTGAAAGCTCGTGCAATAGCTGACTCAAAGCCATTACAGGAGGGTGTAGGCACTAGACACAACCAGACAATTTATTTAAGAAGGGGAAGGAGAGCTTTCTTTTCATGTTAAGACAGGTACAATGACTGATGAAACCCAAGCAACAAACTCCTCCTACCCACAAGGCGATGCCACACTGATACACGCTGGTGTCATTTAAAGTACGACCCTTTAGGCTCTGAGTTACACAGTTGTAACCACCTACCCCTGGCTTGCAGGGAAGCTTCACAAGGCAGCTTTGAGCAGCTCGCAGTGTGCAATCTCATTGTCAGCCTTTCTCCAACCTAACGTTTGCAAGATTCAAGATTTTATAGGTTTCTCAAACTATTTAATCTTTAAAAAGTGTAATTTGATTGCCACAAGTGAAACAGAACATCATATTTTATAGCACATTTTACTGGTTATTTATATATATGGAGACTTTTACAATTGGCAGTGGGTCAAATGGAAGTAGGATCAGTCTGGTATCACTTCTTGAAGCACGGCACGCAGAAGAGTGCACTCTTCTGACTAACAGAAGAGGCCCCCCCCCCCCCCCTTCTATATGAAAAATATATCCAATATATCCACAGCTCATTCCATCCCTGCCAACTACAGGGCACTTTCAGCTGAAACAAGGCCTTTAGGAGGCTACAGATCAACACACAATTTAAAGGAAAGAGGTAGAGAGGTAAAGATAGGCTGGAGCAGTAACTTACCGTGAGTAAAATATTTAAAATCCACTACAAATTTCACATATTCATACATCAGGGGTTCATTCGGATCTAAGCTGCCTCTTGCTAAATGGCAGCAAAACTCTATTTGTTTTTCTGCTGGAATAAGAGAAAGAGAGGGAGACATACACAATGTTACTAGAAGTCTGCACTTCATATATCAAATCTATTTAGGTGTTTATACCAACCCTGCTGCTGAGGTATCTGAGTACACCCTGCTGGGATGCTCCTGATACCTGTAAGTAAATATATAACTACTAGGAGCAATGATCAGCTGGTTCTGCTTAAGGAAATGTATTCTTACCCTTCCTCCCATGGCTTTACAGCCACCCCACTACGCTGGGCGTGAAGCCCTGGCAACGCCCGTCGGCAGTATTTTCCCCTAACTTTGTGCATGAGTGATTTCTTGCAAAGCTGTTAAGTGATATTGCAGTACTCTGCTCTGGCACTGCTCAGTGGCACCCAGATCCAAAGGGCACTGAAGTCACCCTAAGCCATTCCATTAGCAGTGGAGGGCACTGTGCCAAGCTCTTATTCAGTTTTCAGCCCAAGGTCTGAACTCCATGGATTAGGCTATGTGGTCTTCAGTGAGAAGGAAACCAACCCCAGGGCAGAGCATGAGCACGAGGGCTGCCCACTTCCCACTGATGCTTACAGGGCAGTGGAGAGGGGAGGCTAGCACTGCCTGGCCACGGTGAACCCACCGGGGAAGGGGGGCCTTCAACACAGGATTGGTGAAACGTGGCTGCTAGGAAGACACTGCTGCCTGCTCTGGTGCTGGAGATATTTTCTGGGGCAAAGGGACATTTTGAGAGTGGGACAGCAGCCAGCAGTAGAGATCCGGGTGGACTGTTCAGATAGGAATGCTGTTGCTTAAGTTACATATTGGGTTTCTCAGGTGTCCCGAGACATGCAAGCTTCCAAAGGAACACAGACTGCCAAAACCCTTTGATATTTCTCCTACCCTTTTCTTTCCCCCAAGCCCCTCACTCCTTTCACAGGCTCAGTCCAGCAACCTGCGCTGGGAAAAATATCTAATGAGGGCAACTTCACTGTCCTATGATACAAAGCAGACAGTAAAACACTGGCAGTCTGTATCAAAGACCAAGTATTGGGAGCATGTAGGAACATTAGATGATGTGCTGCATTAAAACCCAGAAATATTAACTGCAGCAAAACAGAAGTGGCAGGCAGGAGAGTTAAATAGCTGGAGAGCCCTGTGCAGGCTCCCCTGGGAGCTGTTTGCCTCTGGCAAATTTCCCTGAGTGACAGACAAGAGCAGAGCTTACCGTTTAGGAAATCAGCTGCAACAGGATCTGTCATGAGCACATGTGGAGAAAGGAGCTTGTACACCTCGCTCTGCTCCCGCTCAGGCAGAAAGTTTAATATATTTTGGTCCACCAAATCTGACTGATACAAAAGAATGCTTTGTCATGTTCAGCAGTACAGCCTGACACAACCACACGGCTTTTCAACCCACAGCAGAGCACAGACACTGCCGGTCTAGCGCGGATGCGTAAGACAAGGAAGCCCAGTCAATCTGCAGACGGATCTAGGGCAGAATATAACCCTTAGGTTATTTTACCCCAGGGTTGCTATCTATTTGCAAAAGGTTGAACGGATCCCAGAGGCTGCCCCTCAATTCAGCAGGTGCAAGCTAGGAAAGAACCCCTGGTACCACAGGAATACAACATGATGAGAAATATCATAAAAACTAAAATTGTAAACGTTTCCCTTTAGAAACACAAGACAGAAGTGGGAGAGCTCCTCCTCACATCCTCCATTTGTCTTCTAGGCTGAACATCTGGCCAAATCAGCTCAACCTGCAAGCGTTTCGGTGCTGATAAACCCACGCATCCTGACTAAAGGAGTTCTACCAAAATGTCAGCACGTATTTGTTTCTTTGCACACTAGGACATTCAGCCAGGTTAACTGTGTGCTCAAATTTGCCCTCACATAGAGTTACTGTTTCCGAGGGCCCAGAAGAAATTTCTATACCCAACAGCTAACTGATGCCTAGAGATTCTCCCAGAAAACTGAGGCCACATATTTGTTGCTAAAGACTGTGGGCTCAAAGTAGAAAAAACCCCAATGACATTAGAAGAGCATACACTCAGTCCTGAAATAATCTTTAAATTATCTGAGAAGAGCTTCAGCATGCACAGATTTCACAAGCACGAGATTTTCCATATACCTGGTGGGATAAGCACTACCCTGACCCTCCTTCAGATGCGCTACGAAGCGGTGAGCTACGAGTACAGTGATTTTGCATAGGTTCTTTTTAGCTAACTTGCAGACCCTGACAGGGAATCTGTTATTCACAGGAGCTTGAAAAGCTCCCTAAGATTTTGTTGGTTTTTCTCCCACCCACAGTCAGTTGCCTTTTTGGTTGGACAAAACCAGCCCTGCAGTGCCGGGGCTGTGTTGAGGCAGGGGAATGATTCTTCAACACATTGCGTTGTCAGAACTTACCGGTAAGTGTCCGAGCAGAGACGAAACACTATCAGATACATAAATAATAATCCCATCGGTGGTAAGAGCAATGAGAAAGCCATCTAGTGCCTAATGACAAAAGGCAGGCAAAAAGAAAAAAAAAATAAAAAGAATTAGGCAAGGGAACAACTTAAAATATAATAGGCTAATTTATTCTATGGTGATACTTCTAATGGCCTAAAACAAACATTAAACAATTACAGAAATGATAGTTCAATGCAAAAAAAAAAAAAGAATTACACATGCTGTCTAATTCAACATTCTTCTTATATTCTTCTTTGCTCATTAATATCAAATTGACTTGTATTTTTCACCCAGTGCGTATTTATTTAACATGAAGCAAGACAGTGGTGGTTAAAATTTCTACACCCACACAATCCTGGTGACTTTAGTCACTTCATTATGTGTTCTGACTTACACAATAGTTAACCAATTTGGTGCGTAAGGAGATGTTAGATATCATCATGGCAAACCCAGCATTGTGGATAGATGGATCGGCAGATGGATGGATAAGCACAGACAGAAAAATTATACAATGCATTTTATAGACAATACGGACAAGATCTAAAGGCTTATTTATTTTGCTTATAGCACTCATTTGTCAGGCTAGTGACACAACAATTTTGAAGTTTCTTTTGTTTTCTCTTCTTATTCACAACAGTTTCTGTACCACAGTCAAAGTTCTCTGTCCCTTTTAAGTCACAGCACGTGCTTTTTTCTTTGGGTGTTCTCCCTATTCTTCACAGCATCTTTTTGTACCATTGACCCAGTGTCTGTCCCTGTTCTCTAACACTTACCAAGGTCTGGGAGGTTTAACCTCTTAATCTCTGGTCAGCACCATGCACAAAGCCAACTCTTCTAAAGATACTGTTAGGCTGCTCTGCAGCTTAGCTACGGGGAGCCAAAGTTGCAGCATTCACCATCTTCCCACACAGCCAGTTATTCCCCACCTCACCATCATACTCCGCCTTTGCTGAAAATAAGCCCTCTCTGGAAGAAAACACTGATTTTAAGTGAACTGGTCAATAGTCTAACATGGTCCATCAAGCCAATGGTTATTAAAGGGCGCGCTCTCTCTCTCTGCTCCCACCTCTAAGGGGGGAATTTATTTTGACTCAGCCAGAACAAACTAGCCTGTTTGGTGAGAAAAATTCCCAGAAAGAACGAACAGACTTTTCCAGGGAGGTGAGTCATGACGTCCTGATGAAAAAGAATAACTAAGGCACTGCAGCACCTCCCAGCTCAGCCCAGCATACACCCTTATTTTGGTGGGGCAAAGAGCAACAGCTGCCCACGCAGGGTAGGAGATGTCCTTGCCAGATCAGCACGCAGCACAAACCCAAAGCAGCATCCTTAAGAAAGGCAAAAGGGTAGGCTCATGGGTTGTTTCTAGATCAGCTAAGCATTTTGCAGGTGAGAGTATCAGAACTGTTCTCCCGAATGCACTTAAAGGCAATCCAAGCAAAAGATACATCACAAGTACAGCACCGCAGAGCTAGCAGCAGCACAGGCAGCAAAGTAAATGCTGCCTGGCTAATGGGATGTGGGAGGAAGAGAGCTGCTCTGTTTTTTCCAGGTCCTTTCAAGTTTTTGCTAAAACTGCTAGCTCTAGCAGCTCTTCTGCGAAGGGAAATTCTCTTTCTCCTCTCTCTCACCAGGCCAAATTGGTCTTCATTCCTAAATGAAAAGCTGTTTATCTTTAAGAGGATGCAATCATATTTTTAATTCTGTGTCTGCAAAGCATTTATCACAACATTGGTTCCTGTCAGGTTTGGATTATGTGTGCCAGCAGAGTAGAAATCATTAACATTATGGGGACCTACAGGTGAAAAGGAACTATATCCCTGTACTACTACACTGAACTGATTACTCCTCACTAATCTATGCAGCTTTAATGTCTTCTTACCTCTAACATCAACTGGGTGAACTCCTCGTTGCTAAGAAATGAAGGCTTCCAGTCTTGTCTAATCTCACAGGCTTCTGTCTGTGCTGTGATTTCTTAAAGAGAAAACATCAAAAAAGCAACATGACTCATGCTAGTTGAAATTTTTTTTTTTTCATTTTCAAGTAACACTAGATTTCTGTTAAGAGGCTTTCTGAGGAAACATCCTCAGATCATTCTCCACACAAAGCCTTCTTGTACGCGACAGTCATTTTCCATGCCATCACAATACAAATGCATTAGAAATCAAGAAAAGGAAGAGGAGACATTTTGGAAGGTCTGAAGAAATCCTTCAAAAATTAAGGTCAATGGGCTAATTTCAGAGTGGCTGAGCATCACCGTGAGCAGAGGCTCTGGAGCTGTTTCAGGAAGGCTCAGGGGAGTGCCCAGGCAGCAGAACAGGCTGCACCCAGCCATGTCCTACCCCAGGAGACCTGGGAACAGGGCAGAGAAACACCTTTCCCCTGGCTTTTGTAGTGCGTGCTGTTCCTCAGCTCTTCCTCCCTCGTGCTCTGTTTGAGAGCGTACAAAGTGTGCCAGGGGGTGTGGAGGCCAGCGAGGGAAATGGAGCTGTGTCGCTACATTAAAAAGCATACAGCACTGCATCTTTTCAAGTATATCTGTGTTTAACTGGTCATCACTGTATTCAAGCCTAGTCCATTTCCTGAGGCCAACTGCTATGCCTTATTCTGCCCCCTGCTTAGGTTCATATCCTCTCTGGAGGTCTTAGTTGCATGGAAAAAACAGTTTTCATCTTCTGAGTGGAAACTGGCTGCTGGAGAGATGCAGAGCTAGTGCCTTCAATGGGAGCAGGCCAGCACCCCCCAGTACCTTTCTGTTTCTGTAAGAAGTCGATGGTCCTCTGCAATATTGTGGACTTGTCCATCTTGAGAGGGTGGCCGTGGCCCTGCAGCATCGTGCAAAGCTCTTTAATGAGGACATTGAACTGGTCTCTCCTCTTCTTTTCAGATTTGTTGCGTGATGCCCTGGGTGACAGAAACATAAATACCATTAAGCAAAATGAAGGACCTACAGCTCGACCCAGGGAGAGGTAAATGGCCCTGCCTCAGTAAAACACTTTAAATACAAGAATCTAAACTCTGCTGGGCCTGCTCATTTTTTAAAATTGAGACTCAGGTGTAAGTGCCTTGCTGGGGCTTAGAGCCTTGCAGCAGAACAGAGCTTACCATCAACAAGGAACACCTGGAGGAAACAAATACTATTTACGATCATTTGAGCAAGAGTGTATCCTTACATACATTTCAGCGGCAGGTCCCATTGTTTCAAAAATAGTGATAATGAGATGAAAGTGTAACGGGCAAAATTTCTCTATTAAGAGAAGTCCTGGCATCTACGTGCTCATGTTTTGCCCACCTCATTTTTATGAACTTCTGTTTTGCAGTTAGTACACACACATATAAAGTTCAAAATGCAAAGGATTCCCTATTACCTGACTTGTACTTGCAAAAATAACTTATAGAGATACAATACTATGCAGAGACATCTTAACTGCAGAATGAAGTCAAGCACCTGCTCTTGTATCTGGTTTTGAAAATCTGCTGCTGTGATATATGAAACTGGGAATGTTAAGAGTCTGGCTGCAGAAACCACAGGCAAGTTTCCAGCTTGCATTAATACAATTTAACAATGTTTTATTAGGGTTTTCCCCTCCATTAAAAACAGTTTCTTCCAAAATGTTCTCTCCAACGCTCATATTTGAGATAACTCTATTTCCATACAACCTCTTCCAGTAGTAATTAATTTTCTTTACAAGTGTATTCATGATGATACTTGCTTCCTGTGATCTAGACCAAGTGTGGTATCCAGAAAGCATTTCCATTCATATTCAGGTTGGCATTTGGAGGTTCTCAGATCCAGCATTTATAGTCACAGCCGTCTCTGTTTTGGCAGTCATGTGTGATGACTAATTAGAACTGAGCCAAATGCTTCTCTGAAGGGAGGCTAACTCATACCTGTGCTAAAGCAGGACTGCTCTCTAAGTTTCACGGGGAACTCTACCCCAGGTGGGCAGCACTGCATGATGTCATTAAAATCAGAGGTCAGGAGTCCTGCATCAAGATAATAAATAGCCATGGGATAACACAAGACTGAGGGCACAACAAAATAATTTAAGGACTGCTTATCTGATTAACCCGTTGTAGGGGTGGTCAAACACACTATGAAAAGCTTGAAAATGGTGACATAATTATGCTGTTTGTGGTCTGCTATACAGAGCCTGTAAACTGCATGGGGGTTTTGCCTCTGACATCAGTGGTCCCGAGTACTTTTTCAAGCATCGGACAACACAGCATTTACAGTTCTCCCCCGAGAGTGTTTCCACTCTCGGTGCTCTGTGCATCCCTTCATACCTCTTTGCCCTGTCCTTCTCATCTTCATCCATCAGTTCGTTTAAACAACACAGGGCTCTGGAAGGAAAAGACAGACATACTTACTGAGACATATTCCTTGATCTTGTTGAGTATATCAGAATATGGAGCTTGCTAGTTTGTATTTTATGACCTCCTGAATGCTTCAATCTTCCCTTTCCCAAACTCCACTCTTGGTATGTAGTTTCTTGCTTGTTCTGTCAGCTACTGAGGCTTCAGAAGTGAAACTATTGCTATATGCCCAAACATACAGCTACAATAAGCATGACTTAAGGGAAACCATTAAGAAGCAGCAGCCCCTCAGCCTGCCTTTGCACTCCCCTCTGCCATAGGATGGGGAACCCTGCTGAAGTACTGAACTCTGCACAGGAATCAGCATCTCCCCTGCAAATGTGAAAGCCGATTTGACTCTGATGTCTGTATCAGGCAGCACTGCACCTGGTCCTGTTTTGGGAAATCAAACAGGCTGCTGGTTGATTTCAAGCATTGCAATGCCTGAAAAGCACCTGAGATTTCTTTCCCAGTGGAAGGGCACAGGGGGAAGAAGGAAACTGTGCTAATCCCCCAAAGGATTAGTATTAGGCAACAGCAGGGTACTATCAGGACACCTAGGAGATGATGAGATAGCCAGGTTCATGCAAAGCACCCTGCAGCTAATGACTGCTGCTTGCACTGGTGGGCTTCCACCACACCACCTGAGCTGTGTCCTGCCATCGGGATTCAAGACTTGAAGTTAAAACTTCCTCTCCCAGCACTAACCAGAGAAAAGAAGGGAATGTGACCTGGGTTCCCTGGGTTCTATATGTCCCTGCACCACAACAGTCGTTGTGGGCTGCTGTCTTTGCTTTATCTTGACCTCCTGCAGCACAGCTAAGGAGAACAGTTGGCAACAACTCCCAGTAAGGACATGGTACTTTCAAGCCCTGTGAAATGATGGAGAATTCAACATGAGGGTAACTTCTTCACTGGTGACCTGCCTTCTGAGACTCAGATGGGCTAAATCTAAGGGACGGGGAGCCAGGCAGATGGAGGCAAGCTGGCTGCCATCACCCCACACAGCGTCACCTGGGTCAGCTCTGCTGGGGTGCCTCTCCTTCAGACACCTCCAATGAGGACATCTCACCCATCCCCGGCATCAGCGCCAATCTACCTCCAGCTCTAGAGAGCATTTTCACTGGCAAAACCCTCCACCCTGCCCACCACCCAAGGGGCATTTTTCAGTGGGTACATCCAAATGTTTTTCCCTGCTTTGAGACTACTCCAAGCAAAAAAAACTTGGTGGCTCTAAAAGTAACATGAAATAAAACCACCCACAACTGAGAGGAAGTCAAAGACGCTGCTCACAGTAAAAGCTGCAAAAATTTACCCCCCTTTCCTGCTCTGGGGAAGGATCTCTTTCCCTGCTTATGACCTGGGCAGAAGAAACTGTATGAATAATTTTGTCCCAGAATAGGAATGTACTCCATGGGGAGGGTTCTCACTCAGCAGTGAGCTGGTTCTCACTGCTTCAGCCACTGAAAGCTACGAGTCAAATTAAAAATTACCTGTTCTATTCCTCAGATTCATCAGTCCAGACTGATGGGGTGGGATTAGCACTTCTTATCACCATGTAAATAGAGATGGAGAAAAACTAATCCTGGAAAGAAAAGCAAACCCAGTCAAAACACAGTTTCAGACAAGACAGCCTAGAGAGCAGCAGTCACTTCAAGCTGAAAATGTCTACCACCATAAATTAGAAACATGCTCAGGTGTAACTGGTGAAAGCTCAGCAAAGCCTCCAGGAATGGGAGCTGGCCCATGTTCTCAAGCTCCTGGCTCTCTGTGCACCACCTGCTGCTGCAGAAGGCTGGGAAGGCCAGCTTGACCTCCCGTGTCCAAAAAGCTCCGTGGCCCAGCAGAGTGGAGAAGTGACCCTACTAGCGTGGGGCCACTGAGGATTGATCAGAGTCCTTCCAAAGTATGACAATTTACCTGGCATGCATGCTATGAAAACCAGCAAGTATGATCCATACTTCATCTATCCAATCTTGCAACTAAAAACCTCCTTTGAGATGAACATGATCACCTAAAGTCAGTGCAAGCCACAGTCACCCACCTGTGGATGGATTTAAGGCCTCCCACTAAGGTATGCGACTGACGGGACACACACGTCTCCTTTGTTTTTTTTCCAATTTAAACGGTTACTAATGAACACCCTGAACTCTTGACTATACCCATACCACAGTGCCCACCTCTCTGAAACCATCGCTGTTGAAATTAGTTTGGCTTCAGAGGAGCCTCATTCTCAGGAAGGATACGGATGCAACCAGACTGTCCACGACAGACAGTGATATCAACAGCAGTCAAATGCTGGGCTTCCAAATTTAACAAGCTTTTAATGCCCTTGAAGTGACCTCCCTGCTTTGAGCCAGTTCATGGCTGTTTCTCCTGTTACCATTAGTTCCCATGTCAGCTCAAGATACTCCAAAAAACTTGTTGCCACTACCAAGGATTACATATTTGCAAACTCTGGTGAACAACACAGATCCTGACCACTGATATGGTCAGAGTACTTTGAGAGGAGGTTTAGGTGAGTGACGTGATGACAACAGGCCACATTCCTGCTCACTGCAGCTAAATGAAATTACGTCAGTCCATTTGGTAAAAAAAATTGGCTCAGATAAAGTGTGATAGGGTGGTAAATGTAATATGGACGATACCTGCAAGAGGCTTGAACCTTCTGACAAAGTACAGGATTAACATATAAAATACGTAATGTGTTTCAGCGGTAAGTGATTCAGTAAAAATTGCAGTTGGGATGAAGTGGTCATTTTCAGTTTGGGACATGAATTTCCAGGGAAAATCTTACGCAACCCCCGATATCCCCAGTGCAGCTGCAGCTGCCAACAACACCTGCGTAACAAGTTTAAACAGAGTCAATCTCACTAGGCTTCTGTCATCGTATGCTGGTCAAGTTACACGCTTTTATTCTAGTTCAAAAGGAGTGTGTGATGTTATTTGTTACCCTGTTGAGCTTTCATAGAACTGAGGTGCTTATCTTAGTCACTGCTGCTCATTGGTCAGTGCTGTTCTATCAAGATCATGCAGTTGTTTCTCCTCTAGAGGAATGACCCATACAGAAATTTTGCTAACTAGTAATAATTGCAGAGATACAATGGTACAAAGAAAATTCTTTTTAAAGCAATGGGTTAAATTATAAAAAATGCTTGTGAATACACAGATTTATCAACATTTTTCAGGAAATGTTTTTTCTATAGGGGCTTAAGTATGCAAAAATTCAGCCAAACAAAAGGATTCTTCCCAAGCTTTTAGTGCAAAGCTTTCTGCAGAAACCTTCACACTGCCTTGTCCATAGGTCGTATGAAAACTGAAAACTCCCGGGAAGCCTGACAGGTTTTCTACCTTGTACACGTGGCCGCCCTCCCAGACAGCTTGAATAGCAGGAAGCTGAGGGAAGCTGTGGTCACTGAGAGAGACAACAGTCCAGTTATTGCTCACTGAGTCTAAACTGGGAAACAAAGCCCAGATTCTCCAGTCTCTAGCTGCCGCTACCACATCCCGCTGCCATACGGCTGATGTGAGCTGTAAGGGGCAGAGGAATGAGACTTCCCAGGTCAGGCCCAGTGGGACACCCCCAATGAATGTGAGAGGTGTCCTCAGTCAACACCAGACTTCAAGGCTGTAGCAGAATAAACGGCCGTAAGAGAACTCACAGGCTCAAACACACATGCTTCTTGCATGATGCAGCAGGATGGTGAGCTACAAAAAGTCTTAGTAGAAGACACCTAAGGACAAAATATTCTTAACTGGATTAAGCACTTCAGGACCACATTTAGCTAAGTGCTTTTTGTCTTGTTATGAGCCAGAGCTAAATATAGTAACCAGAATACTTAAGAATAGTTTCGTAAGGGTTGTATACACTCCTCAGCAAGATAAGGCACTTAGCACTACTGACAGCAGTATGTCTGTATGTTAAGAGTATTTAAAATAGCTCCAGACAGAATCGCTTTGACCTTAACTGTATTAACCAGAGGGATCAAAATTTATTTATTGCCTCCTGAAAATCCTCTCCTGCAACACTTGGAGAGAAGGATTCCTGAACTATATGGGCAGGTAAAGAGAGAGGACACTTGTCATGTTGCTAGCTAGCATCATTAGCATGCTGCTAGCACTATTTTTCACCCCCACCTGCAATAGGTGAGGATCAGCTTTCTTACAAAGAATTGCACATCCATCATTGCTTAATGCCCTCTGTGAAGTGAAAAGATTTTTTTCTTCCCTTGTACAGGGAGTCTGAAAAAACACTCATAGCATTTTATATTTTAGACATTTCAAATATCACAGTATTTGAAGTTGTTTCCAGGGTTACAGAAAGGGTAATGTAGTATGACAGCCTTAACAAGACAAATGGACTTCTCAGATACACAGCCAATAGTTAAAGCACTATTTCATGCTATCTGCAATACTCTGGCACTTTTTCAATTACTGAAGAGAGAATGGGAGAGGGTATTTTTAAAAAATTCTTTGTTTTGCAGAACTGTACGACTTCACGAGCTATCTAAAACTACAAACTTTTGACTAAAGAAAACATTTATTTATTGGCTTGCTGCAAATCATCAAAATATTAACATTACCTTAGGATAATTCTTAATGGAACATCACATTAGTAAGAATTATCCCCTGAAACCAACAGTTCCTATAAATGCTTCGTTATAGCTTTAATTTTAATTATTTGGTTATGTCACTGATGGCAAGGCAAAGATCACTCTACCAGTGTAATGCTGCACATTTCTTTGTGATTAGCAACAAATAAATGATCACTGGTCACCTAGAAATGGTCCCTGAACCCAGATAATTCGATTGCTTTTCCCAACTATATCAACTGCTCTAATTTAAAATATTCTCTACCCATAAAAACTTTGTTGTGCTTGTATTTAAATTTTAATAAAATTTTGCATTTGAGTAATGTACGGCAGTTAGAGAGTCTTCAAATCTATACTGTAGAAATTATTTTAATTATGGAAATGTGCTGTGCTAATAATTTCCACAGATTTTACATGCAACTAATTCAGCAGAGAGTCCTCAATTACAAGATGCATCACTTTGTGGCACAATGCAGTCATAAATAAGAGAGTTAATGCATTCTCCAGCAATACGATTTATATGTCAATATGCCAATGTTTCATTCTTCTTGAGGCAACAGGAGGGCATGACTGTAGTTGGCAGCTGAACAGCTGATTTAATTTTTAAAAGGCAGAATTTAACCTTTTCAGTGAAGTGCTACTATTCAATTATAAGATGCTAATGTAAATGACATTTGAAAAACCAAACAATGCCACTGAATCTTTATGGCAGTTTAGCAGAGAAGTGATCACTGCCTTTGTTCACGCACCAGACCACCGAAGCCCTGCCACCAGTCCCACACCACCCACCGCTGAGTACCCGGACACTCGCCCGCCACACAGAGCACGGAGGAAAGCCATGCGGCTCTCACTGCCCTCCGCTGCAAAGGTCTTTCTCTTACACTGAGCTGGCTCGATGACAAACTTACCCACCTTTGGGACAAATGCTTCTGGGCAGGCTTTGTCCCAGCGCCAGAGCAAGCAGGCAACAGCAGCGGTAGCTGCTCAGTATGGCCTCAGCATTACCCTCTGCCGGAGCACCCCATATGGCAGTCCCTCGCCACCACCGCATCACAGCCCAGCGTGAAATCATGACGCAGAAATGCGAAGTCTAAAACAGATGTGGCAAAGGAGTTGCATCTCTGCATTATTTGACCTACTAGCTCATTTTTTCCTGCTTGCATTGTACCCTCTCCTTTCCTTGCCATGCCTTGCCTTCTGTTGTTCTTCACTCTTTCCTGCTCTTCTTTCACTTATCCCCCTTACTTAACATCCACTGGTTTGCAATTCAGAGAATTGGATCTTTCTTGAATGTGGTTTCTCTCCATCCTGTTGTTTCTCATGTCATCTGCCTTCATCTTTCCATTGCTTTTTCTTCTCCACGTTCTTCACTTTCCTCTTCTCAGAAGAGAAAAAACTGTTATCATGATCTCAGTATTGACAATCAGTCAGCCATTTAACTGTGGGAACTCTCGGCTTGCCCAGGTCTGAGGCATGTGCGACTGCCAAATTCTGTTTAGGGACACGCTGCCTTAGGGATCATGCTGGTGGGGATCAGACGGGTGTCTTCCGCACAGTTGTCTCCCACACCACCCTTGTCCAGGTCCAGGAGCACTGGGTCCTGTCCTGCCTGAAAGCTCCTAATTCCAGTTTCAGACCCTTTGGAGGAACTGGGATCCCCCTCAGTTGAGCGGTAGAGCCGTGCAGCTCCATCCTTCACAGGAGCACCACCCTACATCTCCACTGCGGGATGGCTGAGGGAAATGGTCCAGTACAGCACACTCATCTGTGGCAGCTAACACACACCTTCACTCTTTGGGGGTGTCAAGGCAAGGTGATGTGCCATGACTGCACCTATATTTTCACACGGCATCTTTGTTTACTGGAATGTAGGTAATGGTGGTGAATCGGTGAGGGAACCAAATATTCTGTCGTCTTTTGTTAATCTGTCAGAAGTGGACTTTTTGTACTGCTATTGTACCTACTGCATCTCAATGCACTCACTTATCTACAGCATACCCTTCCCTGGTTTATTGAGCTCTAAATTCAGCTTGTTACCTGTGACAGATTTATGACTACATTCATTATAACAGCAACAGCTTCAGACAGAAGCTAAGAGGTGCCCAAAGAAAATGGATTATACAAAACAATTACACCATAAAAAAGGCTGTATCAGAACACTGTGATTCAGCATAGAAATGAAATGAAAGATACAGGGAGGAACAATGGTGGTCTGTCGGGTTTTTGTTTGTTTTTTTGGATGGTTTTGTTTTTTTTTTTAAACCAGGATATGCCATTTTCTGACAAAAGAAAGGGGGAAAAGGATTAAAAACTAACAGGCACTTGAAAATAAAAGACCATTACTGGAACATTTTGTTCTCTAGGATTTTTGTCAGATACTGGAGAAAATAGCTGGCCAGGTTTGTTCTGTTCCAGCAAATTACTGAACCTTGTAGGTACAAGATACAACATTGTAGCATATTATTTAAAATGTCTCCAGAGTTTCTGTAACAAGAAGGGCATGCATTTAATTAATTCCATCAATTTGTCTAATAGCCCCTTAAAACTCTCAAAACATGGCAAAAGGCAGAACTGCTGATTCACAACCTTAAGTAGTACAAAACTACACTTCAACTGGCACAAGTAGCATACGACAAAAATGCATATATGCATAAATGCAAATAATACTTCTTCTGCAGTCTTGGATGAATACCTGTGTTCATTTGTAGCCCTTCAGTTACTACAGGAAAGGTAAATAGTGTTGCAGTATGAAATGATGACATCTAACCTATTGCCCTGGCTTCAGCTGGGATAGAGTTAAATTTCTTCATAGTAGCTAGTACGGGGCTATGTTTTGGAGTTTTGCTGGAAACAGCAGTGATAATGTGGAGATGTTTTAGTTGTTGCTAAGTAGCACTTACACTGCTCAAGGACTTTTTCAGCTCCCCGTGCTCTGCCGGGTGCACAAGGAGCTGGGAGGGGACACAGCCGGGACAGCTGACCCCAACTGACCAACGGGATATTCCATACCATATGGCGCCATGCTCAGTATATAGAGCTGGGGGAAGAAGAAGGAAGGGGGGGACATGTTTGGAGAGATGGCATTTGTCTTCCCAAGTCACCATTATGTGTGATGGAGCCCTGCTTTTCTGGAGACGGCTGAGCACCTGCCTGCCCAGGGGAAGGAGTGAATTAATTCCTTATTTTGCTTTGCTTCTGCGCACAGTTTCTGCTTTACCTATTCAACTGTCTTTATCTCAAACCATGAGTTACCTCACTTTTACTCTTCTGATTCTCTCCCCCGTCCCACCAGGGGGGAGTGAGCGAGCGGCTACGTGGTCCTTGGTTGCTGACGGGGTCTAAACCACGACACCTATAAACAGTTCTTTAACACACCTGACTCAGTCATACATAGAGCCAAATAATCCTCAAATAATAACATAGTTTTCCCTCGTGTAGGCTGGGAGCAAAGGTAGTTGTCCATAGTTAATCCTTCAGCAGAAATTGAGATGCGTGTTTTCATGGGACTATTTCCAGGAAAGGCACATAGAGCCAAAGAGAAGGCAGCAGTATTGAAATCTAACAGTCAGAAGCCTTTTAAACAGAATGTTCTCCAAAATTTCCAGCAAATATGAATGCTCTTAAAGCTCTGCTTCTGCTTATGGCTGATCCTGACGGTGCGAATGTGTGTGTGTGGGTGGGTGGGCGCACAGACACACATATATAAACACATGTTTCACTTCAGAGCAATTTGCAAAAAAATACTGAGAGCTATTTCTACCAAGAAAAGCAGTGGTGACATCCTGCACCGCTCACCTCCTGATGTTGGAAGTTAAGTAACCATTCCTGCCGGGTACATGCAATGGGAAGGTGAGCGGAGCTCCCTCTCTCATGCCTCAGGCCACTTTCTATCATATTGACTTTTCTGGCAAATCACGAAGGATGGGAGTGTGTGTGGGAAGGTTAACACAATATGTTTCAGCAATGAAAAGAGTGGCTCAACAAGCTAAAAAAACCCAATGACATTAATTCTGCAGCTTAAACAATACGGACAACACCTGACCCTAAATCTACTGCTGAAATTCTGGCTAATTTCAGGGTTTTCTTCGGAGTAGTTTCAACACTATCTGAACAAACCTGCTAGGAACATTTTTAAAAGAAACCAACACCCTCTGCTAACTCGACAGTGTTGGCTTCTGCACCTACTGCGGAACTGCCTATAAAGCGGGTGCTGAGCACCCTGACGCCTTGTGCTCCGTTTTCAGGGATCACCAGCTGGAGCTTCTCCCTGGGAGGTGCTGTGTGTTACTCCCACCAGGAGGACATAGCTTGCATCAACTGTATTTATGGCATTAAGTGAGGTCATTGGGTTCTTTTTCGGTTTCAGATTTTGTTTTGGCAACTGTGTAGATACTAGGACAAACACGTCAAAGCTGTCTTTTTGGATGTGTTACCCTGAAATCCCTCTTGTAATTCCTATTCTCTTCTATTTACTACAAGTGAAACTCATCCCAGGCAGACAGCTACACAAAGGCTTTGTGTCATTAAACTACCTACTTTTATGCCTTGTGCTCACCCTGTGCACAAATAAGTGTAATCATCAGACAACAAAGAAAATCAGCTAATTAAGCTAAATACCTTCTCCTCTACTTTTCTCAGCCAGATACCACTCCCAGCAACTACCAGTTCATTGAAAGAGGCAATAGTAGCATTCATGTCCGTAGCTGTTCTCTTTTTCTCCTTTTTCTCCTCAAACAATGCATTTTTTGCTTTGTTTCTTCTTTGTCTTTCTCAGTCTTGTACATTTGAGATGCTTGAGGATGGTACAGATGAGGAGACGAGCACTTGTGCTTTGTGTTTCCTTATGCTGGAGGTTGAATTCATAAGGCCTGAGGGCTGCTTGCCTTGCACACTAAAAGCAGGGGCCTTGAAATGGGCGAGGAGTGGGCCCTAGGTGGTTCCAGGACGACGTTTCCAAAGTGCTCAGCTCTGGTGAGAAGAAGAATGCTGTGTGTGACTTGGCTTCAAAGTCCACCTGCTCACAGGTTGCAGGACCAGCAGATGGTGGGAGCTATTTGTGGACTGGAGGATTTTCTTTCAAACTCAAACATCTTCCGTCTATGGACAGTACTCCCTGGCCATTGCCCTAAAAATATGTCTCAACTCACTTCAAAGCCCAAGAGCAACCACAGTCGATCTTGCAGTCAGGATGTGCCTGTGAAAGTGATGTACGCTCCTATCACCCGTGAAAGCAAGAGGAGCCTGCCAACTCCCTAGCCCATTTAATGAAAGGGGCCTGATAGTATCAGGACTCTTCCACTCCATGACCAGATGTTTAGCATAGTTGATTCACACCCGCACAGATAGGTCTGCCCCTTTCTGGCACGCACAGCCTGACTGTATGCGGCACAGATCAGAGCCTCCTGGAAGCACACGGCTTGCTACACCTGCGCTGCCCTGCCCACACTCAGTGCTACGCCCCTGGATCCCCCCTCCAAGAAAGGGCAACTCAGCTGCTCCTCCGCTGCTGTTGGGCAACACACGGAAGGCAGCTGGGTGCTGTACAGAGCGTTCGCAGATAGCCGGCTATCCTTGGCTCTGTCATTTCTGCACTTCCTTAGATCTGCTTGGTCCTCTACATGATCTGGGGAGCCCTTTGGCTGGTAAAGTGGGAGGTCTGGGAAATCTGGTTCTTGTTCAGTGTCCTTTGATTTCTGCTGAACAATGTGTACTTTCTGATGCTCTGCAAGCAGTTTGCTGCCATCCTTGCTCTCCTCTAATGTTTTTTACATCAAGAAGCCTCAACGCACTCCATAAACACAGTTGTATCCTAGTTGTACAAGTGAGGAAACAGGGGCACACATTTTACTTCTCTCTTTTTATGAGTGGCCCAGTTTTGGGAAGCTGAATTTTAAACAGTTACAGCCTAATTTTCAGTAATGTTGAAACCCAGCATAAGCACCTACAAATAATGCACATTTTGGAAAAGCTCGACCTAAATCATTGACCCAAGGTCACACAGCAGAGTTAAGAAGTGAATCCAGATGTCCTGATGATTAGCTCTGTCTACTGGCACTCAGTCAAGTCTTCCATCCTAAAATAAGCTTCCTGAAGCATCAGACTATAGTCTTAGAACTCCCTTAAATACGCAGCACTGGTAAGAACAGATTTTCAAATGAAGGAGGGGGCAAAAAACCCAGTTCATTATTTTTTCCTCAGGTGATCACTGACTGACCAATGAAAGGGCAGCTCAGCGTCATTTGATCTCGAACTTCTTCCTGTAAATAAAAAAAAGGAAGACTCTTCTCCCTTTTCAAACAACACGAAGAAAAAATGTTCTGCATCAGTAATCCTAGACCTGAGTAATTTAATCTGCTCTCTGTTGCAATCTGTTTCCCATGTGTATCACCAGCCTGGAATTTCTGGAACTCAATACATAAGGAAGCTATTCAAAAAAAGGAAATACTACGACAAAAGGATTAGAGATAGTTCTGAACCAGACTGAAAGCCTCCCTATACCAGAGGAGAATTCAGCTCCTGATTCAGAGTTCAACTTCTTGACTTCAGCCCAAATCTCAAACCCAAAGGCTGCCAAAATGGTGGAATTTCCCAGAACCAGCCCGCCTCTCACTTCTCACACAGAGACAGAAGAAATGAGAAAACAGGTTGAGGAGACCTGCAGTGGTATTACAGCAGAAGTGGAACAGCACTAGATGTCTGAACAGTAAAACTGCCCTATAGAATAGACTCTTTAGTTGGAAGGGACCTACAACGATCATCTAGTCCAACTGCCAGACCACTTCAGGGATGATCAAAAGTTAAAGCATGTTATTAAAGGCATTGTCCCAATGCCTCTTAAACACTGACAGGCTCGGGGCATTGACCACCTCTCCAGGAAGCCTGTTCCAGTGTTTGACCACCCTCTCAGTAAAGAACTGCTTCCTAATGTCCAGTCTATGTAAAAGACCTGTGAGAAAATTATAGAGAGCTTTAGTAGTTAAAATTCAAAGTCTCCCATGCACGCTTACTTAGAGTTTTAGCTACTTATACATTGAATGAATATCAAAGGATTCACTGCAGCTGAGGTAACTGACCTCATTCAATCTTTGGCTTCATGCATCCAAGTTCAAGCATAAGAAATTTCTTTACCCTCTTGGTGTGTTTAATTTTGGAGCATTCCAGGTACAATGTGCACATAAGTCAAAAGGAATTTAAACAAAGCCCTTACATTTCAAAATTTGTCTTATCCTCATTTGGCTCTGAGAATTTCAGCTGCTTTCCTTAAATGATCTGCTCACATCTGCTCTCCAGCTGAGCCGTGTTCATGCCCCACTGACCTTACCGCTGCCATCTCTGTAATCTTGCAGCTGAGAATAACCAGCAATGCACCCAGTCCCTGTAAGCATCAAGAGCCTTTCAAGAAAGAGGAGGTAGAAAAGAACCAGCCTTTATATAACAGGGAAAAGAAGGATTTCAGAGAAAAACCATTGTTTGACTAAGCTGAGTAATGGGAGCCGGGCGCCTGAAGTGCCCCGGCCCAGCTCCCTCGGGCAATAGGAACCAGAGGCGTCAGCATCTTGCAGGATTATAGTCTACAACGGCAGCTGGCAGATATTTTTCTAATAGAGAGCACAGCAGCATCGTTCACACTCATTTGATTCTATTTGCTGCTGTTCCTATTCAAACCCGGCTAATCCGATCAAGTTATTTCTTGGCCTGTGCCTTAAAGCTGAATAAGTAAACACCTTTCATAAGGCCTGAGCCCACTTGTTTCAAGTGTATGATTAAGGGCTGGACTTGAGCATTATTGTGAGAAAACTCATCTCATTACTCAGAATTTCCAAAATCACTCACAGTTGTCTTGAAGTGCACTTTTCCATTCAGTGTTTTACTTCCTGCATTACAAATCTAGAATACGGTTGCAAAGGATCCCAAAACCAAATATACATTTGTGTCTCAGCTGCCCTAAAGAACAGCTCTTTGAGCTGAGAATAGCTCATAACGGCACCAGTTAGACACTACGATGCAAAGTATTTTCTACGGCTACCAAATCTTCTCTGCAGATGTCTCTTCTTGTTTACTGTGAAGAAGACAGATAATAAATATAGTCAGCAAACGTATTTTGGACAAAGTCATGCTCATTTGTAGTATTTGCGTTAAGTAACACTAGAAGACTTATGCACCAGAAAAGACGTTGATCCAAGTGTAATTCCATTGCTGTTACACCAAGGCTGGATTCGAACTACTGAAGCTTACAAATTTTTTTTTAGGAAGAACTGCTGCCACTTATGTTACTGGTATTGTTAATAATTCAACCAGTTTTCTTTCCTTCTTTAAAACACACCCCCCCACCCACTTCTCTTTCTCTTCTCTGAGGCACTTTTAACTTCACATCCAATGTTCTCCTTTGCACTATCTTGCCCACCTCACTTCTCAACTAGCTCCCCAGAAGATGGTTATTTGTTTTGAAAGCTTCAGGTATAAAAGAATATTTAAACAATTAATTGCAATCATGTTCATCATTCTGCATGATACCACTGATATGCACTAGAAAAATGAGAAATCAAAACTCTCCTTCAGAAAGAAGAACAGAGAAGATAAACATCCACAGATATCTCTCTCTCATTACTTTGTTATCTTTTTTAGACTGCAAATATGTCAGTCACTGGAACGCTTTCATACTAGGTCATTATTGTTACACATATTATGCACAAAGACCCAAGGCCTCATTCTGTCGTAGATAAGATATTCACGCACATCCTTTTTTTCCCTTGCAGTTTATTTGCATGGCTGGATGGATAATCAGCCATAATAACAAAATATGACTCAGCACAACTGAATGTCTACTTCGCTTTGGGGATTCTCTTGGAGGTTTTTTTTTCTTAACTATTTAAGACCTGAAAATATGTGTCCCTTCCAGATAATGTTCATATGAAAAAGATCTGAGTAAACACAGAGACTCAGGGGAAAGGGAACGGCTCAAACAGCAACGTTTCTGCTATCATGCCCTCACAGAGGCTCTGTCCATCTCTCTTGAAGGATAATTATCCTCTACGAAGTAGTTAATGGCAGCAATGAAGGATCATGCCATCCTGCCGAGCAATCCTGGATGTATGGATGTGGCTGACAAGGACAGCAGATCTGTACCTAGAGGTATCTGTGGTCGCTGGTTTTTGAGTAAGAGACTGGGCCAGCTGAAAACGCTGCAGTGTGAGATCGCATCTCACCTGGGACAGAGTGGAAAGAGCATTGAGAAGCTTGGGCCTTGATTTAGCCAGATCCATTGGCACATGCCTCATTTCTCAAACATCTGTGTAATTCTTGGGTGAAAACAACGGGATTTATTTGTGCTTTCCAGAATTAGGATAAACATTAATTTATTACCTAGAGCTTTCCTGACCAAAGCACCTCAAACAGTAATCCATATACCAAAAATGTCCATACTGTATTTAAAACAAAAAAATTATGCTGGCCGAGAAAATACACATTAAAACCAGCTGATGGAAAGAATCATACTGTAATGTGCATGCATAAAAACCACACGGGTAAAAAGGGAGCTTGTTTCTGTGATAATCTGACTACGTAATACCGCCGAGGCCAGCAATATCCCTGACAAACATCTACGCAGTAGCATGAAGCCAGCAGCAGAAGTTAAAAATGTCCATGACCTTTAGCTGGCAGTCCCACTTTCCTCAGAATTTCACACCGTGTTCGAGAGGCAAATATCATCTGTTCTCCCAACCTCCTTCCTTCACGCACTGCTTTTGTGCATGTCTCCTAAAAATTACAAGCAAACTATACAATAGTTTAGCCAAAACTGAAGCAGGGAGAACATTCAGTTAGGCAGACAGAAAAGCTAACTTCCTGCTTCCTTTTCTTCCTCCCATCAGCCCTTCTGCAAAAGATGAGTAGTAAAATTCCTATCCCCTGAAATTACTATTACACCCATCCTGATTTAACATTAAAGTTTCTTCCAATTTAATTCAATTTTGTTTTCAACAAGTGAGAAGTGCAAAACAAACAAGAAATTAAAGCCTTGTTCTTAATTATTGCTTATGTATAGCCAGTGCTTCAAAGAGCCAGTGGAGTTATTGCATAGCAATTGCACGACAGGGGCACAGGGCACCTAGTCCTGGCTCAACTCCCAGCCAAGGACTACGCTCACCACCAAAGCTTGGCATTGGATGGGCAGGTGCAAAACCGAGGCAGAGGATGGTCATTTTGGTGCTCAGGCTGTTGTCATCCTACTGAACCCAAAATTAATTCCTGTGCCATGATCACGTTGCAGTGGCAAAATCTGCAGCTTTGTGCTCATCCTGTGGACAAATGCTGCATGTTGCAAACCAGGATGAAGCTGGCCGTGCTTATTAGCGTTAAGCATGTTTCGCTCCCTTCAGAGTGAGCCCCTGGTTATGATCATTGCTGTCACAAAAAGTAATCCAAAGTACCTAAGCTGCTTTCTTCTATGCTAAAGTTTAAATGAATAAGAAATCAAGTACAGTACCACAAAATGCTTCTCTTCAGCCTCAGAAGCTTGTTTACCATTGCCACAGTAGCTGAATTGCTGAATGAAATATTTACATCTATTCATGCAATCAAACTCATTTTCCTTAGGAAATAACTGATTAGGTATCTCACATCTGTTCCTGACAATGATTTAAGCCTGTGCTGATCCATATCTAGATCTGACATGAATGTTAATGTTTCAGAAACAGTCGTCCTTAATAGGAGGGTGACAACAGGCTGTCCGGGTCTGGTGGCAATTGACTGCAATTGGGAAGTTCTGTATCTACAGGTGAAGGATGACATAATCAGCCCACAATTTTCTTTAACCTTATGACCCAGGGCTTAGGAAGCCTGGCAGGAGACAGAAGTTAGAGTAGAGCTTGACGTGGAATTATCTTGAGAATTATATTCCTATCCCTGTCAAAAGTTTTTAATATCTCGCAGATGTTTGCTTCCTCTATGCAGAACAGCAATCCTGCTCTACCAGACTCCAGCACTGCATGTCATCCTTTCAGCAACATTTCCCCATCAGGGTGCTTTGATTGAAGATGCTGCAAGTGTTGCAAGGCTGGGAGGAAAATCAGCTGCTAGTAAAGCTGATTGAGATGATTCCCTGATGAAACACTATGTTCATGTCAGGAAAGACACAAAAATAAATTCCACATTTTTGCTCAAAAACCAGCTGTTTTATGGGTAAACAGTCAATGCCAATCTACTGTTAGAAACAGAGAGAGAAATCTAATGTTTAGTTAATCTGATTTAATTCATCCAGCAATCCTCTTTTCCACAGGAAACAAGAACTTACAAAAAAGGAGGAAAAAACATGTATTTATTGCAATGGCTCCAAACTCTGTACTCTTCTTTACTGCACAGAGCAAGGGAGAAATCTTTGTCCCCCTCGGGTCAACTGCAAAGCTCTTCAAAGTTGCAACGTTGTGTTAAAGATGCCAGTGACAAAGGAGATGATCCATATTACTGCTCCTTCTGGTATGGTGCATCTGTCGAGATAACAGTGCTTTTTAAATTCTGACAAGAGCAACTGAGAAGAAAACTTTGGCAACACCTGTAATCACTACAAATTTTACTTGAAGGTCAAAGAACCAAATAAAAACAACTGAAGAAAATGAACATTTGCCTGCAAATGACCTTGTAGAGCTGGAAATAAAACATAAATGAAGTCTATATAAGTTATAAGTGTCTGAAGAGTAATCTCTGGAACAGTCAGGAATGCCTCATAAAAGTAGATTTCAAACACAATCCAAAGAAGATTAAACTGACAATTCATCTCTCTTAGGACTTCTATACATCATAAATAGGCATTATGCCTTCTATGTAAAGCAGCTCATTATCTGATTTATGCACTGATATCTCTTCTTATTCAAACAATTCAAACCGGACTATATTAGAAAATCCCAGAATAGTTTCCTTGGCACTGCAGCTTTTGAAATAAGATGATGATTTATATTTATAAAATCTTACTTACCGTGCAATCAAATTCATGTTAATATAATACACTCTCTCTAAGGACAATTTTAAAGAAAGATGCTATTCCAGCTGGATCACTTATTAATATTCATATGCTTTCCTTAAAAAAAAAAAAATCAAAACACAGAGTTATTCTTTGCGTTAGTCTTCTTTCCATCCCTCAAGAAAAACCAGATATTCTGCTCTAGTCACAACAGCCTACTACCAACAAACTAATCAGTCTAACATTCTACATCTTGATAGCTCTACTAGCTGCCTTTTTATATGCCCAAGATAAGGACATCAGCTCAAGATTCAAAACGTGTGCCCTCACAAGACAAAGTTCTGATTCAGCCTCATTTCTTGTTTCCAAAAGATTTAGTGGCAATTTGAGTCCATTGCATTTATTCTTCTCCCATTTTAGGCAACGGGTCTTTGCCCTTTCCAGGCAGTATACTGGGACTACTACAGAATCATATACACTCTTCTACCCTAACAACCTTCTTCTCAGACTCTTTACTTCCAAATTCTGAATTATTTCCAGAAAGTAAAAAACCAGAGTTGTAGACAATTTCCCACGTACTAAAATTTTCAGCAAGGGTTCCTGAGTTGTGCAAACTTCCCTAAATAACGGACTTCTTTTCCAGGCCCGACGAGACACAGATACCAGGAGGTCTTGTGGTTGAAGAGCCAAGTCCCAAGAGATGTGAAGATGCCCCAGATAAGAAAGTGATTTAGCTTCACAGAAGTCCATGCTCCAGCAGAATGAACAATGAGAACCGCCGGTCCCAGGACAGGCACCCAAGGGCCAATGTATACTCCCTCTGCAATTACACAGCTCCACATCACCACTGCTATGTGGGAGGCTAACCCCAGAGCTTATGATGGAAAGAAAATAAAGTAACTCACTTTTTCTGTGTTGACACATTGTCTCCACTAATGACAAGCCTCAGCCCTCTGCAATACGCAAGATTAAACAGCAAATGTAGGTGTTAAGATTAGCACAAAGAGTTTGTTTTATTAATACTTCCTACTATGCCCCTTCCATTAAAAGCCTGCCCCAAAGTGAAGCCATTCCAATTATTCTATTTGAGAGAAAAAGCAAACTGTTGATATTAATCTTTAATATATACATCAGTAGCGGAGTCAACCAAAGTCCCACATTTTTACTGCACATGACTCACTCAACACACACACTTAATAAAATGTGATTGGAAACAGCTTGATCAGAGTGAATATTTTTAGTTTACTGTAAATCATGCCAGTGTACATTGCACTCAGAGACAGGACAAACAGGTTTATGGCCAAACTTCCTCAGCAAGGGGTGTAACCCTCCCCAGCTATTACAGCCTCTCTAATTGCTGTGTTTGCTGTGACAAGCCAACAGTGGACCAAACACACAGCACCCTCCTCTGTACATAAAAATATATTTGCAGTTTGTACCATTGAGCCTGAAACAGCCTAAACCCAAGGGCTGACTCCCATGGACATTTATTTTTCTCTTTGGGTGATACTCTGGGAGAGGTCCTCGCTGCACAGAAGTTGATGGAAGTTCAACCTTTGCCTTGATTACGGTCAGGGGTTCATTTCACCCCCTTCAGACAAAGCCTGTGCATTTACTTGAAAATCTTCCTATAATGCTGCCGTGTCTACGCAGAAGAATGGCAATGGGAGCTATTATCAGCTCATCTATTGTTCATTTATTTCTCAGAAAAATTGTTTATTTGATATGTTGCTGATGGTCAAAACTTTATTGTCCTGAAGCAATGAGCCACGCTGTGCTGTGAGTTAAAACAAGATTAAAGTAGGCTGAGCCCAGAAGAGAACAAACAAACCTTATTAATTTCATTTAAGCATGTGTATATGCGTGTGTTTGTGGGCTGAACAGATGAAGCAAGAGAGGAGATTAGCATTTTTATGGATATGATTCCTGACATTGCTACATACTTGAAAATCCTTTCTAAGCTTGGGCAGTTTGTAAACAAGAATAAACACACCTACAAATATCTTTGCTTTTATCTATTAGTCAATCAATTAATCAACCTGCCTATAGCTGCCATTCAACAAAGCACCTCACATTGACTTATAGACCACCTATGGGTGAGGGGAACAAAAACCATGGGGAGACAGAGGTCCAGCGTAAGGGACTGCTGAGCTGTGACACTGCCATTGGGAACAGAGGGGCTGGCCCAAATCCCTGCCCAGAGCCAGGGCGCAGAGAGCAGCGCAGGTGACAACTGCAGGTCCAACACGGGCACTGGCCAAGCCCAGGGTACTCAGTGCAAAACCCCACACATTTCTATTTCATGCAACAGGTCCCTGAGAAGCAGCCCCGGAGGACTGAGGTCCCCGAAGCTGATGGAGGGTGACATGCAGGGTGGCATAGTCCTCCACGCCATGTGAGCAGTGGTGTGGGGAAGACGAAGCCCTTTGCTCTCCCTGTCTGCTCAGGACCCCTGGCTGTTAGAGACCCAGCGGGAGGGTGGCATAGCTGTCCCCAGTCCATCTGCTCCGCAAAAGGCAGGCAGCACTAGTGTTCAAGGCAGTTAGCCAGTGTCACCTCTTCAATCATACCCAGAGCGTGTACATCACAAGCAAACCATCCTATGCTCATCTTCCACCACCACCAACAAGAGGCTGTTTCCAACTCTCCTGGGTGTGCTTGTGTGTGCTTGTGTGTGTGCGCCAGCCCTCCAAGTTAGAGCTCCAATGTCCTCCTCTGCCTCCCTCTCCTCCTCCTAAGGAAAGATATATTTTAGTGTTCTCTGTGACAATGTTTAGTGAGCCTTTTGGTTACCATAGTTTTATGCACTAAAGAAATGTCGACAAATTAATCAATTATACAATTGCGTTTGCCTAAGAATACAAGTCAGTCAGATGATTCAATGCATTTCAACAGCTCCATGGAGTTTGGTTAACACACTTCCTCTTCTACCATCTCAGTATTATCCTCATCTGCACTGTCATCTTTCCATATTTCAATTTCTCTTTACAGGCAGCTTATCAGGTACGTGATCTCTGCTTCAGGCTAAGTCAAGCTGTTTTTCTTCTTGCTTGCCTGCTTGTTCTCTGTCATTCTTTTTCTTTCCTCCTCTCTTTCTTGTAATAAAATGTATATTATACATTCAACTTTCCTATAACAACCTCTTACTACTTCACAACCTCTCTTCAACTGTCCAAGATGCACCAGGAACCCCAAACACGTCCTCACATCCTACAATAAACTTATGATACACATCAGAAGCACAGAAGATTTAACTGTGTTGTGACACAGAGAAGAGCAGGTGAAGATCACTGCCAGTACCACATGTCCTTGTATCCACACAAAGTTCATTAAACAGTGCTAGCAACAGAACCCAGAAAACATACCATGAAGTACAATATGGTTACTGGCAACACAACCCGAAGGAAAAATGCCTCTCTGGCCCAAAATCTGATGAACGGGTTAAACCAGGGTGCACGCCAGAAAAAAACGCAGGCAATTGTGCCCGTCTAATGCTACAAGAAACCTCTGCACTGCACACTTTCAGTGTCTAGTGCTTGAGAGGAAGGCAAGCATGGGGAAAAAGAAGATTCAAATCTGCAGCAATAGGAAAAATTCATTCTTGCCTTGGCTCCCATTCTTGGGAGAAGCCTTGATGCATGGGATTAATAGTGCAAAAAAAACCAGGTGCATTCTCCTTTCAACGCTATGTTAAAAATACGACTGTACTGAAGGCCAAAGGACTAACTCTGCAAACTTAATTTCCTATCTCCAGGAACTCTCTAATTTAATTGTATAATCTCTTTCATAAGATTATCAAGATCTATCTCAAAACTACCCTAATTGAAAGACTATTACACAACTTCAATCCTTAGGTAGCTAGAAGCTTTCTTCTTATTTCCCATCCAAATTGATTCATGACCAACTTAGACAATCTGATCTTGTGCGGATGCTGTTTTTTGACTTAGTTTCTGCCTTCTTGCTGTTTAGCCCCAACGCTGTGTAAAAAGACCTACTGTAGCCTGTCCCTTCATTTGTTCAACTGTCCAGAGCTAAACAAATTATGCTCTTTAACCTCACTTCATAAAATAGACAGTCCATTTGCATAAACACTTCTCTAGCCCTCCTACTGTTGTAATTTAACATTTTCCTGACTGGGGTGTCTGGAGCTATGCGAAATCCCAATGGGCTACTCCATGAGCAACAGAAAGCTCTTGTACCAATGCTCTGCATGATCATTTTTACAGTGGTAATATCACAGTTCCTTGATTTTCTGATACTATTTTCCTCGGATATCCAAGGATGTCATCAGTCTCCTTCACAGCTGTATCTCACTGCTTGCTTGCAGGTATCTCCTGATCAGCCAGTGCATCCACATCTCTCCCTTCTGTCACAGACAGCTGACGAGGTCCTGTTTCACACTGGAAATTCTTGTTACTGGTCTCCATGCTTAAAACTTTGCATGACTTTGCACTCAGCACTATTAAATGTCATTTTATTTCTATCACTCAAATCAACAGAGTCATCTGAATTCCTTTCATATGATAATATGCTCCCCCTCCATATTGACCATACCTCCCAACTCTGTGTCATCCCGCACAGCTCCTGGGCACACACCCAAATCCTACCCACAGGTCAGAGCAGCTCCATTCAACAGGCGCAAGCCTCATCCCAAGGGAGCAACGGCACTAATCTCTCTCCATCCTGATGACTTTCTTTGAGTACCTCTCTCCATTCAGACAACTTTACTTGCACGCAACTGTTGTATCTTTTCCTTAGCCTGCTCCTTTTCCACCTTTCAATTCTTGTATCGAACTACCATCTTCATTTTAAGCAATAATGTCCTGTGGGGCATGGTGTGAAGTGCTTGGCTTTAGATAAATTACATTCCTGCCTTACCCCACCTAAATAATCTGTTATACAAAAAAAGATGTTAGATTAGTCCAGCACAATCCATCTTCGATAAAATCTTGTTGTAATTTAGCCTGCTTCCTCATTATTTCCATGTCTAATTATGCTTTCCTACAAAATACGTCATGAGACACTGCGTAACTGCATTCAAATCAGCAGGCCTATAGTTCCCTGCATCGCTTTTTTATTTTTTGACTGTATAGGGACTTCGTGTACAGGACACAAATGCTTCCCCTCTTCTGCAGCTGAAGAGCCATGGGACAGCCTTGCTGCAAGCCGTGCAGGCCTTGTGCCACTGCTTTCAGTACTCCAGCAGTGGGGTTAGGGGCACTTCTCTGTTTGTCTCACTAAGATATTTAAATTTTGCTTGTTTTCTTTCCTTTTTTCTAACTTTGCTATGAATTGCTTTCAGTCCTCTGCAGATTTGTTAGTAATGACACTCTGTTCCAGATTCTGCAGAAGGTTCTGCTTTCATGAGAAAGTTGTGTCATTATTTAGAGACATCAGTTCTCCTTTCAGTTTAGGCACAGCCAATTTCAGTTCTGTGTAAATTGACTAAGTGTGGGTTTTGGTTGAGCCCAAATAAGTTCATTTGAACCCAAATAAGTTCATTCAAACCAAAATAAGTTCATTCAAACCCAAGTAAGAATGTCCTTACAGCAGGTCACATCAGGTTAATCAAATCACTTTAAAAACAGACTTAAACTAAATTGGTGTAATCTCCCCATGTAGACACAGCCAAAGCCAATAATGGAATATGAAGTAGGTCAAAGTCTGTCATTAATGGAACACACCTCTGCGGTTTGACTGAATCTGCTGCTTCTGGGGCTGAGCAGATGTGCAGCCAGCAAGCCCAGCTGTGTACGGAGCACTTGTCAAGGCCTCGCCACCACCTTGGCCTCATGTGGTACTGGGGCTCAAGTGGGACTGGAGTAATAATAAAGAGCCTTTCAGAGGGCTTCTGCACAGCGGCACTGCTCGTTCGGCACATGGGCTCGTGCGTGCACCAAAAGCAGGGGAGAAATACAGAAAAAAGAGAAATGGCCTCAGCCTGGGCAGCAGAATGGAACAGCCATGGCAGGGCTGCCGCCAGGCGAGCCCCACCGCTGCAGCTGTGCCGACGGGCAGAGTCGCTATTGCAGTGGGACGACGTGGGGCACATCAAGCAAAGCGTGACTTTTGGTGAGCAAAGGTTGCCATGAAAGAAGGGTGTCATCCATATGGTAACAAATACAGTTTTTGTACCTGCCTGACTGACTTAACTGAAGTTTGGAACTAAAATGATACAGAGGTGTATAATTTTAACAATACAAGCAAAGACTGGTCCATACTATTTTGGTTTTTATAGGTTATTATTTTGGTTAAAGCCATATTATTCCACTAGAATCCATAACTGTTCCAGCACAAGCCTGGATTCAGTTGCTCTGGTACAGGCGTGTAGCTTATTCCCCCAGCCTTGAAGGGATGAGCTATGTTGGCATCGAAACTGTTATATCATTACATGTGAATCTTGGGAGGTTGTGTAATTTAAGGCAAAACAATGCAACTTCTGTGCATAGACAAGCCCTAGCTCCAAAATGTAAAGACATCCTACCATTTTTTTGATACTAATAATGAGCAGAAATTGGATTCGATACCAGTACCTCTGAATGTAATGCTGCTTCCAACACCATGAGACTTTAATTATGAACTACTCATTTGCTAATTTTAATCTTTAACCCTGAGCTATTTTTGAGCACTTCATATATGTCTTAAACCAGCAAAATCATTTAATACAGACATAGTCTGAGTGCCTAAAAACCAGGAACCATCACATACCTTACTGCCAAATTTCACTGAAGTTTGTAGTTTATAAAAAAAAAATTCAAACCAATTTTACTTTTTCCTCTAGCTCAAATAACCCTAATCCACAGCTCTAATGCACAGAATAAATGCGCAGTAAGCAACTGCTCCTAAAGCCATTTGCATTTTTCCTGTCACATCTTCCAGCAAAATTCTAAAGATTCAGTAGCAAACTTGTTTAGCCCAAGAGATACAGATGTCCCCCTTCCACACAAACTTCCAGGTTTGGCTTAGCTCCTGAGCCTCCTCTCCTCATTAGCGCTCGCTGCGTTTGTCAGGACTCCGTCGGCGACAGAGCCCCGAGTGCTGTCCTTATGGCGCTCAGTGCCTCTGCGACGCATCGCTGACACTCACGTTTACTCTGATTAGCACATTACAGGAAAATTAGCTTTTTTTAGACACAGTTTCTAGACAACCAAAAATCCAAATGTATTCTCCTGACCGGGTAATTACAGAGAGGTGTTGCAGCCTAGGAAGTTTATAAAAATTACGCTTCCCAAGCAAAACAGCACATGCTGTAGGTTGTTCAGTACCGGGGGTTCGCACTGCATGCTGCTGAAACGATCTGCTGCTTCGGGCAACGTTCTTGGGACCTATGAGGACCTTAAAGCCTATCTATCAAAACCACGAAGAGCTAGCTGTCTCTTTAAGGCAAATTTCCATTTCCAGAGCTAGGGATTAGCAAGCAGCGATCCAGCAAAGTAAGGACAGGGGACCACCGTCATTCTTCCGAAAAATGAAGCTGCTCCTGACATTTTCCTGCCTACACACCAAAACGTCTCATCCCATTAGTTAAATCGGCATTGCCGCTTTCACTGCACGTGACAAAATAAACTCAGGCTAATAAATAACCCTGCCCTCCCAGGTTATACTGCACCCTCGCAGGCGGGGAGAGCACGGGACATTTTAACAGCTCTGATTTCAGGTACTTTATCTCCAGGGCTACTCCCCTGCTGAGGAAGACAACTTCACCCAAGCTAGTTGGCGCTTAGGTGCCGGTTCTGCCCTCAAAAAGAGAGACCGCAGTGCACAACTTCTCCAAAACCCACTCAGGAGGGACCTGCTCTGCGGATGGCTCGGGAGCCGCCTGCCTTTTGGGGACTGTGGCATCGTACAAAGGACAAGTGCTCTCTAAAGTACATATGACACCTCATTTATGAATCATGCCAGGCTCAGCTTTGAAGTGCGCTTCCAGCGCAAGCTACCCAGAGCAATCAGTTTGCAGTTTCTGCCATTAAGGAGCAAGGCTTGGAGTTATCGTTTCACAGCTGAAACATGTGGGGGACTTTAAAGCCTTCATAGTTCCCCGCTTATAACATAAACAGTCCGTAAAATCAAATTACACGATAACCCTGGTGGGAGGAGTAACTTTTCAACCTGAATTTTAGATGCTATATTTAGGTGCAGGACTCGGTTTCAGAGGTTTTTTCCCACCGTGTTTTCAGACAAACGCATTCCCAGAACGACAGAACTTCAAGACAGAAGGAGAAAACTGCGATCGGGCCCGCGTCAACCTCCACAAGATGGGTCTCCGCCCACCCGAACACCCCTCAGCTCTCGGCTCTGCTCAGTCCCCGCGGCTGTTCCCGAGCCGGGGGGGGGGAAGGTGCTCCCTGGCCGTCAGGATGCAGCCGCGCTCCCGTATCGCGCATCCCGCATCCCCCCCGGCACGCATCACCGGGGGACCCCCCCCGCCCCGCCGCGCCCCTGCAACGGAAACCCACCGACACGTCCCGTCCCCGTCCTGCCCATGCACGGATTTTTTTGGAGGGATGGGAATCAGACGACTTAAGTTGCGGCTCTAAATTTTCCTTTCCGAAACTTAGGTGGGACCGTCCTGGAAGTGCGAGACCAGGGCAGGGGGAAGCCGCGGCTGCCCCGCAGCGGGGGCTCCTCCGGGGCGCACGGCAGCCCTCCCCGCGTGGGCTCCGAGCGGGGCGCCCCCTCCCGCCCCCCCGCGCCCCGCGGCCCCGCCGCCGGGCGGTACGTACCGTCCAGGAGGATGCGCGTCCCGGCGCGGCTCTCAGTGCCATGCCCAGCCCCGGCGCGCTGCTCCCCCGGCGCCAGGGGTTACCGCCCGCCGCGGGGTCCCGGGGCCCGGAGCAGGCATGGCATGAGGGCGGGCAGGGCCAGGGGCAGGGCAGGCGGCGGAGGGCTGGGCGCGGACGGGGGTGCGGGCTGCCGGCGGGCTGCGGCGGGACTTGGGAAACTCGCCTATTGCGGCGGCCGGTTGTGTAACGCGGCGGCAGCGGCGGCGGGGGGCTGTCCCCGTCCTCCCGGCACTGCACAGGCGCGCTCCTCCTCCTCCTCCTCCTCCTCCTCCCCTCCTCCCTCCCTCCGTCCCTCCCTCCCTGCGCGCCCCGCCGCCGCCACCGCCACCGGCAGCTCGCCCGCATCGCTCCCCGCCCGCATCCCCCCCCGCCGGCGCGGGAAGCCCGCGGGCGCGCAGAAGGGGCGCAAGAGGGGCGCAGAAGTCAGGCGCGCCCGGAGCCCGGGCAGGGCAGGTGGCGGCGGGGAGCGGCGGTGCCGTTCGCTGGGAGGAGCCGGAGGAAAGCAGGTCACCGCCGTCGCTCCCCACGGCACCGGGCTGAGCGGGGGGCCCGGCCGGGCACCGGCCCTCCCCTCCGGGGTGTTTGCCGGGCGCCCTGCGGCGGGAGCGAGGCGCGGCCCGGGCTGCCCCTGCCGGCTCCCACCACCTTCCTGCTTTCCCCACGAGGCGCTCGGCACCAACTCCATGCCCGACACGAGCTGTCCTTTGACGGGATTAGTCATCCCATACCATGAGTCACTGATTTAAGATTTGCTGCTTCCTTCCTCGTACGACTTTTTTTCTTTTTTTTTTTCTTTTTCTTCCCTTTCTCTACCGTAACTATTTTCCCTCCTCTCCAGGAGCGGTGGGTTGCTCCTGCCCCCCTGCCCGGCACAAGAGCCGTGCCCAGCCCCGGGAGAGGGGCAAGCCGGAGGCAGGAGCAGCGGGCCCCGCCGGCCGGGCCACGGTAGCTCCGGCGGGCCGGAGGTGCGGCCGCTTTTCACTTGTTCCATTAGGTAATGCTGGTTGCGGGGATTTGATTTATCCTTCTCTTGTTTCTGGAAGCAGTAGATACCAAAAGCTGTGACATCCAGACTGGTGTATAGCCTCCTCCTTTCTCTTCTCAAGGTACTACGAGGAGGGGATTAGCGCTCACTAGGGCGCTGCTGTGGGAAACGTTTGTTTTATGCCGTAGTTGGCGTGACCTGGGGGAAAGTGGGGCTGGGGCACCACTTGGGTCCCTGACCCAGGCCGCAGGCTGCTGCAAGCAGCTGCATCATGTAATCCCCTTCCAAAACTAAGTGCACACCCTCTTACTAACAAGTTAGATGTTTTTTGTGGGTATTTTTTTTTGGCGGGGTTGAGGGTTCTTTTCCCCCCACTTCAACTCCTCTTGGAAAGCTGCTCCTCAACCTGTGTAATGCTGGGAGAGCTGCTCCTGGAAGCACACTCCTGTCCAGCAGCCATTTCCCACAGCCAGCATACCTGACCACTGGCTTTTTTTGCTCAGCCAAAATTCGTGTTCCTCTTGTAGCCCTTCCTCTGCCGGGAGAAGGCAGGTAGCCTGCCTGCATGGCCCCGTCCCCTGCACTTGCCAGTGCCCCAAAGCACAGCACAGGGGACAAAAGCAGAACCAAAAAGGGGACAGTGGACAAAAGGCTTTTTAATATAAACCTGGTGCCACTGAGGAAAGGGAAGTGACATTGTTACAGCAATAACCCTGAGGAACATCGGCTATTATTGATGAAGACAAGAGAAAGGGCAACTCTGCATGCAGTTACTATTTCTTATTTTCTTTCTTGTCGGAGGCAAAGCAAACAGCGTGGTTGTGCTGACTGCCACAAGTGGCCAATCTTATTTTCCTGCTGAGAGCAGGTTTTTGAGGCACGCAGCCTCATCACACGAAACACAGCAACTCTTCCCTCGTTCATGTGGGAAAAATGCTTCTTGCTTGTCCTCTTTCAGGCAAGGTACAAACACATATCGAAAGCAGCGTTTCTCTCCTTTTTTAACTTGAGTTAAGGTGTGTCTCTGCAGCTGGCAGTGCAGCCCCGTCACCTGAGTGACGGTCACTCAGAGGATGCCATTGCCTGTGCACGTAGGCATGGAGATACATATTTGGGGAATCAGCTCAAGAATAAGAGAATACTGCATTCTGCAGCGGAGGCACTTACAATTAAGCACCTGTGGATGGATGCTGTGGGCAGCGCAGGTAGGATGTTGCCCCAGAGGGGCAGGGCTGGGGCAGGTTTCCCCTGGAGGAACCAAGTGCCACAGCCGTTGCCCCAGGTTGTGCTGGCAGCTGGCTGGGTGTGCTGGCACTGCCTGGCCACGTCTGCACCTGGGACACTTCCATGGCCACCCCCCGTCCCGCAAGCCTGGCAGGCACAGCAAACAGCACCAACATTCTCTTCTAATAAAGCAACACACTCAGAAATACCACTTTACACATTAATTGCAGTAACATGGTTTTCTACCCAGCAATCATGTTTTATTTGAAGTATTTAAACCAACTGTCCTGCAGCCCCTGGCAGGTAGAGACAGCAGGCTGGGCAAACGCAGGGGCCACTCTTCCTATAGCAATATTGAAAGAGTTTTCGTGTTGATGACTTTAATTATCTTGTTTAGAAGAACACACTCTCCACTAAGATCCTTCCAAAAGTTAAAAAAGAATGGGGAAAGACATTTCTGACGCCACAAAATTCACTCACTGCTCAGAAAGCTGCAGCACTGAGCAGCTTTGGCTGTGCTCTGCAACAGTTGGCATAGCCTCAGATTTATTTATATTATTAGTTTTTAACAATGCTGTGTTGCAAAGACATGCCAGCAGCAATAAAGCCAAGAGAAACATGGTTTTGCCCAGAAAATATGAACAACAAAGAAGATATATACATATATATATAAACCAGCCTGTCCCTGCTGTACTCACCCAGCGCACCAGAGATTCCTGCAGCCTGGCAGGCACTATGAAGGAGTAACAATTACACAAAGAAACAGAGGGATAGCTTGGGCTGTATTTTGCAAGATCACACTCCCATGCACAATCTTTCATCCAGAGCAAAAGGTTGTCCAAGCTAGCATTTAAATTACGTACTGCAAGAATTCATAGCCAGGAAGTGTTCGTGTTGCGCAGTGCTAAGTCGAGAACCAGCTCCAGTACAGGATGAGGCACCTCAGCTTCATCTCATGCCGGAGTGTGCCCAGAAATTCAACATGATGTTCTCGCTTTTCACGCAGCAGTAATGGCGAGGCTTTGGATAATGCCAACCAAAGGGATAAAGAAGAACAGAGACAGCAAAGTGGAGAAAATACCCTTGCCTCGATCCAAAGAGGCTGGTTCTGTGTAGGTTCCCCAGCGACTCCGGAATGGGGCAGCGAGCGGAGAGCTGAAGCGGTGGAGCCCACCCAGCACCTGCCATGAGAGTGTGGGGGTGAGGCTGCGGGGAACCCCGTTCCAGGCACTGTCCAAGGCAGGGACATGGTGTTAATTGTGTCAGTGCTATTGCACAATGCTGTTGTCATGCAAAGATTTTAAACTGCCTCTTTATTAGTCATCCTCTATTGATTTTAATTGTGCCTGATAAACAGGGCCGTTTCACCTTTGTGTTCTAGTGTGTGCGCTTATCTTGCGTATTTATATCACCCAAGAGACTTTCAGTCTTTTACTGTAGCACTGGGAGATGCAGAGGAGCGAGCTGGCATTGCCAGCAAACCTGCTGGTGTTCTCCTGCATTTGCTTGCTATGTTTTCAGACCTCTGCTCTCCCAGTGTGGAGATCTCCTTGATCCTGGCACTGAAAATGTTCAGGCAGAGGCTTAGGTTAATGCATGGGAACCAGTAAGAAGGAATAGGCTGACCGAAACGTGCACTTAATTTTTTTTCAGCATCAAGTGCTGTAGGTGTGTGCTTAACACCACAGGGCTCACTTTGATCTTCTCTGAGGGCAGAATTTTCTGTGGATTAAATTCTTTCCTCTGAATTATAGTATTGGTTATTTAACAAAATCAAAGTTGGGAGATTAATAAATAATTATTGGATTTAATGTAAAGAATATTGTTGAAGTTTCTGGAATATTTTAGTCACGCTTACTTGCAACGTCAGAATATACTGCCCAAGAGTTTGTCTATGTGAAACTCTGTCCCTGCAATTCCTTTATCTACCCTTATGTTTGTGAATTCTAATGCTTCACTGAAAAGTCCTGGAAAGAGCAGTGCATTTTCCTTTCTGTGGTGTTATGACCTCCTCCTCATCCCAAACATCCCCTACACTTGCGGTGCGGAGGAGGAAGTGCATTTTGGCCAGGCACAACTCTGCCACCTGTAAGAGAACTGCAGGCAGGCTTCGCAGCAGCTTCCGGAGCACTGCTGGCATCGCTGCTGCACTGCCGGGCCTGTTTGCTTAGAGCTCGCCTCTCTGCTTCAGGCAACACCCTACAGTTATTAGAGTCCTTTATCTGGAGATACATCTGTTCTCTGGGCTTGTACAGTTTCACCTTCATTTCCCCCCTTTAAAAAGACTCAGAAATAAAATTCAGGTTTGCACCACAATCATGTGGGAAGATGGGTAAAATCCCATTCTCGTTTAAGTTAAGAAAAAGGAACGGAAACTCCATTAAAGGCAGAGCAAAAACCACATTTACTCCAGTGTGAACAGGATTTCCCCCTTAGCATAAAATCTTGCATCCCTGTGGGCTGGAAGGAGCTACTTGCTGTCCTACCCAGCATCTCTGGCTGCGACTTTGAATCTTTATGCAACTGCTTAAAAGGATTAGGAACATAAATGAGTTAATCACCATTTAGGACAAAATTTCACCTAAGCTTTTGAGAGCCAACTGGAATGGTTTCATTTCCATCATCCAGTACCTTATTTTTGTAGAAAATGGTTTAATATGGTTCTTGTAGAGTCAAGATTGGTATCCAAATTTTGTGTTTATCTAAGGCCCTGTATTTCCTTGTGCTGGAGTAATAGCATGGCCAGATAAATGTGTTCATCTGAAAAGCTGAGAAGTGCCCAAGTCAGAGGTCTGGCCAGGAAAAAGCATAAAAGGATACTTTTAATGTGGCTGATCATACTTTCAACAATAATCAGTATTTTTATAAAGGAAAATTGTTCTCTCTTAGCTGCAGTAAAATATTTTCTGATAAGTATTCTTCTGATCTGTTATTCTGCCTAACTCAAAGAAGGGGGGAGAAAAACCTTGCACACACAAGAACATGGCTACCTTCTTCTGCCTGTATCCTTCCATGAGAGTATACACTGACTCTAAAGCTCTTTGACCACAGTTTTGCTTGATCCCATAGGATAATGTACCTATTAATTAATTTTCTTTGATGCTGTGTTTGTATCTTCTGGAGACTGTGCTGAAGACAAATTCAGGCTGCTGCATTTAAATATGGGTTAAGTGGGCAAAGGCAATAATCACCTCTGATTAGTATAATCAGCTACTGAGGGGCCTCATGAAGAGAGACATAAAATAGAAACTTAATAATAATTATGTTAAAGGCCCAAATCCCCTGAATTCAGCAGTCAGAGGACAAATGGGCAGAGGGAGCAGCAGGCAATGGCAACAGCTGGAGTATCACCCACGGGTGACGCACAGAGGAAGAATGGGCAAGTCATTGGAGAATTACTGTCCGTCATCTGTGAGTGCATCCTCCCTAATAAATCACAGTTGTTACTAATTAGCACAGTAAATCCACATTGATAAACATGGATATTTCCTATTAATACTTCTGCTATTGCTAAGCTTTATTTATACAAGGTGGTAACACTTTAAAGCTTCTCCCTGCTCCTTGCCTGTTCTTAGTTACTTGACCCCATACATAGTAGCTGGGAATTCTGCAGGTCAGCTATTCCTTGCACTGAAAAATTTCCACTTCTCCTCTCTGGCCTTTACTCAGAGCATATGTGATGTTAATGCTGTCATCGATGGAATTTTCAACATCATGGGTTAGAGCAGCAATGTCTCCAAGAGAAGAAGCAGTGGTCCTGGACAAATACGGCAGAGGGAAAGCTGTCCTTGTCACCTGATCTTCCTACTATAACCCAGGGTCTGAGCAGACCCCCGCGTTGCCCATGCAGGTGAGAAAGGACACGTGCTGGGAGGGCCTAGCAGGCTGGGCTGGGACAGGACCTCTCTCCATCCATACCTTCCCACCTGTCTTCCAGGTACTGACATTCACCTCCTTTGCTCTGCCTGGTCTGGTCTGCAGCCAGAGGGCTCCCAACTACATCCTAATCTCCTTCGGAAACTGGGTAACTGGGACGGAGAGTGGCATTAGGATGGCTGTGACCTGCAGGCACAAAGTCCTGCAGTTCCTGTGGCCCCGCTCGCCCCCTGCGCAGCCTTGCTGGTGGAGAGACCTCCCTCTGCAAAACCACGTGCAACAGGGTGCTGGGAGAAGCTATTGCCTGATTTTACTTTGTAAGGAAAGTAAAATCTTCCTTTCCAAGGCAAAGTGACCAGTGCAGTCCTTTCCCAGCTCTGCAGCTTGTACAAGACGACATTAAAATCAAGGCTGTTGAAGCCTCAGTAGGCAGCAGACAGGGTGTTCGCATTTAGAACACCACGGGGTTGACAGTCCTTCCACCACACCCTGATTGGCAAAGACTGAAAAAACAATACATATATATCTGTGTATGTATCTGAAACCGTGCAAACTCACTCACCACAAACAGTTGTACGTACTTAACCACCAAGGAAAGACCGGGCATAGTTTGACAGGCAGCCAGATTATAAAAGTCAAGCGGTGGTTTCCTAAGTACAAGCTGTGCCAGTGGTTCTTTAGAAGAATTGAGCAGCCTGAGTGTCTCGAGGGACCACTGTCAACACAACCCAGATGCTCAAAAGGACAGGAGCCCGGAGCACAGGCCTCAGGGCACAGCTCTCCAAACACATCTTTTAGGACACACAGGAAAGAAAACGTGTGTCCTTGATCCCAAGTGCACAAAAGTCAACAGGCTTCTTGGGTAACTTCCACTGTTTTCCTTCTGCCTTTTTTAAAAACAGAGAAGCCTTCTAAAGAAATGCATGAATGCATAAAACAAGCGGCCTGATCTTAAACAGAGATTTTACCCTCAGAGAAGGATAGACCCAAAGCATCCTGTGCTGCTGATACTGTGCTGCTGTGCTCACACCTAAACAGAAGAACACTAAAATGCAAGTCTGCGAGACTTTATCACTGTGTTTTACCACTAAATGATACTGAAATGTATCAAAAAATATTCAGAACTGCGTGGGATGTTACTGCACTCTCTACTCACTGAAATGCACATGGTTTATATGGGCACAGGGGAGGTGCTGAACACATCAGTGAATTGACTATGATGCTAGAAACTAGAATTATGTGACTGGTTTTGTCTACAAGCGGTGAGTGTTGCAAAAAGTCAGTCCTAATAAGTGGAAACAAACCCCTGACCGACCTGGTGAAATCAGTTTCTATTATGCAGCTGTAAGTGACTGATCACATTTCTGTGTGTCTATGCGAAATGAATATGCAAGACAGTTGGAATTTCCTTGTCTAAACAGGAATATCAAGATCAGTTTTGGTCAGGGCTTGTGAATGAGGGGCTGGGACCAGAGAGAGGACCTGTGTAGTGAATGTGCTTGTCATGAAGCTTGGGACATACTTTGCAGAAGCAAGACCTCTGGGAAATGGATTGGATGTTTTTTCTTCAGACAGCTGTCTCTTTTCTTGGCCCCAATATGGCAGTGACCGTGCAGGCACTTAAGTACTGCCACCCCTATCCTGACCCCAAGACCCTCCATTGCACCCCTGACTGCCTTAGCAACAGATCCCGCCGGTCCTCTCCACATCAAAAAACCCCTCTCTGTGATCCTACTCCAGGGGAGCATCCATCTTCCGTGGCAAGCCAAGCAGCACCTTCCCAGCACATTTGTGGGCAGCCAGATGCGCACGAGGAGGTTTTAGGTTTGGGTGTTTTTCTGTCTTTCTTCCCCCCCCCCCACCCCCTCCCCGAAAATGGTTCCTAGCTGTTCTGCACTAACCAACTTCTGTCACGTTGCAGTGTTTCTCATGGTTGTCATCCACCTTTGTACCCCATTTTGCATTCAGCAGAGAATATGAACAACATGGCTCTGCAGAGCAGAGGCCAGGGCTTCTCAGAGCACTGCAAACCACTGTTTAGGAAAATGCTGGCTTACAACAAATTTCATTAAAATGAAAGATTGTCCTGCTTTGGAGCATCACTGCTGTGATAGTGCCATCTCCTAGTTCCCCCAGTTTTCATCCTCCACTTGCCCATTTAATACATCTGCCTGTTTAACATTAAATCCCTTAACACTGGTGGTGGTGCTAGTTTGCAGGATAACGAGTAATTTCAACTGAGGAAAAACAAGAGAGAGAGACTCCAAAAATAAATTAAAAAAAAAAGTGCATTGTTTCCTGTAGAGCTTCAGTCCTTTCACTTGCAGAACTTCGGTTGACCTGCATTAGACAGCACTTGCATGAAGTGCTACAAAAACAGCACTCGCTGCGGGTTTGCTGCCCTGTCATCATCTCCTTCAGTTAATTCAGACACCATGCAGTAGTACGCACACGGTGCAGATAGTGTCACTAGCGTAGCAACCGGTGGGTGAATCATAATGAAACTATGAAGAGGAAACATGTCACAAAGCGAAGGAAAAGCTTGCTTTTCAGTGGAGTCTTTCATCTATAGAAGAGTGCTCAAGTTAAGGATGCCGATGAGAGAATTAACTTGTGCCCTGGTCACCTAATGCAGCTTTTTATGCAGTTATTTACTGGTTCTGTTGCTATGGGAAATATGAATACTCGCCATGACAACTGCAGCAGAGCGTGGCACACAATCCACTTCACACAGAGCATCTGCTTAAGGAACAGCTCCCATTCATACATACTACAAAATTCTGTGTCCTTGAGGGCAATTCAGCGTGGGGTTTTCAGGCACAGTGATTACTTCTTCTGCATTTTACAGTGGGATATTGCCCGGTGTCCAATACTATTTATGACTTGGTTCTTACACAGCCCTTTCAGTTTTACATCTGAAAGTACTTTGCAAAGGTAATCCTTACAAAAAAAAAAATAATACTCTGCTTATTTTACAGATGAGCAATTCAGGGAAAAAGTTTCCTGTAAGGCCCCACAGCACACCAGTATCAGGACTAGCATTTGCACCCACGTCACTTGGGCCGGTACGTGAGGGTAACAGGAGCCCAGCTCTAATAGCAACAGGGTAGGATGGCCCTGTGAACTCTGCAGCCAAAATCTGCACCGTCAGGGCAGAGCAGCTGCTGGGGAAAACTTCAGTAAGCTCAGTGCATCCATATCTCTGATTAAACAGGAGCGACACACCACAGTGCTCTCACTTGAACCCTGGTTTGTGGTGTAGCTGGTGACTGGAGGCTCATGACTGCTGGATGCTGTAGGCAGGCTTGGGGACGGAGGCAGTCCCCGTGCCAGCCAGCACACTGCAGGAAAGGATTACATGCCCTGTAACATTTTGTTCCAGAAGATGCTTCTGGAAACATTCTTCCCCATTTGCACGGAGGGGATATGCGTGCTGCTGCTGATCTGAGTTGTGCACACGGAAATAAAGCACACGCTGTCCTTGGTTTGTTCACCCTGGTCAACCCACAGCTCCAAATACCCTGCAAGCTTCTGCTTCGCTTTGGCAGACGGGCTGCCTCGTGCCAAACTGCGTGCTGCTCGCTAGGGCAGAGACCCGCCACTCCCCAGCAGGCACGGACTGCGAGCACAGTGCTGATGAATGCCACAAAGTTAGGTGGCTGGGATGCGCTTAACTTAATGATATGAACTCATTGAAGCTCTGTCCTGCCTTGGCCACTAGTGGAGCATGGAGTTTTCTAAAGTTATTTGCCCTAAAATGATTTCTGGAGGGAAAAAAACCACGGCAAATTGTGATCAAGAATTATGACTAACCTGGGACACGAAGAATGCGCTCACAGTAAATATGTGGCTGGGAAAACCATTACCAACCCAGATGATAATCATTCTGGCTATTTACCTCTTAACCTTGCCAGGCATGTTCAAGAGTGCACAAATAAGTGGCATCGCTCCTTTATCACAAGGTTTAGCCTAGAGGGAAACACTCTTTTTTAGTTACCGACATTAACTATGTTGCTTTTGGCATTGGATCTATTTCTCTACTTTAAAAAACGGCATTGACAATTTTTTCCACTGTTTAATTTGTGCAGTCACAGTAATTAAATATGAATCTTCAAATATTGCTTGACATATTGCCGATTTATCATCAGTGAAACAGTCTTCTGCACATTTCCATAATTGCTGCTGTTCAGAACAAAATGGTTATGCACTGAAAGACTGGCAATTTTCTCCTTTTGGTTAAGTTCTCATTTGTTTGCCCTCTTGGCAGTGCTGTACAGCCATTTCATTTCATAATTAAATTATTTTCCATGCGTATATGGAGGCAATAATCTACTTTCCAAATTTTTCTTTTTTTTTTTTGTTTTGCATTTTACATTGTTTCTGAAGATGTGGAATCCAATACATACTGCAAGGAGCCAACGTATCCTTTAACAGCATCTTATGAAACGCTGTTCATGTGCTGCCCCAGCTGAGTAACAGACAAATTTAAATCACATAGATGCTTCATTTGAATATAGTGGCCAAGAAAGCGTTTTGTCTGATTGGTGGCTTTAACCCTTCGTGTTTCTGTAGGTGGTAAATTTTGCAAAGAATTAACAGTGACTTCAGGCCTTAGTTCAGATTGAAGGGCTGGGTTTTTTCCATCCCCATGGTGTGCACTTTTGCATCATGATTGCCCACCATCTCTGCGTGTTTTCTTAGAAAGGGCAAAGACTTACATTCCCTGAACAGATCAGTTTTGCAGTAAAGAGGAAAGAGGAAAAGAAGAGTAATTTGGGGGACTCTTAAACCCTGGCAGGGGCAGCCTGTGCGATTTTCATGTCTCAGAAAGTGCCGAGGCAAATCACTCCCCATCCCAACTCCCCAAGCAGGCAGCTGACTAAATGTTACCTGTCCGTCAATCATGCTGTTACACAAGCTGTCGTAATAGTCTCTGCTTAGCTGTTCACACGCTTGTATCTGCTCAGAAATCCTTCTGGCTGTCTTCAATTCAGTAAATAAATATGTAGCTTCTTGTGAACAAAGCGTTATCAGATTGAACAAACCTCTTGGGAATGTCTGAGGTAGAAGAACTAGTACAAAAAGCTGCAGACAGATTAAAGTGCTTAAAGCGATAAGAAGCCCCAACTATTTTTTTCACTAAAAATCAGAATTTCATTCTAGAGCCAGGTTACCTCCACTCCTTATTAAAGATGAGAAAGGAACAGGCTGTTCCTGTTGCACGTGCCTTTTGTAAATCCTCAGCAAGCATAGCTGTGTGTGTCTCACCACCCCGCTATTTCTGGGTCCTGTCAGGTGAACCCCGGCATAGATGCTGCAGTCACTCAGCACATCTGGTGGATGGTGCTGAGAGCCTAGTTGCCCCTGGGGAGAGTGATGGGACCAAAGGAGAAGAGGGGTTGAAAACAAGACCATTATGTTAGGAGGAAGCAAGGAGTATTGCCCAGCCATGATTAAGCACACGCTTTCAGCTGCCTGCCCGTGTACGCCCAAGACCTGCTGCTGGTGCCTGGGCTGGAGCGAGAGACCTCCTGATTCAACCAGACCTGCAACTCCTGCCCTTCTGGTGGGATGATGCAGCACGTGGTCTCATGTTGCTCCTGCCCATCTCATCACACATCTCAGGGTTTCATCACAGCCCCTGAGAGCAGGGAGAGTATATCTTAATTTCACAGAAGTCGGATCAGTCCTCTTCTTTGAAAAGCAGCTTTCGTGACAGATTAGTGATTGTGAGACTACAGTTTTGGGTTGTGTTTTTTTTTAAATCTTCAGACTTTGGTACATAAGGTTAGAGTAACAGCCACTGGTAGGGATGGGCAAGCCTCTACATTTCAGCAGGTTTTCTCTAAAAGGAGGACCTACAGCTTGAGGGGCTGAACTGACTGACTTAGTAATTGCCTACTTGCCACAGACAAAACCCACATGTGGACATCAGGCACTTTTTCTATCACTGACCAAAACATACTGGGGCCAGAGAGCAATGAAATGATCTCTGGGCAAGATGTCCTCCTCCTCCCTCCACGAGGACACTGGAGATCTTCCCGTGCATGATCAACATTCAGCTGCACGGTTCTATTTCAGGTCTCGGCTGCTGGAGCTGGCTGGAGCAGTTCATCAGCTTACCTACTCTCTTGCCAGGATCAGGGCTTGAATGAGGGCAAGCTGGCTGTGACCCAACCCAGATAAGTCTCAGGTGGTGCTGACAGCCTGGGGAGGGGAGGGAGCTGGGAGAATTGCTATTCTCTGTGAAGTTAGTTTGCTTTTGACTGTTCAGATTTTCAGTCCAAGGGTCTTCAGGGACCAGCTTCTGCCCATCAATTGTAAGAAGAACCAAGGATGTTTTGTTTGCTCTTTTTGGGGCTGCTTTTCTGGATCAGAAGGTGGAGCCCACTCTTTTCAACATGGGTCTTTCCCATACCAAGTTATCTTGAGAGTGGACTTCAAATATCCAGGACACCCTCAGAACCATGTCTGCACCAGGAGTAATGCAAGCTTTCCTTTGACCAGGGTGGCGCAGTGGTTTGAACGCACAGCTTCCCCTGTTCACAAAGGTGGCAGCATTGAGAGACTGCACAATAAATGGAAAAAAGAGGTAAAAGCATTTGAATCCTGCATACTGGGTGCTGGAAATGTGGATATCCACAGGACAGACTCTTCATCCTGACACTGACTGGAAGAGCGAAGGCATCCGAGATATTGCCTTATTTGCCACCCCTGGAAGAATCATTTCCTCCTTTACATAGCCTTTCTGCTGCTCACAAATACAAATGGCTCTGTATCACGACCTTTCCTCATTCAGATGACTGTAAGCAAATGAACATTTTGATTGATCTAAGAGACAAGAGCCCAAATGCAATGCTAGAAACAAATACTGCATTTTTGACAGAGCAAAACTGCCTGGGTGGGACTCACTGCCTCCTCGTGATGGCTAATTTGAGCATGACGTCTAAGACTGAAAAGATTTGCCTTGGAGAGCTTTTTGGAATAATATGCACTGTTGACCTGTAAAGGTGAGATATTAAACTTTGCATAAGTCTGACACTAGTAGAAATGAAGCTGAACAACCAGGTGGTATTTTTTGATTAAAAAATTGGTATTGCTTATGCTTCCCAGAGAGAGTGGAAAGGCGTCCCTTCCTTCATGAAGTCTGGCAGTGAAAGAACTTACATTTTCTAGAAACCCTCTCAGAATGCTAATAGAAGGGACCTTTGCTCCTGTGTCCTCATAAAACACATAATGGGCAAAATTTTAAAGCCTTTATGAATATCAATTCTCTTCTGTAACGAGTGCAGGGGCGATATCTGTGTGCTATGAAGAAGCACACCCTTTTAGGCTACCTTGCATGTGGGAGCACTAGATTTAATTTTTTGGGACTGCAAGGCCTGAGTCGTATTTTTAGAATAGCTTAGAAGGTATAACCAAGATTTCCATCCAGGCGTAATGCTGTGTTTTGTGTGCAATTTACAAATGGGAGAAATTAGAGCTATATCCTTTGACTGAACGAAAAGACAACAGAAATCTTCAGGCAGAATTCTCTTCTCAGGTCTACCCACGCTGCATACAGTGATGGCAAAGAAAGGCATCGTCTGTGCCGCTTGCAGAGAGAATGCAGCATGAAAACAGATGCCCGAAGCATATATCTTAGAAGAATATATTTAGCCTAGAAGTGTTTTAGACTGAGAAGTGATAGTGCAAAATACGGTTTTCTTGCCAGCATTATTTTAGTAAATAAGGAGGAAAATTTTATCCTACTTACTATTATAGATAATCTGGTTAAAGTGGGGATGAAGGAGTAGCTTTGGGTGTGCATTGATAAGAAGTACCATAACTTTTAGTATACTCAGGCTCTTAGATCTTCATTTTGTATTTGAAGGCTGGTAAATACAGCAGAGCTTTCTGTTTTCAGTCTTTTCAGGGAAAAGGAACAGGTAAAGCCCAGGAGCTTGAAACTTGTTCAGTCAGTTCGTCAGGTGGAAATCTCCCGATTTGCAGTGAAAGGGGATACGTACCACTTCAAGGGGTTGATTGTTTCATTTGAGGGAACTGCAGAAGTGTGTGAAACGTTGCATGCAATAGAGAGAGCTCTGGAGATTTTAGAATACCCATCCTAAGGAGAGAGGGGAGACACCCCTGAGGCTCGTGCCAGCAGGTACGCTGGGCGCAGCACATTGCCTCCAGTGCTGCCAGGATTTGGTGCATGCCCATCAATGTCTTACATCGTTTCCCACGTACCACACTATTATCACCTGTTGTTACCAGCATGCTAAACGGAGTTTTGTTCTCACTCTTTATCCTTAAAGAATGGACTTCTAGGTGTTGCTACAGTACCACGAGTTTGCCAAGTATGTAGTTCATTTCTAATGCAGGAATATATTTCAGGAACTGTCAAAATTAATCAATATCCTTCAATTTGGGACACAATCAGCCAAGACTGAGAAGTCTAATGTAGGCAGTCTTGAGCAGCCTGACATTATCCTTCTCTAAAAGGATGAGCTGAGACCTAAATGCATCAGATGAACAGTGACAAAGTACAGAGGATACTAAAGCAGAATAGATTTCGTACATTCAGAACAGAGCATGCATTTTCCAGTTATTTGATCCACTTCATTCCAGAATAAAACTAATAGACCCAATCCTGAAATTGGTATGTAGAAAATACCTCCACAATATAACTATAACACTGAACGCAGCGCTTTCATTGCAAAAGTATTCAGAATTCAACACACCATTAAAACTGATATCATAATAGCTATTTAGCTATTCTTGTATGGGGAAGCCCTTACTAACACTGATAAAGCATTGTGAAGATGGGAGTTACTATTTCTAAGAGCCATCATTGTCCTCTATAAAACTCTTCTTTTGAAGTTCACTGGAAATAAGAACTCTCTCGCTAGTCTATAATTATTAGAAATTACATTACCTCTTCTGCCATAGCTGCAGGACAAGGTTCTGCAGGACAGAAAAGGCTTTTAGGGTGAATTGTGGTAAAACCTAGCAGGCCTATGACACTTATCAAGGTTGCTATTATTATTATTGTTATTATTGCTGTCATATGCCAGTTGCAGATGGATAAAAAACAGGTTAAGTTTAGTTAAAAAAACCAACTCCACCCAGAGTTGGATGCCCCACCACATGTAGGCTTCCATCATTAATGCACTTAACTAATTGAGCTAAATGACTGCTTATTGTTTAAACAGTTCAGACTTTGCAGGCAATGCATAGTTACCTTCATTTATTTTATTAGTTGCTTTTCAGGTAGAAATTCAGTAACTTAAATGTTCTTCAATCTGAAGTTCAACCCAGTATCCTCAATTCATACCTGCAGCCCTTTGATGTAAGTGCAATCTTAAATCCCTACTTCACACAAGCATAAAGCTAAAAAGATAATGGCAGTGCTACTGCCCTATGTGTTTCAAGCCCTTCCCATTTTATATAACCCAGCAGCACAAGTAGGCTTTTCTTCTATTGATAATAACTCCAGATGTGGCACAGCCATACCTATGACTAACACACTCAACGATAACATTCACAAAATATATTGGTCAGGAGGGCAATCAAGCACACAGCACTAGCCTACATCACCTCTGGATTTCAGCATCTATGGAACACAGTCATCCACTTGCAATAAAGGCTCAAAAATAAAGGAAGATGCAGCCTCCACTACCACAGCTATTACAGCGAACAAGAGAAAGCTACCTTTGCATTCCGGGCTTGGAAGAAAGTAGTCTCTGAATAAAAAAACTTGAGCTGCTGGAATAGTTTGGATTTTGATCTGTACTTGTTTGGGTCAGCCTCATAGCGACTATGAGTGTGCCTTTGCTCTTCAATTTCCTCATATTATTCGCTATGTTCCACACCCATTTGCTTCTGGTTTTCTTATTGAATGCATTTTCATCACCAACAGAGTGCAGTTTTAGATAAAGACATGTGAAGAAGAATGATACTGGTTCTCCATGGCAATAACTTGTGTGTGTGACCATACATGGGGTCTCAGTTCCCTTCTTTGGGCCCTAACAGCCCAAATACGCAATGGAGGAGGCAGCGCTATGGCACACCAGAACTGTGGGCACTGGCAGAGAAGAAGTATCACTGGACATTAAAAACTCAACTGGATCAGAGGAACGTCCTTTCCTCTGGTAACAGAAGAATAGAGTGAGGTTTGGCCTGATAAAATGGGCTGGTTTGGTTTGGCTGGCTCTTTCTCTAAATATACTATATTGCTCAAATGAGCTGATAATTGTATTTTCATCACTCATTACACATGTTGCTCAAAAGCTGCTCCCTTCAGTCACTGGGCACCGTCCTAGGGGATACTCCACCAGAGACAGCTCAGGAACTTCTGCTGCTTAACGTCTCTTCTCCAAAAACCAAGAGCCCACCTGCTCTGCAAAACTGGATCACTGTCATGCCAAGATGATGGGAGCCACATCTTCTTTCTCTTTGCCAGGTGTCTGGGAACCTCCATGTCCACGTGCCTGATGAATCAAGCCTGCTCCCCAGCTCCACTGGGGAAAATTATTACACTAGGTGGGGAAATCCTGCCTCCCTGAGCTGCCCTGCTCAGGCACTGACTGCCACAGGCAGGTGTCCCATGCCAGGGGTGGAACTTCCCTTGCTCCATCCTCAGCTGGGTCCCAAATCCAGCATGCTGCAGCTGACACCTAAAGCTGTCACAGACTATGGCACGGCATCTGCTGTACACAGAGTGGCAGGGAAACAACTGGTTTGTTTCATGTCAGAAAGCCACCTGACTTTGCAGGCATTTAAAGCATGGTGCTCAGGCACTGCACAGCACGCTCTGCAGCCCTCTGGCCTGCCCGCTGGTCAGGGCTGCAGCCAGAGGAGAGTTTTCATCCAGTGACTGAGTGTGGGCATAGTGGGGTTTGCACAGTTTCTTCACCTGTGCCAAAAGGCAGTCATAGAATTTGTGTTTGGACAGATCCGAATCTGCACAAAAGACATCACAGTGAAACATCAGGGTGGGGGACTCTGGACAAACCACCATGTGAGCCATGAGACATAAGCAAGTGACTGCCAGCTTTGCATATTACAATATATAACTTGCTGACAGGCAGAACTTCCCTTCGAGGACCACTTGGTCTCTAGGATGAACTCCTCCTCCATGAGGATGCTGCAAACATTTACTTCCCTGGGTAGGAAAGCGGATGTCATGAAGACAATGATGATGCATATGATTAAAGCAATCTATGGATTGTTTACTATACAGTGAAGGACACAAGTACCCATAGGAAGTCCATAAACACTGCGGTACTAGTGAAGAACCCCAGTCAGAGGAGTCTTTTCCTTGTGGCATCACTGCAAAGAACTCCCTGTCTATCAGATGGCTCCGTTAAAGTGAGCTTTGCTCTAGGAATGGCCAGGAGGTCAGCCTGCGCTGGCATGTCACCGGCAGGATGACAGCCTGCACTTCGCTTCTTAATCTTCTTGGCACATTTAGTTGGCCAGAGTTTAATTAAAATTAATACTATATTGATTCATCGCTTCAATCATGAAGGATGAGAAAGTTGTAAGAAGGACACGCAAAATAAGGACAACTCCTAGACCCATGAGATTTCCTCTCAGTTTTGCTGTCCAAAATTTCCTTCAAAGCCTCCCAACATCTCTGACTTCTCTGGGTTGGCATTTGGAAGTAAGATGGCTTCATAAATGCATTGGGAGATAAGACTTAGTAATGGACAAACCTGAATCAATGAGTCCCCTGAGCTCCTTTGAGATGTGGGTTAGCCAGCAGAGCCACAAGTTGGGCAATCCCCTGGCAGAGCGGTGGAATGTGCCCCACTGCCACACTGCCCGAGCCCAGCATAAAGGGAGGTGACCGTTTGTGCCTGTGCGACGTGGAGAAGTGTCCATTCTGAATCAAACAGAAAACCTCCCTCTCAACACTCCAGGGGCGCGTGTGGGTAATGACTGTGCGTGATAGCTTCTGCACGGCTCAGGGAGAGGGTGGGACAAGCCTGGGAACTGCACTGCAAGTGGCCCTGCACCATGAGTAGTGCAAGTCAAACCCAGATGACACCACCACCCTCTCTGTTCCACATCTATAAGTGATAATACCACAAATGGACAGCACAGGTACAGGCCTAAAACATTATTGCTCTCTTCCCACCTGCTTTTCTAACTGTGCAACTCAAAGTCTGATGGCTGTTTATCAATATTAAAGCACATACAAATCCCTCGTTCAAGATGGATGAGATGGGTGGGTGCCTGAGTACACCACCCCGATGCACACAAAAACCCCAGAAGCTGGTTCTACCAACCAGCAGAGGTTATGGTCTGAATAATTCATTTAACTACAGTGACATGGATTTCAAGCCAAAAGTGAGTACTGTTTTGAAGGGCCTCTGTGACACGGAAACCTGGGTTCCTCCCACTCTGTGAATCACAAGGGGCTGCATTCATCAGAGGGCAAGGACACTTCTGAGGAAAGAAAATAGGTGCTTTTTGGAAATGTCACACATTAATCTTGCTTTTCCAAAGCACACTGAGATACAGCCAGAGAAAGTACTAGCTACGAGGAAAATTATGACTGTGTTGAATAACTGTCTAGCCAATAGGATGTCCATAAACAGTTACTCAGATATGCCGTGTTCACACCTAGCACCAACTAATTGCAACATGACTATAAGATCACCAGGACCGTATTGACATGTGAGGAAGTGATTATGAACACAGAGCTTCCTAAGAAGCCAGGGCTGTCCCACTTTTCACAATGATGTTGGAGAACAGAAATCTCTGCGGAGCTCTAATGGGCTACAGGGGTGAGCTGACAATAAGCACTCTTTAATTAAGCTCTTTGAGAAAGTCAGGCTCCCACTGGGCTTGTTGTGAGAGCAGCAAAGCTCTTGATTTATAGCAATTCAACACCCAAGCTTCCTAATACTGATGTAGGACACCAAATCACCAAGACCTCTTCAGTGTAATTAAAGGCAGGATGTGCTCCTGGCTGGCTTATCACAGCTCTGAACGGGAATGCGGTTGGGTGTGTTCTTGGGGTTTGTTCCTGTAGCTCGTATGGTCTACATTCTATAATAGGTTGCATTGGTGATAGTAAAAGCTGAGTTAATTAGAAAGAGGGAAGAAGTAGTGATGGGGAGATTATTCAGGATCTTCCGAGTTCTGATGATGTCACAAACTTATTGCAAAGTTCTGTGAAGCCTAAAGTTTCTCTTTTCCTCTCTTAAATGAAGTGGTAAAAAAAATTAAGCATGTAGGAGTGCAGGGGTTAATTAGTTATGGCTTGATTTTCAGAAATGCTAAGCAAATTTCAACTCATTCCTGGTGTACTTTATCTTAGAAAAATCAGGCCAAACAGTGTTATATTTCTTTGCAGCATTTATAAAGGCTAATATTGCTCCTATAACCTAAATCTATCTTGGCCATCTCATTAGGGGTCTGGGAATTAATGCAGGACATATGATGCCTGGATTAATTCCTGCCCGAACTAAGCTCAAGCACACAAAGAGTGTTAGACCAGTGATATGCCACCAATTAGTGTGGCACACGACTGCTGGCTACTCCATGCTGTCTTTGCATGGAGGTACAAGAGGTGGTGCTGCCAGTGTCCATGGCTTGGAGCACCTCCGAGCTAGCCACTGGCATTTCGGAAAGTCAGTCTGTCTGGGCTTGGAACTGCCCTGCATGCAAGGATCTGCGATTCTGTGATCTGTTCTGATCCCTGATGAACCACGATGATCTGTGCAAATTGAAATGATCTGGGAATTCTCCTAACTTCACCTTTTAGCCATTGACTCTCATTATGCCTTTATCTGCTAAACAGGACAACTCCCTACTAATACTGTTCCTCCCTGGGAATATTAACAACTTCTAGGCTGCAGTTGAGTCAGCCCTAAACCGTTTCTTTGTTAAGCCAACCTGGTGGAAGTCTTGCGGTCCTTCACCAACATATGCATTTTCCAGTCTCTCTGTCACTCTTAGTCCTTTGCAGCTTCTCATCATCCTTCTTGAATTAAAGGAAGGCTTGCATCAGCATTGCCGTGAGCACCAAATAATAGAAGTAATATAACTTAATATCTCTGGTTGTATTTCTTCTAACTACAGCACTGTGGCTATTTAACTGTGACCCTTAAAGTCTTGTTCAGAGTCATTGCTTTCAATCCTGTGAGCCTACCTTCCCATCTTTGTCCTCTGAAGCATGACCCTGTATCAGTCCATACTGAAACAAATGCTATGTGCTTGCCACAGGTAGCTAGTCCCTTTGTATTACCTTACAGGTCTAAATAAAACCAGGAAAAAAATAACTGCACAATTTGAATCATCATTATTCTTACTTTTTCATCAGAAAAACTATGTCAATACTTGAAAAGAACAGAATTTTAGTATCCTGCTTTTGTGCAAAAATATGATAGGAAAGAAAATCCCTACAAAAATATCTAGATACAGTTACAACCCTAGAGGTCACAACTGTGCTGTGGCCAGTGGGACTCTTTTGTGGGTGAAGTTAATTCCTCTGTGGAGGCCAATCTAAGGCCTTTGTCCCAAAAATTCTTCAAAAATAGGTTCCCTGCAGCAGGTAGGTCGCTTTTACTCAGGATTGAATTTCAGTCTGTGTGCATATCAGATGAATAGGATTTGGTTCAATGAAAGACTCTGAAGGGAAAATTTTTTCAAGCTCTGTGATGTGCAAAACCACCCAACCTATCAAGAAGAAAGGCATGAAAAAAACAATAGAGAAACCAAAAGTATAAAGGAGGAATAAAGATCTCCTTTGGGATAAGCCAATGGAACATGTGTGGGTGGAAAAGCACAGAGGAGAGATATGGAAAGTATTCAAAGAGAAATTACTGTATGCCCAATGGTTACGTGTGCCATTGAGCTATAAATACTTCAGGACTGGAGACAAGGGTAAAATTTATACAAGGAAGTGGAAAAAGTCATCTGATGCAGGGAAAAGCTCTCTAAAAGCATAGGAAAATTGAAAAAATTGAGATGGAGAATGGGAAAAAAAAAGTCCAGTTAATGACATGAAGAGAGCAGGTCCAAAGACACATTTACTTCTTCCACGTATGGCCTTCTAAGCGTGCATGTTTATCAAAATCTTACTGTTAGCAATCTTGTTAGCACTTGACTGGTGTCAAGTGTGAAAGACTTTTTCAGAAGTGCACAGGCTTCTGAACCACCTGTACCACAAAGGCTTAGCATGGCCCTTTGGAGCCACCCTGGCTAAACTGCCTGGTTATCCTGCGTTTCTCCCATCGCCCTCTGGATCCACCCACTGCCTCCCACGTCGTCTTATGCTTGACACTCCTGCGGGTCCTGACTGCTTTTCTATTCTGCATTTGTTCAGCATCAAAGAGGCCCAGTGCCTCCATGTGCCCTGAGACCAAGCAGGGCTACAAATTACACCAAGGGTGCCGAGGCTGGCTGTTTATAGCTCCATAGCTGATGCACATTCACTTCTGTTTGCCCAGCAGCATACCTGGCTATTGACACTTATAGGCAGGAATTTCACCTCCCCAGGTGACGGATGTGAGTATACAAATAAAATATTGAAAATCCTGTAACTACCACTACACATTGAGAAACATTACAAGGCCTATGTCCAAAGGTGTGAACAACTTCCAGCAAGGGTAATTATGCATTACCTTAAGGAATTAAGGTTCCCCAGGGCAGGATTCATCTCACCCGACTTCAGTTATTTAAGAGCTCACTGCTTACTCCCAGCTAATTGTGTAGGCTCGTTTCTAGAAATAGTGGAGGGAGAGAGGCTCCTTCAAAGACTCCAGGTCTGACTCTCCAATGAAGATGGCATGGAAGGGCCCATCTCTTGCCATGGACAAGCAGCTTGTTGGGCAAGGCATGGGTGGCTGCCAGGTGACTTCAGCCGCATTGTAGGCAATTCTGTTTTCCATAACAGAAATGGTTGCACTGTTGTAGTATTTTGGGGATGTGTATCAAGAGAAAAGAAGGAATATTTCAAAGAAGGGGATGAAATGTACCTTCAAAACCCCCTTTGACACAAGCAGCTGTACACTGAAGCCCTGTGAAAGCTCATCCCAGCGGGAGACACTTTGCCACCGCTGTCTTTTCATGACGGGCAAGCGCATTTGCTCTCTTTTTAACCATAAAGCCTCTGCTGAGTGAAATCAGCCCCCCATACAGAAGGAACACGAATCACACATGCAGTCATACTTTGCCCTGAGAAATGGGCACGCAAAAGCCGAGCACGACTGCCTGGTCCCCCCCGTCCTACTTGCTTTGCAGTAATTACATAAGCAGCATTTGCCTGGCTCCTACTTTCTTGTTTCCTTCGCTTGTTTTCTGATTTTTAGGACAGCGTTTACTCAAGTTACACTGACCTCTTTTGCAAGAGAGGGCAATATATTTTCTGACTAAAGCCTCTTATCTTTAATAACCCGGCACATTTACTGCCCAAGTCAATAGTTAGACTTGGGAATTCTTTTAATTAGAAAAACGACCACTCTAATCAATAGTGAAACCTGAAAGCCCCGTGTAACAGAGAAGCAGCTATGCAGAAATCTAGACCATCCGCAAGCAAGGCAGACACCTACAGCAAGTATCATACTCATTTTCTCCTTTTCATTCAGCAGTGGAAAACATGTGAACATATTGCAGGGCATCCAAACAACCCTAAACACAGTCATCTGCGACAAGTTCTGCTTTAGTTATAGTGGAATAAAAAATGGCAGCACCACTGATATTCAGGCCTGCTAAATATCACCCTCTTCATAAAAAAAAATGGGTACTGGTTAATATATTCCACAATGGTCCCTCCACTCCTGCCATTGTGGTTTAACCACGCAGCTGTGGGAGGCCATCAGCAGCACGGTGGCTTATCTGCCTTCGCTAGGAACTTACCAGACGTGAGCTGAGGGTTTCCTTCTCAGAGCTGCAGCTGCACAGCATGGGTAGCAGCTAATCCAATGGCACAGATAGCAAAAATCCCACTAAAGCCAGCTGGCATGGTGATGGCATTTCTCTGTAACCCATGACAGAGCCAGGGTAATATAGAAACTATTTTATTCAGGATATAAAAATTGTGTCATGTGGAGGAAAGGGGTGAACAAGGGAGCAGAAGACACTTGATGAGGGGGAGAGGAGACAAATGGGTTAAACCAGAAGGTAACAAAGTACAGAAGGTCCAGCTCGGTCCAGAGGTCCCATCCTCACCCTGCTGCCCGCTGGACAGTGCTGCGATGGCCAGCACGGGGACACGGTGCGTGCAGGGTGCGCAGGCTGCACTGTGTGCATCCTAGACATGCGTTAGAATGCCGGATGGTTGCTTTAAAATCTACTTGTCACAGGCTCCTATGGAGAAAAATCTAGTCCCCCAACTTTTAGCTAAGCAGTTGCCAACCTCCTGACTGGCAAGGCTGAAAACGGACACAAGGGATTTTGCTTGAAAGCCTTTGCAGAGGGTGACTGCTGGTTAGTGAGTACTGAGCACCTTTTGTACCCAGCCCAGCATGATGGTGCTTCTCTACTCAAACAGAATGGAAGATTAATCAGATGTTTAAAATTACTATTCAAAAGATATTCTGTGTCATAAATATCCAGACTCAGAGCAGTGCATTCAGCAGCACATCCGAACCTCCTTCCTCTTCGCGAGAGGAACAGAAACTGCTTCTTAAACAAATGAGAACAAGATTTTTGTTTTGTTTTGTTACAAAGAAAAATCAACTGATGATAGCAGACATTAAAAAAACCAACCCCGCTTAATTATAATCTTTCTGGAGCAACCAGGATGGCTTCAGATTATTTTACATAACTGTGTTAAATCCCCCCTGAGAATTATTCGCCTCCTACACTACAGGGTGCCTGAGCTTAAAAGATGGCCAGTTATTTAACAGGCTTCTGAGTAGCTTAAAAATGTACCAGCACTTGCTGCAAAAGAACAATTGCGAGTGGGTTTACTTCGTTACCTTCACAGCCCCTCTACAATTGGCAGGAGATTGTTCTTTGATGGTGCATTTTATTTTGAAATGTGTATTGCACCTGTCCTTCTGTGTATTCAAATTGTAATGAACTTAAAATATATATATATATATATATGGCCAAGGCTTGGAGTCTCTTTTCAAGCAGTATTTGCAGTAGCAGTCTTGCAAAACTTTACTTGTCAGCTTGCACAAATACACCATTTTTTGCTTCTATAATTTGGAAAAGGAAGGAACATCTTGCTTTCCTGCATCAGCTTCCTAGAAAAGGAGAAGCAATCTGACTAATGAATAGCCCAATATTTTTGCGGGGACTTAGAAATGTGACTGGGAAAGGAAAAGATGGCAAGATTCAGCCCCAGCTGTGCTGTGATCTTTCCTTCTTGAGTTACATTTATTTCTTTTGATTTTTGGTGTTTACGGTATGTTTCTAACCACAGTTCTCTATGTTTACCTGACATAAATTATGAAGATAAACAACAAAGTGGGGAGAGAACTGAATATTTGTTCATGGACTTTTAAGCCCAGTAACTTTCAAAAGAGTTTGCCTGCAGACTACTGGAAGCAATGCCTTTGTACCACCTGAGTATCCCTCACCGGACGGCGAGCCTCTTGCCTGGGCTTCAGCAGGCAGAAGGACAATTTGTGTCTTCTCTCCCTCCGCTGTCTTTTCTGCGTAGAGGTAGATCTTGAAGCAGGTAAAAGGAGTAGGCAGTTTGTGGGCTTTAGCATGGCCCAGGTATTATCTTCACTGCCATAGAGACAACAAACAACAATGCTGGTAATATCTTCATTTTCCTCTTGCTCTGATGGCCTGGCAGCAAAATATGTCATCTGTTAATCAAATTCTCAGTGAGCTGTACAGGGACAGGAGTGGCTATTATCTGCAACCATGAAGACTGAAGAAGTGCAAAGCCAGATGCAGCAGCTCTTTCTCAGTTGTTGATGGTAAAAACCAATCCATATATCCCAGAGAGCTGTAAAAGGCAGCTGAAGGCATTCCTGAGCATCACCGTGCCACCACCAGCACCCTTGGGACTGCACCTAATGAGGCTGTGGAAGACTTTTCTGTTATTATTTTTGGTGGTTAATCCAGCTGAGGGCTGGAGGAGCAGCACCGTGCTCACGGTGGGCAGCCAGCTGCGAGAGCAGCCTTTGGAGGTACACCTGAACTCTCTGCCACCATCAACTCCCAACCCACCCACAGGAACCTTTTACTTATATCCATGACCTTGTCTTCTTCCAGCAGCAGGAGAGCTGTAAGGACTGGAGTTATTGCTGCTGGGCTCAGGTTAAATCTCATGCTGGGAGGTTCAGGGGAAGGTCCCCTTGTGCCTGATGGCTCTGGTCCCTTCTGCCAGCCCCTTCCACCCAGTAACCCTAATCCTGCTTTTGCACAGAGGGGCTGGTGCAGGTCAGGGAATGGGAGGAGGAGGCACTTTGTGGACTCAGTGTCACCCCTTCTTCATAACCTGGTGCTGGATTTCATGTGTTTGTGGCAGGCCAGAAGGGAAAATATGGCCATGAGCATGATGACTGTCATTCTTGTAACCAGGGACGATGTGAACCCTTCAGCACTGAAATCAAAGCCGACGAAGAGGACCCATAGGCTGGTTGCTATGTGAAAAAAACAATCTCCTGCAAACTGGCCAGAAAGGAGTATAGACCTCAGTCAGCAGTTACAAACCAGTTGAGAAGGACAGAAGTTCATCATGTCCCAGGCAAGACTAGGTTACATGCATCCCCGAGCTGCAGACTGATCCTAACGCTTAACAAAAGGGTAAGTTGAACCTCGATGCAAACGCAGCTGTATGGGAACCTGCAGGGTCACGTCTGCTGCCAGGAATCCCTCGGCACTGCAGCACTGCGGATCAGCACCGGGCCTCCCTTCACACTTGGTTGAAGCTGTTCAAAAGGATGTGCCAAAACACGGATCTCTGAGCCCAGAAGGGAAAGGATACAAGCAGAGTTCAAGCTGACAAAGAGACTGTGCCACAACAGCTGAAATGAGCTCCAGAGCTAATAGAAGAAGGAACCGAGCCTGAGCAGCCCTGTGGTGACCAGGCAGTGGCTAAAACACAGACGGTTTCTCATGAAAACTCTTTGCAGAGCTGGAGATGGCAGCAGTGGGTAGCACGTTGTGCTGGCTTGGATGAATGGATGAGCGGCACGGAGGACTGATCAGTCCTGCACCGGGACCTGCATCATGACCTTGGACCATGCCAGGGTTCAGTCCCCACATCTCTGCATCCTGACCCATCCCATATACTGTGGGCTGCGGCCAGCTCTGGGCCCCCATCTCGCCCAGCCTCTTGAGGCTGTGAGGTAGGAAAGAGGAACTCTCCTTCCCTCTCTTTCTTTCTCTGTATATGTAAAATTTTTCATCTGAAATAATGCAAGCAAACTCATCTAGAAACAAGAAACTTGAGTCAGCTTTCCGAGAACACTCTGGAGGGAGATTGATTTTGTGTTTGTGAGGGTGTAAATCTGGGCTTCGCAACTTCAGCTGAACTATTTTGAATTTGTCCTATATAACAAAACTGGCCATTTTTGAATACAAATAGAAAATACAATAATTGATATTAAATACCTTCAACCCCATTTTCATGGGCTCTGTATGTTGGAGCTAGGATAAGTGTCTTCGCGCTCTGCGATTAGTATAAAAGCTACATGACTACCTGGTATTATTATATGGCAGAACTGACAGGGAGGTACAAACCTCATTTTAAATGCTGGAAAGAAAGTTAAGAGTACCTAGCTGACGAGCTTATCTTATTCACCCTCTGGGTTTGCCACTTACTCATTTCAGGGGAATAAACATACATCATTTACACTTGTAAGTACATTATGTCCCTTCTTCCCCTTAAATAAATCCCAGCAGGGAGCACTGCAATTGAGCTGCCAAAAAGGAAACCTTGGAAAAAGTCAAAACACACTATTTTAAAGCCTGAGCACATTAAAAATCTACATTGTCCGTGTGACAGATCTGTATTTTATAAATCAGACCTCTAACCAGCTTTCTAAAATATAATGAGGTGTCCCAATTACTACTGGCAGCTCAGCGAGCAGGGAGCGGGGGCACACAGGAGGAGCACTGCAAAGAGCAGCCCCAGGCACCCGCCCCATGCAAGAACAACGTCACTGCCACAGCGCCTCAGTCTACCAGGCGCAGGGAGAAACCTGCAACTGGCGAAGCAATGAAGCATGTGGGAAAATTTTTGCTCTATTCTGTAACTTTTTACAAGGAATTCTAGCAGCATTCGAAACCCTGGGTCCGCCTCCGAAGCACGCTGCCCTGGCTGGCAAGCAGCGCGTGGCTGAGCTAAGATTTGGCTTTGAAATGGAGGACACTGCCCATCCCTCTGCAGGCCGGTACAAGCAGCCAGGTTGCCTCCCCTCTTGTCTGCGGTCCCCTTGCAGGGATGGCCCGGGGAAGCCTGCGCAGGGACCCTAACTGGGGCACTGGCCCAGATCCAGAGTGGTGCTGCCCTGGGCATCTGCTGTCCTGAGCCCAAGAGGATCATCATAACCCAGGGCTGCATCCTCTTAAGTCCCTGTTGGCAACAAAGAGAAGGGATACACTCAACGCCCATGCTCCCTATGCTAATTTAGGTGTTCACCTACAGTACCTAGGTACCCAAAGTATCTCCATTGACTGGACGTTAAAAGTCTGAAACACAGACTCCGTAGCAGGTGCTGAAGTCGATCGCTGCTGGCATACACGCTGATTAAAGAAGTGCCAAGGAGAAGAGACTTCCAAAGGATGTCCTAAAATTATCCCCAGGGGAACAAAATAATCTTCCCTTTTCCAACCAGCCTGAGATTATTTCCTAGCATGGACGGAGTGCTGCCCCTTCCTCAGCACAACCAAATGCTACATGGGAAAATAAAGTTGAAATGTTCTCGAGCACAAGGTGATTAGTGGAGGGTTAGGCTAAGCAAGTGCGATTTCCATTGAAAATAAAAGATATTTAAGGTTTATGTAACTTAAACATTGCTGCTGTTCAATGAACTGTAGAAATTAAAGAGGGAAAAAAAAAAAAACCTGCATCAAGCCATCTGTGCCTCCTGTCTGTTCAGCGTGGGGTAGAGTCTTAACCAAGAAAGATTAGTGTGTGGAATGGAAAGAACCATGTACAGAAAAATGCAAATAGGCATCAGGACTGCAGAGCCAGAGCAGGGGCTGAATTGTTACCTTGAGACAAATGGGTAGGGCAGCATTTCCACAGTTCATCAGGAATCAACCTGTGTCTCAGCTAAACCTTTCCAGCTGCGAGCAGAGAATTAAGGAGGGCCAGAGAGGAAGGGAGCATTCTTCTGCACAGAAGACTTGCACCTCACAGGCTGCAGACACCTCGGGGCTGGGTTACTGCAAACGTTATGAAGGATGCAGAGGGAAGTGTCAGAAAAACAAGAGGGAGAGGAAGAACTTCCCCTGCTTATGGCCTGAGCCTCACAGAAAGGTAAAAGTGGCAGATGACCCACAGGTAGCACCTACATACCGCAGGGCAGAAGGATGCTCAGGACAGCCCCTTACCAGTGTGAGCTGAAGGGTCTGTGCGAATCACACCTGCTGTGGGTCTGGAACTCTCTATGTTGTCTAGGCATGATTATTCGTATTAATCATGCAAGGCAAACCTCGTTATCCAGCCTCAAAAAAACTTGTCTTTAGTTTTTCATGGGCCACATGTAGAAATAACAAAAGAACATTTTTACTTGAAACCAAAACTCCACAAGATCTTTTGGTCACATTTCTCACAGAAAAGTAACAAAACGATCTGCAAATGGCACTGCTGCTGAGTCTCATTTGTCCCCTTTCCCAGGGGAGTTCTGACCTCAAAAATCCCCGAGGGTTTCATAATCGATCAGGATCTGTATTTTCCAGGAGAATGCCTTATTTAAAAAGCATCTGAAAGCTGGCTCTCAGCTAATCCCTTCACAACAAAAAGGCACCTTTCCCTGCTTTCTTTTCTCTGCTGTTTTTCTTCTTTCTCTCTGCCATTTCCTACACTTTCGAGCATATCCAAATTCCTGATTTCTGATTCTTCCCTGTCCCCTTCTCTGTGATCAGTTCTTAGTAAAAGGGTAAGTAAAAGACGTGGCCCACTTCATGCTTTCGTGCTCCTCGGGGAAGAGCAGGCCACAGGAAAGAAAGAAATGGGTATGTGAGCCACACACCCCTTCTCCACCACCAAGCCTGTGAGCAGGATGGCAGCTTTGATCTCAGAGTACAGAAATACCAACAGCCCCTGTTTAGAAAAAGTGAATTTTCCTAAACGCTTAGGCAAACCAAAGGCTTTGGAGCTGTTATTAATAGACTGGGCTAGCTGGGAGAAAACTTACTGTATACAGTAGCTAAAATGTGTCTAAGTATTTTGGAGCCATGGATTTCTATTTTTAGAGAGATGTGGGTAGTTAAGTAACCCCTGGCTGCTTGTGTCAGAGAAGCAGTAGCAAGTGTCCTGCCTACGGAAAACCCCAAGCCACAGAGGATGGAGGAATGAAATAATTTCCTATAAAACTGAAATAGAGCCTTTCAGCTGAGGGACACCAAAAGTGCAATACAAAATCCAGATGGACAGACAGCCACATATCGCTGGGTGAAGCCCAGCCAAGTCTAGGGTAAAAGGCAGCAGTGCAATAGCAAGAGAGGGGCATGACCCACCAGCCTAGGACAGGAGGTGTGGGAAAGCAGCTCTACCATCAAAATCACAGGGGGCATTTCAGGTAGGGACCGTACCATTTTTCCTATGGGCACTCAGCCACGGAGCCGGAATTAACAGCCCTTCCTCAGCCAACAAATCCCACAAGTGGTCAGGGCCCCTCAGGCCAGGAGGAGGATGGCTCCAGCAGCCCTGAGGTGCTGCACATTGGCTTGACCGCGGGTCCAAAAGCAAAGCACCTGTGTGCAGCATCCAAGGCTGCAGCCCCCCAAAGCTGCACAGTCTCCCTGAATATCTCCCCTGTAACAGCAACCGCATTTCAAACCTTGTTATCAGGTAACACCAAATTGAAAGGGGTGAGAGGCAGGAGCAGAAAAGAGAAAGATTTCTGTAGTTTCAGATGAAATATAAATAAAACTGGTTTTCATTGGTGCACAGTCTAGGGAAGAGGCTGTTCAGGGCTTGCTGTGCCCACTCATCTGCAGAAAGCACAGGGTTCACCACTCCATCGCTACAGGCTTTGGCAAATCTGGGATCGAGGTGACTAAATGCCCCAACCATGTTCAAACAGTCCCTGAGAATGGCCGATTTGCCCAATTTCCAGCTAACCTTCTTAACTTGGTGCTTCATGGGGGACCATTAAATAGTTATAAGCAACAAGCGTGGAGACAGCCTCCTGTGGGCTTTCAAGACTTTTCTACGAGTCTAGTATTTAAAAGGTTAATCACTCCCTGTGGTGGCCAAAAAAGCCTACTCTAAAATTCATTTGCCTTGATCACTTCCTATTCATAAGAACAAAAAAACCCCCATATTTTGGTGCAATTAAGAGAACATGGCTTTGTCCACTTAATTCATCTGGAGTAGTACTGCCAAGCACCTGGGGAGCTGCAGAGAGGTAAGCAGGCCAAAAGCTGGTGAGGATCTGATGATTTGATCTGTGTCACAGTCCTCTTCCTTCTTTAAGAAGAGCTGAAAATTTTGTTAGGGGCATCCAGGAGGATGCTTGTGATCCTTCTATGTATAGGTCAGGTGCTTATCTTAATGGCATCTCCACCCATCATCAGCTCAGACTATTAAATGCAAAAGTGGAAAACCACAAGAGCAGTCTTAGAGGTGTCTGTATGGATAGGTGGATAGTGAACCCAGAAGGGAATAAAGTTAAATTCTCCAGTTCATTCAAAGTGGAGATTGTCAATCTCTTCTCCTTTGTCACATTCCAAAATCTGAAACAAAAATATTCTGTGAAGAATTCTCCCTGCAGGTATATTCATTATATTCTGATGTAAACTCTGCAAACCACCTCCTATGCCATGGCCAGTTATTCCAGGTGTTAGCTGACTCTCACTTAAAACACCAGAGAGGAAATGGATGTAGTGGGACCACAGACACCTGTGGGCTCTGAGCAGTGAGGATCACCAGCACTGTTACTGTCTCCAGGAGCATCACTCAGCAGCATCATCTCAGGTACCTGCAGGCAGTCAGTCTGGGTTTGGGATTAGCCACGCCGTGGTGATGGAGGCAACAGAGCTGATGGCTGCTTGGGATCTTTGGATCAGGCTCAACTTGGTTTCTTGAAAGGGTTTAACTACTTCAAGTGCAGAGACCTGGGGAGCAGATGGCAGAGGTGGACAGGACCAGGTACAGAGGCAATGAAGGTGCTGGTGTAGAAGCAGCACAGATTCAGTGTGGCTGCTGTTGAGCTACTAAGCAAGGCTGGAACCAAGCTGGATTCCTGCAAATGTGCCTGAGAGGCTCCATGGTTCCTCCTGGGACCCTAAGGTAGGGCAGGATTTGTTCACATGAGAACAGCTCATGTAGCTCCAGCAGTCATTGTGCTGCACGTGAGCTGGTCTTTCTCCCTGCCCCTGGGAGCTCAGGGCAGGTACACCAGGGCAGTGCTTACATAAAGAGATGACCCAAAGGAATTTGTTAGAAACTGCCCTCTGCAAACTCAGGGAGGCTGTATTACCTATTGCCTTCCCTTGTTATCACAGGGGTCCTCCTTACAAACACAGAAAAAAAAACACTTGCCAATTTTTGGAACATCACAACGTATTATATATGCCCTGGAAAGGGAGAAATCCCCAGCTCACATCCAGACTGGCTGTCATGAAGCCAAAGGCTCTGGGCGAAAATTTTAGATCCTGAGGTCACAAAAAGGTAACATGTTAGTAATTGTGGAGCTCCAGTAAGGAGCACTGCGGGGACTGCCATGCCATGCTTTTAATTGGTGTGAAGCACTGGGAGCAGACCAACAATGATACACATCAGTCAGTGATCTGGCTCGCTGATTCTGCTTTGCATTTCCTTCTCACTAGATAAAGGCTGTGCTGATGGATATGCTGTTGTTGTCTAAGAGGGGATATAAATGCTGATGAAATAATTCAAAACTCCCAAAGATACTGAGCAAAAGGAAGTGGGAGATTCCCAGCCCTGGTGTTCTGGCACTCCATTTGGCAAATTTTCCTTAGGACCTACGACAGGGAGTAGGTGCATCTTTCAAAACAGATGAAAGAGGAGCAATGTCCTGCCAGTGCAGTAATTCCACTGGGAAGGAATCTCCCAAGACTGAGATCTTCGCTGTGGATGACATTGCTCAAGAGCTGCTTGAAAGTGGCAGTTTTTGCTACCATATTCCAGGCAATTGGGGTTCAGTTGGGTCCTCTCCTTCTCTTTCCATTTTCCTCCAAACCCAGTGACGTTTCACAAAAGCCTGGAAGCGTTGGAGATAGGACCTTCTTTGGAGCTGGGTGAGGACCATGGCAGGAGGCTGGCTCTCATGTGGCCATGGTCTGGGGAGGTCAGTGCTGGGCTCCCAGTCCTACAAGAAAGGGCAGCCATGAATCCTCCTTGATGTTCCCAGCGAGGCAGACATGGGTGGCAGAGGAACCAGACAGATTCACTCGGTGGCGCGTGACTACGAAGATGGGGCTGCAGGGCCCTGATAAGCCATGCTTCCCCTCTGCTCAGAGGGGGACTGCTCAAACCACAGCTGCAAGTCACAGACCTGGGTTCAGCTCACAGGGAATTTGAATTCGGTGCTTGACCAGCCATTGGTAACAATGGTCTTTGCTACTATAAAACTCTCTAAAACACAAACATCTGTGTGTGAACATTACTGTGGCCTTGCCTTGATGACAGAAAAATAAATACCTCCTTTGACACAGCCGTTGTCATGGTACATGGTAACTATGGAACCTTTCACACTCATCAGGTGTTTTCAGATGGGGGGGAAAAAAGATCTTACCAGGTATAAACAAATGTGAAAGATATATATAATATAAAGCAGCACCATAATTAATGGAATACAAACATGTCTGTGTCTGAATGAAACCAAAGTAACTATAGGTTTTCTCCGTTCTCTCCCATTTTTCAAATAATTCTTGAAAATAAATATCTGGGGTATTTTTCATGCGAGAGACAGAAAGAGAGGAAAGACATGCATCATTCTTTACAAGCTATTATTTTTATATTCCTAAATAGCTGCTGTATTAAGAAGCCAAGAGAACATGACTGTGTATTTAGTCCCAAAACAAACTCAGTATGAGTAGAGCCAGTACTGGCTGCTCTCCCAAGGGCTTTGCTCTAACATACTTCCGCTTTGATTTGGAAAACCATCTTTAGGGAAAGAAAAAACCACAGGCCCATGCCTGCCTGGCCACTTGTCTGCCCACAAACAGCTGGTCATGGTGCTAATGAAGGCAGGATCGGGATTGCAAAAGACGCTTCCCCCCCTCAAAAGAAAAAAAGAAAAGAGAAAAAAAACCCCAACCACCTGAAACCCCCAAAGTTTATGCACTGATGCACTGGTTGCTGTCCTGAGCCTCATTTTGCACAGGCCATTGGACAGACTTCAGAGGGTAAGACGTTTTAATTGCTAATGGCCTGGTCTGGATTTCAACACGCGACACGGAGATAAAGGACTCTATATCCTATTATCAGGCCCCTGAGCAACTGTTACATCTTATTAAGTGTAACTAGATTCATAGGTCAGAATCCCATACACAGAGAGTATATGTATTTTCTTTGACTGGAAGCAGAGTATTATTAGGGCATTCCTTTGCCATAATAATGGTTTGCGAGTTCCTAAGCAGAGCCCTTATATCAGGCTTTGATATTTTTACTTTCATGCTACAGCTGTTGAAGTGACAAAGCTGGGTTGGAGAGCTATTTGTGCAGCAGGGATGAAGAACAGACACAGATTGCTGCTCTTTCATGTCGCTTTCCACCCAAAAAAGGTCTAGGTAAAAGCACTCAGATAGCGCTGTTGTCATCGTTCTGCAGAGAGAGGAATCAAGGCCAAGCACAGCTACGGGCTTTGCATAAGATCACACAACAAAGCAGAGCAAGGGCACAGGCAGAAGTGAGCACGTGTGATGTGGCAGTGCTCTCTAACCAACAGACCGTCACTTCCTTCGCTAACCCTGCAACGGGAAGGGGGAAGGCAGAACTGAGCTGCTCAATGACTGCACACTCACCAGTGACTTTGTGCCCAAGAGAAAGACAGGGATTTTCATACAGGTCAACTTCCAGGCCAAGTTAGCATCAATACAATCCCCTAAGAAACAAGGCCATCAAGAACAAATGCTGGATATATTGCATTTTAAATGCATGCCTCTCCTTAAAGCTTTAGAGCTTTTGCTTCTAAATAGACGCCTGGCCAGATTCTGTTCCATAGTACACCCGCCTAGCTCCTCTGAAGGCGACAGAGCTGCGTCTACTTTTATCAGCTAAGAATCTGATCCAGCCCTCTAAGAAAGAAGGGAGCATGCAGCGTTCACCTCCTCGCTGCCTCATGTAGCGCTGCTTCCCACGCCAAACACTCAGCACCTTGCAGGACTGGGGTCTTCAGGGTGAGGCTTAACATACATTCTCTGGTAGTCACTGAACTGATTGCCAGCAGAGAGGGAACTGTAAGTCAGCGGTGATAACCGAGGCCCTGCTGAGCTGTCACCAGTGGGGAACCTTTGCAGCTCTGAGAGGTTGATATTCTCTCATAAATAACACATCTTCTAAGAGATGCTGGAGTTTGACTTGCGTTTCATTAAATGGTAAGAAAATGAGCTGATCCCTACTTTGAGATATGGAGACGTCTGGGTTTATTAGCTGCGTTACCCACCTCGCCCTTCTTTGAGCAACATATTTTTCTTCCAGTTGCAGAAAGTCAGATATTTTCAAGTTGAGGGCAAGAAACATGAAGAGGCATGTGAAAACCATAGTGCTGAGGGTGGCCTTTGCAGGCTGCATGAACCATTTTCTGGGTGCGCTGCTGATGCGTTGTGATTAGATGCCATTTTAGCTCAGCGAGGAGCATTAAGTGATGCTGTTCTTTCTCTGTCCTGCTACATCTGGTCTGGCAGCAGAAAGTGCTCTGTGATTGAAGAGAGACATTTTGCAAGGTGCAATCTTTCTTCAAATCCTGTTTTTTTTTTTTCTTTAATTTCTTTTAGATGAGTTTTCAGAAGCACTGAAAACTCAATGAATCACTTGGCTGAATGGCCTACATAGTTTCCTCTTAAGTCAGCTTTGGCAGTGAGCCACTGAACATATTCTGAGAATTTGCTTCGAGTAATACTTTTAATGGTGAGATTATTCAAATATTTGAAGCCAGGCCACCCATCCCTTTTGTACTCCACTCTTTGCACTTAACCAGAGGGCTGCAGAATCAGGCTGTAGAAACCTGGGCACAGAGGCACTGATCAAGGCGAAAGCTTGCCTCCAACACTGAAGGAATTTCCCTTTGGATGTAACATCATACACCCAACTGCAAGGCTGGGGCAGTCCTGCTGTGTGCTGCTGGTGTTAATGGCAGCTGGATGCAACCTCCAGAGCGATCAGGCCCAGAAAGGGCTCGTGCCAGCCCTGCTGATGAAGCAGCTGCTGCTGCTGCCTTCGTGCTCCCCTCATTGGGCGATGAAGACTATGGCAGCACCACGACAAGCAGCCTGCTCCCAGGCTGCCACCATGCAGCACACGAGGCACTGCGGGGCCTGATGCTCGGGGCAGGTACAAACCCACATGCAGTGTGAGTCAGCTTCACCTCTGCAATCATAGAATCATAGAATCCTAGAAGCATTTAGGTTGGAAAAGAACTTTAAGATCATTGAGTCCAACCAAAATCCTTCTGCCCCTTTGCTCTTGCTGGGAAGGTGGCTGTAATTGCCTTCTTTGTATTCCCCATCAGGCTTCCCACACCTTGCTCTCCTTTGGGGATCCAACCCCGTCGGCAGCTGCCCTCCGTCCGCATGCCCGGCAGCACGATCAGGAGATCTGGCTTTGCGGAAGCTTAAAAGGACAGAATGCCTGCGGGTGGAGGAACCAGTTTTGGACAAAGCAGTGCAAACAGCTGGGGGGTGTTTCAAACAGATCAGAGCCTGAATCAAAACTTCTTTATTCCAAAATTCACTCATCTCAGTTAGATTCAAATTTTGCAGGTGTCCCAGGGGATCCTCTTTAACCTGTTGCCGGATCTGGCAGCAAATTCTTCCAGTACTGAATTCTGAGTGACCCCACATCTCTGCACTCTCCAGTGAGTTTAGAAAGTTTTTTGACTTCAAGGTAATAATTTAAGAAGAAGGACGGTCTTTTTTTCTAGCAACTGGATTCCAATTAGGTTTCCTTTTCATTTCTAAAAAGGAAGCCACCATAATGCAAGCATCCTGCAAATGGATAATCTGATGCATGTACAGGAGGACAAGTTCAAACACATCTTACTGTTTTAAAGCACTGCTTGCATTCATTTTAGACTCATTTTAGCATGGCAGGTCACAGCAGTATAAACATTGTGGGGGAAAAAAAAAAGGCCGAGCTGGCAAACAGTCAGAACTTGCTGCTCCTGACCCAGTAACCTACTTTTTGAGCACCACCTAACATGAAAGCCACCCCTAGCTCAGACTGCAACGTCACCTCTTACTTAACTTCTTAGAGCAAATAGTGGGTCTGGCTGGGAAGAGTTAGACAAGATGTGGTCATTATTTACTTCATTCCAGCCACAAAAATCATTTAGGTTAGACAGGAATGCAGAGAGCGGTTTCTAACCTCAAGTCATTGAAAGCCACTGTCTGAACATGCATGCTTCACGCAGCAGAGTTTGGACGTAGGAGTCCATCATGCTGACATATAGAGCAACCTCAGATTTTGTCTACAGCATGAGTGCCACCATCAGCATCACAGCCACAGGTAAAGAAATTGTCCGAGCGAACACTGTATGAAGGAGACCTGTTTTATCTCTGTAAGTGCTGCTTTAGCTATTTTCACTCCAACTCTCTCATCCTGACCTGACGTGGTATTCAGAGACCACATAGCTCAGTCAGACAGGGAAGACTTGAGGACCCCTGTGACCAGCAAAAGCTGCTCTCTTGCGATAGCTCTCCATGCCTGTTCTCGCTTCAACAGGGCAATAGCCATCAACACCCACCAGCTCTGGGATGGCATCCGCCGTCCTCTTCCCCTCTTTGCTCCCCCAGATCCCTCCCCCATCTCAGGCTTCTCTTCAATCCGAGGAGCAGCCAAGTTGATCCCGTTCTCATGCACTTTGCCACCTCTGTTCAGGTTAGTGAAGGATCTTGGGGAACTGCTAAATACGGCAGGAAAAGATGTATTCTCAAGGATATGCAGCATCCCTTTTCTCCGGGCACCTCCTGGGGTACTGGGAATTTTCTCCTGCATCTTAGAGTTTCTCTTCATTTTTTAATGACAAAAGTGGCATCACTGGTTGAAATGCACCTGGATACAGTGTTGGTAGCGTGCAGACAAGAAAAGGGGCAACCCGTGGCACTTATCATCCAGAGACAGTCCACGCGTAACACCTGCTGTCCCCAAATGGGTCAGGAAACAAACACCAGCCACAAAGTTAGTATTTGTCTCACAGCACGGTGGATCATCTATTTTCATGTTGTATTCCTGGGACTTCCAGGGGAAAAAAAAAAAAAGCCAGTTATATTACTGCTACTCTCCTGACAGAGCAAAGGAAGAGAGCTGGATCATCGGATCAATGCTAACGCAGAAAGGAGCAAGAAGACTTGCTGGGTGTTTTGGTAGCCTACATTTCACTTGAGCTAGTGGAGAGATATTGAGCGGCCTTTGCAGAGTATGGCAGAAGTCACGAGTGGAAAACTATCCAGAAGCCTAGCAAAAAGAAATCAGAGTTGCAAGACTTCCATGAGTGCCAGGGTGTCTCAGCACAGCCCTGGCATTGAGGGACCACAGAGAGCTTAATGGGGCCCCAATTCAGCAAAACACTGTCTACATCCTCAAAAGAATTTTGTTTGCCTAAAGCCATCATGAGTTTTCCCATCAAAACACAAATGGAGATGGACTAGGAGTAAAGTTTCCAGGCAGTTTTCTGCTAGAAATAAAAGCAGCACAGAAACAGAAAATTATATCCATCCAGTGTTGCTTGAAACTATATCAGCCTCTGTGAACATCTTTAGAAATCAGTGTTCAATACTAGCCATGAGGAAGTAAAAGATAAACGGAAACACTAAATTCAGACTTAACATTTGAAAGGATTAATATTTTACTGGACATCAGGGAAAACAAGAGTAGTAAGGCAGAGTGAGAGAAATTAGAGGGAGCTCTTTAGGGAAACAATGGGAAGTGATTCTTTACTGGAATATGCCCATTTTTGCAGGTGATTTCTTCCATTGCACCTCTCAGCTGAAACACACACACAAAAAAAAAAATAGGAAGAGGCGGAAATGAAATAATTTTTGGTCGAACATTCCAGATACATGCAAAAAGAAGTAGTTGAAATAATCAGAATGAAATGTCTTGAAGTTATTCCACCTTCCAGCTGGCTCAGACTGACTAAGATTTTATTTCTGTTGACACTTTGACCTCCCTATTGCAGAGCAGGAGGGGACAGGGCACTGCAGTATCTTAAAAATTCTAGTTACATTTTCTTGCATCATCACAAACTGTTTTTCCACCATCTCTTTTACCAGCAGTTTTAACTTAACCTAAGACTAAAAACATATGGAAGTATTTCACTCTAGCTGGCATAAGCACAACACGAAAGTAAATGTTCTGATACACATAAAAAGTCATTTTTCTTTACTACAATGTCTAATTTAGATCTCTGAAATTGTAAAATTAAAATCTATTCTAATCCATACTTGCACAGAAAATGCATTTCTAGCAGATGATAATATCTAACTGCTTATTACACAAAAATCCTCGAATGACTGTATTGTAAAAAAATAATTGCCTAATTACGAAATCCTGATGATAAAGACACCATTGTCATGAAAACATCTGGGCAACCAGCCCCCCCAGAATGCATGAAATTTCAATAGGCAGAGAAAAATCAGGAGGCAGATGTAAGAAGAGTTATAAAGAGGTCCAGAGAAAAAACATCACCCACTGCAATTTCTTTATCGAAGCGCGGGTGATGACTACAAACAAGCCTGTAATAACCTATTCACAGTAGCAGAGCAGTAAAAATGTATGGGGATATGAGGGACAATTAACAAATATTATGCTTATTCTTGCATAACCTTGGAAAAAAATATACATCTACTCTACCTCTCTCGAATGACAACCTGGAAAACTATTAATGGTATCAGGGTGTTAGACGACTGTTTAGCAATCCGATGCCTTAGAATTACGGAGTTGTCAAATCTGAACAGAGCAACACTTAGTAGCATTTCTATAGCATTTAACTCACATTAAGCGTCATTTAAATGATATTCAAAGAACAAACCAGGAACAGGAATAGGAACAAAGGAGGGGGAAAGGTCAGTTACACACAAACAGGAGAAGCACTGAGAAAAGTAAGAGAAGTTTGACTCTTGTGTTCAGTTCAGCCCAACAGGGCGAGTCACCAACAAGAAATCTGGTCTTTGTTGTAAATGTTATGTTAATAGCGAAGTTGGTGGCTATGCCTATTTTAGCCGCTTACGAAACAATTACAGCTTTTCTTGGAAAGCAGGGAGTACAATGACATTGTTATCCCAGAGGTGAGATGCTAAGCCAAAAGGATCAGAGGAAGCACAAGAATGTCTACAGCAGGCTGGGGGATGCTGTCTAGGGCAAACAGACCTTGCCTGTGAGCCAGGATATGATGATGTGGAAGGAACTCTCCCAAAGCAGGGCTTTTCTCCTTTTCCACCCGAGCCCAAGGCCTGAAGATGCATACACCTATAACTGGCCCTGAGCACGTTGGTGATTCCAGGGAAGCTAATGAGGACCCATTGTTCAGATGGTTAAAAGTTAAATGTCAGAAAGCATTCCCAGGTCTGACAGCTCCAGTAGGTCTTGATTTCTTATCTCTAACTAGAGCTCATCACCGGCAGTGACTTTTCACCACAGATCAGCCTGAACCTTGGACTCCACAATGGAAACCTCATGTGTAAATAATCTGCAAGGCCCCAGAACCAGACCTTAGGGATGAGATATCAGAGGATGATGTATCAGTCATAGGATATGACACTTTTTATGGGGGTGATTACAAGGCAGATGCCATTAAGAGCACAGTAGCCTTCTCACATGGTTGCCATCTGTGATTCTCTGCTAAAGGTTATATCAGGACTTCTGTTATAAAATGCTGCTGGCCAAGATTTATAATTCAGTGGACAGACAAGTTCTCAGCCAAGAAGTCTTTCCAAATGAAAATTGTTTAGTTTTGGGTATTCTGCTCATGTTGGATAATTTTGATCACTAACATGATAAAATCCACAAAGCAGCATCAGCCTGTGCATCTGAACTGTTTCCCATAAATGGCTCTGCAAAAGAGCCAAACTGATGGAGTCGATCATCTCCTTTGGTCTTGGGTCTGCCTGCTTGGTGTTCAGATGGTAGGATGAAACTCATCCCCCATGCAAAGGCTCACCGTAAGATTTGTACAGCACTTAAGTCTCCCCTCAGCCTGATATTTGGGCTTACAGGGAATTCTAGAAGTGTGCGCGCTGCAGAATGGCCTGCAGGGTACTGGTGAATAGAGTCGTACGCACTAGGAAAAGCTTTCATATCTTCTAAAGAAGTGTTATTCTTCTGCCAAGTAAATAAAGATGCGCCTGCTATTTACTTTCCAGCACATATTGCAAAGCTCATGTTAATTAAACTTCTAAAACACACAACAGAACAAATCTGTATTGACATAATGCCAACAAATTGTATACGAACTCTCCCCCATGCACTTAGTAAATATTTGCTTGGGAAAAAAATAACATGCGCTGTCCTGGACAAAGGACAACCCGCTTAGGGCACTGGAGCCAAGAGCCTCCTTTCTGTTCTCCAGGGCTCCAGAGCTGAAAATCTAGGATCCCCTGAGCCAACCTGCAAAGAGTTCAAACATCAGGCAAACACATCAGTAAGGAGACAGCCAGGATAAACCTCACAGGCCTGATGCCAGGCTCCCTGTTATGGTGGCCACTAGTAGCTCTGTGGCACCCGAGGATCTTGGTACAACATCAAAGACCTCAGGTTTTTCTCTGGGAGGTTTAAAGTTTGTAGCATAGGGTTATGTCAGTGGCTGAAACGATGGCCCAAATCCAAAACCATCTGCAAAGCTCATCATACATTACATTAAAAAGTCCCCTTTTCTTCAGAGAAGCTCTCAACATTCCAGCACTAGAAACCTAGGAATATTGGGTCTGTTACTCATTTACCTTTAGGTGAATTTCCAAAGTACTCCACGTATGGATAGATTTCTAAAAAATATTTTATCTTGTCCAAAACATAGTTACTCTCAATAAAATGCACAAGGAACCCCAGTCGAACCTTGATGGACATTTACAGAATGCCCTTTTAGGTAACTCTAGTCCATTAAGGCAGTTGCACTCTGTTACACTACACAGTCACTAAATACCCTTGTTAATGGCAAAGCTGCCTCTGACGTCAGCAGACAGAGGTTCATCCTTAAAACCTCATGAAATTTCAATCTGTTAGTATCCTTCTCAATATTAATACATTGTTTTTTTCACGTTGACTTCCTGCTGAAGCACATGCAGAGACACATAAAAGTGACAAAAAAAAAAAAAAAAGGAAGATTATTTTAAACTGAATTGTTACTCAGACTCTCATACCTGTCTTTCAAAAACAGGTTAGATAGCATTACCATCCTGGATTAGAGGGTCTGGGATTTTGTCTAAGTTTCCAAGTAATGGTCATGGGGAATTGCTTTTGGACACACGTAATGCTACTTATCAAAATACTATACTCCACACCTACACCACTGCTGCTCAGGAAAGACAGAAGCCTTTCTGTTGATTCCTCTATATGAATAAGATAAATACAGTTTATAAGAAGGCATATTTACATAAGTTTTGATGACTTGTGCAACAGATAGAGAAGCCTTAATGCACTTTTTTTCTTCTCCTACACACTGCTGTGTGCCCAGTGCTTTTTCAGGAGCTATTTCACAAAAGAATGTCTTAACAGCTTTTTTTTTTTCTCCCATATGTGAGCTGTTTCCAAACACCAATGCTATCTTCTGTTTCAACAGCACTGTCACCCAGTGTATTGTTACTGAGCTGTTTGCAATGCAAATCTATTGTAACCACCAAATTTCAGCACTGGTGAATGCAAAGTGAATTTTTCATTTTGGCATTGCAATGCAATGGGACTGTATGTGTGAGAAGTCCCTACACAGCCGAAGCCCCTTATTCAGCAAATGCTGTAGTGAAACTTGAGCTCGTGCTCAGGTTCATCCCTATTCAACAAAGTACTGCTGTGCAAGATGAAAATTCAGTCTACTTTTCACAGCTTTTGTGTTTCAATAGTTTTAATTCAGCAGGGGGCAAGATTGTATATGTTACCCATGTTATTTCTAACGTGGATCAACTTCCTTAGTTTAGCATCTTTACAAAGAAGCCTTAACCACAGCATCTAGCTCAAAAGGATCAAAACCACCCCAGACTTCCCTCCCAAAACAACCAACCAAAACCACCCCAAACAAAATTATCAGCTTTAGCCTGCATTTATGGGTAGCTGGACGATGTTAGACTGACAGAACTGCTGCAGAAATACCTTCTGGTGGAGCCCAATTGGAACTTACCGTGAAGCGAGCAAGACGAGCCCAGGCTGCAGAGCTGTCCCCCTGCGCGCTGGCGGAAGCAGAGTGCCTACCTTCCCACTTTCCAGGAACAAACCCTAGCTTGTGTAAACACAGCCGGCTTGTGAGAGCCAGCAGTAGCTCACATGCAATCAGTGGCCCCTTCAGAGTAAGTTCTCTTCTAACAATGATAAAGATCTAGACAGTGGAAATGTTATTTACAACTAAATTCCTCCAATAAACCCCCGGTCCAGGGCAGGCCAAGCAATCAGTGACCAGCTGGATTTCCAGAACACACTCTGCATGTGTGCATTGTACACCGTGGCCAGATTCACTTGAGACAAATAGTGTTAAACTTCTGAAAAGTGGCTTAGGACATCCAAACCGAAACACCTGGAAAGGGCCCAGTTTCCAAGAAATGTTCAATGTCTGGAACAACCAGACCTACATACACTAAGACTCACTCTTGCCCAAAATGGTCATTAGGGCCTCTTTTCTTTTATGTGCCACTGATTTTAAATTACGCCACCTTCCTGCAAGATGAGCTATTTTTAGGGATGTAATGGCAGCTTTCTAACCCTGGTAATTTAATTTACTAATGTTCTTTGATGTCTGCACATTTTTTTAATTAATTTATTCTGGATGGCAGCAGAGTCCCAGATTACTGGGGAACTGAATCTCACCTGCAAAGTAAAACTTTTGGATGAGGTTCCTTTAAAGACTTCAGTAGAACAGCAGTATTTAGTAAAGATTTTCTAATACCTGCATAGCAAAGATTTGAGAATACGAAAACTCAAAACTTTGTTTTATTCATCTTCATAGACAAAAAGATGAATTCTGCACTGATGGCTGATCCACTGGCACAGACATGAACAGAATGACACCTCTTGATGAATTCTACTGTATGCTTTAAACAAAAATCTATAGGAAAGAATTTAGTCTACCTAATGTCATAAGTTTTTTTAAGCACTTTTTAGAGCTGGTCACAATCTGTATGCAACACTTAAAAAAAAATAAAATCCACAGCATTAAGGAAGAGAAAACCTTTCTGCCTAAAAATATCTCTGTCTTACATTGCTTTGGAGGATTTATCCTCATACCTTCCCACCAAGTACTTTTAACTCACAGTATTGTTTGTGATTGACCTTCTGGGAACATGGGTTTAGGGCCAGGGCAGCAAACAGGTGCCAGTCTTCTCTGAGACTAGACCATGAAGGGGTTTTTATGGACTACATCTCTGATGCCTAACTTTAAACACAGGTTGTAGCCTCTAAATCAGTTGGACAATGAAAGTTTAACCATCACGGTAGGCAAGTACCAGTCTGAATGTGCATGCCCTAAAATGCTTTCAGGAATCATTTTTTTGGGGTGGTCTCCAGCATTGTCCATGGGTTCCTCAGCAAGGCCTTCAAGCCCTCAGTACGTGGATCTCCCATCTGGTAGGTGGGCTAATTTGGAGAGTGCTTTTTAGGCATAAATACCTCACTGGATCTCTCCAGTGGCAATGCAGCATGTTCATCCTCATAGGCCTTGTACTAGAGAGTCATCTAAAGAGCATTCAAAACCCTAGACTGTCCATCACCTCCTAAATAATTGCTAAAGCCATCCAAGAAAACCCCTACCCAACTGCTGAAGACTGCAGAGAACACACAAACCAAATGTTTAAGCCTACCAGTAAACATTTTTCTACCTTAAAAAAAGTTACAAGTACTCATAGGTACCATTCCAACTAGAAATGTCTTCACTTTTTGGGAACTAAAAGGTAATTTCAACAAAAATTTCCTCCTGAAGATAAAAATAAAAGTGCTGTGATGGTAGCAGAGCCGTGTTTTTCAACAGCCTCTATATTACAGTTTACTTATTACAGTAAGACACAACAAACTGTTTGAAATTCAGAAGAGTGATAATGCACCTTCAGCTTTGCTATGTTTAGCAGTCAGTAACCAAAACATATCCCAAGGTAAACACCAGAGGAGCAGGTCGTGTGCTTCCCCAGGGCTTTGCTCCATGACCCCGCTTCACTGATGCTATCGCTTTATCCTCATTATAACACTTCAAGAAAGGACATAAACAACTCGTACATTAAAATGCTCTTGACTTTTATGAGCAGTCTGATTCAGCAGCCCTCAGGGTGCAGTTTCATGACCAGCTCAAGCAAGTTTTGCCCTTGAAAAAGCACTTCCGCCGCTCCCAGCCTCCCTTGCGTGGAAAATCATGCTTGCATCGTTGAAAGCTAATGTTAAAAGAGTTTTAAAAAGATCAGCTTTCAACTACTTTGCCACTGCGGTGGTGATACAGTGGAAATGTCAGGAAGCTGAAGACAGAACTGCCTTCTTTGGTCTTAAACCAGCTACTTGTGAATTGGTATCCTTGATCACACAACCCATCATCTATGATGGCCACGAAGGAGTCTCACGCACTCCCTGGTGACTGAAGAAAATCGAGGGGACCTCAGCTCTGGATCTCAGAAGCACGTGATTGTTGTTGGTGTCAGTGGGCTGACAGCTAGGAATTCCCCACTGGACCTACAGCCCTGCCACTAACTGACTTTAATAAGGCATTTAATCTATCTCCCATCTCCTTTTCCTGATAGCATTTAAAACCACTTTCCTGTCTTGCTTTCTTAAGCTTTAACTCTAGAAGTCACAGAGGCACATCTCTGCCTTTGACTGTGGTGGATCACCCAGCAACAAAACTGAAGGCCTCCTGAAGCTCCTTCCAGGTATATTTTGTACAGTCCCATAATTTCAAAATGTATATTGTAATGGACAGCCTTCAAACTCTATGTGTGATCTTCTGTCCCTGCTTAACACAGCACTCCAACCTCATGTGGAGCTTCTCATTCAACCACAGGAAAGACAATAGTATCAGCAAGCACCTTCTACACGTGAAACACTGCACAGGTGACAGGACAATTTAAGAGCAGTGAAGATATTCTTAAACAATACTAAATACCACCGAGGAACAGTTGTTAAGAGTGGATATAAAGACCTGCAAAAAGGAAACTATTCACAGTGCTCAGCACTGGGTTTTATTGTCCCATAAATCTCAGCACTGTGCCCATATGTCTCAGTGTCATCTGAAGAAACTGCATCTATAATCTAATGTTTACATCTATAAACACTTCTGTAGCACAAAAGTTGCCAAAGATCAAGAAGCTGATTCAGCAACAGACTTCGTTTAATGTTAAGTAGTACCTCCATCAATGGGATTATTTATCTACTCAGATTCAAGGATCTGCTATGCAGTTTGGCTGAATGAGGGCCAAAATGAGGGATCATTTCTGAAAGACGTGTTGTGTCTTGTGATGCATGGGTGAAGTCTCACCGGTAAAAAGAGAGGAAGAAACATGGGAGATATCCACCATTTTCCTATCACGGAAGCATGAAGGCACAGTCATGCCCAATGTAGCAACGGGGAAGAATGGTCCAGGGCTGAACGCCAGTGGGAGGTGGTGTAGGAAGGTACCAGCAGCAGCAGGTGCCCCACACCTTCCTCCCTCCCCCAGAACTATCACACAGCCATTGCAGAGCACATGGGCTGCACTCGCACTGGTGCAGGTGAGGTCCCAGCAGGGTCTCTGGGTTAGGGATTGGCATCTTGCTACACAGGGAGCAGAAAGAGATAGCCAAGAGCCTCTTTGTGTGCCACTTGCCACAGCTCCCACCCATGAAAGCTTTGCTGAGTGTCCTATGCTGCTGACTGGGTCTCACAACATTCCCCTTTTCTATATATAAGGCTCTCTTTCAGCTCCTCAGGTTGCTTGCAAATCTGTGCTGCCATTGCTAAGCAGTGTACAAAGATATGTTTTCTGACAAATTCCATGTCACTTCTGTTCCTCAGAAGTCCTATTTTACCATTGCTTGGGGATGAGGGTCTACAAGACCTTGAGCAGACACACAGATGGAGTTTATTCAGCAAAGCTGGTGACTCTTCTGCTCCTTAGTTTTCTTTGTGCCTCTGAGACAATGATTTCCAAGGAACAACTGTGTTCTTGAGAAACGCAGACTACAAATTTGACTTTGGGTAGAACCCTAAGGTGGATTAGACTGTCATTCTGCCCACCTCAACTGCATGCCGTAAGCAGCTTGCTTGCAATATGACAGATTTAGCAAAAGTGACAGTTGCTCGCTGTCCAATATCATTAGCTAGCCCTGCCGCAAGAGCTCAGACATGGTGCTCCATCTCCTTACAAAATCAGCTTATTAATAAACATACAGCCTGGCACAATGTTTTCACACAGCTAAAGCAGTTCTTTGAGCAGGGGCCTGCCCGATCCACCCACCTATGGAGACTCAAAATCGAATTCTAGCCAAGATGAGGTCAGAACAGCAAACAAGTTCCATGGACTAGCTTGTCAGAGGGACTGGGATGGTTAAGCATCTGTGCTTACCTGTTACTCATCCTTCATTACCTTTATTGCTCTGGTCCTCGAGTCTATGGAGGGAATGGCAATCTATTCAAAAGGCTACTGAAGTCAATGAAAACACTGCAGTTTATCGGTCTGCCTTAGGCTCAACGCCCCAAGATATCAGACAGCAGCAACACTCCTTTCCTGAGCCAGCAGGGCTCAGCACCTTCCCCAAGGTGCTCTGTGTAAGCAGTTAAGAGCCGCACTGCTCTTCCAGGTAGACAGAGGAAGACCTCTGCTTCCTATGTACACATATTTGTGCTGCAACGTTAAAACAAGTCGAGTGGTAATTAGATATCTGTTAATTCCTGCAACAAAACACTTCAACCAGAAGAAAAATTGGCTGAGTCGATCAGATTGTGGCAAACGCCACCATTTGTACTAAAGCCTCACATTTATTTTAAAAACTTTAACATAAAGAACAGAACCTGTTTCACTGCTGATGAGGTAAAGGTTTACACATAACCCCAGTCAAACCTATGATTTCCCCTTTACAGCCAAGCAGGCAAGACTGTGTGCTGAACTATTCCCTCCCCTGCTATATGAGACCTGCGCAGCCATAGCACATCTCACGTAATGCAGCCCAGGAGAATGATTTCCCAAAGGTCTTCATGGTAATCCCAAGACCAGGTAATTCTATAGTAATTTCAAGTGGACAAAATGAAATGTTTTTATTTTAACATATACCTATGGGGAAAGAACATCCCACTATTTTACAATGAGGTCTTTAAAGACATCCTGGGAAATTTTCCAAGAGCTACACTGAAATGGAAGAACACTTAGTTATTTACTTTAGGGTTTTTATTAGCATGCTGGAAATCATTCTTGTCCTCTCCCCTCTTTCCCCCAAAATAAAAGCCTTTATTTTATGAAGCTGGGGCACTTCTGTTGAACCTGGCTCTGACCCCACCACTGAGATTTGTGTGCTGAGAGCCTCACTGGCTGCAGCTTGGAGCTAAACTCCTGGGGCTCACTCTGCCCCAAAGGTGGCGGGGTGAACGGGGGCTGGGGAAGGCAGGGATTCCTCATCCCATCCCAAAGAATTTAAACTGCAAGCAGTGGCTGAGCTGCCAGTCAAACCCAGCTCTGAGCCACCTCCAAGCTAAAGCAAGAAACACAGTAGATTTTAAGCCCATTTTAATACCCTGAAGGATTTGTAAGCAACTTGAGAGTTATTTTATTCAAAGTACTTCAAATGGCTTTACCTTGGTGAAACGGGTGCTCACGGCTTCAGCAGCTACCACGAGGTGGCACTTTTTAATGTGACAAGGGAGGCCTGGGGATGGGTGAGGTGGGTTGGTTGTTGGGGGTGTCTCCTATGGAGCCGGGGGACCCTTGCTGATGCTCCTTTTGCCATTTCAGATCTCTGCTCCTACTAGTCCTGTTGCTGTACCCCAGGCATGCACACAGCAGTCTGCCTGAAGACGACCTTCTCCTGGCTGGGCACTGTCCGAAAAGCAAAATGAGGAGCGTGGGTGGGAGCAGCGGGGAGGTGGGTGCTGCTCCCATCCCTGGACCATGCAGCTGGGGCAGGGTTGCGTGGGGATCCCATGGCCCCTGTTCCAGGGCAGGCTCCTGCCCAGCCCCATGGAGCTCCAGCCCTGGCTCCTGCTGGCCCTGGCTGCTGCCCTGGACCTTGCCACAGAGCGCTGTTCCAAGGATGTTAACAAAAGGGGAAAATAAAGCAAAACATATCTACCATTTAAAGGCCAAAATCATTCCAGGGCAGACAGACGGCAACAGGAACCCACTCACCAGCCCACTCAGCTCAGATTCTCCAAATTATTCTCTCCATTATGTGACATAATGCTTCAACACTGCTTGGCCCTTCTCAAGGGCTTTTTTTTTTGCCTACGACTGCAGCAATGAACGTGCACAAACATTTACAGTTCTCAAATTCAACGAATGGGCAAGGAGATTTAAGACTCCAGTATAAAGAGCACACTATTAAAACTTCAAGGTTTCAATGGGAAACATCCAGATACCTCCCATTATCTGAAAACCTCTTCTCTGTACAGTCAGTACCCATCCCTTCCCCCTGCTTTTATCACTGATGCCTTCACCTAAGTCTTTACGGTTATTTATAACCTTAGGGGTTAACACTGCAAGTTTTTAGGGTTATCTGAGTGTTCACCACATGCATTTTAACATTCTGCTAATCTGGATGCTAGGCAGCATTTTGATTTATTGTAGAAACATATAACATAAACACAAGTCCAGGAACTTTCCTCCACAGCAGACTTGCTGAAACAACTTCAGGCAGGTGGTGACATTGCAAAAAATCACGCTCCTGTTGCTTTCTCAGGACCACCAAGGGATGCGTCCAGCTTTATCATCTGAGTGCTGGAAAGAGAACTACAACCACTCACTCCAAGTTCTGGTCCAGCTCATTCCAGACTGACCACATGGTGTTGCCATCTGATGATTACACATGTGGATCTCTTAATTTCCTCTTTGGTTTTTGTTCTTTTAACAGATCCCTGCCCCTCACACAATCACCGATAAGGAGCTGAAGGAGACTCTCCAGCAGCAGTTAGCAGGATGAGGCCTGATGTCCAAACATGCAGTAGACTGTTGTCACCACCATGAGAGGTAAGAGGCATCAGAGCACTGAACACATGGGTTCTAATGCAGCAAGGCTGCTTCAAACATTCAGTTTAAAACTTTATAAATGTCTGGGAACAAATCTACACTTTAGAGTCGCTGGCAAAGCTCTCAGACTGTTTTATCTGGTTTCCTAAGCAGAAATGCTTGAGCAATCTTGTGCCCTATCCCCTTTTCTTGGTCACCTTTTGATTAGTTTGCCAGCTTCACGTCAGCCTTGTCAGAGGTTTCAAGGAGAACCGGGCTCGTACAGTTGTGCAAAAGCAGGCATGTGACCTCAGTACCTTGGCCGAGCAGTCATTGCACGGATCTTCCAAGTGCTCTGACTGCAGCTGAACTTTGCAGGCTGCTCCTGTTAGAGCCACCCCAACACAAATTAAGGGCCAAACCACTCAGTCTATAAGGACTGACAACTGGTGGGCACCACCTGTTGAGGGCTGAAACAGCTGCCAGCAAACACCAGCACCATCCCAGGGCTGGGCTGGTTTCCTGCTGCAGACTTGCTGGGCTGGTTTATCCTTGGGCACAGGAAGGCAAATGCCAAAGTCACTCCATCAGGCATCTCTCTGCCTGGTGTTTTAAAGAAAGCAAAGGAAACTACCTGCAGGTACCTTTGGTGGGACGGCTGTCAACTAATAGACGCTAAGACGCACTCAGCCCCGCAATGTAACGCAGCACCATGCCTCTGCTCTCTCAGAGGTAGCACTGCTCTTGCAGCTGCATCAGAGAGAGAGGAGTTCAGTGGCATTAAGTTATCTCCATGGGATTTTCTCAGAACACATACCAATGTCAGGAAGTCAAATCAGTCCTAATGACCCTTGTCTACATCAAAATAACTCTCCTTCAGGAAGGAAGTTATTCCTTGGGCAAGGCATGCCTAGCACTGCTCTTGCTGAGGCATCTGGCTGCTAGGAGTTTTAACCAGACTAAACTTCCACCACAGGAATGACTCACGAAAGGTGCTGACACAGCCATATCCAGGCAAGTCAGTGACAAACAACGCGAGCAATGTCAGCCTGCTCAGAGAGTGGTTCATAGAGGGGAACAACCATCCAACGGCAGAGTTCAGATAAACTCGGAGCAGCTTCGCCAACAGGAGACTTGTAACTGGATTGCAAATCCCAGCTCCGCACCATGTTGTAATGACATTTTGAATTTTTTATTACCATTTCATAACAGTAATTAAACACAGGCATGCGCACAGAAAGACATCTCCTTGATATATAGGGCAAGGCTCACCACCTGCAGGCAGCAAGCAGGACCCTGCAGGCTCAGCTAATGGGGCTGCAAAAGTTACAAAGCCACCAATACCACGGAGATCACATATGAAAAGCTAGGCAGCTATGTGATATTTCTATGCCTGTGGTCACTTACAGCCTTCTACCTGTGCTCAACAATGCACCTGGTGCCTGGGGGCTTGCAGCATCAGAAGGCGTATCTCCATTGCTGTCTTTGCAGTTCTGGAGGAACTGTTGCATCAAGACTAACTCACCTCTCCCTCCTGGAAAGGGAAAGCAGAGGTTTCTGCCCTTCCTCCTGCCCAGCAAGACAGAAATTACCTCAAGGAGATAGTGGAGCATAGCCTTTGAGGTGTGGTTAACTCTTGGCATCTATGTTTCAGTTCCCAGCAAGGTTGCCCATCGCTTTCAATTATTGTAATGATTTTTATGACTAATTATGTGCATTTAGCAGTCTGTGTTTCCTGGCCAGTCCTGTGCTGCTTCTATTCAATTGCACCCTACCCCAGAAGTAGGGAGCCTGGTAGCCTGAAGCTGAGCTTTTCAGCCCTAGTGTGACTGAAGCTGTTCTGGTTCAGTTTTAAGCCCAGGATGAAAGCTCATTATCTTCCAACCAGCTGAAACCAGCTCACATGGAGACCACTAAAGTGGGTAAAACAGAGACAGTCTATGCCCAGGTATCCCCCTTCCCCTTGCCAGAGCACAGCACCACTTGGAATCTCCATGTTGTCCATTGCTTCTGATTCCTGTATCTGGCATGAATGATGGGTGATGCAGCACAGGAGAGGCAGGGAGAGGATGGACATGAGAGCGCAGTACGGCACTACGCTTCGGGTCCCAGGAGTCCTGCTGGGGAACGGGTCTAACAGATACCAGTTTTCAGCTGGACCACTATCCTGGACCAGAACCAGACTCTGGTTTGGTTTGGTTCTGGTTTGGATTAAAAAATTTAAAAACCAAACCAAGCCAAAACCCCATCCAAATCAGGCTTGGTTCCTGCCTGTGGGGAAAAATAAAAGCAACAATCCCAGCTAACTTGCAGTTCAGTGCCATGCTGTAAGCTCTCACCAGGCAACAGTATGTGCCTGCTCAGGGCTCTGTTCCTCTGAACTGTCCCTTCCATTTTGTCCAGTTCTGTCCACAGGCAGCTGTTACTGGGATACAGACCTGCTCCATTAAACCAGACAACCTGCAAGTCAAACCATCTTCTGTTGCCTCTGGCGGGCATCAGCTGGGATGACCAGCAAAAGAGAGATTTCTATACCTAAATACTAACTGTATTTTCAGATCTGTGATCCATTTCTGGCCCAGGGAATGAGCCCAGTGGGATCCAGAAGGGAACTCCAAGCCAGACCTATTACACCGCGTGCGTGCTCCCTCCTTGTCCTTCTCCCATGCTTCTTGGAGCACCACAGAAACCCACAGCTGTGATCTCAGGAGCACATTCAGAGTAATGAAAGTGTGAATTATACCTTGCCATCTGATACTGTAACTACCACTAGCCCACTGTCCTCCCCAGGGCATAACCTGGAGTGAGTGCAGACCCCAGACAGGGTCATGCTTGCAGGCCAGCTGTGGAGTGATCTTTACCACACCACATGGATTATAGTAAGAAACAGCTCCTGCCTCAACCTGCCTGAGGTCTTCATGGATATTGTTTCTTATTAGTTGCACCCACTTACAGCAGGCAACTGATGATCTTTCCTGAAGTGACGAGGTGTTTCTGCAGCACAGAGAAGCCACCTCCCCTGGCGCAAAGGTGGTTATATATATTGCCACCAAGGTGGGGTTTCATTAGCTCATTTCCCTTCCTGAGGTCCGAGCCCTGGACACTGTGGCTGCCAGCCTCAGCCGGCCCTGCTGCACCCTCCTGGGTTGGGGATATAAAACGTCAGGGAGCTGCTTCCTGCAAAACTTCTGCAACAAACCAGAAGCATACTTGCAATGGTGCGATGTGAAAGAAGTGGCCACCACCCATGCAAATGCCCATGACCCCAGAGATTCAGCATAAAAACTGTTTGGCCACCAGTCGTCATGCAGCTCACTTGGGTCTGGATTAAGACACTGCCCTCGGATTAAGTCTGCTCTGCTTACACGCATCTCCTCACACAAGGGCCACCCAACTGGACAGGGACCAGCCAGACCTATGGAACCACCAGACCCAAGCGCAGTGAGAGAAGGAGAACAAAGATGAAATACGATGTGGGCCCTGGCAGTCTGCTATTCCAGCTGAACATTGCAGGGAACAATCACAAAAGCCAAAGTGACAGGAATTGTGACATCAAGTACCTTTTAGGTGTTAACAAAAAAACCAGAAGAGCCTAAAAATTGAGCACAAGAGATTCACAGTCCCAGGGGAAAATGAGCTTGTAGTTAATACCAAGCCATTTTGCTGTTGCACAGTTCATTTTAGGCCAGCGCTCACCCTTGCAATGCCAGTCCCACAGCCTGAGGCTGCTCCGGATTTAGGCACCTGCCCATTCAGGAACAAACATTTCTGTTTGTGAATAATTCAGATCCCCTTGCTTATTTAGCTTCATTTGGGCTCTGTTTCTCGCTGTTCAAATCTTATGAGCTCACTGGGCTGTGGATGTTCAGCCCGTCTCTGCAGCCCTTCTGTTTCTGCAAGGGCATCATCACCAGTAACTCCCGTGTACTTTAAGCACATACAGCCTTTATGGAGCAAGCATAACCCCGTAACATAACCCCCAAAAGCTCAGGCATTCTCTTTGTTGTTCCTCTTGCTGCAAACCATGATTGCCTTCTGCTGTGAGATGCGCATTTGACAGTAGCTCCAGGAGAGTGCTAAGCATACAAGTAGCTCTTTGGTGACAGTGGTAATCACATCCAGACCTATAGCTCCAGTCTTAAATCAGAACAGACATGGACATCCGGCACCCACGGACACAGTCATCCAGCAGGCACTCACCAGTCAACATGAATGTTTTCACTCGGACAAACAAACGTACCAGCTGAGCTGCAAACAGGCACAACTCTGCAAGTGCAAGAAACAGCAGCAAAGCCCCAGCAAGTTACAGTCTGATTAATGTCAGCATCTTGCGATCGTTAGATGTGAAGCATTTCACTGCCTGAGCACAGCCTTCTCTCAGAAAGTGTTATTAACACTGTTAAAGGAAAGCCATTGTGGCTCAAGCACAGCATATTCTTAACTGTGTTTCAAACATATTAGAGGAAACAAGAAAAACAGTACAAAGAAGTTACAGAGCTGTTTCACAAAGCAGCAATATCCTAGAATGATCTGTTTCAGGCAACACGCTAACTGTGCAGAGTGGCCATGCTTGGTTGACATTCCATCACCTGCACCCTCATCTCAGCCTGAAATTTTGGAGCCCCTTTTCAGCACCGTACACAGTCACACACACATGTGCGCCCCCCCCCACCGAGAAACCCATTCCTGACTTACCCTTTAGCCAGCCAGCAGCCCCAAACCCTCTGAAACCTCCTGCAGAAGAGTTGGCAGAGTTTCACCCCGTTACCCAGCGAGGGCGTTATATAACCGGCACTGTTTCCGCAGGCAGCGAGGATGCACCAGCCGCGCTTCCCCGCGCACATCCCTCTCCTTCCCATCCCACACGGACACATCTCCTAACAACAGCTGCGCCGCGGCGAGCGAGGGAGGGGCAAGGTGGGCTTTGGGGTCCTCGTGAAAAGCAAAGCTAGCAGTATCAAAGAAAGTTCAGAAGGTGCCTGACGTTTATTAAGAGGCATTGCTACTATAAAAGGACGCGGTGCAATAGTATAATGTTCCTTAGCCCGCTGAAAGCAGCTTGGCCTAGATTTTCCTGTACCATTTGATGTGACCATTCATGCAAACAAGAGTAAAACTTTCTCTTTGCTTTTAATTAAGCAAAAGAAAAAAAAAGTAGTGACCCTTACAAAAGAGCTTTTTCTGCTGCCTTCTGGGCTACCGTCAGACGGAGAAGATGCAGGAAACAGCCCCATTGATTAAACTATTATTAGCGGCAAAGAAACAGATGTGCTCAGTAAAAGAGAAGACAAACCCCATGCCCTGTACTTCTGGACTAGATTACAGGAAAAAACATTATTTTACCAAAGGCTCACCTGGTATTTTAACAAAGGCAAGTGGAAACATTCTCTAGCACACGGGGCAGAAGTGAAGTACACAGCATTTTAATCTGCAGAAATAAACAAAACAACATTATTCCCTTCACTCCATTCCCATAGACAAAACCCACCAGCTTTCATAAGATAGGGACCATGTCCTGTATTTGAAATCTCATCTTAAACAGAACATGGCTTGTAGTCACTCAGGAGGTCCTGGTGTCCATGAGTCACTGGTGGACACAGTACACAGCCCAAAAACACATAGGGGCTGTAGCTTTAGGACAGTCATAAAACTCTTATGTAAGCGATAATCCTCTCAGACTCCTTATTCAGTGATTTTAAGATCTGCACTGTAGGATCCTGCTGGCATCCCAGTGGCTTTTAACTGGTTTGGAAATGGGGAGACTCCAGTTACAGCGCAATCCCCTTGCTGACACCGGCGTTATTGTCGGCACGCAGCAGTACCTCGTGGGGTTTTGGAGCACAGAGCATTTCTGTACATGAATATTTTGGTCCTCTGCAGAACTGGCGCTGTTGCTTTCTGTGCTGAGTGAATCACCAGGATTAATCTCCTGCCGAGTTCACTGAGGCTAACAATAATCAAGTTAAATTTACACTATATGATCAGATCAGAGTTTAATTAGGTACTGTTATACAACTCCTATTAATTACAGTGATAATACCCTTATGAAATGCAGATGGGAGGGTGGGGCTGTTGTCAGAGGGGGCTCGGCTGCTCAGATAATTTCAGGAAGAAGCCACATTAAAATGCTCAGTGTATACCCTTAGTTACCTACTTGCCTCTACCAGCGCTTGAGATGAAACAAAATGCTTAAAAAAAATTATAATCCTACAAAATGTAAATCTAGAAGACAAGATTAAAGACCTCCCACATGCTACGCTATCACTTTCTGTTTACACCAAGAAGAATGCTCTTTAAAATCCCAATGAGCCAGAATCATTATTAGCTTGCTCTACTCAAAATCCTACCCAGAAAAGCCCAAGGTGATACAAGTAATTTATTTTGCACTGAGATATTAACTCACTTGAAACTAAGGCAGGTCTTCATATATTATTAAAGTTTCTCTTTTCCCCCCTCAGTTTACCCTTCCAGGTGACCTGTCGGGTCAGGGCAGATGCCAGCTCGTGCTCAGCCTTTACTTTGTACAGGCGTAAATTCCCTGGGACACAGACCCCACGTACGCCCCGGTGACTCCTCTCCATGCCCCATGGGGAGAGGCAGCTGACCTGAAACCCTCGGCGAGATAGTTCTGCTAGAAGCTGGGGTGTCTCTGCTGATGAGGTGCAGCCGGAGGGACGCCAGATCACGAGCGCAGGCGCAGACTCCAGCTTTCAGCATTCAGTAGCGGCTGTATTAGGAGACAGATTGCACAGCATGGCATTTCAAGCCCAAGACTTGGTCTTTGCTTTACGTAAATCTTGCCTAAGGTGTCCTAGAGAAAGAGCAAAGCTTGTGCCATGTGGCTTCCATTTAGCATCTGCTACATGTGCTGTTGGATGGCTTTAGTGAAACCTGCAAGAGACCACGTGCTGTTGCTGCTATTCACGTGGTAACACCAAAACTCTGGCCTTGTACCCATATGGTCAAAGGCTTAGGTAAAGGTCTCTTCTTCACTAAATAAATAGGCAAGACAAAAAGTGACGCTGTTCTTGAACACAGACACCTGTATGAGCCTCCTGCATCCAGGCTCCCTCTCCTCTGCAAATCACTTGCTCAGTAAGCGTGTCCCAGGAGGAGCCCTGGCACTTTGCTATTGCTGCCACTGCTGATTATTTAATTAAAACCCCAAAAGACAGGAAACGCATTTTCTTCTTCCTGTAGGTTTCTTCATTCTCTTCACGAGACGGCAGCAAACTAGCAAAACTAGCACACCTCGGCACTCCCACTTTGCACAAAACACATGTGGAAGTGGTATGTGACAGTATGTTGTACTAGATACTAATTACCTGGCCCTGCCAGCTATATAATTATCTTGTTAAGTTTTGGCTGTATACACTAAACCGGCCCTTTACAAAAAAAATCGCTGGAGGACACCGTTGTATGGGATCCAGGAGGAGAGCCCTGTTCATGAATGCTCTCTAGCTCCCACCCCACCATTACAGACACCTGAATTGTGCATGAAGGAGTTGTTTTGCCCACATGGCAATTCCAGGGCAGCCTGCATGGTCCTGTGTGCATGTACTGAAATCCCCCTCTCTGACCCTTGATGGACAGCTCTTCTGCAGATACACAGGAACTGTGGCAGGAGAGGGAGGTGATGGTTTCTTGACAGCTCCTCGCTCTGTAGGCAGACTGAGATGGGCTCCAGGCCCGTGTGTTTTTGTCATGGTTCACAGACATGAGATGTGTATGCTTTAGAAGACCCTTAGTCTCTCCCACCCTTGGGAGTTCCTAGCCAAGACTAGGAAGGGACCCTTGCTTTTCTGGAAGTACAGGGCTAGCAGAACGCCTCAGTTCCCTTGCTGGGATTTGTGCTTGATTTAGGCACAAAGGACTCGCTATTCCTCCTCATCCCTAACTTATACAGGGGCTGGCTACAAAGCATAGCTGGGACCAGGATATTCCTCCTAAAGGGGTGTCTTGAGCACCTCCACATCCTCATCTGGGAACCAGAGGCACCAGGCTTTGGCCAAGACCTTCAGCCCTTTATCTGCTGTTGTGACACTTTCTGGCCCATCATTGCTGAGAATGGCCCTTGTGACACGCTAATGGGAGCGCAGCAGCGCTCCTGCAGCAAGGCTTTGATTTAGGAAGCAGAGCTGCTCAGCCCGCTTTGCTCTTGCTGATGTAGTGACCTGGTTTTGTCAAGACTGTTTTTCTCATTTTGTCTTTGATGTCATTTTGGAAGGCAAGTCATGAGATTTTCATGGAGGCACTGACTCAAAGTTGGACTAAAACAAAGCCAACTACAATACCGTTCTAATTGAATGAGGGTGCAATTTCCCTTTAGAGGATTATTATACTATTTAGGGTTATAGCACATTTATTTCTGCAGTTTAGTAATCACTTTCATGCTTCTCGTCAGACTATACTTTAATCCATTTATATTTTAATGTAACAAGTTACAAGGATTATCACCTCATAATAAATATGCTCATCGCCTAAAGCATTTAAACAGCACCTACACTTTGTAAAGAAGATCTTGCTCAATGAGCAGACATCTACAAAAGAATGAGGAAACTAATACCATGGAACACCACCAAACTGCAAAACATGCACTGCATAAGTTACTTTTCTGTGAAATGTGGTATTTTTCAGCACACAGATACTATCTTCATTATAGTACACTTTTAAATTACTTTTAGCATAAGGGAGGGTTTGGAAGGCACAGAGATTGCCTTTTCCATTGGGAATTCGTTTACCTTGTGCTATTAAGTTTGGAATGATATATTGCATCCAGGACAAGCACAGGATTACATCAAACCAATAGATCACTCATGAAATTCAAATTAAAGAAAGCTGTTAATACCAGCTAAGGGGAATCCACCCAAAAAACACCCACCTGACTTGCACTTAGGTCAGTTCTGGTGCTGAACAGTCCCTGAAGCCAGCTGAAAGCCACTCCCTCTGTCAGAGAAAGTTAAAAATCTCTCTTGGCCCACTGGCCTGTAGTCAATCACAATATTTTTCCTCTTGCAGTTGTCTTGAGAAGGGATGGGAGAAACTAAATATTACTTGTCAAACTATAAAGACATTACTTGCCTATTCATAGAGCTACTCAATGTATTTTTCAGCAGAATTGTCTCACCTAGGCTTCTGGTGTTCGCTTTAATTTTGGCCAAAATCCTACCTGAGTTTGTAAGCCAGGAGCATGAATTACCCTCCAGAGGGTAATTACCCTCTTTGAACCTCAACACACAGGTCAACTTCCTGTTTCTGCCATGGTGGAATCTCTTCTTCCCCCCACATGCTGTGTCTGCCCAAAGTGTTTTTCTCCATTGGAAAATGTGGAGTTGATGGTCTTGGTTGCTTTCATCCTTTATTCTTGCAGGTGCACATTCTGTTTAGCATCCTGTGGGATATTATGCTTAACCCTTTGCTATACATGACCCAGTCAATCACTTGCACTTCTGCGGGTTCATCTATCAAGAACTCTGTTCACAGCAGCACACTTCTTGTGGAGGCTTCCAGGAAAATAGAAGTACTGCAAAAATCTCCAAGGAGCTTTTAACGGGAATCCATAGATAGTCTGGCCTTCGCTGGAGTCATACAGAAAGAGGCTTGTAGCTCTGGCTGATGGCGAGTACGGACATGTCTATTCTGCCACCTCTGTAATTAGAGCCAGTCCCTCCCTCCCTAGGAAATGGTGAAGAGAGGAGATAGTTACTTGTGGAGTTTTTATTGTTTTGGGAAAATCAATCTCAACAAGTCTTTTCTTAGTTAAGTACCAGTCATCCCAATATCTGCAAGGCAGTATTAAGTATGCAGTGATCAAACAGGAAAAAAATTGATGTTCAAAGTGTGGGTTTCTTTCTGCAAAGCTGCTTCTTTTGCTTTACCTCTCCAGATTTCACCAATAAAGGATTATTTGGAAAAACAGGGCTTGCTCTTGTGAAGCTGCTGAAAAATTAACAGTAAGGAAGAGAGGGCAAAACAGCTGTCCAGACTGAGAATTCACACCCATGTCACTCTTTTGGCTTCATGCACTGTCTACAGCCAGACACGGGTCAGCGTCTAGGCAAAACCAATTCAGGAGCTCAGCTCTGTTCTAGGTTATGCAGTATTTACATCATAAAAGGATCAAATCTTATAAATGAATGTAAACAGAATTAGGCTCAGCTATGTAACAGAAGTCAAGTATCTCTTTGCCCAAGAGTTTGAGGTTAAATGGACAACTCAAACATACACCTGTAAGGCAGCTTTCAGGGCCAGCTCTCCAAAGTAACCAATTTGTACTACACCTGGTTCCTCACACTCTCTCCCTAATCCCAGCTGACAGAGGCCTCGGTACTGCCCCATGTCATGTCACCTGGTTTATTAGCCCCTTCAGAGGGAAGAGCAGAGTCAGAGAAGCCAGATCCTATGTGTGAATCACTTTTACCAGATGTGGGCTGGGAGGCACCAGTATCTCCTCTTATTCCTGTGCACCCCTCTCAGGGACCCCCCATGGGAGGCTTTAAACCAGGATCTAACTGCAAGGATGCTCAGAAGATCTTTGCTCAGTTAAAAAAGCCCAATGCAAAACCCACAACTTCACAGAGAAATCAGCTGCCTTTTATACAGTGAACTGTACTGATTGAGCTCTCCTTTCCTCTCAGCTAAAACTCATGGTGCATCCACACTGCAGAGCTGCAAGGCCAGACCTCATTTTAGCTTTAAACAAGCCTGGCTGTGTTAACGTGGGAGTCAGCTCCTGCTAAGGGTACCTTCTCACAGCACAGGGCTTCAGCAGCAACACTGACTTGAAGTACCTCCACCCATCTCCATCCTCCATGATGCCTTCTTAGTTACACCAGCACAACCATTTGCAGGATTGTTTCAGTCAGAATGAAAATAGAGGGCGTTTTTATCCTAGATCAGTGCGGCATCTTGTACATCCTGATACTCTCCATCTGCAGGATTAACAGGCCCAAGGACAAAATATTACAGGTCTCAGCCTTCCGCTGTCTATTCATGTATCAGAGCCACCGTGAAGAGTTGCAAGCACATCAGACTAGGATCACTGTAAATGCGAGCAATGAATTCACTATAATGCTGTTTTCTTCACTTAGGGAGCAAACTTTGCAAAACTCCTTTAATGCCCAGAGATGTGGTTTTACTGTGGCAAAGAATTTTCCCCTTGCAAACTCGGTGTTCGAACAAGCTCCGTGGTGAGGTAAGCGTAAGCTGCCTTTTAATACAAACACAAACCTCACATTTAACTTATTAGCTGGGGGAGGAATACAGATGAGGGTTGGATGAATCTCATGAGTCATCGTTTCTGTAGAATAAAAAGCCAGCTTTTCTCAAAAAAAATCAATTCATTTGCCTCTATTGTGTATTGCAGATAGAAGTGCTTAAATAATAAAAAGATTAATAAAAACACTTCAACCAATTGTTCTAGAAAAAATGAAAAATAGCTTTTGGATTATGAAAGAATATTCTTTTAATACAGAAAAATAAAACATTTCAAATGGAACAATGTTTTGGAGAGGGAGACGAATGCAGATTAGTCATGCTTGAATGTACTTCCCTGAACAATATGCTGCTTAGTGCTAAGACTAAGATGTGTACATACCCCAAGGCGTACACGCAAAATTAGGGTCTGTATATTAGTTTAATTCCTTTATCATTTACTCACTGCCGTGTCTCGTGCCAACCCTTCCCCCAGGCAGCACCACATGCATATTCTGCACCCTATGCATATACTGCACCCTGACCACTGAACTCGCCCCCAGCTCAATCTTGTGGGCAAATGAAGGGATGTGCTCTCCTAGCGTGAAGCAGGGTGAAAGCACAGCGCTAACACTATTGAATGGATAATGGAACCACACCGTTCAAGTGCAGCACCATCCTCCAGTGGCGCGCAAATTTCAACTAGCCTTTTTTATTTAAGATTTTAGAAGGAGGTGGAAGGAAAGGATCAGACAGAGAAAAGGTATGCTTGAAAGAAGCCCAGAGAAGCCTAAAGCCGGCTGAACAATGGCAAAGATCTGCTGAAACAGGGATTTCATGGAATACTCAGAAGTGACAAAGAAGGAAAGCATGCGCTACTGTGTGAGCTGCACAGACTTTGAAGAGAATGTCAAGCTAGGCAAAATTAGGTAACATTCCAGGTATCCACTGATTCAAGATCTTGCCAGAAACAATCCCTAATGAATCACTGTGGATGGGTGGTGGTAAATGGCAGACATTGCTGACAGAGCAGCGGGTCAAGAGGTTCAGGTTCTAGTCCCTTCCCCCACCCGCCCTCCACTTGTAAGCCTGTGATCTGCCATGGCACACCAAGCAAATCCCTTTACCTCTCTGAGCGTATCTACACACAGTAAAGATGTGTTATTTTTTCTTCTATGGGGCATAGGTCAGAGGCCAGGCCCAACAACCCCGGGACTTACCATGTACTAACTGCACTGAACACCTCTCTACTTCCACCTCAAAAGGTTTGCTTCCCAAAACCCCTTTAGGCCGGCCTGTCTAGTTAGTATGGTGACTTCAGGATAGTGATCAACTCTCACCATGCGTTCACGAAGACCCAGTGCAGCAGGATCCTATCTTGTTCTTTGGGTATTGCCGCAACGAAGAGCAGACAGTACACGAAAAGGAGAGCACTACGGAGGGTGGTATCTGGACACTCAGTAGTACAATCTCTAGGAAGGTTAAATACTCCATTGCAACACAAGAAACCCGTGGATGCTGCCACACATACCATTCTGCAGTGTTTACCTTTTTTGCACAAAAGGAATATGCAGGGTATTCTGGGGAGGAAAATCCATCAACACCAACACCAGACTTTTATCCAAAAGCTCTTTTTCCGGCTAAAGAATAAGTAGCTTAAATTTGTAGTGAGTCTCAAAAGCCTAGTTTAAGTAGAATTTTCCCTGGGGAAATATTAAGAACAGATTGTGGTTTTCAAAGACTGTTAGAGTACATGATGGCTCTGTACTGATTTCCCAGTCCTAGGAACGCTCGCTTGTGAGAAAAAGAAGAATCAGTTGACGTCCTGTAACTGATGGATAACTCTTCTTATCCATCCGTATCACAGTACTCCTGGCACAGATTACCTCCAATACCTCATTTTCTGCATTTCATAATGGTATCAGATTTGGGACCAGCCCTTGTTAATTCTGCAAAGCCAGGATCACAGGCAAGGGGAATTCCCTAACAGTGCAAAGCCTCCCCTGTTCATCACAGGAGTCTGGAGCACATTGGCTTCCACAAACACAGCAATTCATCTTACTGATCCATCAATCTGTACAGTCATCTTTGGGGCTGAGCAAACTGCTGAGTCTGAACAGAAAGGAAACTGCCTTGGCAGAATTCAAGGAGATAAGACAAAATAAATGACTCTGCTTTACTAGTCAATCAGTTCATATATTACATCCACACACAGATGTGATCAACCAAATTTGTGCTTATGCAATGAGCCATGTTATTGCATTGCTCCATCTTTAACAGAATAAAACTGTAGCAAATTAGCTCTGGTGCTGTACAGAATTACCTGTTCACTCTTTGAACTAAGTCCATAAAAAGCACACAAAAGTTTATCATCCCACCAAATTGCAATTTGGACCATGCAGCTAGAGCACAACTGACCTGAGGTAGGAAGTTCACAAGCCATTCAGCTCTGCTTCCAAATTACTCCCTTGCATAAGCTTCATATAATGCAAACATGGCTTTTTGGCATGGGCGGGATTCTTGCAGAGATGTGTCACACATTCCCAGGTGCTCTCTAAGATTTCCTTACCAAAAGGCTCAATGTAGTTTTATTTCAGAGCTGGAAAAGTGAAAGCAGCCTGGATCACACTGACAATGCTACTCAGCATAATTAAAGGTTCTTAAGTTTTATAATATGCTAAAATAAAACTACATTTGAATGCAGAGTTGGACCGTTTTGAATCTAATAAGCATATAACACTATAAAACATGCTATTATTTTTGGGCTGTCAACTACTCCTCCCAAGGTCCATAACAAATAGCTGTCTGATTAAGAATTATTTATAAAATTGGAAACATCTTCCCCCAGCATTATTATTTTCATGCCTCAAATATCAGAGCTGATCCCACTAAGAGTTCCAAAAATTCATGGGCACGAAAGCACAACCCCCAGCAAGTAGTATAAAAGCCTCATCTCTTCCTAAAAAGCTTGATGTAATCTTAACTATCGCAACAGAAGTCATGCTATAGAAAATATTTGCTCGCATTGAAAGCACTTGACAAATAGATAGGAGAGGTAAAGAGGGAGAAGCGCTATAAAGAGTGAGGAACTTGCTGCTGCTTGCAAAAGTGTAATGAGTTAGAAATAAATGCTAGCTAGAAATAAAGGAACTGGCTTAATGTAACAGAACAGTCATTACCATGGAGAGAGGTGCCATTATACTTTTATTTCAAATATAAAAACCAAGCAAAGATCCAGTTTTCACTTAGGAAAACTGGGATCTGTGAATCAACTGCTATTCAGGATTGTTTCTAATAGCCCTGTTGAAGCCACTAAGCATCAAGGCAAACAGAGGGCCCTCACATTAAACACATGGCACCCAGAATTTGATATCCACCTAGCAAGTCTGGGTGCAGACGATGAGCTACAGCCACTCCACATTTAAACACAGCTGGCTGCATCTAATGCACAAACAGCCATCAGAACAGTTCAAACACCCAAATCATCGGAGTCACCTGTGGTTTGGATTTTTTGGTGAGGGAATAATTTACACCCGGAGGAAAATAAAATGCTATATTGAAGACATAACACAAGCTTCTAAAGGAAAGCGCTCTATCATAATGCTTCAAATTAAGAATGATCCAACGCTTGCTAATTCTATAGGAATTGTTCTAGGAAAGGGCTCCAGCTGAGGTAAGGGAGCAAAGTTGGTTCTTCTGTCTTCTTGGGTTCTTCTGTCTTCTCTGTCAGACACACAACCACCTACACGTCAAAGACTCCTTCCCTTGAAATGAGCTTTATGACGCATTCCAGCTGTGGAGCTAAACTTCGGTACTCCCAGTGGATCTCCAACATCAGCAGAGCCGTATTAATGAGTCAAGCGAGTTAAGAGAAACATCTTCAACATCTTGAGGATGCAAAACTGCAAAGGTATTAAACGGCTCCTCAGTGGTGTCTGCAGCATGGGCTGATGCCCACGGCAGACTTTGTTCTTTGGCTGTTGTTACTCTCACTCATAAATCATCCTTCAATTAAAAACAGTTTTAATTAATAATACGCCCCCTGTGCCTATGCCCCTGGGCCATTTACACTAAAATGATTAAACCACGCTGTGTCACGTGCCAACTACAAGCATCAACAGCTTTTTTCTGGGCCTATGAGTAGTTTACACTATTGTAAAGGCACAATTGCAAGTAAGCACCCCATCGCTCCTAGAAACACTGGGCACCCACAGGGAATCATCTCAGCAAGAACGCGCCATCTGAAGACAGTAGGCCAAAGAAGGTTATGAACTGTGACAGCAAACCAGCACCAAGAAAACTCAGTCCCAGGCATTCAGCTGGAGTCACCAAGTTAACTACTAAACTTTCCAAGCTCTTCTCCCCGGTCACCCTTCACCACAAAACCTCCCAGTCAGTATCCCTGCCTTCAGAAACAGGACCACCACTGGCTTTGCCTCTTAGTTTCAGAACGCAAACTGGAAGACCAGCACCTAAAAAAGCTGCTTTCCACAGAAATTCTCGTTCACTTCCCCAAACTTTTTTACTATTTTAGGTTCAAACAGCACTCAAGTCCCAGGAGTTTATGTCCATTTCTTGTCTTAAGCTATACCTCAGCATTGTTACACAACACTGACTCAGTCCTCCTAACAAAGAGACTCAAGCTGTATCCCACCACCTCAGAAACTCCGACATTAGCATGTCTTCAGATAAGAGGATGACTGCAGGGGCCCCAAACTACACAGCATTTCCTTGTTGCAAACCCCATGCAAGCACAAGAGAGCCTCCCCTTGCAGGGAAACAGCCAGCACTGTTCCCTGTGAACTTGAAACAAGCAGCTGTGTGTCTCCCTTAAACTAAGAGTAGATTAAAGCTAATGAAACGTGAGAGTGGCAGTTGCTCTTTGGTATTTTTAAAGAAATACTTACAGTCCAAGGGCTTGACCCTGCCCTAAGAGACGACTCGGAGCCAGTAACAATGCTAGTTTGTATAAGACAAAGCTGAATAAATGTGCCCCGTATCACACACTACAAAGCTATCAACCTATGAACAACTTTAATTGGAAGTTAAAAATGGAATTGGCTCACTAGTTTGTATGATTTACATTTAATATTTCAGATCAATGGCTCTGCATAATCCCCTGGAGAACAGTGGAATAAACATTTCTGAACAAAAACGTATGGTGCCTCAGCCACCCTACACCAGGCTGTGCCACCGCATTCCAGTTCTCCCCGTACCCCCAGGTCACTCCTGTGATTCACAGGACCCCTTTTTCCCCTTCTCCCATGGGCTGCACCTGACCAACATTTCAGTCATACCCACATTATGTTATTTTGTAATAATACATGCGTGGCTTAGTTTGCTATTTTCAGGGCCCTCTCCTTTCCCATCTCTTACTCATCTGAACTATCACCAACAATACCTGTCCGGAGGGTTTGAGCACACCCTGTCCAGCAGCGTGGGCTGTCAGAACCTTACACACTGTTTATTTAACTACAATTAACTGGGCAGCAGTCTACAAAACCATCACAACTGCACTAACATCAAACATTTTACTGTTCTCCAATGTGCTAAGTGAGAATATAATTTTTAGCCAGCGCCACAACTTCCCCTCTCCCATCACGGGAATCAGGTAGAAAAGCCTGCCCTCTAGTTTGTCGTGCTGCAGTAGCAGCATGGCAAAGGTACATCACAGAACGGCAGGGGCTGGAAGGGACCTCTGGAGACCATCCTGTCCAACCCCCTGCTTGAGCAGGCACACCCAGAGCAGGGGCACAGGACCGCGTCCAGGCGGGGGCTGAATGTCCCCAGGGAAGGGACCCCACAGCCTCTCTGGGCAGCCTGTGCCCCTGCTCTGGCACCCGCACAGGGAAGGGGTTTTTTCTCATGTTCAGGTGGGACTTCCTCTGTTCCAGTTTGTGCCCATTGAGCCTTGGCTTGTCGTTGGGCACCACTGAAAAGAGTCTGGCCCCATCGTCCTGACACCCATCCTCTAGATATTTATAAGCATTGATGAGATCCCCCTCAGCCTTCTCCAGGCTGAACAAACCAGGGTCTCTCAGCCTTTCCTCATAAGGGAGATGCCCCAGTCCCCTGATCATCTCAGTAGCTCTCCGCTGGACTTGCTCAAGCAGTTCCCAGTCCTTCTTGAACTGGAGAGCCCAGACCTGGACACACTCTTTAACTTCATATCAGTTTGGCAGTGTCCAATAACCACCACTATGGAAATTATACAGGAGGTTGGGGATTTGGGGGGGTGGTTTGTCTGCTTTTTTGTGGTTTGTGGTTTGTTTTTTTTTTTAATATATTGAGAGTTATTACTAGGCCCTCTTTTACACAGCAAAAACCAGGTAGGCAGTATTTAATTTTGTTTCAAAGATGCTGGAAAGACTGTTAAAAGTTCATTTACATTAATCAATGTTAGGGTATGACAAAAAATTCCCGTTAACAACACGGTCACCAACATCACCATTTTCTCTGGAGACTTCCTACTGGGTGCTAGCAGTTAATAGATTAACTAAGTCAGGCATCCCTAATGGCAAACCAAAGCTGATACTTTAGTAAGTGGGTACCAACCACAACGCTCTGCAGGCATTTAAAAAACCCAGAGATAAGCACAGAAGGAGAAAGCTAAACTCATTTTGAGAAGTCACTGAAATCCCACCTCTCAAGTCCCGCTACTGCCTTTACTATTTATAGGCTTGGAAAACATTCCAGAAAGTTTCTGCTATGATCTCGGTCTCAAGGTATCTGCTCACTGCTAGATACATTTGTTTGCCTTAGCTTAACTGCCTAACTGTGAGCCTGTGCAAACACATGATGAACCAGTGAGAGGCAATTTTGAAGTTTTGCATAGCTTATGCAGACCCAAGTTTTCTCAATTTTGTCTTTTTAAACAGTTCTCAAATCCATTCCTAGTAATAAAATGAACAAACTTACAGTACCACTTTGAAGGACTACATTAAAAATTTTACATCACCTTTTCATAGAAAATAAAAACTAAAGCAACAAGAATATTGATGTCTCCACGATGTTTATCAGTTTCCATATTTGTACATGTGGTGGGTTGACACTGGCTGGATGCCATGTGCTCAAAGCCTCAGCAGGACAGGGGAGAGAAAATATCACAAAAGGCTCCTGGGTCGAGATAAGGACAGGGAGAACACCCAGCAGTTACTGTCACAGGCAAACCAGACCTGACTTGGGGAAATCAGTTTAACTTATTGCCAATCAAGCAGAGTCAGGTAATGAGACAATAAAACCAGATCTTAAAAACACCTTCCCCCCCCACCCCCCCACTTCTTCCCAGGCCCAACTTCACTCCCGATTTCTCTGCCTCCTCCCACCCAAGCAGTGCAGGAGGACGGGGAATGGGGGTTGTGGTCATCACACATTGTCTCTGCTGCTCCCTCCTCCTCAGGGGAAGGACTCCTCACGCTCTTCCCCTGCTCCAGTGTGGGGGCCCTCCCACGGGAGACAGTCCTCCATGAACTACTCCAACATGAGCCCTTCCCACAGGCTGCAGTTCTTCAGGAACTGCTCCAGCTGTGGGTCCCTTCCACGGGGTCCCTTCAGGAACAGACTGCTCCACCACTAACCTCCATGGGCTGCAGGGTACAGCCTGCCTCACCCTGGTCTTCACCATGGGCTGCAGGGGAATCTCTGCTCCTCTCCCTCCTTCACTGACCTTCGTATCTGCAGAGTTCTTCCTCTCGCATATTCTCACTCCTCTCTCTTGGCTGCTGTTCCACCACATTTTTCCCCTTCTTAAATATGTTATCCCAGCAATGCTGGCACCGTCACTGATGGGCTCAGCCTTGGCCAGCGGCAGGTCTGTCTTAGAGCCATCTGGCACTGGCTTTACTGGACATAGGGGAAGCTTCTGGCATCCTCTCTCAGAAGCCACCCCAGTAGTCTCCCCTGCTACCAAAACCTTGCCAAACAAAGCCACACAAACCACGGTATTATTTAAACTCTGAAACAATTACAATGGGCATTAAACAATTAAAGAATTTACACGCAAATTAGTTTTGACATTAACAGGAACATCAGATACATGAAAGGAAATACCCTACCTAAAGAGACCACAATAAAGCTCTTGAAAGATAATAAATCTTAGCACTAGTAAGGCACAACAGGAGTCCCAGCAGGGTATCCAGCCCACGTACATGGCTGCAGTTTCTGTTCTTTGAGCTCCCTAGCCATGCTGTAATTCCACCGCTTGACTGTTTTCACTGCACCATTTACCTGAGCAGTTTTCCCAACTCCGAAGCAGAGGCAACGTAAAACCCCGTCCATGGCTGTTAAATGCAGACACTCCTGCGTTGCGTCTGCTCTCAGGAAGAACACTGTGGATCAAAGTATTACCTTCAAAGAAGATCTTCCAGTGGATGGGTTAATGCTCAGCTCGTTATCGCCAGCTGCTGAGACATCACAGTGCCTATACTTACAGCACAGGTCAAACTTTTCAGATTTTCATAACTAAACAATTATAATACGCAATTTTTCCCCTGTTATTCCTAGTAAATTAATGATCGTAAGTAGAGAAGATAAGGGGCTTGGAATCACGACACATCATCTATCCTGCCAAAGACATTAATCACAGGTCTTTACCTAGGTGCACAGGCCTCTTATACTTAATCCGGAAAAAGAACATGTAGAATTGTATATGTTCAATAAATAGCATCTAGGGATTCTGGTACATGAAACATAAAATAGATATAGCACAAGACCCAGCTAGTAACGCCTGACAGCTAAGTTCCCATTTATTCTCCACCAGAAATGGAGTTTAAAAAACCAAAAACCTACTGAACAGTGCTATAGCTGATCTATTTGTTGTAAGCTGCGCTATACATGAGCAATATTAAAGAGATTATTCAAAACCTGTTCAGCGCAACTGCTTGTTTAATGGATCTTGTATTGCAGGTTAGTTCTTTATTAAAAGGCAGTATTTGTTCTATAAGGTTCAATTAATATACTGGAGAATAGGAAGCCAATATGCCAACATACAAAGTAAATTTGTATTTCAAGTACTGTGAGACTGTTCTCCACTTTACTGGCAGAAACCTGACAAGGGACTTCTGGATGAGAAATGTTAGTGTTTCAAAAAACAAAATGTAAAAACTGATTTGCATTAGAGTGACACGGTGCACATGCTTGCACACACCTGGGTAGAGATGAGAAGAATGAGACCTGGGAACACATTCCTCAGGCCACTGGGCATGGGTAACAGGTTTTTGTCTCATTTATGGATGAGTTGTACCACGGACAAATGTAGCATCAAAACCACTAAGCAAAACACTTCCCAAAAATGCTCAACTAATACAACAAACTGGGAAACTCAGATTAACAGAACTACCTCAAGCACAACATCTTAACAGCAATCATGAGCATTAGGGAAGTTCTACACATTGTTGGAACCTTAGGAACAACTTTTTATCTATAGGCTAAAAAGCTTGCTAGCAACAGCACAACAGGGAAATGAAATTCAGGATATCCTGTAATACAAAACACTCACTATGGTTTGACTACAGAAAGTTTCTGGCCACAACCAAGGAAAAAAGAAAACAATCAACATATATCATTTCACAGTGAACAAGGTAATATTTACGAAAAGCTGCAAATTCTCCATGTGATCACTCTTGTGTGCTGCTTCATAAAAGACAACATCTGCAGATGGCTACAGCTTGTTTTCTCTTGCTTGTTCCTCTACTAGCCATTAAAGCGGCTCATAGCTGCTGCTGCTGATGTTACTTTACTGCAGGAAATCCAACTACATCCTTTAGCAATTATCAAGGAGATACATAAATGTAAAAATGTGCTACGCCATTCCCTTTGCATCATCAAGATTAACTGCAGAACAGTGGGAAGATCAGCAATGCAGTAATACAATCCCCCTAAAAGGAAATTAAAGTATGAATTTTACACTATAATGAAAAGTTACATTTGAAAACAAAACCCCCTTTATTTCACATTAGAAAAACACCACCTGAGTTACTAACCAATTCTATTTTTGCAATTACTTCTAAACTCAGAAATACATTATTTATATCTGTCCCACTGCGCTGGTTTTGGCTGGGACAGAATTAATTTTCTTCGCAGTAGCTATTATGGGGCTGCGTTTTGCATTTGTGCTGCAAACAGTGTTGATAACACAGGGATGTTTTCATTCCTGCTGAGCAGGGCTTGCACAGAGCCAAGGCCTTTTCTGCCTCTCACCCCACCCCAACAGCGAGGGGCTGGGAGGGCACAAGGAGATGGGAGGGGACACGGCCAGGACAGCTGACCCCAACTGACCCCAGGGATGTCCCATACCATACAGTGTCATGCTCAGCATATCAAGCTGGGGGAAGAAGACAGAAGGGTAGGATGTTCAAGAATGATGGTGTTTTGTCTTTCCAAGTCACGATTATGCGTGATGGAGCCCTGCTTTCCTGGGGATGGCTGAGCACCTGCCTGCCCATGGGAAGCAGTGAGTGAATTCCTTGGTTTGCTTTGCTGGCGCATGCAGCTTTTGCTTTCCCAATTGAACTGTCTTCATCTCAACCCACGAGTTTTCTCACTTTTAGCCTTCTGGTTTCCTCCCCAACCCCACTGAGGGAGCGAGTGAGCAGCTGGGTGGGGCTTAGCTGCCAGCTGGGGTTAAACCACAACACCCACAAATTGGTAAACTATCCACAGTGATGTCAAATCCCATCTTTGCCACTGTAGTTGGACAATGTGTAACGTTAACTTTTTTAACTAGCAAGTTAATTACTCGAAAATATAATGCTTGCTTCATGCCAATATTATTTTCAGAGCAAGCCAGAAAAATACTAGGAATGGCAAAAATAGCTACAGTTTTTTTTCAAAAATATGTAATTATTTAACTCTAATTCCAGGTGAAGATCCCCTCAGCTCAACCTAATAGAGGCTGGCTAAAGAACAACTTCCGTCAGCATTAGAGAAAACACTGGTACACATTCAAGATGAGCACAAGTCTTATTCTAACCAGAGCTGAGGCATTAGCCTCATCTTTGTACATGTGTATCATACATTTTGAAGAATGCTTTTCCTTCAGCTCACAGAAACTTGGTTTACAGTCTGTAGGTATCAGATGAGAATCATCTTCGTTCTAGTCCTGTTTGCCTTCCCGCCACTGTCGAGAACCTTCGTTCCACGCTACATATACAAAGAGAGCAAGTACCACATGAACAGTAACTACAGCAACTATGGCAGCATAAAAATAGCTGTCTCTGTCGGACATTCCTAAGGTACCTGAGAAAATAAAGAAAGTAAAGAATATTAGTTATTAGGAACACTGAAACGGGAAATCACAATTCTTCCTAAAGACCAAAGTTATATTTACTCCTGTATCCAAAGACTGAGCTCAGAAAGATTAATAGGAAAGAATTCACCATGATAATTACAGACCATGAAACTATTTCTGGAATAAAGCAACACCGCGGTTACTCAATACTTAAGATAAAATACCCGGGTTTTGAAGTCAACAGCTGAGTGTTCTATAACATTCACTTTTTCAGTTACTATCTTCCAGCACCAAATAAACCTCAACATCCTCTTCTCATAAGTGTAATGGTCTTTGTGGGGCAGGAAAATGGGGGGGGTTTGATAAGTATGTAATTTATTTGCCACTATAACAGGATAAAACAATAGAACAACAATTAAATTTAGAGGGCTTCTACCTTCTATATTTAGACCGTAAACTAGTAATTCCTCACCAGTTAAGATACATGAGTACACCTCATGTGAAATAAGCCTTCAAATATCAGAAGACCAAATACCAAAATATCATTTCCCTTCATTCACTAAAAAAAGGCAAAAAACCCCAACCAAACACTAAAGCACATATCACAATACACCAAAAATACGACCCTCCAAACACAAACCCAATCCTATCAGTGCTGACAGATCTTGCTATTAACTGACACAGCAAAGTTAAGGCTCAGCTTGCTAGACCTCAAGTTAAAAAAAAATAAAATAAAAAAGCTTCAGCCTTCAGAACTCCATTGTCGTGGTTTCAGCTCGGATAGAGTTAATTTTCTTCACTGCAGCTGGCACAGTGCTGTGCTTTGGACTTAGTATGAAAACAATTTTGATAACACACCAATGTTGTAGTTGTTGCTGGGTAGTGTTTATACTAGTCAAGGACTCTTCTAGCTTCCCATGCTCTGTCAGGTGCACAAGAAGCCAGGAGGGGAAGGGGCACAGCTAAGAGAGCGGATTCAAACTGGCCAAAGGGATATTCCATATCATGTAACGTCATGCCCAGTATGTTAACTGGGAGGAGCTGGCTGGGGGAGGGAAGCAGCAATCGCGGCTCAGGGACCGGCAGCATCAGTCGACGGGTTGTGAGCAGTTGTATCGTGTTTCTGGTTTTTTTCCCTTTTTCCCTTTTCCTTTTTATTATATTATCATTATTGTTATTATCCTCATAATCAATATTATCATCATTATTTTATTCTAATTATTAAACTGTTCTTATCTCAACCCACAAGTTTTTTGGTTTTTTTTGCTTTTGCTCTTCTGATCCTCTCCCCCATCCCACAGGGGTGGGGGGAGTGAGCGAGTGGCTGTGTGGTGTTTAGCTGCTGACTGGGGCTGAACCACGACATCCATACAGCAGTGCGCACCAAAGGAGAATCATCTTGGAACAATCAGTTATACATTCACAAACTACTCTTAAAAGCAGCTGTTTTCTCCCTCCCTCCTCCCTGCTTTTGAAGGAGATACTTTTCTCCTGCAGTATTAGGAAGTTATTAAAGCCTTGCAGAATCAAGGCTAGATGTGGCTGGTTGTTAGCAGTTTGATAGGATTGCTCCAAACAACCAGCTAAATTTTTTTTTTTTAATTAAAAGAAAGCTCTACAAACAACCATATTCAGTATCTGGAACTGAGTATATGACTTCACTGGTTTCCACTTACGACTGCAGGTATGTTTCAAGAAGCAAAAACCAAACGCAGTAAACATTATTCTGTCTTGAACATACAATTAGTTTGCAACACCTATAGGAAACCTATCCCTGATGATTCTGATAAAAGCCTGCTGCAGGGTGGTGTTAGATACCCTTTAGGTGAGGGGAACAATGCATGTGTATGTTATGTAAATCATTGTATAACAAACAGCAAATATTAGACTACAGACCACAATGCAGGGAAGGATGCATCACCATTTGTATAATTTTCTGTTCTAATTAGGCATTACAAGGCCTTTAGTCTGCATAAAGAAACAAATATTCAACACAGGAAGGAGAACAAAGATGCTGTTAGCAGACTGTGCTTTTCCTCCTTTTTGTAATAGTAACACTAAGTGGCAGAAACAAAATTACCTTCAAATATATAAGCCTTTGATGAAAAATATAGCCCCACAGGTAATGTAATCATTAGAGCTGTGAAGAATAGAAGTGTTCTTAAAGTTGATGTTAATGAACCCTCATTTCTGAAATAAATAAGAAAAGTTACACACAGAAGAGTCACAATATATATGCCTGAAACAGGACAAGAGCTTGTCCCACACAGAAGCTTTTCAAGATTTGGGTACATGTATCATTTGGAAGTGATAAAGACTTGGAGTATGCATTTGAAAAAATCACAGTATTCAAAACTCTGTAATAATTCTGCCAGTCAAATCTCACAAACAAGATTAAAAGCGGTCTTTAGATTTTTCCATGTTATTGCTCTGCAAGCATTAACAACACAGGGGTTTTACATTAATACGGTTGAAAGTGTATTATTACATAATTATTAAATATCTAATATTAGATACACATGCACTTGTCATATGACAGCATTCTGCATGAAAACTTGCCAAGTTCCCTCTTTTCTTAAAAAAATAACTACAAGTCTAGGAAAATGACAAATCCTACAGGCCCGGATACAGAGGGAAGTACGCAGAATGACTAACAGATCACCATTGGAAGTGAAGTTCCTTTTTGATAGGTATCGTTCCTCTATTTAAAAAAATTTCTCAGCTTCCACTGAGAGAGTTGGAATAACTGTAGCAACAATCAGAACACGGAGCCAATGCACCAGAACATTAGTAACTTTTTTTTCCCTTCACAGGCCTAAACCTAGAAGACCTTGAGCAAGAGAATCACAATGAAGGATTATGTACTTGGCAAGGTCTCCCTGAACTTGGTCTGCTAGAACAGGTTTTGTATGTACAAAACACCACATACAGCTTGTTTTTGTGTGCGCTTCCACCACTCTTCACTCTCTCTGCTTGGCTGACTATGTTATTTTATGCTGAAGTAAACAAGTAAGCCCAGCAATGCCCTTCTGATTTCCAGAGACTATCAGATTAAATGGCATGCGTCCTTAAGGCTTTGTAACGCAAATATGCATAAAAACCAATTCCAGTCAGGGATGCATAATTCTTAAAACCCCTAGGCACCTCCACAGCAATTTTTGTATAAAGAGTTTCAAAGAGTTTTATGAAGACATATTTGTGCTGTAATATATTGCTTGAAATCACATTTTATCCTTGACATTTCTTTGGAAAAAAAAAAAATCTCATCTCCTGCCAGCCATCAAAAGACACTGACATGCAGCCACACACAGCTTTTGCACTAAAGCCAACAGGACTTTTTGTTGATCACATGCCATACATTCGGGTAACACGTTAAATCGGTTAAAAAAAAAAAAGACATCTGGAATCTTTTCTTTCACTAGAGTTTGTCTCAAGATCTGCAGGGTGGAAAGCATAACCCTATTCAAAGTTTTCCTATGGAAATTAGAAACTATTCTCTATTTAACACCCACCCGTAGAAGAATAAGATGACCTCCAGCTTACTAACACAGTTAAAAACTCCACCGCTGACAAATACTTTGCTTATACTGACATACTTTCATCACTTCCCTACGCAGCAAAAGCAAATATTCGTGTATAGCCTCAGCCCTAACAGGGGGCTCCTAACTGCAGGCCAGCCTCCCCGCTCGGGTTTCGGGGTTGCCCGGGGTTGCCCAGGGTTGCGCAGCAGGGCCCAGCAGGTTACGCTGCCGCTGCCTCCGCCTCGCCAACGGCGCGGGAAGGACACTCTTCCCCGGCTACCCGCCGGGGCCTAGCCCGCCCCCCGCCGCCGCCACCCCGGGCTGGCGGTACCGGGAGCGACCCCCGCCCGCCGCGGCCTAGCAGGCAGACACCCCTTCCCCAGACCCTGCCACCCCGCAGAGGCGCCTGTCCCTCCCGCCCTGCACCGTCGCCAGGCCCTCCCCCTCCCCGGGACTTACGGCCTGATGTCAGACACGGGAACCGCCTTCAACACCGCCTCGTCGTAGCGCTCCATTGCCACCGCCACCGTCCCCTCAGCGCCCCGCGTTACTGAAGCTTCCGGTCTGCCGGAAGTCCGCCGGCGAGCGAGGCGCATGCGCAGGGCGGCGGCGCCGCCGTCTCCATAGCAACCGCGGGGCCGCCGCGGCCTAGCAGCGCGTGGCGGGCGTCCCGCAGCCCAGGGCCTGGCCGCAGCCGTCCTTTCCCTTGTGCTTGGGGGGTGCTGAACTGTCCCCCTGCACAAGGAAAGCTCTCAGGCTCGCCGCGGCTTGAAACGGCAGAGACGGAAAGTGTCTGTGCGTGGCAAAACCACAGCCGAGCGCACCAACGCTCAGTCTATTGGGTGAAGGTCAAGGCTTTCCAGCAAATGCCAGTGGTCTTGGTGCCAAGAAAAAAGCCGTTATTGAGATGTTTTTATAAACTTACCAGTACAAAACACTGTAAATGAAAAAAGGCAAGGGAAGACCTTCTGTAAAGGGAAACCGCGAAGTTCCTCTATATTGTCCCGTTAGGAGGGAGGTTGATTCTCTTACAGGTTTCCTGCTCTCCTGGTACTAAAGTTAATCAAAATTCCTTCTCCAGTCAAAGATGAAATTTCTGTTCAAAATCTGAGCAAACCAGTCCCCAGCATAACTAATAGGTGCTGCAAAGGAGAGACCAAGTACTCAGGCAGATTTCACTCTCCTGTTGCCTGGCTGAGCACTAAGCATTTCCAGGATGACGCTCTGTTTAAGCTATTAATTCACGTTCCTGTTGAAGCTACTCTACTCTGCTTAAATACTCACCAGGGACTTGAACCCAGCTTTTCAACAGAAGACCATAGTGTTACAATCTCTGTGCTATGCAGTCAGCCTCATTTGCAGGGGAATTAATTGTTTATACTCAATGAACAGCTCTAGCAGGAACGCAAAGCATTGCAAGCTTCCAAGCAATAGCTCTGGAAGCCATTTAATTGAACGTTGCCATTTAATTGAATCCCATATGCTACAGCAACAACATATTTGCCCCTTTTATGGTAAAACCATGCTGCTATTTTACCACTCAGCCATGCCAAATCTTAATTGTGTGAGTCACTAACTCCACACATGACTCTTTCCTTGTGTTTTCCCGCAGCGTGCAGACACCCAGCGTTTCTGCAGTCCAGCATTCTGCCCTGCTCCCTGTTGCAGTGCCACATAGCGCTTGGCACAGTGGCCTCTTCTTTCTGTCATGGGCCAGCATGGCATCCTGCTACCTATGACCCTGGAAGAGAAGAAATATTAGAATGGTTGTTTTCCTTGCAAGCAGTAAGATCAGGAAAGAAGCACTTTCTTCTTGGTAATCCTTGCTGTGAGCTTGCCTCTCAGAGCTTACTCACAGTGAATTTCTGTCATCTGGGCAAGAGGCAATGGACACAACATTGCCCCAGCACATACAGTGTGTAAATGTGGGAGGGAAGGAGCAATACTGTCTGCAGCACTGATTTTCTCTCCTCTGATTGAGAATAGTGGGGCCTTTTATTATGTTTTCTCCAGTATATGTGAGAAAGAAGGTGATTTTTGTTAGAAGCACTTTATTTCCAGCAATTAATGTAGCTCAGCTGGCGGCTCTCTCCTGTCTGTTAAGATGCAGCACAGTTCAGGCTGTTCAGTGCTAATGGAGGAAGGACTGGCTCTTGTGGTCACACTTTCACTATAAACCAACTGATCTTACACTCTTTTAAAACATGACAGCCCTCCTCTCATTTGATTCCACTGCTGCCTGAGCCACAAAGAGAGACAATTTGCATGAGGGGGGCAGAAGGGGGCTGGTGTGGACCAAGGCGGGTGCCTTGTAGCCCATACCTGGTTGGATGGGGATGGAAGGAGGGTTTGCTGTGTAACATGAGCTTAAACTTCAAAGTAGTTCTTAAAAACATCTAATTAAACTCTAGCTAGCCACTCACAAAATCCAACCCAAATATGTGAGCGGGTTTTATTTATGGATTACTTAGGTAACAAAAAATAATTTGGAAAAAAAAATCAGTGCATAGTTAAGATATAAGTCAGATGACTGAAAAAGACAAATGTAGGTGTGGCGAACGTTTAATCGCTAGATACATGGTGTTCTTTTCACTTCTGGTTTGACTTTCCTGTTTGTTTCCCCAGTAGGAAAAGCAATGACATAGGACAGTTTAATAACAAAACAACAAACCAAGGAACCATAAAAGTGGAATAAGTCTCACACCATATAAACTTACCATAAAGATGCATATCAATCATTAGAAAGTAGCAAATCGCTCAAGGCTTAACAGCCCAAGTAATTAATTTTTAATATAAAATTACTTCATATCTCATCACACTGATGCTTTCATCTACTAGACTAATAGCAATTTTGCTAAGTGATCTCCAGCATGTTTAACTGCCTTTCTTTCATGAGCACATAAGGGAAATACAAAACTATTAGAAAAATTTTGCAACTGGGTGAAAAAAAAAGCACTTTATTTGCATTTTTGTGTCAGTTATTTTAAAAGATCGGGAGCATACAAAGTCTTGTCAGTTTGCTTCAGGTTTTATACATTGAGTATTCTGAAATTTCAGGCAGACCACAGACCTGTCTTACCTTTTGGATTATAGAGCAAATATAAAATTTGCCCTTAAGCAGAAACTGTGCTGCAAGCACAGGAAGCTGCCAATTTAGCTGAGACCAAAGATCTACTACTCTAAGATGTTGTCCTCAACAACAATCACCAAGGGATGCTTGAAGAACATAAAAAATAAGGCCCATACAGAGCAATTCCTTCCCTCAGACACTGTCCCGGCTCCCAGCAGTGAGCTCTATAGAGAGGTCTGCCTGCCGGTGAAGGGGGGGTTCCTGTTTGTCCAGCAAAGGCAGTGAGAAGGCCTGTTAGTCTGGTAACTCTGGCCACACACCTCCAAGTGCTTGGAGCATTTTCTTTTCCTCCTCAGCTTCATTTGTGCTGCAGCCTTGTGCTGGTCCCTGTGAATTGCCTTGCAGCCTGCCTGTAAAAGGTTAAAAGAAACATGAAAATGCAACCCATTGTGTAACGGATGAACTCGGTTCACTTGGGCTCATTTGGCACAGTGATCACATTTCGAAATTCAGACTGAGAACAGAGCCTGTGCGGCAGGGTGCTCTGCAACGCAGGAGCACCGCGGCCCCTGCCTTTCTGTGGGTCTGCATCTTGGCAAGGGTGCAGAGCAGCCAGGAAGGTGCCTGCTGAAGCAATACCATCTAGTGGCAGATGAAGAAAAGGAATCCCCCTAACACAGAATCATAGAATCATTTAGGTTGGAAAAGACCTTTAAGATCGAGTCCAACCATCAACCTAACACTGCCAAGTCCATCACTAAACCATGTCGCTAAGCACCACATCTACATGTCTTTTAAATACCTCCAGGGATGGTGACTCAACCACTTCCCTGGGCAGCCTGTTCCAGTGCTTGACAACCCTTTCAGTGGAGAAATGTTCCCTAATATCCAATCTAAACCTCCCTTGACACAACTTGAGGCCATTTCCTCTCGTCCTATCACTGGTAACTTGGGAGAAGAGACTGACCCCCACCTCGCTACAATCTCCTTTCAGGTAGTTGCAGAGAGCAATAGGGTCTCACCTCAGCCTCCTCTTCTCCAGACTAAACAACCCCAGCTCCCTCAGCTGCTCCCCATCAGACTCGTTCTCCAAACCCTTCACCAGCTTCGTGGCCCTTCTCTGGACACGCTCCAGCACCTCAGTGTCCCTGTCCCGAGGGGCCCAAAACTGAACCCAGGATTCAAGTTGCAGCCTCACCAGTGCCGAGCACAGGGCGACAAGCTGGAAAGGTGAAAACTGAAAAGATAATATTGAAAAGCAAAACTAACTGCTTGTGAATGTATTTTTTAAAAGGGTTTGTTTCCATGATAATGTATCAAAAAGGAAGATATGAAACAGATGATCAGAAAAGGAGCTGGAGAAGGGCAGGGCCAGTAGCAGGCTCAGGTTACAAGGCCTGATCTTGCAGAAGTGCCAAGTGACCCCAAGGGTCTGGCTTTTGAAATGAGATTTCCCAGCAGCAAACAAGCAGTGCTGTGCAGCATCAGCTTTGAAGCTGTTAACCACTAGTTTAGAATTAATAAATGTTTTTACGTGGTTAGAGCTTAGCCCCAGAGGAGATGGTGTAGAAGAAAAAGCAGCTGGGAGGCAGGGCTTTATTTCAAGTCACTGTTTGCTATGGCTGGGGGAAGGATGTATAACTTTTGTGACTGGATTCACAGCATGGAGGGACAATTCCTATGTAAGAAAGCTGGCATTTGTAGGGAGTTAATGTCTTTTATTATACCATCTGACTGAGCTTGAGCAAACAAACAGACAATTCTAGGGGGTCTCAATCTCGTTTGCTGAATAATAAGGACTTCTGTGCTGAAAAACAGCACAGTTCTTTTTCCAGTAATGTCAGTTGATCTAATTAAAGATGCTAGCTCTTCCTACCAAACCCTTCCTCTTTCAGTTTCTGGCATTCTTGGCTCCAGCAGTACTACAAATACTCTCTATTTATCTGTTCTGTGAACCTCTACACCCCAGAAAGAGAGAGGTACATATCACAAAGTGTGAAATGAATGGATTGACTAACTCTTCATGATACTCCAGGCCAAAACCCCAACTTTTCAATACAAAGCATAGAGCATGTTGCACAGTTGGCCACCAGCTTCTGTGGAAATAGAACCAGTGTAACGTTAATGCTTTGGGTTAGTGAAGAAATAATTTATATGGGCATTAAAGGGGTATATTCCCTCTTATGATCCTGTTGCTGTTATTGCACATCCCAGGATAAGTTAGACCAAAGAGCTAGTGCACCCCTCTTAGCTAATGGAGCTTTTAAGTCTCACTCTAATTTCACCTCCCACTATTATTGCTGTCATTTTGCAAAGAAAACATAGGGCTACTGATGGAAGTGGCTGCCTTCCACAAGTGTTGTGAAATACCTGAGGCACCTACATTAATAGAGTGGGAAAGGCTTCACTCCCACAGCTGATGTAAGTCAATCCATACTTAACAGTTACAGGTAGAGACTCCAGATACTGAAGGGAAGAGAAATCCCCTTTTTCTGTAGAGGCAAATGTAATCAAAGTCCTACATGTTACGTGCAGTTAAACCAGTATGTGACATTTTATACCTCTGTGCAGACAGACAGTGCTGACTGTAGAGTGGATGTTGTGGATTTATTTTGCAGGTTTGGGGGGTGCTTTTTCTGAAAAATAGTGTGTCAGCACAAATGCACAGGAAACACCGCACCTTCCTGCTGCTATTTGAGTTATAGTTAGTTTTAGGAAACACAACAGGTTTTTGTGAAGATGGAGAGTTATAGGGGTGATGTTTCTCTTCTACAGAATATAAAAAAAAGCCAGATAGTCCGATCCAGTGCATCAGGCAGCATGGGACAGATCCCACACTGGGAGCAGCAGCCTCACAGCACTGGTTCGCTGTGATGGACAATGTGTATAAAAAGTGCTTGGAATTTGAAAACTCTCAGAGAGTTCATTAAAATCCCAGTTTTGAGTTACTGTAGCAGTAAGCTGCAAAGGGACGGGCTTACCCCTCAGGCAGGCACGCTGCTGTAATGCCTGGCACCTGCATTCAACTGCAGGAGCTTGTAGGGCTTGTTTTATTTCACAGCATCAGTGCATCCCGTGTTTACCTCTGAGCTCAAGACCAGATGAAAATCTGTTCCTTGACTGTAACTTGATCACGCATGCAAAAAAAGTCACATCTAACTAATTTCACACTAGATTTTTAGATAAAATTTCACAGTATTGTTTAGCCGAGACAGACCACAAACCGTTTTCCACTTTTGCCAAAAGGGTTTTGTCATAAAGGGGAGATGATTTTTCTAGTTAATACTAGAAATTTTCCAAGAAAAAAATCTTCAGCAGAGGCAGAACAAGCGAGCTGCTCTAAGTGCCCAGGAAAACCATCAAAACCAGGAAATGTTTCTACCTTTATATCCAAACACAGAGGCACTAAACCATTCATTAAGGGTTACGTGGTGTCTTCTGCATCTATTCTGTGTTAGGTGTTTATCTTCCCTAGCTGATTCTCTAAGGAATTTACCTGCACCTACACTAGAAAACCACGTTTTACCTTCATCTTGCAGGGTCGGAAACAAAACAAAAACCCCAAAGCCCCACATACTTGAAAAGGATACCTGAAAAGACTGATGGTTATAAAAGTGACATGGGGAACAACAAATTACTTTTCAGTTCTATGACTGTGGTCCATCATAAATGACTGAGAATAAGAGTGAAAATATTCATATGCACAAGCGCACACTGACTGTAAACTCTTCCTCTCCCTGTGAATGTCTCTCTTGAAGGCTACTGTTCCTGACAACCTGTAATAATACACCTACATTGCCTACTACAAATGTTAAGCCCTTGAAAGGACAGTACAGGGGTAAAAGTACTTCCAAAGCCCATTCAGGGACGTGAATGCAAATTCTCTGGTCTGAAAAAAATTCAATTTATGAAATACAGTCCTCATTTTGGTTAGGTCTCAAAGTCCCAAACTCCTTCAAAATTAATTAGAAATCAAAGGTTTCTGGTGCTAACCAGGTCCTGGCAGACCTCTCACCATCTTTTTATAAACAGAACTGGGGAGATCTTTGTCCAGGGACTGTGAGCAACTGGTAACAGAGACTAAAGACTTTTAAGAAGGTCTTAGCGGAGCAGTCAAACACCAAGAGATTCAGCTAAATACTTCTAGGACTCCCATTCCCATATCTGATCTTAAAGAACCTGCTCAAGTCATAGACACTTGTCCAGGTGATGGCAAAGGAGGGACTTAAACTTGCATTTCTCATGTCATGGTTATGTGCATGTAACAGACTTTTTTTCCTTTAATGAGAGGGAATCTTCTGAGGACTTTTTACCTAAAACTACTCTGTTGATGACAGGTAAGTCAAAATAAAACAACTGGAAGAAATGCATGTGTTTAATTGTTGTTTGCCCCTGCATTTCATGGCTATCATTGAAGATCATTGTGAAAATGTGAGACAAAATTGGGCTTTTGCATATTTCTCTGCAGGTATGAAACTTAGATGATAAGGTGGAAAGAACAGCTGCTGTATTCGCAAGTCCCCCCCTGAAGTAGTCACCGCTACATTTAAGTAGTCACCAGAATTCAAACAAATAGTATTACCAGGTGAGATCTACAAGCCAGCTATGTCCATGCTGTGTAGCAGGCAAACTGGGAATAAAAATGAAATAGGCAAAACACTCTGGCTGACCAGGTAAAGAGCATGCTTTGGGGGGCAGTGTTTAATGGATCACTGTACAGAAGAAAGAATTAAAACTGCCTCTGTGCTCCAGGAAAAAAAAGTCAGAAATACAGGTGTCATCTTCTCCTAGGCAACTCAGAACTGCAACTCTCCATGTCCAAAAACATTTGGCTTTGTGGTAACAGCACCCACTCCCAAAGGAAGAGAAAGAGCATCTTCAGCTGTAGCTCAATGTTCCCCTCGGTGCTGTGACACAGGCTGGCTTCAGGTGAACCACAGGTCTCTCAAGCTAAGTAGAAAGATTTGGTTTAGACAGATAGGTCAATAGATACAAACACATACATACACATGTACTTTAAACCAGAAATAAGAAAGACAGTGCTTAGGAGTAAATAATACTATATCACAATAATTAGTGATACTACTATATGACTGCATTGTGTGGGAGGATTTTAAAACCTGTCATTTCTTTGTTGAAACAGTCGTACAAGTGAAGGATTTCTGATGAGCTTCACAACATCGGTTATGTGAAAATTGCTTTCCCTTCTCCCCGCTCCCAAGAATCTCTATTTTATTTTCACTGCAACTGACACAAAAAATGGTCCCTGTTCATCCTGTGTCCTGGGAAGCATTACAGAGATCCAGCATGCTGGGCTAACCGCACCACAAAATTTATTAAATTTTATAAAATTACCAGCTTTTCCCTCATCCTGCTACACGCTCAACCATCCATCAGAATGACAGTGATGTTATTTGCATTCTCCGGTAAAACGAATGGTAATATTCTTATAACCACACAGGATGCCATCAGCTTAGGATATAAGCCAGACTTCCTCAACTCAGTTAATACAGTAGTTAAATTTTAACTGAGACTGTGGTTTCAGTTCTGTCCTTTGCTTGTGGCATCTTAATTACCTAATAAAAATCTCCAAGGTTAGCTACACTGACAGGAGTTCTTTGTCTGGATCCAGCACTCACTCAAAAGATACTTGAGTCCATCCAGGGCCTCAGTTGGGCTTTCAGGTAAATGAACACTGCTGAAAGGAGACCACGAATGTCTGTATTTCACTTACCAAGTAGCACAGTTCATAGTTTCTCCATCAAGAAGGATGGAGAGGTGCAAGCCAGGCTTCTCTCTTCTGTCCAGTTTTCCTGCTAGGCACAAGGAGCAAGTCACTATGATACTTCAGACTAAATCAACAGCGTGCCCTCACTCCCATCCCAGGGTTCTCCAGCAGAATGCTTTGCCTTATCCAAAGCACAGATGTTCACTTGGCTCCTGGAAAAAGGCAAATTCAGCATGTGTCACTCAGCAGCAGCCACTGCACAGCTCTGTAGTCAAATATCTACAAATACCTTCATTTCTACACTTTTAAAACATAAATATCTGTCTATTTGGTTTTTAACCACAGGAAGGGTATAGAATATGAAAATCTGGAGCTCTGGAGATTTTCATATCTGGAGATATGAAAAAGATGAGAAAAAGTCCCCACTTTCCCTGCACACCAGAACCAGTGATACTCTCCCTGGACACGCGGAAGCCCTGCCCGCAAATCCTCTGAGACCTCACCAGGGACATGAGTTACAGCCCTTAAATCTCACTTGGGAAAACAGCTGAAGTTCTCAGAGGAGTTCAGCATTGAGACTTCATTTTTTCTGATCTTCTACATAAACTAGCAAAGAAAGGCCAAAACACTCCAAGCCTGCTGGTGGAGACTCCTCAGTAGTCACAGGGACAGACAGGGATCCTTGGGAGCAGCTCTCTAGCAGGCAGTGGAGGACCCTGCTCCACAGACCCCGGGCGGATGGGATGCAGTCACAGGGAGACATGGTGGGGGAAAAGCACTGTCTGTTGCAGAGGCTGGTGTTTCTCAACCTTTCCCTTTGACATGATGACCCCTCCTTCCAAGTGGAGACTTCTTATCACCGCTAGTCAGCATACAGGCAAACTCATCAGTGCTGCTTCTGTAAGTGGTTTGCGTGTAGGGACTTGTGTGTTTTGAGAAGCTGATGAACAGGAGGACTGTGAGATGCAGAAGTCTGGGCAAGATTCTCTTTGGTTTCCACTGTCATAACTTTCCATTACCTCATGTCTCTGCCCCATTACTTCCCTCCCCATACAGGCACACTCCTGTTACCTGTGTGAAAATTAGAAAACACCCCTTTCCCTCTGTCAGGTATTTCACCAGGACACCGAAAGATTGCTACCCCTTCTCCTCCCTCATCCACCACTGAACTGACTTCTTCAGTAGTGGAAGTAGCCCCACAGTAGTTACCCTCTTGGTGCTGCATGAAAGGTCTCTGCTCATCATCATGGTAAAAATTACAGACAATAAATAAAGTTAGTAATTAAACTTGTTAGAAAATATAAAATACAAAAAGCTTTGCTACGTGCTAGTTATGCTTTGAGGCTGCAGCGAATGGCACACATCTGAGAATGCTGCGTAGAGGACATGGATAAGTGAGCGTTGGCTCTGCTGTAGCCCCAGGGTTAGATGACGGATGCTTCTGTTTCACTGATGCCTGCCAATGATATGGCAATCATTTCCTAAATAAATAATATTCACATTTCATTCAATTTCCTTGCCTCTTTCTTGCAGGGAGATGTTTCTCTTGCTGGTCTTTCATTTGCTTGTTACTATTTCTGCTGGGGTTAGTAGAAATTTGGCCTTTAACAAAATCTGATGTTAAGGCACGGTAACTGTTGCATGCAGAGGTAAAAAGGTCTGTCTTTCTGGCCAACTCTTCTTCAGTTTAGAAGACCCCATTTAAAGTTCATCTGATATATTGAAAAATGGATAAGTATGATGTAACTGTGGTTATCAGTAAACTCAATTAAAGATTAGGGTGTTCCTTTCACTGCTAAGGTAAAACCACGATCTTTCCTCTGGGAACATTAACTAGCAAACCCTTAACGCTGAGTCTTAATTTTACTGCATGGACTCTCACTGCTGCTGCTCTGTTCCTGAACACGCATGAGACAGGGCCAGCAGATACCCTGCCAGCTGCACCTGCCCTGGAGCTGGTTTTCCACTTATTTGAAGATAATCGGTGCTTGATCCTATTACCACTCAGCAGCCTCTCCAGCAAGCCTGGAGCGGAGGGACTTGGCTTGCAGTTTGGCTTCCCCAGCCCTTCCCCTACGTTAGACATTCAGATACCGCACACTTTTAGAGTTTACTTTTTCTATAAAGGCAAATGCATAATGCCGCAGGGGATTTTATTTTTCCTTCAGGCCACCAGTGAGGCCCACGATGTCCCACTCCTCCCCAGAGCCCAACATTGCTCCTCTGTTTTCCTCCCCCCAGAGCAGCTTCGTGGGACATGAGCAACACCAGGCTTCATGAGGAGCTGAAGAACAAGGTCCTCCTCAGAGGACTTCAGCCCTGGTCCCCAGCAAAGTCCTTTTTAAGTAGACCACGAAGAAAACCATACCAGAAACTTCCCCTCCTCTTTGCCAGCATCTCTGAGCCTCACTCTGTTTAACGGTAGGTCACTACCATCTGCAAAAGAAGTGGCCCTGAAAAACAGCGAAGTTTCACTTTAGCCGGAGCTCAGAGAGACACGGTGGTGCCTGACTGCTGTGCTTCCAGAGCCCTGCTGTGACTGTCCTGCTCCTTGCGTTAAGCAATACCTCCACTGAGGGAGCTGTGCAAATGCTCTTGAACCCGCTTCCCAGCTCCCGGATTTCCCAGTGCCTCCAGGAGCAGGGTACCCGGGTGAATGGCACCAAACGAGGCTTAACTCCGGTGACCGGGCCTGCTGGAAAGAGGGGATGCTTCAAAGAGCATCAAAGACGATGCGTTCGGCGCCGGGGATCTCTTCCAGCCTCCACCTGTGCAGGGCGCCTTGCAAATAGAGGAGTCACCCGTGCCCGGCCAAAACACCGCACCCCGTTTGCGCTTCCCAGGTGCGATTCCTGCTGACGCTAGGGCTGCAGCAGATTAAATAACGCCATCCTTCGGCTCCCCCTGCCACCGAGCAGGGCCGGAGGCAGCCCCAGAGCCCGCACCCGCTGGAGCTCCCACAGCCGTGGCACCTCCCTGCCGGGAGCGGCCGCAGGGCAGAGCCCCGGCCCCGCAGGCGGGCAGGGCCGGCTGCCCCGGGAAGGCAGCAGCCTCTAGATGGTGCTGCTCAGCAGGGAATGAGCCCCGGCTGCCTCGGAGCCCCCCCGGCAGCCGCCCACCCGTGTCCGCGGCCGCCCGGGGCGGGCTGAGGGGTCCTCTTCAGCATCACTGTGCGGCCGCCCTAAATCAGGCTTGGGGTGCTGTGAAAGTCCTGCCATTCCGGCAGCCCTGGGCAGGAAGGAGGGTTTATTTAACTGTGTTTCATTAAAAGCGCTGTTCTAAAGCCTGTTCCAGAAGCAGGCTGCAATTTTCTGAAATTATTTCTGTAGAAAAGGAAACGTAACTAGGCCCTAATCAAAGAAGTTTATTTCCAGCTGTTAAAGGGGAAAAAGTTGTTAGTTTAATTGCATAATATTTTATACTCCAGCACTCACTTCTCATTTACAGGCTCTGTAGTTCCATAGCCCTTACCTGCTTTGCTCACTAGTGACCTGTCAGATACCAAAACAGAGGCTCCAACCACCCGGGTGCCAGTGAGGACCCAACTGCGAGCAGAACCCCCAGCGTGCGGCACACGGCTGTCCGCGCACGGGGCACCGCGGGTGCTTGGCACAGCCATGTCTGCAGCAGACCTGGGGCATGCCGCGGGACGCTAACGCGAGGCTGCACACGAGCTGAGGAAGAGCAGGAGCTGCTGATGCTCACATCCAACCGAGACTTCAGTACAGGCAATTACCCTGTATCTAAATTATCTCTGTGTTTTGCTGGGATACTAATACTTTTTTTTTTTTTTTTTTTTAAGTTAATGCTATATAATGGAAATCACGGGCTGAGCTCTGAAGAATCTGTCCCATTAGCATTAGCACTATTTGACAGGTCAGAGTCTGACCAAAAGACCCAAAGTGGAAAAGACTGCAGTTGCCTTGAGTGAATATTGGCAGGTTGCTAAAACCACACCACAGGGAAAATTTGTGCTCTGCAATAGCTGTGTGAGAGCAGCCAGCCTGAAGGTGACAATTTCCCAAGACAGAACATCTCATCTCCCCAGAGAGCAGGTCAGGTGTAAACACACTTCTCCTTTGATACACAAAAGCATAATTACAGTTCCTGGAATTGCTCTGGGGAGAGTGCTGATAGCTTTCCCCTGCAAAGAAAATGAAACTCACAGGAATGCCTTTTTCTTCTCCCTTTCTTTCATCAAATTATGTCCAGGAACTCCCTCAGATATGTATTTTTTCACTCAGCACATGCCACTTCAGATCAGTTGGGCTGGATCCATCCACAAAAGATGCTGAACAGTTGGTGCTTAGCCCACACAAAATCCCATCCACATCCACAAATAAGGTGTTCCTCTACTTTTCTCACCTACAGGACTTGATTCAGCCAGTATTTTCAGAGCACACAGAAGCCAGAGAAGCAACTATTCTCCCCAGAACATTTACCCAGTTTCAGAGGTTGGGTGGTCATCCCAGACTGAGGAGATATGGGCTTCTCTTCTGGAATACACAGGGAAAGTTCAAATTCACACCTGCCTCCCAGGGGGCTGCCCCGAAATATCCAGCGATAGGTGAGTCCGGGATGGCTACTCAATTAGGCACTTCACCACTCTGTTGACTTTATGTAAGGAAAGGTCCTTAATGCTTTTAAACTTCTAGCATATCACATAACCCCCAAAACAAAACTCCAACCCACTGAAAGATTTTTCACAGAACCAAGATTTGTCTTACAAGTGTGAAGGTCTAAACATCACTTGGGATGCAGTGAGATCCTCCCAGGCATATCCAAGCATCCCTGCCAGGTGCCACATGCACTCCAGCCCTCCTCTGTAGCCACCTCTGGGGAGAGCAAGGAGTAGCAATGTTTGAGGGAAGATTGCACAGCTGGATGGCATGCACTGGAAACCGCTCCTGAAAACACAAGAAGCAGGATGTTTTTGCCCCATTTGTAATCTGAACAGAGCAGTGAGATAAATGAACCTTTACTTCTTTCCCCCTTTATATGGTGGTTGTGAATTTTTTCATAACCACAAGTAATCAAGGTAGTGTCATGCCTCATTCAGCACACCGTGCCCCAAAATACCTCAGCTTGCTCCTCTCTCAATAGCCAAAGAAACATCATGTTCTGCAGCTCAGGTTTTAATTTTGCAGCCTTGTATCCCAGTATGAGCCTGGGCTGGTCTTATGAATTCTGATTAGGTTGCAGCCTAATGTGGCAGTCTGAAGGGAAGGGGGGGATTTACTAGCCCTGGCCTGAGCACTGAGCTAGTAATGAGGAAGGGTTGTTATTAGTTATTTGCATAACATAGAAAGAAGATACAGATCTAGGCTTAATAAGTTCTTCCTCATGTGAAATAACACAGTTCTAGCTGCTTCTATAAAAATGTCAAAGCCTTTATGAAAAGTAAGTGTTTCTTCAGAGCATAAAGTACAGTCCTACAACTTAATAAAAATCACTGTGTCACTACATGGACTTCTTTGAAGTGCCACTTTGCAAGGGGAGGGCTGTGAACTTAAGCAGCATGCTCATTTTCATACGGGGTGTGAGACAGCACGATGAGGAGAAGAAGAGCTAAAGTTTCAGTGCAAGAACTAAACCAGGGACGCTGGGGAGCAGGCACAAAGCAGCAATGCCCTGGGGGTGGATCTAGTAAAAAAGCATGCTGCTTATTCTGGTTTGGTGATGTTTAGGCCCTATTCTCCCTTGAGAAACTGTAGGCTGGCACGCAAGATCCAGAGATAACAGTGAGCTCAGAGACGGTCAAACCCCCAGCTGATGGGGTGGGTGGGTTAGGTGACTGGGCGCAAACAGCAAACCCAGCACTGTGCAAATAGTTTGGGCACCGGGCAGAACTTAGGGAAGGCAGATTCAGGTTCTCAAAGACAACTGGTGATGCTATGTGTGGAAAAGTCACTGCAGTGGTGGGGACAGTGCAGCTGGGAGCAGCCTGACTGCAGGGAGATGGAGGTGGTGTTGCAGGAGCCTCAGCCAGCTGCTCCGTGCAGTTTCCTCTCTGGCGTTTCTCCCTTGGGAGGGCTGCAAATGCCCCATACCTGGGCCAGTGCCTGGCCTGGTTGGTATGCAGTGCTCTGATCCCTCCAAGCATAGCTCAGCCACAGTTCCTGCAGAGTAATGGGAGGTTGGTGGAGCCCAGGAAGCCTGGCCATGCCCTCCAGGGAGCCCCAGGGTGGCTGTGAGCGCTAGTGTAAAGGTCCATGACTTTCATTCTTCCCCTTGAGCAGCCTAAGGAGCTGAAAGCTGTCTGGCTCACAAATAGCAGTTAGTTTCACTTGAAGACAGATACGCTTTTCATGCTTTGAGAAGTTGAGACTCGACACCATGGTCACCCTGGAAGAGCCATCGCACCACAGGAGTGTGAGTGCTATTTCTCAATGAACTAGCTGAGATGCCAGAAGCCGTGTAAGTGCAAATTCAATGCTGCTTCTGGATTAAAATAAACTCTGAAAGGGTATGAACCGCTGTGGAGCTCAGCAAGCAGTTTGAGGAAGTCACATTTCTTCCCACAGCACCCCGTCGTGCCTTGTCAACATTTCTCTGAAGGGACAGAGAACAGCAAGAGCCCAGACCTTGCCTGCCCTGACGTGGGCAGGTACTAGCACAGACCCTTTACAATGGCTACCATCATGCATCAGAGCTTGGAGAAGATGAACCCTGAAAGAACATTACTTAAAAAGTAGCATTACAAAGAGGTACCCATGGAAACATACCAATGGCTTCACCATCCACCCCAGCAGGTCTGGGAGCAGCAGGAAGGAGGGGATCAGAGGGCCAAAGCAGCAGGTAGAAGCCTGCTGGCATAGCCAACCTGCGTCTCACTCACAGCCTGAGCCCTGCACAGTCAGCACCTCCAGTTCTGCAGGTTTTTGGTTCACAAAATCCCCATGATGTAACAGAAGGTGCATGCATGGCTGCTTTTCTCATGGTCTTGCACATAGGGGTGACAGGCTGGAGCCTATGTGATACTTCTCTGTTGGGTGACTGAGAGCTCTTCAGCATAGCTCCAGTGCAGAAGCACAGCTATGTCCGCAGCAACAGCCACCTACTCAGCTTGACTTCTACAAGCCAGTGCCTCCAGGAGAGCCCCTAAACTGGATTTCTGAAATAACTCACCTCCACAGCAGCATTATGGCATTGCACAGGTGACAGGGAACTCATTGAAAGAAGCACCCACAGCCAGACCCTGGGAACTCGCACTTTGCAGGGCTTTTGGGACTTGCTTGAGGGAGCCAGTTAGCCCAGGGGACCTTTAACATCTGATGCCATTCTGCAGGGCTTGCCTACAGAGGGGACAGTGTCATCAGTTACCTAGCTATTTTTACTCCTGCTGCCTGCTCTGGTTCCCAAAGTTTCTGTAGGGAACAGCTCTCCCACACCTGGTTAACCATATCCTCATCCAGCTTTCTTCTGTCTGTGACTGTCGGAGGGGAGTAAACTCTACCTTTCATCAGACTTCAGTTCACGCTACAAAAATGAAATTGGATCTAAGCTTCTACCAAATCCCTCAGCCTTTGGAGCAGCCTGGGCAGAGAGCACAGGAGCTGAAACAGATCTGTGTTCATCCTTTGCTGTCAGGATGTGTTTCTAACGAGCAGACTATTGCACAGTTGATGGCAGATGGCAGGGTACTCCATCCTAAAGGAAGGATCTGAAAGGCAGAGAAAAGCAGCTTTGAAATCAAGGCTTACCTAGCAAAAGATTCTTTTTTATTAAAACAAAGCCAAAACCACTTTCAGCCATCAGATTAAAACTCAGGAAGATAAAATAATTCTCATGTTGCAGCCAGAGAGCACAAGAGCTGAAAGACTCACCACTGTGAGCAACAAATCACTAGAATCCAACGTTGACCTGTACTCCGGCTTTAAATGCGTTTTAATTAAAGAAAACATAGAAATAGTATTTGATATTTCTGCAATGCCAGTATGGAACATCATTTATGGATGTGCAGGGACATGCAGTAAAATATATTTGGAGATTAAATTTACTGCTGATATATAGTCCTGGGTGCAGAACAAGCCTTGCATCCTTCTTGTGCAGCCACCCCTTAAAGCATTGATCCTGCCACAGAGAAGTGCCTCAGGGCCAGCTCCTTATAAGGCTTAAACTTAGACTGGTCTAAGAAAGGTAGGCTTATTGAAAAGGAGCTGGCTAGTAAAATCCTTTTAGAAATTGTGTGCATTAAATTAGTATTTCAGGCAGCTTAGAAAGCATCTATGCTCACTCATTTTAAAAATGAAAATGCTGGTATAGGAACACGCATCCTTTCCATCACAGGTGGAAGGGCTAACTCCCAGCTCTGCACATACTGACACTGGAAGAGGGAAATTCCCCATAGTGGATGAACCCATCCTTTCCCAGGGAGCCATGACCTTGCACTTGGACTCTGAAAGGATGGTGAAGCCCCTGGCCTGAGACCCATTGTTTGGAGAGGCTGTTTTCTTACCCCTTCCTATGCAGAGGTCCCAGGTCAGAGAGCTGGCCATGGCCATGGTCCCTGCCTCTCACATGTGCACAAGGTGCAGCCTGCTGCATCTCTGCCAAATACCTGCATGTGGTGAAAGAGGAACCGAGCAAAGTGAAGCAAGCCTCCTCCTCATGGCAAAGGTCAAGGCTGAGGTCGAAGGCAGAAGAGCAGGTTGCCAGATGGGAGAGAAGAGGGAGGGATGCTCCTGCCCATGGACCAGATTTGCAGCGTTAAAGCATCCACTGGGACTTCCACCAAACCCAGGCCCCTGACCTTTCTGTGGATAAGTGGATTTTCCTTGCCCTGGACCTGTCACTGCACAGCGTTAAACACCTCTGGGCAAAGGGGAAGGAGCTCAGCTGTCGCTGAGCTTGTATCTGAGATCGCTAAAGGGATTGGCACAGATGAAAACTCAGATTAAGCACAGGAGTTTACCCAGCCTCACGCCAAACATGCTGCATTTCTACAGCCTGGAAGCACTCTCTGCTTAACATGTCTGGAGAGAAACATTTCAGAGATGTCAGCTTTGCGGTGTCTGCTTTTCCAGTTAGCGTTTTCCCCTGAAGATATCTTCTTCTACAGACCATGGGGTTTCTGGGCAGTACGACAAAAGCATCCATATTCATTACAGCAATATTTTATTAACTTTGTTAGAAAAAAACTTTTACCAAGGGGAAAAATAGACCACCTGTAATTTTAAAAGCCATTTTCTCTAGTCCCTTAAGTTACACTCAGATGTAATAATATTCCAATAACAACAAGGTCATGCTGCACTGATACAGAGCCTTTCCTCCCAAAGCACTTTAAAAGCCACTTCACCCTCCTCTTCCCACCAGAATTTTGGCAGAATTTCAGACTGCACAGGAACATGGTTATCTCATCCGGCCCACGGCTGAGACCCATGGCTGGGAACTGGCCAACTGGAAAGCAAGTTGTGACTTTGTTTGGAAATGGGCAGGCTGCGTCCAGCACCCTGTCGTGCACACAGGCCTGTTATTACCTTCACAAATATTCGGAAGTCGTGGGGGATTTGGGCAGGCTGTGGTTCTGCAAGATGCGAGAAATCCGTTTTTAGGCTGGGAGAACTCAACCAAAACCACCACAGCCACAAGACACAAAACAGTGGCCTGGTACCAACCCAGCCAACTGACTCAGATCTGCTGAAGGCTCTCCAAGGAGTGACTTTGTGGCAGAAGATGTGGCCAGATCAAATACCGGCTGTGCTCCTGTAGCCAGCATAAAGCACAAAAGCTAATACACGCTCACGTGGCTATGCTTGCATGCAGACACTGGACTATGGAAAGATTCATACAGCCTGGAGATCTGTTATCATGTGGATCCAATACTTGATTAACTGAAATTTTCCAATATTTTAAGTTCTGCCCCTATGCACCACACAGAGTGTCATGTATGTCTGTGTGCTTATTTGGCTGAGTTTGGGCAACCTGAGGAGTAACAATCTGGAATTTGACACAATTTCCCCAAATAATCCCATGCTACAAAAAGCTTTGAGTTGAAGTGAAGATTTTCAGGCCCTCCAGGAGCTTGGAAAAGCTTCTTGGCTAAACTGCATAGCCCCAGCAGGACGCGAGCTCTGGATTTGGCTGCAGGATGCTGAACCAGCAATTCTGTCTCCTGCATTTTTTTTAAATATATATATGAAACTGCACACACATGTAAGCATAAAGCTGGATCTCTGCGATCCCACTGCAATGATTAGCAGCATATACTTTAAAAGAAAAGAGAAGACAGCCGCTGTTACATACACACCAACTTCCACATGCGTATAAGCCATTCTCCTTGAAGGGAGACTTATGGTGCGTGGGGAGAATAAATCATCCCAGGCATATTTGGGGATGTCCCACACTCCCGCACCATTCCCTCAGGAAACAGAATGTGGAGAAGCTAAAATAAATTGGAGAGATGAGCAGTAATTTATTTTCCTGTCTGGAAAAGATAATTTAACTACTCAATTAAATATTGCCTAAAGCTATACTATTAGAGTTGCACATCCCATCTGTAATACAGACGGATCTTGCTCTTTTATTACTGGTCTTCATGCTGTCTGGTACTTAAAAATTCTGGTTTAATTAGATGACACCTTCCACAAATGCTGAGCTATTGGCACATGATAATTCAAGTAGTATCTAGGAAATTTTGCCATCAAGGAACCTTCTGTAGGAATCATATGTTCCCTTATCTCTGATGCATGATAGCAGGTTGCAGGCAACACTGAATAAACTGATGACATATTATTTATTACCTTGTGTCATTTTGAAGCACAAGGCTTCAGTCTGGGAAGTTTTCTTTCATTTTTTCAATAGTTTTCACTTAAGACCGTCCACACATCAGATAGGTTTACAATGTATTTTTCATTGATTTCTCTACAGTGCTGATTCAATATTGAAATAGACCATTTTAATACTGAATTAAGAAGCAAATATCCCCATTATGAGGAGCTTTAATTATGATTGCCATTATTACACCTAATTATAGCTACCTTGAAACAATCCAGTTAGTTGGAGAGGTTTGTGAGTGATGCCTGGATGGGCAGTCAACTCTTCGATAGGCTGCAATACGTTCAGTCATTTCCCCATCAAGCGTGGTGCTGAGGAACGCTGCTGGAGCATTAAAAGGGCACATCAAACACGTACCTTAAAGTCTTGTTGCAACACCTCCGCAGAGGAGGTGGGCTTGGCGGCCTGCCTCGCCAAGGTCTGGCAGCGGGCATGGAGCAGAAACGCACTTTTGCCCCTGGGTACCACCAGCTTTTCACCTGCTTGTAGGCATGAGCAAGTAACCCTGTCTTCCTACCACTGCTTCCCTCTGGGTGGGGACTTGTATGTGCGGAGGGGGGATATTCCCTAAGGGGCTGTTTTCAAGAGTTCCTGGCAATGCCTCCAATCTCCTTGGCCCCCCTCACCCTGCCTGAACCCACAGGGCAGCAGGCAATTCCCTGCAGCAAGCTCAAAACCCATGAGTTTAAGGGGTTCAAACACACAAAGCCCCTCAGTGGTCCCACCTGAGAGCTGAAAGCAACCAAGTTCCACAGACTTTTGCCTGGGATTTGAAGCATCACCTCCAGCACATATGTGCTCCTGGCTCTCTGTGCTTCCCCAGCTGTGCCCGGGGAAGGCTGCACTGCTGCTCCACCCTGGGGCATGCATCCAGCTCAGTGGCCGTCCCACAGGTGCTCGAGAAATGCAAGCCTAGTGAGGGGCTTGTCAATCCTTCTGGCCAGCCCACAGCCAGCATTGCTGCTTGGCAAGATTTAGCAAGACTATTTTAAAGAGTATTTTAAAGCAGCTATGCAACAACAGTAACAAAGAGCTCAAAATGAAAGAGGGTTAAGGTTGCAGTTAGCAGTAATACTTCACCCACCTCAGATGATCAGCTAAGCCCATTGCAAGGCTGTGACCTACCTCAGGACTGATGTGCCCTTCCCATCTACCGTAGTGGAGCCAGTGCCCCGCTCCTGGTTTGCTCCCGGGTGACTCCCTCCCATTCTGCCTACACACCTGCACCGCATTCCTAAGATGCTGGGACAACACCTAGCAAAAAGGCAGGACAGAGTCATCTCCTCATACCTCCTTGTTAAGCCTCCTTATTTAATAGGCCTCTCATTTGGTCTGCCCATGCCCAGCTTTCTAAAGCTCAGTCTTGCAAATCATGAGGAAATTGGGTCATGGGGGCTCTGTCAGTTTAAGTAAAAGGTATCATTGCAATTCTCAGAGAGCCTAGAGGTGTTACGGACACTCAAAGCTTGATCAGACCAAGCCTTTTCTCTCCCCTCCCTTCTCCCTTCCAGGTAACACCACACTTTAGACTCTCCTGCAGTGCCGGGAATAGTAAGTTGCAGGGTGTAGGACCCACCGGCTGTGCTGCTGGGGTGTGTCCTGGCTGTGGTCCCAGGGTGCCTGAAATACAAACAAAATGCACCAACATTAAATATGAAATGTGAGAAGATCATCTGCTATGTGATAGCTTCCTATTTGCAATGGTAACACAAATTATATATTCCAGTAAGGCCTTTACACATACTACACAAATAGAAAGGGCGGAAAACCCCAGCCGTGGTCAGAGCATGAGAACATTGCTTGCTCTGATCTGCTAGTCGTGATGCTGCCATACAGCAGCTCCTCAGCACCTGCAGCCTGAAAGCACCCTGTAAACACCGACCTTTAGATGTTCCTATTAGACCCATGTGCATTATTATCCCCCTTTCTTGCACATGAGAGACAGGAGAATGCAGGTGACGAATTCTTCCATCAGGGAGCGAGCAACACAAATCATGAACAAAACCCAGATGACTCGCTTTCCCCCACTTCCCATCTGTTTTAACCCATCAGTAGTCCTCCCTTCGTAGGATGATGAAAAGAGGCACACAGAATGCTTTGGGAATACATTTATATTTATGGACTAGTTCAATCAGTTCCTTCGTTTGTTTTGTCAGATGATCTTCCATCTCTTCACCCCTTATCCACCCCCACCATATGCCTAAAAAAACCCATCTGCTTAAAAGTTTGGAGGAATTTACATGTGATTGAGAATTTAGCACCAAAGTACAACTGAACAAGGTGGATCTTTTTGCATTCACATGTGGCTAGGAGAAGCACTTCGTGCTTCAGATCCCCATGACAGGGCTCCTCAGGAGCTCCATCCCCCTAGCTCAGTGGGGAACTAGACAAACATCACTTTATTCACTGATTTGTGGTACTTTCCCTAACTCTTTTTGTCTAACAACTTATTCAAGGATGGGAGATTCCCCTTGTACTAGGTGCTGTATGAATCAGTGTTATATAAACTCCTTCTTGAAGACACTGTAGCTTTGGGGAAAACAGAAGGATTTCCATGTATGATAACAGATGTCCTGTGGCCACTACTTCTGGATATCTTGGATTAACCAGGCAGCTGGGCTATCAGTGAACATCTTTAAGCACGAGGAGCAGTATTCGATGGCTACAGATTTTTTTTTGTTGTTCAGCTAATTTTTGCAACCCTATTAAATTCTTTACCCTAACAACATCACCACTGGATGCACAGTACATTGTGATTTCTTTATATTGTACTACATTTACAAGTCATAGGAACCAGCCAGGGACAAAAAGGATGATGGAAGATGCAAAAATATCTGTTTAGATTGTTTGAATAATTTTAGTTTGAATATGTTTTGCTCCTCTGCTGCTTGCTTGGGAGCAGCGGTTTATGGAAGAGCTTTGGACAACTCATTCAGCCTTTAGACATCCCCAGGGATGGCTGGAGTGTTGGTAGCTCCTAGATGAACAACTGTCAGTACATTCTACATGCACCGGTCCCCGAAGGTTTCATGAAATCTCATTAAGAGAAATCCAGGGTGCTGGCTTCCCTCAAAGAGCCTTAGAGATAAAAAAAAAAAAAAAATCCAAAAGATAATTCCTTCACTGTTAGATTTGTAACAGAAGCTCATCACATATATCAGATCCCTGGGTACATATACAGATGTTTCAGCCATATGCAACAACATATGGCATGCTTCTCACAATAACTAGTCTTTTTTCGTGTGTGAGGCTACAAAACCACAAAAACATAAACATGGAGTGTCCCAGCCTGCTTAGGACAGAGCGGGTGCTTCTGCTGCCTTCAGCTCCCCCTGCCAGACTAACTGCCCACCAGCCAAACACTGGTTCAGCTTCCTCTCTCTCTCCAGCCCACTTCCCAGTTATCCTGCTACAGTTCAAGCTCTGCAGAAAATGCCTTTCTCCCAGACCAGGGTGCAAGCTGAGGCATGTCCGGCCACCTGGGCAAGTCCCTGAAACCCAAAAGCTTCTCCCTGCCTTCCTCCCGCATAGTGTTGCTCCGCCACAACCAGCCTCAAGACAGCCACATTATTAGCAAATTAAATTAGAAGTAGGCACCTTTTATCATGGTTGAACAGCCAGGTTTTTGATCATGGTGTCTGGTGCCTCTGCTGGAAGATCAATACCAACAAATTAAGCACTGCTCAACCTCTACTGATTAGATCACCTCCCTGCCCCGGACATCCCTGTGGTGGAAGAGGCTGGTTGCAAATACCAGCTGCCTTCCTTCCCGGGCATCCTTTAGCAGCAGCGCATGTGTTGAAAGCCACCGCCTTAGTGAGTCTCACCAAATGCCAGACATTTCTCCCATCGGATTAGTGACCAGCTTTTGCATTTATGAAAGTTATTTGTAGGGCACAGAGTTTCTTCTGGATGCTGGAGGAAAAGTTGCTAGATTAAATTAGTTACTCAGATGAAATTCAGTATAAGCACTTGAGATTTAAAAGGTCACAGCTGTTAGACTGGGCAAAATTTAATTTTTTTTGTTGTTATAACAGCCACAAAGAGGGGAAAAGAAGCTTGGGGATTCCAGCCTGACTTGCAAGGAAATATGAAAACAGACCTACAGGATATTTTAAGCTTATAAACTGAAAAGCAGAGCAGTGCGCTTGATGCTGTAGGACTATGGAGAGATGTTTCAAGTTGTTACAAAACTCCCAAACCAGAGAAGATCAGAATAGCTGCTGGAGTTAGGGTGGGCTTTGTCCAAAATAATTCAAGCGGCTACACACATCATGTGTGCTGGAGAGGACCGAAAACCTTACAGCCAAAAGCCTGCGTCAGGAGGGCTCCAGCTCACTACAACAAAAACCTTGTGGTGGCTTCGTGAAGCTGTAATTGAAGCACGTAGCTTCGGTCAGGTAAAAGTGGGTGGCTGTGACAGATGTTCCAATCAAGATGTGGACCTCTTTTAAACTGAAACCTTTCTGGATATTTTGATTTGCAAAACAGTTACAATTCTTTTTTTTTTTTTTTTTTTTTTTTAAACACTCTTCCCACTCCACAACAGATATTCAAACTTTGCCAACTTCCCTGGGGCTTAGAGCTTCATTTCCTACTTGCTCTACACAACTTGCAACATCACTGCTTCACTCGACACAAATACAGTCTGCCAACTCCTTAAACATAAAATTGTAATTTTCAGTAGAAATATGAACTGGAACATAAGTACAGCAATAAAAAAAACATGATTTTTTGAGATTTTTGTTCTTCAAAGTACTGCTTTATTCACTGCAAAAAGGGAGGGTACTCTACTCACAGACAACTTTGTTTCCTAAATGCCTGTCAGAAGCAGGAATTATTCAAACAATATGACTTTCTGGAGACTCACAGCTATTTCAGGCCTCTGCTGGAAGTTTATTGAAGGAAATATCAGTGTTTACATGAAAGAGAGAATGTTTGTTTGGGAGGGAAAAAAAAAAAGGAAAAAAATCAGAGCTACAAAAATATGAAAGGATAAAACCTGTTTATTTTTGGGTTCTCCTGCTCAGTCTCTTGTCTAAATAAGACTCTGCAGCTCTAAAGGAATGTGACTGTAAAGCCCTGAACCTATGCCCACTTTCTCTCTCTGATCCCAGCATGAGAAGTAGCTCTGGGGCATATGGAGCTGTGAATCAGTGCTCTGCTCATTTGGGAGCAAAGGAGGAGCAGGTCTGGTTATGGAAATCAGAGGATGTCTCCAGCTGGTCCCCAAGCCATCCTGCCCCATTTGCCTGCCAAGGTCCAGCCTCGAAGGAGTCCGTCCCGCTCGGTGGAACCTGCCAGCCCCCTGGCACAGGACAGAGCAATGAGCCACAGCTCACACTAAGTACATTCAACAACATTTAGAGAAAGACTTTGGTTCAAATGCTGCTTTGATACAATTTAAGAAGCCTCTCTTGGCCTTGCTTTCCCCAACTCTTCAAAGGCCTACACCTGCTTTGAGCCCTCACCAGGAATAACAGAGCTCTGTGAGCACCAGCTCCAGGGCACACACTGAGTCTTGGGGGAAGCAGGGCTGTGATGCTGACGCTGCGCCTGGTTTGAAACAATCATTTTATTATTTAATCTATGTTTTTGTTTATGATCTAGAGTCTTAGCAATTTATTGTGCTAGATGAAGAATGCCTCTATCTATTAGAAACCAGAAAAAAAACCCAAACCCACACATTTTACTTTTCTCCTGGATTTCTGTTGGCTGCTCTATAGCTGCTGTTTTACTGAACATATGTACTAGGGAAAGTCAAGTTTGTCTCCTTTTGTTCCTCAGGAGCAAGACCCAGTCCCAGGCCCAAGGTCCAGCCACCCTCTGGGTACCTAACTTGAGGCAGGCCATAAAACTGCTACCACCCTTTAGCCTGGGAGCCAGCATGCCACAGGACATGAAGGGCAGAGGAGGCTGACTGGCATCCGGGGGAAATGTCCAACCCTTCGGAAAAGGATAATGACAAATAGAGCAACAGCTGGCATGAACAGTCCAATCAAAATGTGGTGTTGACGGAGAGAGGTGCAAAGATGCTATAAGAATCTGTTTTTACAAGTCTGACAGCTGAACTGCATATTCTGGAAAAGATAAAACCACAACCATTCTTAAGATGTCTCCAGGGGAATGTTATACCTGCTGGAGGAAAAGCAAAGAAAATGGAGCCAGACTCTCCTCCATGGACTTGCCTGGGCAGAATGGCAGCACAAAATATGAAATACAGGAAGTTTTGTTTTTTAAACTATGAGGGTGGTTAAAAACATGAACATGTTGCCCAGAGAGGTTGTACCATCCTTGGAGGTACTCAAAACCCCAGTGGGGATGGCCCTGGGCAGCCTGCTCTAGCTGATTCTGCTCTGAGCAGGGCTGGGCTGGCCCATCTCGAGAGATGCCTGCTCACCACAACCGTCCTGTGATGCTAAATTAGACAAGGCCCGTAGCCAGCCTAAGAACAACCTCTTGCCTGGTGTAGATGTGTTGTACCACCTCCCATCTTGTGGGAGCATGGAAGGCACCCTTAACTTCTACTTAGGCAAAGAATAAACTTAGTGAAGGACATTGTTTGCATATGGAAAAAAAAAGTCTCCACATCTTCTGGGCATACTTTGTTCTTCTCTGTGAGAGAAAGGCTTCAGAATAACCAGTGTAATCAGGGACCTGATTTCTTCAAACAAGACAGCTCCAATGAGTCATCCCGTATTCCTGGCACAAACTGCTGCTAGCTCTTGGATGCTAAGTGAGATGGGCAGGATATACTAGGCAACAGCCTGACTGTACATGAATTGAGAGCTGGATTTGATCATGCCAATTACTTTCAGAGATTAGCCTTTACAAACACACTTTGTACAACCAAATCAATTGCAGGCCCTGTTCAGGGCCCCCTGTTCACTCACCTCCTCTGTCACCTATCATCCTGCAGCAAAGCAACCAGCTTCCTCACACGCTGAGCTAGCTCAGCAATTCTCACACCTAGACTTCTGTTTCCACCCATGTCTCTTCGTGTGGTGAGGGCACACCTAGCACAGAGCTCTATTTGCTTTTCATTCTGCCTGCTGCTTTTTAATAAACTGAATCCAGAGCACGCAAGGGTGAAGTCTTCATTCCAGGCAGGACAGAGACATGGCACGTTTCTGTGCTTACTGACAACCTTGACACACTGTTGGTGTAATCATTTATATTTTGTCATTCTAAAACAAGAATAAAGCAAGTCAATGACCTCTGTTTGTCTCTAAATTGTTTTCTACATTTTCCAAACACACAGATTTAGAAAGATAATTACCCCATTACTTCTGGATGACAATCTCAAATTAAACTACAAGACCTCCATAATTTATCTCTTTGCAGCTGAACTCACTCCAGATGCACACAAACCAGGAAGGAAGACAACCAGGAAGGCTTCACAGGGCTTGTGCCTCTACCTCTCACTACAGAGAGAAAGGACCAAGCAGTGTCTCTGTCCTCAGTGGGCAGGGCAGGTGTGAAAGGCCACACAGCCTGGATGGGCCCTGGAGCAGGTCTGGAGCTGCAAGGAACCCACCCACAGTAATCAGCCTGGCTGCCCTAGGAAGAAGCATAAAGAGCAAAGCTGAAAAGCAACCACCTGCTGAGGCTATCTCCCCTAGAAAACTGCTGGATAGCCACAGGCTTGTACACCCCAAGGACAATGATGGGGCACTGGGCCCTCCATATCACAGCCCACCCTCAGCTACCTGAATTTACTGGGGGAAATCCTGCCTTCTCTCCATCTCCCTTGGCTCCAGGTGCTGGGTGCTGCTGCTGGCTGAGCTGGTCCAGAAGAACTGTGCTACTGGGCAAGCATGACAGCTTGCAGGGTCAAATGATGTCAGGGGAGCCAGGAGTCCCTAAAGTGCCACTAGAAAATGGCAGGACAGAGTATCCTAAACAAGCAACACACCCTGGCAAGAGCAACTGCAGCCCAGCAAGCAGAGCTCAACAGCCACAAAGCCACAAACCTCCAGCTGCCCCTGCTTGAGTGGAGCTAATTTAACAATGAGCAACTGGGGAACTGGCTGGGTCCAAGTTAGGATAAATTGGGTAATGGTGTGAGTCACACAGCTAGTGATGAAAAGGCTGGCACTTGGATTCATTTGGGAACCTGGCAGAGATAGACATCAATGTGGTACATGAGCATTTGCTTGAGAATCTCTGTGTCTCACAAGATCTCTGTTGTTCCCACAGGGATTTGGGCTGCCCAGCAAACCCAGCCCTTCCTCTGCAGATACAACATAGCACCTCGTGCCATGCCTTTTGCGATACTTGCTTATTTGATCTTGCACTTCCATTCTATCAAGTAATCCCTCTTCCTTGTGGTTTCCACAGTAGGTCATCACCAAGGACTGTTTGTTTAACCAGTCTTTTATCAGTGAGAAAACATCATGTGCTTTTGCATGTTTCTCAAGTGTACAACCCAACCTACACATGCTCTTTCACAATAAGAGTGCTGCTGGGAGCCTCTACACAGGTCACTGCAAGCCCTGGATCCAGCTCAATGCACATGTATCATGCACAAAACCATGCCCAGGCTCCCACCTTCATGCTTCATACATGGCCGTGCATCTCACCCTCTGTCAAAGCCTCCACCTGACATGACCTCTGCCAAAAACTGCTGAAATAGGAGATGATAACCCACTCATGGAATAACTATCAGCCCCAAAATCTGCACTCCTAGCCTCAAAAGATGGTCAACCTCCAGCTGTAACCTTGGAGTTCACAGGTGTCAGTCTAATGGTTTCAGTGTAGATACACATCCCTCATCATTTTTTCCATCGTAGTTATAGGGTAGTTAGAAAATAATCCAGGCATGTTTTATTCTAGGTAAAAGCCAGCAGTTCTTATTAATATAAACAGCTGTTACATGTCTTTCAAGACAAAGCTGGTCTCAATTCAGGCTTTTTCCCAATCAGAAAATGTATTATTTCACTTCTGGATCTGTGTGGAAGCCAACGTGAGGTAGTCTTCTATATTTATGTTCCCTGATTTAGCTTATTTAGCTATTATATATTAATGTAGGCTGCCACTTAGCCGAGGCCAAGATTTAAGGTGTTATTGTGCTCTCCTTAGGATGCTAATTCTTCCCTGAGTGCTCTTGCTAGTGCTGCACAAATCAGGTGGTTAATCACACCTCGGGTAATGGGTCTCAGGGCTCCCAGGGACGTAGCCACAATATTTTTGTTGTTGTTCCTGTGTTTTTTTGATGTTTTAAGGTAATGTAGCAGGGTCGGGCTGTGGGATACAGCAGAGATTAACCAGGCAATTCACTGCTGGACATGCAGCTAGAGGGTGAGCTATTGAAAACCAACACGATTAACCAGTGGAAATCTCTGCCGTAAGATCTGAGACCAAGAGCTGATTTAGGATTTCAGTGTAGGAAGAAATATTTCTCTGACTGGTGGGGACAACGTTGTTCTGGGCTCTGAAAACATATGAAGCCCTGTAAGCTTTATGTTCCAAAAGAAATATCTGCTTCTGATTTCTGGTGCTGGAAAGGCCAAAAGGCAAGTCCATCCCATTTGGTGAGTTGCCCAGGGCAGGGACAGACAGTGGGGCAGGGAGGTGGCTCCAGGTGCTGCTCCTGGCCAGCAGCCTGCTGCTCCATCATGCACTGCACCACGTTTTGCAGTGGAATAATCAGGGACATCAGTATTTACCTGCTGCCCTGAGATAGATAAATAACGCTGTACCCAGCATTAATTTCTTTTGCATCCCTTCATCTCCATTTTTTTTGCTGCTGTACCATGAAATTTTCTGCTTTCTTCCAATGGCCTTAAAAATGTGTTTGTTTAAAACATGTTAATGTTTTTACTGTTCTGTTAGATAATCAGCTTGCTTTGAACTGTAGGGCAATGCAGAAATTTCCTGTGGGGAAAACCAAGAAAGGATGGGTCAGATGAATGCTACTGGATTTAGCTTTGGGATCTTTTCCTGGGACTTGCCCACTGCCCTTAACTAATGAGGGATTCGGGATAGAGGGACCCTAATGTCAATAAGAAATGGGCTCCTCTTGCTCCTCTAGTAGCACCTACTGTAAATGCTTTTGGTTTGTTATAAGCTTTAATTATCTGCTCTGGTTTCACCAGTTGCATTGCTGATGAGTGAAACAAATGCACGATCATCATGTTCCATTACACTGTCAGCAATTTAGCCCTGATTAAAATATGTATGTGTTGCAAAACTGGGCTTGCACTGAACCAGTCACTCCTTTAGCTCTCAGAAACACAACCAAAAAGTGTCCAAACACAGCTGCCCATAGACAGCACCTCACCGATCTAGTAAGGATGAGCATCACTCTCTTGCCCTAAAGCCATCCATTTAAGCAGTTACTGATCTGCAAATATAATCCATAATGGCTTTTAAAATGTTGCTGAAATTAGTGCTTAATTATCTGCCCTCCTTTGGGAGGTCAGATCGTGTGTTTATGTAAATCGTTCCTTTTGCGAGGCTTTAAATGGCCCAGCAGTCTGGGCCACTGAGGTTAGGGGAAATTTTGATTTGAAAAGAATGAGAGCTGGAGGCAAAACCAGGGGTCAGGAGCTCCTGGAAGGGGGTGTCCCTCCCTGGCCACTGATCCCCTGGAGGGACTTGGTCTCCTCACTTGGTGAAGCCCTGGCTGGGTCTGCTGGGGAAGTGCTCCAGTCCTGGCCGCCGCATCCAGGCACTGCGGGAAGGCTGGGGTGAGGGAAAACATCCTCTCACCTTCACGTCCTTGGGCTGCCTTTTCTTAAGGTGCCCAGAGGATCCTCTCCCTCAGTCAGGGTGCTGGCCATGTTCCCTTCCCAAGGGTGCAGGGAGAGGGTCCTCGCAGTTTGTACTCACATTTGCTTTTCTCATGCCTCTCTAATCCTCAGCTCTTCCTGCCCTGGCTGAACTGGGGCTGCTGTGTTTCACAGCAAAAGGGATCAGCTGCATCTGCTAGGGTGTCAGTGGAGCAATGTGTGCCTGGGGGAGGCTTATTTTGAAGAGGAACATACCTGACTTCCCAACAGATGTGAAGGAGCTAAATGCAGTGTTAAGCTGCTTGCCTGTACCATCAATTCATATTAGATGTAGCCAAGCTATTGACTTAAAACCTCAATTCCCTTTCTTAAGAAAAGAATGAAGCTGGATTTGGAAAAGGAAAAAGAAATATGCATTTTCATGAGCCAGCGCCTGTGATTTTTCTGTGTGCTGATGAAAATTGAGAGGAAAGCAGTGCAATAAGCCAGGAAACAGCCATGAAGTTGTCATCAGGAAAACCCCAAGCAAAGATTGTACAGGCTCTGCAAATCTTGTGTTACCTCTCCAGTGAGAGGCAATGAGGTTCAAACAACCCATGAAAAGCCTTCAAGGTGATTACTCAGAATTAAAATAAATCTGGAAGACTCAGCGTGCTGAGGAGAGACCTCAGATGTTCCCGCTGCCAGTGTCTAGCCGGGACCCTGCTCTTGGCAATGAGGCTGCCTCTCCTTGCCTGACTTGGTTCTGTTGGGACCTACAAAGCCCTGAGATGATGAAGTTTCCATGGATGTCTGTAACTGAATCCTTATTCTTCTCTCCTCCAGCGTGTGGGAGGGAAGTTTTAATAGTTGTGACAGCATTTGGGGTATTAATCCTTGGGAAATGATCACGCCAGAGCATTTGCAAAGTCCACCCAGAGCTACTCATTCAAGAGTATGTTATCCCTTTAAAAAATGTACAACTTGTATTCCTGTTTTATGTTACACCTGTATCAATGTATCTAAAATATCTGTGTAATAACTGCTATGATTATTCTGCATACTGGTTATAGAGCCTTTACTCTGTATTTATTTAATATAAAATTTAAAAAGGTTCCAAGAAGACCCAGTAGATATGTTACTCCTAGCAAAATGAGATTTTTACTAAGATTTATCCAAATTAAATACAGAAATAAAGTCAAGAAAGTAATCAAAAGCATATTTAATGGACTCTCAAATGATTAACCAACATGTTCACAGAGCCGAACCTCTGTATCAGTCTTTTAACTGGTTCATTAGTTTCTCATGGCATGAACTAATTTACAAACCTCTAGCTGACCTTGACGTTTGAGAAAAGTGGATTCTGACAATATTATATATTGATTTATATCAGGAAAAACTTATTTGTCAGAGACTAGTTTGAAATAGGGATTCAAATATTGTTGTTATTTTCCCCCTTTGAACTGGAATGACAGAATAAAAGCACTGCTGTCCTCACACAGTGCATTCAGTACTATGAAAATGAAATTGCTGTGAATTAAAGGAACATCTAATGCAGAGGATTCAAATGGATTTCTTTACTTGCAATGACTGCTTAATTCTGAACGACTTCATTATGAAACTGCACAGTCAGACACAGCACTGAGTGAGGAGCTCTGAAGGTGCATGAGTAACTTCTGTCCCCTTACAAGCAGGCTCAGAACTTCTCACATGTATTAATAAAAGTGTCAACTGTGCCCTGTGCTCATAACTTACAGAAGTGGTGTAATACCGGTTGTTTTCCTTGTCTGGACGACACTTGCTGATATTCAGGGTAGTCTGTGACTATTATGACAAGACTCACTCCTTGAGCTTTATTTTCACCCACAGCGGTAGAAAAATCCCCAGAAACTATGAAGTCAAATTAAACCAGTTTAATCCAGCCTTGTTCACACTCTTCTCACAGATCTTCTGCAAATCATCAGCAGTTAAAGCTTCACGAGAATGAATGCAAGCAAAACTTGGGCTTGAATCTATCCCATATTCAATTTTGCCCTAGATCAAAGCTTATTTTACAGAATATTAGGTAGCCTTGAGCAATGCTCAGTAACTTTCTTCAGACTTAGGACTTAATGCAGGACAGCCTCCCCACCCACAAAATTAAGTGAGTATTAAAATGTTTTGCAAAATTAGGACCTAAATCCTACAGCTGTTCAGTTTCTGCTCACATCATTCATATCTGACCTATCCAACTATCATTCTTTTAATCATCTTGTATTAGTTATATTACTTTGATAATATAAAATGATCTTATATTAGTTTCTCATAAATATAAATTGCATTAAAAAGCCAAACCCTTCATTTCAGTTAAGGATTCTAAGTGACCGCATTAAACTTCCCTATCTCATAATTTACAAAAATCCAGGCACTTACGAGCAAGAAAATCAATAATTAAGAACATAATAAATCATATACTGCCAACTTAATAAACACATTAAAAAGTAGAAAGCATAGCGTAACAACCCAATTACAATTTCAAGGACAGCTTATGGGTGGAGATGACATTTTTTCTACCTCGATGTCAGGACTCCCACGTCTGCGCTACCTGCTGCCAGGCAGCCGATTGCCCCGTCACAGCCTGGAGGTGGGGGAGGCTTTTTCCCTCCTGACTCAAGGGGCTATTGAGAAAATGTAGGTAAAGTGTAGGAAGCGGGAGAGGAGAGCGGGGCTTGCTTTCTTTTCCTGCCACAGCATCTCCCGCCGTGACCCGTGGCAGTGTCCTCACATGCCAACTCCCTGACCTGGCTGTAGGAGGGCAGTCTTTGAATATCTCTGAATACTTAGGGCGAAGTGAGGACAGAGAAGAGCAGGCTGGTTTAGGGCACAGAGCTCCTTCCCCCTTTTTCAGGGGAAACATACCAGCTTTCCCTAACAGTGTGAGATAAAGGGCAGCCTGTCAAACATGCAAAGGATTTAGGACATTGTGAAGAGATGGAGGAATATTGCATTGGAAAGGCTACCAGGAACTGTTTTGAATGCACTGCAGTCCTTCATAAAGCTCATTGCTCTAAAAAATACATTTCAGACCCTTAGACATAAAAACAGTGGCTAAAGAAGCTTAATTTTTTTGAACCATTCCTGTAATTGAAGATATATACATTTACCAGGACGAAGCTAATGTGCTTATTGAGTTTAGCTGAGTTACCCTTTAATTAAATCAGATGACTGGTAATTCGCTGAGAGCAGTGGAGCAGGAATACGTGAAAAACCTTTCTGTTTTGAACATGCTGTACAAGTTCAAGGATTGCAACAACACACTCATCCCTATGGGCAAACAAAAACATCACTGTGAACTGTGATGTGAACTCTCCTGCAACAAACTGCAACAGTCACACTAGCCTATCTGGGCAGAGATTTATACTTTAACAAGCTACTCAAGGCAGAAAGAGGCTCTCTAGAGGCCAGTTTTGAATCCCCAACTGGGATTCACCCTTACTAGTGAGCACTTATGGACACTGCTAGAGCCAGCTGCCATAAATATGGGCAAAAATAAGCTGGTTTTGTTGTTTTTTCTTTCTCTGAGCCAAAAACATAGTTCTTTTTGATGATTGTGGGAGCTAAGTCTGGCAGGGTACTGCCAATATCTCTGGGCCAGGGTGATTTCCTGCAAGAAGGAAGACAACAGAAGCTGTAGGAAATCTCTCCTGGCGCCAAGAGTTAGGCGTATGCAATAGGTTTCTTTGACACTGCCATAATAAATTATAAAGACTACATTCTCATTGCACTGATTAAGAGGATTTCTTTTTTAATTTATTACTGTTGGACAGTTTCATTTTGTTGTAATAAATCATACCAAGGCAGACATGGTAAGGACTATCTGCTGGGTAATTTCTATCTTTTACAGGACTGTTTGGAATAGCTTTGAACAAGAGTTTCCAGTTCAGCATGATGAAGCATTTGGTCTGAATTTAAAGATGAATAATTTTTATATCACACAAACCTTTTGAAGAAAACTTGCTAAAAAGATTGACTGATGTGATCACACGTAGGCAGTAGGACTGTGTTCCCACTTAGCAATACAGGTACAGTTCCAGTAGACACAAGAAAAGATAGCAAATTCAATGTATGGGTCAAAACTTGCTTTGCTTCCTCAGTTCTCACCCAGACAACCCTCCTGCCCCTGCCCCAAGCCCCCTTTGGAAAGGAGAAGGAGCCTGGGCCATACACATGTGCCAAGGTGTGCTCAGCAATATTATTTTGGAAAACTAGACCAAAAAAAACAGAGAAAGCCAGACGGGAACCCTGACTGCTTGTGCAGGGCAGCCATCTTCAACAGAATTTCCTCTTAATCATTCATATCTTGTAAGCCCTTTTCATAAGCAGATGGAAAATGAGAAATATATAGCCAAGTGCGGCTTTGACAGCACAAGAGCTTATTAAAAATGATGGGAAGGTTATGAAGTAAAACACCTTATTAAAAAGAAGGGACAAGTCCTTTTGGAAGCCTGCCACTGCTCCTGATTCATCAGCACATTTCCTCTTTCTAAAGCTAAGCTGTCCCAGCACTCCTCAATAGGACGCAATGAGCAGTAATGGCAAAGTGTTGCTGGATTCATTGCCTGAAGGTGGGAAATCATAGAATCATAGAATGATTTGGGTCGGAAGGGACCTTAAAGATCGTCTAGTTCCAGCCCCCCTGCCATGGGCAGGGACACCTTTCACTAGACCAGGTTGCTCGAAGACTCAGGCAGCCTGGCTTTGAACACTTCCAGGGGTGGGGCATCCCTGGAAATGAGTTCCTCATACTCAGCTTGGCACTGCATGGGCCATTAACTGAATGAATCCTCAGTAAATTACAGCCTGACCTAGAAAACACCTGCTCGAGGGACAACAACAGCAGCAAGTAGGTGGCAGGAGGAATGAGAAGGCCAGAGTCCTGTCCTCACTGTGCATGTTCAGTGCAGCACCGAGCCAGTGCTGTTTAACATTTTCATCAATGGCTTAGCGGGATCACGTCTACCTTCAGCAGGTTTGCAGATGACACCAAGCTGAGCAGTGCAGTTGACACACCAGAAGGATGGGATGTCATCCAAGGAGACCTGGACAAGCTGGAGCCATGGGCCTTGTGAGAACCTCATGAGGCTCAACAAGACCAAGCACAAGGTCCTGCACCCGGGCTGGGGCAACTCCCGGTACCAACACAGGCTGGGGGATGAAGGGATTGAGAGCAGTCCTGTGGAGAAGGAGTTGGGGTACTGGTGAAGGAAAAGCAGGGCATGAGCCATCAATGTGCATTTGCAGCCCAGAAGGCCAACCGTATCCTGGGCTGCATCCCCAGCAGCATGGCCAGCAGGTCGAGGGAGGGGATTCTGCCCCTCTGCTCTGCTCTGGTGAGACCCCACCTGCAGGGCTGCTTCCAGCTCTGGAGCCCTCAGCACAACAAGGACATGGAGCTGTTGGAGCGGGTCCAGAGGAGGCCAGAAAAGTAATCTGAGGGCTAGAGCAGCTCTCCTCCAAGGACAGGCTGAGAGAGCTGGCGTTGTTCATCCTGGAGAAGAGGAGGCTGTGAGGAGACCTTATTGCGGCCTTTCAGTACTTAAAGGGGGACTATAGGAAGGATGGGGGCAACCTCTTTAGCAAGGCCTGTTGTGACAGGATGAGGGGTAATAATTTTAAACTAAAGGAGGGTAGATTTATATTGGGTATAAGGGAAACATTTTTTACAGCAAGGGTAGTGAAACACTGGCCCAGGTTGCCCAGAGAGGTGGGGGATGCCCCATCCCTAGAAACATTCAAGGCCAGGCTGGACGGGGCTCTGAGTGACCTGATCTGGTTGAAGATGTCCCTGTTCACTGCAGCGGGGTTGGACTGGATGGCCTCTGAAGGTCCCTTCCAACCCAAACCATTCTATGATTCCATGAGTCTATGAGCTGAACCCCTCCATGCTGTGCTATGGCCCCAGCAGCAGAAATGGGAACATAAATAAAATTGTGGTAGGTTAGGAGGAAAATTGCATAAACTATTTAATGCTTCTCCACAGGCAGGCTATGAGCAGCTTGGGTTACTAATACAATCTCCAACATATTTTTGAAAAGAGTCAAAGCAACCTTGTATGGTTGCTGAGTGGGGTGGGAAAGACAGTAATTTCTTAGCACCCAAAACCAAGCCTATCTATGGCTGGCTGCTGATGCAACACGTCTACCTCATGCCTCCATGCCTGGGATGCTGATGGCAATCCTCAGACTTTCCAAAACAAGTCTCAGCCAAGCACATTTCCTCTCTCTGGCCCAGCAGCAAGAGCTGGCTCTTCAGCCTTCACTGCGCCAAAATCCAACAATCCTGCCAAGCAATTTCTTGCTTCCCAGAAATTTAAAAGTGCATTACTAATTCTGCAAAAAAAATCTGCCTTGGAAATCCCTTCTGGTACCCTTGAACAGCATCAGTTTTGATAGGCTGCTATTTTATTCCTTCATTTGCCTGAATTTCTGCTAGCCCAAGTCAGACAACACCATTTCATATCTGCTCCTAACCAAGGTTGCACAGCCTGCCAGTTTAGCAGGGCTGTTGATTACTGTTACTACTGTAATGCCTCAACTGTTTCACCAGCTGCCTTTCAATAACTTTTATTTCATCTTTTCCCTTAAGTCTACACTGGGTTTTATTATTTCTTTCTAGTCTCATAAGCTGCTGCAGGTTAAATACCTTCCCCTCAGAGTCAGGCTATAGATCATGCAGCAGATGTTACTAGCAGTTATCAGATAATGTACTTGATCAGCCGAACACTGCTCTAACATATGCTTTCCAACAGATTAGCCGCCATAAATTTTAATCACTCAGAATTTCAGTCTTGCTAAGTTGGCCTTGAGCTGGGGCTGCGCCCTGGGAGGGGGATATTTAAAAGCAGTGTTTGAATGGTGTATGTGTTTCAGAAGGGACCTTTGAAAACAGGTGAATTACAACCCCTACCTAAACCTGAAGATGGTGTTTCCCACATAGAAAGGGGAGCATCGGGGAGGGGGCTTGCCATATAAAATGCAGATTAAAACTATATGATGCAAGCAAGCTCAGCAACAAGTCCCGTGGTGCCCAATGGTACACACCAGCAAAGGGATTAAACAAAGTTTGGTCCCTTCTGCTGGAGACCATCCAGCCACAAGACTCAATCCTCTTCCAAAACTAATTTACAGCTTTTAGTCAGATGAAGCAGCTCCATTGCATTCAGTCCTTGCCTCAACTATTGCTACAATTTAATATGTGGGTTTTTTAAAAAAAAACCCAAATCATAAGTTTCAATTCGAGAGTATTTGGGGCTGTTCCAGGGGCTTTTATGGGCGTTACTAGGATGATCAGTCTCTGCCAGCACCAGAACAACATCAGTTCTTTAAGCTCCAGAGCCCAGCGGTTAGGTACCCACCCCAGGTGCCAGGACCTGACCTTTCTGTAGGAGTGTTGCCAACAGGATCCTGAGAAGATCCTTAGGTGTAGGTTGTGCAAATATTTCCAGCCCCTGTGCAGCTGCCAGGAGCGGTATTACTCACCCTCTGGTTAAACTATAGTATTGTTTTACCTCACAGTATTGAGAGTTCACAGGAACCTTTGACAGATGGCCATTTCATGCTCCTTCTGCATCCTAAACATGAAATCTGTCTGTTTTCCAATGAGTACTCTTGCTTCAGGCACAACCCCAGCAATTTTAATCTCCGTTCTTCTCTCTGGTATTCATATACACTCACTTTCAAAAGCATCAGAGTTTAGTCTCAGGATACTATATTCAGAGCTTTCAACTCAGTAGAAACAACTGTTATCTCAAGAATATAGAGTCTAGTAAACCTGTAGGAAGCATATACTGCATTATTAGCTGCTACATAAACCTCAGATTGCCCTCAAGTTAACTGAAAGCATCCTAAAACCTGGTGTCCTTTCTGAAGTTTGCTTCATTTTTTTCTAACTATGCCACAGTCAACTGGATTATCGGGCCTTTCCCAGCCCTCTCCCTGGGCAGCTCCTCCTTGCAAGGGGAAAACAAAGCAATGGGGGTGTTTGGTAGCATGGGCAGGTGAGATCCAGGAGCAGTCCCGGGACCAGCGGTCTCCCATCACACCTCCTGAGACAACTTGAACACAGCCCTCAGCCTCACATCATCTGTGAGCTGAGACTAATCTTTCCAAACATCCTCTGAGCTGCAGAGAGGCATGTTTCCAGGCTGGAGAGTGATCTATAGGTGAGTCATTAGTCAAGTCCATAGAATGTCAGATTCCCCCAAGTCATCTTCACAAAAAAAAGTGCAAAAGTAAGCTCATTTCTACAGAACAGTTGTGAGTGATTTGTAACTTGCTTTTCTCTGCATGTACTTGGTCCAAAGGAAAAGGTTCACTATGTGGCAATCCTACATCTATAACAAATTTCTAGTGCAGATGGGGCTTAAACTGTAATAAAGAAGATTCAAGGAGTCATGAGAAAAACATGCTCAGAAGGCAGGGAAGGGAAGAAAGAGGAGCAGACCACCATGGGAGGCTGTGCTCAATGTCCTGAGACACCTGAATGAGAGGGCTCCCCAGGAAGGGCTCTGACCTGGTGCCGTGATGTTGCCCGTGGTTGTGCCCACGTGGGCACTGGCAGGACTCCTGCCATGCCAGGGTGGTCCTGGACCAAGAACAGTGCAGCTCCCAAAGGGGTTATATCATTTATATCACCTCTTGCTGGGGTTGGAAGCTCATTTTCAGAGATTATTTGTGGGATTTGTTGTGCATAGCTTCTGCTCGCACACTGCAGCTACTGCATAACCAACTGAACAGTGACTGCTTACAAAAACATCCTATCAGTCACAAACCTATGGACCTGCATGTGTTATGGGGTAAGAGGGTGCTGTGTCAGAGAAATGACAGGCTGCTTGGGTTTTTGCAGGATTTCTGTTCAGTTCTGGCAAGCATCAGGCACCAAACCGAGGTAGTTGCAGCCCTACAGCCATGCTGGGGACTGATTCCCCAGCCTTTTATGTGGATTTACAGTAAATACAAAAATGTGGCCCTATATGGATGACTTGTTACTTGCCATATTTAACTTTTATTATGAAAACATAAGATGACAAAACAAGGGCTTGTCCAATGTAAAACTGTGGCTTTCCTCATCCTGGCTTGTTCTTTACTTCTTGCCTTGTCCCTGCCTGGGTTGGTTCCTGATATGGCTCGTTCTCAGCCTCTCCCTTTCCCCACAGCTCACCCACACCCTGCCCATCACTCACCTGGTGTCAGTCTCCTTCCTGCAAGGCTTAAATCATTAATAAAGTCAACTTCTCCTGAGAGTCTGCCTGCAAGCGATGACTGGAGAGGGCCTGGGAAGTGGCAGTGCTCTCAGGGAAAGGCAGAAGCTTTCAGGAGCTGCTTGTACTTCATGTGGAGCAGATCCAAACTGGAGAAAGACTAAAACTCAGATCTTCTGGGCCCCAGAAGCACCACAGGACCACCAGCTAACATGGGACAGTGTTGCTGAGTCTCCTGTTCTTCCCGGCATCCCCTCCAGTATTCAGCTTTGAGGAAAAAGCATTTTCTAATAGAAGGAGTATGGTGATGCTGTTTTAGTTGGGCTTCTCTGCGCTGGCAGGGAGCCTGCCTCTGTACCCCCTTCTCAGGAAGCTTTCTCCAGTGCATCCCCTGTTCACCGCGAGGGCACAACCTCAGCTATCCCTGTTTGTGCTGCTCTTCCTGCAACTCAAGGGAGCAGCTCTGGGATTGCCTGGGTCTCTGCGGCTCCTGCTCGCCACTCTGTTTCTCAGAGAGTAGGGGTGAAGCAGCTGTGCCAGTCATGTCCCTGCAGTCACTAGGGCCAGGGACGCCAGCTCAGCAAAACACCACTGCTCTCCCACAGCCCAAAAGACTCTCCCAGGGGCAGCTTTCAGCCTCAGGCTCACCATCTGCCAACAAACCTTGCTGCACCAGTGCACAGATGTGCTAACACTGTTCTAAAATAAATAAAAATAAAATCCCATTTGTTTTCTAACTGACGAACTAACTCATTTTCAGAATTGGCTCCTGGGTTCCATAAAATCCAACCTGTGTAGGGGCCAATGATAGAAAAAATTCAGCTGAAACCATCTTCAAGGTTATCACGAGGCTGAGAAGTCACTGCCCTCAGCTAAAGCACCACCTGGCTGTTGTAACAGCCCCACCATTCTGCCAAAGATGGTCAATTAAAGCACCAGGGTTGAGTGGGAAAAGGTTTTCCAATCATATTGTGTTTGAGACTTTGAAGATTTTCCATATTCTGGGTCCGAAGACAGTCAAAAACGTCTGTGAACTGAAAATGCCAGAAAGCCTCTCACAGCCTGGGACTGATTTATTCAAACTGAAACCCCAAAAAACTATTGAACATTTTGATTTTGACCTTGAAAATATTCTACTACACAGATATACTGTCAGGGAAACATTTTTCTTACTTCAAAAGTCAAAATACAATTATTTCCATTATTTCAAAACAATTTTTTTTAATTTAAAAAGCTGTCATTTTTCCCACACACACTGTCTTGTCATTTCCTAAATTTCTTTATCATTCAAATGTTAATAATCCAAATAGCTCACAAGCTTTATTTTTAGTTTGCAGAGATTAAACATCCTTCACATTAATGGATCTTCTAATGTTTTACTTCAGTTCATTCATTTTCCTCCCTTAGTGAATAGCAGACTACTCAGAAATCAACACAGCTTGTTAGAAAAAAGACAAAATGCCTATTAAATTATCAAGTGCATTTCTCATCAGAGTGCAGCTATCATTCTCTGCAAAGAAAAACTATAGCTTAATTGACTTCCTAGCAAAAGCAATGTTTAGACAGATGGTACTGAGAATCATCTGACTGTTATTCCTTAAATTGCCATGTTTAAGTGACAGGGACATTCGGGAAACACGAGTAGGCAAGAGCAGGCGCTGCCTCCCTTGGAGACTGGCTGCAGCAGGGGACAGCCGTCCCCCTCCAGCCACCGCCTGCCGTGGGAGGCTGTTGGCATCACCCTGCTGCCCCCAGAAAAAACTTTAAAAGCAGCTTGCTGGCATGTCACCGGACTCCTGCAAGTTTCACGGAGGCTTTGTGCCTGGTGTCACAGGGATCAGTGCCCCGCAGTGCAGCACACAGCTGGGCAAAGAGCGGGGACTGCTGGTTGAGCTGTGGGTGCAGCCAGGTCTTTGCTTAAAAATGGATAGTGAACTTTTTTTGGGGAAAAAACAAAACAAAACAAAACAAAAACCCGACCTGAAATAATGAGTCTTCTGCCCAGCTGTATGAGAAAAATATTTCTAAGGGCGTGAGGTGGTGCAGAGCTGTCAGGCTGGAGCTGAGCCAGCTGAGCATCCCTGAGCACCTACATGTGCATGGCCAGTTCAGAGCAGGACACTCAGTGGTTTGCATATGAGCACAGGGACCCCAAAGCGTTCCTTTGAGGAGCCTGTGTCCCCCTCTGCCACCATGCAGAAACAGCCTGAAGAATTTCCCGACAAAGGACAACTGCTTTACTGCTTGTTCATTTGAAAACTCATCTGAATACTAAAGATGCTGCAGAGGTAAATTAAGCTTTAAGGCCTTTAAGGCAAGTTAAAAAAATCCTATTAACAAGATTTCCACGTTAAAAAGCCCCATTTGTAAAGCAAATATCAATACTCTGCTCATTAACAGGCTTTTGTGGAAACAAAGCCCATTTGCTTCAATTCTTTTACATTTCATTTCTATTACTTTGGTATTTGAGTTTTATATATAAACAAGGATTTGATTGTGCATTCAAATTAGATAAAAATATAAATAAAAATAAATCCTGAACAATTTTAGGCTTGTGACTGTTGGATAAGTGACGATATTGGTGATCACATCCAGAACATTTTTTCTATGATGAAAAAATGGAAGTTGTTCCTTCAAGTTACATTTCTTTTAAGAAGCTTTTCAGGGCAGGAAAGAACCCTGCCTATAAATTATTTAGACTTAGACTTGCTGGGAAATTGAGTGGCAGAATTGATGCCAACCACAGAGGAACAAGACCATTTTAGGATCACAGGCTACCCTGCCCTTTTCCCGCAGCGTTTCACTGCAGAATCTGCCAGAAAAGCCTGTCGAAGCACATTGCTTAGGACTGCTACCCTGCAAAGCAGGGAGGAAATCCTGTAAATGGGATTTTAAGAGCAGTTGGAGTCAGACTGAGGCTGCTGAAACATGAGTTTGGCAATGTAACCACTTTAGTGAGCATCAGAACATGCACCCAGCCAGCAAAGGAGCTGAAGCTAGGAGTTGGTAATGGGAGGCAGGGTAATTAGGACAAGACAATCGGTTGCTCCTCTGGTTGCCAAACCACCCAAGGGCTCTTATGATGTGCCAAGACAAAGCTTTTGGAATGGCCCAAGGGAGCAAGATGGAACGGACACTGGAAATTACTTCAAAAATCTCCCTGCCTGACCCATTTCGCAGCAGCTATGGCTACTTCAGTAAAAGTCTGCTCTGATAAAAGCCACATGTGATTTTACACTACAAAAGGTTGGCTTACCTGGGTTTGCAAGATAAGGGCCCGGGCCCAGGTTCTTCTTCAGGGTGGATGTGATCAACAGCGCAGAGTCTGGATGGAGGCCTGTCACTAGTGGTGTTCCCCAGGGGTCTGTGCTGGGTCCAGTCCTGTTCAACATATTCATCACTGACCTGGACGAAGGGACAGAGCACACCCTAGCAAGTTTACTCATGATACCAAGCTGGGAGGGGTGGCTGAGGCACCAGAAGGCCGTGCTGCATCCAGCGAGACTTGGACAGGCTGGTCAACAGAATTCAACAAGAGCAAGTGCAAGGTCCTGCACCTGGGGAGGAACAACCCCATGCACCAGGACAACTTGGGGGCTGAACTAGTGGAAAGCAGCTCCGCTGAGAAGGACCTGGGAGTTCTGGTGGCCAGCAAGGTGACCCTGAGCCAGCACCGTGCCCTTGGGCCAAGAAGGCCAACAGTATCCTGGGATGCATTAAAAGGAGTGTGGCCAGCAGGTCGAGGGAGGTTATTCCCCCCCACTCCACCCTAATGAGGCCAAATCTGGAGTGCTGTGTCCAGTTTTGGGCCCCCCAGTTCAAGACAGACAAGGAACTACTGGAGAGTGTCCAGCGGAGAGCTACCGAGATGATCAGGGGACTGGAGCATCTCCCTTATGAGGAAAGGCTGAGAGACCCTGGTTTGTTCAGCCTGGAGAAGAGAAGGCTGAGGGGGGATCTCATCAATACCTATAAATATCTGAAGGGCGGGTGTCAGGAGGATGGGGCCGGGCTCTTTTCAGTGGTGCCCAGTGACAGGCCAAGGGTCAATGGGCACAAGTTGGGACACAGGAAGTTCCACTTAAATATGAGGAAAAACTCCTTCCCTGTGTGGGTGCCAGGGCAAATCTGGGCAAAGGCTGCCCAGAGAGGCTGTGGAGTCTCGTTTCCTGGAGACATTCAGCCTCCGCCTGGACACGGTCCTGTGCCCCCTGCTCTGGGTGTGCCTGCTCAAGCAGGGGGGCTGGACGAGATGATCTCCAGAGGTCCCTTCCAGCCCCTGCCGTTCTGTGATTCTGTGATTCCGTGATGTGCTCTAAGTGTTAGTATCAGGGCAAACCCAAGGCATTGAAGCCAGGTCTCATGGGAGGGTGCTGAGCTCTGCTGGATGGAGGTTGAGAAATAGCAGGGGCAATGCGAGGCTGCCCTTGGAGCAGCAGTCAGCTGGGTCCCACCAGACTCTGCTGTGATGGAGCCAACAAGAGTGATTCCACGTGCTCTGCTCCATGGCCAGGAGGCAACGCAGTAGCTGCCACCCTTTAAGAAACCTACCTCCCTCTGTAAATCTGCCCAGGTTGTAGTCAAACTCCAGAGGAGGCTAAAAGACTTGCACAGAAGGCTTGTGACACCCTTTCCTAGCTTTACTCTGTCTACCAGTGACACTTCCAGAGGGCCCATTCACATCAGCAGTCACGGGCTCTTGGATAGAGATTGCAGGGACCTGATATCGAGGCTGCTTTCCTTATCCTGAGCCCCAGCAGATAACACTTGCCAAACAGTGCTTTCCTTAAACAGGAGCTCTCCCTGACTGTGACAGTGGTAACAAAACACAGGAGAAGGACCATCTGTTCATCTAGACAGTACCAGTGGTGCCAATCCTCACCACAGCAGTTGCAGCCTTTAATACATACATACCACTCAGTTTTTCTTAATACCGGGAACAGGCCTAACCACATAACTGCTATTCCAGCAGGATTTATTGTTATTTATCTTTCACAAACAGCCTGCCTTTGGCGACAAGCATTGTAGGTTCGTATGACAGTGTTAAGTGAGTCCTGTAACGAACCCTTAGCTCTCAGCTTCCCAATCCTTGCTCGTACTCAGGGCAAGTGGGAGTGTGAGATGTGGCAGAGGTGCTCCTGCTCCGAGCATCACCAGCAGCAGCCCAGAGAGGAGAAAGTCCTTTCCAGCAGCTTTCCCCTATGGTGTTACTGGTACAGGCTGGGTCTCTCACAGGCACCTCGTGTATCCTCAGCCCTGCATCCTTCTCCAGCACCACTTCTTTCTTTGAATCTTGCATTCCCACTGCAGTGAAGTTGGATTGTTTTCTAGTTTTGCAAGTGTCAGCAAATGCCATATGAACTGTAGTTATTTTGGAGTAGAGAAAAATGAAGGCCCATCCTAAAGTGGCAGGAATGCTCTCTGCATTCAGCCTCACTGGCCAGCCAGCAAGTAGAGCTGAGTCTGTCCCGGGGCCTTGTTACACCCTGGGGTTTCTGCTCGCTGATTTTGCATGCCCTGGAGTTGGCTGTAGGACAAAAGCTGTTTTAATGGGACTTTTCAGGGCAACAGCAGTTGCCCTGAATAGGAATGTGGGCTTATTAATCTTGCTAAAACCTTGCTTTTTTTCCCAGCTCCTGTCTAGAAACCACACTGGAGCTGGCTGCTGGTGGCACCGAGAGCATCAGGTAGGTTGAAGGTGTCACCCCCCACCACTCTGTAATCTGGGGCAACTGTGGAGCATCATGGAAAGGAAATTTGGGTCCCAGCACCCAAAGCCAGGAGACATGGGGCCAGCTGTTCCTCAGGAACTGCTGTTTTCCTTGCTTTGCTAACAAATGCTACCTCAGGCTCTTGAAATAAATAACAGTTTGTTGCCTGAGCTGAGAATACTGGCATGAGCTCTTCAGATAAGAAGAAAATACCCACACAGGGGGCTGTGTTTGAGTATGTTTTTAAAGATGCAGTAGATTACCAAGGAAAGGGAGGGCTTTACGTGGAACCATTTCATTGACAGTAGCAGGGATTGCTGAATGGGGCTCTCTTTCATCTGACAGATGCTGAGCAAGGATAGTTACTGAAGCACACAGCAGCTGAGAGGGGGTGTATCCACCTCCTGCTCCCTAATGACAGACCCACCAGATCAGCATGTGGGCACTGCCTCATTGCTGTTTTAGTCAATAAACCCCACTGGGTGAAGCTACCAGGATGTTTATTACAAATAACAATTGACAGGATTAAATTAGCACATAGATGCTCTTACATTGGTTAATGAGGTCTGAAATACAATCCTATAAATCATCAACAACAGCCATCTGGTGACAGACACATGAAAAGAAGAGCTGGTGATTATAACACATCCACATCACTGCAGTGACAAGGGTTTAAAATAGCAGCATACCTTTACACAAGGCACTGCTGGGGTAGATTAGGAAACAATCATTTATGTACCCTGCTTGCACAGTTTCCTTTGCAAGCAGACATGCAACTCAGAGCTGCTGAAGCGATCAAGCCTTCCACCACATCCAGGTGCAGCTCGATGGGTCCTTGAATCACACTGTTGGATAAGAAAGATCTGGTTATGTTGCCCATTCCTCCAACAAAGGAGAATAAAGTTGCTCCTGCTAAGTTAGCACGGTCTAGATCTGGGTTTACAGAATGAAATAGAAAGGAAAGCCTCCAGGTGCTTTCTAACCCTGGCTGGGCAAGCACCAAGATAATAGTTCTATAGAGAGTGCCCTACTTTGGTACCAATGAAAATAAAGGAAAATTATGACCGGCCTGAAACTGTTGAACAATTATTTAAAAAGCTACATTAATTTGCAATATTTATTATCCAACAGAATTCCTCATTTTCATTATTTAAGAGGAAGTCAGGCTTTCCAAATGTACACCTATTTTTATCCAAGGTCTATCGTAAAACACAGCAGGAGTGGGTAAATGACTTTATTACAGCAATTTACAGTTACTGCCCAGTATTTTTTATTTAGGAAGTAAATCGACTTGGAAAAAGACCAGAGGTAGCAGGAGAGCAGGAGGTGGGAGTGTGGGGGAGGCATCACAAGATCTCTCTGCGTACAGCAGGATCATGGCTGCAAGTACATCTCTGCAAACAGTTCTCTTAGAGTTGCTGGGCTTGTTTTACAGGCACACAGATCTGCTTTAGTACCCAGTTCACAGCCCATTTCAGTGTTGGGAACAAGTGCCAGGACTCTACCTATTTATCGATTTTATTTAGGACTCCCAGTCATCACCTGGGGTCATATCTGGCTGCCCTAGACAGCCCCCTTCCACCTGCCCCTCCTAGCAAGCATCGCAGTCTTTTGATAGAGGGTAAATAAGTGTCTCCTGACATGTTTTCTCACCTACGCAAGTACTTTCCAGAGGAGCAGAATATTCTTCCCTGTAGGCCGGGTTCTGGGAAAGCAGTATGTTGCAAACCGTTAATATATGACTAAAAGCTGTGTAAAAATGATAGCCCTAAGTCCTTTCTCCACTGCTGCTTGGCCTGTGCTTTAAATTATTATATGATGAAGTTTTAAAGTATACATACACATTTAAGCTTTCTCCTATTTTGTATCCCACTACAGTCTGCTGTATAGCTGTGGTTTTTACTTCAGTTTTAACAGTGCTCATTTCATTTTCCCACCTATGCAAATGCACTGCTAACACTTCACCTCGCCTCTCTATCATTTCAGTATTTAAGATCATCCTGTGACAGTAAGAATGTCAGTGTAAGATTTGCTGTGGTGACATTTTTCACAATAACAACAGTTACATTTACGTATTTCTTATATTTTCCCCAGTCCTTTGGTATTTTAAGTCACGTCAGCCTCCCATTTGGGGCCGAACTCTCTAGGTTGGATGCTGCAAGTATTCCTATTTGAATTAGTCAGGAAACTAAGCAGAATGTGTGTGAGTTACAAATATTCACCAAGGAGGAAACTGTGCTCTGGAAATTTGGGATGAAGGAATATCTCATCTAGCAAATACTAATTTCTGCAAAAAAGAATAGCCCACTGACGCATTGCTTGATCTTAGTGTAAGGTTATATTTTGCTGTCCCCACATTATGAGAATGAAACAACATTTCAGGTCTCCAAGAACCAGCACATTATAGTGACGCCTGTGAATATTATTCCTTCTCAGCGAACTGGGAGTTAGTTCAGAAGGAAAGCAAATGTAACCAGGTGCGTAAGAGGCTTTGTCTGTACTCTGGGTATATACTGAGGAGAAAAAGAGGTTCACAAAGAACCAGTATGAGAACACGGAAATAGTCAATGAGGCAAAGCAGGAGGCTGCCTTGATTAACACTAATAAGTAGAAAGAAACTAATAAGCATTGCCAGCAGTTACAGTAATCCTCAGACATTGACTCTGTAGCTGATCTTAAGTGTACAACTGCTTATCATACACCAACAAACAAGGGAAAGCTGGTCAGGCTTCTCAGAGGAACTAGCACAAAAGAACAAGAAACCCAAGAAGAAAAAAATTTGTGACGTGTAAAGCCCCTGCTGAAGAGCAGAACTTCAGGTGGGGACAGAGCCACAGAAGACCAGGTGTATCAGTCTTGGCTGATGTAACTCTACTTTTGGAACCCCCTGGCTGCAGCAAGGGAAGGAATTGGCATGGAAATGTTTGACAGAAAGTCTGTTTTCTCATTAATTCATTTTGAGAAGACATGGCAGTCAGACTTTTGAGACATAGGAAGGACCTAACTTACAATACCAGGACATGTTTGGGCTCCTTGTGGTAAATGCACTGTCAGAAATGGCAGGAAACGTCTTTGAAAAAGCTGGGCAATAATTCTAAATATGAGACACAGAATGAAGAACATGATCTAAAGTTACATTTCTTTTATGTCTAGATATGAAACTGCCTTCCAACCCACAAACAATGATAGATTTTTCTCAGTTGCTTGCTCTGCTGTTATAACCTCATCATTTCCAGGATATAAAGTGCAGTGATCGTTTTGCTACTGCAGTCTCTATCCTTTATAGTGGTAGTAATATGCTATAAGATTAACCTGCAAGCATTCACTGCAAGTCTTTTAACACAAACAACCTGCACCTTGTAGTCATCCCATGGAAAAGATTACATTTGCAAAAAGATTCAGGCTTTAAAACATTGCCACATGTCGCAGTCTACAAATACAATGTGTTTCTAAATCAGCCTTGCCACAGAAAGCAGACATACCATTCGGAGAAACAGCAGCCTGCCCCATTTATTTCTAGAGGTAACTGAAAAAGGAAAACTTTCCTTGATGTAAGACTGGGGAGGAGAAGAATTCTACTCAAACCACTGTTATTGTGCAGGCAGTAAGTCTGCTGAATGACAACTCCACTTCTAACGAAAGTATACTCTGACTTCCTAACAGAGCGCTGTGGCAATCACCCAACAGGACCTGGAGACAGCCCTTGCCTGGCATGTGGGAGGTGGGAGAGCGCCTGCTTCCCACTCTGCAGAGGCACAGGAAGGCCCAGCCTCAGTTCTCACACCTGGGGTGCCACTACTGCAAAAGGCATCGTGTCTGCCAGCGATCCCCTATCTGTCGACAGGAGTTTGGGATGTGCTCTGACATCCCTGGTTCTTACAGTTCAGTTCTTTCTTCTGGCCTTCTCAGGACTTTCTGTGGGCTCCATTCCCCAGAACTACTGCTGTTTTACAAAAACCATATCTTTAAGTATTTGATCACCCAACACCAAAAGGGCCTTAAGACCGTGGCAATTCTTGAAGCGACATTGACTGCACCTGCTAAAGGTAAAAAAGCAATTACTCAAAGCACACTGATGGCAGAATATTTAAGGAGTTTTAAAAGCTTAGAGATCTCAATTTTGTGACTTGTTTTCAAATTTTCTCTGTAAGTCATGCATCAGAAAAAAAGAATGCAAATAAACAATGAAAAAGATACTAAAAATATTACTTCAGACAGCGGTAAATTGAAATGATACCATGGATCATTTTTTACCTCATGGATCAATTTTACCTCAGAGCATGCTAAGTGATGACATGAATACTCATTTCAAAAGATGCAAAAGGTATTGTGCCCCAAAAGATGGAGTGTGATTATGAGCTTAATGGCTTGTTTAACTTGATAAAATGCCAGTTGCTAAATAGAAACCATGCTTTAAATATTTAATCAATTTTTGAACAATCTCCCATTTCTTGCTTGGCTAAAAACAGACACCAAAAAAATCGCATTTTTCTTTAAGCATCCAAAAAATCTTGGTACAGAAATTAAGCAGGAGGAGGAGGAGGATTTCGTTAAATTTGAACCTATTTGGGTGCCTTCTAGTCAAAGCAGTGAAGTTTCAGTGCAGACCCAACGCCTTGTAAAACAGTCTCCAACCACCGATGAGATTGACCCGTGCCTTTTCACTTTCCAATGGCTTACACCTGCGAATGGACCACAGGGCAGGGGGGTCTTTCCCATGCAGCCCCATTGCTCCAATGCCTTGCACCAAGCATCAGGATGGTACCACCTCCACAGCCTGGTGTCCCCTCACCAGCTCGCAGCCCTTCCCCAGAGGAACAGTCTGCCCTCCAGAAGGGAGGACTTCTGAAGGATCATCTTGGTGCCAGCCTTAGTGCAAAGCTGGCAAAAGGACACGCCAAACGCACTGCATCCCACTGTCTGCACTAACCCCACCGAGCAGGGACGCTTTGCTGCCCATCACACCTTGTGCATTGCTGTCCTCTCTCATCTGCTTTAGTCTCCATTGGTATAGTGCTCCCTTCTCATCTTCAGTCCTTCAGCAGTTCAGAGCACCCACTGGTTTTCCTGGGGACCAGCCACCCCCAGCCCAGGAGCCTTGCAGTTTACTGTGCCATGAACAGCAGTGAGGTGGCTTCCCTTCTGCCCACACGCAGATGGAAAAAACCTACATGCTATCATCAAAAGATGTTGCAAACACTTAAAAAAGAACTAGAAATGAGATGACAGACAGTCCTGTTTGAACCCAGGCCAAGGCCATTATCTGCTATTTTGCTGCCCTGAAAAAGGACAAGGTGAAGCTCAGAGGGGTGGCAAGATGGTCTGAGGGCCCCATCTCAGGGCCCTGGTGTGACAGGGTCACTTCCACCCAAAGAGCTCTCCCAGGGCAGAGGGATCCACAATCGGCCTCTGAAGGACCCAGTGCCCAGGTGCTGTGGGAGCAGCAGGCTGACAGCACAAGAAAGCTCCTGGTGCTTTAGCTTTGATCCCACAATGGCTGGATCCCCCACATTGACCTGCCCACACTCACGGTGCCACTCAGCTATCCCCCAGCAGGCTCCATACAAGGACCAGGGTGCTTCTGAAAACCCAAGAGGCTTCTTCCTTTCCAAATATTCCCCCATGCCTCTTCCAGCTGTCACCTCCCACAGGAGAGAAAAGCTGCTGTCCTTTCTTTGCCAAGACCACAGCATTGAACTTTGAAAGAAAGAAATGCCTTTGTGGCTGGACCTTTTGTATCCCAATGACGGATTGTTCCCTGACTGCAGCAAGCCAGTGCTCCTGGTGTGTGCCTCCAGCCCCAGCCCGGCAGAGCAGGGATGGAAGCAGCTCCTTTAGCAGGCATGGGGCTTGGTTGCATTCGGCTTTTTGCAGATTGGATTCTTGGCAGCCGGGAACAAATTAACATTCAAGTGAGTCTGTTTGGATAACAGAGAATGCAAAAACCCCGCACGGCAAGTGATCCCTTTTAAAGCAGCATTACAAGCTTGGCAGATGTCCAACTGGCACAGTAGCTCTGAGCAGCAAATACACACCACTTAGCTGGTGATGTGTAAAGGGCATTTCTTAACAATTTCCGCCTTGAAAACTGTCTTGTGAAATCTTCCAACTTGGGTTGTATTCGTACATCACCCGAATCAGCTGCATATCATTCAGTGTAGCTATTAGTCCCAGACTTGAAATAAATCTAGCATCTGTGTCACCCATCAGCAGTAACAGCGTGACACTTTTTTTTTAGTTTGCCTGTTTTCCTTTCTGTTTGGCACATACAGTTGATGAAAAGTCATGGATACTTCCTAGAGTGAGTGTTTTTGCACCCTTCATTGTTTTAGTCTTCAGAAGCTGCCTGTGTTTGCAGCTAAAAATCTCACTGCATCCCCATCTACAGCTTAAACATCCCTAGAAGCTTCCTTTTCCAAGCCCACTTTCACTAGTGCCCTCACTGGATCAGACTCCACAGTTGACTCTCAGAGGTGTGCTGCTCCTCTATTTTATCATGGAGTATTTGAGCCAAGCAATAGGTACCTCACAGCCTAGTCTGACTTTTCTTGAACGGACCTGGTGGGACCATGTCTTTCCTCCACTGAGCTTCATGGGCACAAAGGGAAGAGTCCAGACAGCAATTCCTCCCCAGAGCATCTGCCTTGGAGCCCACATCTCCTTTCTCAGGTGCCAGAGCACTAACTATACCTCCTTATGGAGAGAGTAAACAACCATGCTTGGAGTCCTGTGCAGAATTTACTTGCCCCTTGCTAAAGGTTACCACTTTTAATTTGTAGGCTTAGACCTTCTGGCAGTTCTGCAGAGGGGTGTACTTGCACACGGAGCATGGCAAACATACTTTTCCTGTCAGGAAGATGCAATGGGAAAGCATCAAGCATGGCGTGGCTCCTTCTCTGCCTCCCCATGGTGACCCCAGCCTCAGCTCTCCCTCTAACACCCTTCAAACACACAGACTTTGCAGCCTGCCCTGGAGAGTAACACATTTGAATTATTTTGTTGCTGCTGTTGCAGGAACAAAGGCAGCAGGAGATGGGTTGCACTGGATGCCCCACATCAGGGTGTCGGGGCAAAACAGCCGCGAGGCATGGAGGGGACAGTCTGCAGCAGTGTGCAGCAACCCACCCTGGGGCAGCAGCACCGCCTGGAGCAGAGCAGGGCAGTTTCAGACTGGGGTGCTCTACAGCCCGTCCCCTTTGCTACGAGCTGAGTCTTGCCCTTTTCCCAGTACGTTTTGTTTTGCTTTGCACTCCCCCTGCTTTTTAGACTTCTTTGGAATTTCACAGATCAAATACAATCGAAAACCAAGCAACTAACCCAACCTCCAAAAATAGCTTATTTTCTCTGCAAAGAGTAAAATTCATCGCTGTCAAAGGGGTGTGGAACCCCATATGAGCACCCTGCCATTTACAGAGGAATGAGAAAGACAGAGATGTCACTCACCTGTGCAGACATAAGTATGACACAGTCACAGAGAGTATCTCCGGAGCCTCCAGCCGCTGGATCATACTAACAGAGGGCACCAGCATTGTTCACAAAGGCCATTAGCAGCCAAGGAACTTGAAACAATAAAACTCATAGCATGTTCCTCTGTAGGTCAGGTTGCATTCCCATACTCACCCCATTGGTATCAGCAGGGTTTCTTGCAGGATAAATTCCAGATAGGTGTGAGCTAAAGGGGCAAAATCTGCCACTGGTCGTCTTGCTGGGAGATTTTCACTTTTAATCTCATTACTTCTGTACTGAAACCCATTATGTTTTCTTGGCTTGCGGGTATCCTAACAACAGCCAATTTACAAGATAAAAAATGCAATGTAAATTAAAAACTTCAGAACTAACAACCAGCAACCTGAACAAAGAAAAAGTGTAATGAAGTAACTATATGCAAATAAGCAGTTTGCACAGGTAGTAGAAATGGAGAGAGATGATAAGAAGCAGTAAGAGGAAAAGATACTTTGTTAACTTACACAAGAAAACAGAAAACATTTTGCCCTGACAAGTATTTAGAGGCCAGTTGAACAGGACAGGTTTTGAAACATGAGGGCCTTACTCCTGGCACGAGTGACGCCCATAAGAAAAACACACTTCGAGATTTGACATCATGAACACAATTTCTACAGGACACTTTCATGTCTGCTTTAAATCACCAAAAGCCAAGAGGGGTGAGGCTACCCCTGGCACTGTGTGGAAGAGCATCCAGCCAGCCCAGGACATGCACCCTCTGGGCAGCCTCGCAGCGCACCAGGAGGTTTTTGATGCTTGCCCCTGCCCAAAGAGTTTTTTTAAGTGCTTGCTCCTGCCCAGAGCCACCCACAGGGACAGGCTGAGCGTAGCTCAGCTCAAGGCTGACTTATAGACCGTTTTCCCTCATGACCTGGAGAAATCAATTATGTTTGAATTTTATGAAAAGCATGCAGTTCTGCATGGCCCTTTGTGGGATCAATCCTCTTAAGCCATTCTGGCTATCTTAGACATCTGGCTATCTTAGGGTTGTGGTTTTTCACACCATATTATCACTGCATGTCGTGTTCATCCCATAAGCAATTGCGTTTGCAGAGCTCAGATCCCCATAGGACACAAACCCCGCTAACGTTGCGGCTTCTTCTGCATACCACACACAGGCTACATCCACCAGGCAGACTGGCAGCAGCTAATCAGTTCTGTGTGGAGCAGCAGGACTCTGCTAATCTATTACTCCTTCCCTCTGCAAACCCATCTGCAGCAGCCTCCATCTGAGAGGCTTCCTTCCCAGATCAAAACGAACAGAGCCTGTGCCAATGCTATCAGTGTGTGAGTATTTCACTTGCAGAACTCTCTTTGCTTTACTTAAAAAATAGACAAGATAAAATACCAAACAACCTGACTGTGGTGGCCTAATCTGCTCGAATGAGAACGTGTTGATAATGATCAGAATAACCTGGTTTTGCATACATTCAAGCTCATGAAGAAAGTTTGTTGCAAGAACTCTTTTAGCAGTGGATTTAGAGCACAGAGGAGAGGGGTAACCCAGGTGGTGGCACTGAGGGGACACCCAAATCTGCTGGCACACACAACAAATGCAGAACCCAGCTCTGCTGGGCTGGGGGAAGACTGGGCTCCTGGGAAAGGCTACCTTCACAGCCTGGTCCCAAGCTGCACCACCTCCTGGAGCTGGATTTTCTCCTGGGAGTATATTTGAGCTTGTTTAACTAAGTGCATCAAAAGTTAAAAAGAAAAACAAAACCCACAAAACCATCAAGAAGTGGAAGCCAAAATTAGCTGGGATAAAACCACTCTGATGGGGTGCATTATAAGTGCCTAAGAATAATCATAGCCTGCCCAAAGACTATTTTCAAAGGAAAGTAGCTCAGCTTTGATGCCTTTGCAGTCCAAGGATTTTGGCTTTTTGCTTAAACTCCTTCCATTGTGTTTCATGTTTTCTCAGGGGAAAACACAGGCATCAGAAAAACACCCTTTTTCTTAAGTAGGCTGCAGCTAAAGAGATGGCTTCATCTCCTATGCAGAGATAAGAGGTTCTTTGCTTTTCAAGAGGTTGAGGTAAATAAAAATCAGCAATCAAGGGAATCAAAATGTCCAAAGACTCTGTGCTCACTGTTTGTCAGTGCTGAACAAGTTCTATTAAACCTCAAAAACCCAAACCAACCCACAACCCCAGAATCACAACAGATTTTCAGGCACGCATGCTGCCCTGTCTGGCTACAAGAGGAAGAAGAGGCAAAGAGAAGAGATATTGAAGTGTACTTTTCCCCAGGAAAACAAAAATAAAAGCTCTGTGAGAGACGCATGCGAAACCTGTACCCTGCGGAGCGCAGTGGGAACATTGCTGGTGCTCCCCACTGCATTTCTGTTACCCACGGTCCTGGTGGAGCCTCAGGGCTTTGCTTCCTTCTGCGAGGGCTGATGTTTATGTCTATCCCAATGAAGCCCTGCTCTGGTCACATCTTGCAGCCCTGTTGTGAACTGTGACCATTGCTCACCCCTTCTGTCCTACTGTCCATGTGGTGGTGGAGGTCTGCTCCTGGCCCTCCAGAATCACTGCTTGCTACCACACCCCCTGGCTGCCCCCATCCCTGCAGCCCAGCCAGGGGGGCTGCAGAGCCACAGGTGCCGTCCTGCCCATAAAAGCCTCCAGCCTCTGAGCCCCATGGAACGCCATGCATTGGTATGGACAATGCCCCACAGCCCTCCCATGAAGCACCAGTGTGAGGCTGGAGGCCACATAGGTGAGATAGCAGGGTGATGGCACAGAAGAGCCAATGAGCAGCACTCAAATGTTCAAGCAAGGAGCAGACAGTATCTCAGGAAGCACTGCACGTACCTGGCTGGAGGCCAGAAACACGCTGGCCGCAGCACTAACTTAGCAGCAGTGGACAACTTTGCAAACAAGCTCCTACGTAAATCAAAGGCCACAGAAAAGAGCATCAGACAGGGTGAGAAACCCCATCCAACAAAGTTCATGGCAGTGAGATGCCATTCCCTAAACAAGGCAGGGACGCAGAGAGCAGTAACAAGCAGTGGGGTGCAGCACAGCCCCTGGAGCAGTGCACCAGGAGGAGGGTGCCTCAGAGACCTGCCTGCTGCCCCCTCGGCTCCCGGCAGTGACAGACTCTGTCTGCTGGAGTCCAGCGTTCATATTTTAGCTTCGTATTTTCCTTAGGCTGGCCATATTCCTATTTCCCTCATGGGAACACAGCTCCCAGGTTTGTCCCATTCCACACAGTGCCTCAGCATCCCTACTAACTTCAGATCCCACCAGCAAACCTCAGCCACGGCTGAAGTCTATAAGGCACTGTGTCCGGCCGGTCCTGGGATGGTGACAGATGGGTACAACTGTCCCACTGCTATAGCAGAAAGGCTACGGAATAAGCAGAGCCCTTCTTTATCATTCGCCACGGGATCTAGCTCTGCATCTTCAGACAACTCAGTTTCCAAGTTTCTGCAACAGTAGACCGATATTTTTTGTGATCAAATGGTCCTTTAAAAGGATGCGTCATGCAGGGCCCTTTTAGATAAAGGGACTTTCAATAAAAAGACTGTTTCTTGTCCCATAACAGGTAATATTATTTGAAATAACTCAGCAAAGTGTTTAGCAAAACATTCTCAATCAGTGTTTAATGAACAAGAACACAGAAAGCTACTGCCATAATTATCTGCTGTGGTAATTTCACACTTTCTTTCACTAAGTGAATAAAAAATAAAGTGACTATAATTATCTGAGATTTTAAGTGGAGTCTTGCAGCCCTCCCACAATTACTCGACTAGATGACACTACAGTTTCCTCTGACTGCCCAGATGACAAGAGGAGGTGGCCCCAGGGTGCAGCACCATGTGCATTTCATAGGTAAACAGAAAAGAGAGGTGGTTTCACCTGCCACAGGACGTGGATACTGTTATTTTGGAGGCAGGCCATGGGACCACATCTTGTCTTCACCAGCATGAATGAGCTCCAATGAAGTGCCATCAAAGTCAAACCTGGTGTCATCCAGATCAAAAGTCATTTACACTGCAGCCAGAAGAGCAGTTTCATGAGTAATATCCAACCAGTGCGGTCCCCACACTGGCCTGGGAACACCGCAAAGCTCCCGAAAACACCTGGAGGAGCAAGGTCATCCCCTTCCAGGAGTGTGGGTTGCTGTTTAGCTGGGAAAGAGACAGTAAAGGGAGTCTCCTGTTCAGTTGTGGTACCTGTGACATGATCCAACCCAGGGGTGAATCTCTGTACAACAAATATATTTTCAATGATGGGATGCTGGTCCTGACCCCTGGACAAAGCAGACACAGAGCTTTCCTTCGACTAGAGCTGCCTCAGCAAAAACACCTCCCTGTAGGCCCCTGTCTGAGAATGTACAGCACAGAGAAAAATAGCTGTGTCTTGTTTAATCTGTAGGATATCACTCAGATTTATAGGCCATCCCTAAACAGCTCCCTCTATGTTTTAACTGGTGGCTTTTCAGAGAGCAATCTGCGCCTAGACCCTCATTTCTGCATTCTGCCCTTGCCCTTCTTTCACCAGTCCCATAAAATTCAAACAAAACTCCAACCACCATCATCTTCTGCAAATCATCAGAAAGATGTACTTACGCCAACTAGAAAACTGGGCACAGCAGCCTGGAGTCAGGTCCTGCATGGTGAGTCCCTGCCTCCATTGCCCTTGCCATTAAACGTGACCCAGGAGCATCACCATGAATATCAAGACTGTGCTGCTGCAGTGAGGAGGGTATTAAAACACTCCAGACTTCTGCTCAGTGGTGAAGGCTATAAACCCAGTGACCTGGCACTGTTTGACAGACAGAAGATTAGACATATAGCATATTGCGGCTATTAGCAAGAATCAAGCAACAACAAACAGCATCGTGCAATAAAAATCCCAAACGGGAAAATATGCAGATCACGCTGAACTATGTCACTTTGCTGAATTACAGCATGTTTAGTGACAAGGATTGCTTTTCAACTGGAAAGTAACAGATACGTCTGTCTGATGTTGCTGAGATCTGGACATAAAAAGCAGTTTTCTTGGGAAATGACAGTGGAAATGCAATAGATCTTCTAGAGGACGTTGCTTCTTTTCTTTCAAAGGGATATCTGTTTTAAGGAGAATTGAAGTTTTAATCAAAGTTCTTTCTTATGTTTGTCAAAAGCAGGGGGAAAGTGACAACTGCTTGTTGGTTGTTGGCTCAGCATGAGCCAACCATTTGAACATTATTCTGGTTGATTAAATTTGCATTGCTAATAGGGGAGAAGCCATATGCCTCGCACACCTGTAGAATATAGCTCCTGGTTTTGAAAGGTTATTAGCACACTTAGGTTCTGGCAAGAAAGGATTTTTTTGGAGCAGGATGAAGAGCTCCTGGGGGTGCAGAGGAATGCAATGGGTCGTCTACTGCTGCTCCCCTTCCCACGCTGCACAGGTCCTCCCTGCACAGCTTGCCCCGCAGCTGGCCATACAAATGGTAGCAGGAGGGGAAGAGAGAATCCTGCCTCTTACTGGGCAAAAACCCTTCAGCTTTAGCAGGGTAGTGTCTACCAGGGCATCATGAAGTCTCATTTTAAAAAATGGAGCATGCAGGAGGTTTAAATCTTATGGAATGGCTTATAAAGGTAATGGAATTGCTGCTCTCTGTCTGGCTTCAGCTGAATTTTAAATGGTTTGGGTAAAAATGAGGTGTTTGTTTTTCCTGTTGTCCAATTAAGAACTTTGTCGTCACTAGAGATTGCTGAAATTATTGCTTTCTCCTTCAGGTTATATTCCAAAAATTAAACAGACTTCTTCTACTCCCCTTAAGACTTTGTAGAGGGATTTTATCCTGATTAAAGCATTAAAAATTAATGCCACTCAGACAAGTCCCTTTGGATTCTACACACTACAGCTACTGCCTGTCTCCTTCAGGTATTTCAGTCGATGTTATCTGTAATTAACATTACGTGTCTTAGCCACTGGCTTTTTCTCAGGCAATTTTCAGCAGTGCTAAATGGGGGCCAGCGCTGCCTGCTGTGAAAACCAGGCTCAAATGCCAGCCAGATCTGGTCTTGTCCTCTTTCTGGCATGCAGCTTTATTAGCAGTGAAGTGAACACTATATGGAGAAAATTCAGTGTGTATTTAACTTACCAGGCTGAGGATCCTGCTTAGGGATCACCTCTCAATACTCACTTCCAGCCCTGCGATATCCAGGCTCATAGACACTGTTTGCTTTTTTCATTTAAAAGCTGTTGCCTGGTAAGAGGACAAAACATTTCAGGAAACCCAGATAAGCTAACAGGGTATGCGATACAGGTGGGAAAGTATTTGGTCTCAGGGTGGAAAACCTTTGCAAGGAGATCCCGTAAAAGCTGAGATGCACCATCAGGAGAGCCCTGGGCAAGCGTTACTTTCACCAGTTACCGAGCCCACCACCCTAGCCTCAGCATTTGAGAATTACAAGCTTCACTCTCCCATGAATTTCCAAAACTTTAGTAGGCTAACTGATAACCCTTTAAGGACAGCCAGGCAGAGAAGTTCTTCACAGCAATGCCATAGAAATCTCAATGAAGAGACAGAAACATGAGCTGGTAAGTATTTGTTCACAGGCACACATGTGCGTTCTCCTTACTCTACAGGTAGTTATGGGCAGGTAGGACAGATAAGCCTGACTACGTTTCTCCCCAAAGCATGCTGACAATCCCGACCCAGCAAGGAGGATCCCAGGGGACAAACACCTCTTTCTGTGCAAAAACATTAAGGAAATACCTGGTGTAATGAGCTCAGGGATGGGCCCAGGCAGCAGCATCTGGAGCAGAGCCAAGCAGTGCTGGGGAGAAAGAGCCGGGCTGGCTCTCACTGCCGGGACCAGGAAGGAGTCCCAGGGGACAAAGGGACACAGGAGGGGGGTCTGGTGGCTGCAAGTGACACCAGCATTTGTGAAAATTGATGCTTCACTGCAAATTCCTAATGAAAAACTTTGCACCTGGGACCTTTAAAGACTCAGAAAAAGAGCTGCTCCATTTCCTAGTTTATATTAATACATATGTCAAACTTTCACTGCCTCAGTATCCCATGCGCTGGCTGGAGAGAGGCAGCATTGTGTGACATACTGCACCGGTCCCTTTTCACCTGCATCCCTCTCTTGGTTTTAAAAATACACCTGCATCAGGACAGTGACTTCCTATTGTGAACTCTGGAATCACAGGTCATCTTAAATAAAGGACATTTTTTGGAGCCTGTTACACTGTTACTGCAGTCAGTTTGCCAGAAAGTTTTGTTGGGGTTCAATAGCAATCACCTTTTTAAATTGCAAAGTCATTTAGATTTTGATAAAACTTGCTGTCGAGTTCCCATAAATGTCTGAGGTGATAATTGTAATTTTAAAAATATTCTTCAGGGAAAGGTTTATTTCAACTAATTTATCAAATTATGAGGTGTTTTTAAAACTGACAAAACATTTTATTTGGCACATTTCCAAAACAAAAATACCTGGGATGACAGACAGGATGGGGGAGGCAGTGTTGGGCTGAAATCACTTTAAAAATTCCAAGTTTTTGACCTAATGCAAGACAGAAATGTCAAACCCTCAAAAATATTGGTATGACAAGAAATCAAACCACCCAAAGGAACCTTCCTCGCTTGGAATGGAGGGTTTGCTAAAGCATCAGCCACTGTCAGTATGATGATTTTAGCTCCTAGATTTCAAATGACTTGGCTACCCAAGCACAGGCGAGCTGCCTCCTCCTGTGGCAGCCCATCCTGCAGCCGGTGTGGCTCAGGACCCTGGCATGGATGCACAGGCTATTCCTCTTGCTTTTCCCAGAACTGTAAAGGTGGTGGTGTGGTTGGAAAAGGCTTGTTACAGAGAAGGGCAGCTCTGCTCAGTGCAAGGAAGGCACAGAGCACAGGTTCCTACATCAGGCTTTTTCTAAGCTTCCCCAGAACATAATCCTTCCCAGGCAAGAAAACAGCCACCAAGGGAAGCAAAAATTGCCTCGTAATTACGATATTCTGAAAATAATAAACTTCCTTTGGTAAAGGAGCTTGTTACTAATATAAATGTACATGGCTAAGATTGAAATAAGGCTCCAAGGTAATGAAAAACGTGCAAGGACTCTAAAGTAATTCCCTGCAGAACAATAGAGCCTCTCCCAGCCTCAGCACTGACATCCCACATCTGGGATAGCTCATGAAAAACCACCTATGCTACTGAGCAATGCCTGAGCTTGGGACAGCAGCAAAAAGCTCAGTGGAAGAGAAGAGGTTGGAACACTCTTCAAGGTGAACCAAGACAACAGAAGTAGTGTGAGATGGAGAAGCCATTGGTGCAGCCAACCTTAAGAGACAGCTGTCAAGGCACAAACCCATGCCTTTAGGAAACAAGGCAACCCCTCCTCAGACATACTGTACTGTAAGCTCAAGGACATGCAAAGTTTCATCACACAGATCTCTGCTCTCTAGTCTCTAAATTGGCAAGGACCTTGAATGCTCTGTTTAAATTTAATTTACAGACACGAAACCCAAAGTTTCTTAAAAGAGCACATCAATAAATTAGCATCAAATTCTGCTGCCTTGTCAAGGATTAGCAGTTTTAATCCATTTCAAGCATGAACTGGGAATTAGAAAATAGTGCTGAGATAATAACAAGTAGTTCAGTGTGTGCCCTTAATTTGCTTAAATTTAAAGAGCCAGTAGGAATTTTTATGCCAAGTGGAGAAGCAGCTGAGCAGATGAACAAAAATGTCTTAATGGCGTAACATACCTAGAGCTTTCAGGCTAAATCTCTCTTTTCCTATTGGTTTCTGCATCAGACATTTGCTGGCTGAGCCTGTTAGTAGCCGAGGTGTATATCAGAAGTAATTAATTTTCAATCATTTAAATGAGCAGGACTAACTGCTGCGGACAGAAGTACACAACTGGGCTTCAGCAGCAGACAGCACGTTCTACTTTTACCTTTAAACACAAGCATCCTCGCTGTTAGGTTATCTTGCTCCACTGAATTTACCAGCAGGCTTCCCAGCTTGACTACAAGGACATTCTTTCTCTAACTAGATCCTTTAGCTGCAAAGGCTACAAAGCCCAGTTTTCCAGAAGAGGCTGGATACAGTCTCTCTCCGGCATGAATACTGCAAAAGGATCTACATTTTGAATTGGAGGGTGGATCTTAAATGGACATCCTCATACAACATGAAAATAATTGTTTGCATCCATGCAATGGATCCTGTTTTGTGGAAATGTGCATTTAAACCTGGATTGTAGGCACCCATATATTCTGTACCTGTTAATGCCAATAATGCAGAATGTGTCTGCATGACTTATGGTATACACTGTAATGAAGAAGTGAAATCCTACACATAAGGCAACTTAAAGGCAGGGAGATTGGTCCAGGGTTCAGGGACTAGCCTTGGGTTTTGAACACCAAGGCTCACATCTCTCCCCTGTAGTTCACAGATGAGTCCTGCAGGCTCCCTGCAATCTACTTCTCTCACAGTAAAATGGGGTTGTAGACATGCTGTAGCCCAGTCCATGGATTGTTGCAAGGGCAAGAACTTCCCAGATTGGGAAAAAAAATCAGCTACGAGTATTGAAGAAAGTGATGAAAAAGTCTTCATTTTATACATAAATTATTTTTTATTGAAACGTTGCCATGGGGCAATATACACCCAGGTTCAGGTGATGAATTTTCTAACTTCAGCAGACTTTGGCCTCAGCAGCTTGACTGCTGTGTCTACAGCTCACAGATTAGACAGCGGTACTCCCCACTTGGGATCTCCACAGCAGCCTTTGGGGAAATTTTAAAGACATGGTTTTTTCTCAGCCATGTCAAAGGAGTAATTTTTTCCAACCCTTTAAAATCCACATAAAATTTCCAGTTAAATTTCAATCCAGTGCTAAAAACACCCAGTGTGAAAGAGGAACCATGCTATATGTGCAAGTAACAAAGCTGCTAGGAGACTCCCTAAACCTAATTCTCCCATGAGCTCCAGCAAGCCAGCCCTGCACTCCCAGCCGCCGTAGACTCCGTCTCCCTCCCACTTCCACCTGCCCAGCTGGCTCCTGCCCTCCCACACCCGGGTGCTACATCAGTCCATGCTGAGATCTGTGTAGCAAATGCAGCATTGTGGGTCCTCAGAATAATTAAACAACAAACCCAGAGATTTTCATGCTGATGGGCCACACAAGGATGAAGCATGTGCTCACACATTGCTCCCAGATCCTTTACAAGCCTGGAATCATTTGCAAAATCACTCTCCTCGTGCAATATCATACAGTACTCCTCATATACCACCTTAAATGTACCCATCTACACACACACTGGCTGGGGATAAGCTTCTGAGTCTGTATTAATTCTGTGGGTGAAAAACAAACAATGCAGGGCCAAGACCCAGATGTCTATCTATCTTCTGCTAAATCCCTCTGTCACTGATGGTTGCTGTCTGCAACTGTTCACTTCATCTTTCCTTCAGCAACTGGGAAGGCAACTGAAGAGGTACCTGAATAATCAGAAGCTGCCTGTTAGAATCTCAGGGTCACCCCACATAAAGGGTATGTGAACACCCCCTTGAGATGTGGTACCTGTGCACGTAGGAGTCTTCAAGCCAAGGTGCTGTGCTTCTGAAAGCAGAACAGGTGGGGATAAAGGAGGCCGGATGCACCAAAGGGCTTTTAAACTGATTGCCAGCACTTCAGGGAGAAAATTAACATACCTCAAGTTGTTTGGAGAACGCCCACAAAGCCTGCTCCCTAGCACAGTCCCATATATCATCGATTTAATGGGTGTTAATGGGCTGATGCCTTCAAAGCTTTTCAGTCAGCACAGATGTTTGCCCTTTGATAAACCACTTTGATCATTTACTCTACTAATTATTTTTAATTCAGAAAATGTCATATGAATTGTTTGAAATGTGCTGTAGAACAGGGCATGGGATTGTTGATTACGTCCCCTAAACTTCTACAAAACAACTAGGAAAATCTTGGTCTGGGCATGTAAAAAGGAAATGCAATTAATATAAATTAAGCTGTAAGTTAAGGTCCCCTTTATCCTCCCAGATAACATTAGATGACATTAGGCTAAATTGTGCAAATAAGTTGAGACAAGACTGCAACATTATGGTCATAAATCACAGTGTCTTGACACAGCCTCACTTACAACATGCACCTCATTCCCATGGCCCTTGCCTTTACACAGGAAAATGCAGAGATACTCCAACACCAAGAACAGATTGCAGAACCAAAGTGAAAAGAGCAGAGACCATGCTAATCCATAGTTGCTTTCCAGTGGCAGAAAACAGTCCTCCTTTTTTCTAGGCAGAATGACAACAGTAGAAATCTCATCATCTCACACAGTCACTATACGTTACATCTATAATGCAATCTGTCCAACTTTTTCAACAGTTCAGTACATTTTCCCTTTAAAAAAAACCTGCTCTAGTTTACATGGTGCAAAACTAGTAGGGTGACAAAAAACAAAGCCAAACCCAACAGTTTTGGATCAACCAAAACTACTGGCACTGGTGCTAAGAGCACTTAATTTGATGCAAAGTTCATTTTTGAGGTTTTTCATTTCAGCAAGAACAGAAAAAATATCAGTGTTTGTAGCTCCAGGCAGTTCAGGGACCCATCAGCAAAAATAATAACTGGTTATTTACACAACCCTACTCATAACCTTTGTCATAGAATGAGGCAGGGCAGAGCGCCTCTGGACTCCTCCTTGCTTGTGACTTTTCCTGACCTGCATTTACAGCCAGCAGAGTGTCTGAGTTCACAGCTAGAAGTGTAGCATGAAGGACACACAGGATGAGCTCTCAAGTAATAACATTTTACCTGAGGCTCCTGAAGACATGCCTCTCAGAGCACAGCAGGAGATATGGGTCATGCTGGGCTTGCTAGAGCCACCATGAAGAGATGCAGCTGACCAGAGAAGCAGCTAAGGAAGGATGCTAATGCTTCCTCCAAGAAGCAAAAGCTTGTTCTGTACATGCCCTTCCACGGGCAAGGAATCCTGGACAAAGTCCATGCCTCCACAGTGCTGGAAAGCAGAGTGGGAGCAGTGTCTTGTCTCATATCTTAGGGCAGACAGAATCACCTAGCACAGCATGGTGAAGTTGCCTCTTACCAGGCTTGTAGGAAGGCTCCTTTGACACATCATCTCCTTGCAAAGTGAGACAGATGACTGCCTCAGGTGCTCCATCAGTAGCTATTGATGTTGGTCAGGAGATGAGCTCCCACCATGGGATGTGCAGGACTGCTGACTGGTCCCAGAGACCACCAATTCTTTAGGGAAGTGCTTTTAAAAGGATGAGGAGACATTTTCTTCCCTAGTCAGACCAGGTTCCAACTCTTTTTCCAGATAACAAATTATCCTTAAGTAATTTTTTTCTGATAATTTAAGATTTTATTTTCTGCTAAAATTAAAGCTATTTAGAAGTATTTCCTATCAACCACTCCATACCAATTTTTCTAGGATATCTTAGGCTAAGACAAAGGAAATCACAAAAACAGTAGGAAATACAGAAAGAAAATGGTTAGGATGATATTTCTCCCCAGTTTGACCTTATTTTGGAATAGGCCATAACAAAGTGAAAGTAACTCTTTCAAAATAGAGATATGGGTTTTAATCACTCCTAGTTAAAAAATAGCTGTAAACAATCTATTTAAATGACACACAGCTTGAATGAATGAGGGAGGAAGTGCATCCCACCTCTTTTCCTCCTTTGTAACAGGCCAGATCAGCTTTCTGCACTTCCAAGTTGTTGACATTATCCCAGAAGTAATCATGTTGCTGTCTAGCCAGGGAAGATTGATGCCTATCTGTGCTGACAGACATGCTGATGCCTTTTTTCCTTAGGTTTCCAAGGTTATTGTTTGACAGTCAATTAAAAAGTTCTCTCTTCCCTGACAAAGTGTTGGGCAACACTGACTTCCCCCATGCCCCATCTTCCCTTCTCATAAATCACCTTGTTTTCCCCTCGATCATGGGGATTTGATTAGCACCCTGTTGCAGCACCCTTTTCTGGATGGCTTTCTTAATGCTCTTCTGTAACAAGGAGGGGCACCACAGCACCCACAATTTGGTGTCCCCCAAGTCTCCTGCAGAGGTGACAGAGGAACACAAATTTCACAGCTGCTCTTGTTTACACAGTCGCAGCCATATACCACAAACTCTCCGATTCCCTGCTGCCTATACCAACCCTGCCAGAAACGGACTGATGGGGTCCATACCCGGAGTGCTGCCCTCACCCCTCCCTGCCAGTTGCTGCTGTGCATGGCAGAGCTGATTGCTACCATAGCAGGATCCGAGAGAGCAAACCTGGGCAGTGTGGGAGATGTCACAGTTGCACATTCCCAGCTTCATTCTTCTACCTGTAGATGGCATGGATATACCTTGCTATCTCAAACAGCTCTCCACCTCTGCTCTCTTGCTAAGCAGCGTTCTAGGGATCAGCATTTTTAAATATGAAGTACTATCCAGTGGGTGAAATTAACTCCCATCAGATGATACAAAGCACCTATACAAAATATCTACTTGAAACACCAATGCCTTTAAGGGCATTGAAAGTAATACTCAAGAGAGAAACAACTGTAGGAATGATTGCACTTTTCTTTGCAATGAAGTCTTTATGCTGTGAAGAGTGGGGTTGCCCACAGAAGGAAAAACAAAACCCCAAAAACCTCCAAAGAAACAAACAATTAGGAGGAAACTGTCTGAGTGACGTTCAAGTTATGTGAGGTGTAGGCCTGTGAACTCCACTCACTGAGACATCTCAGCAAGTACTGCCACTGAGACAAGATGTAGGAGGCTGTTCTTAGGAGAAGCAGCCTATCTGGCTAAATTTGCAACCATGCTTGTGTATCTTTGGGCTGGTTATGCAAAAAGTATTTAATTGCCTCAAGGTACAGAGCAGCAGTTAGTGACAATGACAGGAAAAGACAAAAAATGTAGCAAGTGTGACTGCAAGGAGAATGAGGTACCTTAGCATTTCAGTAACTCCCAGTAAACATCCCTCCATAATTCTAACCAGCCAAATACCTTTGTAAATCAGATCCACAGCATCTTTGTTTAGGCACTCCTGAAAAGTTTATCTTTAATCTTAGCTACAAAACACTAAGAATTTTTCCAAAACTCTGCATTTGATTAAAATGAGAGATTTACTCTATGCAGAAAGCAGATCTCCATACAGAACTTCGTTAATACCTTCAGATGGGAACCACAATGACTCTGTGTCTGCAGGAAGCTGGAGGTTATCTGTAAAACCCTGCTTGCCGCAATGCCTCCCCTCTACAGAAAAATAATGAAATTAATTTTGGTCACTCCATTAAGCTGCAGTGTTCAGAAGCCATTCCTGCAAAGACTTCTCACATGGTACCATTAGGACCTACTTGCAATGCACCAAATTAAGTGTGTAGGCAGGCCTGTGGAGAAGTAAAGTCAAAATAATTCATATGTGCACCTACCTAGGACACTGCTTAAAAGACACAACAGAACTCCTGAACATGTCTTAATAATTCTCACAGCTGTTTCATTAAGATACCAAAATTTTCCACTATACTTAGTGGAAAAGCAGCTTCAGGTCCCCTCAACCTATTACTTGAACAAGTAACCTCACCTTAGAGCAGCGACTATTTGCTGAGAGTGTATCCTTATTTTACCTCTCCCTCTAGCTGAGGGCAGCTCTGCTAATCTTACAGAACATATAAATCACACACTTTTTTCAAAATGAAAAAGATCTTGAAATCTGGGCAGACTTCATATTGTGGACATGCAAAAAATTTGAAGAATTAAGTTGGAGAAGAAAGAATAAGCATTAAGCCATGCATACATTGGGGACGAGGGTTCACTGAGCTCTGTTATTTTATTTTCTGCTTCTAGTTGAGGAAAGGGTCAAAAAATGACAGATTACAACAATGACACAGAGGATGATATTTTAATAGTGGCTTCTGTATTTTGAGTTTTGAAAACATGCCCATACTCTTCAATGAGTTTGAGAGACACTAACCTCTGGTCTTAAGTGACTGAGAAGATATCTTGTTCATGTTCGTAAAAATCCTGATTTACTCTAGGGCATGAACCATAATGAACTATGTTCATCCTTTAAGAAAGATGAAATGAAGCAACTGGAAATGTAATTAACTTCTTCATAATGCATACAAACTTATATAAGCGATTTCCCTAGCTGTGCAGAGATACTACATGTATTTAGTACCTTGCACCAAAATTCAACCTTGTTTAAGATAGAAAACCACAGTGGGAAATGCAACTGGAAACACCACTGTCTTACAGACCTGTGAAACATTCAGGGCTGTGTTTCAGCCAACTAAGATGTTTCAGCTCAAATCAGGACAGTGCCAGAGCAGTGAGTTGTTTCCCTTCAGTCTTGTGTACCTGGAATTTATCTGAATTTAATCAAGACAAATTGGCATTGCCTTATAATGTACTATATTTGAGGGTTTTATAAATACCTCTAGTTTATGCTATGCAAATTATTAAATGAATATAGAAATGGAGACAAGCCTCTCCAAGATGTTCTAAGTACTGCAAATAATAATCACATTTAATCTTGGCTCTATTTAGATGCTTGATTTCTAACTTTTAATATAAAAATAATTTTTCTTCCCCTACATTTATAAATCATTCTCATTCTCCTGTTCTGTCCCTCATTAAGATAAGTAATTGCACAAAGTCTTGTTCTCCGTATTCATTTAGCTGAGAACTGGTTTCTGGCTTTATTTTTCTCTCTCTCCACAACAAAATACCTATCCTAATCTGTCTATCCAAAAGGGTCATCTTTTTGCTCCCTCACCTTTATCTTCTTACAACCATTCAAGCTCTACCGGACTGAATTTTGTGAAATAAATCTGCTTTTCTAGAGGACACACTGTGATTCAGCTGAAAACATCCAGTGAAAATAGCTGCAGGTTTACGTGGGAGAGTTGAGCCAAAGTCCTCCAGGTACCTTCACTAGGAATATTGCCAACGGCCTTTGGATCTAAGAGTTTTTTCTCCATGGCCCTGTGCATTTCTCAGCACTGCTGCCAAGTTTCATGCACATCTTGCAGCACACTGGCAAGGTGCTATTATAAGAAAGCCAACAATCATTGTTAATTATTCTGAAGGTTGAACATGCACTTGAGATGCAGAAGCATCTCACGTTACTTACACCAAGTGTTCATTTTGATACCGATCTACTGTAGCTGGAAACAACATCTCTTCTGTCCTTCCAGTGCCATCCCAAAGCTCACATTTTAAATAAATTTGGGCAAGTTGTCCTATCATTCCCCAAGCAAAACTGCAAAAGTTGGTTTTTTGTTTTAAAATCACACTATTTTCAGTAAGGTACAGAGAGTCCTTCAGGTTCAGCCTTTCCCCATCGCTGCACATTCTCCACCCTCAATGCAGCTGTATCAAAACAACACAAGTGTTAAGGGCATAGAAGGTCTTTACAGCTTGGGATGAGCCAAGCTATCAGTCATTTGCCTCTTAAGCACATCCAGTTCTCATGCTTTGTGATGTTTATTGCTGAATATGCAGGGCTCTCCCAGGGGTTTTGAAGATCTTGACCAGCATGGCCAAGGCAGCTATTTACCAGAGGCCTAACACAAGGGAGGTAGTTCACTCCTGGTGTCTCTTCTACTGTGCCCTGGGCTCTTAAAGCCACAGAGGCACCTCTTGTTGTGGTCAAATCTTATGCCAGTATCTCAGCCTAAGAAAAGTTGTGGGCAACCAAATGGAAGCTATTATCTCCTCAACCATCAGCTGAGGCAAGGTATTCCCTGAAATTAATGGCCTACAAGTCTCCCAAACTCAGCTACAGGTTGCTGGGCAGAAATACCATTGCTCTTCAGGAAGTCTTTAATGGAGAATAAGTGTTAAACTTGGAACACAAGCACCCTTATAGTGTTGTTAAGCTAGAGTTGCCAGAAAAATAAAAGCTTAGAAAGACTGCCTAGAGAAAGCTGATACTGGCATTGATCACTAATGCCTGAAATCAAAGGACAGCTGTGAAGTCCATGAGCCTCAGAGGATTTCTTTTGCACAAGGGTTTGTGGAATAAGACTTTCTAACAGTGCTTTTCACTGTGCCTGATCATTTGTCTTACAGCAAAACAATTTGGCTGAAGAGAGTTATCTGCAGGCATCAGTCATTATTCCATTTCCCTGACACACATCAACATCCATTAGTGTTGACTTCTGACAAAACTTGGAATGCCATGGGTGTTCCAGAGGGCTGGAAAGAAATAAATAGATAGCCACAATAAGCAGATGGCCAAGAAGCCATAATCTTACATGAAACCCAAGCAAAATCACAGAAAGGCTAATACAATACACAAACATGAAAGAATTAAAAGAAGAGAGCATAACTGAATGCCCAGCAAGATAACTTTCTTTGTTGTGAAATTATCAGGTCTGGCTCATGAAGATCACCACGTTGGTCCAACATGCTTCTGTAAGGTTTTTCACTTCAGTGAGTGACTTTATGACTCCTGTTTTTGCAGGACATTATGGTCTAAAGTCAGCACTATAGATAAATCAATGTAGATAAAAGTTAATTGAAAGACCATTAACTGATAAATCACAAGAAGCAATTGTAACATCGTCCATCATAAACCCTCTCACATGCAAGCTAAGTTCAGGCAAGTCACTCCTGATTTCCTATAGAGATAAGGACACTGCACAGGAATGGATACCACCAGTCAGCCAGCAGGTAGTCCTAGCCTTGTTAGGTCTGTGAGCCCCAGGCCAAAGCTTCAATTTCACATTGGATCTGAAATGAAGACAACATGTCTACATAGATTGGTACTTCATCCAATCCTCCTGCAGAGCAATGGACACTCATCTGTCTCTCCTGGCTGTGTGGCCAATGGAGGAACTTTCACAGATAGCATTACCTGCCTGGCTTCTCTTCCTAGAGATGTATTGGACAATCAGCTGTATAGAGTCTCTCCTTGCCAAGCCTGCTTAGATAGCTCTTTTCCTTTTATGTGAAGATATAAAGGCCCACTGGAACCATCACCTCCTTAAATGGTCACAACCTGTCATTTTATGCTCTTCCTGGTTTCTCATAGTCAAACTGTACCTGAATCCTGCAAACTCTTTCAGCATAATCACACTTAATGCACAGACTCCCCTGTATCTCCACCTAACCAAAATTGCCATCCAGGTGGTTGTTTCATGTCTGGCATTGACTTCCTTCTTGCCCTACACGTTTCTACAGAATATGGCTCCATTACAATGATCTGCTCTAATGATTGCAGTTACCCCTTCTCCCCTACTATTTCTTGTGTTTGGGAGAAGCTGCTCCTACACTTCCACAAAACAAACACATTGCCTTCCTTCAGCCCCTTTTTGCAAAAAGCCTTTTCTGCAGGACAACCAAATTTACAAATTGCAATGTTCCCTATTTTCATCTCCTTCTGTATTTCCTGTTCTGCTCCACCTGCGTCCAATTCTTTCACTTGGACTAGAAAGTTTTTGGGGGTGAAGGCCATCTCTTACATGTGCATTACTGCACTAAATGCAGTAACATCGCAGTTCCTGACACAGGGTGTTTAGTCCTACACATACATATTCCTACTACAGTCCCATTTCCAAGTTTATAAACTAGAAAAAAAAATCGGCAAGCAATTTCCCAGCCATACCCAGATGTCTGAACTGCAACAGTAATTTCTTGATCCACTGTGATTGCATTTGTTACTCACATGAGTGTCAACACAGCAGGAATAATGAGCCTGTCCTAACCAACACTGCTGCTTCTCATTTGCACAAGGGCAGATGGACAGAACCGAACATGCCTCCAGACTGCCAGAGCTGCACGGCACACCACCTTTCAGAAGAACCCTCATTAAAGATTTTTTTCACCCAGCAGAAGTTGTGACAAATCAAAATTGCCCAACGCTGGAGCATCAACACCACAGGTTTTACTGACTTTCATGTTCAAGCTAACCGCATCCCTCTTGAAGCAACGGGCACTTTTCATCCTTGTATCCCAGGTCATACAGATGCAAGCTACCGAGCGAAAAAGCCTGTCTCCTGCCTACAGACTCCGCTGCTAGTCAGTGAAATGCTGTATTGAACTGTCCCTGCAGCTGCTTTGTGTGGAACCAACGAGGAGCAAATCCAGATTTTAGACTATACACAATACAAGAGCTTATCTGTCCGGGAGGTTTTAAAGCACAGGTCAGACCTGCTCCTCACACACAAGTGTGTCCACACACCAAATGTGATGGGCAGGACAAGGCACAGTGGCTGCCTGCAGAGCTGGCTCTGATACCCTCAGGAAGAGGCACTGTGCAGATTGCAGGACCAGACCTGTCAAGAATAGATTCAAGATTTACAGGCACACAGTTTTACGGGGGAAAAACATGTGGGGCCGGTAGAGGCTCTGATGATATCTCACTGCTGTCCTCCTTTCCTTGTGTAAGTCTTGCCCACATTAAAATCACTGGAAGCTGAGAGTAAATTCAAGGAGCCCTTGAGGAAGAACCAATTTTACAAAAAAAAAAAAAAAAGAAGGTGACCTGTTAAGTCTAGTTAAAATTAAAAAAACAAGGACCAATTTTATTCCTGGCCTGAAGGCTCACATCCTTAATCACAGCAGGATAGCACAATGGTAGGTTTTTTTGAAAACACATGGAAACATGTAATCCTGCCTCAGCAGGGAACGAAGATGAGCCGTGTAAATACAGTCCCTTGGGCACTGACTGATGATATACACACAACTGTCCAGATGCAGCCTGGCACCTCCTTTATGGCAGCACCCCTCTGTCCCCGCCTTCATCAGGCTTTTCCAAGAGGCCTGGTGGCTCTGCAGCTGCAGACTGCCCTGCCTTCAAATCTGGGAGACGACTTTTTTTTTCTGCACAGTCCTGGTAGAAATAAAACCCGTTTTATTTACCAAAAGCAACCAAAGAGGCAGGATGCAGAGCTACTACCATGGAAGAGAGCAAAGTCAGCACACAGTTTTGATTGCTTGGGTTAGACAACCAATTTCCATTACTGCTAATGGGATTTATGCATCTGTTCTGCTGAGCACATTACAAAAATCTGTGCTTCATTCTGACCCCAGAATTTTTCTTCTCCTGTATAGCTTTAAAAAAATAGAATAAAATGCAAATAAAGTGAATGTTGCATTAATTGCTGCTTTAGCTTTGGGCCCTTTGCAATGCCTCTGCCTCTCTGGAGTTACGCAATTTATTTCAATAGAATTCTCTCCCCACTCCAACGGTGAAGCAGTTGTCTGAGGTAGTCTGTCCATTCTGGGTTTATATGTTGCCTGTACTAGCAAGTTCCCCTTCCATACCTCTTCCTAGATAACTGCTTCGAACTCCGTGGCTTTGCCAGGCGTCTTCAGGACCTTGGTCTTTCATTCCTGTTCTTGAATTAATACTGCATGGGGAGTGTCTTCCCTCAGCTGTTTCCCACGTGGAAGGCACAGGCCTGGAGGAGCACTCACCCCAAGAGGTGCTAGGAAAGGAAGTCTGCTTAATAGCACTGTGCTGTCACTGATGTTCAAAAAGCTCAGGGTTGTATTTTACAGAGCTAAGAAACAGTTAAAACTTTAAATGCAACAATGAAAATGAGAATGTCAACACCTTTTTGTCTCTTGGATGATGTCCAGACTAGCTCTTTTTATTAAATAAGAAACTATGGCATGGCCACCTGTTTAACAAAGTCTATGCAAGCCTCTTGCTAACCTTTGCATTTCATTTTCCTTGAACTGTTTATATACACAGGAGGGCTCAATCCTAAGTGGAGCCTCAGGGCTTCCTGGTAATTTTAATAAAAAGGTCAAACTAAGAGAATAGTGATTGTGTGTTGAAGGAGGTGACATAGCTTACAAGAACGGTGCTCCTGCACGGGCTGCAGCATGGAGGGAAGCCATCAAGGAAATTCTAGAACTTTTGTTCTTGTTACTCAGTTTGGTCATGTTTTAACACCAATGAGGGGCATAGAGAGACTTTTCCAGTTAATTTCAAATACTAAGTTAAAATAACCTGACCTTAGTGTAACAATTACAACAGATCAGTGCTTAAATTGATGCTTTAAGGTAGCTGAAAGTTACACCCCAAACCTGGAATAGCTATAGGCAAAGTTGCAACATCTTAAATACCAGTTTAGCAAGTGTGGGAAAATAGAACAGTTTGTGCTCAAGCTTATACTCCAGGTAAAATTCCATTTCCAGCGTAGCCAAAAAAGCAGAAACCACATCTTTGGCCTGGCATTGAGAAGAGAGGCCTCTTACCCATATCCTTATGTAAATGTGGACTGGGCTCCTTGGGGAATCAATTCAGCAGCAGACAATGCAGGGCCTAAGGAACCCTTTAGCATTCAGGTTGAGCAGCTGAGCTCCCTCTGTGAAATACAGGGAATAATTAAGGCTAAAGCTGGACAAGGATTCACCATAGGTGGCTGAAGCAAATGCTAAGGTTCAGTTTCAAACCCTTGCTCCCCTTTGGAAACTCCCACTAGTAGTTTTGCTGTAGCAGTGCAGACCCCTCCATGCAACAAGGGTAGGACAGCTGACATGAGACTTGCTTTGCTCAGTTATCTTCCATTGGCCCTCTAGACACAGTCTGTGGCTCCTGGTATATCTATGACCAAGAAACAAAGAAAAAGAAAAAAAAAATGAAAAAAAAAGGGAGCTGGAAGGCTGAAGCAGGTGACTGAAACCAGGGTGGGGAACCAGCTAATGGAGAGTTTGGTTTGGGAATGGCAGAGGCGACTGTGAGAACAAGGTATAATAGACAGAGGAGATCAAAACAGAAGGGAAGTTCATGCAGAGGGACCAGAAGACCCAATTCTTAGCCCCGCTTTCCCTGTACCTGCTGTATGACCTCGAGCATGTAGTTTTACTTCTGCACTTCCATTTCCTGTGTGCTCAGACATGAACTACCTTAAGGCAGAGACAATTTCTTCCTATAGCTCAATATAGATCTTAGCACAATGACCATAGCTGAGACCTATGGCCTCTATGTAATACAGTTGCTAACATGCTAACAAGGAATAGGATGTACTCAAAACATGTGCTCAAGTGCTCAGTGCTGTAAAAAGGTAAGTATTCATCCTGGAACTGCATTAACAGCTGGCATAATAACAGCCAAGGTGAGGAAAGTGTGGCTGGGGAGAGTAAGAGAAAGTGAAGCCTCCTTTCTCTGGGATCTGCCTGAGTACACAGCCTGTGCCAACCAGGGACACATCTGAGGCCCTGTATGGTGTGTCCCCCATGCATCCCACTGCAGAGCGACTCTGTGTGGGGAACAGCTAGGCAAAAGGAAGGAGAGGGCAGGAACCTGCCCCTCGAAATTATCTACACTGTCATCATGTGCAAGGAAGAAACAAGCCCTGGCATCCTGGATTCACAACCAAGCCTGCAAAATTGGCAGTGAAAAGGATGGGAGTAGGGTCTGTGTACTCACAGCATGAACATTTCTTTGGTAAAAGTCTGAGAAATACCTAATCCACTTTTTAAAAAGAAAGAAAAGGCTTACTGGTAGTCTGGTCATGTCTGAGAAGAGAACCACACTTTCAGACAGATCATTCATAGCTATTCCCGGCCTCCTGCCACCAGCTATCAGTCTACCTGAGCATAAAGACACCATACAGACAAGGTGAACACCACAGTCTGTCATGGCAGTCTGCAGGACCCCCTGCTTCATTTACAGGCCTCACTGAAAGAGAAACACTACTGCATCACAGCCTTGTGCAGAGTTTGCTTCTAAGTTACAGTTTGTGCCTTGTTCAGAAAATTTTAGTGATGTTATAAAGCCAGGAGAGTAACTGAAGTCTCTTCATTTGCTTCATTCATACTCCCTGTGAAGAAGCATTGCAAATTCAGAGGTGTGATTTCGGCAGGCAGCCTGTCATTCTAGACTAGGAAAGAGCAACCACTACTGATCTCTTAAGGACAGAGGATAATCAGCATCTGTCTGCTGCCCTCCTTCCAAGACACACGGTGCCTGGCAAGAATGCTGTGGGATTGCTGATGGCCCTCTCTCTAGGACAGGGAAAGAAACCACAAAGCAAAGACTCTGGCTATCACACAACCAGTTGTTAACTCTCTTCTGGTAAGATGTACAAATTAAATAAATTAAGAGCATTCCATTTCTTGTCCAGTGTCCATGCATGGCAGTTTAGCACCTTCAGAAAGCTACAGCCGTACTCTGCAGAGCCCGGGACACTTGGCATGACTCTGCAGACTTCCCGGGCCCTCCACCGACAGCATCACCTTCGGATTCAGGGCTTTCATTTGGAGACCTGGTTTCAGGGAGTTCACACACCGTATCAAACCCCAGTTCCTCCCTGCATTCCGACAGCCCCCATGAGAGCATAACAAGTGCAGGTGCCTATTGCAATTTAGGATTAGTTTGGGAGGCATGAAGGACTGTTGGGCTTTTGTTGTTATTAGTTTCATACAGTTGTTAGAGATTTCTTCTCACTCCAAAATAGGTGCTCTGACAATCGGCTTCAAAAGCCCTTAGTTCTCCTCACACTCATGTCCTTTAGGTCACAGAAATCACTTTAAAGTCAGCAAGGAAAAAAAACCCCGCTGTCTTTCGACAACTAAATGGGGCATACCCTTGTGCTGACAGCAAGATTGAATGTAGCCTCCATGTACTGTGAAATGATAAATCCCTTTATTGGCACAGATTACCAACCTGATTGCTTGCATACAGATTAATGCAACAGCATGAGTCCTCTGTGTGACTGCAGAGTAGGGAAGTCGGGAGGGGTGAATTTATTTGCTCAGATGCTTGTGATATTTATCTATCAATCACCAAAGGAAAAGACCTTTCATGAGCTTAATTCCAAAAATATCTTTGTATACAGAGAACAGAGAGCTGTGAAAATTACCCAAATTAAAAAAGGAAAGGAAGCAGCCCCAAGGTTGCATACGAAAAAGCCCAAAGTTGGTGCCAGCTGCCCAGGGTAAGTGTGCCCTGACACCACACCTGAGGTCTCTCCAGCTGCGGGATTTCCTAACGTGCCTCACTCGAGCACGTAGCAATAACGTGAAGAGGATGACTGAAAGAGGAGACGTAACACATGAAGCGAATCATTCATCTTCTCGAGAGCCTCATCAAATTCTTTCCATTTCCATTTTTAATTCACCACCAAATATGGTGAACTAAAGAGGCTGCAAAATCTTTCTTATGGCAGGGGAGATGAAGGAACAGTCCCTTCACAGTTTTAATTAACTCTGCATTGAATGATGACAACTGATAGTCTATGACCCCTATTTCATGCTCCTTATGCAGTCCCTGCCTCGCTGGGTGTGACTGGCCACAGGTGGCATGGTGCGAGTCGCAGTCCCTCGCCCCAGGGAGTGGTCCATCCTCCATAGCCCACCACCCACCAAAACCCCGGGATGCTGCTGCCATTGACAATGGACTGCTCGAGCACAGCCATCGCACTGCCAGGTCCCAGCCCTGTGACATGCTGCACCCGTAACAAAGGGCCACCACTGGAAAGGCTCCAGCTGCTTCCAGGGACCCAGTGAGGAGCCAGCCCTGGTGCTCGGGAGGTTTCTCCTCCTCCAAGAGGCTGCCAGGAACCAGGGACCTATTGCTCAACCAACGCAGTTTAAAGACCTCTTTAATTAGTGAGATATTGCTCTGATGCTCAAAAGCAGGTAAGTGCCTGGCTAGCACCCAAGTTATTTGGGGGTACTGGTCCTGGCCTGCCTAATGCCAACATTTTTTTGGCAGCTGGATGTACTACCTTGGCACCCCTGGGAAACTCGGTCCCCACACTCTAAAACTGGCCTCAGACATGAAAATATGACTTAGAAAATAAACACAAACTGTGCTAAACTAAGATGGCAGCACATTCTCATTTTTTTCTTTTTTAATTTTCCTGAGCTTGGCTATTCCTGAAATCTTTTACTAATGAAATTACTTGAGAAAATTTCTCAGGAGACAATAAACATCACAGCCTCATTTGGCATAAGGGAATTCTTCTAAGCTGAATTGACTCTCCTACATTAAAATTGAGATCTGCTGCTAAATACTCTATCTCCCCCAAAGAGCAGACTATAAATCCTATAATAAACACAATGATATATTTACCAAGGAACTAGAGGGCAAAAATAATTTAAATGCTCTGTTCCTAAATATATTCCAGTGTTGGGAAAGTAGAGTCTGCTTCCATTTCTGGTGTAAATACTTTTCCCAGTCCTATTATCCTTTAGAGACCACTTTAGCATATGGTGGGAAAAACAAGTACCACCCTACAAATGCCAAACCCATGGGTGCTCCTCAACAGCTCTCTGCATGCTCGGGGAGAGGCAGCTCCAGACCAGAGCACCCACAGCCACCGGGAAAGCTGGCACCAGGTGCTGGGCAGGCTCATCCCAGGGGCTGGGATGCCTTACATGTGGGTGCCGGAGCACTTCCCAGCTGCCTCCCCACTTCTCCCCTGCTTGCATTTGCTATATACTGGCCTAGCTGCTCTCATCTTTATTATCCTTCTATGCTTGGAGACCAGCAAATGAAGTGAATTAAACTGGATGTTCATCAGCTCTGGTGGGGTCAGTGGGCACCTCCAAGCCTCTGTGAAGCTGGAGTTATGCTGCTGCTTGCACAACCTGTGTTTTGCCCAGTTTGATGCAGATAACTCATTGTTTCAGTTTTCTGAACACAATGAGAGCAATAACAATTTAAAAAATCACAGCAATCAGCACAAAAACATTCCAGCCGTCCACTTGATTAATTTTTGTTAATTATACATGGGACTACAGGCAGTATTTATTTTCTGTCTTGCTACAGATACTTTGTGTGGGCCATAAAACTGACTTGACTTGGAGGAAAATAAAATATTATCTATGTGAAGTGTTGCTGCCAAAAGCAAAAAAAGTCTTCCGAAGTAACTTCAAAAGATTTGGGTTCAGGCAACAGGGCAATATTTTTAAGTAACTTAATTTAAACTGAAAAAGTAACAACACCGTAACAACACTATCTGGACACAATCCAGTCAAATGGATTTCATTCAGGACTTGAAAATAAAATTGGGTGGAAAACTTGAAAGGGAAGGTCAGTATTGACTTGCAGTATTTGCAATTATTTTACTGATTAATTTTTTAAAAGTTACCTGCTGGGGATGGGTTAGCACAACCTAGTGGGGCTGTACCAGTGCCTCCACACTAATTTACAGCAAAAGCTGGGGGTCCACATCCTTCTGAGAGCACCCAGACCATCCCTACGGATCCCTGCCAGGGAAACAGGTTAGGAGATTGGTACCGAATGAAAATAGGAGAGAAAGTAGGAGCAGTAACAGGGCTGTACCTGAGCATTTGGGCAAAATAAATGGACTGGCCCCTTCCCTATCTCCCCTCCTCTCCTAGGAGCAGAGAGGAAGGAATAGCATGTCTGAGGGTGGCATTGCAGCTCCTCCAGTCCTGCTTAGCTAGAGAAGACAGCGAGGGAGCTGCCAAGGGCAGGGTTAAGAGGGCAAAACAGAGCTTCAGCTGGAAGCCAAATGCAGAGCCCTGTGCAGGCATTCAGGCTTTTTTCAACACCTGCACAGCCCTCAGGATACCTTTTCCTGGCTGTTGCCCCCAGAGAGCTGACGCTTGGTAGTGGTGTAACAGGGAGAGCTGGACCTCTGCTAAGGAGGGCTCAGGGAAGACAGAAGGGAGGAAGACAGTGAATGCTGCAGGCACACAGTGCGTCTCCTCTAACTCAAAGATAAAACTGCAGCTGGTTTGAGTCTGAGATAACAATTAATAAGCAATTTTAAAATAAAGTGTTTTAAAGGCAGAAAAGTGGAGTGTAATGCTGCTTCTGCCCCATGGTTCATGCTGGATGCAGTGATTCTGCTCAGGTGTGCTCAGGCAAGGCTGCTGGGATACTGCACAGACCTTCACTAGAGCCAGAGCACGCAAGACCAGGACAATAAAAGGGGAGAATCTGTTTGGAAGGACTTGCATGGACCTGCCATGCTCCTGAGCACTGCCCCTGCTACTGCACGCAGCCAGGTCATGTACTTTCATGAGAGCAGAAAAGCTCTTTGATTTCCCAGAAAGTAACAGATTATTCCACGCTAAGAGCAAGCTGGTGTCTAACGAGGCATTAGTGTACCACTGCAAAGCACGCTGTGGGTGGGAAGAGAGTCCTCTCATGGAAGGATGACAACCCCGTGACCTATGCATTTATGATCTGCGCTCTAATCATACTCCCCAAATGATACATAACAAAAAACAAACAGAAGTCAGGATGCATTAAAAGCAAACCAGGTTCTCTGGCAGCTTTCTTGAGTTCAGGGAATATAACCTTTTCTTTCTCTTGTTTTGCGTCTTGCTTAAAATATAAACATGACCCTTAGAAATACTTGTACCTAGTTTAACATGTGTGTCATTAACAGCTGTGTTCATTTTTGCAGATAATATATTGATATAACTAGGAATATGAATTTCCTCTTAATTTTTGTGTTTCGAGCCATAAATGAGTGTCACCACAGCTCTCTGTCCAACCATGGGGTCAAACCATGACACTCTCCCTGGATCCTCCCTGTGGCTCCAGGCAGAGGTCAGCCCTTGAGTTCTCCAGCAACCATGTGCTGCTGTCTGCCAGTGTCATGAGCAAGTGGGGCACTTGGAGATTTCACAAGCAGCAAGTGAATCCGTTAATACTAGATCAAAGGTTGCATTTTCAGTCCTTGCACACACTGGAGCACCAGAAGCACACTGTGAAGAAAGCCACAGGCCTCTCTAATCCTCTCAAAGATGACATTTCTTGCAAATTTACTTGGTCCATATCCTGTGCTGGCAGCAGACAGGGCAGCTCCCACACACAGCCACATTTATTTGCTGACACTGTAATTTCAAGAGTGGCTTAAGCTGACTTACAGCACCACGTAAAGGAAAGAACTGGCTCCTCTCTGTTTCCATCCTCCCCTCCTTCACTCAGAGAAAAGCAGTATCAAAGGACTGATTTGGATCAAAACTGGCTTTTTACTGCAGGCTTGTTTTGATGTAGACTTTTAGCCCAGTCCTGCCCCCTGCACAGCCTCACCAACGCCACTGCCAGTGCATAGAAGAGTCTGGGGCTCACCGGGCAGGAATGAGGAAAGCAGGCAGTAGAGGAGGCACTCTGCCTCATCCCTGCATTGGGTTTTGACATTGGTTTCAGCAGACCTTGGCTGACCTCACTGCTGGAACCGGATACCCCAGTGGTTTGCCCCCACATCCCAGCCCATGTTTCTATCACTGTCTTTGGGCCAGCACTAGCCTGGCTGAAAAATAGACTTATGAACAAAATGCTTTTCTCTCTTTGTCTTTAGTCGAGCTAAGAGACAGGTGTTTACCCCAAACTAAAGTAGTAATTAAAGCATGTTAGGCTCAAATATTGAGCACATACTTCCGCTGAGATGCTGCAAGTCTAAAGGCTTGAGGCACCCCAGGATACAGCTTCAGGATGAAGTTTGTATCCTGGCACTAATTTGAGCATAATACACCATCGGGGTGGAGCATCCCATGTGTCCCCCCCATGTTCTCTGCTTGCTGGGAACTCCCATTTGAGCTGCTTTATTTAATCTGAGCATATAATAGATTCATGAATCCTTCATTTCATTTGCTCTTCTTTCTCATGCAAAGCCTTGGCCACCAGCACCCTGCAAGCAGGGAGCATGTCAGGCTTTGGGTCTGAAGCAAGCCAGCAGCCCGGGGTGTCAGCAAGAGATGTGTTGTTCTTACCAGAGCTCACACAGTTCAGGGCCTTTCAGCATTGCATAGGTCTTATCTCTGCTCTCAGAGAAAACAAAAAAGTGCTAGCCTTGGCCGACAACTTCACAAAGAAACATTAATAAGATCTTACAAAAAAAGCCTTCTAATTCATGCTAGCTGGATGGACACCACAACGTTACCAGCAGAGCTTCCCTCCAGGCACACTGCCAGCAGATGTACTTGTGTGGCGTAGACGTGTCCTGGTAGCACACGCTGCACCCAAAATGGATGAGAACAACCATCACAGGCTTGTCATGACACAAGAGCCCAGAGACTGTGTAACAGCAAACAAAGAGCAGTCTGAAGGTAATCTCTTTGGAAGAACACCGAGGCAGACATGGTTAATTAGCCAGAAGGAAAGCAAATTGATTAAGAAAACCGAAACAAGAAGTAACAAAGCTGTGACAGCTCACACATCACAGCTAACAACAGGGGACAGGAAAACAGTGTAAAAAGGAGGAGTTGTTTAGATTTGTCCCCCAAGTCATGTACTTCACTAAGTAGTTCAAGACATCCTCCTCCAGTTTTTGCATAGTAAAAACAATGTAGAGGGGGATGATGTGTGCAAATACCTATGTAATTATCTGTTCTGTCTCACAGGCCTGATCACAGTGGCACCCCTAAGTGGGAAAGTGAGCTCCGCTATGAAGGTAGAGGGAGAGGAACTGCCTCTGCCCAGCCCTAGCCTGAGAGGAACAGTCACAGGGGAAGGGATGAAAATACAGAAGAATTAATGAAGAGTAAAATACTGTTTTAATGTAGTTTCATTTTTTTCCTATTGGCAGAAAAATTTTTGCACATTTTTGGGGGGTTTGTTCCCAAGTAGATCATTCCTGCTTTGAGATATTGTCCTATAAAATTGACCTTTAGGGTCTGTCTAGACTCAGAAACACTTCTAACTTGTTTTACATCTAGTTCTGCCTAAATTATTTCTAAATTGTTAAAGTCGTCATATAGATTTCAGATAGTCTAAAGCAAACAGGCAATTTTTTTTCCTGCACTAAATTCAAGGTAACCTTGAAAAGTCCATTAAAGCTAATGCAATAAAAATGTTCAGGTCACCAATAGTCCTGTACACACAGGTTAGTGCTATGGCTTTAGCAGGAATTTAGACTACAGTTTTGAGCCTTGTAGAGGATATCCCCAGTCAGGGGAAATCCAGGTAGGTCAGATGTCAAATAAGCGGGTGATTTCCTTTCATGTTTTACCTACAGCCTCACATACATCATGTTTTCAAAATGTAAAGCAAGAAATCAACATAAAGCAGCTTCTATTTTCATGTTATTTACTAAAACTTTAACAACTATAGCAAAAATTACTAAAATTCTCAGGTAATTCTCACCACTGGAAGGCAGAGACATATGACTGACTCTTGCTGATTATTTTTCCGTTAAGTGACCTAAGACCAGGTTGTACGTCAACCTTCAAAAATTTACTCCAGGTTTATTCAAACATAGAAAGACTGAAGAGGTCTCTACCCACCCAACTTTGAAATAATTGTAAATAAAACAATTGGGAAAACCTTTGGATTGCCAAATGAGACCCAAAGTATTGAGTTAACTGGTGAGGAATCACCTTGTTCCTTCTTTTAAAGTAAACTGCACGAGGTAACAGCTAGTACCAGGAAAGACGGGGCCAGCTGGGAACTGACTATTGCTTGAAAGAGGAACTGAGAACAGGCTATCAAAATCAGGGTTTTTAATTTTTAAACCAGCCTTGATCAAATAAAGAGCTGTCCAAATCATCAGTCTCTTGAGTGAACACATATCTGTCCTCTCCAGATGGTGAGTATCTGTCAGTGATGGAGGGACTCACCCATATCAGGAAAGATCTGACTCTCCAGAGGTCATTCCTGCTACCCAGTCTTAGTATTGCCACTGTTCAAAGGCTAAGCTGACCCATCCAGTCCCCCTGACAATTTCTTCCCCAGCACAACCACACACATTTCTATCCCAAGTTACAGCTCAGTCTCCCACAACTGATCTGAGATGGGTGGGCTGCAGGACTGCTCACCTGGCCCATGCCCATGGACCTTCTTGGTTCATCATGGATCAGGTCTTAGTGTGCCTCTTTACTACATTTGCAGCTACCTCAGGGCAGGAGCAAAGGTGTGTTGAAACTCTTCTCTTCCCCTCTCAGCCGCTCTCAACTGATGATGCATCTCATCCCTAGAGTACTTTGTTGCTTCATTAATTGGTCCCAAGGTGTAGCCTAAGAGGCAAAAATGACAAGTACCCATTCACCCCATCTCTTCATCAAAATCCCAGGCTTATGACGTTGGACATAAAATAATTCCTGATCAATGAAATTGCAAGAGTACATGCACCTTAAAATGCAAGCTCAGACTGGTCTGATTTCACATAACCTGCTTTTTACTTATTAATCGCTGTCTGATTCCTTGCCTTAGAGTGAGTTTGTCTTTCTTGACTCCAGATTTCTTAGCCTTTACCAGTTTATTTGAGTGTGAAAGAGGAGGGGACACAAGTCTGCTCCACTAACAAATACAATATAAAATTAATATTTACTTTCCTCTAGCTGAACTTAAGTGTTTGTTATTTTTAAGCATTCTACACTTTCCCAGAGCCCCTGTTGTTTTTGCAATTCTAAATCTCAATCCTGGTTCACAAAGCTAGGAAAGCATTTGCTTTTCTTTTGCCTAAATGGATGTAGAGGTCATTGAAATAAACAAGATAAGCAATAGCCAGTCAGTAAGTAATGAAGGTCTTCATGCTGGTTCCAAGAGTCTCACAAAATAATCCTTCATAATTTCACAGAAAATCAGAAAAAAACTTCACATTAAGTTTGAGAGTTAAAGCTTAGAAGTCTGATGTCACTGAGAAAGGCACAGAAATCTCATAGGCCATAAAAGTATTGAAAACTGGGAAATTACTTGACAGTAAGTCATTACTCCCTGTTTTTTAAACCATCCACAAAACAAGTCACAGCTAAAGCATTGTTCATGATTAATATCTCCAGCTGTAGAAAGCATTTATGGATCTGCTTTGCACACAGTCTCACAGAGCCCAGGATGACCTCAGCGTTTTCATAAACACTTCCCAGCTTGCTCACAGTTAACGTGTTTGTGTTTTGCTAAATCTGAGCATCGAGAGCCATGTTCTGGGACACCAGGTTTGGTTACTGTCCACACAGTTACAGTGCCCTGTTACAGCACCGGTCCCTGGTGCTAGGCAGAAACACAGATGCACACCACTCTGCAAGGTGCTGCCTCTGCTCTGTAATTAGCCAACATCTGAGAGCACCAGGGCTAACTGCAACCTCGAGCTAAAAGGTCCCATGGAAGATGGAGATACAATGGGACATGAAATCGTCCAAATTCTCCAGGTGTTGGATATGGGGTGTGAAACTACTGGTGCCCAGACTTCCCATGAACACTCAAGCATGCACAAGCTATCCTTTGCAGAGTAAAGATCTAGGTAGAGATCTACCAAATGGCTTCAGAGTTTAGCAGGGCTACTCAAGTCACAGCAAAACCCTGTTATACAGACTTGGCTGACCCACCCCCTTCATTTCCGCACCTTGCTTTAACTCCACTAAGCCTAAAAGAGCATTTCACTGATCTTATCTGATCTTATCAGAAATACTAGCTCATCCTAATGCTCTGATACCCTCTGGCCACACATCACTGAAGATATTTTCAGTACAGGCCTGACTGCCTATTGTTCAAAACAAAGAGATTAATTTGCTGGAAAGCAAAGACACAAAAAGTGAACTGAAAGCAAATGTCATCTGCTCAACTACACAGTTCAGCCTCTTTGTAAACTGTGCACCGCATAAACCCTATTTATTAGGCATCAGAGAATCTGCAAGAACATTCATCCTCAGGACTTACATTCACATGAAAACATGTGAGTCCCCAAACACAGTAAGTAAAATTATATTTGTTTTTGAACACTGACTTGAGGGCATTTAGGGAGTTACAATCTCCAGCAATCAGAAGAGACAGAAACCATATTGTTATTACACAATGTGGAAACACATTCAATGCTTTACCTGAGCTTCACACAAGGCCTGAATTCGGCTTGATTGATGCCACTCAGGCTCATACAGAGTGCCTTCATATCAAGCTCTTGCCCTACAGTGTAGCAGCCTGCTTACAAGTACAGATCACTGCTTGTGAACTGATGGCACTTTTTAAGTTCCTTCTCACACAACCCTGCAAGATGCTCAGATTTATGGAGCTCAAGGATGTAATGAAGCCAGAGACGTTTTGTTAAATTAGCTATACTAACTTAGGATACAGCGCAGAAAGCCACATGTACTTATGCTAGGCTGTAAGCTCTCAGTCCCAAAGATATCATCTGAAGCCACAGACAACTTTGGCACTTGCAATTAAGCGCGAGTTCCTGGAACAACACTTCCTGCGGCTCAGAGCTCAGTGGGCTGAAGCTCTGGGGGAGACAGACTACACACAGGCTTTTGTTCCCACAGCCTGTGATCAAGACTCCCACGACTCCTACAAGCTAAACGCTTAGGGTGCTTAAATAACTGTATAAATAACAGGGCCCTTTGATAAAGCCCTGGAAGCCCTGCTAAGCATACAGCTACAAGAAATCTGAGGATGCTGCAAGTTTCTTTTAAGCCTACTGAGATATAGGACATCACAAAGAAGCATCACAGCCTGAGTTTGATCCCCAAATTCTCTAGCAAACATTGTGCAGATGTCAGTTAAATACCAGACTTCTCTGGTGACATCAAAGCTCTTACCAAAGACACCCCCATACCCTACTCACCATCTGGGCACTGGCGGAAAACAGACAAAGGAGAGCAATACTCCGCATCCAAAAAGAAAAAGAGGTAGTATGATCTTGAAGAAGATCCTCTCTCTTTCGAAGGCAATAACTAAGTCACTAGGAGGCGACAGAACAGATAAAACCAGGTATTGCTGTCATCAGGGAGACCCAGGGAACAGCTGCCAACACTGTGTGTTCTCACCTCCACTTGATAATCCCCCTCAGAAGAGACCCAGCCCTCACCAAACCTTGTCCTTCCAATCAACTTGTGGAGCAGTACTCACCATCAGGACAAAACTTGTTCTTGTACTGGATGACACTGATTGATTCAACTTAACTAAGATCTTTTGTCTGAATTTCTTCCATTTTCTTCTTTCTTCTGGGATTTATTGGTACCGCATTCACTTGCAAGTGATAACAAACAATTTTCCATTAACGCGTAGAGAGGAGGCCCTGCTGTCTTGTTTTCTACACAGTTTGAGGTTTTTTTCTCTTTTTTAAAGAAAATTGTATAGCTGATGAGACTCATTTCAGATTCAGTTCCTATTTCACACAAGCCTGCTTTTCTCCCTCCGATAAAATCAAGCATAATACATATTGCATATTAAGTCCCAGGAGGTTTCATTCCTCTACCACCTAGGGTCCTGCACTGGCTCCCGTGCCCTTTGTCTGATAGCTGGTCATATTTTAGGCTGAGTTCATAATTCTGAGTGAAACACCTCAGCTCAGATAGGACTGAGGTACTTAAAGCCTCCTCACCCAGGATTAGGGGAGGGAGCCTGTTGTGGGGAAGAAGATGGCCCAGGAGGACATTTAACACTATTCAAATGCATGAGTAAGGTCTTCAAAGCTGTTCATCTCAGACATCCCCTCTCCACTGCAATCATGCAGAACTGTGCATTGCAAGGGGTCTTGCCTAACAAATCTTGACATTCATGAAATAGACCTTTTCTTAGGTAATTCAAGATCATTCCTCAAGCCACCTGATAAGTTCCACTTTTACAATGTTTAAATGTCACAAGCATCTTCAGAAGCACATCAAATGAACTGCTTTGCTATACTACACAGGCTATTAAAGCTCTCTTCTCAAAACAGTGTGTTTTAGTAGCATTACAATATGTTTTATTACCATATAAATCCCTCTGATAAGTTTTTTTCTTTAACAAAGCAGCTTCAACCTTCTGTTCCAGAACCAGCTCATGCAGCCACTTGCATTAATTCATCACACCATACAAACAGGGGTGCTGGCTGCAGGGCACATAAAAGAGAGCCTCTCTCCACACTTCAGCTCTTCCCTGTGTTTTACAGGAGTGTGAAATGGGGTGAACTGCATTGGAAGATGGAGGGAAAGCCAGATGAGGCTATTTTCGGTTACAAAACTCACCTAAATATCAGTCTTCCCTTTTCTACATTCCCGAACCAAGGCAAAAACTTTACCAGGTTCTCATCCATGGCATGAATGTAGGTACTGGGCACCAGATTAAGCAAAGGCAGAGCAGATATACATAAAGTCTGGGTATGCAGGAGACTGATTTTCTAGAGATAAGCATGGTCTTTATGCTGTTCTCAAATCTCCATTCTCTTGTTCATTGGTGACTCCATTTGTGGTCTGTGCTGGATTTAGCTTCTCATGAGCTGCATCAAATGCTTCCCTACTGACTTCAGCAGATGCAGAAACAGCTGCTGGGCTAGCCAAAGACTCCATCTTTGAGTTAAGGAGTAGCCTCTAGTCCTAATGAAATTGTAGATGCTCCAAAATTTGCAGTCTCAAGTCTTAACAGTCTTGTTAATGTTACAGCACTCACTGTAGTTACAGACCAGCTGATATCACTCCCTCCAGCTTCTGGATTTTAACTAGAAATTTAAATATAATCAATGGAGTAGATTCAAACATCTGAGCTTTCCAAACCCATAGCCTAAAACTGAGTTAATTTCTAACCAGTGTGCTTGCAGTTTCATGTATCTTCAGCATCAATTCTGCACACCAGAACTTAAGATCTCAACTTTAAGTAAATGTTATTCTGCATAATTGAAACCATTTCAGAAACCCACTTTGTTTATTCCTCCCAAAACATCCATTTTCTACTATGCTTCAATAAAATGGAGCTGCAAACCTGATGGGGAAGATACAGATATACCCAGCTCTGCCAGGAAAATCTGTAATGTTTTATGCCTTGGCAAGATATATCTGTGTCTAGGGCACCCACTACACCCATGGTATGTCTTTTAATTGTTACAGGCCACTTCAAGCTGGTATCTAAAGAGTCTTTAAACGTTCTGGATTAAAAGAGAACTAAATGTTTTCTGAAGACCCAAAGTGCCATAGAATATTTTAGTTCAAATAAAAACAGATTGTGGTGGTTCAATCCAATGTGTCAAAACTACTTACCATCTTACCTCCCTATTAGCTGGTGGAATTCATGAATATTCAATGTTATTAGCTATTATGTTCTCAGGGCAGACATATCCAGTCCTTTATAAATTATACATGGCCTCTTTGCAGACAGCTGAGAAAGCCAATTAGCCAAGTGGAATTTGCATATCAATCGAGGACAAAGCGTCCCATGTTCAGGCACTATACAAGAAGCATATTAGATTCACATTCTACATCTGTAGGTTGGTTTTGATTTTTTGTAAACCTTCCCCCACAGTTATTAATGTCTCTAACTAGAGCTTTAACTGGTAGCACATTTGGGAGGCAACAGAGATGCCCAGCACCCATCCAGGCAGCACAAAGCCCAGGCAGTCCACAGGCACAGGCTGGACCTGCTTTTGGAGCCGAGGAACTTGGCTGCAGCAGGAAGAGTTTGGGGCTGCCCTGCCTGAAGCTCCCAGCTGCCTGTCCTCACACACCTGCTGGAAGCACTGTAGGTGCACAGGGGTTCCCTAGACCCAGCTGTCCAGGCGGACTCTGCAGGGTGAGCATGCAGAGGAGACACAGAGAGACCCAGCAACTCCCAAGTTACCAAAGGGGTAACTTCACCTTCACAGCAGAGGTGGAAGAACATCTGTGGAAAACACAACAGCCTGAAAGCTGGGTCAGGAGGTTTAGCAGGGAGCCTTAAAAACATGTGGAACATCCCAATGGGTCAGCAGAGCTGAACCAGTGGTCTCTCTGGGACCAGGCCAGGACTGCCACAGCTGCTTCGCAAAAGTGTGTGTGAAGCAGGACCCTTCTCTGCCCATTTCATTCCATAGTCACTACGTTCTTTTTCAGCCCACATTCATCTGCACTTGTGATTTAACTCACCATGTTGTGATCTCAGGTCTTGTGGTCCCAGCCTACGCACACTGACTCTTTTCCTGCTCTGTAACCCCCGTTTCCCTCTCTGCAAACCCCATCAGTCAGGAGGAGCTGGGACCAGCTCTGAGTTGTATTTACTAGCTCAACAACCAGCTCCTGTGATTGCTCCATGTGGGATGACATGAAGCTATATTTAGGACATGAAATCCCTGTCTTACCTCTATAAATGCTTTCAGTGACTCATCATGGGGAAATTAGCAGACCTACACAGCCATGAAAACAGAGAGAAGGATACTTTTGGGAAAACCGCCAACACCCTTTCTGTCCAATGGGAGTTTTAATTGGCATCAGCATTCATATTCATATTGATCCATGCTCCTTTACACTCAACACCAGTATTTAAGCATGAGAAGGCGTAGAAACAGTATAGATGAGGCATGTGACTCTGAAAGCCACATGGGAAAGTGCTGATCCCTTCTCTCTCTGGTATCAGCCTGTATTTACTGCAGTGCCTCTGTTTACAATTCAAGGTTTATAAAAACTCAGCAAAGAGGGTATTTACAGTCAGCTAGGAGCACACAGATGGTCACCTGCTACAGCTCAGCTGATGGACAGTAACACCCACTCACGCTCCAGTGCTGTAATTTGGAATATGGTTGGGAAGTTCCAGTTCAGAATGCCACACCCAGGACTGCAGGCAGATGCCTACTCAACCACTGATGCCAACAGGAGACAGTAATCCTCTACAAGAGACCAAAAAGTCTGGTCCTTGCCCCCTCACTGGGCAAGGATGGATCTGGGGCACAGCATCGCCCACAGCCTCAGGATCTGTCAGCCACACCAAAAGAAGCAACTTGCTGGAACATGCAAACCCTTTTTCTGCAGCTCTTAATGGAGCAGAAGCTGTAAGCACCATCAGCCTCTGCTATTTCAAAGTTTTAGCAATCTTGGTTCTTCTCAAAGAAGAGAATATGTAACAGAATATAGAAATACAAAAAAACCAAGCTTGTCAATAGTGGTGGGCGATTGTATTGATGATTGGAATCAGTTTTGATAGCAAAAAGACATTTTGCAAGCAAATAGCCCATTTTGCAGTCCAGCATGTTTTGTTGTTTTCCAAAAGAACAAAATGCACTGAAACATAAAGCTGCAGTGTGAAAGCCGTCTCTCCTGCTCACCCACTAAACAACAAAGAAGAAATTTCACATGCAGTTTGAGTAAACACATATTTAAGGGTTACAACTATTACAATCTGCTGGATGTATAAAAGTGAGATTTTGGCTGTTGTTAAGTGGGCTTGTGCTCTGCTTCTGCATCACCCCGCCTCGTCAGGCTGGGTGCAAGGAGAGGGCACCAGGAGCTGGTTCTTTCACCTACTCTGTAAGCTTGGTTGTGCCCCCTCTAGGCTGCATTTGCCATCCTCCCTGCCCTCTCCTAGCTATGGTACATGTCCTCCAAGAAGGGCTGCTAGCCTGGTGCTCTGGCCAGGCCATGCCCTGCCTGTGGATCCACAGGGTCACCACATACAGTCCCAGCCATATGGTGTTCCCTCAAAGCCGCACATTGACTGGGTTCAGGCCCTACAAAAAGAAGACAAAAGGCTAATCACATTGAGTAGTTTCTCCTCCACATCCCAGCAAGACAAAGCAGGACCTAGGTGACCATACCCAGAAAAGGGTTATTAAGGTCAACCAACCCTCCTGAGGCCCTTGGGGCCCACCAGAGAGTCAAATACACACCACCTCATCACAGACGAGGGGCACAACAGTCCCATCACAACCAGTGGGACAGATGACCAGTGTTCCAGGGACTCCCTCTCCCCTGCAGCTCTGGCAAGGTCTCAGCTTTCCTGTAGGAGCACAGGCAGGAGGTTCACCTTCCTCCAAACACCTTTCACACAAGCATTTTCTCTTCTCCACAGCCTCCTAGGAGTCTGAGAACTCTTGCAGCTCAAGCAGGAGCTGACACAACATTGCCATGTTTAAGCAATGCTAATAACAGCATATAAAAAATCATGGGGAAAAAACCAGTTGGGTGGAAACTACAGATTACCACAATTTAGTTTTTGTAAGGTGGGAATTTAATTGGCATTTCAGAGTGAAACTTGGGTTTGTCATGGTTAACTCTTTTCCTGTTGTAAAAATCAACTTAAACCAATCTGACTAGTCACTGTCCATGGCTGATCAATTAAAGCAGGAATCAGAAGTCCAAAAGGGCAAAAGTAAATTCAGTATAATTCATCTTTCTGCATAAAGAAATATTACAGAGATGACAATTTGGTTGGAATGGATGTTTCTGTGTTTTCTGTTCACTTTTCCCTATGTAGGTCATCGTAAGCACCAGGGCTCTCTGAACCTGCCATGATAGGTAACACAATCCAGCTTAACACTGTGAGCATTAGGAGCTTAGTATAGAAGATTCCCAAAGTCACCTGTATTTCTACCTAGCAGGGTTGAAAGAGAAGAAGCTGGCTGGCCATGGTTAACTTGCATGCAAAGGGCAAAGGCACCAAGCACAAAATACAGATGCTGCAATTGTAGCTTCCAGTGGCCTGCCATGCCCCACTGCTGAGCCAAGGCAGCTCCAGACCACCAAAATCCCACCAATGCCCATGTGAGCCCAGGCAAGGGCAGGAGCTGCAGCTCCTCCAGTCACTGCCAAGCTGTCCTGCAAGTAGCAGCCCTGCCAAGGCAATCAAAATGTTTCCTCCAAAACAGAAGCCCCCCCAGACGGGCTGACATCAGGGAGTTAAGGCAGGAGCCCGAGCTGCTGGTCCCAAACACTATCATATGCTCCTGAAGCAAATGGGGCTGGATGTAATCAGTGCATGGCATGAACCCCTGACTCTGCAGAAGAGCAATCCCAGACTGTGCCAGGAGTACTGTGCAGAGGCTACGGCACCTCCAGGCACTCCCAGTTTGGGTGGCCTCAAGGGCAATCCCAAGCAGATGGTTGGTGAAGGCAGACAGAGGTGGGAAGGCAGATGATGGCGCCCGCTGAAATGGGAGACTGCACCTCTGCAGGCAGAGCAGACCATCAGTTAGTCCTGAATACAGGCTTGCACTAAACTTAATTTTGTCACCAAAATTAGAAAGGCAAAAGCCCAGCTACAACTCAGTCTGACCACTGTTGTAAGGGATAACAAAAAACTTTTTACAAATATGTTAACAACAAAAAAGAAGCGAAGGAGAATCTCCATCCTCTGTTGAATGCAGAGGGGAACAGTGCCACTGAGAATGAGGAGACTGAGGTACTTAATGCCTTCTTTGCCTCAGTCTTTAACAGGCAGACCAGTTATCCCCAGAGTATTCAGCTCCCTGAGCTAGAAGGCAGGGATGGATCACAGAATAAACCCCCCATATCCAGGAGGAAGCAGTTTACGACCTGCTGTGCCACCTGGACGCTCACAAGTCTGTGGGGCTGGATGGGATCCACCCAAGAGTACTGAGGGAGCTGGTGGAGGAGCTCGCCAAGCCACTCTCCATCATTTGTTAGCAGACCTGGTTAACACAGGAGGTCCCAGATGACCAGAGGCTTGCTGATGTGATGCCCATCTACAAGAACGGCCGGAAGGAGGATCCTGGGAACTACAGGCCTGTCAGCTTGACCTCGGTACCAGGGAAGATTATGGAGTGGTTCATCCTTAGTGAGCTCACCAGGCAAGGGCAGGACAACCAGGGGATCAGGCTCAGCCAGCATGGCTTCATGAAAGGCAGGTCCTGCCTGACCAACTTGATCTCCTTCTATGACCAGGTGACCTGCCTAGTGGATGAGGGAAAGGCTGTGGATGTTGTCTGCCTGCACTTTAACAAAGCCTTTAACAGTGGCTCCCACAGCATCCTCTTAGACAAGCTGGAGGCCTATGGCTTAGACAGGTGTACACTTCACTGGGCAAAAAAGTGGCTGGATGGTCGAGCACAGAGACTTGTGGTGAATGTAGCTAAATCCAGTTGGTGGCCAGTCACAAGTGGGGTTCACCAGAGCTCAGTTTTGGTGCCAGTCTTGTTTAATATCTTTATCAATGATCTAGATGAGGGGATTGAGTGCGCCCTCAGTAAGTTTGCAGGTGACACCACGTTGGGTGGGAGTGTTGACCTGTTCAAGGGTAGGAAGGCTCTGCAGAGGGATCTGGACAGGCTGGATCGATGGACCGAGGTCAAATGTATGAGGTTTAACAAGGCCAAGTGTCAGGTCCTGCACTTGGGTCACAACAACCCCATGCAATGCTACAGGCTTGGGGAAAAGTGGCTGGAAAGCTGCATGGTGGAGAAGGCCCTGGGGGTGTTGGTTGACAGCCATCTGAACATGAGGCAGCAGTGTGCCCAGGTGGCCAAGGAGGCCAACAGCATCCTGGCTTGGGTCAGCAATGGTGTGGCCAGCAGGAGCAGGGCAGGGATGGTGCCCCTGCGCTCAGCCCTGGTGAGGCCCCACCTTGAATCCTGGGTTCAGTTTTGGGCCTCTCAGTACAAGAAGGACATTGAGGTGCTGGAGCATGTCCAGAGAAGGGCCACGAAGCTGGTGAAGGGTCTGGAGAGCAAGTCTGATGAGGAGCAGCTGAGGGAACTGGGGTTATTTAATCTGGAGAAGAGGAGGCTGAGGGGAGACCCTATTGCTCTCTACAGTTACCTGAAAGGAGCTTGTAGTGAGGTGGGGGTTGGTCTCTTATTCCATGTTACTAGTGATAGGACGAGAATAAATGGCCTCAAGCTGCATCAGGGGACATTTAGATTGCATACTAGGGAAAATTTCTTTACTGAAAGAGTGGTCAGGCATTGGAACAGGCTGCCTAGAGAGGTGGGGGAGTCACCATCCCTGGAAGCGTTCAAAAAATGTGTATACGTGGCACTCAGGGACATGGTTTAGGAGGCCTGGGGGTGCTGGGTTTACAGTTGGATTTGATGATCTTAGAGGTCTTTTCCAACCTTAATGTTTCTATGATTCTATGACCAACAAGGATAATTTATTGCATAAAGTGTGCAAAGTAGGTATTTAGGAGTTCAAGATGAAAGTCTAGCAAGATCTATTCTACTTTCCACCACAGACTTAGTGAGGATTTGCTTTTGTCAAAGAGCACCTCATTTATCTGGGGGTGGCTAACAAAGCACTCCTGCCCCAGTGCAGCAGGGCACAGGCTGCCCCAGCAGGCTGGCAGATGAGCTACTGCAGTTGGTATTGTGCATGGTGCAGGACTGCTGGCAGCAGCATGGTCACACCCGCATATGAGCAGCACAGCTTGTACTGCATGCAGATCCCCTTCTCACCCCAGAATATTAGATGATTATGCTCCTCACACCCCTGTACAATTAATCTTGTTATCCTATTTTGTAAGATTAGACTATAATTCAGCAGCTTTACTGCAAGACTGATGCCACACCAGGGCTGCTCCTGCCACAGGGCCTGTTAGGAGGAAGCTGTGTTACCTCTTGCAGATCTATGCCCCAGCCCCAGATGGATTAAACTGCACAAAACAATGCAGCAGCCCTGCACCATGAAAGCTGATGCTCTGCCGAGCCAGAGGTGCATGGCTGCTGTGGTTCACAGGCACCACGAGCACAGGACACGCTGGCTAACATGGGGGAAGTAGTCAGCATTGATAAAGAGGAGAGAAAGTATTTCTTCCCAAAAATCTTCATTTTCCCATTCGGGTGCTCAAATCTAACTGCAAGGGACTGGATAAGTCCCATACAACCATCCTAAAACCTCAGTGATAAAAGCTTTAGTATCCTTGAGCATCTAAGTGCTCCAGAGATACCTGAGTTCAGAGCATGCTTTGCTCTCCCATCACATTTCCAGCTCTAACAGCTGCAATAACACACAACAGGGGACCCACTCTCGTGGGCTATGATCCATGACGAAGCCTGGGCTGAGACCCTGGAAAGCAGCAGCTCAGGAGACAGGGACTGATTCAGCCCGTGACAATTACCTCACTAATACTGCTGATAATAATAAGTGGACACAGACAATTAGCAGCTGGGGAAAAGCTCTGTGGTTTCATTCAGTCCTTGTGAAGTAAGAACCCTACAGTGGGAAAGGCTCTCAACAACAGCTGAGGCTATTTCTGTTTGGGTATTTTTTCCCGTGTGCAGAAATTACAAATGAAATACTGCTGTAAATCAGGCTGTTACAAGAGCTCCCACAGCTCTTTGGTCATGTCAATCATCTGATTGCCTTCAGTGAGAGTGTTTCCATGAGTGTGGACTTTTGGCAGGAGTAAAGTTTGAAAGATGAAGCACTTGCACATAATGACAGATTCATGGAATAATATGAATATTTATACATGCTGGCATGGAAGCACTAAGCTTCCCATACAATTACTTATGCACTGTGTTCAGGCATGCCATTCATCTTGGCTGCTTGCAACGAGCAGCTCTGCGGCTCGCAGAGGCAGTCAACACACACTTGACCACGCTTTGCTCTATTTTGTATCAGCACTGATTCAATGCCATAGCTTCTGCAGAACGATGCCAAGGCAGCAAAGGCAGATTTCACCCCAGCATTATTGCAAGGACTGCAGCAGTACGCTGCCTTCACTGTGAGCTCTACTGGCTGTACCCACAGCTCTGCTTCCTCTTTGCTTTTGCCTGAAGCCAGATGGTTTTTCCTCCCTGCCACTGATATTCCTAAAGGACTCACCGAGGCTGCGGTGCCAGAGATGGAGCTTGAGAACACTGCACTGTCTCTACAGGTTTGTCCGTGTGGCAACACCCCCTTTTTTGGTGCCAAAGCAGTATTTCCAAGAGTGTGGGCTCAGCTGCAGAGAGGGGAGCGGTTAAGCACAGGCACGGTAGACCTGGTCTGGTGTGCCCGCTTACTACAACATGATGCAGGAAAAGAAAATATTTTGCTATTGTTGCTTCCCTTAATCAACAGTGGCAGTGGGAGTGAATCCACAAAATCCAGCATGAAACAGTGAAACACAAATGTTGCAGGGAAAAACTACGAGACATCTCAGGGTGTAAGGGATGTGAGCAGGCACAGCATGGAAAAGGTGTGGATCTCCTACCCAAGCAAACCAAACTGGGAGAGGCAGTCGCCATGGTGAGGTAAGAAACCTTGCAGATGTACTTATGGTATTTACTGAGGGTTTTTTCCTACCTGGAGTATTTTGCTTCATAGAGCAGAAATCAGCAGAGGAGAAATACTCCTAAACCTGTGGCATAAGTGGCAGCCCAGAGACTCCCATCTTGCCAGAGCTGAGCTGTGAACTCCTAAGCCCGGAGTGCTAGGAAAAGTTATTCCCAGGGAAGACTTCTTTCTAGCAGCATTTACCTTTTCTTTTTTTTCTTCATCAACACAAATAGTACTGCACCCACAGACTGCCAGTAGCAATAGCGTAAGAGACTTGGGCAGGGAATTCACAGCCTGCCCCCCTCATATAACACCTTTCTGATTACTCCTGCTGATTACTACTGCTGTCTTGCACAATCAATACTAACCATACCCACATTGTCACTCTGCTAGCAAGGAGTAAGATGGTGATGATGATGATGGTGTAATAGAAACGTTCATCATATGCACGTTGGTAATCTGAACTCATTCATGTGCTCTGAAGGCACTAGGATGGATGCGCTCTGAATCCAGAGAGTCAGACCAGAATATGGGATAGCTGTGTAAACCATTCTGACCATAACCCCTAAAAGTTAATTAAAACATCAAGTACTTCCAAACCAGTGCCCCATAAAAACGTATTTCACAGGCATTCTCATCCATGAAGACTTGCAAGACTGGCTGCATCAGTAACAAGGAGACATCTGTACAGGGCAATAGAGATGTGTTAAACAAGGCAATGTTATAAACTCCCATGGATCAGGGGTTTCAAACAAGAATTTCTGGACATTTCCCAGCACCATTTTGGCTGGGCTCAGTGCAACAGCTCAGGAACTGACCAATTTGCCATTCCTTGGGGGGAAAAAAAGCCCAGGCTCAGCCTCCTTCGGTGCCAAATGTTAAACATTGCTTTGCGAGCACCAGACTCAACACAAACAGTTCTGCAGTGGGACTGACCACTAGAAGCTCCTTCTGTGTAACCTTGCACTCAACGTCATCCAAGAAGCCAACTGTAGTGGGCAGAGCCGTTTTTCCTACCAGAGGGTGATCTGAACTCCATCACCATGCCCAGAGAGTCACTGATGTCCCAAGAGCACAGTTTATCACTGACTCTCACAGAACCTTCATGGCCATGATACAGCATCATACCCTGAGCCCTGCAAATCACATGCACACACACATAGTTGTCCATCTCTTAATTACACATTCCCAAAACCAAACCACAAGCTTTCATGAGCATTTGTCAGACTTCACTGTGCAAAGTTCATTTAAGTCACACAACTCAGACACCTTGGGATTGCTTTTTTTTCCTCAGTGCTACACGTACCAAACTCAGATGCTAAACCAGAAGCAATTAGCAGCATGCTCAGCAGTATCCTCTGCTGACAGATCAAGTGTGTCAGTGCAAAGGTACCTATGGACACTGCACAATTTGGTGAAATACACAGTGAAACCTGGTCTGTGTGGCCGGCTAGGTCTGGCTCTCAAAACATAGCATTTAACCAAGAAAAGCAGACAGACAAAAGCTGAAAGCAGGCTAAAAAGCCATCAACAAAATTTGTGTTGCGTGGTACAGTCTGGAATAGAGCCCCAGTGTCCCCCAGATCTATTGCTTTCTGCTCCATACCAAAACTCAATTTATTTCCTTCCTGTCTCACCAGGGGAGAAGATTTATGCAAGACCCAAGCAGGCCTGTGTCAAATCCAAAGGCATTAAACATACAGAAGGGTGCTTTACCTATCACAATGCAAATTATATCAGCCGTAAGCCATAAAAAAGCTCATTTCAAACAACAGTAATTTAACAGAGTTATTCCGAGGAGAACTAGTGGCTATATTTGTTTTCTTTCTGATATTGCAATAGCAAACCATGCATGAAGTTTATTAAACCATGCTAATTGTCTTTCTGTTCTAGTACATTTTAGCCATATGGAAAATCTGGCTGGTGCTCAAAAGACAAAATTGTTATTTGGGGAAAAATATCCTGAAAAGCTTCGACTGCTTGAAATGTTAATTTCTTCAACAACGTGAATAATACATAATCAAAATGTCAGCCTGGATGTGGTACAACATGTTGGAATCCATCAGAGAAAGGTAATTTACAAACCCCGAGGAGATACACATAGGAAAACAGCTGAGTTCATGTAAAACATTTGCCACTAACCTGAAGAGTTCATGCTCACTGGAGAGAGCAGAGGATTGTGCTGGGTACAGTGCCCATCCAGAAGCACGTGCTAGTATGTGCTACTGAGCAGTCAGGCTGCTGAGTTGAAGGCTGGAGATACCAAATCCATGGGAAAAAATTGGGGTCATGCTCAGATCCCCAAGTCTACTTTTCACCACGATCATGCAAGAAGCCCCAGAAAGCACATAGCCCATCCCAGGAGACAACACCTGCCCAGGGTGCTGGGCACTGTACGGGAGAGAGAGAGTCAAAGGGAAGAAGTTTGATGCTGGCGTTGCTGACACCATTTCTGTGAATCATCTATTCAAAAAGTTTACATGCGGAAACAAAAGCCTGGAAGAAGCCTTCTGGCCCCCTAAATGTTACATGCAAGTGATTTTTTAGGTGGAAAATCTATTTCAGGTGGTAAATTCTCATTCAGCTACTACTCACAAAGGAAATCTCAGCAAAGGCTGAGACTTTAATAAAGCTTATCACTATAAACTACCTTTGTTAAACTTTCCAGACCCTTTCAGCTGTATAACAAATCACAGAAACACAGAATGGTGGGGGTTGGAAGGGTCCTCTCAAGATCATCTTGTCCAACCCCCCTGCTTGAGCAGGGACACCTAGAACTGGGGGCACAGGACCGTGTCCAGGCGGGGTTTGAATGTCTCCAGGACATGAGACTCCACAGCCTCTCTGGGCAGCCTGTGCCCCTGCTCTGGCACCCGCACAGGGAAGGAGTTTTTCCTCATATTTAAGTGGAACTTCCTGTGTCCCAACTTGTGCCCATTGCACTTGGCCTGTCATTGGGCACCACTGAAAAGAGTCTGGCCCCATTCCCTTGACACCCACCCTTTAGATATTTATAAGCATTGATGAGATCCCCCTCAGCCTTCTCTTCTCCAGGCTGAACAAACCAGGGTCTCTCAGCCTTTCCTCATAAGGGAGATGCTCCAGTCCCCTGATCGTCTTCGTAGCTTTCCGCTGGGCTTGCTCAAGCAGTTCCCAGTCCTTCTTGAACTGGGGGGCCCAAAACTGGACACAGTACTCCAAATGAGGTCTCACTAGAGCAGAGCAGAGGGGGAAGATAACCTCCCTCGACCTGCTGGCCACATTCCTTTTAATGCACCCCAGGATACTGTTGGCCTTCTTGGCCCCAAGGGCACGGTGCTGCTTTGTTCTTGTGCTGCTGTAATTCATGCCACCATTTGAAACAACAACTTTTAGTAAGGTTAGCCATAAAACAAGCCACTGATGATAGTCTTATGATGCAATCCAGTTATTTATGAAAAAAGGTATATTATTTTATTATTCCTTTCTATCCTAAACAGTAAAATGTAACGACTTGCTGCTGAGAAGGAAGATACAGAAGCACCAAATCATGACATATAGGATACAGTTAATATGGTATGCTTTTATTTTAAAATATTTAAAATAATACTGATTGTGTATTAACAGAATTTATGGTTGCATGATTCTCAGCTTTTTCATTACATGGCTCTGAACCCCCATAACGGCAGAATAATTGTTGTATTGTATTTCTTCGTAAGTGATGGATTACATAAAGTGAATATGTACAAAACACCCTAAAGAAGATTGTCATCTATGGGGCTTGAGGAACATCCACATGCAGACACAATGCCATTACCAACTGTTATACCTGTTACTTTGAGAAAGATAATAAAATATCTCAGAAAGAGAGGGTGAGCTGTATCATTCAGGTTACCCAAGGGGATGCCTCTGGACGAGCACCACAGCCTTGCCTGGAAGCCCAGCCATTCTCCACCAGAGCTCATCAGAGTCTGGAGGAAAAGTGGGTGCTTTCCTACAAACACAACGTGTTGCAAGCCAGAAAGGATGAGCAGGCAAGGCTGGTCTCCCATGCCTCCGCACAGACAGCTTATGCCAGCTCCTCCTCAAACAAATCTCTCTCTGCAACCTCTGTCCTCCTGCCCAGCTGCTGGAAACCCACTGCCCTGAGAGATGGGGCTGGAATGCCTTGAAAAGTGCTGCAACTTCATCTGTGTGAGCTAAAGCAAACCAGGCCTGTTTTACACCAAGAGTTACCACCAGATCTACCATAAATTGCAATAAACTACTTAAAGAATACAAATGGACTAGGGTAATTGGGGTTACACAATACTCTGGCATCAATAGTTGGGTTTTTTTGTTTACATAAGCGGTCATTTCGGATAGGAGAAAGCAAGATCAAATATTTTGTTGTTTCTTATTGTTTACATGCCTTGTTGTATGACAGAATAAGGGTTTCAGCTGACTTTTAACACAAAAAAATTCATGCGCTGCTGCTGGACTGAGCACAGTCGGCCCTGAATATAATTACACTCCAAAGAAGTTCAGAAACCCACGTTTCTACTGCCTGATCAAGCTGCCTTCCAAATGGAAACTGCTCAAGGCAATTCTCCTTCTATGTAGCTCCAGTGATTCTCACGAAAAAAAACAGATGGCATGAACCATCTCCCAGGAAAAGATGGAATTTGCTATGCAGTGAGAAATGTTAGAGGGCAAACAAGCCCCCCCCGTCTGTGCCTGACACATCTTCCCCACATCAAAACAAACCCTTCATTTCGCCTGCTGAAAACCAACACCAGAAAAAAGTTGGAAAAAAACCCAAAACAGATGTCATCACATAGGCTCTCCTGCTTAAGCTACATGGGAAGCTCCCATGACTCACTTCTTCAGTCACGCAGCAGAGGAATGAGTGAAGCTGCAATGAGGAAGAGTAACTTTAATGACAACTTTTATTCCAGTAAAGTTCCATTTTCAGCATTGAAAGGAAGTTACTCTTTCCACAGTACTTGCTCGCAGGCAGGCAGGCACTGCAGCCCAGATGGAGACAAGCCCCACACCATTTCAACACCTTTATAAATGCATGGGAGCGATTTACTCATTCAGGACCTTGATGGGGGCTTGCTAAACAAGGGGGACAGCTTCAGATGGTTCTCATCCCCATCTGGCAGTTTTGGAAAGCCAGACACAAAGATGAATTTTTACGGGGCCTCAGGAAGAGCTGGCTTCAGAGCTGACCTTGGTGGAGGTCTCCAGCAGTCAGCTCTCCCTGCACTGTGCTAATTCATCAATGAAGTATCTCAGCATCTGCAGGGGGAAAGGACTTCCAGCCCAAACCACCAAACATGTGCAGGAGATGCCTGGGCAGCCTCCTGCTTTCTTGCCTATTTTCAGCTCATTGCAGTCATTTTGCTGCTTTTCCTCGATTTTGCCGCTCACTGAGCCCACCCACACCCTCTGGGTGCTTGTTGCAGTGCCCTGGGCACTGCACTCCACCTCGTGCCTGCATGTGCCCACCAAGGTGAGGAGCTGCCCTGGGCCACTCTTATCCCCTCTCTGCCCTTCCATTTATTCCACAAATAACATGCTCAAGTGAGAGGTGGGTTTACAGCCCTGTGTTTTTGCAAATGGGAAAGGTAAGCTCTAATGAGGGAGAAGCAGGAATATTTTTCCATCAAACAGCAATTACTGAACATGCTGCTTTTTGAAGATTAAAAGGGTTTTTAAAAAATAATGAATACACCTGGGCTTGTGCATTCAGTTGAGTCTTAAAACTTAAAGAATCTGAATTAGCCTCATTTCCTCAGGGAAGATAATTTTTTGTAAGTGTAGTTTATACATTCTAGAAACTTAATCTGTCACCTGCAGTGCTGTGAACCAATTCCAGGGACTTGCATGTGAAAGGGTGAAAAAAAAACCCCAACCCCACACCTAAATGAAACCTTCTTTCAGTACCTCATTTCCTCATTTCTGGTTGATTGCCCTGGGAAATATAGAAAGTAAAGAAGAGCAAAAAGGAAAGAAAAGCAAGAAAATCTTCATATGTCCACTCTTATTAGTGGAACACATGAACATTTCCTCACCTGTACCATTGCTATTTGCATTTTAATTAGTTTTGCGTGGTTAATTGCACGGTGAGGCACAGAACTCCATAGCATCCTGATCATCAGACATTAACCCTGGGTTTATCTGAGAGTATAGGTACTGAAAAATAAATTAATCTACTAGCACTGCCATAAAACCTGCAGAGAGGCTTTATCTCATGAAGAATCAAGTGTGAAAGAACAAACTCCCCTTACAACTAGAGGGACACCCTGTGCCGCACACATGGAGTGGTCCCACACATCCCCCCTTAGGCTTGAATGGTCATTTCTTCAAGAGATGTGCATGCTGCAAGTCACCCTGCGCCACCGACTCCCTGGCCTCCCTGCCTGTCCTCTGCTCCTGTGCCAGCTAGCCTAGTATTTAGGGTGCCACAAATTCCGAGGTAAGGACACTGCTATTTGCTGTTATATGCTTTCTGCACTTCGGTTCCCCTTTGCAAACTGCTGACCCCCTGATGTGGTAGCCCTGAGCCACCCACACACATCCAGCAGGGTTCCCTTCCTTACTACAGCACAACTGGACTTCCCCACACTCCACCTGTGGGACTCAGCTCTGCCTCTGCCCCATCCCTGCAAGCAGCACATTTTTTGAAAGATCAAGTTTTCCTCCAGGACACTTTTCTGTATCAGAAACGCTATCTGCATGTTGAGCTTCAAGTAGTCGTAAGTCTGGTGGGGTCAGGTCAAAAAGTTCCTAGAATACAGAAGCCACAGGCCCTAGGAGGTTCCCTCAACCATGCAAAGTCCAGTCCCACACCCAAGCCTGTTTGTAAGCCTCCCGTCAGGACACTCTTTATAGCTCAAACTTGAAAACTGGTGGAGAAAAATAAGTCATTGCTTTTCTGTCTAAACTCCCCCAAAAACCTTCTCTGCTCCAGACCCCACCACAGCTGAACTTTCCCAACTTTTCCCCAAGTTACTGGTTCACTTCCCAAAGCAGGTCCCACAACCTAGGGGTAAGGCACCAGCTTGCTGAGGGACACCCCAACCCCTCAGCTCAAGCTTGCTGTTGCAGGGCAGGCTGGTGGAGGGAGCAGAGCACACTCACAATAGCCTGTGTTCCTGACAAAGCCCATGGCATTTTAGCAGGATGTGCTGCTGTGACCTTGCAGGGAGCAGAGAACAGCATGAAGGGCAGAGCCAAGCCACTGCTTGCCAAGAGGTGTCTGTGTCTGGCAGGCGGCAGTGGTGGGGAGCAGCTTTTGGCTTGATTTTGGGCTGCTACAAGTCACACGTACTGAAATTCCCCAAACACCTAACTCAAAAGGAAAGCAGATGGAACAGAAAAGGAACCTAAACCATTCAATAGCCACAGCTTAAAGTGCATTTTCCTTTGATGGGTTTAATAAAGCTCTATCATTTGGTTGTTTGGGTGGATGAAAAAACATCAGAAAAGGCAGCATCACCTGGCTTGCCACAATATACAGCTCCTGTAATTACTGTGGAATAAGAAGACAGAGGACTCCAGGTTCAAAAGAGGCCTTGGAAGTGCTGCAAAACACCACCACCAGATTTACAAAACCTACTTGCAGTCAGTGATCTGATGTGGCCATTTCCCTAAGGTGCAGGCACCTCTAAAAGCTGAGAAATGTTCACTTCTATGATGATGCAGAGGTAGGTGGGTTTGTGCTTCTAGCACAGCTTTCCCCAGTGAAACAGTGTTTTAATTTAAGGACCTTGTTTCTTCATCCCATACACCCATATATTGTGCTATAGGCAATTAATGTTGGGAGCCTCAGCTAGTAAAGGAACACTTCTCTAGGTTACAGCACAGGAGTGCTGTGCAGCCACCACAGCTGTGTCGACAGGACTGGGTGTACGCACACGGATTCCTTGCTCTCCCTTATTGCTAAGTACAACAAGCAAGGAAGCCCTCTTTTGAGGGGGCCCACCATCTGCTTTGTGGTTATGCTACATCATCTTTGTGCTTTGCTTTGGTCCAAACAGAGCTGAGTGACTCCACACAAGCTGAGCTGTGGTAACTGCATGTGCTCCTCTCCAAAAGAAATGTGAAAAGAATAGTGTTTTAAGTCACTGCGTTGGGGAGAATTTCTCACAGAGCCATGCCAGGATGAGATAGAGAAGCTATTGCAAAGCTACAAGCTAATGCCAGATCTCCTTCCTCCCACTCTGATACTTTTAGATATAAGGCCATCTGGTAAGAAGGGTATAAAGAGAATTTTAACTTGCACTCACAACACAAGCATGGTTGAAAACTAGATTAACTACAGTCCATTTGAGATCACTGGAGATGTACCAACCACTAAATTAGATTGATTACCATTAATCTCCATCTCCATCACTGCTGGTCTCTGGTTGAGCTCAGGGAAAGAACAGGTAGAGCCAAATGGGAGAAAATTGAATCAAGTTTTGATTGTATTTCTTCAATAATTTTTAAGGAACAGACTGGGAGACCAGGCCACTTTCTGAGTTTCCAACCCCTTGTGGTGGAGAAGCTGCAGAGAATTAATTTGCATAAAGTTTGTCCAAAATTTTGAACCATGATTCAAACAAGATGAGGATAGCCTCATTAACCCAGCCAACCAATTCCTACCAAGTCTGACCCTTAACTGCATTTCAGTAGAACACAAGGATCTTTTATTTAATCAGTCTCAAAACAAGACGGCCTGTACATTTCAGAAAACAGCCCATATATATTCCACAAGTGCAGGCCCAGAGGATTTCCTTTATACTCTTCCATCTGCACATTTTTCATTGTTCCCATGGCCAAGTTTTCCTGTGAGCAAGGCGAGGGTTCAGATTCCAGGTCTTGAAAACAGCAACAGGACCTTTACCCAAGACCTAGACAGGATTTGCTGGAGTCATGGGTGTTGCTGGCCAACAGCAGGCACAGGCACCATGAGCAGTTAGAAGCCTTCAGTAGGGGTCCATCTCTGCTCCTATGCTTGTTCCTGGCTATTCTGGGCTGAGATCAGGGCAAACTCCACAGACAAGTTGCTCAGGAAAAAAACGGCGCACCATGACTGTCCCTCCTTCCATGTATGCAGTCAGTAGCTGCCTTTGCTCTCTCAGCTGGGTCCCTCCACCACCACCGCAAAGCCAGGACCACACCTGGGAGCAAAGGCATTTGCCAGCCTCAGAGCACCCAGAAAAGGGTCTCCTCAAGGCTTCCCTGAGGATTAAACCTTGCAAATCAGAAACATAACTATCACTGAAGGGAAGAAAGGGAGAAATGAAAAGACTTCTCACTCGGACCATGTCATACTCCCCACTGCACCAAAAACTGCTCAGGGACATCTCAAGCCAAGAAGCCCACACCTTGTTCAGAAGTATCTGGGGAAAAACCTTCATGCAGATTTCCTGAACCAGACTTAATTAGCTCAGACACCTGATGTGCAAGCCCACGGTGTGGGTCAGGTCAGAGCCTGCAGCAGTTTGGGAGGGTGGTGCCCTCTACATCAAGAAATGAATAGAGTGTGAAGAGCTGTCTCTGAAGAATAGCCACAAGTAGGTTGAAAGCTTATGGGTAAGAACCAGAGACTGAGGCAACAAAGGCAGCCTTGTGGTTGGTGTCTGCTACAGGCTGCCGGATCAAGGGAAGCCTATTGATGAAGCTTTCTTACTCCAGCTATGCAGGACGCATTGCGCTTGCAGGCTCTCCTCCTGCTGGGGGACTTCAACCACACCAACGTCTGCTAGAAAAGTAGCACGGTGAGCTGTAGGCAATCCAGGAGACTCCTGGAATGCATGGAGGATAACTTCTTAAGCCAGGTAATAGACAACCCAACCAGAGGGAGAATGATACTGCACCTGTTGGTTAGTATTAGCTCACCAACACAAGTGAGCTAATCGGTGACATCAAGACTGGAGGCAGCCTGGGCTGCAGTGATCATGCACTGGTGGAGTTCACGGTCCTGAGAGAAAAGGGGTAGGAAAAGAGTAAAGTCAGAACCCTGGATTTTAGGAAAGCAAAATTCCAGCTGTTCAAGGAGTTAGTCAAGACCCCCTGGGAAACTGGAAACTGCCCTCAGAGCTGGCAGGTCTTTAAGGACACTTTCCATAGAGCACAAGAGCTCTCGAACACCAGGTGTAAGAAATCAGGAAAGGAAGGCAAGAGACCAGCATGGCTGAGTCAAGACCTGCTGGTCAAACTAAAGGGCAAAAGGGAACTGCACAGGCAGCAGAAGCAGGGAAGGTAACATGGGAAGAGTATAAGGATGGTGCCCAGTTGTGTAGGGATGGGGTCAGGAAGGCCAAGGAGCAGCTGGAGCTGAACTTGGCAAGGGATGCAAAGGATCCCTTTCTTCTAGAAGAAGGGATTATGCAGGTATGCCAGCCAGGAAAGGAAGGACAAGGAAATCATATCCCTCCTCACCCCCATGAACAAGGCTGCCAAAGTGGTAACAATGGACAAGGAGAAGGCTGAGGTACTCAACAACTTCTTTAGCTCAGTCTTCACTGGAAACCTCTCTTTCCACACCTCTTGAGTGAATGGGCCACACGACAGGTCCTGGGGGAACAAAGTCTCTCCCACTGTAAGGGAAGATCAGTTTCGTGACCACCTAAGGAACCTGAACATGCATAAGTCTATGGGACCTGACGAGATGCATCCCAGAATCCTGAGAGAATTGGCTGATGCTGTTGCCAAGCCACTCTCAATGACATTGCAAAAGTCATGGCAGTCAGGTGAAGTCCCTGGTAGCTGGAAAAAGGGAAACATTGCACCCGTTTTCAAAAAGGATAGAAAGGAGGACCCTGGAAACTACCAACCTGCCAGCCTCTCCTCTGTGCCTGGGGAAGATCATGGAACAGATCATCCTAGAAGCTATGCTAAGGAACATGGAGGACAGGGAGGTAATTTGAGACAGCCAGAGTGGCTTCACCAAGGGCAAGTCCTGCCTGACCGACCTCATGGCCGTCTGTGAAGAAGTCACTATTTCAGCGGACAAGGGAAGAGCTATGGATGTCATCTATCTGGACTTCTGCAAGGCCTTTGACGTGGTCCCCCCACAACATCCTTCTCTCTGAATTGGAGAGATATGGATTTGATGGGTAGACTGTTCAGTGGATGACAAATTGGCTGGATGGTTGCATCCAGAGGGTAGTGGTCAACAGCTCAATATCCAGATGGAGATCAGTGACAAGTGGTGTCCCTCAGGGGTCCATACTGCGACCAGTACTGTTTAATACCTTCATCAATGACATAGACAGTGGGATCAAGTGCACCCTCAGCAAGTTTGCAGATGACACCAAGCTGAGTGGTGCAGTTGACACGCCAGAAAGATGAGATGCCATCCAGAGGGACTTGGACAAGCTCAAGAAGTGGGCCCGTGTGAGCTTCATAGGGTGCAACAAGGCCAAGTGCAGGGTCCTGCACCTGGGTTGGGGCAACCCCTGGTATCAGTATAGGCTGGGTGATGAAGGGATTGAAAGCAGTCCTGTGGAGAAGGGCTTGGGGTACTAGTAGATGAAAAGCTGGACATGTGACAATAAGTGCTCACAGCCCAGAAGGCCAACTATACCCTGGGCTGCATCAAAAAAGCATGGGCAGCAGGTCGAGGGAGGTGATTCTGCCCCTCTGCTCCGCTCTGGTGAGACCCCACCTGAGCCCTTACGTCCAGCTCTGGAGCCCTCAGCACAGGAAAGACATGGACCTCTTGGAGTAGGTCCAGAGAAGGACCACAAAAATGTTCTGAGGGATGGAACACTTCTAAGAGGAAAGACTGAGAGAGTTGAGGTTGTTCATCCTGGAGTAGGGAAGGCTGCAGCAAGACCTTATTGCGAGGCCCTACAAGACATTCACTCTGCAAGTTCTGCTCCTGTTATTCTTATGAGTTGTTTAGTCTATACACACTCTCTCTACCACACAAATCATATATATTCTGCAGAAAGAGATCCTGCAAAATTCCAGGGAATGGAGAAAAGTATTGCATGTTTGCAACATTCAAATGCAGAGCTGGCTGAAATAACATTTGTCTCCCTTGCGACAGAAATTTCTGTCTGTGCTGAAAATTTCCATACGAAAACCCAAGCCATTGCCTAATGTTTAACTTCCTTGTAGAAGAACTAAGGGAAAAAATAATAGAACAACAAAATATGTCACTGTTGATTTACACTAACTTCATTTTTGAAGCACTCCTTCTCTGCTGAGCCCAACTGGAGCACAAGGCAGCCTTTAAACCACTACTTCTAATTCAAATATCCATGAATTAGCTGTGCAGCATGCAAGTGAACATGAAGTGTCCTCCTTTCCTGCGTGATTCAGGGGTTAGCTATGATGGGTCAATGTAGCTTTCATTTAGACACAACTTTCTAGCATTAATAGCATTTCTCAAAAATGTTATGTTGACTATTTCTATGTCTCACTAACACTCAGCCATATCTTTATTTTTCAACTGTCTTCCCCCTTGCTACTGCTCCATTTCCTTCCTACGTTTTCAACTAAATCCAAGCCATTGACGTAATTCAGGCATTTGGAGGGCAAAACAAAACCCACCCTTGATCTTGATCCAGAAGCCTTTAAAACTAAATTGAGGTCAAGCTGTTAGGATTGCTAGACTGGCCAGAGGACCATGTGGAAGGAACACCTGGGTGCCGAACTGTTCTGGAGAGAAGTACTGTTTCTTTGACTACAACAGCTTCTGCTGTAGTACTAAGGGCTTCAGCAGGTGCCAACACCAGTTGCTAAAGAGGCTTTCTCAATCTAACATAGCAAAGTGGAATTTCACTTGTGTAGCACTTGTAGAGATAAGCAAAAATAAGATCTTAAATGCCTCTCACTTCAAAAACCTATGATCTTAAAGGTTTAAACTTTTCCTTTCCAGACAATTCTGTCCCTTCTTTCATCTAAAGCAAAAGAAAAACTACCCTCAGAGACTCCACATTTTATATTTGTGAGAGATTATCAACAGTAAAGCCATAATCTAAACTACTGCCAGATTACAGGTTCAAATATTGCTGGTCTCTGGTTGTGTCTTCTAGTTTTGTACTTTCAATATCTGCCTTCAGAATGACATATCCCTGGTGCTATTACTAACAAAACCCTACTTTGAACATGATTTGAGCTGTTATGGAATGAAAGCTTGAGATATCTGCCAGGAAAAACACCAGAGAGCAAGAAAAGTAGTAGCTAGTATTAAGAGAGAATCAGAACATTTGTAATTGAACAGTAGGTAGAAAATACAGCATCCAACCCACACTATAACTACACACCCCCACCTCTAGAAGACATCACTATACAAAATTTTTAGTATGTTGGCTGTTAACAGGGTTATGTGTGCAAAGCTGTTTATAAAACAATGATTTAAACCAGCAGCATTTCAGTAGTCTCAGATATGCAGTATTGCTTGCAGATTATCTAATACTGCAATATTTCCTGTTTTAATAATCCATCCATCTTTGCTTCACTACCTTTAGTAATGAAATGCAACACCAGCAGAAATATTAACCTTGAAAATTGCATGAAGTGCAAAACTGGGCATGTATTTTGGCAATTTAACTGTGCTTTACTCAATGCAGTTAAATAAGCTACGTGATTTCCATCTGCTTTCTGTGACTGGCATGCTGGACAGATCTTTTCTGCATCTGGTAGATGGATTCCGTGCTTCACGCAGACATGGACCAAGGCCTTAACCAAGGTGTTAGTACTACTTTGGGAAAAAAAGAGAGCTGATAGTAGGTGGACTGAGCTCCTCTCAGCAGAAGGTAGATCTTCAGGAGTTGTATGCAGTTTTCAAGAATGACAATAATTCAGAATTTCATAGATTAGGAAATGAGCCAAGGAGTAATCCTCTTATCTGCAATTCCATGGAGAAAGGACAGTTTCTCCTATGTGTGTCTTAGGAGCATCTTCCAGTTACTTTTACTGAGGCTGCTTAAACTAGCAAGCTAAATACACATTGAGCATGCTGTTAGCTGGCCATGTTACAGCCCACGGGATGCTTGCCAGTACTCATTCAGAATAAAGCAGTCAGCAAATGCAGCTTCAGACATATCTATCTGCATCCTAGTGTGACTTGTCAACTGGATTGTCCTACCATGAAGGGGTAAGAGACTAGAAAAAAATTGTCTTAGGACAACAACAGCAGTTCCACCAAGCCCAGACACTAGCTCTCAGGGAGCTAAAAGGCATCCAGACCCCTTAGCACCCTATGCTGCCCTGAGCTATGAAGCCCTCTTTGAATTAGAGCTGCCCTCTCGCTGCTGAGCGATGTTATTCAGTTATTCTCCAGAAATGCACTGCAACCCTAGGAAGAGCTGCATATTCGCAGCCACCTGCAGCTGGCAAGCCATTATGGTGATTAATGTCCAGATCTTACATTACTATGGTTTTGGTACAGAAGCGTTCAGCTCCCCACAGGTCACAGTTGTGCTGGAGGCAGTCAGCAGGGACAAGCAACTTGTGGGAAAACCAGCCAGACCCTGCAGGAGTCTGGCCCCAGCCTGCTCTGCCTCTGACTCAGCAGCATCTCCCTCTGTCAACCCCACCAACTGTCCTTCCCAATAGCTCCACTCATCATTTGCTTGCTCAGGCCAGATAGAGCCCAACCTCGGTCATGTGTGGGAAACCCGTCCCTACTGTGTCCCTTACCCCAGCTCAAACCCAGATGATACTGAAAGGACAGAATTTTTGTCACAATAACTTTCGTGGTATAATATAGCCCATTGGGAGGGTCCTTACAAAGCCATCAATCTGCTAATGGATGTTACAGAGCTCAGAGCCATTTGCTCTTCCTTCTGCTCCCCAGTGCCTCTTACCAAAGTCTCTTACCCCATGAGGCTCAGTTGTAGCATCGTGGCTATGCTCTAAGAGGTGTCTTATTAAGCACCCAGCCACCTCTTTCTGAATTTTACTGCTGCATCTAAAGAGGCAAGATGCAGTTTCATGCTGGTTGACTTCAGATACTTCAGTTCTGTTTTTTCACAGCCCTGACAGTGCCCCACAGAGGTTAGGGTGGCACACAGTGTCACCACCATAGCTTAGGTGGTGGCAACAGCAGCAACCCACCACCACAGCCTAGATGACATCCAGCTCAGACAACTCATCTGCTCTGGGTGGCAGCTATGGTGCCTGCTGCACAACTAGACAGGCCTCATGTCCTGGGCAGAGAGCTCCTCCTGCGACTCCAGAGTGGGGAGTTGACTTCTACAGAGATAGAGAGAGGTCTGCAGATCGCTCTGTCCCTGGTGCCTCCCACAGTCTCACTTTAGTCAGCTTCCTGATCACCCCTTCAAGATATCTCATTTTCCACATGCCTCATTGCAGCACATTTCACTGTTCCAGAACTAAACTTTAGAATCTGCAACTGGCACCAGACCAGCCCTGCATCTGGCCTTCATTCCTCATTTGTAAAACGCACATAATCTGTTCACACTGCAGAAGCCCAGACACTAAAAAAAAATGGGAGCCATTACTTGCCTTCAGCAGATTGCCACAGTAATGCCCTCTGAGTCTCATCCATCAAAACGGATTATACCAGCCTACTACCCTGCAGCATCATGGAGATTCTCTCAAGTGCTTTGTGCTCTGAAAGGCTTGTTTACAAGCTCTTTACTTTTAGTCAACAAGTATGAATTCTGTTAAAAATATTATTCAGATATTTGTCTGAAGCTCATTCTCAAGCTACAGAGAGCCAACACATTTCAGTCACCACAATAAGCTACAAGGGTTCAGGAAGAAAGAAGGATTTTTATTTTAAAATTTTTTTTAAAGCCACAAAAAAAACCCAGAAGCCAAGCAAGAGCAATGGGTTTTTCCTGAGTCGTATTCTATCATGTCAATAAGACAACACGGTTTGATTTGGAGGAAGTAAAAGGCAATGGCTTTCTTTCCTAGCAACCTTTATTTCCCAGGCAAACAGGTCTGGGAGTAAAATAAGAAGAAAACCCCACTGACCTAGGGACTGTTCCATCACTCAGCAACTCACTAGGCACTGAAGATGACACAGTGATGGGTCCCAGGGATGGCTTAAAGAGTGATGGGCATGAGAAAGAACACGGTTTCTGGAGACCAGTGGAAGAGTGTTCCCAAGACATGGGAAAAAAATAAATACATAAATAGTCCTTTTAATGTTCTTTTAAGACACGATCAGAGTATATCTAATATATCCTTATATTTATAAAGGTAGATGCATGCTTGGGTTGCACTGAATACAAGATGTCTATCTTGTCTATCTACAAGGAAGTAATTTTCTTCATACTATCTACATGTCTCACCATCAAGTAAATGCACCTCACCAAATAAGTGTAGGCATTTACTTCTTATTGGGCCATTCAGCAGGAGTACACCATCAGCACAATACCAGGATGCACTGGAAATGATGCAGTGCTCTGTCATGGTAGAAAATCAGATACAAACTGAAAAATTCCTTAGTTTTTTATGGTAATTAGGTGCCTGCACCACCTTCTGCCTCTCAGGGAGGGAGGCAAAGAAGTAATTATCAGCCATCCAAACTCCCTGCTACACAAAGAGGGCTCCCACGCTCCTGTCAGCTATGACAACAGCCAGTACTCTGTGGGAGCACCTGTTTTATTCCCCTGCCAAACAGCAACTGAACGAGGCTGATTTCACCAGTCTGCCTGTACTGACATAGGCAACACTCATGTAGATTACAAACTGTGAGGCTCAAGCCAATGAGCTCTTTCTGGGCAATCCCTAGAGCGCTTTGGAGAGATGCAGCTGATGACTACCAGTCTCAACACTTACATGAGCAATCTGCAGAGATCAGCTTGTGGGATCACATCTGGCCAAAGACGGTCTGCCAGTAGACACCTCCAAGCCATCTCTTTCCAAGTGCAGCACAGCAGCTTTTCAAAGCAAGTTGGGAGGGTGGGATTGCAGTCCTTCCCCCATGGGCAACAGCTCTGCTCTCTGAAGTCAGGGGATGGCTGCTTTCTGCCTCAAGAAAAAGCAAAAGCAGAACAGGGGTCTTCACTCTGCCCATAGATTTCAGTAATCAAGTTTCAGTCAACTTCAACAAGGGTGGAATGGATTTTTCTTAGTTTTTTTCTTCCAATTGAAATAGGTGACATTAATTTGACTTGTCAGTTTTAATTAGCATTTACATTATGTTCTGCTCTGAAGAAGTTGTTCTGTTTTGACAAACAAGGGGAAAAAAGTCTAATACATAACTCAAGCCTAGAATTTAGGATGTCAACATGAAAGGCAAAACTAATTAAGAAGCTTCACAGTGGATCCCAGTGCTTCCCACAGGCACCAGTGACATGATGGTTTAGACAGGCATTCTGTACATTTGTATATATACAAATGCACCCAAATAGTCAGGGATTCACAAAATTAAAACTGACATCAGTTAGTACTAGCAGTGGCACAGAGCCCAAGACTTGCAGCTAAGTTCAAGCCTAATAATCCTGGGTATTGTTGCAAGAACACAGCAAGAATCAATCCCTCTTTCAAATAACAAAATGCAGTGACTCAAGATGAAAATGGAAATAAAGCGTTATCAGCAGCAGCTAATGAATGGAAAGCTGATACAAAAGTACTGGTTCTCCCGAGCATATTTGGTTCATATCTTCTGCTGTAGTCAGTCAGTCAGTGTTACATACAGATACACCTCCAGGGACACCAATAGAAATATAAGCATCGTTATTTTGAAAGTTACTAGACTTATTAGACATTTCAATTTACTGTGAAGAAAGCTGACATAATTTTTTCCTTTTTTTTGAAGCATCTAACTTGACCAAACTTACCGACGAAGCCATATGCAAGTGCCAATTATTTTGTTTAATGCTTAGTGCCATTTCTGACACTGCAGAGCATGGCTGGAAGCATGAATGATGCAGGGCATCGGGGAGCATCACTGGAAGAGTCACTGTCAAAGCACACTTGGAGGTCCTTCACAGGACTTCTCCAACCCTTTGAGAAGCCTCTCAGCTCTGACAGCAGGAAAAGACCCAAAAGGTAGAAGCCATCTTAGTCCTAGTGCAATATTCAAGGTTGCGGTTGGGTTAGAATTGTTTTTCCACTGACCATAATTTGTTTAGATGTCACTGATGCTTTTAAAACTGGATGAAGTGCACGAAGGGCAGCTTTGCACAGCAGAAACATGCCACATTCCCAGCAGCTGGTAGTCACCTCTGCTCCCTCACCTGTTCCCAAAGGCAGGAAGAGATGATGCTCCAACCAAGGCTTCCTACAGCCACAGGGAGGTAGGCCTGCACACGGCACAAGAGCTTCATTTCTCCTGTTTTATAATTCTGCTATTATCTGACGTGGAAACAGAACTGACAGCATTAAACAAGGCATGAATAAGGATAGATGTAGCAACTTTATTGAAATACAGCAGTGAGATAAACCTAAGATGAAGAAAAGTGCAACAAAAACATTGACATATGTAGGCAACTTTCCATTTTGTCTGGAAAATAAGAGAGGCACTAGAGCACCCTTATAGAAGCTGGAAAGGGGACAAGACCCTTTCTGGTTTTAAGATAGAGTTTGTTCTGCTGATAATAGTTTGTGTGACATAGCTGGCTGCAGTTCTGAGTGGTGGGGACGCAGACAGGATCCTCCATGACCAGGGTGGCCTCTTGTACATTTGTCCTGCCAACATCAACTGTTTGCTAGCTTGCAGTATGCATAAATTTTGGAAGGAGTGTTGGGGGAGGGCTTGGGAGGAATGAAGAGGAAGAGGGAGGAAAAGGCATGAATATTTTTAAGACAGTTCCTCAGTTTAACAGGACTACAGCTATATACTTTTTTTACAGGCAAGTTACAAGGCTCTTGGGAATCAAGGTTTGTATTGAAGTACCAACTGGCCTTTGATTATAGCAGTGTGAGCACTGCTGCTCTAAGACACCACCAAAATCAAAGCTGAACGATGCCATGAAAAGGAGATTTCAGAAAGGGGATTTTTTTTGTTTGGAGTTTGTTTTTTCAATAGCTGTGACCTGATCAGAATCGGATTAGCCAAAAACCATTTTTTTTTCCTTAATACAACAGGGAGAAGAAAAGAGTGCAGACAGGAAAGGTAACTCACAAAAACTGGAATCATTTGGGTTAATAGAAAGGCTGGAGTGATTCAGTGAAAGAGACAAAGTGTTCTAGTGGGTCTTCCTGTCTGCCACAACCTCTCCCCTCAACATCCCGGTGTGATAGGACCAGGGCATGCCAGAGGGAAGCCATACTCAATGACATTGCAGGGCTAAAAAACAACAATTCCTTCAGTGAAAGCTCTCTGCCTACCTCAGTGGACCTTGCCCCTGTAGAAATCGCCAGGTTTTATGCCTCCTGCATTTTCTGAAAAGCTGTTTCCCTTTATCTAGATTTGACTATTGTGCTCACCAACAGAGGAAGTCAGGCTACTCCAGGGATTTAAATCTCTCCTCCCCAGAGCTAGAATAAACTACTCAAATCCAATTATAGGCTTATAAGTTTGAACACAGTAGAGCCAAGATGGAACCATTAAGCATCTTTTGCACATGGACAGAGCAACCAGCTCCTTCTCATTTGTCAGATGGGATCATGCGACCCCTGAAGATTAGTCCCCAAAGATTAACAAGGCAACGCCTCTGAACAACACTGCTGGGCTCTGTGACCTGTATTTCAGTGAAGCTTCCCTCTGGACACCTACATTATTTGTAGTTGTGTGCACAAATACCTCAAAACTGAGGTGCTGTGTTGAACATCACCCAGGATGGGATCTGCTCCAGCTTCCTGTTAAGTTAACAGCGAGACTTCCCATCACATCTCAAGAGCTCCATGTCCCATGTCATATTTACAAGATGAATCTCCACCATGATGAGGATCAAGCACAGCATGGTCATGGTCTCACCATCTTGTTTTAAAGCTCTAACTGTGCAAAACAACTTCAGATTAATCAAGTCCATACAATCATTCTATAGGTCTGTTTCCAGAGTTAAATTCTTTCCCTAAATCAACACATAATAAAGGAGGCTTAAAAATCTTGCCAGGCTCACATAAACTCTTCTTCTTCACCATGAAATATTGATGTTAATATAGGGCATGAATAATTGAGCTTCTGATCTCTTTGAAGAGTCTAGCCTTACTGAATATTACAGGACATATAATTTATATTATTTGGGTAGTAGAGGAAATAACAAATGGTTTCACCTCTTAACCCTGTCTCATAGGCAGCCTTAAGAACACCAAAGTACAGTAATTGCTATAATGGCAGTTTGCCCAAGTTAAGTCTTAATAATGTTATAATAAATAGAGTCTTTTTGGCTCTTCTTTTTAAGATTGATTCACCCTAAAAAGTAATCAATAAATGCAATTTTTCATCTCCTGCCTGCAAATACCTGCTTGATATTTCTTAACTTTTCTTGTATTCAGCTTTGCTGGAGTTCCATGACAGTGAGCCACCTGGTCACTGATGCTCCAGGTACCCCGTCAATCTGGAACTGGCCAGATACAGCCAATGGGACAGAAGTGGAGATAATGAAAAACTGAAGCAGTAATCTGGCATGTTTCAGTCTTTCCTCCAGACTCCTTAGTCCCCATTTCCTATCACTGGACTCCCAAGCATATTTTTCCCTGACAAGAAAAGATCTAAAAGTAAACATCGGATGAGCACTGACCAGGGTTGGCTGGCTACCAAAGCCTCTTCCACAGACTTTCCCAAGCAGTGCTGTGCACTGCAAAGGACTCTGTGGCAGAGGTACATCCCACAGGCCAAGCCATCAGTCCCAAGCCAGGGTAATGGTGTTCCTGGCATAAGTGACTGCAGAGCTTTGGACTGACCAAGTACATAGATTGCATGGCCAGGGGGCTCTCAGAGCAATCGCTATTCATCTTCAGCTTTGCAGACCTTACTGGTGTTGCTTTTCCCTTTTGACTTACATCCTCCACTGTTAACAGAATAGAGGGCATAAAATGGAATACCTTCATTTCATCTGATTTAATATTTGATTTAACCAGCTTGTTATTAGAAATAAGCCAAATGAAGAAGTGATTGCAATTCCCTTTACAGAAAGAAATATCATGTTAATTATTCTTTACTGGCATAACAATAATATTCTGATAACCCAGCTAGAGGCAAAGGCAGTCCAGTGAGAGCCAGGGAGGTGCTCAAAAATCCCCTGATCTGCTGAATTCGTCTCTTAACTCAGCTCCATGTTTCTCAGGAATCTCACCTAACTCAACTGGAATATATCCTTTTAGGGCCATATTTGAGAACTGAAATCACCCATGCCCCAGGGACAGGGCAATGGAGAAAAGCAGGTATCTAAGGCACATGGCAAAGAGAGAGGGAAGTCACTGCATGAGCTGCTTGCTGATAATAAAGACCAGGCACAGGAATTTAGGTGGAATTTCACACAGCTGACTATAGTCCTAAAAGAAGTTAAATCGTTTAGGAAAGGACAGTTACAAATGCTCTAGGTATCTTTCCAAAAATGAAACCCAGCAGGCAATATAATTGAATATTTAAATTCACAGCAGCTGTGAACTTGTCTGCAAAACATTTACCCACCATGTGTCCTGTCCCATCTACACAAAATCTATCCCAAGTGAATTACAGGCAGCAGGGACTTGATCTAGCTGACAAACTGAAGTAGTAGATGTGATTTTACAACTAAATGTGACAAAATATTTTGGGGCTAGCTCTGTTTAATATCTTTATCAATGATCTAGATGAGGGGATCGAGTGCGCCCTCAGTAAGTTTGCAGGTGACACCACGTTGGGTGGGAGTGTTGACCTGTTCAAGGGTAGGAAGGCTCTGCAGAGGGATCTGGACAGGCTGGATCGATGGACCGAGGTCAAATGTATGAGGTTTAACAAGGCCAAGTGTCAGGTCCTGCACTTGGGTCACAACAACCCCATGCAATGCTACAGGCTTGGGGAAGAGTGGCTGGAAAGCTGCATGGTGGAGAAGGCCCTGGGGGTGTTGGTTGACAGCCATCTGAACATGAGGCAGCAGTGTGCCCAGGTGGCCAAGGAGGCCAACAGCATCCTGGCTTGTGTCAGCAATGGTGTGGCCAGCAGGAGCAGGGCAGGGATGGTGCCCCTGTGCTCAGCCCTGGTGAGGCCCCACCTTGAATCCTGGGTTCAGTTTTGGGCCTCTCAGTACAAGAAGGACATTGAGGTGCTGGAGCATGTCCAGAGAAGGGCCACGAAGCTGGTGAAGGGTCTGGAGAGCAAGTCTGATGAGGAGCAGCTGAGGGAACTGGGGTTGTTTAGTCTGGAGAAGAGGAAGCTGAGGGGAGACCCTATTGCTCTCTACAGTTACGTGAAAGGAGCTTGTAGGGAGGTGGGGGTTGGTCTTTAGTGATAGGATGAGAGGAAATGGCCTCAAGCTGTGTCAGGCGAGGTTTAGATTGGATATTAGGAAATATTTCTTCACTGAAAGGTTTGTCAAGCATTGGACCAGGCTGCCCAGGGAAGTGGTTGAATCACCATCCCTGGAGGTATTTAAAAGAAATGTAGATGTGGTGCTTAGCGACATGGTTTAGTGATGGACTTGGCAGTGTTAGGTTAACGGTTGGACTTGATGATTTTCAAGGTCTTTTCCAACCTAAATGATACTATTCTATGTGATAAAATATTCTTGTTGACAGCACAAGTTATTATGCCTCACTTTGACAGGCTTTCACACTAGCTTAAAATATACATTTTCTACAAGAACATATCGCTCACTAGTTTACAAAACAACCTGCTACATTTCTTCAAATTGAAAGACTCCAGCAGTAACAATATTACCAATGTGTGTTCATACATACATACATACATATACATATATATATGTATATAAAAATGCAGTATCTCTGATTTCTCTCTCCAAATACAGTCATCTATTAGATTTAAGGATATTCAATTCAGGCACAATGTAGTTTTGTAAAGCACAGAAATGAATTTTTAATACCAGAAGGTATCAGTATAGTGAGACAGACAGACTTCCAGCCTCACACAGACTACAATTCCTGCAGTGCTTTCTTCAAAGGGCTGTTGCTTTTGCATACCAACTCCAGCTAAATCCCTAGCTCCATACCAGCTGAACATGTTACTTTCCCCCACTAAACATCATAGATATTGTTAGTTTTGCCTTCACATAAACTCCTGGAGCAATCTAAGACTGGGTTTTTACCTATTTATACTTGTATCATTAAATTGCTTTTCACTTCTTCTTGTTGCTGTTAATATAACTTAGGAAAATTCCAACAGTCCTAATTTCTAACCAATAAAAATAAATCGTACTGGATGGGGCCCAGTTCTCCTCCTGCACTAGTGTTACATTAGCGTAACCACAGCTTTCAGTGAAATTAGTCTTGTTCACTCTGCTGGGAAACAAAGAAAAAAGGTCAGTCTGTGATTTTCTCCCTACTATAGCTGCAGTACAAGTTTAATCCACAAATACATATTAATGACCCAAGCTCTGGCGGGAGAATTACTCAGTATAGCCAAATAGTATTGCAGCAAATCTGATAATGTTTCATTACTGCTAATCATTTTCACCAAGTAAACTGTCTCCTTTAAGCTATCACAACACTTGCATACACCAGAATTAGACAGTGCACACACATTAGTATGAACACCAAATAAACCACAATAAAATCATTCCTGTATCTGCATTGAAATGACTCAGCAAATATCACAAGGGAAATTATGAATTAACTTGACTGGACTCTAATGTGTTACTAATGATGACACATTTAATCAAATTAAACATGGCATGCAGATCTGGTCTGTCTTTCCCACACTGTTTTTGACTGCTCTCACAACACTTGCTCTGTTACAGACAAAAGGATCCTACTCCTTTCAAGGCTGGGCAGACCGCAACCCCATTTGGGTACTCGGCAATGTTTCTTGCCACAGTGTTTGACATCCAAGTGTCCTGCTAAGATAAATTCCCTGTGTTGTCACAGCTGCTGTTGACAAGCTATTATCCTCCCAGGCAAACCCATCTCCAACCTACACATGAAGCATCAATAGCAAAATGCACATATTCCTGCCTTTCATACACCATGTTCAGGAGAAAGTCATGAGTTAGAAGACCAGATCAAAACTCAGCTGGCTTTTTTTCTTTGTTGTCGGTAGTTTTCTGCCACATGGTGTTTGGGTTTTGTTTTGTTTTCCTCTCTCCCCTGCTACCTCCCCGCCCCGGCCCCGAAGCACATCAGTAAAAAAAAGCCAGGGGATTGCAGCAGTGTAACAATCTGTTACCCAGTACCCAAGTCCTGGGTTTTGTCCCAGGCCAATATAAAATGACGGGCTCTGCAAAGCCTTTTTGCAGCTGACTTACGGTCCTCTACACTTCTAAGAACGATGTTCACCTTTGATTTTCATTTCAAAGGTCCTGCTTCAGCAGGGTTAATGAGAAAGAGAGAAATCATATAGCAAATTAAGGCTTAATCATTGTGCAATTCCCTTAGATAAATGTTAATTGTTCCATCCTCAGTGCTTTGCAGTGTAATTAACTATACCTCTGTACCAAAGGGGAAAACCATAGCATGCTTCATTTCAAGGTCACAAAACAAGTAACAAAGAGGCAAGAACAGATCTCCTGACTTGTCACATCTACTCAGTCCCCTGCTTCAACCACTAGGTAGTACCCACTCTTCAAGTTGACACAAACCACTGAAAACCAAAGTCAATGCCAGCTTCTAACTAAAAAGAAGAGAAGCTGGGAAAAGTGAGCCTTTCTACATTGATCATATAAAGGAACTGCAGTTTAAATCAATGTTTGATATGCAATAAGTATGACAAATAGTCTTGCATGCAAAGTTGTCTAGCTCTTTTTGCATATCTTTGTAATAACTACAGCAGCTATGGACTTAAAGATTCAAGCACCACCTCTGAGCTCAGCTGTAATTTACTCTTCTTTGCTGAGCAATTTGTCACCTTAATGTCCCTGCCAGAACAAAAATAAATTCTACTAGACATATCATTAAAGTATTTAGTAATCAGTACAAGATAGTGATATAATTCACTAAATGCAAAATACTGCAAAATGCTAGCTGCTGCTACCCCTTTACAGTGCCTTAATGAAATTCTATCTGGCTGCAAAGTGAAAATATGAATGGATTTACACATAACATAGAAATAGTCCATTTAATTAGCAGCTGGGAGGTTTAATCGCTAACATTAATTCCTGTTAAATAGTGAGCCATACCTCTCATCTGAAAGGTCTGAATTCAGACAGTTGTTTGGGATTCATTTTACTTCAAAGGCTCAATTTCTGATGCAACTGTGCAGGGAAATTGTCTGAGTTATGACCAAATCAAGAAACAAACATTCAGAACTGAAAAGACCTATAGAAATTGCTACAAGAAGGCCATCCCTTGTCCATCCCATTCTATAATAAGTACTCTATACTTCAGCCCCAGATGACAGCACAGTTTCAGAGACGTGCAATTCATTCCTTACCCAAAAGCCTGATTACTGTACCCTACAAAGCATGAAGATTGAGAGATTTTGCAATTACCATCCTAGCTATTATCACTGACTATGCTGTTCCAACCCAGCTCAGTGCCCCTTCAGAGAGGCCACTTGTATGTAACAATAATTCCTCAAACAACAACACCCATCAACATGCTCCAAGGCAAGGAACCAGCTACAAGCACTTGTAAGATGCTGCCTCTTAGGGCAGGAGCAGTGAAAACTATTCTTTGCTTTACAAAATTTCAGCATCAGAGAACAGAGTGGGGGAAAGGTCTGGCATCTGCAATGACACAGTCTGTCAGCCCATGGACCCACAGTTACAAAGAAACCCTTTATTTCCTTCTTGGAATAAAGTCTGCCCAAATCTCTCCAGTCTACTAGATGGGATCAGCAGGGGAGAAGCAACCCCATTTCTGAGCTCTTACTGTGTGCACAAAGGCACTGAGCAGTGCCGATTCCTGCTGCAGAGCTGGACTCATGCAGACCAGTCAGCAGGACTTGCCTGGCTTTTCATCTTCTACAAACTTCACTTTTTAAATGTGCCTAGCACAAGAACTCTTCAGTGTCCATACTACCAACCCTCAAATTCTTTTTCTGTGTAGTCCTAAGAACATGCCAAAAATAGAGGTTTCCATCACCTATTGAAAAAGCAAAGGAAAAGCACATGCATGGTGGCTAAAGCAAAGCTCATTTTACACTCTCCAGTCACCAATCAAATCCCTGCATTCTCTGATATTTCCTCAGTAAAAATAAAAATACCAGCCTTCCTCTGCATGCACAAAACAGACTTTTTTCTTTGTTGCTTGTAGCTTATTGATTTTCAGTTATTCAAGTATAAGTGAATCTGTAAGACTTCACCTCTAACCGCCCTGCATGTGTTCTTATGTTACAGAGCAGTTTCAGGCATAACATGTCAAAATAAACAAGATAAACAGGTAACTGTGAAAAGTTTCCCCCAAGGGCAGAAAAACATTATCGACACCTGCTGCATTTTCCATCTGCTCTGAAGTACTCAGGAAAAAAATCAGAACTTTTGTATAGTCAATACTTTGTAAGTTATGATTGGTATTCATTCCTATAGGAAAACCCAGGCTCTTCCTGTGTACATCTATATACATGTATGTTTCTATACAATGAGGAGAGCAGTATACGTAAGGTCTATTCTGGAATCCAAAGGGCTTCAGGCCAAGGTGCAGCTCTTTTTCCTTCACCTGTCTATTCCCCTGTTTCAGTCTATTCCTCTGTCAGCAAGGGCCTGCTGACCAGGGCTCCTACAGATGAGTCCTCAGCGTTGCTTTCCAAGACAGAGAAGTGGCAATGAAGGAGGAAGGAAGAGGTTAATACTGGTCTAGGACATAGCAGAAGAGAGCCTCTCTGTGGAAGAAATTGCCCTCAAGGTTTGCAGATAAGGGCTGCTTCTGGCCCTGCTACCACTTTCATGCATGACTTGGTTATGACTGACCCAAGTTGGGTTTAACCATGCTCATTGCCTAAATATTTATTGTCTCTCACATATCCCAGGCTGAGCTGGGTGGACTGGGGCTCAGTGTCATCAGCACAATCACGAACACAATAGCTCTGCAGGGCCAGACACCTGCGGGGTGGAGGTGGCTCTGCGGTGGGCACTGCCAGCACAGGACAGCAACAGGGACAGGTTTTGCCAGTGACAAAAGCCCCTTGTTGTAGCCTTAATTCCTGCATTGCCACCAGCAGGGCAGGGAAAGCCATAAGCTACCAGAACAGAGCAGCCCTGTTTTTCCACAGGAGACATCTGCTTTCCAAAAACATTTCGATTTTCTAGTAAAAAGCATTGTACCAAGAGAGCAGGCATCACCTCCCTCAGCATGCCCTGCTCCTGGGGCAGGATGGCCCCCTCCTACCTCAACAAGGTGTCTCTCGTGGTTTAGTCTTACCAGACGCCATCGCAACTGGATATGGGCCCAGTTTCGCACCACCTCAGAGTGCTGAAGCCCGCAGGGACCCTTCTAGTAGCTGGGGCAGACATGGTGCCCACAGCACAACATCTTCCCCCTCTTCCAGCCATACTCTGCCAGGGAAGGAAGAATGTCTCTCGAGGGCAATTTAAGCCCGTGGGGTTGGGTGTGATACTGCCCTCCCCATGGGCAGCTCTTCAGCCCATCAGCCCCGGCCCATACCTGCCCAGCCCAGCTGCGCCCAGGCCGCCATCTTTGCAGCTTGGGGCCCTCCAAAGCCACCGCCAAACCACACCAAAATGGTCCTTTGAGAGCATTTGATGGTAACCAGCTTGTTTTACTTACAACTAAATCACAGCTGGGGGTAAAGAGGGAAAATATTTTCTTCAAGATCTGGTTGTGAAACCCCATCTTCTCAAGGCATAGGCTCCTCGGGTGATCCTGCCAAGGCGCTGAGGGACTCCTGTGATGGCGGCCACCTCACCTGCCCATATGCAGAGTCGGACCACCAGCACAAGCTCATGTGGTGCTGCACGTGCTCTGGCCTGAAATAATTTTTTCAACCCATTTCCTCCTGCAGGAGAAGCTTGGAAGTAATTTCTTGTCCACAGCCGTGCCAGGCCTACGTCACGGGATCTAGGGTGCTGCAATGACGGCAGGACAAACACCCATAAAAAAATGAGCATTCAAGTTGACTGACAGTGTTTTGTAATATTTCAAAAGCATTAAAAAGGGAAATGTTGGTATTTAATTTAAAAAAAAACCAACCAAACAAAAAAACCCAAACAAAATCTTATTAGACTTTTATATTAACCACAATACATTTGTGCATTTAATATTGCCAGAAGCATGCTCTGGTTTTTTCTGGGTTTCTTGAGTTTTACCTGCTGTATTGCCTGTTTCTGTGCTCATGCCGCAGGGGCTCCCGCAGCCAGACACTCAGCTCCATGCCGGCTGCACACCCAGCTCCATAAAAATCCCTGGGTCATTTTTATATTAATGGGTTCATTAAATTCATTGTCCTGGCCAGGTCCCAGTTTGAGTAAGTACAATCCTTTCAAATATTCCTCTCTCATTTCAATCACAAATGTCTTTTTTAAGTTTTTTGCTGCAAATTGTTTGGACTTTTTTCCATGCTTTTTGGTTTTTTTTATTGCAAAATGGCTGTCAATTTTGACCCAGGAGATGGGTGTATTTTGATGCCACATTAATACCTCTACCCTGCACACTGGAAACCTACCTTGAGCCAATGCAACCTGTTTACAGTTGAGGAAATAATTTTGCATCCTACTTACAGAGAAATTCAGAATTTTTGCTCACAGGAGGAGCACAATGCAGAATGAAAGACAATACAATTTATTAAAAGAGTTACCTATAAAATATTTTACATACAAAATAAATTATATGCTTCAACTGGACAGATTTGTAGAACAGTTTGATGGCTCGGTCTATTTAAAAGGTAATCTAAGCAGCCATGACTGCACAGCCGTTGCCACTAATCTAAAAGACATTAAAGTTTCCCTGCCCTCTTAGAAGCTATTATTTGAGTTAAAAACCTTATCAGGAGACCATGCTTGGGAGAAAACATAGAAACATATTTCAGTTAATGGTTCAGATGCACCTTGTTTGCTCTGGAAACTGACCCCATACTGTAAATTCACTCTCTGCTGTACAGTCCATTACTTATAGCATATGACTAATGGATATTATAAACAAGCATTACAGAATGAAAATTCAGTTAACAGTATTATGAAGCTTCCATTCACAAATGTAGTTCATGAGTGATACAAATTTTATGGTTCTTATCACCAATGAAAAAATTTGCATATCCCATCACAGAGTTCTTGCAAGAACCCATTCTGCATTTCTTATCTCAAGGCTTTTATGGTAAGAAATATTGCATTATGCCCAGTAATTTACATTTTTCCAATAAAATTCTAAATATATATGCAGCAGCTCTTTACTGACTGGCTTCATGTTATAAATTATAAGCTTGGAAGTAAATACATTAGGATGAATATTGATTTCTAAGTAGTCACCATGAGTGAGATTTTATCCTGGTGTTGAATTATTGCACCTCCTGTCTTTTATAGCTGTACCTTATCTCCCAGCTACCACACTTGGTGTCAAGTAAGCAAATAAATAACACCACCTCACTTGTGACAGTTCAATTCATTCAGTTCCGCGTGGCGGAAATAGCAGGTACTAGTCCATGGAAGGGTTTTCCAGCAGCTGTGCTTGGACAAACATTTTGGGATCTGCAATTATCATAAACACTGCTTTCAGCATGTTATTTCACCAAGCATTTAAGGCTTTACTGTGGAAGCAGCAGATGAAGTCCAGTGCCTGTTGGAAAATATTAGCAAAAAAAATAGCAGTACTGCTCTGGGATGTCACTGAATGAACAAAGTTCATTCATCATGGCTGTTCGGCAATTTTTTCTGGTTTAGTGGCTAATCTCAGCCTTTACTACTGTAACACCATGATTACACATGGCATCTGGTAAGGAAACAGGAACAAGGCACTTGGTCTGTGTAAAAAATTAAATAGAGAGCTCAAGTTGCAGTTACAGCTGGACCACCCTCCATACTCCCATCGCTCCTGATGGAAGGAGCCCTGAGACTCCCCAGAGAACAGCTCCAGTCAAGCCTGCATGGAAATATAATTGATGGACAGAACCTATTGTCTGAAGAACTGCATGAATACAGCAAAATCTGCTCCAAAACAGAGGTGGGGAAAAAAAAAAAGAAAAACATCTTGGATACAGCAGTCCTCATCCTCACAAAGCTCCTCAATGGAGACAAAGTGTGTGGCAGCCCTCACTGTGCCTCCAGCCCCGGGGGGCCCCTGTCCCCAACACTCCCCTCATGCCCTGACTTGCAACCACCCTGGCTCCCGCACCCTCCCATTCAAAGCTTGTGCTTTCCTTCCAGCTGCAAGAGTTTGTAGGGCAAGGAAACAGATGTAGCATAGCCTTTGCTTCCATTGCACCCGATGGATAGGCATAGATTCGAGAAAGGCAAGGGCCCTCGGAGGGACACGCAGCATTGAGACCAACTGCAATATGGAGAAAGTTTCTTCCCTGATGAGGAAGGCCATAATGCATCAGGCAGCTGGCTCACAGGCAGGTGGAAGAAAAACAGGTGAATCCAAGGAGATGTCCCAGATGCACTGGCTCCTTCTCTTCCAGGTCTGAGCTGGGCAGCTGAGGTATGCCTGAATTCAATTATTTCTCTCAATTCAATCTGCTTTCTGGAACTCAACAAAACCCAAGCTGTTGTTCCAAATATTTATTAAAAAATAACTGCAAGTGGAAAAAGAAATCAATAAGCAGTCCAATGGCAGATTTATTACAGTTTTAACAGGTGAAGGGAATGAATCTACTTTATGAACAAAAATAGCAATAGGGAAGTATACTGAAGGACTCTTAATCAAATGATAAACTGGAAACAGCATGTGCAATATATATCGATTTATAAATATATTAGTTACATTCTTTTTAAATAGATTAAACAACACTCATGAGCAACATCCAAAAGTATTTCTTTTGTGGCAAGATATTAATCTTCCTTTATGGCAATACTGCCTCTTCATAAGTTTATGTCCACTACAACAATTTTAGAGTTTGGGGCTAGAACAGATATTCAACACCACCAGGTCAAATTCAGAGCAAGTGATTTAAAACGAGTTTATAGGAGATCTCAATGTTTTTTCTGAGACTTAAGGCCAGGTATGCAACAGGTGGAATTGGCAGAGCGTGGATTAAGCTGTGGGATCTCCTTGAAAGCTCAAATTTGGATTAAAGCTAGATTCCCACAGGGAAACTCTGACACTGCTCAGGATTCCAAGTTTAATACACACTTCCCTTTTTCTGTAAACAAATGTTAACAAAATAAACTCTCTGTACCCTGTTAACCATTTCTTAAGATAAAAATAAGAAGCTGCTTGGGTAATCTTAAAATAAGTCAGTATAAAAATCTATCCTATCCTAACCACTGTCTCTGTATCAAAGTGCTAGCAAATGGCACAGTGTTTTCTGTTTGAAGCCATGCTCCCTGTTTTTTCATGTTTTATATTGCAAACCTCAGCTCCAGCAGAACTGAGCTCAGGACTCCAACAGTGGCAGCTGAATCACTCCAGCTCTGGGCTCGCTTTTGGGCAGCCCTCATACTACTGGGACACCTAAAGCACTTCTGAACAGGTCGTGCTAGGGCAACCTCTCCATGCTGTTAGATGGATGGCACCCATCACAGACCCATCCCTACCCCGCAGGGTGGTGGCAGGGTCTGCACGTGCAGGGAACTGCTCAGGACCCACCCCAGCACAGCAGGTACTTAGCCTGTCCCCTGCAAAGGCCTGGGCAGGAGTCATGCTCAGACCCCACAGCAGAACACAAGCAGATCCCCCTGTCACTTTGCATAGTTTGGTTCAGCACTAACTCTCCAAGAATCCTGGGGAGATGCTGTATCATGGTCCTGCTGCTCCCCTTCCTACCAGGTCCTAGCAGAGAATCCCGCAGCTTGCCTGTTCGGGACCTCTTTGGCGTACTTGGTTGGGTTCAAATGTTCACTGGCTGTTACTTTGGAGCCTGAATAAGAAATAGTGCAAATACAAGCTTAAAGGAAAAAAATACCACACTGCCTTCACTGAACACTCAGTTAAAAATACAAGAATTCATAAGATGAAACCCCAGTTGTGGGGTATTTGAGACATTTGGCAAACCTGTACAAGATTCTTCGTGATTATTTTAAAGGAGTATATTTGGCTTGATGCTAGATGCTTAAAATTATTTGCTAATGTGATTCTAACTATCACTGTTGTGGCTAAATGCAAACAACTTGGAAGACTAGTCACAGAACACAGGACATCTTGGCGCAACAGAACAAACACTCCCTGCAGTTATGGATTCCTTGGTGCTTTCCTTATCCAAGTTTGACTCAAAATTATCTTGTTTGCATGGAATGGTATGAATTCATCGAGACTGGTTTCGCTGGAAGGCAAATGGACCACATTATTTCTGAGGGTCAAGATACCTTTATTTGGCCATGCTCAGGCAGATTGAGAGGCCAAAACAGAATTCAGTTTGATTCCTATTATGGGAGGCTGGCTGCGGTGCATTTTAAAACAATAATCATCTGAAGTGGCTGAGATGTTCAAGTTCAAAACTTCATGAAGTGCCAGGGTGCCCTTAAATTGCAGAGACCCCCCCTTGCATTGCAGCAACCTTTGCCACGTGGCAGCATGCACAGTGCAGTTCTCAGTGAAGCAATGCGCCATGCAATGGTTCTTGGCCCACTTCATAAAGGGGCTTAATTTCTCTCAACTCCTCTTCCCCCAAAAAATCAGCCAAAGGGACATTCAGCAGCAAGTTGCTTTCAGCAAGCAATGCACAAATGGCTTGTTAACTTCACTATGGATTAGGCACTTAGCCTGCTCAGGGCTTTTGTAAATCCTACCTACCTCCAACCCTAGCTGCCTACATGCTATTGCAAAGTCTGGTTCTCAGTGTTTCAGGGTTCTGCGCTGGGAATTAGTCCTGTTTTGACTATGAATAAAGAGAGAAGACTGCATTCTTTGGTCAGGAGCAGGGCTGACTGCTGTCCTTATTAGACCCATGAGGCTCAGACCTGCTCCTCTCCATCACACAGCTCCCTCTGTGCCTCCCAGCACCCCAGCATCAAGCCAGGTTTGCTAGCTTGAGGGTAGAGTTGCACCAGGGGCGTTCTACCTGTTGATTTTATGGAACTGTTTCAAAGCAAGATCCTCACATTTAAAACCATAAGGAGATGAATTCACAATGAAGCTAAAGAAAAAAAAAAGTCATGTTTACAGACAGCTGCCGTCCCCACCCCCACCCTTCCCACTCCATTAAAGGAACCGCCTTATCTTTGCCCATGTGCTTGTTTCTAATGTGATACCAGCCTTCCCAGCACTTCAGGGTGTTGTTTCCAATGACAAAGATAACAGACTTCAGGCTTCAGCTGAGAACTGATGCATGAATGTACTTAAGTAGCTTTCCTCTCCCAGCGCCATTAATAATTAATTACAGCTTTGTACATGAGCAACATGGAGAAAAATTCTCCATCAAATTCATGTTATGTGGTGGGCAAAAGGAGAGACATTTGGAATAAACTTCCTTCCCCTTCTCCCTTTGTCTCCAAGTGTAAATATTACTGGAACTTACAAGCCGGCATCTGCATTAAACAGATGGGACTCTGCTATGTTCATCTTGTTTATGATGTTCATGTAGCAGGGACTTCTGAAAGATGTTTGGAACTAATTCTGGCCATGACAGGATACTGCCTAAATTAGAATCAGGCTCCAAGTATCTTCCTGCAATTAGATTATGTCATATGTTATACTCTTACTCATGGCCTGGGAAGGAGAGTGCAAGGGTACTTAATATCTGTAGATATTCAATTAAAATGAGTGTATCAGACACTCACTAGGTCTGGCTTTTGCCTGCCTCCATCTAGCTCAGGCTAGCTTCTAAACCTTAAGAGAAAAGAAAAAGGAAGGCAAACGCACACGCAGTGGAAGTCATCATGCCCATATGTATGCCTTCTGGCCAATACTGTTACCTAACTGAAAAGGTAAAAGCTCATGCAGTTTACACTTTATTTGCTATAGTTTGGTTATGTTAATGCTAAAAAGATAGACTTCAGAGGGAGAGAAGAAAGGTTTGTTTGTAATACATGGCAATTTTTCTGGCTCTTGAAGGTTGCATTTCAAGCGTAACTGCATTTCTCCATGCACTCTGAATGCTGCCCTTTTCAAGGGCATTGGCATGCTTGTGGCAAAAGTAACGAAACCAATTAATTAGGCACATGGTGAAAGATGGCATAGGAAAAAAAGAAGATAAAGATCAGTCATTTCCATTCTGAAAATCCTTATTCAAAGCCTTGATGTCAAAGCAATAAGCTAAGCATGAAAGGTAGCAGACCCCTTCCTTGCATGAGAAGCAGACTCCTTCCTTGCATGAGGGGCCCAGCAACACCAGCTGTGAAATGCAGACATAGAAAGGCTCTTATATATCATATATACAACTGTAATCCAGAATAAATAGTAATGTTTTCACTCATAAGGGTATTTCAGCTTGGTTGTTGTTGTTTGTTACGGCTGGAGATGGCTTGCTTTTCATCCCTTCTGTCCCACCCTTGGACACATCAATGAACAGCAACCTGGGAGTCCGGAGTGTCAGCAGTATCCTTTTGTACTCCTTCCGGAAATTCTGGTTAAGAAGCCCATAGATCACAGCATTGAGGCAGCTGTTAAAATAGGCCATAAAATAGCTCAGGACAAAAAGCCATTCTGGAATGTGTGGCTGCACTTTTGAAGGATTAATTGAAACAGCAAGGCCAATAAAGTTTAGTGGTCCCCAGCACACAGCAAAAAGGACAAAAACCACAAACATAGTCAAGAAATTCCGGATGTCAGCTGCTCTGAGCTTCTGCTTGCAGTCTTGTCTCACACGCTGTTTGACCTGAATCACCAAAATCCAGATCCGGAGGTAGCAAAACGTCACGATGGACAGTGGGACAATGAAGTGAACCACCACCACTGTGATGGTGTACGATGTACTCACCGTCTGGGCAAAGGTGCAGGAGTAAATCCGGGGGTCATACTGCAAGGAACCAACGAAGAAGTTTGGCACAATTGCCACCACTGTGAGTGTCCAGGTCAGGCAGAGATAGCAGCAGGTGTTCTTCAGGTTGAAGAGCTTATCGTACCGAAGGCTGTGGCAAATGTAGCAGTAGCGGTTGATTGCTATTGCCGTGATGTTGAAAATGGACCCAATGACACTTAAGCCCATCAGGAACCCGCTTATCTGGCAGTGAACGTTTCCCATGGTCCATCCATCATGGAAAATGGCACTCAAGATCAGAGGGTATGGATAAACCGCAACTACAAGGTCTGCAACAGACAAACTGACGACAAAGATGTTGCCTACAAAAAAGGAGAAGAGACCGTGAGAGGTTAGTGTAGGTCCAGATAGACAGATTCCAACTTAGATCTCCTCTTTAGGCCTAACTCTTCTCACAGGCTTTACTCTACCGTCCATTTGGAATTTGAAACCCTAGAAAATAAGACTTTGCACTACTAGTGACAGCAATGGAGAGTAACTAGGCATGATTAACCTGGATATTCCTTCTTAAAAAAAATTCTAAACTGGAAGCATTACCCTTAAACGCAGCTATAGATGTGAGTCAGGTCCCTGTGTTTCTCTAAGCTGTGTAGGAGAGAGGCATTTTGCTCCCCTGGTTAATCAGCCAGCACAACTATTGTCACCAGGCAGCCATGTGGCATTCGTTATCCTACAGAGAACTTAATTTCTTTAAATACTATATAGGACTCTATATTTTTTTTTCTCTATAAAATCCCATAGTGACACTTTACAAAACTCTACCATGGGCCAAAGAATTGGGGCAGGCAGGTTAAGTTTTCAGTGGTTTATTCATTTCGCTTGCAGCAGTTGCACAGGAAAGGTCTTTTTTGGTCTTTTGCATGTAAACGGGTCCATTTTCAGCAGAATTTCTGCAGTGTTCATGCTGAGGAGAGTGTGTTCTTCCAGAACCCATGCTGCAGCCAGCCTTTATATGCTTATCTTATTTGGTATGTTTTCCTGTTCCTTTAATATTAAAGTTTTCCTATGCAATATGGAAGGTCAATCACTTCTACACTGTCCAGGCCTGAGCAGGGAATATGATTAATAAGCTGCTGTCTGCCACCTCTGCAGACTACATGCTGCAGGTTGTCCATTTAACTCTAAAACGAAGTGAGCTGAGAGTCTGTGCAAATATGAAATAATTTAAGCCTTGCTGGATTGAAATTGCCACATTGCATGGGACAACACTTGTAAGCTCCGCTGTGTGGAGCTGCCGCCAATGACCCAGGCAACCAGTGACTTCCTAACAGCAGTTACTGCTCATTTTATGAGTCAGGTGTATTTTTAGATAGGCAAAAAGCCTTTCTGTTCAGTTTGCCAGTCAGAGTAGAGGAGTGCATTAAGAAAGGGACCTTGAAGGTTTTTGGGAACTGGTGTAACTACAGGTCCAGCTATAACGATGAAAAGGACATCTGTCAAAATTCAGCTTTTTGATTACTAGACAAATTATCATTACAGGAGGAGATCAATGGTGCAGTTAGAGGACAGCACACTAGAAAAAGTAGTTGTGTTTCCTAACCCTACTACTTTCAGATATATCTGCAGTGGCAGGAAGGAAAATATTACTAGAGTACCAGTAGAGGCTACGTTTAACACATTTAAGGTGTTAACACCTATGCCCCTAGGTGTTACAGGCAACACCCCAGACCACTGATGGCACCTGCACCTTCCCTTCAAACCCGCATATCCTGCTGTCTACCAGATGATATTAAAAAAAGCCAAAAAAACACTAAAGAGAGGTCTGTTTCTGTAGTATCCATGAAAGGACTCAGATCTCAGTTCAGGTAGGTCACTAGCTTCAGTATTTGGAAAATACACACAAAGGCTGCCGGAAATCACGGCCACATTGTCATTGCAGTTGGCTCATTGCTATGTTTGTTGCCAGGAAAAACTATCAGGACAAGTGAACAGCTCATATCAGGCAGCAGAGTCCACTTCACGCTGACTGGAAAACAGGCCAGACTTGAGACATCCCATGGCAGCGTGGAGCTGAGACAGCTGACACAAAGCATCATTTTAATATAAACATTAGCAGAGGTCATGTGTCGTGCTGAAATCTTTTCAGAAGATTTTTAGAGATTTCACATAGACAGGTTTACCACAGCACACAACTTCTGTGGCTGCTGTGCCTCAGTGCTTCTTTTTTGCTGATTAATATCTTACTTAGAACTTTTCAAAATGCAGTCACTGAACCTGGTCCCCAGATAATTAAGTCTGTTTATGCCCACTGTCAAGGGCAGAACCACCTGTGGTCAGGCTTAGTGCTCATGCAAGCAAGATTTTATTCCTTCAATCAAAAATATGGCACATCAACATAAACCTAAATTTGTCCCCAGCACTCGTGTCCCCAAAGGCTCGTGTCCTTGTCTTCTGTAGGATGAGATCAGACCCTCACTGCCCAAAACACTGCAGAATGGGAAGCTGTCTAATGCGTGGCTCTTACGGAAAGTGAAGAGCAGCCTCCTGCCAATGACCTTCACTATATTTTTTTATATTTTTCCACTATAAAACAAAGGACTCCTGCCCATAAATAATACCAGCAGGACTTTATCTCAAATTTAAAATTATCTGCTTTTGTGACACTATTTTCAGATGTATCTTTTTCTCTTTGTGGGCATGTGACTATATTTCTTCATTAGCTTTCACATTTTCCGCCCTGTTTTTAACTTTTACTTAGTATAAACTGGTTCGTGTGCCACTGTGCTCTGTCCCCCAGTTATGGAGTCATACATGAAGAGCATGAATGGTGGAGAAAGGCAAATGTGTCACAAGCATACTGGTAGTACAGACTTGGCCACCTTTTCAGAGAAACTTTAAATCTTTTTACATTACAGAGTTCCAACACAAAGCTATAGATTATAGAGGTATGATAGACTGTTCATAGTGTAATTCACAAATTGTTTGGAAAAAAAAAACCAAACCCACAAACCAAATGAAGCCCAGCAGCAGAGCAGATTATAAGCATGAGCAAGTAATACAAAAGGGGATTTATCCCAGGACATGTCCTCCTCCCCTCCTCCCTCCCATAACTCTGTTTCTGCTCACTCCAACAGCCTGCTCCTATTCCAGCAGTTCCCTGGCCCTGCCCCTCATTTTACCTGGGTTATCCAACAACACAGGTTATCTGAGGATTTACTGTCAAGTACTGGTGCTAGGAAACATGGAAATACTGCAGTGAGTTCTGCAAATCAATAAACCACATACGTAAAGGTCTTCAGTGGCAGGCTGCCCAAACAGCACCTAATTTCCATACAAAAGGACATCATTTTTCTATGGAGATTAACTGAGTACCACTGTGCAAACCAAGGGTTATTGGCCCTGCCTGCATCAAGAGGATGTTGGAAATTCCTCGGTGCACAAGCTGCAGTTGCAGAGATCTAACCTCTCCCTGCAGTTCCCACAGAGCAGCTGTGGGCTGTCCTTTGCCCACAGTACACATGGGCTGTGTTTTAGGTAACCTGAACTGAGAAGTGGGGTTAAAAGGCAAGGGGGCAGGGGGAGGAGGTAAATATTTTTCTGAAAATTGGCTATTTTTCTACATCTCAAAATGTCCAAAGCAAGCACCCAAAACCCCTGTTCTCTGTTATCTCTGTTTTGTGGACCAACTTCTGCTTGCCTGGCAGGGTCCAGCTCCAACTGAGGAGGAAAGAGGGCTTTGCTGTCCAGGTTGCCCCTTCCTGCCAGCCACCTTACAAGCATCTGAGTTGCTCCCAAATAGCTGGTGCCCAGCATGGCATTTTGGGGCAAACACAACCACATACAACAGCTTCAAGGCCAGCAGGTGAAAAGCTGACCCATGACCATGGTGCACGAGTGCCATGGGGCCTCACTGCATGACCAGTCCTCCCACGGTTCCAACCTCTTCACAGCAGTGAGATCAGATCCTGGCGCCTGTCCAGCTGCAGCCAGAATAACTGACAGTTGTAGAACAGCAGACATAAAAACCTATGTTGAGAAAAATGTGCTAAGATACACAATGACATAATGCTAAAAGTTTATTGGGGTGACTGTTATGTTTGTGGTGACACCTTACTACTTGTGGTTTATAATAAAAAGCATCTTAAACTTTATACTTGTCCTTTCAGGTTTTATGAAAAACTCAGACTCATGCCTACATGGAGATAAACTAGAATTAAGACTCACATCAGCTTCAGGGAGATATATATAATAAGGTTCAGCAAACAATTTAACAGGCCGTGACTGTAAAGCAAGCCTCTGATGACCACTTACCATAACCTAATACTCTGTTTAACCTTCCAAAGCTTAAACTCACTGCGGAACAGAAACAAAATGTACTGTTTGCCCCAGGCAAAAAGATAAAGTCATAAAAGCTTTATTCAGCATGCAACAAGACTCTATTAGCTTTGATAGCGTCCTTTTCCTGCCTGTTTTTACCTGCCACTCGCTCTGTGTTTGTGTTTCACTAACCTCCAGCCTGCAGATGTGAAGCGCACACTTTGTTCTGCAAACTAAGTGGCAGTTCACGGAAAACACTTTCGGAACAATTTTGTTCTTTTTATAATATAAAGATACTATTGGGTGCACGCAATCATATTGACCATACACTGCTGTAATTTAGATGGATACTGTGGTGCTGGGGGATCCTGATCCTGCAGCCCTTGCTCTGACAAGCATTTCTTAGATTACAAACACTAAAGGATCACTCTGGGGAACACGGTGTTTGTCCCATCAAAGAGCATTAAGAACTATCCTTCTATAGGGGACTACGACCCATGCCATTGATCCATGCAAGCTCTTGGCTTCCAGGGCACTGTGAACACTGCACATGCAGCAACAAAATAGCACATGAGAAATCCTGGACTGTTAATTGTCTCTTTTCAGCGTTCTGATAAGCACTGATGCATCTGACGTGCCCGTACAATTGTCCAGCATATACTTACCCATTTTGACAACTGAAAATGTTTGACAGGGGAGCACAAGTGAAAATGAAAGAAACTCTCCCTGAGATCCATTAACAGGGGAAAAAAAAAATCTGTTCATTAATCCACAATTTTTAACTGAGGATTTTATTTGTGTTTTCAGGAGTCTGTTCAAAGAGAGGAATAAAGAAAAGAAAGGAAAAAGCCTTCAGTCAATTATCTGTTATCATTACTCCATCAGGATACAGAGGGGGATAAAGTGTGGTTTCCTGCAGTTAAACAGACAATGCAGTCGGGCTGCCAGCTGGCCTCAAATTCTGACTGTGCTGCATAAAACGATACAGAGGGTAATGAACCGACAGGACAGGAGGTATTGCCAGCCCACAGCATCCTTAGGATGTAAGGTTAGAGAACATGGAAATATCCAATTTAAGGACACCACGAAGGTCCTAGACAAAAGCATAAAACTCCGGAATAATTTAACTTTTTCCTGCAAAAGTCCTCTGAGGCCTCTCAGCACAATTGTGGAGCCAGAGAACAGCAGTATGCTCTCGGCTACCAACCATTACCTGGCTTACTGGCATCGTTCTCCATGGGAAAACTGTGGGTGCTTAGCGCTGTGCTCCCTGCCTTGTGGCAGCCCTGTGTCTGTGCAGGAGCAAGGCCAAAGCAGAGCAGGAGGCAGCCTCCTCCTGCTCCCTTCTGAGACCAGATGTTTCGGCATCACTTTGGCATCATGACTGCAAGCTTCATTAGCCATCTCATCCGTATATTGCCACAGTTGCATGAAAGCTGCCTTTCCCTCTGGACCTGCGAGAAAGGCTTGCTTCCAGGAGGAGGAAAAAAAACTCACAGTATTTACTGAAGTAGAAAGGACCGGCTCCAGGCACTTCAGTTGCATTTATTTTATTATGTGCCATATATTATTTTGGCTGATGGTTAAAGAAAGGAATTGCTTACGCTGCCAGGTGGAGGACTGGATTACTGGATTTTAGACTTTTAGGTCATGACCTTTTAATTGTATTGGTGTCAAAACCATACTTGAGCCATGCCTTCAGCTGCTCTAATTGAACGCAGCGAAGGTCAATCATTTGCAGTGTTTACACTCCAGAGATTCATAACTTTCATTTGGCTAAGGCCAGCCAGATTCAAAGGCATATCTGAGCTCAGAAGTCTGTGGAAATGGGCTGGAAATCAGAGACCAGCCCTGCTCGCATGATTTCATATCTTTCCTTATATCACTTACCATTTCTTTGGAAACAATGTAAAGGCGGTGATTTTTCCCCTTGGTGTGACGCAGATGGTGGCTGGTCATTCACTCCCAACTGAATAAAAATTAGTTTAATTACCTTTTCTTCTAGACCTTTAAAAAAGGGTTAGTCCTCTTTTGGTATCAGTGCAGAGCAACTTCCCCATTTTCAGTGTTTCAGATATTTTAAAAACAAAAAGAAGTTTTTAGACCATGCCAGAGAAACACTGTTTGGAAAGCTTCCCCCTGCTACTCCACATTAATCCTAACACATCCTGCTCAGCTTAGGCACACTCTCCCAAAAAGATGATCTGAAGATATTATAAAGAAAGGGGAAACTATGTAAAGTTGACATTTTACCTACCTCCAACAATTTTCAGCTTTTTAAGAATACAATTTTCTATTCATGTATGTGCCTTTTAATGACTTCTTCCTGTGTTTTCCTGGAATTTCTGACCATTCACATGAGGGAAAACCATGATACTACAATTCTTCTGGATTTCTAAACCTAGCTCTTGTTAGTGTGATGTTTTTCCTGGATGCAGTTATGGCAGTTGGATCTGCTAGTAATGAAGGAGGAATAAGTGTCCGTGTTGATCTGGCTTTTAATATATACAAAAAAGTGCTAAGAAGTACCCCTTCCAGTTATGTGCCCCAGACTCCTGTCATTTAACTGTTATATCCATCAAACTCATAGCCTGCAGTAAGGCTACGAGATAGCAAGCCAATCAACTTAAAAACTCGGTTCTTCCCTGTAACACTTCCAAACGCTTGGGGTAAGGATGGGCTTGAAAACACCGCCTGCTTCACTGCACATCTCAGCAAGGCGGATGGAGGGCAAGTGTTGGAGGCAGGAGACCCTTGGGGCCACCCTCCAATTTGCACTGAGCAGGAGCAAGCCTCAGCATCTCCGTCAGTGCCAGCTGAGCCCACACGGCACCGGCTGCAGTGTCTGACTCTGTGAGGACAGCACGGCTGATGGCTATCTGTTCCCTATGGCAGCTTCTCATGGGAGACAGCAGGTCTTTGGGCAGAGCCTAAACAAAACCTCTTGCAGCCATAGAAGAGTGAGTCTAAATACCCAAACTCCCACTTGACAACCTGGCTACCAGTGCCACCCTCTGAATTCCAGCTGTTTACCCTCCTTTTCTGCCTGAAATCTCTGCTGAGTGGTACTATGTGATGTTAAGCAGCTGCCTAATTCCCATCCAGGCTGTGTAGGGAGTGCAGGCTGATGCCCTTATGTTTACCCTTACACGCTGGTCACACGAGCAAAGAGACGAGCTTTACCAGCCCACGTTAACTCCAAGCCCATTATTTATCAGCTGGTTTTGTAAAGTGCTCTGAAACAGGAAAGGCCTTGTGTAAACATAAATGTAAATTATTGCCAGTATCCATTGAAATGACAAGCCAGCATCCATTCTCTCCCGGTCCCGGCAGCTGTACCACCACCATTTGCCATCTGTTACTATTCTAAAATAAAATCTGTGAACTTGGGCTTAATAGACTTAATAATGCTCTTTTGCTATTGGTGCCGGTCAAAGTGTGTTTCTGGCCTGGAAAGGAACTACGTGCAAGCAACCAATTCCTAGGCAGATGACAGGCAGTGCATGTAGTTAATCAGAAAATACAGCTGATTTTAGTGATAAATAATGTCTGACTGCCCTGGTAAGCCCTGCCAAACCCACACAGCTGAGCCCGGGAGCTGGCCCCTGCTCCTCCTTGTGCTTCACCAGCACGGTTTGTTGACTAAACCTTAGTGACAGCACCAGTCACTACACTCATGGACCTCCACTGCAAGGATGGCCTCCCAGCCCTGCAATCCCAGGGATTAGTCTCTCTCCAGTCCCAGCTCTGTCTGGTTAGTTGGTGGGAGGCAATTTTTTCTCCTTGTAATTCTTTTGAATTGTATATGGAAATGATGAAACTATTTTAAAAAAATCACCACACAAAAAAGTTTCTATCAGTGAGGGACATGTAGCCTTTAACTCATTCTCACCAAACCTTGTCCAATACTGCTACAGGCAACACACTTTCAGACTGTGGCTGATCTGTAGGTTATTCCTTAGGACGGACCAAAGAAGTTGTGTGAGGTGAGGACTGACCGAGGCAGAGGTGGAGACTCAAAGCTGCCAGCTTTCCTATGAAGACGTAAAGGTGCTTTTTGTACACCTTGTTTGTGCACACTCATAGGTTCACTTTTGGGCTGCATTAGATGCTGTAATACCAAATTCAGATGCCGTTTTCAAGAAACACCTAATATCCTTTTTAAAGATTCAGACTTGAAACAAAGTAGTATTGTACAGTACCCAACTTCAGGACAGAGCAAGCTGAGCTTAGACTACAGAGAAAAAGCTCAGTCTGGACACAGACCAGCACAACACAAAATGCTGCCCCGAATGCAGCCTCACTTTCTAATGGAGGCTCAGGACAGACCTCTAACACATACTGATCCTGGCATCAGTATTGCCTCTAGCACTCTGTCCAACAAGAACAAGAGACTAATACAAAAATAAGTCCGTTGCCATATAAAGATAGAGGTCATCTTTAGATAAAAAAAGTCATCATCATACAAAATAACTAAGCCTAAATCAATAATTAGAGGAATGGTAATAGAAGAGCTCGAGTTAACAGGACAGAGTTATGCTGGGTAAATGCGCTAAGACAGAGCAGCTGTGCTCTGAGCATCCCCAGCTCGCAGATGCTGAGATGGGCTCACGTGCCCAGAGGAAGCTTATCTGCCTTTCCCATTCTGGATTGATCTAAGGAGGGTTGTTACCCTTTCCAGCAAATCTTGCCTCCTCAGGAATTTAATGAATTCCTGTTCTCTACTGCCAAGACAGATTAGTCTGTGCCACACAGACTATTTAGCTGAAATTCCTTTCTTATCTGTTTTGGAGAGGGTAAACCAGTGCCATTCCTCGAACCAGAATCTGATCTCACATCAGCAGGGAAAATCTGAAACAAACCCAGTGCAAGTGGCCTTGTCAATCTGCTGACATCGAAACTGTCTTGAAAAGCATGAAATTGAAGTTGTACCAGCCCGCACTTTTCTTACAGTATTACAGGACAAATCTTAGGTTTATTAATCAAGAAAAACTGTCCTGCAAGCAGGTGTCAATGCCCAAAGAAAGGGGAATGCAGGGATGCAGGGAAGAGAGCCATCACACAGAGCTGCAGGATGCAGAATTTGCAAGGGGAAAGCAGACTTGCTCACAGGCAAATGAACACTGCAGTCTGCCATAACAGAGCTGCATTTAATTTGCCTTAACTGTTAAATCTGTCCTCACTCTAATTACACAGCATCCTCCTCCTCTTGCTATAAACAACACACTGAGTAAACATACTGAAAACATGGCTAGCAGGAGATGGAGGGAAAGGCGGCCTGTTTCTCTCCATCTTTACTATTCCCTTGGCACTCTTAGACATTGTCCAGACTTAACATGCTCGTGACCTTCTGTCTTATGCACCAAGTTTGCACCTTAACACTCCAGGATCTGATCAGTCAAAGGCTGGATGCCTTTCTAAGCCAAAGCTGGCCTTCTAAAGTCCCTCCCCAGTTTGGGCTTGGGGCGAGGAACTCACTGGCCAAGCAAAGACCTTGTTGACCATGATGCATAGGCAGGGGCCAGCACACCCTGTTGTCAATGGAGGTGTGCTGAGCACATACCAGATTTCTCATAAATTGCCTTTTCACCAGTCATTGCAACAAACCACCTCCTTTCTGCTCATCTTTTCAGCACTGAAAACAGCAGGTCATCTAAGTAATACCAAACTGAATAGAGTTTACCTAAATAAAGATGGGTGCTACCCAGTAGCAGGATGATAATCAGAGGAGGATGTTTCTTCTGCTTCTGCACAGCTGTTGCCACTAGAGTTAGGAAAAAGAAATATAATTTGGATCCCATTTATCTCCAGGGTGATAGCCTCATGGCAGGCTACAGCATGGCCCTGGTACACCTTACAGTGCCCCACCGCAATTGGTGGGCTTTTCTTCTGACGACAATATTTTTTCAAACATTTGGTGGCCAATGTTATAAAAGCAGGTTATACAAAAAAAACATGGGGTAGATTTCGTCCACAGAATTCTTTCCAGCCCACCTTTTTTTCTCCACTGGACCTGGCAATGAACCAGGTACTGCCACAGTATGCACATACAATGAGGATGAGGCTGGAAGAGAAACGATGTCATGAGGGACAGGAAAGCAGCATATCTGGGGGGGAGCTACTTACATTCCTGTGCATAGTCAGTCCTCCAAACCCAGCATCCAGCCCCAAGGCAAGGAAAAAGGTTGAGCTACCAGGATTACTATTCATCCAGCCTGCTAGGAAGAGGAGTAGTATTCCTCACATTACAGATGGGGAAAGAAAGAGACACGAGGTTTGGTGGCTTCATCACAACTATGTGAACTGTGAGAGAAGTAGTGCATGTAAGTAGGAGAATAGAAAGCAAAAGAAAATCTATTCTGGACCTCCTGGTTCATTCACAACTATTTACTAATCCCATTGGACATGGAGAGTTACTTTCACCTGGGAACACTTCAGGGACTCTGATACAATTGCATCTGCCAAAGTCCAATGCAAACAGTTAAAGTTGATTCAATAAGAATAATAATGATACTGGAAAAAAACTCAAAAAAACAACACATGCCCTAAAGGACCTTTTCAATTTTCCCAGAAACGAGTCCAAAAAACAGTGTTTCCCAGAACATCAGCAAAAGCTTCACTTCAAATATTCCACAGGGCTTACATGATTCCTGTCAAGGCTGGCTACAGGATGGGCAACAAGAAACTACTGATGATGTGAGAAACTCTGAGTAGGGAGTCCCAAATGTATTGCTGGAAGACATCTGCTTCTGTTTTTCTCCTGATGACTTATGAAACTTAATTATCTTTGAGACGCAATGTGTGGGGATATTAAAAGAGAAAAGACGTTTTTGCAGTAAAGCCCACAGTAAACATTCTGACATGAGCCTGTGTGAACAAATGGTTCAAATGCGTGTGGTCTCACACTGATCTTTACAGGGAGTCTAATGATGGTTAATACCAAGCTGGCTTGAGGGAGAATAAGATTTCGTGGGACTTTGACACCTAAATTACTGGAGGAACCTCTTGAATTAGGTAGCCATACTCGTAGGCAGCAATACGCACAGTAAAAGGGAGATCTTGCACTTGTGGAGCATAACCGATGGGGCTGGCAGACATCTCTGCCATCGACAATTTCCAGCACAAGGGCACTGCTAGATTCTGTCTTACACAAACGTTTCGACCTCAGCAGAAAACGATAGAAAGAATAAAAGATGCTGAAAAAAATGCCATACCTATGAGCCAAAGAAACTCTGAGGTACTTAGCTCAGTTGCCTAATCCTGAAACACGCCTGAGTCCTACTTTCTTGTCTAGGGCAGGCCTACTTTTAGAGTTGTATAATCACCAACAAGTGATGGTGTTTTTATTATCCCATTCAACTTTCCCCCTCTTTCCCTTTTCATCCCCATTGAACTTTTCTTAGCAAGAAATAAATCACAGAGTCTTCTTCTCTCTGAAACTATTTAACATCTGTACCAGGATACTTCAAAGTGGTAATGCGTAACTTGGGCCCTATGATTCCCCTTAGAGCCATGGAGGCTTAGAGAGGGCTGCATGCAACCCTTTAAATGCTAACCCTGGGTGGACCTTTTAAGCCAGTCAGTGGTTGGTAAGGGAGACTCTGCTCCCCCTTCAGTGTTTGTATGGCCAAGTCTATGACTAAGAAACCTATCAGGGACAACAGACCTGGAAAGGACCCTGGGAAGTCAGTTGACCATCCCCTTCAGGCACAGCATCTCCTCCTAAAAATTACTGACAAAAGGGAGGATTTCTAGATCAACAACATTGCCCTTACTCACATCCAAGCTGCCTTACGCCCCGCTTTCTACAAAAACATTTTAGACATGGGCTGGTTGAGCAAGCTCAGAAACAAAGGAATAATTCAACAGCACCTCAGTCAGCATGAGACTTCCCTCTGGCCAGGGGCAAAATAGAGGAAGAGCTACAGCTTTTCACACTGCCTTTTGCTCCTGAAGTGTTGGAATTTCTACCAGTTCTAGAGGACACACTTTCATTTGCTTTTCTCTCCAAAGACAATAGAAGTGGTCAAGATTCCTAAATTTCTAAAAGAAAAACCTTACTCTGTGATTTCTGAAAATCTGTCTTCCCCACTCCTAGATTTTCTTTATCTAACAAAGGCATGTTTTAAAGAGCTGTCATTCCTTAAGCATAAGATATTACTTCCTGCCTCCCAGTCTTTTCAGAACCATTTGTGACCCTCCATTTCCTCTCCTTAGCAGGATTCACTGATATTTTTAATTGCTGAAATCCTATGTTGTTATCTGTCCCCAATTATGCACTCCAAGTAATCAACAAACTCCAAAGTAACAGAATACTTAAGGATGAAGTGAAGCATGGGCTTAATACAGAAGCTTCTAGTGAGAAGTCCTTGTGTGCAAGTGCACACACAGATGTCACACATTCATCCTGAAATATTAAGGGTATCTGCAATATCACATATCATTAAAAATAACTTCCTGAGGGGGTTAATTTGATGGGGTTAGGAAGGACAAGTATTTCTAGTTCTCATCAGGAACTTATCACACGGTGTATCAAGGTAGATGACAAAAATTCACAGCATGTTGCTCATCTCCTTCTTCATACGGAGCCCCAAAAGCAAGCTGTTAGAAACACAGACAGGACAGGAATATCTAAAGCGAGTTAAATGTGCACTGCAAAAAGCTTTGCAGAAATTCTGTCAAAAAATTTGCTTCCTGCATTACTGGAAATGAATGAGAGCTTTGCATGTTAATGAGAAACTGAGTGGAGTCCAGCAAACGCTCTCTGCTTTCTGAGCGGAGCTGGCAGCACGACATGACATGGCATGCATTTATTTCCCTGTCAGGCATGTGATTGCACCAACATGGGTTGTACACTCATTTAGGCAGCTCAAGAAACATCTCAGAGTGAGGAAGTCATCTTCAGTCTGGCAGGACCTCCCTTGTACAACCACGTGAAGTTCTTAACAGACTCAAATAGCTCAGTCAAGTATCTGTATATTCTAAGGAATCCAGATAGTTATTTGCAACATCAGAGCTAGAAGGAACCAGGATTTGCAGCTTCAGTAACAGATTTACACAAAATAATAGACACCAGCTCTTGCAGCAAACTCTCCAGTCTGAACCACGCAAGAACCTCCCCAGGGGCACGCACTGCCCACGCTACCACGTCACCCAGCTCTGGCTGTCACATCTCCCCAGCTCCAGGGTGGGGAAGATGCACCCCAACGAGCACAGGCCCATGTCTGCTAACTCAGCAGATGTAAGAGCCTTCATTTGGGAGCACAGTGGAGAAACACACAGCGTCAACTGCACCACAATGAAAAACAAACCTGGAGCAATTGCCAGAAGCCAGCATCTCCGCACCAGGGGTAGGGCATGGAGTTTAACTGCCAATTAGGACAAGGCAGTAGCACAGGGGAAGAGGTCAGCTTTGGTTCCCTCAGGATTTCAAAGTCTTCCCCAAATTCAGCTACATAACACATCCTTTAAAAGGAGGGTGATGGCTTCTTCTACATTAGCAACAAAGCAGAAACTCTCACGCTAGCGCTGCCTTCTGATACTGTGTCCTTTTATCATTTATTCAGGAATAAAACTGTAACAAGGCAGATTTATATCAAATGACATAACAGCTGTGGGGAAAAGAAAGAAGTGTCGCACTTCATTAGAACTCTGTAAGACTCTCCCAGCCAGAAACACACTGCCAAAGAGGCAAATACAGCCGAAAAGACAAGACAGGACTCACAGCAGCTGTTAAACCAAATGGGAACTTGTTAAAATTAAGGGCCATTTCCCCCCTTTCATATTTAGACTCAAAACACCCTGTAAAGAAAGTCAACCTCTTGTAAAGACAGGCTGAGTCATTAGCACACAAGTGACAGGAGATGCTTCCAAATATTTCAGATTAAAAGGTAACCATTAATACCCAAGCTGCTCCTAAAACCCTATGAATAAGTTCATCTCGTATCAGCTGGAACCCTCTGATATTGAAGTAATAAATCTTACCAGACTGAATTTTACTGTTATCCACTTGGTGTATCCTTCTTCCCAGAGAGGTCAAGGCCACACCTGCCCCCAAGTACCGGTACTCCTAAATTCTCTACACCACCAGGCACTGGTTTCACCCACGAAGGCTGCTGGGATTGCCAGGAAGGAACAGGACTGCACAAGGCTTACACAAGTCACACCTAGAGTTAATGGGGGGGGAGGGGGGGCACACGTGTACCATAACAGCCAGCGAGAAATGCTCAGGACTGAAAAGTACCCTGCCAGCCAAGCTGTAGATTTTGCCTGAAGGATGCTGATTTCCAGAGGGGACAGGATGATTCTGCTTCAGTCAGACACAAAATAAACATTGAAAAACCAAAAGAATTAAGGACGTAACGAGCCAGCCAACCCCAGATTATCCCACAGCATGAGGGTGCAGTGCTGACAGGTTTTGTTCTGCATTTCTTTAGAGGGCAGGAGGTGACGGCACTGCCTAATTCTGCATTTAATTAGTCAGAGCTACTCTCATATTGGAGCACTGACTGTAGGGACAAACAAGAGACCCATTCTTGTTTCGAGCAAGGACTTTCCCAGTTAATTGCCATGTAACCTTGAACAAACCACTGCCTCTGCATGTTTCGGCTTCCCACTCTGCCAGCAGAAGATCTGCCTTCCTTGCATTCAGTGAGGTTCAAATGTACAGGGATGTCATTCAGTGGAAGGCAGAATAGAAATAGAAATTAAAATATTTCTGACATGCTCACCTTTTGGCTCTTGGGCAGTTCTCCCAAACTGAACACTTCATTTTGAACAGCCCTGTGCAGAGCAGTCTCAGGAGCCTGCAATATGCAAGAACAACTGAAAGAAGCGGGATAAAACTGGCAGAAGCACAGCACTATTTACCTGTCCTGGCATTCCCCTCAATCCCCCAAACCGAGAGGAATTTAGCTGAGAAAGGCCGAACTGCAGCACATGGACCTGTAAATTCAGTAGGCAACACTCTTCCCACGCAACTAGATGGGGTCATTACCCCACCATGGTACCAGAAGCAGATTTTGCTGCTAGAGATACTGTGACTGGAGCTGCTGGCCCTGGAGAAGGACAGAGCTACCTGGGTTAACAAATATCACTGGGGATTTGTAACAATAGTGGTCTGAATTAGAAGAGCCCTTGACTAATTCCTAACTTGACTGCTGCATCCAGCAGTTATCCTGCAGCTTCCACTTGACTTGGAAATCTTTCATGCTCTAAGCTGGATGCAATTGGATATGGTCATGGTCCATTCCTGGACTGTCAAAGCTTCTGTGCTTGCAGCCTGTGATGGTTTGCAAAGTGCCTGAAGACCTCTTCCAGAGAAACCTCACCAGGTGACTTCTCAGGGACAACTGGAAAGGTCCACTGTAAATCACACTGCATGAGAACAGACACAGTTCTCCTTCTGGCATGGGGTAGAAGCTGCCCATGGCCTCGCAGGTCAGCATCTGAGCAAGCAGTGATGCAGCTCATGGCTAAACTATGAGTGTTGCTTGTTTAATTTATGCCTGTTTTGGAACAGAGGTGGTCACACACAGTCTGCAGACAATTCCCTCTTTGTAACCAGAGCCCAAAGCTAATTCCTTCTTCCCAGAGACCATGGCCTCAGGAACTGAGGTCTAGCCTTAGTTTCCCCTTCAGGCTCCTGCTGCTTGCACATCTCCCAGTGGATCTCACTTAACAAAAACCTCACACATACCTCTTGGCTTCCCAAAACTGAACACTTGCTCATGTGCCAGGAAAAAGAGCTTTGCTGTCTGTGTACAACAGCATGGCTTTGTAACCCTGGCCATAACAATAGCACTACATAATAGCCAAGAAGACTGAAGCAGCTAAAACTACCAGCAACTGTACAATACATTGCTATATGACTGCAACATCTACTCAGGAAAAGAACATGCGAAGGACATTTAAGTACTAAGAGCAAAAGCGATAAAATCTTCATCAGAAGAACGAAATGCTCCCTTAAGCCTCCTGAGAAATATGCACAGCACAACACACTGCACGACCCTGTTCCCTGGGCCCAGCGTGGGAACCTTTAAGCACGTGTGGCAGAGATTTAAAAGTGATGTGGCTCCATGGAAGCAATACTTACTGAAGTGTCTGCAAAGAAGCCTTTGCACCAGGAGCAGCTACAGCTGCATTATGGACCTTGGCATGTTCTTTGACAGGAACACACCTATTCTCTTTACTCCACTGCACAATCCTCAGACGGTCTGGTAATTATGGAAGACAGGGCACTGCAAATCATTGTTATGGTAAATGCTACAAGTTTCTCAGACTGCCTGAAAGACAGGCATGGACTGAAGCATATGCAGAGGCTGCTTTGGGCTAATGGCAGCATTTATAATGATGCCAGCTTCCAGAAAGTCAATTCCAGTAATCACAGAATCACATAAAACAGGGCTGTCACCTTCTTCCTCAAGAGACAGGGAAATATCAAGAACAAAGATGCATACCTTGGAGACTCCAGACACCAACAAGTTGTTCTCACAGGCTCAAGGAACTACACCACCCTGAACCTCCACACAACCACCCTGACTATCCCCCAAAAGGCTCTGTGTTGAGGTAGACATGAAGGTGCTGCTACATCATTACTATATAAACCATAAACGACAAATATTCCCAAAACGTGAGGATGGCTTTCACAGTAAAGGACCTACCAACCACAGCTGGACCGGAATACAATCTTCCCTCATAGATATAAACCTCAGAATATCAGTGCTGCTCATCTCTGGTTTTCACCCGTTTCCTGGAGAAATGAAGTGTGTCTGATCACACTGCCTGCCTTTCCCCAGTGATTTTTGTTCCCAAAGGCCAGCTTCATTCACATTTTATAGAAGATTGGATGATTCATTTAAAAAAAAAAAGTTTCTACACAATGGAAACTGGTCCCCAGCAGAGCAGGGGTATTGAGTGATCACACTCATTAAAAAAGGTATAGGGTGGCCTCAAGTTTTCCAGGAAACCGGGTATTTCAGTTGTTACAAAACCACAGACCAGGATGAGTTTCAGTCAAGTTCATACTCACAGAATGCAGAACCAGCCTGTGGGAAAACTGGCTTCATTCTGATGTTTAATGCTTAACCCATCTTCCATACAAATGATGCTAAAGACCAAGAAAATCATAGGCAACTTCACAGTACTGTTGAGAAGTTGCTGCTGGCTTCAAGTCAAACTAACTCATCTTCCATGTCTCAGCCTAGAAGAGGAAAACTGAATATCTCACCATGAGCAGCGAGTCATTAGCAGAAGTCAGCTCTAAACCAAGACTTTTCCCTGAAGACCTGACCGCTTCAGCAAGACTAACTAAGGCAGGGATAATAGTCAGCAAACATGTCTCTTGGTAGAACTGAGACCAGGAAATTAGCAAACAATCCACAGAAGACAAACATGTTATAAATATCCCAAAGGTAGAAAAAGTTTGCATCAGAGTTTAGACTTAAACTGACACCAGAACCTCTGTCCATGAGGCTCCAATCCTCCAATCAGTAAAAAACTAAAATGAAGAAAACTAAGACTGGCGAGACAACTACAAGCAGGCACACCACAGAGATCAGGAACACGTCTCCTGAAAGGAAGCTCAAAGCTGACACAATAACAATGGACACATATACATGTGCCATCAATAGAGGCAACTAATTCTTTGCAGGCATGTTCTGCAGTAGCCTACAACGATTACGATTACATATTCCCAGAAATGAAGTCCCATGTGTCTTCAGAGAAATGGTACATTCGCAGAAGAAGAAAAAGTTGCCATGAAAAAAGTAGAACTAAACTAAATCTGCTTAAAAAAATGTTAAGAGGGCAGTAAATCGAGTTTTAAACAGAGCAATCACCATGTAATGCTGCAATACAACAGTAAGATTGTGGGTTACCTAAATTGCCACCCAAGAAAAAAAAAAGCAAGACAAAGAAGCTGAAGTGGTGTTAGCCAACATAGATAAACCAGCTGACTAACGGATTTGATGCTGACTTCATCTTCTTACTTGGCAGTGCCTCAGAAAGCCTGATTTTTTGCCTTCCCTTACCTGAATGAAATTAACCTATTCCAGAAAATTAAGAACAATTTATCAAGCCACTGAAGGCAGACTGCTTGTTGGATTTGGATCTGTGTTATTCCATCCAAGAAACAAGAGAAACTTCGTCATTTAAAATCTCACTCATCATTTAAAAAACCTGAAAATGGGAGGATTGGCAAAGTGTTTCACCTGGAGCCTCACTGCTCTTTCCTTGCATGCTTTCTGGCTGCTTAGCACACCCCAGTGCACAGGTTGTACAAACAACCTTTTGTCTGGAACAAGAGCGTTTGGCTCCTGCTACAACACAATTTGTTCTTCCGCACTTCAAAAAATGTAACTTCCACTGCCATCAACCAAGAAGAAATTTCTGAATGAACGAAATGTGAGCAGACTATTTCACTGTGATTTCAAGCTTTTTTACTTTCTTGATAAAACTGAAGAGGTTCTTTTTCCCAAGGAAGCTTTACATGGAAACCTTTTTTTTCTGAAGATGCCCGAGCCACTGTTTCATTCTTCCTCACAACACAAAAGAATTATTTTTTGCAAAACTAATCTAGGAAATGGATGACTTCACCTTCCACCAACAAGGATTTCTACTGTAAAACGTTACCGTCTTGCGCTCATTTAAGGATGTGCAGTCCTACCATTGCCCACTCCCTGGAAGGAAACACAAACACCTGTATCTTGACACTGCAGAAGTCTCATGTATTTGAAAGACAACAGAGGAAAACCTAAGGCTAAGAACTGAAAGACATTTTTTCTTCCAGTATTAACAGGTCATATTCTGAAATGAAGGCTGAGAAAGAAAATTTGGCTAAATAATTGGCTGGAGCCAGAATGCTCCATCAGGCAGGGAGCCCTCTCAGGCAGAACTGCAGATTGGTGCATCTTTCCTCTCAGTCCTTGAGCTCTGCCTGCAGGAGATAGTAAAAACAAGCAGTTTTCTAAAAGCCTTAATGGTGATTTTTAAGTTTTTCATTCTTGCAAGATGAAGTAGGACAGAAGGAAACATGTTCAAGAATAACAAGAAGAACACATAAGTGTTTCAAGTGAGAAAATGCCTGAGGCAAACACTACTGCTAGGATGCACTACGCACCTACAGTAATACAACTGTCTGAGTGGATTTCCTACTCTCTTGCAGTACTCACAGACGTGACTGCAAAGGCTGGCATCACAGATGAAAGCAACGGGAGCTGATGAGTGAAGCGTCCCCTCCTACTGTACTGCCTTCCTGCTGCAGAGCCAGCAGGACAACTCCCTCTCTAACATGAGGTTGCGTTCAACAAATAGAGAAAAATCAGAAGCAAGAGCAGGATGTGCAGGACGATGCTTAGAACTGCTGCTAATTTATTTTAAATTCAGAAGCCACCCTCAAGTTCATCTGTGATGGGTGTGACAGCAGGAGCATGGTGCTCCTGCCCTCCTGGGATGGCTCCGGCCTGCAGAGCTGGAAGAAGGAAAAGGATAACCTCTCCCATTTCTCACCCTGTTGCTTGCATATAGGATTGGGCTGAAGGAAGAGCAAAACCAGGAGACACCCTGTGAGCGAGGAAGGGAACAAAGACAGAGGGAACACTGGGGAAGTTGGGGGGTTGGGACACTGCACACTCCGTCTAGGGACCCAAAAAGTGCAGCTTGCTTTCCATTTTTGACACTTTCAAGGAACAACGCAAGACCCACGTCAGCAGCAGCAGCAGACTCAGCCCTGCCTCAGTGGACATCAGGGCAAGGCAGAATGACACATCTGCATTTCACATTATCCATTTCAGCCAGGATTCACATATTTTTTCCCCTTCAGACTGCTGTGTCATAGGAAGCCAAAGCCAGCTCTCACGAAAATCAGTGTGACCTCTGCAAGGAGAAGTAGCAGGTCCTAAAACATATGCTACATCATTTCCCCATAGGCAAAACTGGAAATTAAAATGCTCTGTTCACAACACGCAGACCTGCGCCAGGGTAGCACACTAGAGACCGCGTGGGAACAAGCCCGCTGAAAACAAACCCAAGTTTGCTGTTTCTTGGAAGTGTCAGATCCAGTGCCTTCGGGCACATGATGAGAAAGCTGTTTTGTGCATCCTACAACACGTTCATGGTGAAGTGTCCATATCACACTCACCCACTAGCATCAAGGCTATGAGGGTACATTTTTCTTCTCTAAATATTTACCCTCCCTTGCTTATACATTTTCCCGCAGTGTGCAAATGGTTTAAAAAGATGGTATCAGGATTCAGTGGGATGGTTATCCATGTCCAGGGTTTTGTTGTAAAGGAAGGCAAAGCTGATCTTCTCTGTATTATGAAGAAAAGTGAAAACATGTTGACATCAATGTGCCATCGGCACTTTAACAGCTACAGTGAAGAGAATTAACTCTATCCCAGCCAAAACCAGCGCAGAAGGTAACGGTTCTGCTGACGCTATTTAAAGTCCAAGGAAGGAAAGCCTCAGTGTGCATCAAAGTCTTCTAATCATTTACAGATTTCTTTCCATGGATGTGGTCTTGTGTTTACATCAGTATTTGCAGCTGCTGCAAACATTGAGAGGACACAAATTCAAAAGCTAAAAAAATTACATGCCTCTAATTAGGATTAATGATCATTACAAAGGCATCCAAGAACCCTGCCAATCCCTAATACAGGGCAAAATAAAATTCAGAATTTACCAATACTCTGGAGACATATTTTGGAAACTCGAATGACAATGTGAAATATATTTCATTACCCACACAATATCCAAGACAAAACTAGATATTAGATAAATTCCAGGTTAGAAGCCGCAAATTTCTTCAACTCTGTAGCTCATGGGGTATGGAGTCTTTTAGATAATTACACAGTTTTGACTCTGGCACACGAATCATGTGAATGATTACCCATCTACACATTTCCCAGAGATACAGTCACAGAGGCCTTAATAGCGGACACCACACCACAGCCTCATCTGGAGAGAGGGGGGAAAAAAAAACCAAACCAAAAAAAACAACAAACACTTTATCTTCACAAGAGATTGTTGATGCACTGAAAGGATGTGGGAAATTGGAAATAGCATCCATGCTGAGAGCATAAATGATCCTTCTCTTAAAGAGAACAGATTTGGACTATTGCTTCTCACTAGGAAAAGCAGAAAAATATTGCAAACATAAGTCCTATTATGAGACCCATAAATCTACACCCCACAGCCTAGGCAATCCTTCATGTCCTTACCATTCCTCTCCTCTCATTTCTACCCCACTCCCTTGGTGCTTTCTTCTATTTTTCAGCAAAGGAGACAGAAAAGCAAGCGTGGTGCCACACCTGACATTACTGTAGGCAAACCCACCCATTTCGTCCTTCTGTTCTCAGTAGTGACAAGTCTCAAGGGTAAATCCCCTCTTTCACCTTTTTTTGCTACTTGGGACATTCCCAACAGGGCTGATCCTGGCGTACTGAAGTGAGCACGAGTGCTCTTGCTGCTTCTGTGGCAACATCATCAGGCGCATCACTTTAAAAAATGGTTTTGAAGGATGTATTTAACAGGAGTTTGTAGGCAACATTGCAAGTTAAGAAGTTGTTTCTGGTGCTTTTGTGTTCCTCAAACTCCACCTCATCCCACTGCAAGGCATGAACTGTCCTGTTTTCAAGTTTTAGGAGGATAAAGAACATCAAGCACCATAAAAAATAAAATCTGCAGAATGTACTTGCTCATTAAGTAACTTTAAATTCTCCCTCTTGATCGGAAACATACTTCTATAATCTACAATGGATTAATTCAGGTAGTTATTTCCAATATAACAAATAACAGGCTTCCCCAGAAATGACAGAGAGAACTAAAGCAAGGGGTTGCAATATATGGTGTCTTGGAAAAACTGTAGAAAGCTTACATTTTGATTGTTTTTCTTTTGCTTCAGTTCCCTGTGTTTTCAGCTTTCTATATAAATAATGCCTTGGCCTTTCTGAGTGCCACTAGAAGCAAAAAGTGTTCAGAAAGGCAGGTAAATAAGATCAATATTTACCACATTGAATTACTCCACAGACGTCTGTTAAGGCAATGCTTTCTCATACTTCATGGAGCCCAAAGGGCTGATGAATGCTCTCAGCATGAGAACAGCCACACCAAAGCAGACCTGAGGGTCATCTGGTCCGGTGCCCCATTGCCAACAGCTGCCAGAGGAGCTGCCTCACAGAAAAGTTGGAGGAAATGTGTATTGGGCAACAGGGACATAATGTGCCTTAAGGGAGCGCTCCTCCCTGACACACAGCCAAGCACACCAGAGTCATATATGCAATATTAATAACACATAGCAGCTTTAGCCGCTTCTCTAATAAGAGAGTTCATTCTTAAACACTACTACAGTGAATCTGTGAGAAAATCTTACAAGACAGTTGACACACAAATCTTTCACGAATTACCAAACCGGAGAAGAAAGTATGTCAGAAAGCAGTGGCAGAGGCCAGGCAGGGAGGGAAGATGCTACGCCTGGCACGAGCTGATGCTATAGCAGCCCATGCTTGAACCATGGCCAGAAAAAATTTAGGACGCATTCACAGAAAATGCATGCTTGAAAATGTGACAGGTCTTTACAAGTCTCCTCCAAGATAAGCCTGCACCATTTAGGCCTAACTTCCCAGTTAGCTCAGCGATCTTCAGGAATGTCATAACCATGCTGTCTGGGTGAGAGCTGCGCCGAGCACAAGGCCCCCACAGGTGACAAACACCACAACTGGTGGAAGAAGTCACCTATTCTTGAAGATGACCTGGTTACCCAGATGAGATGTAAAGCCTCCACAATTTATTGAATGATTCATTGTACAGACATTATACAAGAAAAGAAGGTCATCTCTGTTTCCTGCCAAATCCCAACTGGCCGCTCCTCCCATGGGTGAGCTTTGCACCCCCGAGGCATGGCTGCCTACGGGCTGAGGGAGCTGCAACCCCACAAGCAGAGCTGGGGGCTGAACACCTGGAGGCCCAGGTCCTCTTCCCAGCTGTGCAGAGCTCTTAGGAACACGTGTTTTCAAAGACGGCGCTCCCTATCGAGTAAAGAAAACGGTGCTGCACCAAAATCCAAAATCTTCATGGGAAACACACTAATATTTGGACAGAGTTTTCAGTAGCAAATAACTGAATTAATTGGCTTGTTAGGCAAACGTGCTTCAACTTACTTCATCTCAATTTATCTGTATGCAAACATTCAATTTTACCTTATATGTACATTTACATGTTTTCATGTTTCAGCAGTAACAAAGTGCTTCGACAAGCTGGAATCAATCTTCTTCGATCTGCAGGGAATTCTGGCTTTTTGTTCCAACTCCAAACACCAAAACCCAAATCTGGACATGGCAACCCCCCATTCTCCCCAGCACAGAAGTTACAAGTCAAAGCTATTCTCTTCCTAAAGCAATATACAAGGCCAAATTTGTAATCTTTCTTTGACTTTGCCCATTCAGCAGAGGGGAATAATCCCATACAATGGCACGTGTCTGATATGATTGCTATGGAGAAATTAGAGGCTTACATCTAGGGAAGTATAAATCCTGCATTACTAAGGTTTCCTCGGCTGCAAGGGAACGAAACATTGCCTCCTGGTGATTAAGAATGTAATTATTATTATTAATTCTGAAACACTTTGAATTACATGGTACATTTTCTTTAAATGGGCACTATCGTTAGTGCAAGCTGATTTGAACCAATGATTTATTCATGGCTTAATAACCCTGCTTGTTTCATATGCTCAGCACATTTTGCTCAGTATATTGTATTACTGGCTGGTTGCTATAAACAGTCATTTACATTTAGGCAGAAGCTTTTGGAAAAGTTCTTTTTAGAACAGATACATGAATTAAAACACTAACTACATTGATGAGTAACAACTGGTTTCTTCTAAACTCAACATTTGCATGTGTGCATTAGGATCTCAAGAAAGTTCACAGGTTATCTCTAGCTGAAGTTCACATTTAAACAAAGCTTTCTACTCGGACTGATCCTAATATCCAGTCATTTGAAACTCAAGAGGAAGTCTGCCAGATAGCACTGCCAAATTGTGACATTTCTGCAAATAAATCAGAATCAGGCTTCCCCCATGGTGTTGTTAATAAAAAACCTCTAGCCTTACTGATTAATCTGCAGTACTTCCTCCACTCTCTGAAGTAAAAAAGCCTGGCTTTACTGGCTTCGTTGCAAAGCAGATATTAAACGTAACTGTCCATGGAAGAAGAGAAAAAAGCCTTTACAATTTGGCCAGATACACTTCTGACCAGAAGTTATACCTTTTTAACCGCTGTGTAATTACAACATACTTCTCTTACTGGAGCTCCCCCAAAGATTTGGCCTGAAGGTGTTGGATGCTGAGCAAAACCAGACTACATCATCGATGATGTACACAGCTGTACAACCAGCTCCTCTTGCGCTACTTCATGTTTGAATTTTTAAAGATAGCCCCAGGAATGAAGTCCAGTTGTTTTGTCTCTGCAGTTGCTACAGCCCTTTATAAGGGCCACATGCCGTTCCCTCACCTAATACTTCCATGCTGCAGTTTTTTAATCAGTCATCATTTTCAGGATGACAGTTCTTATTTGGCTCTTTGAGGAAGGAAACATTCCTAAAGAGCACCATAGCCAAGTATGTGTAAATTTGGCATGAGTAATACCTGCTCCCTATTCTACTCCTTTTATATCTACTCAGAGCAGGAGATGAAGCCACGTGTAAGTTAAGAGGCATTGCCTGATTTACAACCTGCTCTGCGGAACCCTGCAAGACAGTGAGTTGTATCTATGAGGTTATACAAAATACTACCCTCTATTTATCTTGCTTTGCTAATTAAATAAGGAATAAGACTGTAGAGGACTGGGCCACTAGCGTCAACAAGTGCTCAGCTTTCCATAATCTTTCCTGCTCCTTGTTCAGGGAAGTTTTCTGAATTATGAGAAAAATTAGAATTTAAATCAAAAGTTGAATTAGATAAAGCCATGAGCTAGGATGATGTATTGGTATCTTACTGATGCAATAATTTTTTTTCTTTAACCAGCACACTTCAAGAAAACATCTGGATATCAGTTAGCACACAACAAGTCTGCTACTCAGCTCAAACACCTTGGTTGGCTGTGCCTGCCAGCACAAGCCAGCCTTGAAGGTTCATCTCCATTCTCTCAGAACAACAGCATAAAACATGCATCCCTGTTCAGTCCCTTTAGCCTTTAAGGAAGCTGTTCATACAAATCCCTGGGCTTCCAGAGTCACTGATGGAATATTTTTAACTTTTCAGGGTTTTTTTTGTGGTTTTTTTTAAATAGCAGTTGCAAATTTTGGTAAGATGGTGAAGCATGTAAGTCACTCCTGTCAGTGCACTTTGCCCAGGCAAAGCAATACAGGAGCTCAGCACGCAGGCTCCGTTCTGGCAGGCCAGGCACAGCCCCTGCCCACAGCCTGAGCGCACAGGGCGAGCAAAGGGGCAGGGGAAGGACACAACACAGAGTCACTTGTGTTATACCTTTCCAGCTTCGCAAAACAGATGTCCCAGAGCTGGACTGCAAATTGGACACGCACACCCCAGATCTTCCCTTTCCACAACTACCTAAAAAGGTTGTGTAGCTCTCAGATAAAGCTCCACAAGTTTAACTCCTTAAAGACAGTTACTACTTTTGCTTAAATACTTGGGAATTCTTGAACACAGGTTGTGGTTGGGATTTACACACACACACCCCCCCCCCAAAAACAGAAAGAAAAAGGGCTGGTTTTGTGTGTGTTTTTAAAATACACACTACATTCTTGGCTTCTAACAATGTCAAATAAAAATCCTTTTTTTGACGTAACTGAAAGAAGTCATATGAACAAATAGATACTAATTAATACAGTAGTTATGAGGTACCACACTCTTGGTTCCAATGTGGTTATAATTATAGGAGAGATTATGCATGGAGTTGTTCAGAGATTAAGGAGAAGGAAGGAGAAGACTAGCAGAAGAGAGCAAATATTTTCCATGCTGTGAAACCCTGCTCATTGGCCTTACATCATTTCCCAGTGCGAAACTGTCCTGGCCCATTTCCAAGGGAACGTCAGAGGAAAGGGGAGACTGAGAGGATGGCAGTAGAGGTGACCCCAAAAGACAACGTCCTCATCGCAGGGCAAACATGAGTACCCAAGCAACAGGCAACATGTCACCCTTTCCTTTTAAAGCCTATCTGAATCCATTCACACGGACAAAGGGTATTTTTCAGCACAATGATTCAGAACACAGATCTTAAGTTAGAAGGCTCCAAGCTGCTTCACAAAATCATTCTGGACTCATCTTGCTCTATTTGTCTTTTTGCTGCTTACATATAGATGTGTTTGGTTGCTCACCTAAACTGTTTTAATGCAGATCATTTACTACTCAGAGGGAAGGGGAAGGACTAAGCCAGTTTTTGAAATGGAGATATTTGACCTCTTCAGGTATAATTCTGAAGCACTTTCAAGTTCCATGTCAAGATTGCCTTGTACTGCTTTAAATTTTAGCTGGCAGCTTACTTCTCAAGATACTCCCAACATAATTCTAGAGAGATACTGTTAATCACTGAAAGAATTAATACCGCATGATTGTGAGGAAGACAAGGAAATACAAGAGGTGTGAGGAACAGATCTGATGCATTATCAGACATGTACATGCTGAACTCTAGAGTTAATATATTTAAGCAACTCATCCCAAAAATGTTTGAAAACTTGTTACTAGCATAATCAATTATAAAACACTTGCTGATAGAGAATGCAGAATTGTGTTCTCTGTGGTGGAGGTTGAGAGTTTCTGAATGTCAGTAGCTTTCCATAGCTTGGAAAAGCACTTAAAATGAAAATAATTTTAAAAGGGGGGAGAAGAAATAAGGCAGAGAAACTAATACAAGGCAGGAGGAACAGACAGCTCCACAGACAGCTGATCTATAGGTCTCATCCTACCACCAGCAGTACTCAAGAGGAAGAAGTGTTATCCCTGATGCATCTATTAAAATGCAAATTAGGCATTTCTGACAGAAGTAAAGCAAGTCTGATGATGGGATGGATACAAACACATCTTAGCTTCTTCCAGGTACCACAGCTCTAAATCTCCTTGTCTCAGATGGAGAAAGAAGCACATAGTAGGTCTGAAATGCATTCATCCAGCAGCAGTCCCCTGGAAAGGATGCTCCTGTTACACTCCACAGCTCATCACCATGCTAAAGAAATCACAGCTTCTGTCTTACTTTCCTCAGTGTGAAGGATAAGAATAAAAGTTGCCAGGCCCAGTTTGGTGGCAGGGCTTTAATAGCATTGGGGTTTATTCCCAGCTGCTCAGAAAGCCAGCACAAGATCTTTCTAACTACTCTCACCCTCCACAACAGGAAATTGAAAACCATTTTTGACAAATACATAGCCACAAAGATCACAGGCAGAGGTATAAGAAAGGGGCTGTATTCAAGCAAAAGCCACTTTCATCTCTTTTGCAGCTGAATGACATTTCAGCTTCAGGCTGTCCTTTTACCAGCTTTGCAGGGAACTTCCACTCCAGTTTCCCCTGTTGCTATTCCTGTGCCACTTCAAGGCCACTCCAGCAGATATCTCACCTGCTTTAAAGTTGGCACCAGAGAGAAGGACAAAAGGTGCCAAATCAGAAGTCTTTTATGTGTCACCTTTTTAGCATGATTGCAAAGTATCTGTCTTCCCATTACAGCAGAGATGTTCAACTATTTTGAGCTCTAGGAAGTCCAGGAGGGAGACAGTCATGTCTCCCTTGAACCTACGCTGTCTTCCCCGCACCCTCCTCCTCCCCAGGAATGCGCAGAGGGAGAACAGGGCAGGTGCTCAATGCCCTATACACGGCCATCACACACACTGCGTGCATCGCCTTTTGCTCCCGACAGCGATGTACCAAGCTCTGCAGTACCCATCGCTGTGGCAGCTCATACGTCATGCTCCAGCACAGCAGCGCTACAGCCTTCAGCAGGGCCACAGGGCAACCGGCTCTGCAACGCAGCACCGCCGTGGCCAGCAGCCTCCCCAGGCAGCCTCCAGCAGCACGCATGGCCAGGGCCAACTCATCTCCGCAAGACCAGTGCAAGTGATACAGCAGGGATGGACGTGTCCTGGGATCAGCACCCGCTCTAACTGCATTACTATTAGAATTATTAGAAATAAAATGCCAACGCTCATGCTCAAGACCCACAGGAAAACATCCGTTCCTCTAATGCAAAGGGGAACACGTTTATGCTCTGCTAGCAGCATTGCAGCTAGGATGCCACAACAAACGCAGCTGTGCCACCAGTTAGTTCAGGTGTTTAGTAGGCTACCAATTCAAATCGCACCCGATTACTTTCAAAAGGATTCAGCACACACAGAGAATCCTGCTTTGAGGAAAGTCCAAGAGTTAAAACATTCATCAGAACAAAAGGGCTGCTGGGTTTCCAAAGACAGAAGTGCAATACACTGCCAGGCGCCCATCCAAGCTGGCACTCTCATCCTGCAGTCATCAACCAAATGCATTTAGATGCCCCAGACACATCACCTTTCCCCTTGCTTCCTGGCTTCCCCAGTGAAAGAGCAGTCTCAGCAGAATTAGAGAAGCAAGGATGTGTGGAAGGACATGCACAAAGGTAATGCTTTGCAGGAATTGGCTTCTCTGTCTCTTTAAAAAAAAAAAAGTTCTTTTCTTGGGTGACACAGTGCAGAATAACCTGACAGCTTTCTACTTCAAAATGAACTTGTCTTAGATGTCCATGGCAGAAAGCTAAACCAGACAAAGGGCTGCTCAGAAATCCCTCTTCATTGACATGCTGCATCCTTCCGCCCCAGCTTGGGGGGGGGGATTTTACCACAGCTAAGGACATCTTGTGCCTAAAGGCTGGCCCAGCATCTTGCCAGCTTTTCAGTAAGGCCACTTACAACACAGGGTTATCACCCAAGTCCTACGGCAACAAGCACAGAACCACAGCGCCCAACAACTTCACAACACAAAACTACCTTAACACCAAAACTACCTTCATGCCAGCCACCTCTCTGCCAACTTTTATCTTCTGTGAGTACAAACCATCAAAACCAAACTTCACCAGCGAGATATATACATCGGTGCACGCCCATTAACTGGATGTCCCACATGCATATTAAACCATAGGGTAAAATCTGCTTCGGGGGTCCATTACAAAGTAGCATCTCCCATAAATCAGGCAGTGAGAGCAGAGGCCTGACACACTCGTGCCACCTCTGTGGGAGCCAGGGCAGTGGTGGCATACTGTTCAGCATCACCCTCAAGGGAGAAGCTTCTGCCCACATGTTAGGAACACCACAGGAGCTGGAAAAGAGGGATCACAGTTTGCCACCTGACTCTCCTCTCCATAGCACAGTTTTGTTGACTGCTGGAGGTTGAAACTCATTTAAAAACAGGGGAGAGGAAAATAGAAGGGTTGATTACAAACCAGGATCACATTCCAAGAAAAAATTATCAGAGGCTGATCATTTGTCTTCATTCCACATGGGAGGAAAAGCGGGTATCTCTCCACATTTGTTGCAAAAGGGCAAAAGAATCACTTTCAAAGGTAAGAAAAAACTGTGAAAGGCTGGTTCATCAAAGCAATGGGAACAGTCCAGCAGCAGCAACTGTTTTTGTAAAGCTAAGGATCAAGCAGAAGAAATCCAGCATCTTCTGGGAGAAATTTGTCTCAAAAAAGAAATAACAAATGAGAGAACTACAGTCAAAATACCAGTAAGGAAGAACAGATGCTGTCACAGGAAGGCTGAAACTGTCTAGCTCCTCGTAGGCCCTTTTTGCCTCTTGCCCACTGCTCTGTTTCCGTATCTGTATAATTTATTCCAAAGCAAATTTATGATTTTAAAGACTCCACAGAGAAGTCGGAGAAGGTTTTGTGATTGATAAGGGACACAATGCTGGTGTTCATCCAGTGGTTATTTCTTGCTCCCACACTAACCTCAAACGCTTTGTCTAGCCTGGGATTTAGCAAGACTTTTAATTAATGGCTTCCGATGGTACATCCACACCACGAAGGCTTCTCTCATCAGGTAATTAGTCTGTTGTCCTAATCAGGCAGGGCAAGCCAGTTTTACTCCCTCATTGCCTTGCACAGGAAACCCTAGTTTTCCCACCTAGGTCTTCCTTCAAGTCAGTTCCCAGATCCTCTGTCCTGACTTGCCTTTTAGCACTTAGCTAGGTGGTGGCAGACAGCATCACCTTACCTTTCAATGCTGATCTAGACCAGGCTAGGAACGTCCTGTTCACTGCAGCTGTCCCCCTGAAAGCAGAGCCCTCTGAAGTCCCTGGCGACGTCTTAGGTCATCAAGAATTGGCTGGTCAGCATCGGTCAGGAACAGCATGAGTACGCTGCCTAGCAAGTTCTGTCTGCCTATGAGGATAAAGCTGATGTATCTCTGAAGGACCAGAAGACCACTGCATACACCTAGGTGTTCAGTCCACTCCTAATCTGGGCAAGAAGTGCCCTGGAAGAGAGCACCTTGCAACAGGCTGGGTTTGTCAAACCCTTAAAACACAGGGTGCTGTGCAAGGGCACGGCCGGCACGTGCAGAGCGGCTTTGCTCTGCACCCTGAGCACCCAGATGTGTCACAGCAGGAAATGCAAGCAGATCACCTGTGGGAGCTGCGAGGTTGCATCTTGTCCAGAACAGCACAGAGCTGCAACTCCCGCCTCTCCTCTTTGCCGTAACTGCTGGCCATGATAGCTCTCAGCAGGCAGGACTGCCTCTTTGAAGGCAGAGATTAGCTTGACAGCCTCCAACTAAACAAGTCCTTCCTTCTCTCACCACACGTACCTTTTTCTGCAAGTTCTCGCATCACACTTCTGCCTTCCCTACAGAAACTCCCATGGACAAGCACGCGAGAGGCAGAGCTTGCAATCTGTACTGCAATATCTGGTTATTTCAGTGCCTATCAACTACACCTACTCTTAAAGGGTTTTGTCAGCAAGCTTTCAACTTAGTCCAATTAGTTTTGCCTAATCAGTTTTGATTAGTAGAAAGACTAAGACATAAGACCTAAGACATAAAGGCAGAGCTTGTGGCTGACCTAACACTCACATCTTGGATATGGAAGAAAAAGTTTCATTTATTTCTATTCTTCCCCTGGAAAAGCCAAGCTATAATGTCTGACTTGACAACATCTACCTCTGCATAAAAGGAAACGGTTTACTTTATACTAGCTTAATTTCTCCCTGCAAAGCAGGGCACTGAAAAGTCCAGAGATGGTGCCAATATTTCTGGAAAGGCCAAAAGAAAACAGGCAGAACTAGGGATGGAAAGCAGAGGACAGCTAACTTTTTAACTCATCTTCATCTTTGCTGCTGCTGTTCATAGAGATGCTGAGGTCACACTGGTCATTTGTAAATAAGTTAATTGTGCAAACCTCAGAAGATACAGATATATTTTCAGTCAGATATTAACAGATACTGTTAGTAGTGTGCGCGTGATCTGCCCTCCACCAGGAGTCAGAAGAGTGGAGGTTGGGAGAGGAGCGTGAGCAAGGCTAATGGAGAGTGTGAGAGAAAAGCAAGAATATGAATTTTGCCAAGTCCAGACTATTCCAAATCCTACTGGAAGCCTCTTCCAGGGATATCTTATGTTGTCATACCTTGCTTTTAATCTCTGTACCAGACTGGAAAGGGTGTTTATTATGCCTGAGGTAAAGTTAACACACCTTATGCCCATGTCCCCCTGGCACCGTTGGCCAGACTCTTCCTGAATTTCAGCTCTGACCTCCTCCCCTACCACACAGAAAAGCCGCAGCCTTGCCCTGGAGGTGCTATAAGCCTGGGCTACTTCACTTGGCTGGGGAATCAATCACAGGGGCTGGGGTTTGCTTTTATTTGGGGTGTCTCATTTCAGCTCTGCAGAGAAGACACCAGGCCAGTGTTGAGAGGCCTCCACCACCTTCCCAGCTCCTCCATAACTGAGGCAACTTTCAAAAAGTTCTAGAGCATCTCAAAGGAAAGGACAAGGAAGGAGGACCTTGATGTACAGAGACTGAAGAACAAATTAACTTGGAAAAGGCATAGTTATAGAGGAAGGCTACTCAGACACTCAACCCTGGCTCTGCTCCCCAAGGTGCCTCTCTAGCAATGTCAACACAGAGATATGACCCAAGAAACTTTAGTAAAAAGCTGCAGGTAGTGAATGGTACAATACACAGCCATTGTTCTCCAACTGTGCTATATCAAAGCTACTGACACAGGCTATTGTTCTCCCCTTCTATTTAAATGAGCAATGACTTTCATGAACCTTGGCTTTGGAGTATGTGCTTGGCAACCCCAGCACATAAACAGCCAATATTCCCACGAATACGATAAGGTTCTGGAAGAAATACATTTAAGTTATTTTCACAATATTATTAAATCCAGGAGTGAATACTTTGAATATGGTATAATCCGTTTTCCCAGGAACCAGCCAAGAGCAACACTAGGTTTTACTTGGAAACCAACTGCCATCCCCACCTCACCATTCCCTCAGGGACATGGGTGGGAACCCTGCACACCTTCCCTGATATCCCCAACCCTTCCCTGCCCTGTCAGCATGCCTGGAAACACAGCTCCTGTGAGCTCTTCCCCTCACCTGCCACACAGGCGAGCCCCGGTCCCTCCTTCCAATGCTGGTGTGACCCTGCTCTCCTCCCAGTCAGGGACTCTCCATTGGCCCAAGGAAGACTGAAGGCTGAGGGCTGATGAACACACTGGGAAGGCAAATGCACAACACTAAAAAGGCCAGGCAAGAGCATTTCACCAGCCTGCAGATGGGGCTTAGGGACAAAAAAGAAGTGGGAGGACAGTGATATCTGGATGGCTCCTGCCATTGAAACTGGGCAGCAAACACAAGCAGGAGAATAAGTAGGTGGATTGGGTAGGTTCAGAACTAGCCCTTAGCACAGATCATATCCTCCCTCTCTCCAGGAGTTCCACCCTAAAAGCAGAACCCAACCCATTCCCATGCACCAGGACCCCAGTCCTTTGCTCCCTCTTATCTTTACCTGCTGCCCACTCCACAAACTCTCCTATGCCATGTCCATAGGCAAGTCCCACGGCTGGCTTAAGGTGCTGTGGTCACTTAAATCAATAGGCTCTCCTCACCCTGCAGCAGATAGGAAAGCAATTTAGTCACCCTGCACAAGTCATTGGAAAATCCTGGACCACCTGGAAAAGATCTCCTTTCCCTAAATCCCTCCTTGTGAATCTCCCCACAGCAGGACAGAGGTAAAGCCACAGGATAGCCTTGTGCCCCCATGTCAGCTCGTGCGGGGAGCCCATGCCCCGCAGGAGCCATGGTGTGGACACACTGGGGAGGCTGCTCCCTCCTGCCTGGCTGTCAGGCAGCATTTCCCTCTGGCAGCATGGGCCAGGGCTCCAATTCCTAATTCCAAACGTGACTCTGCTGTGGATTTCACCCACTCCATTAAGATTCAATTTGCTCTACTTTCTACTGCAATATCTGCAGAAATAAAACTCACAGCTGAGATCTGAAGGCCAGACACAGGGCCAGGACTAAGGTGAAATACATTAGACTCCATTTAATTTATGGCTCGTATAGCCCATGGGAACTGTAGGCTGCGTGCTTGCTTGGCACCCATGGGGCCAGCTACATTCCCTCCCAGGAGACACCAGGGTCTCTTGAGCCCACCTACCCTCACTGTCAAATGTCTGCAACAGACAGAGCTGCCAGCTCTCCCCACCCTTCCTCTCACGATGGGGAAGAGGCGCAGTTTGGTTCGTCAGAGCATCCTACCGCCTGCCCTCATTTGCTTTGGCTGTGGTTGGCACACCCCACCAGCACTCTTCCTGCTGTGGCTGGATTCTAATCCCTCCATCAGCATTCCCACTTATCCCCCTCCTCCCCCACATCTGCACATCCTCCCGCCCCCTCCGGCCTTGCTGAACCCATCTCTACCCTGGATCCTTTTATGCTGGCCAGGGATCCACAGCCGTGACACACTCATTCCCCAGAAGCTCTGGTGTCCAGCTCAGGTGTGCCTGAAATTCACCCAGGACCAAGCCCAGGCCCATGGTTGTTGCATCTAAGTCAAAGGACAAGCAGGGATTCAGGGCAGGTCGGACCCTGGGCTGGCGGACCTCAGTCTCCCGCAGCCATCGCAGCGTTTGTCAAGATCACATCAGAAGGTGACGCGGGGAATGTTCAACAAAGCAAGATCTGAGGCCTCTCAACAGAAAACATTAAGCAGATGGTCTCAGAAGACAGGGACTCACTGGTCCTCACTTCAGCTTTTGGGAATGAGAATAGTTAAACATGAGGAGAATAGTTAAACATGAGAAAGCTATGTCAAGGGTTTCCTTCTACACCTTCCACAAAGAGCAGTCCCTTCAGACAAGGGCTGCTGGGGACAGGAGTGTCCTGGGACTGTGGCACAGGCACCTCCTTGCCAACCAGCCCACAGGATGGTCCTGTCCTGCTCTGCCCCTGCTCTCTGCTGCGGGACAGACTTCAAAGGGATTAAACATCCTGCGCAGAGAAAGAAAAGCAAACAAAATGCAATGAAAATGCAAAAAGAAAAAAAAGCAGCAAACAAAACCCATCTCTGGAATTAATTTCCATTTTATTTATAGGCCATTATGTGAAAGTTGTCTTTTAAAGCCTTTTAATTAATCACTCCGCAAGTCACATAGGGAACAACTACTCTGAACATGTATGCCCACCTTCCCTCTTCCCGAAACATGATCCAGCTTGTGTTGAAGGACTGTCTGCAAGGTAAATAATTATTTGCTATTATCTAAGCCAGTACTTGGCTCCCCAGATCTTTCAGGACCATCAAGTCCTGGGGCAGTAATGCTTTTTCAGGCTGAAAGGAAAAAAAGAAAAGCCTTTGCTAGAGGCAAGAAAGGGAAAAGGGCTTAGGAAGATTCAGAGAGGGAGAAAGGGAGCTCAGCATCAGGCTGAACCTGGCTTGCTAACTCTTGTTGAGGTCGATAGGGTGGCCCTGCTGGGGAGGCAGGGTGTTATTTTGCCTGGTACAAGATACAGACCTTCCTAATCAGAGGAATTTTGTTTCAACTAATTTGAGGGTAACTGTATAGAGACCTGCACCAACATGTAACACCACTTTTGTTGAATGCTTTGCAAAGACAAATACTCCTCAGTTCAGAAATGCTAGAATTACTGTTTCTAGTGGAAACCTGATTCAGTTCTCTCAAATCCTATATTTATCATATAATCACTGACTTGACCACAGGCCACCTGGCTATCAAACCACCGGTACACCTGAAGTGCATGCTGAGCGCTGCTCAGTTACTGAGTAACTGTTGGTGTTTTTAACTCTGTTCCCCAGCTGCACATCCACAAGTTACGGTCCTGTGTTCGAGTCCTGCTCCAAATGACGCCTGTCCTGAAAACCAGCGTGTCATGGGAGGGGGAGGAACAAAGATTTCTCTTGGAAGTTCTGCAAAGTTTCTCAAAGGGGCTTCTGAGGTCCAGCACTCCTAAAAATACTCTCCTTTACATGAAGTGTAAGGAGGAGGGGTTTATCCTGAAAAAAAAAAAAGCAAAGAAAAATCCAAAACCAAAAGTTGGTTGCTTTGACCTCACATATTTGATGGGACGGAATCTCCATGGAACCTCCCATGGAGCTGTATGAAGGACCAATACAGAAATATTTCTGAAGCTACTGCACTCCAAAAAAACTTATGGACTGCTCACACCCGAGCGAGCTGCTGCTTCCTCCAGAGCTCCCAGAGCACAGCCTGGGAGCAGCACAGCATGGGACCGCAAACTCTGCTCCGAGCAGGATGGCAGCTCTGAGCCTCCTCCTTGGTACACTGGGCACCTCACTGCTCCGCAGCCGGGGAGGAGCCCAGCACAGCACTGCCGGGAGGAGAGATGTGCAAGGCTCTGGGTGGGAAGCCGACCTGAAACCCCACCCAAGCTGGAGCACATGAAGGTGATGCCGTCAGAGACCTCTCCAAATCAGTTTGGCCGTGGGGCTGTGCCCTGCAGCTGCGACACAGACCAAGCAAAGCACCATTCCTTTGTCTCTCACTATGCCAATCGCCTTCTAGGAAAAAAAAGGTTAAGACCATTCTTCACTTTACACTGCTATTACACTTAAAGCTCATGCTTTACCTTAATCGAAATTAATTTTCTCACAGGTCTTATCCTGCTGTCTGTCCCACTTCTCACACCTCCTGCAGCCGGTGACCCCACCCCAGCACCCACCTGCAGAGCCACAGGGGCAGGGGGCTGCAGAAGAGGGACACAGGGAGGGACCAACACATCCCCACCTGCACACCTGCTCCACCACTCCCAAAGCCCACTGGGCGCACTCAGGTACACCCCACTGCTCACACGACAGAGCACTTCCAACAACTCCCCTGCACCAACCATACAGCCCATGCAGTCACCGTGCCAAGCCCCAGCCAGGCCTCTCCGGAGCAGCTCTATCGCTGCAGTTAACATTCCCATGGTTGATGGCAGAGGGAGCATCCCTGACAGTCATCTCGATACGGCAAATTCACCACGGCCAGTTGAGTGAGTCAATAACAAAGCTAAAAGCAAACGCTGTCATGGATTATTCCCCACGAACAGCAGAGGAGCAACAGCGAGACCATTTGCCAGCAGCTCACCCATTTGATGTCACAGGCACCCATCCCTGCTAAGAGCGAGGGGGTGACGGGTGTCACCTTTCCACATCAGAGGACCCAAGGAGCAGGGAAGGGGGTGCAGCTCCAGGGTCCCCTAGAGTCTCAGCAACCTTCAAACTGTTTCACCGACGAACAGCACGTATCCCTCAACAGAGCCCACCAGAAAGCCAAGACACCTGCTGCAGAGCCCCTGACATTTCAGAGGGTCAGAGGCTGGGTAAATCAGAAGCACTGGTGGGAGTTTGCTATAGACAAATGAATCAGCAGAACAGATGAGCAGCTCCTGAAGCATCTACCCGCAATGTACAGAAAGAAAAGATGTAATTTCAGGCTTGTGGCAGATGCTGGAGGGTTTGTGGTGCTAAGAAATAAAATTAAAAAAATTAAAAAAAATCTCCACACACCTACATATAACAGATAGCTTTCTAGAACAAGGAAATCCTGCAGTAGCTGGAAGAAAACCAATCACAGCTCTCAACTACATTCGATATAAAGAAACAGAACATGGTCCAACACAACGTCTCTAAAAGGTCAGTCTCCCAAAACTAGAAAAAAAATCAGACACAAAAATAACTTAAAGAAAACACGTAAATACAAGCAAATGTGACAATGCTTACTGGGAGGTATTGAAAGATGCTTTAGTAAAGCCCTTCTTTCCCCCCCAGAAAAGCAATACTATAATAAAAAAAAAAGTTTATTCGGTTTAAAAATAGCATTTTTAAGATAAGAGCCAAATTAAAAAATAAACAAAAGATGTAACAGATAGAAAATCCACTATAAAATTAGTAGCTGGAAATCAACACATTTTATAAAGAAAGCTAAAAGATATCAAAAAACCCTAATGGGAATAGGTTTATTGGGGAAAAAAGCAGTGATCTATCCATACGATAGATTTGATGTCTAAAAAGTACAGTGAAATTATCCCGATAGAGAAGATGTAGAAAGTATAAGCATTATACTTGCAGATGAGGATGACACATACCTCAGCTACAACAAACTCCCTGAAAAGCAAGTTGGGAAGACACCCAACACTGTCTGCTAACCATTTTTCACATCTGTAAGTAGAAAACCTGCACGTCAGAGTGTATGAAGGAGCTCACCAAATCCCTAACATTGACTTAAAAAAAAAAAAAAACCAACCAGAAACATGTCCCAGGCCAGCCAGGAAGTTCCAGAGGTCTTGGAACAATAAATAAAAAACCCCACTAGAGCAAACAAAAACTTAGCATTGTGCCAATATTTTCAGAGGGGAAACGGCCTGACCTGGGAAGTGCAGGCTGCTTACCCTGTCTGTGGTCCCTGGCAGAGGCAGGGAACGGCCACTATTCGGAGAAGGAAACACAATTAGTGCTAGTCAACACAGTTTCCTGGTTGTAGGGGCTTGTCAGACTGATCTAATATTTCTTCTAAGAGTACACATTTGGCTGACAAAGGTAACTGTGTTGACATAATACATGCAGACTTGTGCGTGACGCTTGACTTTGGCCGGTGTGACAGTCTAAGAACAAAATCCCCACCACTATGCAAACATCAATGTATAGCGTATATCCAGTGGATTAAAATTTGGTTGAGCCCAGTGACCTCATTAGAGTTATATCTGCACTGCCTGCCCTCACGGAGGCTTCGGCTCCCCAGAGGGACAATGTTTCCATGAGGGAAAAGGGCCCACGAGGTGGCAGAAATCGCCCTCTGCACACGAAGCTCCAGGCAGCACAGGTGGGGATGTGAGTTTTCAGGGAATGCACGTTTTGGCTGTGTGCCTAAATTTGCAGCAAGTTCAGGAGAGCTAGAGAAGGGTATTTCCAGAGCCTCTGCCCAAAGAGCAGGCTAACTCATTGAAAAATACTGGCTGTTTTTAGTGCAGATTTTCACACTTGTGACATTAGCAGGACCCACACAGGAAAAGCTGTAGACTCAGCCATGCCGGCAGCTTTCGGCTGGTCATGATCCTGCACATGCCACATTGACACATGGCTCACTCGTACTATTCCCTACATGGGCCCTAACCTGTGCTCAGCACTCTGAGCGCCTTCCAGTAACAGCACAGGACACACCAACACCCACCCAACATACGCCACACCTTCCCAGGAGAGAGGAGTGGAGTGATTTCTCCTGGAAAGTTTTAGAGGTCAGGCTTTTTGCTTTTAAACTCCACCAGTGCCAGTAGGAAGGTGGCCAGGTTTGTGATGGCTTTCAGCCACCAAAAAAGTTCACCCCTTCTCACCTGCCTTCCAGAAAATCATAGAGACATCTCTCCTGCCAGAGGAGCAGAGTTATTCCCCACACCCTTCACCCTCAACCATCTAAATGCTCTGCACTGTGGCCATACGGACCAAAGCCTGGAGCTTTGTTTGAAGCTCTCGGCCCATACAAGCAGCTTGGAGTGTTTGGGTAGCTGGATGTTACTGTAGCAGAGCTTAATGCCTGCAGTTCTCCAGCATGACTGACTGATCTGTGGACATGAACTGTCCACCACGCGAGGAACCCTGGGGCTTTCAGTGAACCTGGATTTTCTCTGCCCACAGGCATCACTCACCTCCTTCCGCTCATTCAGCTCCAGGCGACTGCTGGTGTTTTCCAGGCAGCTGACCACACCGCTGAGGGTACCCCTTGTGAGACGGTGCCCGACAGCCACACTCATACCCTCTGCCCGTTGTAGCTACAGGCTGCGCAGAGGTGCTGCAGCGTGCCAAGTACTGCAGAAAGGTCCAGGGGGATGGACCAAAAACACCATCCCCACCAGAGTGATCACCTGCCACAGCCACCGAAGCAATGCCAATTTCACATCCCAGCCCAAATCCAGCTTATCCTGGCAATTCAGTTTTAGCTCCAGCTGGATGACCTTGTAGCTGGGCTTTTGCTAGCTTCCCTATGAGCTTGCTCCAGAAATGGAGGGCTCGGCAATTCCAGGATTTCACAAGAGCTGACACATCCATACTAGGTGTCCTTTTCATTTTACTGGACTGGCTTAGGGTAGGTTTGAACATAAGCAAAGAAACTCTTTGTCCAAAGGACTTCAACCTGGCTGCTGTGCTCCAGCTGAGCCCCCCCTTACTCACGGCGTTGCTCACATGTCAGGAGGAGCATGAACTGAGCTGAGACCTCTTGACTTCTCGTTCTGCATCCAGGGAGGCAGAGAGCCCACTTGCTTACCAACATGGGCGGATGCAGGATGCAGTCTGAACACCCTAAACACACGTGAACTTTTCAGCAAAACAAGACGACAACAGTTAGATGCTGGGTAGACATTTTACCTTACTGAACTTCAGACCAGCACGATCAGTCTGACCACCTTCCTCTCTTGCTGCTGAATCCCTCCAGTGACTTGGCAAAGGCATTCCCAGTTTAGGCTGTTGACAAAAGGAGGAAGGATCCTCAGGTCAACGGAGCGGGATGGGTCTCTCACCGCTGCTTTGAAGCGTGTAACACTGAATTCCCCACTAGTCATGCTCAAGTTCTATGTGCACCAAGAGGCACCTCCCCACAAATCGGGGAGGTTAACAAAGATTTCACTTGTGTTCGTTTACTCGTACATCCCAGTAGCCTGCATGTAGAGCAGGCAACAGGCTGCCGACACGGATTAAGATCTGGAAAATATCTCCATGGTCACTTCAGGGGAAAGCTGTTCTTTTTCATTTTCACAGGAACTTTAACTCAACTCACAGTGGTGGCAGTCTTAAGACATCAAATGCATTCAAGTGATTAACAATGTGAAAGGTGATAAAAGCAGCTAAATAGTTTCAAATCTGCCTGCTGCCCAACCAGCCAGATAACAAAAACTACTAGTTACGCTGGGGAGAGGGGAAGGTCTCTATTCTTCTTTCCCAGAACCACTGATCACAAGCTCACAATGCTCACATTTTAAAGCAAAGCTGAAGAGAGTGGAAAATGCCTTTCCCAACTATATTAAAGTTCTCAGCATGTTCGTGTACTGCGGATACTCTGGGCTGCATTTCATGTACCAGTTAGAGTGTGACTGGCTGGTCGAGGTCACCGCGTCCAGAGCCTGCCCAAGCCAATAGCCGTTTGTGTGCTATCATTAATAAATCAATCAAATATTAAAGGCACTGGGGGGAAATTGTCCTGTCAGTCTTACCCGTCAGCTACTTTTACCAAACTCTGTTGAGTTACTCCATATTTACAGAAGACTGAGACAGAGAGAGATCAGCATCTCCAAAATACTTACAACTTTGTCTTACGCATTATAAACACCGGAGACATTTCATTACAACCATTTTACAAGCTATAAAACCAAAGGTCATTTTATGTCTTTCACTGTAAAAGCAGACAGTGGTGTAGTCCTTAGCAAAACATACTCCTCAGTATGTTTTCTGCAGCACTACACAGACTACTTGAAATTCCTTACAAAGCAGTTTATATCCAGTGTTATTTCTTTGATATAAATTTATATCCAATGTTACATCTTTGCTAAAATAGCTAGACTTTGAAGGCAAAAAAACATTACACCCGCAACAAATGCAGCCTCCTTAAAAATGGTTAATATCAATTTAACAATTTTCCTAGACTGACTCATCAGGGAGATCAATACATAAAGCTCCAAAACAGACTTTCAAATTACACATGGAAAAGACACGGACAATCTTCGCCCTGCTGGTCAGCTACAGCACATCTTTAAGATGAAAATGCTAAAACAGATGCAAGGCTGGGACACAAAAGCAAGTGTTCAGCGTTGTGGTAGGCTCGTCTTAAAAATGCGAGCAGCCAGTCTTCCTCTGCACCTGACTCTGGCACTTGGAGGTTTCCGCATTAGCGCCTGCTTCCCTCGCTCCTTCCCAGCACGGCCCTGGCTGAAGGAGCGCCGGCTTTACCTGAGTCGCGACGTGACTTCGGGCTCCTCGCTTTGCCGCTGCCTCTGGGAGACAGAAGTTCCGAGAAGTTGGAGGACAGAAGCAGCGGTACGGGACAGACAGACAGCGAGTCGGGAACCCCGCCGGAGAGAAGAGACGAGCGGGTGCTACCCTCTGGCTCATCGGCAACTCGCCACCCCTTCTCGGGGCAGGGACGCCCCTCACCGCTCCGGTGCCGAGGAGGGGACCGCGGTCCTGTCCGCGGCTGCTGCCCGCCCACCCCCGCACCCCCGCGGGCTCCCGCCCCGCCGCAAGCGGGGAGCGCTGCCGTGGGGGCTGGGGGCGGCGGAGCCCCGGGCGCGGTGCGGTGCTGCGCGGTGCGGTGCTGCGCGGTACCGCTCCGCCCGCAAGTTGGCAGCGCGTCCGCGCCGCCGTCCGCGCCCGCCCCGCGCTCACCGGCGTTGCGGAGCTTCTTGTTCCTCAGCACGGAGAGGATGACCAGCGCGTTGCCCAGCACGTCCACCACGATGGTGAAGATGAGCACGGCCGCCAGGGCGGTGGCGGCGGCCCGCGCCGACTGCGCCCCGTCCAGCCGGCAGCCCGGGCAGCTCCCGTTGCTCCCCGGCCGCTCCATGCGCGCCTCTGCCCGCTGCCGCCGGGGCTCCTCCTCCTCTTCCTCCTCCTCCCGCCCCGACGGCAGCCCCCCGGGCCGCCGCGCCGCGGGGAGGAGCGCGCCTCGGCACCCGTCCCGGGGCGGGGGTGGGTGGGGGGAGGGGGACCCGCCGCCCCCTGCCCCGGCGGTGCCGCCGCCCTGCCCGGGCGGGGCGGGGCGGGGCGGGGCGGGGCGGGGCGGGGCTGCCCGGGGCACCCGCGGCGCTCCCCGGTCCGATGGCGCCACCGCGCGGCGGCGGGAGCACCGGGCCGGGGCGCGGGTGCGAGCCCTGCGGCGGGGGGCCAGCGGGGCGCGGGGGGACAGGGCCTCACCCCCGGGAGAAGCAGCCCAGCGCCCTGCACCACCCCTGCCCGCCCTCCCGGGCTGTCAGCGGCCTCCTCTCCCTCCCGCCGGCGGCGGCCAGCAGCACCGCGCCGAGGGGGGAACCGAGCCAAGGCGAAGGAAGTTACTGCTTTTTGGTCCAAGGAAGAGGTCAGGGGCAGCGGCTCCCGCTCGTACAGCCTCCGCCGGCACGAAGCGGTGCTTTAAAGAACACCCCGTGGAGACAACCGGGGGTGAGACCTTCAACGCCCCGCAGCCCTCCCAGGAGAGCAGCACCCACAGCCCCTCCAGCCCACGCAGCTGCCCGGGAGGCCTCTGCCCTCGGACAGGGGTACCAAGAAGGGAGAAATTACAAGGTGAAGTTTTACATATTTTCAATCCCGCAAAAGGGTTTTCTTTGCCATTGATTCCCACCGCAAACGCTGCCCCGCAGCTCCGCAGTCAGCGTGCCACCAGCCCCTCGCTGCTGGCCGCAGCCAGCCACCCTCGAGCCAAACCCATCCTCACAAGAACGTTTTTCAACCAATTACATGAGAGCAAAACTATTCACTTTTGCTTTAATGCTTTATACTGATTCTGACGTGTGTGATGCAGAAGCCCCAGCAATAATTTCAACGTCAGCGGCCCCCTTGCACGCTTCTCGGCTGCAGGGAAGCAGCGCTCCGCGAGGGTTCCCACCTCCCTCGGCCCAGCCTCACGGCTGAGGCTTCCAGGCACCTTATGTGCTTTACCCCACACCAGCATGAGCAAGGAGAGACCAAGCCCCTGTAGTCACATTGCGGCTGCAATACTGCAACCACATGAATTCTCAGCTTTATTTAGAAAATAAACTCAGAAAATTGGTTTTATGGGCTACAGAGACCAGCCACAACAGGTGGGGCCAGGAGGGAGGGCAGGGGTGCGCCGAGGCTGCTCGCTTCCCCGCCGCACCTCCTCTGGCTTCCGCCCAAAGCCAATTCTCTGTGTGCAGGTCAAAGTGCCCGAGCTAACGTAAAGGCTGTATCACAACCTGGCCTGGGGGTTTTACAACTGCCCGGCTGGGTGAGTCAATAACAAAGCTAACAGCAAATGCTTTGATGGCTTATTCCCGCCAGCAGCGTACAGGCAGCAGCAGGGCACAGCCAAAACGAGCAGCAAACAGGGTCTGCCCCGGCCCAGTGGCATGGGGTCAAAGCCAGCCCCACGTCTGCGCTCAGGCCTTGGCTGAGCCAAGCTGCTTTAAGCAGCTTTTTTGCCCTTTCCCCATGGCGGGATAGCACTCAATTTTGAAACAAAATGGGGGTTTTGAAGATAATGGTCAAAATTGTGCATTTTCGAAGTGTCAGGGAGAGCATTTTGGTTTGAAGTTTGGTCTCTTTGGGCTTCTTGGGTGACACTCTACACTGAATTCGGCATAGTTTTGCAAATATTTTCTCTGTGTAAACCAAATAATTTTGTTCACAGACTTTTGGCTGCTCAGTGTTCGTGCCCTACCTGCTGTACAGGAACAGCTCGCGGGGATGCATCCTTTCAGCACCTGTCACCTTCACACTGCTCTGGCAGCTGTTTGCACCATTTTTATGATGCTCTAAGAGGTATTTCAGATGTGGAGAACTGGGATGTGACTTCAGAGGCCCTGAACTTGGTATGCAGGTGTCTCGGACTTGCTAGTAGAAACATGGTTTGAAACTAATGAAGATGGTGTTTGAAGGCAAGGAAGAATCTGCCTTTCTGAGTGCTTTGCTTAAAGACATGTGCAGCACTATTGCTTCTCTGCTGGCTCTGGAGGCTTTCAGCAAAAGCCGCAGCTAACCTCCACCCAGAACAATTATCTTCTGTAGCACCAAACTTGCTAGAACTGTCTTCCAGCCCCTTTCCTTGTGGAGGCCACCAAGCTGGGACATCCCGCAGGGAACTGTTTTTGCCTAGTGATCAACGGTAGTTGATTTCTGAATAATGGGAAAAGTATTAATGCAAACTCTGCTGAACCCCACCGACCCTACACCTGCAGGGCAGGGGTGGTTGTGCTGGTGCTGTCCCAAAGAGCACCAATGGGAGCACCAAAGCTGCCCAATGAAGAGTTTGGCCTCACTTACAGGTATATATAAAAAAAACCCTTGCTAGCACAGCAGTGCTAGATAGAGGGGGTCACATTTTATGACCCTGCTGCAACTGGAAAAAAAAAAACACAAAAATGGCTTTTTATCTGGTAACCTGTTTTGGTGCATTATTTATACCTGCAAAAAGCAGGTTTTATTCCACAGCCCTGTGTGACTGCCCTAGATGAGAAGGTCTTCACAGCTCTACCAGGCATGTGTGCATCTCATAGTTATAGCAACTAATCTCTCATAAGACACTTAGAAGAAATTATGATAGATGTAGTGAGCAAGTGTTTTCATCGTTGGAGTGATTTAGATGAACGAGTTCCAGGCTGTTTCCTCCCACCTTCCTGCTAAATGGGCTTTTCACTGCTTCAATTAAGAAAAGGCTAGCAGTCTAGGAAGCAGTGGCAAGGAAAAAAAATGAAGGTAGAGATATCAGTAAGACCTTTTTAATTACACTTTATCGGAACCTCTGATGTAAATCATACTGAAATAAAAATATCCCCAGTGTGTTAGAAGAATTTAGGCTCATTTGATTGTGCAAGGACCATGAACATGATCACAGGAGAAGGCAACTGAATTAGGGTCAGAAACAGAGCCCTGCAGTACCCAAACCACACCGGGGAGGCTATGTACATGTACACACCCAAACAGGACAACCAAGCAGAATGCAGTCAGTGCGGAATATTCAAGCACCATAAATGCTTTTCAAACATGCCTTTTGCAAAAACGTAATAGCTTTGCTAATAGTAAGGCTTAGAGGGGCAGCACCTGGCACCCTCCCACTGTGCAGCTCACACCCATCACAGCAGCCATGTGCAGAGAATCACTCGTCCATCGCTGAGCATGGGACTCATCCAGTGCCATGAAACATCCCCCTTCCCAACCCTACCTACCTAAGCATGCAGCTTAGTAAGAGTTAATCCAGGTACACTACAATAAATGAAAGCTTGCATAATTGAAAAAATAGCTGAGGCATTAATCTTCCTTCTCGGTACCTTGAGTCCTCTTTAAAAAGATTATTTGGTCTTCAGAGACGGCTTTAATGCTACTTAATGAATCACTTATAAATGAAGGAATTTTTTTCCCTCCCCTACACAGGGTCAGGCTGACTACTACACTAATTTTGTCAATGTAAAAGCGACAATTAACTTTTGTCAAATATACAAAGATAACGGCTGTTCTCCACAAATACTACTATACTGAATTCAGCATATTTAAGGCCAATTTGTCTTGTCTTTTTGACTGAGCCTGCTTAGCAACAGTGACATATCAATTTCTTTCAGCCAGACCTGGAGAGCTCTTCATGCTTACCAAAATAATTAGCAGTCCCCTGAGCACCCTGTTATGGTTTAACCCCTGCCAGTAACTAAGCCCCACGCAGCCGCTCCCTCACTCTCCCTCAGTGGGATGGGAGAGAGAATCAAAAGAGTAAAAGTGAGAAAACTCTTGGGCTGAGATAAAGACAGTTTAATAGAGAAAGCAAAAGCTGCACATGCAAGCAAAGCAAAACAAGGAATTCATTCACTGCTTCCCATGGGCAGGCAGGTGTTCAGCTATGCCCTGGAAAGTGGGGCTTCATCATGCGTAACGGTGACTTGGGAAGACAAATGCCATCACTCTGAACATCTCCCCCTTCCTTCTTCGTCCTACAACTTTATATTGCTGAGCATGATGTCATACAGTATGGTGCAGAATATCCCTGGGGTCAGTTGGGGTCAGCTGTCCCAGCCATGTCCCCTCCCAACCCCCTGTGCACCCCCAGCTACTTGCTGGTGGGGTGGGGTGAGAAGCAGAAAAGGCCTTGGCTCTGTGCAAGCCCTGCTCAGCAGGAATGAAAACATCCTGGTGATACCAACACTGTTTCCAGCACAAATCCAAAACACAGCCCCATACTAGCTACTGCAAAGAAGATTAACTCTATCCCAGACAAAACAAGCACATTCTCCACCCCTTATTCCATACCATTTACATCATGCTCAGGTCCCACACTATACAATACATCCTTATTACCCACCACACCCCTTCCCATCCTTTGATCTAATACAGAGATAGCATTCCCTTAGTCTATGGATCACCCCTGTGAAATGTCTGTCAAGTGTCCACAAATGTCCACAAAATGTCCACTGAGTTCATTCAGTCCATGACTTTGGGCTCCGTCTCTTATGGTGGTCACTCAGGACAGGAGAGGTGGTGTGTTGTGTGGAGTTACTGGGCACCAAAGCCAGCTCAGGTCGGGTCACTGCTGCACTTGCAGTGCTTCTTGTAAGGCTTGTCCTCCATGGGTTCAGGTGGTTCTTCCCACAGTAATTCCTATAACATGCAACTTAAATCATGGGTTACAACAATGTAAAGGTATTTCCATTACAGTCTCCACCCCAGTCTCTTCGGGCCAGACCATCGGGTTCAACATTGCAGTGAACTCCTCCCCTTGTCCCTGCTCTGGCTGGGAGTTATCCACAGACTGCAGTCCCTTAGGGGTGTACCTGATCCAAGTGGAGCCTTATCTATGCACCACAGTCTCTCCAGGAGTGTACCTGCTGTGGCATAGAGTTATCCACAGCCACAGCCACTTTGAGGTGCACCCGTTCCAGCGTGGCCTTCTCCATGGGCCGCAATGCCTTCAGAGATAGACCTGCTCCAGCATGGCCTTACCCATGGCTGCAATGGCTCCAGGTGCTCTGTCGTGGGCTTATCCATGGCCACATGCTTTGAGCATGACCTCATGCACAGCCACAGGTGCTCCAAGGTGTACCTGCTGCAGCATGGGCTTATCCACAGCCACAGATGCTTCCAAGTGTACCTTCTCCAGTGTGGACTTATCCTTGGCCACAAGCCCTTCAGAGGCATACCTGCTGGGGCACACACATAACCATGGCCACAGATGATTTGAGATACACCTGCTCTGGCATGGCCTTTTCCACGGCCACAGATGCTTCGGGGTGTCCTGCTCCCTCATGGTCTCATGCACAGGTCACAGTCCCTTCGACTCGCGTTCACGCTGGAGTTCCAGCCTGTCCAGTGCAGCAGCACAGAAACGGCAGCGATGCCCTTGGCCATCTGCCAGCGCAGGCACATCGCCACTGCTGTTATCAGAGTGTTCCCAGGCACAGCAGAGTAGGATGATAAGCAGTACAGCAGGACAGACAGCGAGCAGCGAAAGCAAAAAGCAGCCGCTAACGAACGCTGAACTGTAATACACGGTAAGGCAAGCAAGGCCCACGGCAAGCAAACCTGTCAATTAATAGCTAAACAGCCATAACAGCTACAAATTCAATCTAGCACATTCCAATCAAATCTGTCATTAAATTGAACCCTTCGAGCCCCACATCGGGTGCCAAAAAGGACTGTCGTGGTTTAACCCCAGCTGGCAACTAAGCCCCACGCAGCCGCTCCCTCACTCTCCCCCGGTGGGATGGGGGTGAGAATCAGAAGAGTAAAAGTGAGAAAAATCTTGGGCTGAGATAAAGACAGTTTAATGGGGAAAGCAAAAGCCACGCACACAAGCAAAGCAAAACAAGGAATTCATTCACTGCTTCCCATGGGCAGGTGGGTGCTCAGCCATCCCCAGGAAAGCAGGGCTCCATCACGTGTAACAGTGACTTGGGAAGACAAATGCCATCACTCTGAACATCTCCCCCTTCACTCTTCTTCCCCAGCTCTCTATGCTGAGCATGACATCATATGTGCAGAATATCCCTGGGGTCAGTTGGCGTCAGCTGTCCCAGCCATGTCCCCTCCCAGCTCCTTGTGCACCCCCAGCCCCTTGCTGGTGGGGCGGGGTGAGAGGCAGAAAAGGCCTTGGCTCTGTGCAAGCCCTGCTCAGCAGGAATGAAAACATTTTTCAGCACAAATCCAAAACACAGCCCCATACTAGCTACTGCAAAGAAAATTAACTCTATCCCAGCCAAAACCAGCACAACCCCCAGGAACAGATAGGTTAGTGCTGGATAAGAAATACCAGGCTGGGAAACTGAGAATCTCACCATGAGCTAACTCAAAGGTGTTTTGTGTCCAACTTCGAAGGAGGGAAGAGACATGAGAAGGAAGGAGAAACATAGATAACCGGGGCACCAGGAAACCTTCCTCTGAACTTCAACACTGAATGTCTCAGTTGCAGACAGGGTGCAGGCAGGTTTTATTTGAACTGTAACTCCTGCCCTGCAAAAGCAGGCAGGACCATGGGGCAGGTTAGTGGTTTCCCCACTCCAAATAACTCCCAGTGAGTTGCAAGGGCAATGTTGTAGCACAAAGTCGTTCCTAACATGGAGGTCCCCAAGCAGAAATGCTCAGTCATGTCCCTTGCCTGTGTCTCACTGAGCACCTGTTTTGCTCCCCGGATCCACACACACAGCACAAAGATGCTGAATGAAGCTGAATCCCTCCCCTCCCACCACCCCAGCCTGGCCAAGTACTCATGTTTGTTTCCAGCAAGAACAACAGGCAATACAGTTGTAATTTCTCAACAAGTGGCCCTTTTGACTCAAGCAATGGCCTTTGGGAGAGACACATCAGCAGACATAGAAACTGGGCTAATAAATTCTTTGCCACATGGGCTGTTCCCATGCCACTTAGCCCCGGATGGGATGCAAAGGAACTCTGCAGGGCTGCTCTCGGAGATGGGCAGAGCAGGTCTCCTCCACCCCTGAGCAGACCAGATGAGATGTCTCCTGCCTTCCATATCAAAACCAGCAACCTCTGGTGGTTTAACACCACCAGGACACAGTGCTCAGCTGCTGGAGCGCTTCAGCACATGCCTTTCCAGCACAGGTTTTTTTTTTCATGTCTAAGATTCTGATCTAAACCTCAGAAAATGGAGGTTCATTCCTTGGCACAGTCTTAGATTCCTTGAGCTGGCAAACACAGCTAAAGTAAGCCATTTAGTCCCTCTGTGCATCATGATCATTATCTTCAAAGTAGGGACCAATGCCTTTTTTTCCTGGCCTTAATTCTGCCCTTAAATCCAACGTGTGGCCAGGAGGCAGAGTTATTTCCAAACCATTACCAAAGGGGGAATCACCATTATCCACCCACCACTCTCTAGCCAAACACATACAGCAGTAGTTCCTCTCTCCCAAACTTCTTTCTTGTCCATTTGGACTACACAGCTATTTACTGCAGAGGCAACACAGCTGTACTGTGCACGGCGTAAGAGAATCCCAGTCTTGGGAAAAAAAGCACTAGTTGCTTCGGCAATAAATAGATGAATACAGCAGCTTGCCCTGAGCTGCCATCGCAGAAGAGATCAACAAACAAGCAGCTCTATTTATGCCATCGTGCTTGCATGGAAGCTCCAAACTAATAACCTCGTGTTCAGCCACTTCCCCTCTTTGTCCCTGAAGCAGCAGCCTCACGCAGAGCACACAGCTCACTCACCCAGAATAGGCTTTTTTGTTAATCACTCAAAAAGCCACAGACACAAGCCTGTTCATTCAGCTCAACTGCTTAATGCTGCAATCTAAATAAAAAGGGAAAGAAGGAAAACTTTGTATTCCTTTCGTACCCTGAATATTAAATGACACCATCAATGTTGCCTTGGGACGCAACACCAAACCACTTCCTTTGCCCTGAGATGGGATTTGAGAAGAATTATTTTGAGGCTGACTTGCTGTTTCACATCTCCCATTTTTTCCCCATCTCAAACTCAAGGATGCAACATGAATGAAATCAGAATTAGCCTCGTTACAAACAAGCAAGGGGGGTGACCTAGATTCACTTTGCCTCTCAGAAGGAAGTGACGGCAAAAGTTTAAAACCCACCACACAGGGCTGTCGACTGCTGCACATTTAGGACAAAGTTTGTTGTGATCAAATCATGCTTTCCAAAAAAGGCTTTTACTGGTGGGATGATTTGTACAGCAGTGGCTGAATTATGCATGGGATTTGTACAGCCTCTGCTAGCAAATAACTCCAGCCGTCCTGACACGTGCGGAGAAACCCAAGCTCTTCCCTGCAGCATCTTCAGTGACTTGAATCCAGCTCTGCGACCCTGGGGACACAGGTTGTGTTGGGGCATCAGGGTAGCCCTCACCACTAGCCACATCAGGCAGCACCTCGTGCTGTGCCAGGCTGGAGCTGGTCTTGCTGCAGGTCTCGAGGTGCTAGGATGAAATGTGGGTCTTTTCAATGATCTTGTTGAATCCCACCCTAAAAAAAAAAACCCAAATCAGAGGGCCTGCTCCCAGCAAAGGCAGCCTGGTTGCTGTGTGGGCTGCTGGGGCTGCTTGGATGACAGCCAAGTGATAGCACAGGACTCTGCCCAAGGGATGGTCACACCGAAGGAAATACATGGAAAAGATCAGCCTGGTGGGGTTTATTGTGGTAAGCTGGGAAAAAAAGCCTCAGGGAAGGCCACAACTGTATATCCCATTAAGCCAGGAAGATTCAGCTGACGTATTTCATGGCTAACAAAGCCTAAAGAATTTTAAGTGCTTTAGTATCTGAGTAAGAAACTCCTATGTTGCCCAACGACAGGCAAGTTACTCAAGGTGCTGCTAGCTCGGTGCCTGTCAGCAAGGCAGTGAACCTGAAAAAAAACTGAAAGCAAAGCAAAGAAAGGAAAGCTAGTTCATGACAGACTGGTCCTTGGGCAGGTGGGACAGGGCCCCTATCTGTCTTCAAGATCTGCCTTTAACTCGAACAAAACAAGGACTGCTCATCTTCCTTGCACCATGGCCATGGCTTGTGTGCTTAAGTGAGGGCGGGCAAGTCTTTTCCCCTTACGCCAAGACCTCCTGGGGTGTCAGGAAGGGGTGGGGGAGAAAAGAGCACTTCATAATTTTCCCATTGAGATTCCTTACCCAGTCCCCTCTTCTACCAGTAAAAGCCAGCAACAAACCCACTCCTGCTCCTTACAGGTCTCCTTTCACCGGTCACAAGGAGGTAAGACTGGCAAAGACCAGCCCCAATCACTGTCCCACCGAGAGCCTGGAGGGAAAGCTCGCCACTCCATGGATACTGCCCAAGTGGTTGCTCTTTTCTCCAACACCCCCAAAAGTTTGTGTGGCATCTCAGACGTTCAGTATTGCTTACCAGGTGCCTGGCCTTGCCGTGAGGGAATGGTGTGTGACGGAAACTGCTGAGATGCTCTGGGGACTCCCTGTTCCACATTTCCCTCCTCCCCACTCACAGTTTGCATTGCAGTTCACCTGGATGCACACCCATCCGCAAGCACTTTGCCCGTACCCACTCTGCTGCCCAGCACTATATCCAAGCTTCTCTTCCAGCTGGGATTGCTACAGACCCAGCTCACTGGTGCCTGTGTTACCCACCCGGCTGCACCGTCACTGTGGGGACACTGACAGTTGATGCCACTCTCTCGTCAAAATCATTCCATTGCCATTAGCAGCTGCTTTCCAATGCTAAGGCTGAAATTGCCATGGTCGTCCTCTGCAAGGGGAGAAATGACTGTCTTAAGAAAGAAAACAAGGAGATTTCCTTTCCCCAAGCAGCCCCTTCTGCAGCCTGACCGGTGGGAGCTGCGACTTGAGCAAGCTTTGGGAGCACTTGGCACTAACCGCCTTGTCACAGGCCAGCGGCGCAGGAAGGACAGCACGACATGCTGTACTCCAAACATCGAGCTTTTAATTATGTGCCGAGCAGCACCTCTACGCCTGCAGTAATGGGGGCTCAGCTACATCCGTGGCTGTTAGCGAGATCCTGTTTTGCTTCATCCTCATTATGGGAAATAGCCTGCTCGGATCCAGCAGCCGGTGGAGATGCTTCCTCTCGTGAAGTGGATTGCTTTCTCCTGTCAATTATGAGCAGAGAGCTAGACAGCCCTGCACAAATTGCTGGGTGAAAGCATACATAGGAGTACACGGGAACCGATTACAGCCTTGGTGGCAGCCTTGCTTAAAAACGGCTGATGGAAACACAGAGGTCGAGAGAAATAAAAAGCGTAGAAGCGATAGTGATCACAGCTGGCATGGCAGTGCCGAGGAGCCGGGAGGGACGCGTGGTCCCCGCCTGCCCCTACAGAAGTGCAGCCGTCCCCAGCGGTGGTGCAGCAGGGGTTAACAGAGGGGCTGCAGCAAGCGGACACCAAAGCCACAGTTTTTTCCTCAATGAAGGGATTCCCTTTTCTCAGGCTATTGCTTTGGTATGTACCAGCAGTGTGCAAACCCACAGCTGAGAAACTCAGCACCCCTTGCGGAAAGGGAAACGATTCCCCCCTCTCGCTCCTTCCACAAGCCCTGATTTCACCGCACGCTCCAGCACGCCCGCAAAGCCCTGCGGGATTTCTAAGGGGTGAGTGACCAGGTCTCTGGGCTGAGGCTGCACACCAAACCTTTACCCAGCACCTGGTGCTGGCACTCACGCTGCCCACAGCAACTCTCCTTACCCAGGGAAGGCCAGGGTGCTTAAATTTCAGCTGAGCATCATAAAGAGCCCCTTGTCCTGATGGGTTCCCATTTCAGAGAAAAGGATGAGAAAGCATGCGTACATTTTATCCAGCAGTCTCAGAGATGGTTTCTTCAGCCCTACAGACCTTGCTGGCTCCTCCTGGGCCAAGTTCACAGCCCCCACTGCCCCATCTGACCCCTGGAGCCTGTGGGGAAGGAGGTAGCAATGTCTCCTCTGCCTGTAGGTTGGCCCTGGTTTGGGGCCAGTTCAGCGAAGGGACAGCTTTCCTGCCTGTTGCTAGCAGCGAACCAGCTGAGCGGCCAGCTTACAATGTTCACTTTGCTCTGCCCTCTAACACATTGTCGCTCATGGCCTTCCACTGGTCTTCAACCCACGCCCCATCGCCTATCTTCAGCTGTCCTCATACCTTCAGCCCGTCACCATAAGATCCACACCAATGCCCAACGTACATGTGAAGTGTCACTTGCGCTCTCTCCCATCCTGCCCATCTCTTCAATAGCTCCATCCTGAAACCTCCTACTTGGCATCAGCTCTGCACGCTCAGTCCTGTCAGCATTTTTGCAGGCTCTGCAGAAGGGTATTGATTCCTGCTCACAGAGCTGTTCTGTCTGAAGAAAAACCATTGCGTTTGCCTGGGTGGGCTTTGAAATCCAGCTCCTCTATGCCATGCATATCTCTTCTTCTCCTTTCCACTTCTGCCTTCCCCACAGATCCACTGGGAAGTGGGGTTTGCTCACCCGCCTCAACCCAGCCCCCTTGCTTTCCTTCCAGACCCTGCAGGCAGAGCTGCCTATGATTCATTTCTTTGTGTTTAATACTGCTAAGTCAGAGGCACCACAAATCTGCAGCTGGCAACTTCAGGCTGCTTTCCAGCTCCTCCATCCAGACCTGCCAGCAGACGTTTTCAGTTTTGGTTCTCAGATCTCCATTACAGTCTGGTCTCAAAACAGTGAATCCACCACCCTCCAACTGTGCACGTTCAACACCACAGCCTCAAAGCTGTTACAAATGTGCTGCAAGTTCCTCCCGCTTCTCACAAGAAATGGGTAACCCTTCAACGAGTCTTTCTTTGGCAGAGAGCAATACCTTTCAGATCTCTTTAGCACAGTTTGGTGCCTGGTTTTCCCCTCCTACCCAATTGTAGGCTGGTAAGCAAAGACAGCTCCTCAGATCTGGCAATGTTAAAACTCTTCTTTATCAGTAACTCCACTTACCTCTGTGACAAGGTGAAAATTGTGCTTGAATTTCTGCCACTTTCCTGGAGCATTTAAGTGACGCTGAACTGTAGGTGAATCTGCCCTCCTGCTGCCTTTCCCTCAGCTCCCGCTCCTGGGTGTGCTCTGTCCTTCCTGCAGGGATATCTGGGCCCAGGTTTTATTCAGTCGTGGAGGAGAATTGAGAGCTGCAGTTCATAACTCACGCGAAATTTCACTTAAAGTTGAACTAATAACTTGAGAGAAGAAAGATGGGAAAAGAAGGACTTGCATGTCTCAGGTTCAACCCACTCTCCTCCAATCTGACTGAAGAAAGTAAATTTGGAGATGTTAAGTCAGTTATGAAGTTTAACAGGGTTGTATACATCTAAAACCCTCAATAGATGGAATGAACACCCTGGTCAGGGTTTGACCCTGCTCCTGGCCAGGGGCCGACCGCTCTCCCCAGGCAAAGGGGACTCGAGCCTGGCACGCAGCATGCAGAGAAGAGCCCAAAGGAGAAGGCAAGGCTTACTGAAGGAAAGCTGGATGCAAATCTTAAGAAGCAATACAGATCTGAGATACAGAGAACTTAAATATAAATTCAACAATGGAAAAAGTTGCTAGAGATATTTAGGGTTTGTATATGTATGTAACATATATATATATACACATACACACACACACATATATATAGAAAGATCAACAAATCCTATCTGTATGCATTGTGAGCAAGATGTTGCTATAGTAATCTTAATTTTACATTCCTTACATTAAGAAGAAGATTGCAAGTTGTTTGGCACACCCAGACTGTGTTTTTGTTATAGCATGTGCTGCATTTAACCCAGTGGGACTCTGTTCGCTGCCTCTTGGAGCTATGGAAATAGAAATAACTACTAACAATAATATCATCATCACTACACGGCAGCCTCGGATTCAGTTTCCTTTAAAAAAAGAGAAAAAGAAGGAAAGAGGCAGACAGAAAAAGAAACTGCCTGTGCGCATTAGCACTGAGTTTAGGTTTGGATGCGGCACGTCCTCGAGGATGGGCAGGGACCCAGGGAGCAGCATTAGGAACTGCTGGGAGGAGCAGGGCAGTCCTGGGTGCGCAGGGGGCAGGAGGAGCAGCGCCTGCTTCAGATTTCATGCGACACCAGCTGTAAATCAGAAACAACTCCACCAAAGCCAGGAAAGGCATAGGGATACCAAAAAGGCTAGAAAGCAAAGTGAGGCTCCCACGCTCGAACACGCTGCCTGTGCTCCGGTGGGAGGCTTCTCTGAAACCTGATGGCCGGTGCGGGATGAGGGCTTTCTGCACACAGTGAGGGTCTCTGCCTTGCAAGCTGGTAGGAGCCCTGCTCATCGGAGGGTAGCGAGGGGGCACCCAGCACGAGCGCTGGCTGCACCCCCACCAGCGCCGCACGGCCACATGGCCAGACAGCGGCACAGCCATCCACCCATCGCTCTTGCACAAGATGTCTTATAGCAGTGACGAGGCCATGTTCAGGGCTCTCTGTCCTGGCAGGAGCTGAACAGCTTCACGGAGGTGGTGAAAATCTTCAGCAGAAAGTGCCCAGGAGCCGCACCTACCACCAAAATAGGAGCATCCTTCTTTCATCTCCCTCGAAGAGCAAAAGCATCCAGTGCATTAAGGCCAGCTCCCAGTGCCTCTGCCCCACAGCAGCCAACCGCTACCTGGGTCACCCCTCCTGAGAGGGACTGGGAGCTGCACGGGGGGCTACCAGCCTCCAAAAGCTGGGGACCCAAGCCCTCCCAGGGAAGAGGGGAGGCGGCGCTTTGCCTTCCTGGGTTTGCTGGAGCTTCAGGTTTCGACAGACCCAACGAAGGTCCGAGGTTGGGCATCTACACGGCCCATGGGCACATCCCATGCTCTGCAGAGGGAAGTGCTGCCTTTGAACATCGTCACCCAACATCGGCTCCCAGGCACGTTTGTTTTCTCCAGATTGATGGTGTTTACAACTCCAGGCATCTTCTCAGTCATCTATGATCTCTGGCTGTGAGCAGGTCTCTTTGGGACATTGAGTGACAAGCATTGTTACAGTGCCAAGGAGATGGGACTCTCAACTGCCTGTGGCAGGCAGATTGCTGTGAAATCATGATTTATCTGGAGGTAAATTAAGTTATGTCTCTCCTGCCTGCCTGCCCTGGCAGTGGCTGCATACAGGTGTGCTGTATTTCTTCCTCTAAACAGGAAAACATGGGGCCATTTACCAACGGCTGGAGATCAGAAGGTGCCCGAATGTAAACTCCAGGACAAAGCTCATCTGAGCGTATTTGAGGGAGGGAGCTGACAAGTGACAAACAGCCAGAGCTGAGTTTGCTCTATTTTGGCTTACGCCATTGCTTGGGGAATCACAGGAAGGGAAAACAGGTGAATTATTGTCACCTCCAGACTTAAACAAATGGAGGCTTCAAACAAAATTGCATTGCTTAGACATTCAGAGGGGGAAATATTTACCTCGCATGCAGAAATAAATGTTAGAGTTTATGAGTCATATAAAGCCTTTTATGCTGAAAATCCCCCTCTGGATAAGGATGAGGATATTTCTCATTGTAGTCTTGATCCATCCAATTTATTTGCAGAGCAAAAGGATCACTTAGGGCATTATTCTCCAGAAGATCTGGCAATGGGAAAAGCTATTCCAGTAGGGGGCTGGATGCCGACCTGCACCTCCCCATCCCAGCTCGTACAGGTCCCTTTGCCCAGCCTGGCAGTCCCCATCGCCCCTAGCACGAGAGGCTCTGGGTACCTCTTTGCACCACGGGTTTTGGAGTCATGGCATGCCCAGCTGCAATAATGGGGTTGCTCTGCCACATGGCTGCTCCCCAGGGCCAGGGGATGGAGTGGGGCTGCAGCACCTGGGGCTCCTCCATACGGGGAGGTTCACTGGCAAAACCAGGTTTCAGAAGGGCACGGAGCTGGGTTAGGGGCTCATGAAGAGCACAGCAAGGTGGAGCACACCGACAGGCAAGAGGTGGGTGCCCTCTCTTTCTGCAGCGTTGGGTGCCCCACCTCACCAGGACATGGGATCCCAAACACTGGCACCCACTGGTCTCCCCTCAGCCCATTAGAGAGATGTATGCGTGCACCGATACATGCATTAATGGATGAGCCAAAGACGGGTGACCCTAGCCCTGGGGGTGCACTACACCCTAGCTGCTGGCACCACATCCCGGGGAGTCAGCCAGCAGCAGATCCTGGGAGCAGCAAAGGTAGGAATAAAAGCATTTGTGTGCAAGGGGTTTGGGTCTCGGGGTGACTGGCAGTGAGTTCAGGCAGCACAGCAGTGCAGAAAGAGCCTGCCCCAATTCCTCTGCCTTTTGGGAAAGATGTTGCTACTGCTGGAGCCTCATGCCTTCCAGAAAAGCACCATTCTCTACATTGCTGATTATTTATTTGGGAAGAAGCCTCATTTTTCACGGATCATATTAGAAGCACAGAATGGATTACAGCATGGAGTAACCACGATAGCTGAGAAATTCAGTGTATGCAAATGTGAGCCTTAAATGGCTCTTTCTGTGAAAGATTAGCTTGTAGGGGAGATGTCTTTGCAATGTGGCACCAATGAATAGACTTGTATTTAAAAGCAGGGACTTTGCCACAAGCCACAATACACCATCCACTGACATCTACAAACAGCAGCTTTTCCCTGTGAGCACAACTTGCATCTCTGCTCTGCAAGCCTGTTCATTTCGCTGCACAGCCCTGTGCCCTTCGGAATGCCCGGTATACCAGCACACATGCACCAAAAGATGCCAGGCTGCTAAAAGCAAACCACTAAGCTACCTGCAGCATCCACGAGCTTCCAGGCCCACCCATATTGTTCCCTCACATCTAAACTGCAGCCCAAGGGCAGCCAGAGGGAGCACCAAGGGCCTAGGGCTGTTTCATCCTCTCCCAGCTCCCCCAGCTCTCAAGGCTCAGGGATTAGAGGGGAACAAATGCAGGTATGAAGAGGGATGAGGTGAAACTCCCTTTTTTCCTGAACTGATGCTGCCCATTGCCTGGGTCTCCTGGTGCCAGACTGCAGCAATCATCCTCCCTTGGGCATCCCTTGCGGCACCCAGGCTGGACCCGCCACCTCCAACCAGCACAGGGATGGGCAGGGATGCACAGGGATGCTGTGCAGTGTGTGGCAGCTGCCTGAAGATGGCAAGCCAACACTGCAGTTTATAATACATGCAAATAACCCTGTTAGAAGAAGAAGGGGCTCCCTACAAATAAGAGGGCTATATTTTCTTTGCAGCCCATGTAATGCCAGAGCAGAATTTAAATTGCAGTGTTTATCAAACAGGTCTGAGCCTTTTTTTCTTTCCTCCTCTTTGTTAAACACTGCCCGTCTCACAGAATTTTGAGCAGCACTCCTGGTCCTGCACCAGTCCTCAAGCCCAAATGCAAAGTCTGAGGAAGAAATTGCAATGCATCCTTTGGCACCAGGGAGCCATAGAGCTAGTGTGTGCATGCAATAATTTATCCTAAGCCTTCTAGTGGCATTTTATGTCTTTTTGCTGTAGCGCTATTACAGCTTTGATTACTCCATTTTTATGTTTGTCAGCACAGCATATGGGCAAGATAATTTGTATTCAAAGTATTAAACTGGTAATGTAAATTATTAAAGACCCAATTCATAAAAGCATTACGCACCATATGCAGATTCCTTCCCTTGAACTCTCCCCTCCTCCTCCCCATTTTGCAGACCTGGCTTCACAGTTTGAGCGGGACCAGGACCACTGCCAGCTCCCACCCCATGGGCACCAGGTTCATCTGAGTGGATGTCAGATGAAGACCCAACACCTTCCTCTTCTTGGTGCCCCTTGCACAACTCATTTATCCCCAGGCGCCTGTCGTCCACCAGCTCGTCTCGTTTCAGCTTCTCTGAAGACATGATAGAGAAGAGACTCTTTTCCCATTTTTACCCCAAACCCCATTTGCTGCAGAGCACCCTCCAAAGTAGGTACACCTCCGAGTGCAGCCACGGCAAGGAGGTGTTGAAGGGGGCACGGTAGGAGGAGGCGAAGAGAACCCCTGTGGCAGTCCCTTCTCATTGCCTGTCTCGGGCCCCGCGCACGCAGGATGATGGCAGCTTGCCTCTGGTTTCACGGCGGGGGCTGCCATGCATGTGGGCCAGCACCCGGCCCTCATGGGCAACAGGTCACCTCTCCCTATGCCCAGCCTCAGCGGGATTCCAGCAGCCGCTCTGACGGGCTGGGGGCAGCAAAACCTGCCAATCCTGCAAGGAAATTGGGCTTTTCAGCTGTAACCCCTGCAATAACGGGCAACTCATTTCAATAGCTGTTTACTAGACCATACACAGTACCATTGTGTTGAGCAGATGCCATCTTCTGTTTTTCTCATTACGAAGATTTACTGTCTTATAAGCTTATTATTGACTGAGGCTTTAGGCTTTCTTCAGGGCTGAGGCCAAGGGGAATGCGAACTCCCAACTGCTCCTGTTTGCAGGAGCATCCCCTGACAAAGCTGTCAGGACTTACCCGGTGCTCAGCACTGCCTCCCCCAAACCCGGACCCCTCTACCTCAAAGCAAAGACTTTGGCAGCCCAGAAGGGTAGCAGGGAGCTGCAGTGTGCCCTGTTCCTGCCATGGGGTCTCCCAAAGCCCCCAAGTCCCCAGGGCAGCCCCTCAGGCTCTCCCCCCGGCACAGGGCAGTACCAACGCACTGTGCTGCCAGCGATTCTGAAAAATGGCATTAAAACAGAGCAAGAATTGGGGCTGAAATGCTTAACTGCACTTAGTCTGCATAAAATCACGCAAGTCTCCTAACCTAGAGTCCTCCCACAGCACACAAACGCTCTTCTGGTCCTGCTTTTCAGAAGAAACGTGCTCATCCTCCCATCCTGAGGGGGAAAAGGAGGATTTTGTACCCAGCTTCCAGAAGTTTGGCATCCAAGGGGCCCACAGGTGACCCCAGGGGAGTTGTACCACTTCTCCAGACCTCCTCCTCTCCAGCCAAAAGCTGCTGCTAACACAGACCAAGATGCAGGCTCTCCGGCACGCTGTCATTGAGCAAAGGAGCCGCTTTACCTGTGCACCCACACCCCGCCCAGCGCTCACAACTCACTCCCAGCAGCAGCTCCCTAAGCTCACACAGAGAAAACGTAAGGACATCACATTCCAATCCCAGTAGGGTGCAAAGGCACGCAACAAGTAAAAACGCTGCCAGTACCCTCCAGGACTCAGCTCCGCTCCCCTGTCAGATCTCCTCCAAGAAGAAAAGGCAGTTTTGCCAAAAACAGACAATAAAACAAGGAGCTGCCGGCCATCGGTACTGCGCTGGGAGGCCCATGGGCCGTATCAGCATGCGCGTGCCTAATGGGTGAAATAAGATCATGCCCCACAAAACACAAAAAATGGAAAGTTGGGGCTTTCCTTCTCTCCCTAAATTTTGCACGTCTTTAACACAACACAGGCACGTTTTCCCGAGTCAGCACGTTCAGTGGCCGATGCTGCACAGCTGCATTGGGCTCACTCCTCAGTCCCACTTTTAATTCCCTGGGGCATCATGTCCAGCAATGCCTGGCATGTGTCCTTCAACCACCCTTTATTAACGCCCTGCCCAGGTCCCCGCTGCCCTGGTACCTGCCTCTCTTCTGCAGCATTGAATATTCTTTTTTAATTAAAAATCCCCTTGCTTTTATCATCCCAAGCATGATCCAAAGCACCACCAAGCTCTTGCATCAGCTTTAGGGTGACACATCTTACTGCCTGGAGGTCCCCTCTTTACCTTCCCCTAAACTGCTTTGCTTTGGCTTTGCCAGAGATGGAGCAGGGTGGGAATTACACTTCCCACCTGAACAAGGCACCTGTCCCAAACCTCTCGGTGCCGGCTTGCTTGTCCCCCACCCATGGCAGGCGTGCTGCTCTTCAGGCAGCAGTGGATATTTGGTGCAAGCGCTGCAAGGCTCCAGCTGCGCACAGCCATGTTTTGGGATGTTACAGATGTGGCCAAAATTGAAGCTGCCAAGGCAGGTTGTCCAGAAAGGGTATGGAAACATGAGCAAAGCAAAGCACTGGAGATGGAGGAGGAGAAATGGAGCGCATGCCAAGAGGCTGGTAAAGAAATTACTTTTGGGGGAAAAACAAAAGCAAAACAAATCACTATTTCACTATTTCTGTTCACAACATATTTGGAATTCCTTCTCCAAATTGTGTTTTCAAAAGGGCAAGAGCATTTTTCAACTCATATTTCATCATCAAGTAAAAAAAAAAAACCACACATCTGTCCCCACTCCACCCACGACTCCATGCCCTGAGCCATGTCCTCATGCCCACAGGGGGCACGGGCTCTGCCACATCCTCGTGCCCACAGCGGGACGGGGGAGGGGCTGGGCAGGAGGGGTAGCGGGACAGGGCAGGTGAAGCTGACCCCGGATAGACGGTGCTGCCCGCAGCAGATGCTGACAGCGGCAGAAGCAGCCCTGTGCTGTATGATGGGCTCAACTTTGGAAGAGCTGGACTCTGCACACAGGAAAGGTTCAGAAGCCCCAAGTTTGGTTTCTCTCCTCCTCTTCCATGTGTTTACTTTTCTATCAGGCTCTGCAGAGCTGCACCTGCCCAAAAAAATGCAGGGAGCACTGTGCAAGGGAGGGCCTGAGCATCTGCTGTCTGCGTAACACCGGCCACGGGCACACGCAAGGTTTCTCCCCAAAACCTCAAAGCAGCAGGCAGCGGTGGTGTGCGCAAACAGTGCCGTAAAACCCAAGTGCATCCCTCCAGCTTCAGAGGCCGAGCTTCTCCTGCTCTGCTTATGCTGGTGATCAGGTTTGCATTAAAACCCCTCTACTGGGAAGGGTGGGGTGCTCCCTAAATAACAACAGAAATTGTTATTTCAGAATATATCCACAGAGAACAACCACAATCCCAGGGCGCTGTTCATTTTCGGCGCATATAACCCATATAATGAAGATGCAACCCACCCCAGCAGACAAGCTAAACAGCAGGCTTCCAGATGTCCACCCCGCTCGCTCATCTCAGACTCCTAATCCCCTACTTTGTCTGAGCTCTAGCTGATTTCTGATGCGTTCAGATTATCCAGCAAGCATAACTGCTAGTGAACATCTGAATATTTCTCCCCTTCATCTCACATTTCACCTTGGAGGAGAAGCACTTTACAGAGCCCAGGCCCTTCTTTATCAAGCCAATTAGTGTAACACAAAAGCAATGAATAGGACCAGGGAAAGCTTGATGGCCTGTAAAATCCCCAATATTTCGAGACAGGCTGAGGCCAAATATGACTGTTTTAAAAAAATAAAAAAAAAAAAAAAAAAAAGAAAAGCCAATGGAGAGTAACTGGAGCGCTGGCCTTTCCAACTGCTTTGAAAAGAAAACCCAGCAAACTCATCTAACACACAAGCCAGTTCACGTATCGTAAAGGAAAGTTTACAAACAGAGCGGCTATAATTCCTTCTATAACATCGGAGGAACAAAGTTTGCGAGGAACAAAAGGAAATGATTAACAGGGGAAATATGCATGGTACAAAAAAGACTTTTTAGTCCAAAAAGGGATGTCCATATTTAGAAACACTTGATTCCTGTTGTCAGGGCCCTGCTTTTTCCTGAATGCGTTTCTCCCCGATGAAAGAAAGAAGTCACAAAGGGAGTTTATGTGCAGCCATGTCACATGCACACAGGGCACCACTGCTTCTCCTCCAGGATTAAGGGAAAAATGCAAAGATTCCAGAGCAAGCAAATAAATAAATGAAAATAATCATGTCCATATTTAGGAGACAGCTTCTAGCAAACAGGCAGCTCCTCCAGCAGGATCTCCTCTCCCGTCACGGGCACCCCAGCCCTCGTTGGGGTGGGCTGCCCCCACGACCCTCCCCACAGGTCTGCCTGAGCACCCGCATCCACAGCGAGAGGCTGGCTCTCACTTCCCTTGCGCTGCAGGGCCAGAGGCAATCCCGCTATGGCTCACGGAGATTTGTGCCTCTGCTTTGGGAGAGGCTGTCTCCTGCCGGGTCCCCGCTCCACTGGTGGCAGCTCTGCAACATGCTCTGGCACAGCCTCGCCACCTCCTGTGAGAGCCAGCGTCCGAGCAGTCTGGGAAGGGGGTAATGGGGAAGAGACCCTACCAGAGCACCTCTGAAGGGCAGGAAACTCATATTTAGCAGGATGAGATAAATATGAAGGTGCTTCCCATTCACACATTAATTAACACCTTATCTCACCCCACAGCAGCCTGTTCCTGTTCCCTGCCATGAGAAGGTGTTCCCAGCCCAGCAACCACGCTACAGAAACCCAGCATGGCCACGGCACAGCCTAATGTATTCACTGGCCATAACCATCTTCACAAGAGACCCGAGCACAACCAACAGCAAACATTTTTGAGACGACCCATTCCCTTTTACCTATACTAGCTGCCGAACCTTATCTCACAGGGACGGCTGTGAAATACAGCACCATATGGTCCCCGACACAGAGACCCACCCTGCGGGCTGGATGCCGTCTGCTCAAGACCTGGAGACTCGCATCCCTCACCCACCTCCCGCTCCCGTTTCCCACTTCCATCACAACCCCTTGGCTCCACGTGCACCAGCCGGTCTCGCACACTCCCAGCCAGCAGCGGCTCATGCATCGCCTCCACCCTTGCCCCGACGCTGCCATGAGCACAAAATCTCACAGGAACAGCACCAGCGGGTGGTCTGAGCTGGCACAGAGCAACAGCTCACACCAGCTGAAGATCTTCCCTAAAGCATCCGACTGGCAGGAAAACACAGGCTAGTCTGCTCCCAAAATCTGGGAGTAAGTTACACCACCCCAAATAAGCCATTGGGTCCAATTTGCTGTGGCTGCTTTGCTGGGCAGAGAGAGAGCTGGGGCAGGGAATGGGAGGAGAGGGGAAAATTAAACAGGTGAAGAAAAGGATCTTTAAAAGCTTAGAGATCTGTAAAACAGCATCTGAAATAAGTGGTGTGGGGGCATTTATTTGGAAGGTTTGGGGAGGAACAGAGAGAAAAGGTGTTTGGGACCTTCTTTCCACTTCACATGGGGAAAGATCAGCCTGAACCACTGTTGAGAGTTGGCTTTTTAATTTGTCACCTTCCAGTAAATAAGGGGTGTCAAGGGTGATCTTCTCTGGGTCTGCAGGAGTATTTCTTGGTGCTCCCCAAAGACAAGTAATCGCATGTCAATGGAAAAGGTGAGGGCTGAGCCTGTAAGGGAGCATCTTGACTTTCTCCCCAGGCAAAGTGCTAAGAGGGGACAGTGATATTCTGCAGAGACACACAGGGAATAGTAGAAAACAAACAAGGCCCAGTCCTCCTACATTCAAAACCAGTGAAGGCCTTCTGCCCTTCGCCCTCAAGGTTCCAAATACCAGGTCTGCTGTAGCTGATTTTTTTTTGCTAGGCAACTTTCTCTGGTGGGGAATCACCAACAAGTGGAACATGAGCGACCGTGAGGAGTGAGAGGTCTTTAATTAGACAGTTCAACGCTATTTGGTCAGGTGTCATTCCACTTCCAGACAAGCCCTTGAAAGAAAGGGTTCTCTTCAAGACTTTTACTGACACCTTGATCTTTGAGCTTAGTTTGAAAACCTCCCAGTAGGTTGCAAAAATTAAGTTACTATATGAAGCAACAAGATAAAGCAATAGAAGACCCAGTGCATGTTTCCTTTTGCTCTCGCTGCTACTAGGGAGCGACCTTCGCCAGGAGCTGCAGATAGCAATATCTTAAACAACTGCAGAAACCAAGCCCAGGGAAGGTCCTTAGCCTAAGCAATAAAGCTAAAGAGAACAACACTTGACCAACATATTTTCTAAGGAAACTGGGGACCAAATTGTCCCTGCTTCCACCTTTCTCAAGCCACTTGTCCTGGTTTCAGCTGGGATAGCAAGACCACGAATTATTGTGGGTACATCCCAGGTAACACATAGCAAAAGAGCAATCACACAGTAATTAGCAGCAGGCATTTGTCTCAAGCAATCCCTCAAACCACTTCACCCTTCTACACATATTAATTTTCTGAACGAACATAAAGCAAATCTTAAGCTTCACAAAGAAGCAGTTAAAAACACTTACAAGTAATAAGCTTTTGCAACAACAAAGCCAGGGCATGTTTGATTAATAATTTAAAAAAGAGCATTTTTCTGACTTGAAATACCTGAGGGAGCTTAACAAGGGGAGGGGCTGGGAAGAAAAAGCAAATCTATCACTCGTAGCATCCCACCTGCCTCTCTCCTTACACAGGCTTGGCTACAGCAGCGTGCACAGGTGTGCAACACCCATGCAGAGGGGCTGCTCCTCTTCCTCGTGTGCCTCAGCAGGGTGCACCCAGCCAGAAACAAGACAAGGTGGCACGTACAGGGGCAGAGCAGCGGTACTCTGCACTTCAGGGACTCAAAAGTCAACCGCAAACACCACCAAACACCCAGTCCCACAGCAAGGCTCAGTTGCCAGCTGAGATTTTCCTGTCTGCTGGATTCAGCCAGGGACATGAAGTCAACCGTGTCAGGGGAAACGGTTGCAGGACAGGCATCCCCCTACCACAGTTAATGCATTTTCATCTCTCAACATCAACAAGACAAAGATTTGCTTTTATACAACCTAGCCTCCAAAGGTCTTAACCCACCACAGCAGCAGTTTGCTGCTCCACACAATGCCCAGGTTCCCCAGTCCTGGGGAGGTCACTTGCAATCTCTGCTCTGGCTTAACAGAAAGACTAACCCTGGTTTAGCTACTTCATAGGCATTTCTGTAAGGCCATACAACATCCAGGAACAAGAGGAGGAGGTAGTTACCAGCCAGGAGACATAGCTGCCACCTCTAGCAGGGCTGTGGCTGCTTCCTCCTGCCTAATTTAGGGATCCAGGTGCAGAAGAGTGCTCAGGGAAGAGCTCTTGGCAGCAGACAACTCCAATCAAGATGGTTAGCACAGGCACTGAGCCACCCCTCATCCACGTCCCGCTTTAGCATGTACATACCAGACCTGTTAGAAGCATGAGATGTTTGCAGACTGCTTTGAACACAGGTTGCCAAACACTGCCCAAGCAGGGGCAGGCACACACTGTGCTCCCACTGGAGCCCAGTCTGCTGAAGAGGGATAAAGACACCTCATAGGGCATGAAACCCCCTGTCAGGCATATTGGTTATTCAGTCCCTTCTCCACTGCGAGCTGAAACATGTTTAGAGAGCAACCGTTTGGCAATGGGGTCTCCAGCACACTTTGTTTTCAAAGTTCACACTTTGTTTTCAAAATTCAGCACAGCTGAATTTGAAATTCAGTCTATTGCATTAATATGGGGTGCAGCCATAGCAGAAAGAAATAAATATGTCACTTATCACAGTTCCTCCCATTATCTTTTAGAGGAGAGCGAGCTCAGGCTAACATTCATAGAGGGGAGCATGGGGCTTGTTGGAAAGTGAACAGCAGCGTGGCCATAAACTGCAGCATCCTGCTCTCCCTGCAGCAAAGCCAGCGGGGAGGTCCCATCCCAGCCCCTTCTCCTGGTCCAAGCCCTGCTTCCCAAAACCCTCAGCAGAAGAGCGCTTACTTGGGGAATGTTTCTCTGCCAATGGAACAACAGCCTGAGTGAGCAGAGGGAAAACATAAACTCGAGGTGGCTGCCAGAATTGTGCTGGAGGCTGGAAGCAAAAAGCCATTCACCTGCCACCGCCCGAGCCTGAGCCAACAGATGCCCTTGCACCTCGCTGCTGTTCCTGCAGGGTTTATTAGGAGTGAATAAAATTATATAAAAATCAGACATTCAAAGGGAGAAGATAAGAGAAATGTTTCAACTCTGCCTGTATCCCCAGTACGATCCCCAAAGCAGACTCTCACCTTCCTATGGACCTCCGTTAGAGCTGCAGCCGTTTGCTGCTAATTGATTGAATATGCATTTGGACTAGGATTTTTAATTAATTTTATAACCGCAAAATTAATGCACTGCTTCCCCACAGATGCATTAGGATACTGACACGAGCAGTAGGAAACCGTCCTGCAGCAGGGTTTTCGTTGTGAGTGCTTGCGGGGAGCTAACCCCACACCAGCGGTGGGGCTTCTCCGATGTAGTCCCTCCCCTGGAGCCCTCCCCTTCGTCTAAGGGCTCACGGCCAGCTCACACCAAATATTCACCACATATCAACTGAATTTAGAAATGTATAGGCTACAGAACAGTAGGAGAGCATCACCCCTCTGCCTCCCCATATCGTGCCAACAGGCTGCTGGGCTCATTTTTGGCAGAGGCAGGCTCTGGCCTGCACAGAGCAGCTTGGCAGCCCCGTTCATCCCATCGCTCCATAGTTGGTTTGATTTCAGAGGGATATGGTGCATTTTGGCAGTACTTGTGTTCTCAGGACTACATATAGTCCCAAGTACAAATCAATAAGTACAACCATGGGAAATGACCTGCACGACACGGGTCAGCGCTGGCAAGCAGCACCCTGCCTGCCTCTGCCCATCTCCGCCCCACAAGAGCACCGGCAGATGCTTTCCCTTGAACAAAAGCTTTCACACCTCTGCCTCTGTTGTAGGCATCTGGAGGGACCACCCCACCCAATCAAGCCATCCTGTCTCCCTAGAGAAGCAAGCAGGTTTTAACCGCTACAGTACCAGCACCATCCCTTTTTCTTAACCGAGACCCTCACCCTCACAGCCCACCTCAGCCTGAATGCAGCAAGCATGGGGGGGATGCAGCAAATCCAGTTTTGGGAACACAAGCAGTCTCCCAGTCAGCTCTGTCAAATTCATGCAAGGAAGAGTCTCTCTTCATCCCTCCCCGCCCTTTCCCCAAATCTATTTCATAATTACCCTTCTCTACATATAATGGAGTTAATAAGAGACACATTTACTCTGCTTGGCTTGGGACTAAAGTTAAAGAAGTCTTAGCTGTACAGCAGCCCAAAGCAGAAATGTCTGCTCTGAAACACCACAAGCATTTCAAAGCAGAAAGAGCAAGCATTTGGAGGGTGTTCTATTAAAAAAAAAATTGGAGCTGGGTGAAATTAAACAGCTCCCATATTTGAGATGACATCTCAGAACACAAAAACCAGTGGTGGGGGAAATTGTGTGTTACTTATATACATTCACACTACAATATTTATCAATGGCAGAGTATTAGGGGAAGAAACATCATCACCACATCTGCAATATCTAGATCTGAGTCCCCGGAGTCCTGCAGTAGCATCATATTGAACAGCATCCCTGAGGCATGCCATATTTTAGAAATTTGCAGAGCAGAAATAGGTAGTGCACCGTAAGGTCCAAGACCTTAATCAAGCCCTGCAATTCAATAGATTTCCAATATAACAAAGACAAAGAGGTGTCAGCTCTAGTTCTTATTTGTTAATACTATCAATAGGGGCTCAACTCACTAGCAGTTAATTCAAAGCCAAGCTCGATTTGCACAGCAGTGATCTACACTAATTCCCATATGTGGCTAAGGGGAGATTTTGCCAACTAGACAATAGAAAGAGTATTACAGCTCCTGAAATGATGCCATCTCTTCTCTTTTCTGCTCCACCACTTCCCCATCAAGTTCCCACGTGCTGGAATCTCCAGTCATCTTCTCCCTTACATCAGAAGACGTGTGGAAAGGGTAGCAAATACAAAGTACCTATTTCTTTTCCAGATGCAGCTTTACCAAGGCTTTTAAAAATGCAACTTCCTATAAAACATGGGCCAATTTCACTTTTTTTGTGCATTAAAGACACTAATAATTGACATAATTAAGCAATTATATTAGTATTTCTAAGTGATCCAACGGCAACTTAGCCTTAAAAGTTGCTAGATGTTGCTAAGTTTCATAAAAGTTTGGTAGCTTGCTTCATCCAATACTAAGTTTTGATTGGTTTTGCTTTCAGGTTCCAGCCCATCTCAACACTGGATCAGGCTGTTTTGCCAAGATACTACGGTTGTTGAGAAGTCACAGGAAGCCAGATGTGCTACCCCATTAGGCAACAGAGCAGTTTTATCCACATTAGAAGTAGTTACTGCCCGTAAGCCCAGTCCTCATTAATCTGCAGTTTGGCTCAAACGAAGCCATACCCACAGCTTACAGAGGTGAGTTACGCTATCCTCAAGTCACCTATACACGGCAGCCCACAACTTTGACCTGCTATTAATGCAAGTATCCTCACACCCCCATTTCCTCGCTGCCAGGCACACACTGACTGCTAACTACAGCCAGCACAAGGAAGGAATTCAAGGGTAGCAAAAGGGTGCTATAGTTTTCCCAGTTCATGCAGTTTCCATGCTAAGGAAAAATGAGGTCAGAGTCACCAGCTAGAGACCAGGCATTACCTTTCCCTTCCAAGGGCTGCAAGACATCCCCAGCCTAGATTTGGGAAGATGGCAAGGCTGCAACACAGCCAGCTGGTCACCAAAGGGGGAAAAGAGACCTGCGTTGCTCCCCCAACCCACCTCACAGCACCCAATTCCTCTTAAAACTCTTGTCATGAGAGAAAGGACACAGACTAAGTACCTGTGCCACACTCCTACTTCAGCAAGGAATTAGACTAGGCGCCTGGCTCCTGCCACGAATTAAGATGCTAGAAAAAACCACAAGTCTGAAACAGTTTAACACAGGACAAAAAAGGCACATTTTAATATGTACAGCAATGCATTTGGGCTATAAATTTACCCAACACAACTGAAAAAAAAATCCAAACTATGCTTTTATACTTATTCCATGGTGTCAGCCTCATTCCTAGCCACCTACCTTTCTCTGCATCTCTGAATGCTGCTATATACACACACAAACAAACAATTACGTCATGAATGTTCATTTAGGCTCCCAAGTTCAAGTAATAAAGTTCAAACTTGCATAGCATCTTATGCCACTCAGCCATAAACAGTTACGATTGCATATTAGCTGGAGCAGCCATCTCTTTCAATTCAGCCAGTTTTGGCTGGCCACCATTTATTTTTTTATTTTTTTTTTATTTTTTAAATCCTTGAGTCAGAATGTTTCCTAAGTCACCAGCCCTGAGGGATGCCACAGACTTCAAAATGAACCTCTTGCTGTTGTTAAGATCCTTTTAAACCAGAAATTTAGAGTGTTGTCAAGAACAGTTTTAAAAATGTAATACTGTTTATTTTGCTTCAAAAACATTTCAGCATTCTAAACATACAAAAAAAACAGAACGTTGCAAATTCGTTTAAGTACAGAGTGTTTTTGAACTTCAGTTGCTGCACTGGCTCTTCACTTAGTTGACGATGAAGAGATGTCTACAGTTTCAGTTTAAAAACTACCGCACTTAACTAAAAAAATCCATACACTTCTCATGCCAGCTGAACCCCCTTCCACAACTAAGAATGGCAGCAGAATGCTATTTCACTATATACAGAAAGACAACTTTAAGCTAAATGGACGCCCACTGTAGTGTAAATAGATCTACCCTCACAGTGCATGCTTTGGGCCATGGCACCCCGGGGAACGTACAGCCTTTCCAAGTAATCACTGCTCCTCTAAGGCATCATAACCCTAAGCATGTACCACAAGAATCTGTCTAGTTTTTACAAACTATAGATATGTACAGTTTATAACCCAGGATTTTCTAGCCAATAACCATATAGTAACACCACCTTACAAATTAAAAAAATGCTTGAAACATTTTTAAATGCTTTGTTACACCAACAGCAAAGTGCACAGAGTTAGGAGAACACTAGAGCGCCTTTTCATTTTAAAAATGTTTGGAAATATGTACAACTTTGATACAGTTTCAGGGTGCTCACTACACCCATGGCCACTTCATGTAAACCAGTTACAATTTCTAGAGCACTTTTAGAAACTACAACGCGATCGGAATCCAAATTTTTTTTTAATTAAGCCTAATAAGGGCAAGAGACACCATCTCAAATAAGAGGTGCTTCATTTATGGTGTTTCCCCTACTCTATGGTATTCACATGGAGACAAGTATTGTACAGTTTTATTCATCATCATCATCTTCATCCTCCTCTTCTTCATCCTCCTCCTCCTCTTCGTCTTCTTCCTCTACCTTTTTCCGAGCAGCTTTGGTTGCTGCTCCCTTTGCGCCATCAAACTTTCCTTTAGACTTGTAGTCTGCAACATCCTGCAAAGTCAAGGGGATGTCTTAATTTGCTCTAAGCAGCAAACACACACAGCATTTGTACAGCAGCAGGCGTTAATGTAAAGGGACTGGCCTTCCACAGCTGCACCCCCAAGAGGGGAGACGGCCAGCATTAGGACACAGGTATGCAGACACCTAAGAGTACTCAACCACCTCCAGGCGATGGAGGCCTCAAACCCTGCGTTCGTGGTTATTTCTTTGAGGAGGAGAAGAGAACCCAGCCTCTCTTAGGAGTTTCCTGCTAACGGGACAAAGCTCCTTTAACAGCACAGCAAACCCTTTGCTGGAGCAACACACGCAGCCGCTGCCGCACTTCGCTGGGGGAAAGCTCTCCCTGCTCGCTGGAATCCGCCCACGGCTCTCTAACCTGCTCTGTCCCAACATATGCAAAGTTCGGCTATGTAGCACGCAGCGCAATGAGAAGCTGGAGATGCTCACTACGCTGGAGCTGCCTGAGCTGGGTCTATGTTACAGAAACACACCAACACAAGAGCCAGTATGGAAGAGGCACAAGTGAAAACTAGCCTTACCTTCTCGTACTTCTCCTTCAGTTTAGCTGCCTTATTGTTATAAGGCTGCTTTTCACTATCACTGAGGTTGTTCCACATTTCACCCAGTTTCTTTGCTACGTCCCCGATGGATATGCCAGGGTTTGTGGACTTGATCTTGGGGCGGAACTCTGAACAGAAGAGGAAGAAGCCAGACCTTGGAGAGAAGCACCAGAGAACAGTCAGCACCGCAGCAGCACGCCCAGGGAGCAGCCCCTTACTCCATGCCTCACCCACAACATTCGCACATGCACTCACAGAGCAGAAACACTTTTTTTAATAAAAACAAAAGCAAACACACAACCAAACAAGAAAAAAACCACCCAAGAAAAGCACAGTCCCAAACACATTCTTGTTTTACTGAGGCCCAGACCTGTGTTTTCTATCCCCCCCCTTCCCCCCACCATTTCATCTTAGATACACAAGTCTCACTGTGACCCAGTCATTTCCATGTCTTCCACCACTATGAGTTTAAGGATACCAAGCACTGACAATTCCAGTTAGTGCACTACATACTCGAGACTACAAGCTGCCCAGAAGATTTACAAGACGGTATCAGTAAGCCATGAACGTTACCAATACTGCCATGCCAACAGTACGTCCCATCTACTTCCTTTATGGAAGCCTACCAGCCACATTACAGGGTGGGAAAACAAACCAAAATACTTCTGCCTTTAATGCCTCAAAGTTACTTACGGTGGTCGTTTCGGGGCATTGGGGTCCTTCTTCTTCTTGCCACCCTTAGCTGGTCCATAGTCCTTCATTTCTCTATCATATCGTACCTTATCAGCCTTTGCCATTTCATCAAATTTAGCCTTCTCCTTGCTCGACATGGTCTAAAAAAAAGAAAAAAAACAAAAAACAAGACACCGAACTTGTGATTACCCAACTGTTCAATAGCTGGCAAACTTTAAGTAAACAAGCCAACACACACCAACTCAATAGGGGAGTTTCAGAATTTGTTTGTTTTCTAACTGGACCACCTTGGGGACGAAGGTCCTGTACCGGGGACCACAGCCACAGCTGGCACACTCAGCGAGAGGGAAGCAACGGGAATGGGACATGTACAGGCACAGTCCTCCTCAAGGACACGGGCCTGGAGGGAGGGAGCTGCTGAGGAGCACTGCTTGGGAACAGGAGAAGAGGCCAGGCTGTAATAATGCAAGCACCTAACCAGGCAGATACACTGGGCTGACGCCCTCACAGTTGTTACGGGAGTCGGCAGCACCCAATCAGTGTCCGGGACACCTCGCCAAGAACAGCTCACAGACTAAATCAGCACCAGCTCCCTGCATGCTCAGGCACACACACACATCATCTTAGCAGGTACCATAAGTAGTTATCCCTTCCCTTCAGGAAGTCACAAATTAAGGTACCTTCCACCTCTCTGAGCATTTCTTGGAAAACTCTGCAAAGTTGACTGGAACCTCTGGGTTCTTTTTCTTATGTTCCTCACGGCACGTCTGCACAAAGAAGGCATAGGCAGACATCTTGCCCTTGGGCTTCTTCGGATCGCCTTTAGCCATCTTGACTCTGTAGGAAAGAGGGGAAAATGGGAAAAAATAAGAAGTGAATGCATGTACGGATGCATGTGTATACATACATGGCATGTATATATTTATGTATATGCACACCACCATCCGCAGAAGCAATGTCCCATCAGTAACACATCATCTTTGCCCCCCCCCCCCAACACAGACACTGAAGTTATTCCTCCTTGGCACTTGGGTTGCAGACTTGAGCCCAGTGAAACTGGTCACTTGATTTAAGTTTTACACTGATGTGTATTTACATTGTGTCCAAAGACTAGAGACAGGCTATTAAACGCACACACTCCTGCCCATTACAAGTCATATATGAAGTGATATAAAAATACATTTTAGCTGGTCGCCACACTGGGGCTTGAGTGGCACACACAGAGCGCCAGGCTATGACTTATCCCATTAGTAGCTAGAGTTCACATATTAGCAGCTGCTGTCCACGTAGAAAGACAGAACAGATTATTCACTCCGTAAAAACGCAACAACCTTTTATATAAAAAGAAGGTGCGCAAATAAAGGCTAGTTTTAAACACAATGGGACCCGTGGAGCTCTGCGAGGTGAGCAGCACTTGCTCTTGCTCCACCAAGTGACACATGTTTGGAGGCGTAGTGGTCAGCGCAAAGATGTTATTAGCAAGTCACCGAGAGGATGATGCTAACTTTTGGGCTGTGTTTTTTTTTCGTATTGTTTCACATTGTTTCCAAACACACCCCATTAACAAGAAAAGAAATCCCGCAGCAATATTTCCTATTCACAGCTTCGCGAGCGTTTGAAAATTTAATTTTTATTAGCAGGACGTTAATATTTAATTGCGCCTATTAACCCCCTCGGCGCGCAGCAGAAGCGGCCCGAAGCCGCCCCCTCCCGCCCCGGCCGGGCTCGACGGGGCTCCCGCGCGGGGAGAGGAGAGCCCGCGCCGAGCGCGGCCGAGGCGGCGGGGCAGGAGCGCGGAGCCGGGCCGGGGCCGCCGCCTGCTCCCGAAGTTGGGGGCGAGCGGCCCGCCGCGGCCGGCCCGGCCTCGCTCCCCTCCCGCCATCTTCTCTCTCCCCCCCAAGGTCACCGCGGCAGCCGGGCTCCGCGGCGCGGGGCGCGGGCACCTGCGGCGGGGCCGGGGCCGGCGGGCGGAGGGGGCAGCGGCGGCTCCTCCGCCAGACGCCAATAATTCATCTTCCATTTTGTGAAATGCCTCCTGATGAAAGAAAGTGCCCCTCAAATGCGGCGGGGCGCCGGGCGGGGGGCGCCGGGGGGCCGGGCGGCGGCCGGGGGCGCGGGGCGCCGGCCCGGCCCCGGGCGGCCGGTGCGAGCGGCAGCGGGAGCGGCGGCGGCGGCGGCCGCGCTCCGCGCCCAGGGCCGGCCCCGCTCGCTAAGATGGCTTCTCCCGGCGCCGCCGCCGCCGCGCCGCCGAACAAAGCCGCGCTCCCCCCCTCCGCCGCGCTCGGCCCCCCGCGCCCGCCGCCCCCGGCCCCGCCAAAACGCCGCCCCCGCCGAGAAGGGGCTCCCCGCTCGGCCCCCCGCCGGGCGGCGGGGGCGGCGGGGCCGGGGCGCTGGGCGGGAGGCGCCCCCCCCCCCCCCCCGCGGCCGCTGCCTAGCGCAGCGCTCTCTAACAAAGGCTCCCGTGCAGCCATTATCGCCGCCGCTACGCTCCTCCGCGCCGCCAGAAAAAGAGTGCGGAGAGCCCCGGGGCGGCCCCCCGGCGCCCGGCCGAGGGCGCGGGGCGGTGGGGAGAAAGGAGCCGGGGCGAAAGCGAAAGGTTTGAGCCCCCCGCGGGGCGCCGGGAAGGAGATTTCCCCCGCCGCGACCCCCCTCCCCATCCCTATGCCGCTTACACGTCTTTCTTCCCTTCGCCGGGGCTCTCCAGCGCCAGCCATATTAATGCCCACAGCACGGGCGGCTCGGCGCGGGGAAGAGGCGATGCGGGGTCCCGCCGCGGGCGCAGCCCCGCCGGAGACACCTTCCCGGGTAGGGGAAGAGTGGCGGAGGCAGAGGCGAAGGGATTGGGGGAGTTTGGAGGCGGTGGCGGCGAGAAAAAAACTGCTTCGCCGGGACAGACGGGCGCAGCGCGCAGGGTTTATCCCTGTCAGATGCTAAAGCGACAGCCATATTAATGCAGAATAAACAGCGAGCGCGGCATTGCGCACGGCCAACAACTTTCCCACCGCCGCCAACCCCACCGAGCCCACCCGAGGGAAGGGGGCAAATAAAAGCCGAGGGCGCCGCGCGTTTTGCCGTGCGACATTAGGAGGCGGCAGAGAAAAATCCCTGCCCATGCGGGGGAGAAGAGGAGTTAGTCCTGGTGTACTTGCTGCACCAGCCATATTACTCTCGGCAGCACGGGAGCCCGGCGCGGAGAAACCGGGCTGCACCGGGGACAGGTAGCCCCCTCCGCGCTGGGGGGGGGGGGGGGGGGGGGGGGGGAGTCCCGGCGGGGCAGGGGAGGGGGACGAGGGGCAAACGCTGCGCCCCGCCAGCTGCGCGCAGCATCTGCCCCGGCACTGCCGATCTCCCCCGCGAGGAGGGGGTGGGGGTAGAAAGTTTTGGGTGATTTTTTCCGATTTTTTTTTAATTAGGGGGGGAAAAAAAACTCGAAGGAAGGAAGGGAAAACAAAAAAAAATAAAATAAATAAAAATAAAAGCTGGGGCAGGCAGAGCAGAGGGGCGAAGGCGCGGAGGCAGGGCGGGGCGGCGGCGGGGCGGGCAGGGGGCAGCCGCCCCCCGAAAAGTTGCGGCGGGGCTGCACGTACCTGTATTGTTCGCGGTAGTGTGGACAGGAGCTGGAGCGCAGGGCACGACGCGGGGCTCGGCGCGGCTCAGCCTCGCGTTGGCTGCCTACGAGAGCGGCCTGATTGGCTGCGGGGCTCTGCCGTTTAAAACAACCTCCTCGCCCCCTCATTGGCGCGGCGCCTCATGAATATTAAGAGAGGCCGCGCGGCGGTTGGCCGGCGCGGGTGAGGTCATTCATTCAAAACGAGCGCCCGCCGGGGAAAAGGGGAGCTCGGCGGTGGTGTGCCGGGGGGGGGGGGTGGGGGGCGCGGGCGCGTTGTTGCGCGCCCCGCGTAGCCCCCCGCACCGGGGGGGTGTGGGTGGGAAGGAAGGAGTGCGGGAGAGCCGCGGCCGCTGGATGAGAAGCTGTCCTCGCCACGTGGTTGTCGCTGCTCGGGGGAGCCGGTTGCCCCGCTCACGGCAGACCGGATTGCGGCGGCGTGCGGTGCTCGGCTCCCCGGGGCGCTCACGGGCAGCGCCGGGCCCGGCGGCAAAGAGCGGCCGGCGGCTCCGCACGCCGCCCGCGTATTGCCCCGTTGAAGATGAGATCCGCTGTGAGAGCGGGGGGTACGACACGGACGAGGGGAGCCGCCCCCGCGGGGAGCGGAGCAGAGGGGACGCGGGACAGCTACGGCAGGGAGGAGCCCCGGGGAGAGGGGGGGTGCCCCCGGCCCGCCGCAGCCCGTTACCGCTAACTTCTGCCCTAAAGCCGTAAGGGCGCGCTTCCGATGGCGATGGCACTGTTTGCAGAGCCGGTTACTACGGTGCGTAACGGAGGGAACCGAGCCCCCAAAAAACTCCGCTGCCAGTCATAACACACGATGGATGGAAAGGGAACTACAGAGCAAGAAACTGCGTGTTTGCTGGAGGGGAAACGAGGGAGTTTTACCCACTCGTTCATCAAATAAAACACCAAAACAATTACCTTGTGTTACTATTGCTAGCCTACTTCCACAATTTGTTTATTAACTTTCTAGGATTTGGTTTTTATAGAGGCTGGTTGTGTATGAGGAAGTCTGTAAACACGCCCTTCTGCCTGAAACCAGCCTGGCGTGGCTCTGGGGACGAGGGCTCCTCTGGCTCTCTTGAAAGAGCTATTTCCTATAGTGCAGCTGCCAAATGGTTAAACTGGTATTAGTGGCTGACCACAATTGTTGGTTGGCTTGGAAAAAAAAAAGCTGTTATTTTAAGGCTGGAGCGGTAAGACTGAAAAACCACCGTGTACTGTTATGGGCTGGGTGTAACTGCCACCCTTCTTTTATGATAGCCAGAAGAAACAGTTGCCCTCTTTTAGGATTAGATAGTGAAAAGAAGCCTCCACCCTGGGCTGAGATGCTGGCAGGCAGTGGGGTTTACCAGATACTGCCCTGTGGAAGCGCTTGTGGCTATAACAACATATGGTCACAGGTTGCCTTTGCTGGAAGAGATGAAAACAAAACAACTGATGAGACATAGACGAGTGCCAACCTCCTGCTGACAGATCCACTGGGAAGCGTGCAGAATTTCACCCAGGTTTTTAGCCAAAGTCCTGCCTGCATTTCTCCCTCAGGGTACACCTCCTCAGCCGGTCCAGTGAGCACCCAAATCCAACTGTCATCCATATACAGAACCACTGAGGCTTACAGAGACTTTACCCCATGTCCTTGGGCTTTCCAAGGAATATATGGTAAAACCAGTCTTACTAGCCTCTCGCCCTACTTCTACCTTTTAAACCAAAAGCATAAAACAAGGGGTTCATTCATAAACATTAATGAGGCTACCTGAGGGACTGTATTCTGTAGCATCATCATAAAATAAGCAAGCAATACTACTGCAGGATAATCTCTTTGTAGCTGACAAATATCCCTCTCACCTATTTTTAGGGATACTTTAAAGTGTTTCAAACTAGTTGAATAATTAAGGCTTTTTTTCTTGGCTCAAATGCACAATTTTTTGATCTGAAGTACTTTCTTCCTCAAACCACAGTCTCATCCTACAGAGCACACCAAGCTGGGAGCATTGCAAAGGCGGGGAGTGGCAGCCCCAATGGACAGGCTTGCTTAGGAGCTCGTTTAGGACAGGCACCTGGCATTGAATGCCCAGTCCTGCTAGTCATCTCAGGAGCATCCCTCCCATTTCTCATAGGCCAAGGGAAACATTCCCTAAGACTCTTGTTCCAGGAAGGCCAGGAAAGTTTTGACAGCTGGTCAAGGGGCAAAGGAGATATTTTGGTAGCTGAAAGACAGCTGGGTTGAAGGTTTTGACCTAGCACTCGCAGCATGGTTTTGAAAGCAGCAGAGGGCTGAGTAGCAAATGGGTGAACATAACCCCCACAGGGAAAGCTTCTACTCACCCCCAGAACTGCCACTGCTGAAAGAAATTCTCCTGCAGCGCCCTCTGCCCTGCACGTTGCACTTGGCCCCTGCGTCTGAGCACTTTCCTGTGGTGCACCAAGAAAACAGCCTAGAAAAGTTGGCTGAACAAATCTAACCTTTTGCTGCAACCTCTTCCAGGCCATGCAATCCCACTTCCTCCCACACCCCAGCTCTGGCCTTCACCTGATCTCTCTGGGAGCCCAGGCAGCTCACTAACCTAACAAAAAACAACCAACCAAAGCCCAAAATTCAACCTTCGTTTTTTTTTCCCTCTTTTCTGCTCGATTAGCGGTTTGTCAGTCAGGTGAGTACCGGAGCTGAGGCAAAGGGGGGTGCAGAAGGGTATATCCAGGAATAGGGACACACTCCTAAGAAGTATGGGTTTGGCAAATTTCAGGGTTTTTTTTTGTTTTAATATTACAGGTTATCATATATTTATGCTATAGGAAGCATGAGAAGAGAACCAAAACCAAAAGAAATTTCAGGATGCCTGGCTCTTGGGCACAGAAGGCAGCAAGGTTTGCAATGATGCTAGGAGAGCTCAGTGCACAGCCTTGTACCTTCCCTTCACGAAGTTCTGACCTGATGCCCGCCACGATTGCTACAGGCAGGATTTATTGTGTGAACACATGCTACGTTTTTAAGCAATTGTCAGCCATACCCTGCATCCCACAGCAGCGACCCAGGCCAGGCAATATCTTGAATATAAGGACCAAGGCATAAAATTTGGTTCAAGGTCCTATAGCAAGCAGACAGCTTCCAATACTTGCAGTAGCTTGTTGCTGAAGGAATTGACCGCAAAGCCCTGTCCCAGCTGCAGCTGCCAGACACTGAAAGCTTCTAGCCCATGTAGATCATGTTGGTGCTGTCCAGGAAAGTTCAGAGATACAAACAGCTGAAGCCACATCATTACCTGCCAAGATGGAATGAACTCCACTACAGCTAGAGGTGATAGAACAGGGAGGCTGCTGTGAAAAAATCTGGAGTCACCAAGGAGTCCTCCAACAAATCAACAGACTACATAAATGCACTTTAAATTCAGGAAAGTCATCCATGGTTACAAATGAAAAGCCGCCTTCTGCTTCCTAGAATTACCTGAGATCTAGAATAAGTTCACCTATTCTCCAGCCGACAGCCAGAGTTCATCTGAACTCTAGCAACAGCTTGATGGGGTCGGCCTTGTCACAGCTCTGTCCTGCTCCAGTTGTCAGATGGCTAGCAAGCCCTAAGGCTATAAGCCTAGCATATAAGGCCCACCATGTATTTAAGCTGTTCAGAGATCAGAAGTGCTGAAAAGGACCAGAGTGATAACTGATCTTTGTAGAACACCGTACAATGGGTGTAGCAAGGAAGCTGCCTCCTCACCACCACTGATCAGCTCTACAGCTCATCCAGCCATTCTCACAGTATACCTCGGCCACCTTGCTCCCATCGGTGAGACTGTGAAAGCCCCAGAGGGATCCTGGAGGACAACTACTGTGTGTATAAGATTAGTCCTCAAGAACTTTAACAAGCTTCCCAGTCTGAATCCAGATTGTCTTGATGTATAAAGTTGGCCTGACATTAACTTGTACCTGACCTCTTGCTAGTTTCACTAGGCGTTTGCTCAGCACTTGGCAGGATTTCAGCCAAAAAGCTGATTTGAACTGATGTCGTGTCCTTACTGTGTTTGTCCAATATTGGTTAGAGTGCATTGTGCTTGCTGTGTTGGCTGTCTTGATCATGGGTAGCATCACCTACTAATAGCCAGGGAGACGCTGATACGAATTCACACATTGACATTTCAAAGCATCTTGGTGAATTAGAAACACACCAGTCACAGGACTAGGGCCCTCGATGCAATGATATCCTCAAAATGAGCTTTCCAAACACGCATGATCATTTCCAGGGGGAATAAAAAAGTTACCCATTTTGTAGGGGCAGCTTGAATACACAGTGCACTGTTAAAGCAGTTTCCTTACTGAGGAGCTGCTTGGGCTCAGATTCAGCAGCATCACTGGGAATAGCCACAAAGGTTCTTCTGGTCTGCAGCGTACATGCTTGGAGATGTGCTATTTCACCCCATCAGCCTTTATTTTCCAGTGCTGATACCCGAGTTGCCACCTTTCTATCTGCCAGCTGATACAGGTATCAGAAAGCCAAGAAAGTCTGCAGGGCAAATAACTGCAATGAGGTGCTGGATATGGATACAGCATTGGTCCTTTTGCCCTTTACCCAGCTTTGGAATATGTTGAGCCCATGACTGTGTGGTTAAATCAGGAGCACCCACATTGTTGTGCTCCTGACCACTGCGCTGGGGAGTCTATTTGAGGCAGGAGTACAGGAGGCATTGAGAAATCTCACTGGAAAGCTTGGGACCATCTGCCTGCTATCCTTCTGAGCTAAGAAATAATTTTCTGAAGCCTCCTAGGCCACAGAATGCCATGGGTCACAGGAAAAATAGAAGTCTCCCAAGAATAAACACGCTTGCTATTCACAGGGTGAGTAAGCTCAGGAAAACATTTCTGATAAACATTCAGTTCTACCAGATATGGCACTCGCTTCCCATGAAAGGTTTTTCAAGCCACCTGGACATCCAATGTCAGCATGATGAAGATGTGTTCAAGGCCCCGGTAGAAACCCTGGAGAGGAAGCTACCCACCTCTGTCGCGAGGGGTTAGCTACAAGGCAGGTATCAGCAGCAGGGTCCCTTCCACCAGCCCCATTCACAGCCCTTCCCCGAGGCTGGGACCGCACCGGGCTCGGACAATCCGCAGGCAGCTGAACTCCAGCACACCACCTCTGTGAAACGGTCCTAGTGTAGACACAGCAATCCCAGCACTTCGTCATGCGTTCCTCACAGCGGCGTATCAAAGCATCATGCCCTTAGCAAAGCCAGTTATTCCATTGTGGTCGGCAAGCTGCAGTTTAAGCAGTATAATTACAACTGCATTTGCCGCTTCCACTTCTGTCTGGATCGCATCTCTCCACAGTCCTTACCCACTGGCAAAATTCTCTAGTGAAGACTTGACCCGAATGAAAAGGCTGATATAAATACATCAGTAGGGTTCTGCCAGCAATTAGGAATAAGGGCGGGGGGAAATCCCTCCTAGGAATCTAACAAAGCCAGGAAACCTTTTTAAGCAGAACCAGCCTATCAGAGTGACAGAGTTGACATTTAAGGTTGGATGGACAATAGCGACATGAAAAGTGTTAAATGACCTGTTCATCTCAACAGCATATTCATTAGGCTAGTTAGGGGGCTGTTTCAAAAGCCTTCAGTTTGGACCTAGCTTCTCCCATCACTGACCTTCTGTGTTAACATGCAATAGAGACGAAGAGGCTCAATTAACCCTTCTCTAACTGGTACAGTTGAAAGCTGTCTGCAGAGGTTTCCTTTACAAGTACAAGAGCATTTATTTATTTTATTTTTTAAATCAAGAGTTTGACTTCAGTAAAGATGAGGAGGAATCCCTCCATATGAAACCCTCCCAGTCTTACAACACTTGGGATTTCCATGCACGGATTTTCTGATGCCCACGGCCTGAGGCTGAATTCCAAGTCCTGTAACTATAGTAAAATATTTGTAATTGCTCGCTGGGATCTCAGCCAGTGAGAATATTTCCTCTTTAACCTATGAAACAAAAAGAGTTATCTTAAATACGTGCTGAAAATAGAAAATAAAATTAGCAATGGTGTTTAAGCAGCTTGACAGCATGCAAGTTCAGAGAGACAGAGGTTAATCTGATCCCAATTCAACTATGGGAAACCTAATGTTCCAACAATTAAAATATTAGTCCAGATGAACAGGTGACCCCCCCTAATCCCCTGATGGGGTGGCACAGCCTGTTATCCCCTGTAGCCATATCCCATTAAGCTGACACCTCTGCAGGAGTAGGATACACTCCCAGTTGCACACACAAAATTAATTATTGTCAAATGCACTTCATGGGGACTGAGGTGAGAAATACAAGTTAAAATAATTGACAGTCATATTAGGCAGCAGTTCAAAACCTCCTTGCAGCATAACCACAGGCAAGATAAACAGAAACTCATGGTTACCTTCACAGGTGGGCTCCCCCCGCTTCTTGTCACGTTGTCCCTGCTCCTGTTGGCTTTTTCTTCCTTTCTCTCCCTTCTCCCCCTCCTCTTTTTGCTTCCCTTCACACCTCGGCCCTGGCTCTTTCCCAGCACACACTGCCAAGCTGCCCAGGGGGTTGCAGGCAGGCAGTTTGCCCCTGCACACCTGCTCCAAAAGATTTGCCACCGCAGTATAGCACCTCCCACGCTACCAGGCTCCTGGAAATCGCGTGCCCCCTGCATACTGCCTCCTTGCATTCCCGGCTCATCTCTGTTCCCTCATCTAACACATCTTTCCTGCCGCAACACACTTTAATCAGGCATCTCCTTCCATGCTCAGCTACCACAGGACCATCTGCTTTCACGTATCTTCTTTCTAAAGAGGCACTGTCCCAAACCCTGTAAACCCCAAGCGACCTGGCATATAAGCAATGGCAAAATTCAACCTCAGAAGGGCGTTTCTCCTTCCATTTTTCGTGCAAAGGACCACACTCAAAAAAATTAGAGACACTGAAAAATAAACACCCCCACATTTATCTACCTATCCCACCAAGCCAAATACTAAAAGCAGGAAGACAGGACAATTGGAAAAAATCTCTGCAAGTTTCCCATAGCCTTCAGAGGAGATGGAATCTAGATGTAATTTTAAAGGAGAAGATTGTAAGTGTTTTTCTTGCACTTTAATTGGCAAGTAATCAAGACCACATTCAATGCAACACAAGTTCTTGCAATCACGCTGTGACAGCAGACCAAGAAACTCTATTAGGAATCCAATGCAATTACAACCCAACAGCAGTCCAGCAAAGGACTAGATATAAAGGGAGGCATGACCTCACATTAGAAAGAAGCTGGTGATGATACGGCTAAGGTGCAGTTCAGACACCGCTGAAGTGACACTAACGGAAGCAATCAGAAAGGCTGGCGCTGCAACAAGAAAGCTGCCACTGGATACTTATTTCACAGTCCTGAAACGTTGCTATGGTCAGAGTCGCTTTCAGATCATCAGACAACTGTTTCCAAGACCATCAATACCCCTCCTCACTCAGCAATATCTAAACACAAGTGTGTATCCTTTTCTCTTTGGCCATCCTGCCACTGTCCACACTTCAAAACAGGACTAGGGCAGCACATGGCAAAGACAAGGTGATACTTTAAAACCACTCACGTTGAAATGAATTAATGAAAGAGGAAAATGTTCTGCAAGAAGCATAACCCTGGTGCTACACTAACTCACAGCAGGTTTCTGAATGAAGCTTTGGATCTGGCCATGTTTTGTAACTTTTAAAGACAGGCTGCCTGTCTCCAGATGCCTGCGTCACTGCTGAGATGGGGAGTGACGTACAAAGTCCTTGGCTAGAGAGAAGAAGAAACAAGTTTTCTCTGCAGGAACTGTGAACCAAGTGCTCGGTCCCTTCCCTGCCTGGTCATGCTGCCGGGGCGATCAGCTGCGGGAGTGCATTGCACAGACCAGCTGTTCCAGCTGGCATCTTAAGTAGGTTGAAGGTCTGTGTGTAAGAAAACAGGGGGAGCATTGGGTGATTCCAGCCTGGTGGGGAAACACGCTGCTAGCACAACAGGGCTTTAAGGGGGGTAGAAATCTAATTGTCAGAAAAGACATGAATTATATAGGTCTCGCAAAGGCAGAGACTAAAGCAGGTTTTTTTGATCTGTGACCTGTGCTACACTGCTGGGACGTAAGGTCTCCAAAACTGACTGTAAAGCTAGGAAATTAATACATTGCCCATATGCACGCAGACTCCCAAAAAGCCAGGGAAAAATGCAAATTGAAGATATAAGCATTTACAGTTTAGGAGAACATTTATTTGGTTGTGAAAAAACCCTACCAGGGTGACAATGCACAGGATGATTCTTGGATTGCCTTCAGAGGGTTAGGTGGGCCTTCAGTTAAAAAGGGAGCAAGCAACACTGACTCAGGAAAGCCCTCAAACTCCCTTAAGCTTCACCCACTCTCCCCCATGACCTCTCTGTCCCCTATACACTTTTTCTGCTCATAAATCTGTTCAGAAAATATCATTTCCTTTTTGGTACCAGTTTGGTGCTATCACTTCACCATAGCAACAGACAGCAAACAGCAGCTCAAACAACTGGAAGTTGTTGGCTGACTCAGGTAGGCTCTCCTGCAGCATCAAGCTTGAGTGACTCTCTGCTTTTGGAAAAATGATTAGTTGCATAATTCTAGATTTAATTCCACTAAAAGAGAATATACACCATTAACTAAATGCCACCAATTAAACTATAAAAAAGGCAGGAATATTTTCAGTCACAGCACTTTGTATGCAGCTACACTGTAATCAAGGCATGACAGCAGCTCCTGAAGACACACCAAACTACTTTTAAAGTAAATACTTCAAGTCCTGGAGACAGACACGGACCACAGACCCCACCAGGGCAGCTGGGTCCACCCCAGGCAGTTCCCCTGGATACACCTCCGTGCTGGCACGGGTAATCTGCCAGCGGTGCCTGAGCTACCAGAGCCTGGGGAGAGGTTTTGTGAAAGACCAAAAGTCCAGGTCACCCCCAAGCAATGCCCAGCAAGGAGGACTGATCTGAGCTAAGACACCAGAGCACAAACCGAAGCAGGTGAGGCTCAGTCCTGCTGCTAGACCATGGAGGTGTTACACTCAGCAGGACAGCAGCGCGATAAAGAAGCCAACAGGAAGATGAAGCAATGAAAGAGAGGAAGGGGAGTGCTGCAACGCACAGTTGGGACTTATGCAAATATCTTTACATTACTGAAAAACATAGGAGCATAGGCTGTGGCAAGGTATCCAGCTCAGGCTGCGACCACCAGGCGCTTACATCTATCCTTGATGATGTGGAAGGAACAACCTATTCTGGGGAAAATTTAATAATAAAGGGTACAGATTTCTGCCAAGGGCTCCTGAATTTACCTTCTTGCTTTACATTCGTTGAACATCTGCTTTGTTAACATTTTTTATCCCTGTTTTGCATAGGGGTGTAGGGACATTACAATGAGTGAATAGCAAATATATTTACAGTGAAATTGTTTTTGAAATTGTTTTTAAAATTGTGTAATTTATGTATGCACATATTCTTTATACACACATATGTATACGTACGTACATTAAGAATCACTTTACAGTTAAAGGAAGGTGAACTTCCCCTTAGAAAAATTTGTAACTGTTTCAATTTTCTTTTAGGTTTGTTAACCCATTCCAAGTTTAAAAGACATTGTCTATTGAGATCAGGGTGTGTGTTGTATACCTATCATCAGATATCCCAACGAAGTCAATTAACTTTCTTTTTAATACAACTTCCATATCAAGACAAAGTTGTTTGACAAAATTCTTCCAAAATGTCTCAGCTTTGTGCTTTTCCCCAACTAAAAGTAGATGCCTTTCAAAGAAAAACAGCTTCAATCACAAAAGACAAATGTTCTGAAAAGATTAAAACAAAATAAAAATAAAAAACCTGCCAAAATTCCTTACCTGTATCATTAGAGACAGCACATTTACAGGATGTCAGCAGCAGCCCAGTGTATCTGGCATCTAAAAATACCCAAATAGCTTAGACCCTGCACAGCCTTTGCTGTTCTTTGATTTATAAACTAATGTCCAAACCCTGACCTCCAGTTACAAAACCCCACTGAATTCACTGGAATTTCATAGATGAAATTCAGGACAGAATTCAGCTTTGAACTGCTTAAGTATAATTGGCCTATAGTATATTGGGTGGTGGGAGATGGTTTTTTCCCACCACTGCATAAACCGATGAGATAAAAATTTAGTAACTAAAAATGTTTTTCAGAATCCCATTTTCCTGGGGGAAAAAAAAAAAAAGTGTAATTATATGGAAATGGCAAAGTTATTTAGTCTTACTGTGAACATGGTAACTGCGGTCTCTGGGTCATCTTGTGCTCTTTCCGTCTTTCCATCAGCTCATTTGTTTTCCATGTGGCTGCTTGTGTATATACAATTGTCTCTGGTTATCATATGCTGAACATGATTGTTACGTGCTCAGATTTATTCCCTTTTCTTATTTTCATTAAAATTATTTGAAAACGGGTGGAACGAGGGGGAGAAACACAGCCATGCTTTGAGGAACTCACACAGTAGAGTGCTCAAGAGCTTCCTTTCAGATTTGCCTTCCCTGCCAAAAAAAGGCATTGTTTCAGTGACAGTCAAGAGGCGTGTGTTACAACAGGAAAATCATATGGGATGCAAAATTAAAATCTCAATCACAGGTGAAAAATCAAGGCAGCAGAGGGGTGTATATACAGCATTGCTCTTTTCTTCCTGCCTCCTAGAAAAAGTTGCAAATGCCTTGTCCTTACTGAGGTGATACTGTAAGATGGCCAATGCCTAAAGCAGAGTAGGTAAGCACCCTCCCAGCGCCGCAGCCGTTCTCAGCGCAGGGTAGCTTTGGGCTCTGTTTAGAGCAGGAGAGCAGTGACTCTCCAGTCACCAGTTAGCTCCACTGCACCGAGACCTGCCTGTGCCCCTGGTCCTGTCAGGTCTGCAAATCTAGACTGGCTATTGCCCACCTGACAAACTGTTTGTCACCACTCGGAAGGAGCTCGGACTGCATCTGCAGCAGGGGCAGCAAGCGGAAGAGGTCACCCCTTCCACCAGGGCGGCAGCCAGCAGCGCCTTCCAGCCTCAAGCTCACAGAAGACCTCCTCTGCCAGCAGAGCTGGACCTATGACACAGCTTACCAGACAATCCCATCAAAGGAAGGGCACAACTTCCTGATGCCTCAAGGCAGTGTGGCCACACTGGCAGTATTTTGCAGCATGGCTTGAGTGCCAGCATGACTTGTACACCGCATTATGGTTTCCAGAGAGGAACGTGGGGGCTAATGCCTAAACTCAGCTGAGGATTCAGATCGCATCCGATGACAATTTAAGGACAAACTTGTCAAGCCCATGCAATCCAGATAGAAATCAGGTGGGATTTCTCCATGCACCGACCACTGTATTTCTGAATAGTCGATTATGCTCCTCAGCTTCCTCTGCTCCCAGCTACTCAGCATTTCTCCCCTGTTGTAGTAATTCTGGCCAACAACACTCAGTACTACTTAGCCTCGTCGGATAATCACACCCTTACAGTACCTCTTGCAGCCTAATGTTTTACAATGAAATTTGAGAAGGTCTGAATAATCCTAATAGCAGTTCAGCAGTGGTACTTGCGCAATTATTATATAAAAGGTAAGTACGCTCCTACCAGCTCTCCATTTAAATTTATAGTGATTGGTTCCATACAGTAACATGGTAAATGAAAAAATCCCCCAGCCTTCATTCAAGAGGTTTATAGTAAATAAAAAAATGCTGAGGGCTCTGTGTTGGCCCCCAGTCTGTCAGCCTTCTGGGCAGGAAGGGGATTCAGGCTCCCTTTCCTAGGCATGCATAAAATGCCGGGTGATATACGGCTCTGCTCTGCGAGGAGCGCAGCTGCAGCAAAAGCCAGAGGAACTCAGGCTGCTGGTCCTAAGGAAACCTTCTCCATGAATCTGGGCTGGAAGGGCCAGGGCAGAAATCACCCATGCTCTCCCGCAGCCTGCTTTCCCAGTACATGCCAGCATCTTTTCAGGGTTTAGCAATGCACCATTTCCCAGGTACATGGCAGCGTGGAGTTGAATCCTGATTAATTCGATACACAGTGCCCTTACCGTATTGAACAAAGGCTTGCAACTCTGTCAGATGTGGTGAGTATCGTCTGAATTATTTTTTTCCACAAGTAGTACAGACCTTGAGAAGGTTTTTAAACTATCTCCAGAGACTAAAGGCCTCTATGTTGTTCTTAATTTAGACTGCAGGGAGGACAGGTCTTCACTCATGAGATTTTAATTTCAGTAGCTGCACAAGTTACTTTAGAAAATACACCTTGGGTCTGATCCTGGCTCTTACTGAAGCCAAGGGCCAAGATTGAGTGCAAGTTAATGGGAAGAAAGGTGTGATTCTGCTACACAAAGCCAAGCACCTGGGGGATGCTCAGCCCTATCCTGCTGCGAAGTTCATAACCCCTGGGCTAAAACACCAAGGTGCCTGCTCCTCCATGCTGAAGCCACCCTGGCAGCCCGCAGGACCCTTCTGCCCCTCACCATGAGACTCCACACCACAGCCTCGGGGGGAAGAACAGCCAGTACAAGCCACACCCTCTGCAATTCATTGCATATGTGGAAGGCTTTGGAAGTACTGATCGGTGAGAACCGCCCATGGCTACTCCCCCCAGACCAGGTCCGAGAAGCGTTCTGCAGCTGAGCCAATCAGTACAGGCACCAGAGAAGTCTACATCATCTTTACACCCCTTACATCACCTTTACATTGCCTGCATTGCCTTTATGCTGCCCAGACCTGCCTCCCTTGTCATGAGCCCGCCATCTCTGCTACTGGTGAGGAAGGAGGGCAGACCCTTCAGTTTTTCACACCTTCATCAAGCTGCTTCTCCAATGGCTCTCAACACCTTTGCAGTGTCACAGTGTCTTGACCAGGGGCACTTCCCAAAGGGGTCCACCACCCAGACTGGCTACAGCTGCTGGATGGGATGTCTTGGAAACTGCCCCTACATGGAGCCTGGCCACCAGGATCCACTCAGCAGAGCCCCCAGCTCATGTGAGAGCTCAGGAGCAGGTCAGCAGATGGTGGGGAAGACAATTCTCTCTCCCAAGACATCCTGTGATGTTATGGAGTGGCACGTGGGCCAACAAGGACTGGCTCATTGACAAGGAGCCAGAGGCGAGTTGAGGAGTCCATAAGTACTGGCTGGGAGAGAGAACCAGTGTCTTTGGTCCCAGGAAGCTCAGTTTTCCACTAGTTTTTCCTAGCACCTGCAATAGGTCCCAAACCCCTTGTTTTTGTCTGAAGCTGCTCCTGACCATGGCAGGTCAGGGGAGATGCCGGCCTCTCCTGCCTCCTCTTACCACCTCTCTGACGTGGTGCAACCAAGAGGACTAAGAACCATCATCCACCCAGGGGCCACTCTCTCCAGGGCAGCAGGGTTACTGGAGCACCCCCCAGGTTCTGCTGCAGCCCTCCCATGGCAGCTGGCACAATGAGTGCACACAACTGGATCCCATTACATTGGTGTGGGGTGAATCATTCCTGCTCTCTAGCCCTGGTGCAGCCTTTCCCCTTGTACACCCACAAAGGGGATACTGCCTGTCCCCTCATTTGTTGGGATTTCACAGCAGGAAATGGATGCCAATGTTTGTATGAAGGGGGAGAGAGTCACCAGCCACGCAACATCCAGTGACAGATCCCATCTCCTGGCGTAGCCAGCCGTGGCTGCCGTCTACCTGACAATCACTTTGTTAATGCGTTTCAAGACTCACCCCACACTTAGAGAAATTCTCCCCTCCCTACAAGAGGGCACAAAGCAGAATCGGTCAGTTTGCATCTCTCAAGGCATCCTGGGGGGATCAGCGGTGAATCTGAGTGCAGGAAGGGGTCTGCAAAACTGCATTTGTAAATTCCTCAGTGGGAGAAGTTATAGTCCCCCCTCCCCCTGCTTACTGGATCTCTAGCGCCAGGGGCTTTACACTCCAGTGGCACGCTCCCAGTGTGCCTTGCACATCTGCTGAACTAAGGTAAAACCGGACACTGCAGAGCTGTGATTTATATCACCAGGGTAAGGCGCTGCTGGAGAAGTCCCTCCCTGCTGCAGGAGGAATATGCACTCACTTCTCTTTCTCTCCTCACACACCCTGTCCTTGCGATCGTTGCACAGTTGCAGAGGGGAAGCCTGTTATGAGATTGTCACCATTCCTCCTCCTTTTGCAGCATCCAGAAATCCCAAGGCATGTGGCTACTGTGCTACCCCGCGAAAGCACCAGGCAGAAGAAAGGCCCAGGCTTCCCTGCTACAGTCCCTGCCACAGGGTTCTCCCAGACCTCAGTGCTTTGGAGCAGCATAGGTAGCTTTACCTTTCACAAGTGCTGACTGGATGCTTGAAGAGCTCCACCAGAGATGGCCAGCTAGCTTGGCCGCAAGAAGAGTTAACTTGGTGGAAGAAGGCAGAGGAATAAAAGGCCTTCCTTTGTTTGTCAGGCAACAGGTCACACATGCTTGCAGACAGATCCCAAAGCCTGCCTCTACTCTCATGTTTCCTCTCTTCCTTTCCCTGACACTTTCCTGACACATCTTCTTGTGCACTTTGCTCAGCTTTCGAAGTAACACTCCTCCCTGCTTGTTCTCCTTCCCACTCCTTGTCACTGGAGTCCTGCTGCTGTCATCACACTCCCATCAGACTTCTCCTTTCAACTGTGCGTTTCCACGCTGTCTCTCCCAACTGTCACATACGCTTCTGGTTCAAACATCTGTTCCTTCCCCTCCCCGGGAAGTTACTCCAAAACATGCTGCTTTCTGTCTGAATGGCAGGAAGAATAGATTTGGTTGTACATTTGGTGCTACACAACCATCCGTGCCACTGAGTGAAAGGCTCCTTTTCCACGATCTGGTCACATCAATTCCCAGGGCTACAGGCTCAGTTCCTCCTTATTCTGCCAGGATGAAAAGTGAGAAGCCTGTTTCTTGTATCCAACAACCTCTACTGTGCAGGGAAGCAAAGGAGAGGGATACTTGCTACCCCCCATAGAAGGAAGGTCTGCATGATTGTTTTCTGTAACAGGGTAAATGGATGCCCCTGCAAGAATGACTCAACTCAGTGGTGGCACGGGGAGGCCATGCACTTCACAATGCCAGCAAGGAGCCAAACATTTACAGGAGCAAAGTCACTACACAGCGCCTAATAGCTAGCGCTGCCCAAAGGTCTCAAAGGGCTTGCACCATTGCACGGCAAGACTCAGGCCAATGCTGAATACAGACGTAGGGGTTAACCCAGGCTGTGTGCCCAGCAAGATGTCCTGCACAGTCTGCGAGCATCTCAGGGCTCGGAGGCAGAGTGTGTTTCCAGGTCTCTGCAGCAGGCCACAGCAGCCCTACTGCCTGCATGCCCAGCTCTGCTAGCAGCCCTTGAACTGCCCAGCCTCACCGACACCATGGAGAGGTGGGGGAGCAATCATGGGGGGAAGAACAACTGGTCTCTGGCCTCCTTCTTGCTCTGTCCCCACGCACTGGCTGGAGGCAAGGCCAATGTGCAGGAGCAACATGCCTCAGCAGCGTTATTTTGTCTCCATGCACAAACAGACAGAAACCCAAAATCTAGTTCTGTGTAAAACCTCAGGGTAGAAAATGACATTCGAATCCTTGGGTTCATCTGTCTTTCTCCAAAACATTTGGTGTCACTCAGCAGAGGCAGCGACTGGAGCTGTCAGGGGTCTCCAGTCACACTTCACCTAGAGATCCTCTGCTCCTAGGCAGAGGGAGGACTGCAAGCCCACGCTATACATCCACCATCATGCCAGCAACGGCTCCCTTGACACCTCAGCTCCACCATCCCCATGGGCTGAGTATCAATTGCCAACATGTTCTCATTCACCAGGCGCACCACATGCAAGTGCCCGAGGCTGCTCCATATCTGTGGCAAGCCTCTGAACAAATGGTGCAGCTGGTCACAAACCACTTGAGTTAATGCAGGTGAAGTGGTCGGTTCCTTTATTAGTGCCATCACTGAGAGTCCCTCCTTTCATAGGGAAAATTGGTCTTTCATGGGCTTCAGGCACATCCCCAAACCAGGTGTCAGAACTTAGAGAAGAAGGTTCAGAGGATTTTTGTTACTGGTGGGAAGTTCTGCCCGTAGCTGCAACCCCCGTGAAGAAACAAATGTAGTTTCTATTCTATTCCCTTTTCAGCTACTTATAAGTTTCCCAAACAGATTCCTATTCAGGGTGAAATGTTCAGTGCTTGGTCTCAGCTCAGAGATGATTTCTTTTATTTCCCCCTGCAGGAACTGTGAGCAAAATACTAAATGCAGTAGATTTGGAGTTTGGGGAGCACGAGCAATCAGATATTTCCCCCTCGTTCCCTCTGATACCATATGTTCCAATTGGAAATTTCACACTTGCATACTGGTAACTGGTAAATGGTGGAGATGATAGACTTCAAATGTTCTCATTGAGAGGCAGAAAACAAACCCAGATTTAACAAAATAATTGGTTCAATACTGTTAAGATGAGTTTAAAGGATTCTGATAATGCTTTTCCCTTCCCCAGTGTCCCAGGAGGGACAACTACACAGGTTTTATTTTAATCTGTGTGTTATAATTTTAAGGATAGCTGACACAAGGTGGTCTTTATTAAGATGTATCTGTTTGCTTTGAAATCCGAACAAGTTCAGTGCTTAGAGGCTGCCAGAAATCACAGACTTATTATTCAAGGAACTTTTGAGCTCCACTGTCAAAACTATCAGAAGTCTGTAAGCTGAACAGCCCCCATTCAATGCACTTTTGTGCTCGTTTGCAAACTGTACGGTGGGATTGCTTGGATCTTTATGCCCCTCAACCCCAAACACTTAAAACTAAAGGCAGATAACCCCAATGTTGTTGTAATGGCATGTTTGGAAACTCAGCCTTCCAGAAGCAATGACACCCTAATCATCCTCACCCACAATGTTGGCTAGGTCACCTTACATATCATACACTTGGGTTTTTTACTTCCAAGTCAGCCCTACAAACCCCATGCAAGCTTTGGACAACCTCTTCATACTCTATGTGTTGACATAAATACATAAGTTATGAGACACAGTCAATGAACTTTAAGCACAGGTACTTCCTGATCACAAGTACTCAATCATCAAATTCATGTATGCATGTAGATGGTTATACACATTATCTTTTCCAGGGGAAGGTTTACTTAGGGGATGTAGGGAGGCAATATCCCTCTGTCCTTTCTCTCATTACCACTACATGGCATGGATGTCCTTTTGTATGTGGCTGGGGAACTACTGAACAGCTGCCCAGCCCATCTTGCTTCCACTGCTCCATCCATGGTCCTGTTTACAGCTGAGAGTGAGCCACTACTGACAGCTCACATGTATTTAACAACTTGGGCAGCAGATCACTACCGAGACAGACTAGCACATTGTGGCATAATAAAACCACATACAAAATCACTCTGTTTAGGCAAGGAAGTCTCATGACCTGAAACTCACCAAACACAAGGGCTAGCAGACCATCAAGGAAGCAGATGATGGCTCTATTCCAATCTTGCTGACCAAAGCGACCCAGCAGCCACCTGGAACACAGCAAGAGACGAAACCCCTTTGGCAAGCCTCTCCCAGCCTGTTCTCTGCCTCCACAGCATCTGGCACAAGCTAGTTTCACATCTAGAGCTCTTAATCACTTTGATCTCTCAGAAAGTTATGTAGCTTAATGATTCATGATTGTTACTCAAGTCCCACCTGCAAGCAAGGAAGCCTCCACACCAGCCTGCTAACGTTACGGGATAGCTGTGGGCTCAATTCCCCAACCTCCTGGGAGCTACTTCGTTACACCAGTCTCACAGCATGGTGATTCTATTAAGTGTTATGGATTAATCTTGATTTATGCCAGTGGGAGGGAGAGAATAATCAAGTCCTGTGTCCTCACCTTCTGAGCTACTGGTACTGCTCTGATCTTCAGACTTTGAAGTGCTTTATTCTGGTCAGATTGGTAGAATTGCTTTGCTTCTGTATCCTTAAGCTCTGGTCATTCTTTGCTGTAATTCCTTGCAGCAGCTTCTGGAAAGGTGTTTTTCCTCCCTCCATTCCCCACAATAAATGAGTTTGTCACTTGAAATATACTGCCAATGTGTTACATGTCCCACAGTGTTTGTGGTTATATCAGAAGTGTTTGTTTATAGCACCATAATTCAGCAATATCTTGATTACAGGAAAGATGGTGTTGTAACTCACTGTGGCTAGAGAGAATATTATTTTTCTTTTCCTTTAATATAAAATGTTGATTTTCAGTCAATACACTGAAAGAAAATAGTGCAGTTGTTGCCCTAGTAACCAGCTGCCTTGTAAACCGTAAGATGTTAGGAGCACAAGGTGTTAATTGTTCCAAGTGCTGCTTGTGGTCAGGGATAAAAGCTAGAATGGGAAAGATCATGAGAAACATCTGGGAAGATAAAGTCAGCTGGTCTCTGCTTGGAGAAAGCCTAGACAACAGCAAGTAGAGAGACAAGACGAGGAGAAATAACACTGCCACCAGAGGAGCAGAATGAACTGAAATGTGGCCACGTGTGAAAGCATCCCTGAGCGAAGCCTCTGAGAGCACAACAGACTTCTGGGAGCCTGACAGGTTTTTACCAGGCACGCTCAGAGTTCAGCACCTCCACCACCAGATGCAGCAGCTTTTCCTGCCACCACTCATTCCTTCCTCCCGACTAGACCTGCCTCCGTTTCCCTGTCTGCTCCGTGTCCTGGGGTTTCCGTGTGCTGTGCTCCGGGAGGCTCCTTCCCACGTGCTATTCAGCATGATTTGAGGCCTGTCCTGCAGAAGGTGCCACGACCTCTCTGCAGAGCATTTCCTGCACTGGAGCAGGCCAGGATGGAGCACCCTCCCTGTCACATACCTACCTCTTGCAACACGACTTCATTGCCCTGCTGAGCAGCTCGTGCTGTCAGGCTCCTCGTGCGGCACGGCACACATCATCTCCCTGGCTGCTCCTGCTCCGCGCTTGTCCCGGCTGCACTGTCCGTGGAGAAGTGGGAGCAGTTGATTGCCTGGAGGGCAAACAACTCCCCAAATCATCTGTGTTTCTGGCCCAGCCTCCTACTAAACAGAGCCCCTCAACTCCAGCAGGCTACACGGTGGGGCTGGGAAAGCAGCACCAGCAGGGCTCCTTCTGCAAGAGGCCTCTAAGGGAGAAAGACTGTATGAGGGCTTCTCTCCCACGCCTCTCCCCTCTCTAAGATGAAAGCAAGCTGGCAAGACAGCAGCCTCATGCTCTGCAGCATCTGCCACCTCTCCCTTCCCTCCTCCCCTTCCCAGCCCCTTCGAACTGGAAAGCAAACATGAACAGTGCTAGATCTGGAGGAAAGTTTTCTACTTTAGCTCTTTTAAAGCCATTTACGTGCTCTGGATGCCCACTGAACCTGCCAGTATCTGCATTCCCTTAGGAAATAAAGGCAAGGAGCATAGAAAAAGCGGCATATTTATAAGTTAAGCCCCTCCCAGGGGCAGGGTTATGCTAATCAGGGAGCCTCTGTCCCAGCATGATACATGGCTTACATATACATGATAGCAACATATGGAGAGGAGGGGTCATGTTCGGCACGCTGCTGCCCTCCCCGGCACGCACGGCTGGAGGGTCTCATGCCACATGTTAGCCATGGGCACTAAAGAACAGAGGGGCAAGGCCAAGCTCCTGCTTTGACCTGAAGAGGAAAAGGATGGGACACCAGGATTGGTGCCCCCATGGGCTTCAGTTTCCAGAGTTTCCAGGGATATATTCCTGATGTCTCATTAACTCTTGGGGGGGGGGGGGGGGGAGTTTTTTCCCCTTGTGTTTTTTATTTATTAACTCTTGGCGTTTATACTTGGTAATAAAGCCGTATATCTCAGTGAGCCACACCACAAAGCCCTGTAGGCAATCTAATGACACGTCACACTGGTGATGAAGACTACATCTAGCTACACCACCTTCATATAAAATTAGAGGTTTATTTTTCTTTCTCTTGTTCCCCTGGTACAGTTGCCTGTGATAATGCAGCCATCTCCATCTCAGCACAGCCTAATGTAGACCTCTGCCACTGACTGGGGCTGGGATTCCTGCCATGCATCCTTTACACTAAGAAAACACAGTTTAAGCAAATAAAGCTAAGAAACTGAACTTTTCCAAATGAAGAGTGCCTGGGCAGCACTTCACATAGCAGAGCTGCATTTAAACTGGGGTCTGTGGGTAAGACTGAAAAATAAAGATAAATGAGTTTGGTTGGGTAATTAGATAATAAAATTGAAGGCTCTGGAGTTTAGCCCAGGAATATAATCCAGTAGATGTGGCTGGCTAGCCTGCTCTCTCTCCCACTGCTACAGCACCATCTTAACCTAGCAAGCCCTTCACAACGGGTCCAAAGACAAAAATACACTGGGGTAGCACAGCCCGAGTACTAGCACAGGATCAGAGGTGCAGGATCGGTCCTGCCCTCTGTCAGTCTCCCAGCAGCTGGTTTTGTTCCCCATGTGCGAGGCAGGCTGCAGAGAGGTGCTGCAGGACTCGAGGTGGGCTTGCCAGCTGCTCCAGCAGTACACATAACTGCACAGCAGAACAAACCCCATCCCAGGGAGGTTTTGCAGGAGTCTCTGTGCTTGGTGGGAGCACAGGGCGGGTGTTTAGGGGCTGGCAACCTGGCCGATAGCTTTGGGGCTTCACACAGCTCATTTGGGGACAGTGCAAGTCATCCCATGGGTGGGTGCGAGGGACACCTCTGCTCAGGGCCCCCGGGGTAACACTGGCTCAGGCTTAGAGATATGTTTGGACAGAGCCAGAGCTAACTCTCATGCATACCTCGTTGTGCCAGTAAATACTAACGTGGCTATGTAGAGGGTGGCATCTAAGGGTGGAAAGTGCAGCACAGCCAACCTGAAAGGAAAACTGAGGTTGGTCTTTCTTTCTGGAGCAACTGCTTTCGTACATTCAGCTTTCAAATTGCTGCAAAACTGAAAAGCAAAGCAGAGGCAAGCTGTCTTTGACTTGGGAAATCCTTCAAAAATAAAGCAAACCCATTTTGAAAGGCAGACTTTGTCAGCTGCCCTATTTTTAGGATTGACTCCTACAGGTCCTTCCTTCAATGATAGCAGTTTTGCCTGAGCAATGACTAGGGACTGCAGGATTTAGGCTTTTAATAAAGCAATTGTGTAATTAAAAATAAATGGGTCTCTAGTGTCACTATTTAAAAGAAAAGAAAACTTAGATCAAATAAGGCATTTCTTTCTTTTTGGTTTAGTCTGCTTGGATCATGCAGAGCTTTAATGACGCAGTCACAAATGTTGTATTTAAAAGGCCTCTTAGTTGCTGAGAGGAGCCCCAGGAGAGGGCTATTAACTGGCCAAATTAGGCTATTTATTTTTGTGAGTTTTGCAAGTTTGAAAAAGAGAGGCACATTTTCACTTAGGAGAGTGATATTTCAAATAGGTCACAGGAAACTCTGGCAGGCGGGAAGCAAAGCAGAGCGTCAGTAGGAAAACACTAACCAGAGACATTTTGCAAGCACAAGTTGACATTTGGGTTCCTAATGGCTTCTGAAGCCCATTGAAAAATCTTTTCAGTGGATGTAATATAGGGGCAAGGCACCTCAGCTGTGCACAAGCCCTGGCCTAATCCTGAAAGCCTTCAAAACAGCAGAGCTGTGCCTCCGGGTGCTGCTGCAGAGAAGCTGGTTCTGTCAGCACAGCCGACAAGCTCGGCAGTAAGTGTTTGAAGGAGATGGGCTCTGCCTGTTGGTTAGGAGATAGCTGATCCTTGCACAGATGGCCAGTCGGTCCTGAAATTCCTCTGCGCCTTTCCCTCCTCCAGCTTTGATTTTGATTCTTCAGACAATCAATTAACTTTGTTTTCCTGTCGCATAACTGCAGCCTGGAGCAAATCAGGAGCGACTGCAGTAAATCCTGCAAAGCAAGCTGCATGCACACCTTAGCAATACCTTTTACATACCTGAGGCTGGTTGGAAAAGGTCCCTCCATGCCGCCTCAACAGGCATGGCATGTGCTCACCAATAGCACACCATTTCCTCCTTTTCACGTTTGCAAACAGAATCAATTAACTTAAAGTCCACTCAGGAATGATTCACATGAAGTTACTTCGAAGGACTGGCCTATCTCCCATTGACTTCAGCAGCTCAGGATGAAGCTACTCTGGAGCTAAAGAAGCCTCTGCAGCAACGTTGGGCTGTTGCTGGGCCCTGTCCAGGCTCCAGAAGGGCTGAGGTCCCTTGAGCTGCCACCACACAAGCGACAAGAGCACCACTTCATCTACACGCAATGGAAAGGCTTTGCAGGATCAGGGTCAGGATGAGAAAATAAATGATGCAATAAGATAATAAAAAGCACTGTTCCTAGAAAGTGATGTCGAATGAGTTCTTCTTGATGGATTTTAAACCCACCAGTCATACAAGTCGTAAAAAAAACAACTAAAAGACAAAGTAACCGCACACCTATTGGAGCAATCTTTCTCTTCCTCAAGTTTTTTTCCTATATAAACCAGTTAATTGAGGACTCAGAGGACTAATATGTCTGAGGTTGTGACTGTTTGTCACGTCAGTGCTTTGATCAGCGAATAGCAAATCTCTATCAAAACACCTTTCGGGGGGGGGCCAGGCTGTCAGTACCACGTTCACCTCCTCCAGCTGGGCAGCCATGTGGAGTCGCAGGTGCTTTGTGCCCAGCATTTCCACAGGAGTGCAGGTTTTTATGGCTCAGACGAACCAGCATTTTATTGGATTGGAATGAGGGAGCTGGCACTGGAGCAAAAGGAGCTGAAAGGGAAATACGGAGCATGCAACTTCACTAAAAAACTTGTCAGTCGATACACAAAATGTCAACTGCACCTGACCCCCAGCTTTATTCTTCCCGTAATTGTCGTACACTGTCCTACTAACTCAAAACAACCCATCCCACCCCGCACAAAACCCAAACAAAACCAGGAGGGGTTTCTGGCATGGCGAGGCCATGGGCTGGCCTGTGAACACCACTGCATGCTCAGCAAGAGAAAACCAGGGAGAGAGAGAGTCCCTCCAGCCGTGCCACAGAAGAAACCCCTGCTCCAACCTGTATTGTCCTGACAGGGCAGGCGTTAAAGCACACACTGTTTTGTAGAGGTGAGGAGGGAATTTACAGGACAGGGAAAGGACAAACATGTTGCTTGTCCATTTGGCATGAAAGGAGCTATAAATACTGTGATAATTGTCTCCAGGAACCCAGGACAACCTCTGCCCTGACTCGCAACCACACACTGTCCCTTTGGACTTTACTGAAGCTATTCAGGTTGCAAGTCACCAGCTCAGCTGACTCAATTGTCTGTTCTCCCCATTAAAACTACTCTAGCAAAAGCAGCCTTTTCCAAAGAGATACAGAGGCTGGTTCTCTGTCTCACACAAACCTGCCGAAGCTCCTGTTTCACTCGTTGCCCAGTTGTACAGTGTTGTTCTCCAGCTTGACATTGTGCCTGCTCCAGCGTGGTAACGCCTCCACACCTACTCTGCGTATTAGCTTAGCCCAGCAATATTTATTTAGCAGATAAAACTTTGATGCTGCTCCTGTAGAAATAGTTTGCAATATAATAAGACCGCCATAATATTAGTCAAAAGCATTTCTCGTGTGCCCTCAAATGTTTGGCATAAAAGAAGCAGAGTTGCCAAAGGTCACAAAGCAAATTGAGTCCTTATGAGAAGTTAACCATTAGATAACGAAAAAGGATAAGGATGGTCTGGGGGTACCATAAACCACTCTTTCCTCCAGGACCTTGCAGCTCACAGCATGCTGTGTATAATACATGCAGTTACCCCTTAAAAAACTAAATACGGGCCCAAGTCCATCAAGACACAAAGAAATAATTCATTGTTTTCCCATGGATGGGCACAAAGCAAACCACACCATAGTGCAGTCCTGGGACAAATAAGTGTTCCCTGATTGATGCATCTGCATAAACACCCCACCGACCGCCTGGCCAAGATGGGGCTTTCAGGAAGACCTGCAGGGATTTGGGTCGCTCTTGCTTTGCCTAAACTGCCAGCTCCGCGCCAAGGCGCCGGGGCACCTCATCCTGCTGCGCCCCTCCCACGCGCAGCCACGGGCAGCAGCCCCTGGCTGACACCAGCCACAAAATGGTGCCTCCTGGCCCCGCCGCCATGCCGGGGGGCGAGAGAGGAGGCCCTGCTGGCAGCCGGGCTGCCTTCCCCTGTGAAGGGCAAAGATGTTCCTCATGGTGGTGGGGGGCTGGCAATGCCCACTGCAGAAACCTCTCCTTGGCCTGTTTTCTTTTTGTCTCTGTTTCCCCATTCAGGAAAAAGCTTCTGTCACAACAGCTGCTGATTCATTTTCTGACTTGGTGCCCAGCGTGCCAGACATAACATTCGTTTGCTGCCAAAGTGGTAAAAACAATGACTTACCAGCTCATTTTTCTTCAGTTGATTATGGGGGGGGGGGGGAGGGGATAAAAGAGCTTCACTTAAAATTAGATAAGGAGGAGAAGAAATCCACTGAGATGCAAAGAGCAATGTAGGGCAAGGCAGGAAAGGGGAGAGCATCTGAGGCGGTGTGGGAATAGCCATCACCAAACAACGAAAAACAAAGGGTCCATGGTCAATGGTGAGGGACTATGTGGTCACTTGCTGCCCTTCATCAACTTCTCTTTCTCTCTATGTTTTCCACCTTTCAGGTGTCAACAGCTTCCCGGACCAGTAACTCTCAGATCCAATATGATGCCTTCTGGACTGAGAGGAAAGAAGTCACCCGAAGATTGCTCTGATGAGGACAGACAAGTACACTGGCCTTTGATCCTTTGCATATTTCTTTTCTTTTCTGACTTCTTCCTGAGCTGAAGGACTCCCACCATCAACATTTATTTGCTTCTTAAAATACTGACTAATGATTTGCCCAGTAGACAGAATCCACATCCAACCCACGTTTTGGAGATGCTGAGGAGAGCAGTGATTGGACTGAGATTTTGGCTTGCCTATTAGACATTAGAGACAAAAGAGCCAAGTCTGGACCTGATGAGAGAAGTCTGACCTGTTAGATCCTCCAATATTTTTCTCAGTATTTGACAGGGTGCTTCGGACACATGGGAATTAAGCTTATCCATATTCCCTGACCTCAGTCATATGCCACAGGTCGTATTTGGAAATAGTGACCTGGTGAGTCACTAACTCTCATGGCAAACATCCAAGTGAAGCTTAGATGCCAAGAAAACAATGGCACACATAGCCTGACCACAGTGCCATCCTACTGATGTTTAGCAACAAATTAATTTCTTAACAGACTGGCCCATCTGCAACCAACACAAAGGAAAGCACCCTGGACCAGTTCTGCTGGCCAAAATGGGCAGAGAACTACATTAAGACATGTATTTAAGTTCTCTAATCTTTCTATTATGAGTTTGTGTAGAACACAGCACAGTGAAGTGCTGAGCTCCCACCTGAAGGCTTTGGCTCCACTGTCTTCAAATAATGGCCAAACCAAGCTGCTGTCTGCCTCCAAGAGATTCGTTCCCATGGGGTTTGTTTCAGTTCTTATTTGGGAAGGAATGGGAGCCAATCAGTGCAAGGAAATGCAGAAGAGTCAAGGCAACCACAGCCAGAGTGAGGAGCAGCTATGGAAGACCCATCCAAAGCCATTATCCCAACACTACCATTATCATAGAGTCCAAAGATAAAGAAGAGGCTAAGTCATTCAGAGCACAAGAGGCACCAAGAGAGATTTTTAAGGCAGCTGAAGAACAGTCATTCCACAGGTCTCTGTCTAACTGTGTAGTGAGATAATATGATTCAAACCAAGGACTCATCAAGGACTACTTATCTAAAGCCCAGTAACAAATCCAAACATACAAGAAGGAAAAGCCTTACCTTCATACTTAGGAAGCTCTTTCATTCTTTGCTTTAAATGGTTGTTTGCTCTCTTTACTTGAGGGGAATATGAAGAATGGCTATTTGGGAATGCAAAACCTAAGATCAAGAAGTCATTCTTGTTCACCAGAGAAAGTTAAATAGACATTAACCTCTTTAGTAGGAATGAAGGATCTTCAAGAATACCAAATGAGGCACCTAGTTGCCACCACCAAGCCACCGAGAAAGCTGTCCACCTTCTTGGAATATTTTTGAAAATCCACCTCATTATGTCAACTTCTATTCAGAACCTGAAGGGAATATTTTCACCACCATCCTCCCACAGAACAGGGAAGAAAGGATTTAAGAGATCTCTTGAGTTCTCTGCTCTTCTCTCTGCTACATGTCTAAACTACTTTTTGCTTGACTTGATCTACCTGCATCGTTTCATGGGGGCTTGTACACACTGTCCCTGGGATGACATTGCTAAATTACTGCACTACAACAAAACATAAGTATTTAGGAAAATCTCCAACCAACCATGTTATGAGAACACCCACCAAGAAAGATTTCTCCCTCCCATTACCTTTTGGTGACTCAGATCCTACAGAATGCAATGCTGCACTGCAGAGCAATGCTCATGCTGTGGATCAACATACCTGACCGTCCAGAGATGCCCTGCCCTTCTTGGCTTCAGCTGGACCTGTAGTTTCTCAGCACCTTTTCAAATTAAGCCTAGAAACTAACACATTAAATTGTATTGCTGCATAAGGGCCTTCATTTCCAGTCTTTTATCTGCAGGAATGATACTGCCATTCTGTACACTAGACCTGTTTTTGTAATACTATGGTTCATCAGAAGTTTTTATGTTAATACCGAATCAGAAATAATACACATGTGATTCATAATAATCTAACTGAATGGCTGCACTGAATGTACTGTAAGAAATTCTGGTTAGGAAAGAAACTCATTAAAGAAATAGTGACTACTATTATCCCACTGCATATATTGTTCTACTGGAAAGTTTCCTTGAGTAGTTTCTTTAATTAGCAATTTGATATTTTGAAATAGTGTGATCTCCACCACACACAATTTGTAGAACAGACTCGGCTGGCAATACAGAGGAAAACAAGCAATCTTTTCAGAATTTGCATCTCTAGGGCATATCTTGTCATTTTCTAGCTATTCAGCTGCTGTATATATGTGTATAACACGGTGACACCAGTCTTGTGGGATTTTGATTCTTAAAAGTTACATAAATAAAAAGCTTTTTTTATTGGAACAGAATATATTGGGGATTTTTTTTTTTTAAGAAAATCCACATAAAAATATTTGCATAACTTTGGGCTATTCAGATAGAAGGTGTTGACCCCAGCTGTGTTCTAGTGAATGAATCATTTATGTAGGAGCTCATTGCACAGAACGTATGGTATTTTATCTTTGCTGGTTTTCTGCCAAATACAGTCTGTAACAATTTTTCCCCTTTGTCACATTTGCCGCTTGATATCCTTTAAAGTATACCAGCTCCAAGTGTGAGAAAGCAAAACAGATTCTGCGTCCGCTCTAGCTGGGAGCTCTTTCTGTGGATACTCCTGTGCTTTTGGAGAACATCCATTCCAGATCTGGGATCTCCATGATCTGAATGCTTTGAATCAAAGCATTTAAATCTGCAGGGAACTGCAAAAGCCCAGGAGCAAGCACAGAAACAGGGATCCTCTGCATATACAAAATAGCAGCTGCCCCAAAGCAGAGGGACAAAATTCCACTACCTCGAACATCCTAACTTCTGCATCTGCAGGGAAAGCCTGGAGGAAGGGAAGACGTTTCTGCCATTGCTCTGCTCCGTTACAACTATCCTCCAGGTATCACTTAAGTGGTATTTTGGCAAGACCTATTTCTACCCACAAGGGCAGGGAACAAGATTATTTCATTAAGTGATTGAGGCACTGCATGCCCAAAGCCACTATTACACTGGGTTCGATTTGAAACGGTAAGCGAGAGGTCAAACTCTCTCAACACTGATCTCCTGAGGGAGAAGAGATAAGGTGGAGTGCTAAGATTTCCATGCGCCCACATGAGTAGATAAGGTCTGAATGAGCAGCCTCATCCGTAGGCTGCTTCCCTAAGCATTTTTTATAGCTTACACTTGAAACCCTCATACCTCTCTACACTGAATCACACAATTACGATTTCCACAAGAAATTCAGAGCAGGATCTCCTCCCACAAAATTCCCTCACACCTGCACTCATTTCATCACTGAAGATGACTGTTTGTCAGCACTACCTCTACTGCTGAGAGAGTTCACAAGCAGCTCAATTTAGCAGCTGATGGAGGTGGGAATATTCCCCCATGTGCAAGCTTCTAAAATGCTCGCCCGTGATTGTGTGTGGCATGAACATCTCCAGGAGGAACTGTTCGTTCGGGACACACTACAGTGTTGGTGCGTTCTCCCTGCTAAGCAAGGAACTGCTTTTACAACAGACCACTCCATCATCGGGAGGTTACCTTCCAGTTTCCCAGGAAAGCCTTGCTAAAATGGAGATACTGCAGACAGGATGCAGCCCCATTAATCTCTGCCATCCCATCTTCCTCATGCCTGAGCTGTTCTCCATCATAGGAGGCTCCCTCTTCATTACACCCTTCCTCCCACGTGCAACAGAAACATAATAGCCCTGCGAAACGTGACCCTGGGTAACCACTGAACACAGACGAGACACTGCTTTGAAAGTCACCAGTTAATTTGTCTTTCAGAAGCAGATTATTTCTCATGCAAAACTCTTGCTCCCATCCCCTCAAATCAGCAAGCTGGGATTTATATACAGCTCTGCAAGAAGGCTGTTCCTGAGAGAGTGACCCAAGGACTTACATTGACACATGCCAATGTTACAGGCAGAGTTGAAAGCACCTCTATAATTACAGTTGACTATTGTATAACTCCAGTTTTGGTTGCCCATACCTTCATCTATAATTAATTGTTTGGGCTGAAAATTTCTCCAGCTGGGTTTGGCCTCAGGCTAAACTCTTTCATTTCAGCTGAAACGGCTCAAGTCTTTCCCAAGAATATGTTTAAGGAAAAAGACTCTCTTTTGCTTTGCCCCTGTTAAAATGATCATTTTATCATTTACTGAAATGCTCTCACATCTCCATGCTTCTAAAAGCAGTTCCTTGAAATACTGGCAGACTCGACTGCTGTGAAATACATGTCTTTTCACATTCTCAGGGGGAAAAGAATCGTAATTTGGCTGTTTTCAGCCTCAGGTTTTATATATGTGTGTATGTATGTATGTACGCGCGCGCACACACACACACACATATATATCTGCTGTTTACACATGTGCAGCAGAGATTCAGCAGCTAGTTTCACTATCCTCAGTGCTTTACTGTGCCAGACAACACATGCAGCATCCAGCCGTGACCAAGGACGCTCCTGTGGCTGCAGGGTTTGGTAGGGCTTCCATCGCAAATGTGCCCTTTGGTTGCAGGGCCTCTGTGGTACCAGGCTAGAAGAGAGCTGGGAGACAGTCCAAGTTGAGCGAGGATACGGACGTGACATCTCAGTGAACATTGGGGAAGTACCTACTAAAAAGAGCCTGTGATCAGCCTACCTCCAGAGCAAGGTCTGACCTGTAGACAACGAAGATGACCCTGGGTGCACTTGGAGCAGTGAAGACAAGGCAAAATCTACAGGAGCTGTTCAGTAAACAGCTGCTGTCTACTCTGGGTACCCAAAGAGGCACAGGTGGAGAAAATGAGTATGTGATCACTCATTAAAAAGAACACAGCACAACTCAACAGGCCTGAATGCAATCTGTGTGAACAGCCTTAACCTAACATTTCCTGCTTCTGGAATATCTGAACTCAAAGCCTTATGACAGACTAAAGATGATGTACCCACTTTCAGAAGGGGTATACTCCCAGTGACTTCTGGTCATGCAGAAAACAAGCAGAAAGCACATCTCAACAGAGAACAAACCCCAGAAACACAGGAAGGGTAGTCTTCAAAAACCAGAATGAAAAAATGCAAACTACTTTACTAAAATCTATACCAGCCCTATAGAGTTCAGAGATGTCATTAAGAAAAAAGAAAACCCAGTGCTCAACTGCCTCGGAGCTAACTGGAGAAGCAAAATGGGCCCACTCTAACACAGAAACTGAAACACTTAGAGACAGTTCTTACTACTCTGTGAACATGAGTCAGTACAAGTGAAAATGGTGCACAGATGGGCCAGCACAGAAACAACAGAAGTGCCGTGATATTTACAAGGGTGGAAAAAAAATCTTCCCTTACAAGTGTAAATATACCAGAGAAATCATCCGCTTGCAGCACAAACCAGGGCTTTGATGTAGCAAACACTCCCACCAGGGACAGCACTGGCTCCGCCGGGAGGAGTAGGGATGGTAGACGTTGCATCTGGAAGACAGTAGGCTCACAGCAGCGAGCTCTCCCAAGGAGTCACAACACGCAGAAACACGCCAGATGCCATGTACCATTTTATAGCCTTTATGCAACCAGCAGCAAGGCGCCAAGCACTGTCCCAGGCCACAGAGAGACGCTAAGAAGGGAAGAAGCATGGTGAGTGTTGGCTCTAACACCTGGCAAGAGCAGCGTGAGAGCCCCACCAGGCTGGGCTCCAGACGCACGCAGCCTGTGTGCCTCAGCTCAAGGCAGACCACAGCCGCTCCTACCACCAGCAATGCAACTGCTTAAAGCCACCTGAGTCAAAGCTGGTGTTGTTCTGCACAGACCCAGGCAGGTGGCATTTTGGGGTCCCTGGGCTTTTCCCAGAGCAGCAACAATGCACGGGGTCTCCTTCTCCAGCCTCTCCCAGGCTGCCCCATCAGTGCAAGCTGCTCAGTTCACAGCGCGGCCACGAGGCTGAGCTCTCTGGGCAAATCACACTTCTCCCCACCCTTCTTCCCCTCACCTGCAAAACAGCAGTAACAGTATTTACACTTCTGCAGTTGGCTCAGGATGGGGGAATGAAAACTTAATTATCATCAGTGCTGCTCACCGAGGAACGGCTCATGGCCTGTCTGTGGCAGGAACGGCAACGGAGTCCAAAGAGCAGGCTGAGCTCCCAGAGCAGAGCTGCAGGAGATAGCAAAAACCTCACCCCAGCAGCAAAAAGGTCTGACAGCTTTGAATGGGAAAGAAACAGCTTCCCCATAACTTATGAACTTGCTTTCGGTGAGTTATCACAGAATTTCATCATGGGTTTTCAAGGGGGTCAACCAAACTCCTTCCTGTTCAGCTGCTCTGCCGCTGGCTCTGCAGGGGCACATGCACTTGTGTTCTACAGAAAAAACATTTCTAAACAACAAAACCAACTTTCAGAACCTCTCACCTCCCCTGGGTCCCTCTAACGACTTTTGTGGGTTCGTGCTACACTGTCTCACTCTCAAAGACTTGGTTTTTTTTCCGTGTTGTGTGAAAGACCAGAGCACAGCAGGAGAAATTAATTAACTGAGCAGACAGCAATTCTGCCATCAAATGAACAAAACGAAAGAATAACAGAGACTTACACTTATAGTCACCCCTAAGTGTTTCACATGACAACAGCAGGGAAAACACAGTCCAGACTGTTGTTTTAATGTTGATAATATTCCAAAATCTGCAGTGCTTACTAATTTCTCAGTGGAAATAAAACCTTTGACATCAGTGGGAATTCTGTCCGGGCATGGAAGTTGGTTGTTACATTACTGTCTAGCAACAAGGGTCTATTTTGATGGCAGGATCTTTAGCACAAAGATAGTTCCTCTCTATGCCTCCCCAGAGCACCTGGACTGGCAAGCAGAGGAAAGAACTTTGCTCGAATTGCATTAGACCTGCACACATCCATGCACACACATGCTTTCTGCCAATGCCCGTGCTAGCAGAGACTCAGTTCTGTCTTTGCTACGGGCAGGGTTTATACTTTGCAATCACCTGCCGGCAGCCAGAAGCCTGCCCGCCATGTCAGCCCTCTCTGCTGGGTAGCGTTTGCTCTTTGCATCTGAGCGGGCTTGTTACTGCTGCATGCGTCCCACTTGAACGCAGACCAGGACTGGGCAAAACAAGCCTGTTAAATTCCCCCAAACTCAGCAAGATGTTAAAGAATATAAGAGGTGAGGAGGGAAGGAAGAGGGGAAGGAAAGCATTATGATCACAGCAGCAGTAAGAGGGAAAGGAAAAGAATTAAAATTAAGACAGGAAAAAAATTCAAAGTTGTATGAGCGTAAGATGGAATTACTTCAGGCATATGTCAAAATAGTGTCAGATCTTTTTCTGTTCATTAAGTCAGCAGTTAAACACCCACAAGCTCTGCTTCTTGCTAGCCCTGGAGTTTTGCTACACCTAGAGATCCGTTCTATGGCATCATCAGTAGAAACAACGGGGTTTGTAGGCAAATAGGCTCATTTAAGAGCACATTGAGCGAACTCTTCCAGACTGACTCATGTTATCATGAGGTCCACCAGTAGGGGTCAGGTCACATACTCCATTCGGTGGAGACCAGCCCAAGAGTCACAATCAGGGCACAACAAAAACCATGGAAAAGGGGCCTGAATAGTATAGATTTTACTGTTTTTAAGCCACACATAATAGCACTTAATATATGTCCCCGGGGTTTGATAAAAAGAAAATTACCCCCATAATACTAAGTTAAAAACATCAAATTCATGTCTATCCAGCTAATGTGGTAGAGATTACAAGCTGGTTCCCAACAGGGGAACAACTGTCTGAGAAGAACTTGTCCGTCTCCAACATTTAGGGTTTCTAACTCTCTCCCACATTTCCAGGAGAGTCACAGAGAAAGTACCAGACACATGAGCCCTTTTTGATAGGGTTTTGAACCTGTAACAAAATTTAATATAAAATCACTGCCCAATTACAAAATTTTATGGCATGGTTAAAAAAAAAAAACAACCCACACACAATAACTTAAGAACAATCCCAATATTTTTGGATTTTATAAGCATTAGTTTCGTTTTTTGTACACAACTTCTGTTACACTTGGAACTTTTCCATTACAGGTCGAATGATGAGTAAACAGGCAAAACCTTATTTACAGAAAAAGGCTAACATGGTACAAGACAGAGTGCATATTAGATTGAGACCACAGTAATTTCCTAGGACTGTATTTAGATGAAAGAGTCTGGGTTTTTTAGTGGTTTTGGCCTCAAAACCTTTCCCAAGGGACATGTACAATTTAGCTGTGCTCAAAGTCTCCTTCAGTTCAGGAGCCAAGAAGATAGAGTCACCTCTCTTCTCCAAGGGCCAGCATCCAGGATTTGGCCACAGGACCACTTTCCTCCCAGGCAGCATCAGCCCTGAGTCTCACCTGCTCTTTGCCAATGCCCACCCCACCATTATACTAACCCAGCCACATAGATCACGCCTGTCCAGTGCGAAGGGAAAAAAAGGCAAGCAGACACCTTGATTGCCTGACACTACCTGTTCTGCACTCAAGTTTCCACTCAGTCTGAATAAGGCTGCTTTATGCACCATTTTATTACTGCAGGTAATACTGCACACTCTCAGCAACAGGAACAAAGATTTTGGTGAAAGCAAGTTTGTTTGTTTGAGAGTTTGGTTTTTTTTTTTTCTGTTAAAAAATAATAAATTCTTCCCATTTGTAACTACGAACATTCCTCACGAGTCCTCAGTCAGCCAAAAAACACATGAGGTCTTTCTGAAAAACTAAGTTCTGTGCAACAAAGTTATTAACTGCTGGGAAAGGCAGGAAAGCTCTTTTACAGCTGTTCATTGATCCACTGAATGTCACCTCACACTCTGTAGCCCCTTTTGGATTCTGCAGACTTCTGGAGTAGGCTGAGAAAAAAATAAAAACCCTGGCCAGAGCAGTTATGCTGCTTCTTGAGACATGTTTTCTTTGGGTTCAAGCCTCAGATTCTCAGCCAGCGATTTCTGTCCCTGGTGGAAAATTTTTTTAAAAAAAAAAAAAAAAAAAAAAAAAAAAGAAACTGCCAAGTTTTTCTGCTTTTCAGGAATCTAAAGAACAAACATGAGTTTCTAATGCCTTTGTGAAAGATGTGGATTGACCCCACTGCCCCAGTGTCCTTCCATTTGAGATCACAGTTATTCTGAGAAAATGAAGTCCTGAACTCCTCTGCCTGCGAGCCCTGCCGTCAGAAGAGCAGCCCAGTGCCCAGTGCTGGACTAGCGCGCTCCCAGCAGCACGATGCTGGGAAGTGGGAGCGCAGGCAGCCTGGCTGCACCAGCTCCTGCTCAGCACTGGGGACCTCCAGGCACCCTGCAAGGCACATCCCCGTGCACGCTCCAGTCGTGCTTCCACGGAAGCAGAGACCGTGGTCCACCTGATGCCGAAGTCCTCATTGCCGACACTTGAGCGTGTCCACATGACAGCTTTAATGACTCTCGGAAACCTTTTACATAGGCACCATGGCTTGTGGCAGTTACTCCAGTTTCAAGCAGGTGTACGTAAGCCTTGTTTTAAGCAATTGGCTATCGTCCCAGAGTAGACAAGGCCAGAATTAATTTTCTCTACTTAATTTACGATTCAACGTTTTTATTGTAAAACTGTACACTGGTGCTTGGGGACCAGCAGGTGCATTTAATCAGTACATAAACCATACCCAAGCAGTCCTGTTTCTTCTCATTCCTGCACTCTCTAGCACGAGCACATCATTCCTCACACCCTATCTGCTGCTTAACTTACTTTCCTCTTCCCCTTTTAAATGGCACAGACAGCTGATGGAGAGCCAGGCACTCACCTTGACCCAGACTCGAAGCTCCATCAGACTTTCTCAGCAGGAACAGCCAGGCTTGAAATGGGATGTAATGCTTGGCAGGTGCTCCCAGGGGGCTGGCCAAAAATAAATGCACTCTCCAGTTAATTTCCATCTGAGCACTACTAACATTTCTCCTTTAAGAGTGCAGCTAAAGCATTTGATTTACACAAGGTGAGGAGGTTCTGTGTTTGCAGTAGCAGACCCAGCACACAACAGGGAATATTCAGACCCATTTTAAGCACCTATGTAAGGTACCCATGCTCCCTGTACAGACAAGGGATCTTTTAGGATGTGATTCAGAGCACTGTAATTAGGCATCTACCTCTCACTTTTGATTATGGCAGGAGTCTAGACATCTAATTTAGACAGAAATGACATACTTAAAATTAGCTTGTACAAATACCCCCAGTGCATCAGTTTTGCAAGGGACCAGGCTGGAGGCTCTCTGGGAAGGCGGTTACAGCGAGTAGTACTCGGCACTTGGCAAGCGCTGGGAAGCAAAGCCTGTTTACAGGGAGCTCTACTCAGCCGTGACTTCCAGCAGGCGAGCCACTGCAGCCAGCTACAGCACGCCACGGGCCGGGGGGGAACCCAGCCCGAAGACCCCCAGCTGCTTCCCTCAGCTCAGCTGCGGGCGCTGAAGGAGGAAAGTCTGTTGGATCTCAGCTCTGGCACAGGACCAGAGCTGGCGACCCACCGGCCCATTGCCCAGGGAAATGTACTCCTTCCTTCCCCACGGTGATGCAGCTGTGACGGAAGAGACTTGGAATATCCCTGAGCCTAACCACAGCGCTGCTGGGGTGGCGCAGGCTAAGGGCTGCTTGTAGCCTTGCCACCTCGTACTACCGCTTGCTTTTTTTTTTTTAAAGGAACCACTTAGATCATAACCTTAATCAAGACTTTAGAAAACAAGGCATTTAGAAAATTTGACCAGATATGTTCCAGCTTCATAACAGAATTTAAGAGACCCCCAAATTAGCAAATTTTTTACTTAAAAAAAGAATGGTTGTGTTTGGAAACAGGGCCGTAAAACAACAATACCTCAGGCAGGAGATGGACACAGGTGGAAATGTAATTCAGCCTCTGAAATTGCTCATTTTAAATTGTGTATAGTATTTTCACTTTCCATCACAGACAACTGTGTGGCAAGGCTATGCATTGCTACATGACAGCTCATTCTGCTTTTAAAACAGCAGCACTTCAGTAGCGGCTAAATTGATGCTTTTTATGTGCCCATCACTTATCAAGGGTAATTGATTAGTGCCTGCGAGGGGCTCTGAGATCTAACAGATTACATGTTCTGAGCCTGCTAAATTATTTGAATAGATTTAGGACGAAAAAGATTCTAAATCAGATTTTTGTCTGACCCAGCATTACCTTTCCTGATCAGTGTTTCTCCTTCCCTTTAAACACAGTTTTGCTCAGAGAGACAAAAGCATGCTAAGCCCAGGGAGCAGATTTTCAAAGGCAGCAAGAAGACTTAAGCATGATACCTGTTAAAACATAACAGGAAGCAAGTATATTTTCCCGCTGGAAGTTTCTCCGATGGCTGCTGATTCCGCTTTTTAAAGATTACAGCTTTGATCTAGCTCAAGAGAAGAAAGTGAAAAGGTCGTAGCCCCCCCGAGCTTGGAGGAAAGCGATCCGGCGGGCAGGCAGCACCGCACTCGGGGACAGCACAACGTGCGCACGGCTCCAGCCTCCGCGCGGGCACGTCCTCTGCGGAGCAACTGGAAGCGTTTAAGCCTGGGCTGCCTGCCTTAAGCACACTCCAAGCCAAGAATAGGCTGGACTCCCGGGCACAGGTCAGGCGATGCTGAGTCACTTGCTGGCCAGTCCCCAGGCTCTCCAGCTGCCTTGGGCTCGGCCTCCCTTAAAGGCACAACTTGTGCCGGCCGCGCACAGCCCCAGCTCTGGCTGGGCATGACCGGCCAGGGACGACACCCTTGGACGGCGGGGGTTTAGCCAGACCAGTGTTTCCAACATGAGTTCCCACCGCTGCTGCTGCCTTCCTGCCAATTAAACGCTACATTCATACATTTCTTTGCAATTATGAATCAGCTCACAAGCATTGGTGCGCACCCCAGGCTCGCACAGAACAGCAAACAATATACTGTCACGGGTTGCATCAGCTGCTGCGATGCTCTCTCATGCCTTCAGGCTTGCTAAAGCTGATCTAACTCTAATATAATAGCCCTTTTACCCGCCTCCTCCCCCAACAATTACCAGAGGCTTGGAAAACCATTGAAATGCAGATAGCTGGTGGAGAGGTTACTGGGGAACCGGGCTGGGAAGGTACAAACGTTGTCCTGCTGGTTTCCTTTAGTTTGACTAGAACAGGACTGTAATCCTGAATTCCTCTTTGTATAAATACGAAGAGAGGCACTATTGTGAATGCACGGATGGCCTTGTATAGCAGCTGAACAGCATCTTTTCCACCTCAGCTTCTCTGTAATCTGGGACCCCTGTCACTCCCATTAGTTGCTGCAGCAGCAGAGAGAATTGCACAGTACAGAAGCGTCTGCAGCCCCGATGGCGTGATACAAGCAGGCTGAACCACGCTTACTGAAACCCGCTCGGGTGTGGGTTTGAGAGACCTTCCCCCGAAGGTTTGTGGAAGGCGAGGCGCTGGGAGCCGCCGAGCCTGCAATCTTCTGCGTGGCCATGGATGAAAATCATCAATAGAGCGTCCCTTCCCCTCCTATCCCACCACGTCCTCCAACCCCGGCACTTTTAGAGGACTGCAGCTCCTCCACGGTATGTTTGCTCACTCTTTCCAAGTGAGGTTCCCACCAACGACAAAAAGCACTGTCTGTACCCGAGGCAGCCCCGACACTTGGCTGGAGCAGCCGGGGGCAGCGGTATCTCCCAACGGCTGTAAGGTGGGCTGGGACTAGGACAACCCAGACGCTTCTTCAGGCTTCCAATCGCCACTAAGGCTTTAGGAATTCCTCCTAAATATAGGCTGCACCCTCTCCCCCTTTTCTGTAGCGAAGAAAAACTATAAATATCAACGAAGAAGATATTTATTGTATTATGAATAATTCCCTCCCCCTATTTAAAAGACGTGGAGAAGAAGGTCCAGCACCTGGTGCACATGAACGATGAGGGGCAGGTTGTTTGCTTCGTCAAGGAGATGGCTGAGAGCAGATATAATCGCAGTTTACAGCTACTTGAGGGCAGTTATTAAGATGACAGAGCCAAACTCTGCTTGGCAGTGGCAGGCGACGCAACAGAGAGCGATGGCCAAAGATGTGGTCAGGGTCAGTGGGAGGGTCAGACTGGACCCAGGAGAGTCTCCTTCACTAGGCAGCAGGGCAGCACTGCTGCAGGTCACCCAGGGAGGCGAGGGAGCCTCCATCCCTGCAGATTTCCAACTCCCCATCAGACAAAGCCACGGCTGAGGTGACCTGCTGTCCGTGGGTCCCGCTCCGAGGGGGCGTTTGGGCTAGAGACCTCCAGAGGTCGCTTCCAGCCAACATATCTATAGCTCCATAACCTCCACATTAACGACTTGGCATTAAAGGGTGAAATTGCAGCAGCTCCCTCCCCTGCACTTCTGCGGAGCCCTTTCCCAGGAGCGGGGCCGAGCACCCACGCCTGCACCATGGCTCCATCCACAGCTGCCCCCACGCCGCCACACCCGGGTCCCACAGCCCCAGGGGACCCCACAGCCCCCGGGGGTCCTGTCCGCGGCCACATGCGAGTCCCACAGCCCCCAGGGGTCTCATAGCCTCTGAGGGTCCTGCCCGCCACTACACGCGGGTCCCACAGCCCCCCGGGGGTCCTGCCCGCTGGGCCCCCCCGCACCCCTCCCGCCGCTACAGCTCATCACATCCAGGCAGCAGCAGCAACCCAACCCCCCGCACAGGTTTCCTGCGCATCTCCTCATCGCTGTTCGCAACGCGGGTTTTCCCCACTCGGGTGAGCAAACACGGGGCCGACCAGCCCGGCGGGAGGATGCGCGCCGTTGCCGGGAGGCGTTTTCGCCGAGGCGGGGGGCAGAGCACGGAGCCGCCCAGCGCGGCAGCCTCCGGTGCCGGGGCTCAGCGCTGCCCGGGCCCCCCGCCCCGCCGGGGGCCGGCCGAGGGCGGGGGGCGGTGTGGCGGTGTGGCGGCGTGCCCCCGCCCCGTCCCGCCCCGTCCCGCCCCGTCCCGCCCCGGCGCAGGCGGCGGCCGCGCCCGCCGCAGAGGCGCAGCCCGGCCGCGACATGGACGGCCGCCGCCTCCCGGGGCTGCTCCTCGCCCTCGCCGCGCTGCTGGGCGCAGGTAGGGCGGCCCGGCCGCGGCACCGCGGGGCGGCAGCGGGAGGGGGCGGCCCGGCGGTAGGGGGTGGGTTGGGGGGGGTCCGGCGGGGGGCGCGGCGCCGTTTTGCGCATGATCGCGGCGGCGGGCCCGGCCCAGGCACGGCGGAAACCCCCTCCCCGTCCGGCCGGGGTCACCCCGCGGGAGGCACCCCCGGGGAGATCCCGCGGAGGTTGCAGCACCCGCCGTTGCTGTGGGGCCTCCCCGGGTTGGACGCGGCCCGCGGTAGCGTGCAGCCTTCCCCGGGGGGACTCACGGGGCCGGGGAGGGGCACCCCCGAGGGCGGTCCCTAGCAGGGACCCTCAGGAGGATGCACCGCTTGGGGGGGGGGGGAAGGCGGCACCCCCCGGGGCCCCACCCTGCGCAGAGCACCCTGCCACTGCAGCGGATGGCGGGACGCCAGCCTGTGCACCAGGGCACGGCACGGCCAAAGCCACCCGCGAGTCGCCCCCTCTGCCCCCACGGTCCCCCACGGTCCCCCGGTAGCGCCTCTCCCTCCTCTCCCTGCCCGCCCCCCCGGCTCGGCGGCTGGGGATGCTCCTGCACACGCGCCTGGCAGATATGATGGCTCTATACCCGTCATTGGATGGAAATACGGGTGATTAAAGCATCTCGGAATGCAGCGGATGCCTCTTTGTGGGAAAGTGTCACAACGGTGTTTAAACAAAATGCGCGATGCTGCAGGTATAAAGCTCCGTGGCGGCCCGGGTCTCGGATAAATGAATCTGGAGTCACCGAGTGGTCAAGAAGGGAGTTTGGTTTTGTCTCTCTGCTTACTGAGCTGTTGGATTAGTGGATTCTCTGTATGACCCAAATTTCTCTGGCTGCTGGTTGTATCCTCGCTCTTTTTTAGTCCTGCTGCTATATTTGCAGATGAGTATAGTCTAACCCAGAAATCAGTCCCAGCAGGACAGTAGTGAGGAAGGGAGGGAAAACAGACATACTTCTTTTTTTTTGGGGGGGGGGGACTGAAATCAATGCAAACCTTACCACAACTCCTTATTTCTTTAAAAAAAAGTGCTCTTAAAAAGCTGTGTGTTTGTTTGAATAGAAGAAAAAGTCCTCTTAAAGGTTGTATGGAGAAAATAACAATTATGTAAAAGGCCTTGGGAAAGTTTTTCAAAAAAAAAATCTGCTCTGAGCTAGGAGGCACCCATCAAACACAGATCGGTTAGAGGATATTATCATCAAAACAAAGAGTGAACTGGGCCCCGAGCAGCTTTTGCTGTTGGAAGAGATTAGGTTTATCATGAGTCAGCCTGGAATTAGTCCCCGTTTGCTTTATGTACTTACCTGCTTGTGCACCTGGAAGGGTGACTGCATGGTACAGAGTTGCTTCTGCTCACCAGTTTGGCAGCTACGTTTTTAATTGCCGGATAACGGTTTGACAGGCTGAGCTAAGAGACTGCATAAAGTCCTGATTTTAGATTAAAATTTTTAAAAATGTGATTAGTCAGCAGTAAAGCTATTTGCATTCTGTGTTGTTTGCAATATGGGCAAAGAAAAATGCTGTTCTGTTTCATTTTGGAGCACTGGGCTGCAGGGTCCAGCTCTTAAATATCCTTGGCTGTGTTTGTATCACAATGAACCATAAATCACTCCTGCCAGCACGAGGCTTCACAGGTAATTGAACAACATTAAGTTCAGCTCCTATCTGAGCTGCTTTAAATTGCCTCTCTGTGGAAATAACTATATAAAGGTAAGCGGGCTCTGCACTTGCAACCCCTTCTGCGCAGAGCCCCGCCGACACCGGACGTGTAGAGGTGAGGTACTGGTGCACAGCTTCAGCCTTTCCCCGTGGCCTCCAGTTCCTCCCCGGGTGTTTCAGTATTTAGGTAGTGGCTCTCCTGGCCCATGGGTGGGTGCCTGCCCCTCCCTCTGTCTCTCTCCCAAATGTTTTGGAGCAGCTTTGGAGCTTTTGGAGCACCCTGAGAGAGGCTCGGAGAGCCCTTCCCCACCTGAGCCCTGGACTGACCTTTCCGGTACCAGGACAGCCTGCCCACCATCATCCTGTGCCCGCAAGAAAATGTCAGGTGGTGGCAATGAAGAGGGTTTCCGAGGCAGGGCTTTCTACCCCAGCTCCTCAGTACAGCAGCAATAGAAATCAAATGTCTTCATTGCCTCTATTTGCTGGCTTCTTTCTTTTGGCTTCTTGCTCTGAAACAGTCTTTCCAGCACTGCCAGCAGCAGGTCGCAGACAGCCCAATGTCTTGCAAACTTGGAGATTTACAAACTACTGAGAACCAAGGATAGCAAACTAGACAACGAAATTGGTACTTAGCATGATTCCTGCAGCTGAAGTCCGGATCCGCCATGGACACAAGGATAACGTGTGTCTTGGCTGTGGCTGTCCAGTAAAGCAGGAACAAACCCCCACTTTTTAATTGAAAAAATACGGTAGGTTTTGGATTTCTCTTTGGTCAACTTCCACCGTGGTTCCCTTCGTATGTGACTGTGTGCTTCAGTGTCCAGTGGGCTATCGGACATAGCCGTGCCACGTCCATCCGTGTATCCGAGCTGCTGTCCTCCCCCTCCCTCAGCACCCGTCTGGCCGCGGGTGCAATGCTGGAAATAGGAATTGCTCACAGGGCACCAAGCCGTTTTCCAGTGCTGCTAAACTCCAGCGTGTTCCCACAGTGCAGTCGAGGGCAGAAGCGTTACCGTATTTTGAGGTGGTGGAGGAAACCAAACACCCTGCAAAGCCTTTTCGGAGCAGCAGCCAGAGGCGAGTGTTCCCTATGCTAGCATGTTGCATGATGGTTTAAATGTACAGATCTGTGGCTTTTCCAGAGAGTAATGTTTGAGTCATCCAGGGTTGGCCACATGTTTGTGCAAAATAGTAAGGAAAACAGTCCAATAAGGAACTTTCCAGAGTCATTTTCCCACTCCCCTCTCCTGTCCCTGCTCTCATGGTAAGCCAGTACAGAAATGAACTGGTGAGTTTTCATGGCAGGATGGCAAATTTGACATATGAGGTCAGTGTTCTTCAGGGAGTGCAGTTACCTCTTACAGGCCAGGCAGAAGGAGCATGTCTAGGTTTTCTGCTTTACGTTGTGTAAGAAAAGCTTGAAGAAAAATTTCATGGCTACAAACAGGCAATAGGAATAGTTGGGCATGCCCTCCAAAGTTGCAATATCAACAGCGATGGGCGACTCTTCTTGTTGTCATCCCGTGTCTTAATAGACAGCGTCTCACAGATCACCTCTCCTCTCAAGTGTGACTACAATATCCCACCAGCAATTACAATAATTACTTAAATGTGAAAGTAATATTAGACGGTGTAATTAGCTATTTATAACTGTTGCACAGATGGCTGCAGTCACTGCAGGCGGCTCCTCTGCACAGCCTCTGCACAACAGTGCCCAACCGAGAGCGCAGAGAAAGCAGAAAGGAGCCAGCTCGTTTCCAGATGTTTTTCCAGGTGCCTGGGCTCCGCTTTGCGGCGGGCAGCGGTGGATGCAGCTGGCAGAAAAGGGGGTGCCGGTGGCAGGTGACCCGCCGGCTCTGCGTCCATCGCTTGGCAGGGTTGCTTGCCACGGTTGTGCTGGGATTGTTGCTGGGAGGAATTATTTGGAGTAGAAGTGAAAGCCTTGGTTTGGCACTGCTGTCGAAACTGAAGTAGATAGTGGAGTTGCGCAAAGTGTTTACCTGTGCTAAGAATCTTAGTTATAATACATTATTATGCTATTAAATTTATAATTACTAGGTATCAGCAGTGAGTCAACATAATACGTTTAAGGAATAATTTTTACTTTGATAGTGCCTTTAGCACGTATGACAAAGCGGGAGAAACTAAATCAGTTTTCTTACAAGTTATCTCTGATCTTTGAACAAGTATGCATTAATTAAGTGTGCCATGTCCAGATATTTATGTACATAGCTTTGGAAATAATTTATTTCCATAATTCTGCTTGTATCACCTAATTTGAGTTTTCTCCTATCAGCCTAGTGATATCTCTGCTTGGAAATGGCCATTTATCTCTTGGGGTTTTTTCCCGTCTACAAAAATGTAATTTTTCCCGTACATCTGTTGCAACTGTTTCAGCCCTTAAAGCACATAAAACAGAAGAGTCTATTGATCTCCAGTGTTGACTAGAATAAACTTTTAGGACTGCTCAGTTTAAAAACAAATCTGTTTCTCCTTGGAAAAATATCTCCTGGAGGTTTAAGGCATTGACTTTACAATTAACTAAAGGAAAAAACTGGGGCTTTTTTAGACAGTGCTTCTGAAGCCACTCATAACAAAACATATGTTTAATAAACTACATAACACTGATGGCAAAGGGAAAACCTTTGCAATAATTCCTTTGTAATCTGGTTGACTGATATAGTTCATAACCGGTGGAAGAATTTGAACAGAGGAAAATGGGAGAAGATGAAGGTGGCATATCGAAATGCAGAAAATGAAAGGACTTTTTTTGAAAAGGAAACTTCAAAGTTGGGGGTCCAGATGCTGGAGTCACTAGCTGTGATTTGGGATGCGAGCACAAAAGCACGTCTACTGAGTGAATGATGCTTTTGAGAAGAAAACAGAGAGCCCTAATAGAAGCCCGTTTGCTGTCGCAAAGCGAGAGGCGAACACTTTCTGTACGCTTGCAGGGGTTTCAGGGGAGCCGCACAGGGACAGGTTTGGTTTTGATTTTCTGAATCTCAGCCTACTGGGGCGACGTGGATAAAGTTAATGCTAATACATGTTTACAAAACTGCCTTCCTGTCACTCCAGAGTCCTTTTTAATTGCTTTCCAACCTTGTCTAGGAAACACAGCAAATTATTGCAGTAGGAGTACTGGGGCCACAGGCAGAAAGCTGGTGCTGAGTGCAGGCTCCTCTTGAGCAGCACCTTCAGGGAAGGAGGGGCCAGCTCTGCTGTAGGGATTCAGTGCTGGCACAGCGTATATGTGCAGAAGAGCCAAAGAAAGCAAAACCAGAGGCATTGGTAGGATTTTGGAGGCAGCGGCTCAGACAGGGAGAAGGGATGCTGTGAACCGCATCATTCTGCTGTTGGAAGGCTCCGCAGGCTGGCATGCGGTTCTCTCCAGCAAAGAAGGTGCTCGGAAAAGAGAATTGCTCAGCATTTTGCTTGCCCTTTGAAACACACTCTTTGCCCATGCAGAAAGAAATCTGGATAGAAGGAACTTGTCAGAGTTGGAAGAATCTTACTGAAATCCCGCTTCAGAAGGACGTGCTCCCGGTTGGGTGTTTAGGGGTAACTGCAGCATGGGCTCCAGGAGGGTAGGAGGCAAAAGCTAAACAAGCAGAAGGGGTTTCCAGTCCCAGCCGTGGGTGACAAAGGAGGTGCTTGTGATGCAGAAGGGGTATTAGGTGTGTGATGAGATTTTGAACAGCGCATTAATCTGTGACCATAGAACATTGTCTGCTGACAAACATGTGCTTTTAGGAGTAGGAGCTTAGGGAAAAGTCTGTATCATATCTGTATATGACCCGCATGGGATGAAAGCAAGCAGCTTGGTGGAGCACGTGTCTCCATGATGACTAGCCACCTCCATTCAGGTGTCCCCGCTACTGCAGGACTTGGGTCATCTTTCCAGACAATGTTATCTGAGCAAAGCTAATGTCAGACCCTGTCTACCTCATTTGGAGTAAAAACCAGATGGAAACCTGCCATCTGGTTCCTCTCAGAGATTTGCTCCCGGGGTACGCTCTCATGCCGTGACAAAGAAGAAAGACCAAGAATTGGCAAAACTTCCCCCTTGCACAGCACGTTTTCCCACCCTGGCAGTTCTTTTGGCCAGAGAAATCCCCATGCAAGTTGATGGCAACGCAATACCGGGCTGAAAAGGTTGCAGCCCGTCAAAGCCAAACTAACCAGGGCAAATCTTCCCGGCTGGTGTAAGCCTGCCCTGAGCAACCCCCTGGCCTCCAGGGCAAAGCCCTGCTTTCTGACCCAGAAACAGGCTGGTTTCTAACCGAGGTGCTTCGCTGGGGCAGGTGTTCAGCCTCGCCTTGCTCGCCGGGCATCAGCTACTGCTCCTGGTGACAGACTGTCTCACGCACTGTCAGAGACACTGAGCGGATGCCGCGCAGTTTGCGTGCAATTATTTGCCAGGAAACCAGAATTTGTTACTTCCAAAAATCCATAGGACAGCAGTGAATTTTGAGCCTATGCGTGTTTTTAAAACTGCGCACAGAACCCAATACACGTCTTTGGCCTCATGCAGAAAATAGAGCACCTTTCAGTGAGGTTACAGCATATGTTTTAAAAAAAAAAAGTATATTCTTTCTCTTTTGTAATGATGGTCTTAACTGAGTGAATGATTTAGATACTTTTGCAGAGGAAATCTCAGAGCTCTAACATTTGAATTAAAATAACTGTTTACAAACTGTTGGTTTTGTAAATGTTGGTGATATTTCCTCCACAGGTAGGGTCAGAGAGACCAAGAGACCTGTTGGTGGGCTTCTCTTTGAACCCAGAGAGCTCCTGTTTTTATGTTTAAATTATTTCATGCCACATCAATAGCAAATGGTGCTCTGGTTATAAGGCACCTGTTCCCCTGGTGATGGGAGGCAAAACCAGGTAGCTATGCACCTCCTTCATCTAGAGAAGTGTTTTATCTCAGGATCAAACAGCTGTCTTTCATGACTTAAAAAAAATTGCATTTTAAATTACAGTCATGAAATAGTTTTTTAAAACAAACCCATGAAATTCTGTAACAAAAACATCCAGAATTTGTCCTGATAAGTTGCCATTGACTTAACGAAACACTTTTTTTTCCCTGGCAGAAGTATTTTGGCAGAGTATTTCGGCAGACCTTTCCTACCTGCATAACAGGACTCTGCTTTTGCCTCTTAGTAGGGCATTTCGTAGGTGATGGGAGCACAGCGGGTGCTCACCGGTGGGATGAGGGAGCAGGCTCTGGGTGAAGATGGCTTTACCTCCCTGGTTGCAGATACAATCTGTGCTGGGTGCGGGAAGCAGCAGGTTGTGGATGCACACCCCACACTCTGCTTCCCAGGAGGCTTCTCCAAACTCCTTTGAAAGTAAGGGGCTAAACCCACCTTATTGAAAAAGAGCTGGGGCAAAAGGCTGAGGGATGTGGCACGGCTTCCTGCCATAGGCTTGACCAGTAGCTTCCCTTGCTGAGAGCCAAGGGGGTGGTCTTGCAGCTGCCAAGCTGGGTGGGGGTGCCCTGGCCCATCTGGCCACAGTCAGTGGTTAAAAATCACTGCCTGTTTCTGCACCACCTGCTCAAAATTGCCTCCAGCAGATCTCTGCTGCTGCGTCCTACTTGTGGGGTGCAGCCCCTCACTTTCTTGTCTCTCCGTGCTGGAAGACCCTTCCGACAGCTGGACAGAGCGGTCCCTTGGCAGCACCGCCTGGGTCTGCGATGCTCTGAGGAGCAGCAGAGCTGCCTCACCCAAAGCAGTGGGCAGCGGGAGCACGGCCAGGCAAGCGCTGTGTGTCCCAGCGCCCCTGATGCAGGGAGGGTGCATGGAGTGGGCAGCAGAGGCTGGATCCTAAACAACTTCCCACCCTGATCAAATACCCAATATTTGCTCAGTGAGGTGCCGTGGAAAGGCAAGCAGGCTGTAGCAGGTGCTGCGCCGCAGCAGCAGCCAGGCAGGAGCCCTGCATTGCAGGCTGTGGTGACAGGGTCAGACAAATGCCTTCAGCCAGAGGAGAGGGCTGTAACCCCCCACGCTCTCCCAGGGCCTCACTCCATCTGTCAGCATTGCCCACGTCTTCATTTCCACTGCCACTCCGGTTCTGATTTTAAATAGCACAGTATGACAGGAGCAGCACATCCCAAGTGATGAGCCAGCATTTTTACTATGTAATTCCCTATTTACCTACTTTTAACTACAGCATCTTCTCTTGATCTTTGTCTGATGAGGGCAATTTCTTTCCATCAGGAATCAGGTGATAAGCATTTCATCTCCCACTTCAGTTTTCTCTGGGCTTCTGCACAGTTGGTTTTGTCATCAGTTGTTCCGTGCTGGGTTATGAACAAAATGCTTTCATGCCATGTTTGGTGGATAAACAGGCGTTTTTGGCCCTAGGTAAATTCATAGTCATTACTTCATGTGTAAACAGAAATCAGGTGGCTAATGTGACCGTATCTCGTAATGTTTCAGGGTGGACAGCATGCAGGAAAACAGTAAAGCACCTCAATTTTCAGCCCTGCACCCACAGTCATAGGAGGAAAAGGAATTTGCAGTGTTTTCTGAACTTCACTAGGGATCGCGAACCGAGTGAGTTGGGATCCGTGTCTCACCACCCTACACCTGGTGAGGCTGGGGTGGGTGAAGGCCAAGGGCGGTGCACCTGGACACTAGTGGTGCCAAGGCTGCCCCCAAAGGGGTCTCAGCTCAGATCCTGCCTACTGCTCCCAGCCTGCCTTTCCCTGGCAGGGCTGGCTCTCAGCATCGCTGTGGCACCAGGCCATGAACTTCTGCCCTCCGCTGCGGGGAAACCAGGCTGGCCCCTGCTCAGGAGTGGGGTCACGGCACCCCACATCTTCCCTTCCCTTGCTGCAGGAGCAGTGATCCAGCTCTCCAGCAGACCCCTGCACATTGCATCTGGAGGGGGACAAACCCAAGTCCTGGATGACACTGGTGGTTCTTCTGTGACCTGAGAAAGTCACCTTTAACCATTCCCTAACCTGTGGAGCAGGGTCAATGCTAATTTCCCCTCTGCCACTTGCAAAGTGATTGTGGTCTGGGAATAAAAAAATGATGCCATCCCCATCCTTTCTCCCTTTAGGTATAATAAATCTTTCTTCCCTAAAAAATGCACAAACAAACAAACAGCAAAAGAGTGGAAAGAAGAAACAACTCTCTTTCCCATCAGGTGCACCTTTGAATTACTGAAGGTTACCTGGGGCATTTTCCCAGAGTGCCAGGGAGGGCCAGAGATTTGCTTTCTAGGCTCGGTGGCAGAAGAGAGCTGGGACAGGCTGAGCACCCCCGACCTCATTAGCCCTGGGCCATAATGTCCCTGTACCCAGCCCAGGCATGGAAAGCTATGAATGTTCCCATCCCCATCTCAGGTACAGCTGGGCTCAGGCACCCCCAGAAAGGGAGGAACCTTAAATACTTGTACTCAAAACCTTGCAGCCTTTTGCTCCTGGTGCAGTTGATCTGGGACTAATTGAAAGCAGGTTTTGGCAATGCTGCAGCAGAGACCTCTTTGACACAAACCTCAAAGAATGATTATCTTATTAAAGTTGCTTAGGAAACATTACCTGGTCTATGTGCACAGATGTCAGAGCGCCTTGGAAACCTTGAAAACTTCGAGACTGATACTGAAGAAAACTGTTTTCATTGGCATCTTGTATTACCAGAACAGGGCTACCTGCTTTCTGACCACACTGGGGTGGAAGAAGACATGGTGAAGTATTTGTTTCACATGGGGTCAGAAAGAGGCTGATGCTGTGGAGCCAGAGATGGGGCAGACCCGGTCAGTGGCTGTAGGTCCAAGGCATCCCATGGGAAAGCCCAACTTGAAGCCTTTCCTAGCTCTGGTAGCGCTGCCCTTGACGGGGCTTTGCTTTTCACTCCGAGCTGTCGAGGGTTGCTGCTGGCACCTGGAGGTGTTCATCTGTCCATGGTGGGGGTACTGGTCTGGCCAGTGCTTTTGGGGAGGCTGGGGTGCACGAGTGGTTTGGGGAGTTGCAGGTGTCCTGCAGAGCTGAGGGCTCCAGCCCAGCCTGAGGCTCTGCAGCCTCCCAGGAGCCAGATGCTTTCATTCAGCAGATCAAACCCTCGGTGGTCCATGCACCGAGCTTGCTGCTGGGGTGATGGCGCTGTGCAGCCAAACTGCTCCTCAGGGTTGTCTCCAAAGCGTGGGGTGGGAGGCGCAGGGGCCCTTCGCTGTGCTGCAAGCACCGGGGCTGTGGCTGGTGCCCTGCCAGCCTGCAGGGACAGCATAGTCACCCGGGCACCAGGGCTCCTCCATGGCCTCACTGCTGCTACACCAACTTCTGTCATTGTGTGGCAGCGGCCGATGCGATGTGACGCATGGCGTGGGCCCCTCGCTCCCCACCCAGCCTTGTGCGTGGCTCTGTGCTGAGTCCTTCCCCCCCCAAAGATCCTGTGTGGCTGCCCACAGGTGCTTGGTATGTCACCCCCAGATTTAGGCTGTCTCTAGCAGAGCCGTGGCGTCTCGGGGCCAGCTGGCACTTTAGCCCCCTCCCACTCGCTGCTTTAACATGGCGATGTGCCGACACTGATACCGGCAGAGCAGTGAAATGTGTGGAAACACTTGTTTCCCTCCAACAGCAAATTTCCTCCTTTGCATCTCAGTCCCTAAGCGTGCGGAGAAAGACCCCTTTGCGGTGCTCCTACAGCCTCCAAGCTGGCAGCCCTGCGCTTTTCTGAAAAGCAAGATCAACTGGCAGCAACTGAGCCGCGCTGCTAATATCCCTTCTCATCTCATTTTTTTATAAAACGTGGAAATACAGTTATCACCACTGGTTTGCATCAGTGAGAGTGAGAGCAGGTGAAAGAGAAATGTTGGGGAGAAGGAGAAAGTTGGGATGAGAGGTTAGCAAGAAGAAACGCCTCTGGATTTGAGGATGCTTTCTGCCCCTTTGGGAGCCCGCTGGGTGGTCATGGAGGCTGGAGGGTTTGGCAGTGGAGGCTGGGTGGTGGTGGGAGCTGCCATTGCTCCAAGGACAGCGCTGGGGGAAGAGCTGCCTGGTGGCAAAGCTCATCCTCCTGCAGACAGGTCTGGAGCAGGGGCTCTTCTCACACGCCAAAATTCAGGAGGAAGAGGCCGGCACCTGTCCTTAGCCCTCAGCTTTTGAGGTTTCCTTGCAGCCTCACCTGCTAAATTCTGTGGGCTCTCTGTAAGCCAGTTACCAGATGCAGCTGTTGGGAAAGAGGAGACAAGGGCGCTTCTCTCCGGGGTTTTTAAGTCTTGCTGTGGAAGAGTGAGAAGGGCTGCATGAGATGGTAGCAGATGAGAAACTCCTGCCTGATGTGTTTTTTCTCTGGTCTCTGCAGAGTGACCTGGCGGCAGCTCCTGGCGTGGTGCTGGAGGCTGAGCCGCCGGCTGCTCCCTGGGGCTGTGGGACACTGCAGGGTGTGTGGGGCAGCACTGCTTCTTCGGGTGCTTTGGGAGCAACCTGGAGATCTTTCCTTCCACCCGAGGTGGGGACAAGATGCATTCAGACCTTCGGGCGGCCCTCGGCATGGCACAGGGTGGATGGGTACTGCCATCCCTCAAGGGTTCAGTGCCTGGCAGGGCAGCTCCCAGCGAGGGCTTGCCTTCTGCTCACCAGGAGGGTGGCATTTCTGGCCTGGCCCCGCACCATGGTGCTAACGGTGTCTGCTGGGAAGGAACCCGGAGCCCACCAGAAGCAGGCTGGTTTTGCTGGTCGCATTTTCCTCACCACCTCCATCACTTTTGCTGGGCGTGGAGCATATCAGGTGCTGCTGCCAAATAATTTAAGTTATTCCTAGTAAGCCTTGAAATAAAATTGCAACAGACAGCTGCTTCTCATCCGGCTGCCCCAGCACACAGAAACGCAGAATTACCCTGTGACTTAAAACCCCAAATGAGGCGTGTTGCCCCGAGCTGCAGACAGCAGTGCTTGTGTGGGCACCGTGCTGCCCGTCCTGCCCCATCGGCATGGCCGGCCCGGCTCACCCCGCTGCTCAAGCAGCCCAAGGAGAGGGCAAAACCGGGGTGGTGCGGCGCTGAGATTGCTGGCAGGGACCGGGCAGTGCGGAGGGCGGGGGGGCGACGGAGCCTGCGTGGGTCACGGTGGCAGCGAGCTGGCTGTAGCGGAGGCTGTTAGGCATTTCCGTTAATAGGTTTCAAACATAACCACCATTAGTCCCTCCACAAAGAGAAAGTCTTCATTATGCAAATTCTCATCTTAGAGCTTTATTCATGTGCTTCCTGGCAGGCTTTCCTTTAATCTCAAGAGCAAGATTGCTTGGAATTACCATATACCCTTGTTAATTGCATTAAAAAAAAAATTCAGCAGAGGTTGCTTCTGCCATAATCAAGAGTGATTTTGATTAGTACTTCTGGAAATCAGAATGTTTCTCTGGGAATGGAGAACGAGGACGGCAGCGTTACCTCGTCCCCCACGAGGAGCAGGGCCCGTCCCAGCCGGGGGGCTGTGTCCCACCGCTCTCAGCTGGCCGTGCCCTGCAGCGCGGCGATGTACCCCCAGCGTCAGCCATCGGTCCCCCTGCTGCCAGGGGTGCAGGGGGCTGAGTTTCTCCCCCACTTTGCTTCCTGGCAGAGGCCTGCCTCCTCTCGCCCCCGCGGGCTGCTGACAGGGATGTTTGTGCAGGGGCATGTCCCTGGGCAGTCTGTCGTCCCTGGTAGCGGCCGAGGAGCTGGAGGGAGTTCGGAGTCTGCTTTTCAAGGCAGAACTAACTTCAGGAGGAGGTCTGTGTTCAGGAGACAGCCTGGGCATGTCTCTGGAGAGAAGTGCAGCCGCAGTAAAGCTAACCTTACCTGCCTGGCCCACGAGCGCAGCCCCCAGAGACCATACAAAATGCCCCAGTTCCAAGGAGCTCTGCTCTCCCCACACGCATAGATCTGTGCTGTCTTAGTAGTCAGCAAGAACTCGACATTTGCAAGAAACTAGGCACTTGCAAGTAAGTTTCCCACGTGTTTGGCAGACCTTTGGGGCTGTATCTTTGCTGAGACAGCAGAAAGTGCCGCTGCGAGGATGCCGTCCCACACCAGCAGCATGACATGGCCCTGCACCCAAAAACCCTCCATCCCCAGTGCCCGGCCAGAGGTGCCAGCGCAGCCTTGGGTGCCCTGCGCAGGGAAGCACCTGCATGTGCCGACACCATAACTCAGAGCCAAGAAGACAAGGTGAGTTGCTGGGGAGACCCTGGTGCTTTCAGTTACCTTGGCACGTGCTTTCCTCCGGCTCTCTCACCTGCTGCCTGCTGTGTCGCTCCTAAGGTAGATGCATAAAGCTGAGGCAGTTTGAATTACTTTCCGCTGCCCTTGTACCTGCTTTGCATTCTCCCGTAATCTCCCGGGCTGTCAATCTCGTACTGTCGCGGGGTCTCAATTCCCAGGGAAGCTAAACACATATATATCGCACAAAGAGATCTGTGGGCTGGCACTAAAAATGGAACACACCTCACTCCGAGTGCTGCAGACGGCCTAGCAATATACCGGGTGTGAATTGTGATACTGTAATTCAAGCTTTGTCAAACAGTGGGGCTTAATTAGAATATATATATAATTGTAAAAACCAAAAAGCTGACGAGTACAATTGCGCGTTTGAGCTGCCTGCTGCAGAAAATAATGAGGAGAGAATACATTAAGGTACAAAACCCTTCTACCTTCAAAGAGCAGCTAGCTCTGATTAAAAATACCCCTGGCAAGGTGAGGGGACTCAGCAAGAGGTGGGGGAGCCTGTGGCACCACCTTGGCCATAACTCTCAATTATGTTTTATAGCCTCCACTCGGCACAGCTGCAGCTTTGGGGTCCCCCCACCTCCCCACTCTGGCATCAGGGCATTCCTGTTAGGAACCACGAGATGTCCCAGCTCAGCTTCTGTTTATTGCCATCTTAAAGAAAAATATGGAAAATGTGTCTCGTTTGTCCGTTTTCCCCCCTGCCATAGAGCTGCAGTCTTCCAGATGCTCCAATGCCATGCAGCATCGGTACGCCACCGCTCCTTGGCCAGCCGGTGCGTGGGGCTTGCTTTGCCTCCCAGCTGCCCTGGGGATGTGCGTTTGGTCCCAGCAGCCAGAGATGAGTCCTGCTGAGGGCCCAGTGCAAGGGTGGGGAAAAAGAAAAAGCCAAACTAGTCTAGTCGTCAGCCCCGGCAAAGATCCCACGCTGCTCCCTGACACCGAGCAACCAGCGGAGCATGATTTTGCCTATCAGTGGTTTTCTAGCCCTGCAACAGGTTGCAGGCAGCACAGGTACATCCTACAGCGGAGGTGAAAAGTCAGGGTGTGCGGGACCTGAACCACTGAGTGTGTGTTACAGACACACACCTCCGCAACTCAGCAGCAGGCAGGTTGTGAGCTGGAGCACACAGGAACGTGCCCCAGCTTCTCCTGGAGAGTATAAACCCTTAATATAAATATACTCTGTGCCGTGCTTGGGTTCCCATCAGAGGATGGGTTTTGGGAGCCCAGGAGACCCGCTCCTCCAGCGATTGCAGAGCAGGACCAAGGCCCTGGGAGCAAAGGGATTTGCATGAGGCAGTGCAGGCAGCAGTAGTGCTGCCTCCTGAAAAAATGCGTGTGCAAAGAGAACATGCATACCAAGTGCTGGTTGGGTTTTAAGCATCTGGCTGTGAAGTGCTGGGTTCGTTACCGCTTGATAACTGAATAAAAGAATAAGGAGGAGGGTGTTCAGTTCTATCTGTCAGAGTGAGCAGGCAAGTTTGCATGCCTTTGATGGCAGTGCTCAGTTATTGATCCATAAAAGGTAATACGTCTCTATAACACCCTTTGCATGAAATAAATATGTTGTCTGCTTCAGGTAACTGGCAATCTATTATTAATCCTTGCCAATGCCTAGGAGATTCCTGGGTTTAAATTGCCCTGGAAAATTATGTCGGTTTGCCATGGGCAATGGTGGGAAAGCCCTGGGAGACGGGCTGTGCCAAGTGCCACAGCTCCTAGGGAAGGTTTTACCAGGTGATTCGGTGTGTTGACACTTTTCCTAACCTTCACGTGGGCTGCATGCATGCCTCTCCTCAGCCAGGGGGGATTCCCCGGGGATGCAGCTGCAGCCCAGGACATGTTAGTGGTTGCTGTTTTATATCAGCCCTGTGAGGATGGAGGGCTCTTAGCACTCTTCACCACCCAGGACCCACTGGTGTGCCAGCTGGCTCTTTGGAGGGTGATTTTGGGAGCAGCACCCTCCTCTTGTCCTGAGGTGAGAGATGCCAAGGGGAGCTGTCACTAAATCCAGGGAGGTGTAATTGCTGCTCAGCTGGTGGGTCCAGTGAGCACCCCCAAAGCCAGGTGGGGGGAGCTTGTTTTTTGGGGCACTCACATTCGCGACCCTGCTGGGGGGACATCTCCATGCAGCCCCAGGAGCCCTGTAGCCCTTCAGCAGAAGAGCGGGCGACCTGCACGCACCTCCACGGCCGCCCTCTCTCCCTCACTTTGTATTTGGGCTCCTACATCAAAGGCGAAGCATGGGGAGGATGCGCTGGCAGCAGGGCTGGGCGTGCAGCAGCTCAGCGCCCTTAACATTTACTTAATCACGGAGAGCAGAGGGAGCAGGGCGAGAGGGAAGGGACTGCTCCTGGCATACCAATGCGAGTCTCAGCGCTGCCACCACATCCCTCCTGCCAGCTCGCCCTGCCTGCTGCAGAGGCAGGGGGAACTGAAATGAAACACGGTGACGGCGCATTTCCCCCAGTCAGGTTTGTAGCACTTCTCATCCCGACAGAGGTGCACTACAGTTTTCCCCTTCCACCTTTTTTTAAACACAGTTTAAAATAGAAATACAAGAATGACAGAGCCCCACCGGTTCCTGAAAATCCAATAAAGGCTAGGGAAAAAGCTGTGCTGGGAAAGGGAGCCTGCTTGAAATTGCTGGAGTAGCGAGGTTGGGGCAGTCGGCCACAGCAGTAACGCGCCTGTGGGGTCTCAGCAGGGACATGCTGGTGGTTCGGCAGCACCCCATGCAGGCACTAGAGCTGGGCAGGTGTTTTTTCGGCACCACGGATGGTCTTGCATGTTCCTTACTTTGCTTCTTTGCACTGACAGACCACTTGATAACCCTGTGGCTTCATCCAGGGTGTCAGAGCAAGAAAGTGTTGCCTGTCTCACAGTGCCAATATTTCATCAACAAGAGGACCCAAGAGGCAAATATTTTGGCAAGGGAGTGGAGGGGCTTGTGGAGAGGCTGAGGTTGCCAAGCACAGCCCTGCTGCGCTGCTGCGCTGAGCAAGGGGCTTGTCCGCGTGCCTCGCTCTGCGGATTTCACATGGTGGTAGCTGGGCTCCACCTGCAACGGGGCATCGCCTGCTCCTGGCCGTCCCTCTGGGTTCACAGGGGAAGCATCGGCATCCTTCGTCTTGATGAGAAACGTAGCTGTGGGCTGGGACATGTATTACACACACACCCCAGCAGTAGCTTAACGCCAAGCGCTTTGCTGGCGGAGAGAAGCCCATAGTAACTTTCCAGCCATAGACCCTGCATTTAAATCACCCTTAGGTTTGCTGAGTGTACGTTTAAATATATGGCAAATGAAATGAGGTGTGATGTGTGAGTAAGTGAAACCAGAGCTGGAGGTGTTGCAGTACTTAGTGACCACTCTTGGTAGAAGTTTTTCACCGAAATGCTGATACCTGCTTTCTGATGGACTGGTGCCTTCCCGTTGTTATTGTCCTTGTCAGTAAAGCTTTAAATTTATTCATGAAGCACACTGGAGCTCAGGTGGCAATAGCTAAATCCATTTAGCAGTAGGAATAAGAGGAAAGCCATTTTAATGTTCTCTTGCAGTGCTGCAGTACTTAGCAAACCCAAAGGATATTAATTACTCAGCATGCTCTGAGATGTAAAAGCATGAATTTATCAAGACAAATACATTCAGAACTAGGGTAAGTCAACAGTAATTAACACGATGCAAAAAAAAAGAGACGGAGAAAGGAAGGATTAGCTGGCCCTATCACAGGAGAACACAGCATAGCGCTGAGTTATCCCCGGGATATTATAAAGTGACTGGAGTTGTGGTGAGGCGCCTCTAACAGAAAAATCTGCCTGTGCCTGTCAGGTGTATCCCTGGGATGGGGATTTGGTCCCGGTTTGCATTACCAAGGCAGAATGATGCGGGCGGTCTCGGAAGTGCTAAGTTGTGCTTGGCAGCCAGCAGCAGCATTTTCATATGAAGCCTTTGATGTTGGAAGGCACTTGCAAAGAAGAGGTGCATAGGGCTTTTTTTTGTTTTTCACCGAATTTGTCTGTGCTGTCCCAATGTTTTCATGGTGTTTAGCAAACATATAATCGTGAGCACAGCCACAGATGAGTGGCAGCTCGAGAGATGAATTGGTAGGCTCTCCTTGACAAATTTAAGCGTAGCATGTGTTTTTATACTGCATCCATTAGGGCAGACAAATGGAAAATCCAGAGATGACTGCTCTGCAATTTAACAGTCACAGCATTCGGAGAAGGCTGATGTCTTCCTCATCACTGATGATGGGTCAGGTTCAGAAAAAAGCAGAAAGCCCTCTAAAAACTAAAGCAATTTGTCCAAACAAGTCTAGCTGTGCTGTATTTAAAGTTCATTTATGTTGTGCGGAGCGAATGCAACCGGTGCTGATTTTTTGTCTCCAGGCCACGGGGATGACCCAAGTGACTTCAGCCTAGAAGATGCCCTGTACGACCTCAGCACCAAGCGACGTAAGTCACATTTCTTTATTCTTTTAAAGAGGAGAAAACAAGCAGATGTTAATAGATGCAATTTGTTCTTTGGGATCTGATGCTGGTGGGACGGTGGTGGAGGATACGTCGTCTGCCCGGGGAGATGCCATGTCCAGGCTTGCTAAGAGGTGGGACTGGGGATAGTCGTGGAGAAACTCTTTGCTGACCTTGTGCCCTTCGCTTTCTGATTCCCATGAGCAAACTGCAGAGGCACACCAGTGCTTTGACGTAGCAACAGCACTGACCACATCTTTTTGGCTTCCTTGCCTGCGTTAGTAATGCCTACCATCAAATATGCCCCTGTTTGCCTGGAAGATAATGCTTTAGCTGCTCTCCTCCTCCAGCCGGTGAGGGCAACCTGCTGAGCCTGGCCAGGCAGGGGCAGCGCCGGGTCCTTCCCTGGTCCCGCTGCACACAGTGCTCAGGGAAAGCAAACAGCGTTGGGTTGTTGCTTTGCTTCACTTAATTTCAAGTGTAACCTATCAGTAACCCAGTAAAATGAGTAATGACTAAAATGAGCACATCAGTACAATGAGTGTAACTCATTTCTGAAGGGGATGCCTTGCTGCTGGCGTGCTGATATTTAATATTTGGCTTTGAAATATATAATTTTTATGTAAGTCAGGGCCAGGCTGTGTCACCGAGGGGACAGCAGTGCCTGGCAGAACAGTGGCAAGGTCAGGGGGCTGTTGGGAGGGTTGCAACACCCTGTGGGGAGGAAATTCAGTGGAGCAGCTCTCATTTTACACCCAAAAGAGATAACCTAGCTGCCAACACAGCAGCTGATGGGAGGATGCTCGTCTCCCTCCCAGAGGCATGTTGCACACCTTCCCCCAGCACTGAGGGCTGAGCCCAAGGGGGGTCAGCACCTGGACACGTCGCTGGCTCCCCTTCACTGCCCAGCTGTGGAGGTGTCGTGGCGGAGTTGCAACCGCCAGCACCCTAGACCCCTCGCTGCCCGTCCCTCCCCACGTGGTTCATAATGACCGGCCCGAGACCCAGCGCCCAGCGATCACACAAAATACAGCTACAAGTTTTTAAGTGAAAGCTATAACAGACTTTGAAACCTCTTCCTTTATAGTCTAACAACACACAGACATTTGTGCTGTGTTATGTTGGAGTTTATGTGGAATAAGGATCAGGATGCGTCTTGCATCTCTCCTGCGGTGTGTGGGGTTCAGCAGGAGGGGCATAGGACAGACCATGGCGTATCAGATGTGGTCATGGGTCTGAGGGATCTTGTTTAGGATTTTGCAAGCCCTTTATGTGGGGAGCCCTGGTTAGAAATGCTTAACGGCCACCTCATGCAGAGGGGAAAGCAGCCTTTCCCCAGGCTGGAGCCCCAGCTGTGAGTGGGGGGGAGAGGCAGTGCTGTCCCCACAGCCTCCCCCAGCTGCTGCATCCCACTCTGGACTTCATCGCATCAGCCCCGGAATAAAAGCAAACGAAGGATCTGGAGTTGGGCTACATCAAATCATACCAGCATACTGGAAATGGAGCCCAGCAGAAGCACTTTGGTATTCAGAGGTGGAAATGGAAATTAATGGGAATAAAGCAGCCACAACTCCTGCTCATAATTTATTCATATACTTGGTAATGCTAGCCACTACTAATAAATGGTGGTTTACAGGGGGTGAACAAAATAATCAACCCCCCCTGAAGGCTGACTGTAGCTTGTTTTAGCCCAGGAGTGTCCAGGGGAGCTGGGATCTGAGCATCAGGGTGTCACAAAAATTCCTCCAGCTGACAGGGAACCTCCCGTACATAATGCAGCACTGGAAATTATCTGTCATTTAACTAACCGACCAGGCAGGAGACAACACAACATTGGCAGCTTACTCTTGTTCTCCACGCTGTTCTGTACAGTGTCTGTCCTTGTTCTGTTTGCTGCTGTCTCGGGGAGTCTTAATTTGGAGCAGTTTATTACAGCTCTCTGCTTTCCGCTTGGCGGGAGGCTGGCCTGCACGGAGGCAGCGCTCAGCCCCAGACGCAGCTGTGCGGTGCAGAGCTCTGGGCTCGATCCTGCACGGGGCTGCAGCCGCTCGCGCTCGCCCACAGGCAGTCCCGCTCCCTGTGGCCACGCGCCATGTGCGTGGGGGTGTCGTGGCTCTGGGCTCCGAGTTCCCAAATGCAGACCCACGATAGCCAGCTGGAAAGCGTGTGGTGAAATCTCTGCCATTTATTCTCAAACCAGAAGTGACATATTTTCAGTGATGCCCATGTCTAACTTTTCCTCCCTTTCTGTTTTGTCACAGCCACTCCCAACGGCCCTCGAAAGCCGGCAGGTGGGAGAGGTGAGACTTTCTTGCGTGCATATCATTTAAGCACAGCGTGGGGTTTGCTTTCCATGGAGGTTTGAACCGTGTGAGTCCCACCATGGGCTGCATGTGTGTGGCTGGGTGCTGCTGCCTCAGCAGAGGCTTTGGGACCCCTCCGCTTGCCCGTTAGGAAAGCTGGTGCCAGCATGCATGTGTGCATGGGTCCCATATGGCCGAAGTAAATGCAATATTGATATTTCTGTCCATGCTGAAGGCAAGTGGCAGTGGAGCATTTACGGCCAAGGCTGAATTTCGCACACTTTGCAGTATCCTAATGGAAAAGACACAAATCACTGCTCAGCTACACAAGGGCTTTTGTTTCTGGCTGTGTGGTCCCTGCTAGCTTTCCTTCCAGAGGGAGGCCAGAGGATATTTTCCTTCCTTTTTTTACTCCAAGATATCCCCAGCCTGCACAGAAAGGTCCAGCCTGGTGATGTTTCCCCATTCAGGGTAAAATGTCTCTCTGGCTGTTTATGCCCATCAGATGTTCTGGCTGGCTGGCTCCACAGCATCTGCCCTGGTTGAGGAAGCTCCCTTAAATCTACCCGAGTTTCATTGCTGGCAGTTCCTCTGGCCAGACATACCTACTTAAATATAGTGTGGTCACAAGAGCCAAGGGTTACTCAACCCCGCCAGAGGAGCCTGAAATAAACTGCAGCTGGGGAGCGCTCAGAAGTGAACCTGCTGCCCCCTGCATGAGGACCTTGGCACAGATTTAAGCAAAGCTGGCTGTCCAGCTCCTTGACCACCATGGCTTTTGCTAGGGACAAGAGAAGCCAAGTGCCAGAAGCACTTGCAGGGTTTCAGTGTTTGGATCGCAGCCCGAACAAGAGGCTGTTTGATCCAATAAACTCTCCCCGGGCAATGGATGCATGCTGAGGCTGAGGCTTTGTCTCAGTGAGTTTCTTATTCCTCAGGGGGTGCTTTTTGGATGAGTGATGGCACCAAGGGGCTCCCTGGAGGGTTCCTGTGCCCTGGCCCCTCTCCTGTGCATGCTCTGCTCAGCCAAGGGTCACTCACGGGCAGCAGTGCAGGGAGCAGAGCAGGTCCCAGCCACCAGCTTGATCCCCACAGCACCTTCTCATCTGCACCATCTCTCAGGACATACCTCATACTGGCGGGTCTCCCCAGAAACCACATTATTTTGGGGTTGCTCAGCCTAGGGGTGGGCAGCAGCCACAGCTTGGGTGAGGGGAGTTAAACGATGGCCACGCTGATCTGAAGGCTCTGCAATACAGTTGCAATTGAGCAGCAGAGCAGCTGGACACGCTTTTCAGCTCCACGCTGACGCAGGCGCTGGCCTCCAGTGCGAGCTGCCACATGGGGCATGCATGCCGAAAGCCTTGCACCATCCCCACAAACGATGGGGGTTTTAACAATCCCTTCTCTCCTGCAACAGACTTTGATGTGGCTGATTACTTTGACACCCCTCCGGAGACTACCACCAAACCAGCCAAGCCGACTCCGAAGCCCTTCCCCAGGCCGGGGAAGCCAGGTACTGCGGAGCTCACCGCACCCCGGGCAGGGTGCATGCATGCTTGCCTTTGGGGCTCCAAAGGGGAAGATGCTCCGAGGTAGTCAGGAGGCTGAGAATGGGTGTTGACAGATAAGCTCTGGCAAGTTTTGGTGACCACCAACAGGTGACTTTAAAACGTGACCACCTCTGCCTGCTCCGCTGTTGTAGCGGAGACAGCAGGGGGGATGCTCCAGGCTCTTGCTGATGTGCCAGGAGGATGGGCACCAGCATTTCATCGTCCTCCCTCCCTCGCTGCCCATGCACCCCTGCCCAAGCGGTATTAGCAGGCTTCGCCAAACAGCATTTGTAAAAGTTTTTAACCAGGATGGAGCCGTTACCTGTTGTAGGTGGGAGATTTCATCAACGAAGTAGCACATCCTGAAGTCTCTTTTCGGTGGCGCCTGGTCCTGCTCCTGCGTGCCGTGGGTAGCTGTCGGGGTGGCGTGGGGCTGCCCTCGCGGTGGCAGAGCTCCCGTGAGCGGGCGGTAGCGTGCGTCCCACCAGCAGTGTGTTTGGGGGGATTATCCTGGCACTCCTGCCCGTCCCCTTCTCAAATTCAAGCCCTGCTGACACATGCACTGGCACAGGGGATCCCCGCAAAGGTGCCCGCCACCCACACCGAGGGATCGAGCATCCCCGGGGCACCGATGTGTGTGGGGGTCCCCCAGTGTCAGGGGCATCTGAGGCTGTGGAGAGACCAGAGCACTCTACTGCCCCAGTGCAGCCCCAGTCTCCCTGCAGGGAGGGGGTTCTCCCCCAGTGCTTGTCTGAATGCATGTTTTGGGGAGTAATATAATTTTGGTCTCTTTTTGTCCCCTCCCTTCAGACAACAGCTTTTGGGATGTCATCCGCACCACCACAACCAAGCAGCCAAAAGTCACAAAGGCCCCCCCCAAGCATAACCCAGGTGAGCACAAGCTCCCCAGCGCCCATGGCTTCACCCCGGCTCTGCTATTGGTGCAGGCAGAGGCTTTGGGATGTGCCACGACAGCCGCACTGCCCCTTGCCCCGGTATTTCCAGCCCTCAGTCTGTTTGTTCACATGAGACACCTAGGCAAAAACCAAAAAAACCACGTGGCAGGCAGGGTATCATGGCATTACCCTGCACTTCCCTGGGGACCTCAGTGGCTCCTGGACCATTTTGTGTTCCTCCACCTGTTTTAAGGCTGTGGGCTTGCTGTCCTCCCCGGCATGGCACGGTGCGGCACGGCGCAGCAGGGCCATGCCGGGCTCCACCGGCCCTCCCATCCCACAAGCTCAGGACACCCTGTCAGCTGGGCGCTTTGCTGCCTGCTCAGGCAGAGTTTGGGCAAAAGGTGCTCCCGGGCTTAAAAAAGAAACCCAAATCAAACCAACTAATAAATCAGAATAAACTAAGGTGTGAGCTGGTGGGGGGGTGAGGAGCTCAGGTTGGCTCTGTGCCGTGGTTTTAGCTGCTGTTTAGCAAAGGCAATAGCTGCTCTGTCAGACCTGGGCTGCTCAGGGTTCCAACTGGGTGATTCACAGAGGAAAATAACACCAAGCAATCAAGTCGCAGGCTGCTCCAGCGGGCACGCCAGCGCGGCGCAGCCGCCTCCTTCCCCCCCACTGGCTGGGCCCTCGGGAGCGCCTGTTTGGCTCTGACCTTTTCTACCTGGCTTGATTTATCCAATTGCCTGGTGCTCAAGGACGGCCTGAGACTGATTCTGCAGGAAGAACATGACATGTCTCACCACAGTGCGCAGGGGCATGAAACAGGATGGGTTTGGAAGATCTGCCATGACACTGCGTAGCAAAACCAGAGATGCTTGTGTCAGCGTCTTCATCTCTTTCACTGGCACTTTTCCCTGGCAAAGCTGAGCATTTTCTTGATTACTTAATTAATTGCAGAGTTCCCCAGCCTGTGGGCAGCACTGCTAACTCCTGTGTTGTTTTCTAGCAAAGGATCCTATGGAGTTGGACTTGGCCGATGCCATTGATAATACTAACGATGGGAAACATGCTGGGATGCCCACCATAAAGCCAGGTGGAGGTACGTTGACTTCCCCTCCCTGTCTTTCTTGCCACCAGCCATGCTGTCCCCTGGGACCTGCGGGAGGTCCTGCCCAGCCCCTCCCGAGAACAGGCTCTCACTGCCCGACACCATCCCTACGAAGAGATGGGGTAAGGAGAAACAGAGGTGCTGCCTTGTCCGAGGCTCCTGCCAGCAGCCAGCACCCCGCCACCCCTGCCCTGCCTGTGCAGAGGAGGGAGATGTTTCCACAGGCAGCGCAGCCCCTGCCTCCGGGGCCATGGGGAGGTAAGGAGCCCCCGCCTCGGTGGTCCTTGGCAGAGAGGGGCTCTGCCTAATGACCTGTTGCCTGTCTGCAGGTTTCTTTCCCAGGGTCTCTTCTGACCCATTAAATTGTGGTGATTGTGTTAAGTTCCTCCTCGTCCCCGTACCTGACAGCTCTTTAACTGAGGGCATGTGCTGTTGGGGTTCGCACTCATTGCCAAGACATAAATCTAGAGCAGGCTTAAGTCCTGGCATAACATACGCTATGGGCTGGGAGACTTTTTTTCCATCTCTAAAATACTCTGGTGAATGAATCATTTGTCTACAAGGATTGTTCCCTTGAGCACTTGAGCTAGAAAACAGACTTTGCACGGCTAGTTTATTGATGTCGAGATGGCCGTATACCCTGCTCACATGTGTAATTAATAGTCAGATATTTTATTAGATTGTATTAACTAGGTGACTTGTCTGCACTTTGATATTCTGGGCTTGTTGAGGTTTTCAGACTCCTGCAGGAAAGGTTGAGGTGTTGAACTGCTGGAACGTGGCACCAGTCACAAACCAGCACATGTGTTCCCCCGGCATTGCTGCACCCTGACTGCCTGGGTTCTGGCTTAGTCAGGATTTTTTTCTTTTTACACTCATTACTAAGCTCATAAATCTGGTTTCTGTGGTAAGCTGGTGAATGAGGCAGTCTCTTCAAGGATGTTAAGGCAAAGGTAACCATTCCCAAGGTGCAGCGTTGGAGAAGGAGCCTTTTGCTGGCTCGGCTTTGGGTCTCTTCTCCCATCACACACCTTGGTGTGCCCCAAGGCTCCCTCTGGGACCAGAGCCGAAGGGTTCAACAGCTCCACTCATTCAGCTGCTGATTCCCAGACCGTGCTTCTCTGCGCCTATCCTGCACGAATTAAACAGTCCCACTACAACTGTGCCCAAGATAACTTTTCACCTGTACCAAGCCGTGCCGGTGCTCAGTTCTTCCGCCGGAGCTGCTCTGTCCCTCCAGCAAGGAGGAGAGTCAGCTCCCTGCCCGCAGCCTGGGCCAGGCTGGTGCTGCCAGGGGCCCGCTGGAGGCAGGGCAAGGGCACCCCGGTCCCCAGCAGCACGGCCACTGCGCACACTGCCTCTTCCTCCCTTCTCCTCTGCCAGCTGAGGCTGAGCAGCCAAAACGTTTCATGAACTTGTAAATATGTCAGTCATTTTGGTTAAAAAAAATATAGTCATATTTAAACTTTGATTCAGGGGTATTTCTTTCAAGCTAGACTTAAAGTCAATTATTACCTCTTTTATGAGCTTAAAATAAATAGGGTTAAACGTTTTGTTCACGTTTGGTAATTGCAAGAGAAGCAGAACTGCTTATTAACTGGTCCATGTTCTCGCTGGGGGTGGAGTAGCCGGCTGACTGGGAGTCGCTGGTTTAAATGGGTGTGCAAAGCCCTGCTCTGGGCCCTGCTGCACAGAAGGCCCCACACGGCTCTTCAAAATAGACAGTTTTACAGAAAATATTCAAATTAATAAAGCAGCCTCCATCTGCCTGGCAGAGAAACATTTCCTGAGGAGCAGGGGTTTGGAGGAGGCGGAGTCCTACCCTGGGTGCGTGATGGTCACAGGTGACCCTGGCCTAGAGTCCCCCAAAAGTCCCATTTCCAGGCCCTGCACTCAGTTTTTGGGATCGCTCTCATCCCAAGCAAGACACGTGCTAGTTTTCCTTCCCGTTACTTTCTTTTCTAGGCAGCTCTGGCTGCATTCGCCCTCCCAGGAAGGCGGCTTTGGTGTTTTGCTGGGTGAATTTGGCTTTTGCAGGTTGAGAGGATGAGGTCCCCCGCTGCCACGGAGCACACGTGAATCCCGTGCCAGCTCTCCACGGGAAGCCTGTGGCCACAACCTCTTGGTGGGGCCATGTCTCCCTTCGGGTGCCAACCACCATTTGTTCTTATTATTTTGAAAGCACTTTCAGACGATGACCTGGCCAGCATCATGGATGATGGCTACAGCCCGGAAAAGACCGGTAAGTGGTGACCCATGTACGTTCATTTGCCTTAGCAGTTGCATCTTGGGTGATAACCACCCTATCAGCCAACTTCCTAGAAACTGCCTTGTGCAGAGCAGCTCTTGCCTTCTCGACGGGGGTGTGCATGCTGGGAAAGGGGGTGTCTCAGGGGAACACATAATTTTTGGCTCCATGGTCACACCTTGTGCCAGCTGTTGGAGCTGCTTATTTTTGATCCCGTGGAGACTCTGCAGCTCCAGCTGCCACCACAGCAGATGGGACCCACATCTCCCCTCCCACTTTGAAAGCAGACACCTGCCCCTGTGCTGTGAGAGGGCACAAGCCTTCATTTGCCTTCCACTATGTGACCACCAATGGTTGAAAAAAGGAGGAAAACCAGCAACAATCAGATAAGCCTGCACATTTGCAAGGATCCACAGCATTAAATATTAAAAGCAGTTGAGTAAAGAGATGAACACCACAAGCCCAATCAACATTTAATGAATCCCTGTGCCAAGGACAAACCACATAAGAGGCATTAATACAATACTGACCTGCTTCCATAAATTCAGGATGCAAGTGGCTTGGTAAGGGCTGCAGCTTCCAGCAGGGGCGGCTTCTCCTCCCAGCCCAGTTTCTCCAGGGAAGGTGATGTTAAAATAGACTTCAAGCCAAGTGAAGATTCCCCGACGTTATGGAGCTTAGTCAGTCACCCCCCTGAGACGGCACAAGTGTGCTGGGCGACTATCTGACGACATTTGATTTATCCACACTTTACACCGAGAGCAGCGTGGGGCAGAGGTGAGGTTAACTGTTGCGCAGGCAGAGGAGTCCCCACCGCGGCGCTCCCCACAGCTGCCCCCAAGCACGCACAGTGGGAGACAGGAGCAGCTTCAGACCCCGCTGAGAAGCAACGACGAGCCGCCCTGGGCAGCCCGGGCGGAGGTGTGGGGCAGCAGAGACCCTGCACCCCACAGGGCATACACTCGCCCCTGGCCCAGGGGGGCCCCTGGGGCTGCGCTGCCGCCCCTCCCCCTGCATGCCTGCGCCCTCCCAGGCTGCCCAGTATGGCAGCGGGGGAGAGCAGAGGGTGCGGGGCGGCTGAGGGGCTCGTGTCTCTTGCAGGTGCTGGGGGCAGCAATGACAACAACTACGGTGGAGGTAGGTACTGATGGGGCCGTGGGGCCGGCAGTGGGATAGTGGGATGGGATCGGTTGGGGTGGGATGGGGTGGGATGGGTGGTGCATGTGCTCCCACCAGACAGCACCCCACTCTCTTTGGGCCCCACAGGCACCGTGGCAGAGACGGGGACGATCGCCGGCATCGCCAGCGCCCTGGCCATGGCGCTCATCGGGGCTGTCTCCAGCTACATCTCCTACCAGCAGAAAAAGTTCTGCTTCAGCATCCAGCGTAAGTCTCCCCCAGCCACCTCGGGGGTGCAGAGCAAGCACCCCCCTCTTTGCTCCCTGAACCCTGCTGCTGTTTTCCAGCCTGGAGACAGGAGGGGGTATCAGACATCCAGTGACCCGGAGCTGGCAGAGCAGAGCCCTTCCTTCCCCCAGCCCCAGCTATGGGTTATTGAGGCTCCCCCGGCCCAACAAGGCATTGCACAGGCAGGAACACCCTGGCAACGAGAGCCCCAGGACCTGCTGCCGTCCTGGGGGATGCGCATAGCCCCTTGCATGCACCCGCTGACAGTCACAGCCAAGCCCAAAACACAGACACCAAACGGTAAATATGGAAAAAAAGCCACCACACCCCAAAACAAACGAACCAAAACCCCACCCAAATCTCAGCAAGAGGTAAAGCCTCACCAGGCAGCAGCGAGGGAGGCACAGCAAACATCTGCAACAGTGGCTGTGGGGCCACGAGCAGCCACAGCTATGGGCGATACAGCCCACCCTGCCCTCCCACAGGCGTGCAGCAATCACTGCAATTAATTGCAAATTAAGCAGCAAAGCTTCCTATTCCCAGAAAGTGCCTTTTGCATGAGCTGCCCCATAAAGTTGCTTGGTGTAAGCATTGCAGGAGGTGTTCCAGCAGCCTCGCCCCACGGCACCGGCCTGGCTGTGGTGGGCTCCTGCAACCTGTTATGGGGAGGCTGCAAACAGCTGGAAAAAGCTCTTTTTAAATTAATCAAATGAAATTTCCTCTGAGTCTCCCTTGCTCTGGGGGAAGGGTGTTCGGGGTTGGAAATTTCTGCTGGAATCCATCTATTTTCCCAGTTGTGCCTGAAACAAACAGGAGCATTTTTATAAATTAGATCAGCAGGAAAAGTCAAATGAATGTGATGGAATGAAACACCCTTGTATATTCTCCCCACTTAAATGATATTTTGGCAAGAATAAATAATTAAAAAAAGAAAGAGTAAAGGCTTTGATGAGGGGGAAGCTGAGAGACACAAAGCCCCAGAAAGGCAGCAGGAAATTAAAGTTAATTGTAAAGGAGGATTAATTTAAGCCATCAGACATGGCATGCTGGGCTAATGTCAGGCCTTAGATGCATTGCAATGCATGACAGAAATCTAAGAGCTGTCAGCCACTGCAAAAGTGGCTTTTTATTGAAAAACATAAATTGCATTTGCTGTTATCCCAGCAAAACACATGTCTTGGGGGAGGCAGTGGTGGTGTGTAATGACCACTTGCTTGAAGAACGGAGGTTAGAGGCTCGGCTTTTTTGCTTGCCCAGCTGTCCTGTGGTGGTGAGGCTGCGGCTCTGTTTCTCGGTTGTGAGCCCCTTCTGATGAGCATTTGCTGATTCTGCTAAAGGATGCGTACAACGCTGCCTAATATTCTGTATTGCACTTTGTTTTCTTACACTGCGTCTCCACTCGCTAGCTATGCCCTGGGCTAGTGCTCGCTCTCTTTGTGTCCCTCTGCCCTGAGCCTGGGCGGGACGGGGGCTGCCGGCGCTGCTCGGCAGCTCCTCTCCATGGCTTGACCAGCCACAGACTGCAGCGTCTGTGCTGCAACACGGTTTTATGGGGTTTTTTCAGCCAGCTGTAGGAACTTTTCTTCTCTCGTACACCTTGGAGGCTGCGGCTGCCCCATTGCTGCATGAGGGCTCCCACCGCGCTGCTTTGCCTCGGCCCTGGCTCTGCTCCCTGCCTCCCTCCTTCCCCGTGAGGTACAAATGAGCCCCATCAAACCTGGTGGTGAGGCACAGTGGGTTCCTGCCACACTTCCTGCTGCATTTAGGTGCATATAAAGTTTAGATGCCTAAAAATTGTGTGTTGCATGGCCGCAGTGTGGATTGCCTCAGCCTTCCTTTGCAAACCGGCACGGCCCCCTCCCCTTCCCTGGTCCCTCCCAGGCGGGCACGGCAGTTAGCGCAGCACTCCTGTCTCTGCCCTTCAAAGAGGTCCTTTGGAAGAGCTGTAGAGGATGACTGAGGACCTTGGCACACCCCAGCCAGTCTTAATCTTCTGCAGCTCAGAGCTGGACCACGGCAAGTGGTGCCACCCCCTTCCCTTGCACACCCTCTTGCTGCACCTCGCAGCCACCCGCCGGCCTGGCAGCGCCCAGCCTCGCCCCTTGGCCTGGGCTGCACTTGTTGCAAACATTGGAAACTTCTTTGCATTTAAATAAGGGACTTATGCGGGATTTGACACCCCACTGGGATGCTGCTTCATCAACACAGCCCTGCTCTAAACTGCTTCTTGCAGCTCTGCATAACTTAGCTTTTAATAAGACCGATACCATCTATCTACGCTTACCGCAGCCCTGCTGCACAGCAGTCCTGTCCGGAAGCCGTGCCTGCTCCATGCACTTCTCCTAGCTGAGCGCCTTAGCACAGTAATTAGCCTTGCTGCCTCGCATGATAAAGATGAAGCAAGAGACTCAGAAAAAAAGGGCTGCTGCTAGAAGCTGTGCCTTCTAGGCAAGCCTCTGTTGTCACTTCAAAATCCAGCAATGCTTTCTCCGCACTATTTATGGTTTACTGCTGTTTCTATACTGCTGTTAATGCAGAGGAGGTTGCAAAAAGGCACCGTAGCTTTTTCGGCAGATGGGCCCATCACCAGAGTTTTTAATGCATCAAAGCAAATGATTTTTACTTTCTACCCTCCCATCTCACTGTCTTTATTGTTACTTCTCAGAGGGACTTAACGCAGAATATGTGAAAGGAGAAAATATGGAAGCTGTCGTAAGCGAGGAACCCCAAGGTGAGAACCTTGCATTCCTTACTCTGTCTGCGTCTTGCCACAAAAAGCAGCTTTACTGAGGGACTTCAAGAAAGTCCCTCGTGCTGTACTGAGCTGCCATGTCTCTTTGATGAAGACGCCACTTAGGTGATGCTGCAGCTTTTTGTAAAACACCCACCAGAGTGGTTTTTCCCCCTTTGTTGCACACAAAAGAAAGCCACAGTAAGAGACCAAGGAGCTCGTGCTGGAAATGGTGGTAGTTAATATTTACCTTTCATGTTTTCAGCTGTCGAGAGCGTCTTACACAAGAAAAGCATGATCCTTATTTCAGTGACAGATAATCAAGGCTGCTGCAAAGGCTGTTCCAATGTCACATACAGCCAGCCAGTACTGGGCACCCATTGCTTGCGCTCTGGTCATCGTGTGCTGTTGGACTCATGAGTTTTTTTTTTCTTTCTCCGTAGTTAAATATTCAGTACTGGAAACACAGTCAGCAGAACCACCAAAACAAGACAGTGCAAAGATGTAAAGCATGACCGGGGTCTGGAAAAGAATCAGTCAGCAGCAAACGGAGATCTTACATGCTTGTAATTTAACTTTTTATTTAATTTGATTCCAGAGCTATGTAATGTGTACTTTGGCTTGAACTGGCTTCTTATTGCTCTAGGCTTTAGGGTTAGAGTGGTAGTATGTGGTTTTTTTTTTTTGTAAAAAGAGGTATATGTTTACATCAAAGTAATATTATAGGTTTGACGTCCAGTTGTATGCAAACCAACAGAAGGTGCTTCAGTAGTGGTCAGTTTTCAATTAAGGGACAAGGTCTTTTTCAAGGAGCAGAAGAGCTTTCATGTACGAGGAAGCGAAGTGCCTGTAAATAGCAATCCAAAGCAAACCATTCAAAGCCCTTGGTAAAGCACCTCCAGCCAACTTCTGCCATCAGCTGTGGGCACATCACTTCCAACGGCGGCGATGAAAACTGCACGTTTCCTGAGGGTAGATTGCGGTCCTTCGCGTAGCTACACCTACAACTAAAGTGCCTATGGGTAGGTCCTCAGGTGGGGCCTCAGGCTGAGGCAGGTGACTCCCTGCTCCGAAGAGTTGGGTTGTCACCGCCACACAGCGCTGGGCTTCTAACCACATAAAAGGACCTGATTTTCATGCCAAGTCATAAATACAGGTAATAGCAGTGTGTGCAGTGTTCACTTTTAGCACATAGCATTTGAATGCTCGGCTATGCTAGCGATCAGAATGGAGCTGAAGCTGCCAAGCGATAGTTTGTCTGTGACAGGAGATACCTACATTGTCACTGAAAAGAAAACTGTGTGTTTGGGTGCTTCCAAGGACAGATTCAGCTCTCATTCACACTAGAACAAATTACAGATTTAACCCAAAAGAAAATAAACAAAGTAGGCATCCGTTGAAACCTGTAACATTCACTGCCACAGCAGCCATCGAGCTTGGCAAGATGTGGTCCCCCACCTTCTCCTCCAATCATTAACGCAACTATTGGGAGCGCTCCCTGGCACCCAAGGGAGAAAAAGGATCTAAAGCTTTGTCCGTTCTGTCACCAACTAACCTTTAAAAAAGGCAGAATCTCCTGAGAGGATGGGTCCTGCACGGGGCTCCTGCAGCTTCCCGGGCAGCATCGGGCTGGGAGCAGTGCTCAGCAGGACACTGGGCCAGCACCACGACAGCGCCCCGACCCCACGCAACCCCCGTCGTTGTTGTGGCACTGGCGTCAAGACCTGACCTTCACTATGTTCCAAGAATTTGTATTTATATTTCTAATCCCTCCCCAACCCTTTTTTATCACTGCTAAAATGTGGATGCTACCACTTTCTGATACCTTTATCCAAATTAATGATTGTTTAAAAGGCATGCTCTCAGATGAGGGGAAATTCACTTTATGTGGTGTAAGAGGTACTCACTATTTATGTATAAACACGAGATGTGTGCATTTTGTACTGTTTTGCAAATCCCGTATTTTGTGAATGTATATTAAAAAAGCACCTTTTTTAGTTTGATGTACAAATTCACGGCTTTCAGGTAGACTCGACTTAGAGGAGGCCTTGCCAGGAGGTGAATCAGCCTAGGAGCATTGCTGCCTAACAGCTCTATTTGGAAGGGAATTGCCTAGTAACATGGTTAAGTATTTTGCAATAGCTGCACAATTCTTTATGCTCCTTTTAACACTTGCATTTTTAAAGCCTTATGCTAGCTCTAGCAGAACAGTTACAGCGTTTTATAACGGGAGGCAAGTTCTAGGGCTATGTGGTGCCTCACGTGTATTAAGAACATTTATGCTACACCAATACTGCTACGAACTACTGCTGCCTTGTTTTATGAATGTGTTTGGATTAGAAAACAATATTTAATTATTGGCTGCTCGGAGAGTGGAAGCAGAGGACAGCGGGGCGGGGGGCGCTCTGTGTTTGCTTACTTCTGGAGAAGGCTTTTCACGGCGGCAGCGTGGGCTGCGGGATTCGGACCATCACGTGCAGCAGCTCAGATGCCGATGAAGCCACGCGGCTGAGTTTGTGCATCTCCATTCCCAAACACCGTCGCCTGTTTTTCTTTCTTAGCCAAACCCATTTGTAAGCCGTAGCATGAGAAATTGTTTAGAAAGTTATTGTAGCTGAAGTGTTGCAACACGGCATTGATGATAACTAGGGGCCGTTTTCCTCGCTTAGATCAAGTGGCCGTGGTTCCATTTCTCCTTTTGCCGACGACCACGTTTCCTGTAGATGCAGATCATTGGGTTTATTGCGTTTCTGTTGCCGTGCCCTCCCTGTTGTCTCGTGGACAGTGCAATGGCGTGTCCAGCATTGCTTCAAGAATATAGCACCTACCTCTGCTTTGGGAAACTCTTACACTAGAACATATGAGAAACATGTGTTTAATTTGAATTTACTGCAGTTTAAAAAAAAGCTGTTTCACTGAAAAAAACCACCCATTTTTTAGATGTCAGGAGTTGCTCCTTTCCCCAAGGCGTTTTCTATGACTTTGGTGAATACTTACACCTTCGTGTAATTTCTAGGTATGTGGAAAACCATAAATGCACAGTGAAAGGGAGCACTTTTTCAAAAATTTGCAGTAACGCAATTCAAGATCTCGTTCTCTAGGATTTCAAATAGGAAAATATTGACAAATACCACAGCAAAGAAGTGAAACTTGGTTTTCTCTTCAAAACTGGACAAAAGTCAAAGTCTTAATGTGCTAAATGGCAGTAAAGGCTCAGATGGCTTTTTATTGCAGTCTGTCTCCTCCATCCGAACTGTCAGACCAGTCTCTGAGAAATAGGGCGTTTATACATCAGCTATCCTTTAGGATTTGTAGAAACTGCGAGGATTCCTGTGCATTGCCTTAGCAGTGATCCAAGTTCTGGCACAACTGACCCAGCACTCTCTACTTCCATTTGGTTAGTATCTGTTCTCTTTAAATCTGGATACGGAATTTTTTAAAATCCTGCACTTTAGGTTCTGTATATGTGGTATGAACTTTCTCATCCTTTATTAAAAAAGGCCATAAAACACTGGAAAACTAGGATTTTTTTTAATGAGTCCAAAAACTGTATATACAACTGCCCTGAGAGTGTACGTAGTACCTGTGCCGTGAGCTCTCATCACACCTCACTTCTTCAGCTTAACTTAAGCTATTTTTAATAAAATGATTCAGAAAAGGTTTCTCAATTACAGAGAAAACAGAGACTTAAAAGAATTTAACTAGCTGTTTTCCTGCTGTTTATTCTATCAATTACTTTGGCAATACTGTAGCAGTTTCTTGTTTTGAGATTTGGCAATACTGTAGCTGTTTCTTTGTTTTTGATTCTTCAGTTGAGAATACTCTGACATGAATTTCAGATATTTTGGCTTATAAACTCCGTCATTTTCACGCAGCCCCACTAATGAACCCTTACAAGTGCTATATTGTCATTCTTAACTACTCATTTGTTGTGACAAAAGTGGAATTAGCCCATAATACCATTTCAACTTCTGAAAAAGTAAGATGAGTCGAGAGGCTAAGGCTTTAAAAATCTGCTTCTGCAACAAAGGAGGTTCAGGGACAAATGAAGTTAGAAACAACAGTATTGTGAAATTAGAGAATCCTTTCGAGTGAAGTCCTTACTTAAAAGCAAGGCGTAGTGTTTGCCGATGCAGAAGCGATTTGTACCAAATGCTGAATGTTTTGTTGTAAGAAAATAAGGTCCATTTTGCTGATGTGTATGTAAGGATCGCGGGGTAAACATCAGAATCTGGCTAACATTGGAAAACACCAAATAAAACAAGTAGACTAGTTAGACATTTTAGACTTGAGTTTTTGTGGGTTTTGTTCACGTTGAAAGTAAACTGCGAAGGGTGGGCTATATCCTTATGGTACATCCCCTCTCCTGTAACTGCACTAAAGACTTTGTTTTAAAAAACAAAACAAACTGGACTCTGTGAGAAAACAATATCATTATGAACACTTTAATTTTAGGGTAAAAATGCAGTATTTGCCCACACGCGCACCCTCCGCAAGTCACTCGGCAGCTAGGCCCCAGGCAGCGCCCGCGCCCCTGGCTGCCCTCAGCCCGGCTGGGTTTGGGCCTTTTCGCTGCCCTAGGTTTCCTGCACTTTTCTTCAGATTTTCACATCCAGTAGGTGACTCTCCTGTGCCGTGCAGACTAAGCTTTTGACCTTTGTATAATGTGTAATGATGGTGCATAGCCTCACAGTCAAAAACAGTAGTTTATACTTCAGACTAGCTAATTCTGACTCATACATCTTGTAGAAATAAAGTTCTTTCTTCCCAACTGCACGAGACCTGGCAGTGAAAAGATTAATGTGGCACCCGCGTAGTTCAGCAGATGTGAACTCTCAGCAAATGGACATTCCTTTTTGCTTTTTAACATAAATATTTCACATGGGGAACACTCTAAATTGCCCATTTTACTCTGCTGTGGGACTCAGTGACTGGGCATTGGTGATCCCTTATTTCCAGCTTTTAGAGAACCAGCCATTGCTGGTGTCACTGCACACAGTATATGAATTAATACACCTTTTCTGGAAAATAAGAGAAAAATCAAACACTTCTTGTTTAAAGCTTTGACTCCTTGTGAGGAAGGCTGCCTCTGTGCGGATCAAAACCAGGCAGATAGGAGTGTGTACCAGCTCTAAAAGCCTTCTTCCATTTTAATGAAACAACAAAAAAATTACTTTTATTTACAAGGAAGGAAAAAGTATAATTCAGCTCTGAAACAGGACTAAAATGGCAAAGTGCCTGATGCTGATGATTGACTTAACTTCCTTTAAAATCAAAAAATATTTCAGTTGGTTACCAAGGCTTCAGCCCATTCTGGGACAGCAGAAAAATCCTACAGGTCAAATTTAACTGCTTGCTGTCTTTGCACATTGTCTTTATACTTAGCAGAGTCAAAACCAAAAACCAAAGCAAAAGCAGATCCAGCATTTGAATCAGAAGTTAATAGTTCTGTCCAAGGTGCATCAGACAGGGAACAGGCTTCTGCTCAACCAGCTCAATGCAGTCTTATTAAAAAATAATGATAGAATTAGTTGTTACATCAATAGGAAAAAATCTGATTATCAGGAGTCAGACTGAGTACAAAGACAGCCACCTCTTCAATATGAAACTATGCTTTAGCTAGCACATATGAGCTATATAATACCTTTGGAAATTTCCATGCTAAGTCCATAGAAAACCATCCCTTGCGCTCACAAAGATTGCGGCGGGACCCCTCCCCCAGCGCTCCCCCTTCAGATCAAAGACGACGCACTGAGCTATGTTGAAACTTGTGGATAAACAGCCAGTCAGTTGAAGTAACTGGTATTCTTCTATGTAAAAATGAATTCTCAGAGTTTAGCTCTAGGAATCTAAGCTTTAAAAATCTCAGAATGCCCAAGCTAATCCAGTCGTCACTTTTACAATAATTATAGAGAAAATGTTGTGATTATTAGGAGCAATAAAGAGGAAAACTTCAAAAGATTTTCTTTAGCACTGCATTTTAGAGATAATGTGCTTTGCTTTAATATACAGTTAAAATGTCAAGGAAATCCAAAGTATGGAAGAGTTTAATTCAGTACCAGCTCAACATATTTTGGCAATGTAGAATTCACTGCTTGCGTAACTGTTCAGCAGAACCATTTTTACAGGAAAACATCTTTCATCTATTTATAAAAAGCCTGACGTTGATTACAAGATGCAACATCGCAAGCCTTCCTAAACTTTGTTCTTGTAGGTGAGTACCTACTATAAAAAGCATTCACTAGAATAAAAAGGACATGTTGAAATACCGTGCACTGCACAGCGGACTTGTAAGGCTGGCTACAGCACATTAGCCTTTCCAGCTGAAGTTGCAAAAGCGCCCAGCGGCTCACCTTACTCATTAACTATACGCGACGTGTGAATGCAGAGAACCAGGAAAGCGCCACCGCGTATTAAGAACAAATGTGCGGTAATAAACGAATACTCACAGACAGTAAAAACCACAATCCGCACATAGAATCAATTGGCTCTTAAGAACGGGGATTAATTCCCACCAGCAGAACTTCGAGCAACACAAGCACGAGTCAAAAAGCAGAGCTGCAGTATTTAAGTGCCCTACGGAGAAGAACCAGATTCTCATGAAACCCAGCGAGGAAAACAATCCAGGAAAGATTTTCAGCATGCGCCATTTTTCTGGGCCTTCCAAGAAGGCCACTGACCAATTTTTTGAAAGGTTGGGTGTTATAGTGATCAGATCTCTCTGAAATGAATTGGGGCGGGTTGGGGGGGAGGATACGAAAGAAAGTTGGGAATGCATATTTTATATGAAAACACCATTAAATTATTCACTTTGCAGACAAAAATGCTAGCAGCAATTTAAAAAACAAAAAGCCAAGAGGCTTTATTTCAAGAAAACCAATTACGATCACATTATTTAAAAACTTTGTCCAACAAAGTCATTACAAGTTAAGGTCTTCAAAAGAGTTTGGACAGGCAGGATCCATTTTCTGAGCTTGCAGCTTAAAACCACGGGAGTGTGCATATGCTCAACATCACATACACATGTGTATAAATGGACACAGCTTTGCGTTTTGTGTGTACACTTTAAAACAAAACACGCTTAACAAAATGTGGAGCTATACAGACTATACAATTTACACAGCTGGGCATCATTCCCACCCCAAATATTACCATTTGCTAGAAAACAAACTTTCACTTTTTACAAGACTTCGACGTAAGTTTACCTCCTGCTCAGGAGGCTGAAACTGAACAATCAGCTAAACAGTCAAAAGACTTTATTTCAACTTGTACAAAAGGCATTAAAAAACCTAAAATACATGCTTTACCAAATATATTACATCATACAAGTCAGTGTGGTATACTTGATAAATCCAGCTTAACTTCATCCACTTTTAATGGCATATTTAGTCGAAATGTAAAACTGACTACACTGGAAAACATTTATTTTAAAATCAATTTCCAAGTGCATTAATTACCTAAAAAATATAAATTGCTTTAGCCAAAAAAAAAATAGATATATATTACTAGGTGAAATAAGGAGCTCCCATTCAGAAAGACGTTGTGTGTTCTGTGTAAGCATCACACGGCATTTAATCCAATTCTCTCAACCAGGCATGGTACCCTAGGCAGCGTGAGAGGCATTCTTCTGTCTGCTTGGCAGATGGATTCCTTTTTAGGATGGTTAAATTGTTAGTTGCTCAAAACAAAGTTTAATTTCACAATTGGTGATTTAGCTAGAGATGTCAAAACACATGTGGGAGCTGCCAGCAAGAAAATACATCCCATCTATTGAAGCTCTTTTTGGCCTCATCATGATAATATCAGACACAGAGTAAGGCATGTAGATCATAGCAATTACAAGTCACTCACAATCCTTTTGTGATGGGAAAAGAATTTCACCCTCCTCTCTGAATTACCTGACACAAATTTTTTCACATGGCTTTTGTTACACATCACACAGAGGTGTGCACCGGTGTGGCTGAATGGGAAGGAGATGAACCTCTATCAGAGGAGGAAGAAATGGATCGTGTAGCAGCTTCCCGCTGCAAATCTTCAACCTTCTTCTGAAGCTCTGTCCGGATGGCGAGGAGCTCTTTAAGATTTTGATGGATTGGAACCTGCCGAGTGAAGAAAGAAAAGGCTTACTTTGACTCTCACAGGGCGTTATCTTCTCAAGCAATGCTTCCGCTGTTTCTTTCAGTAACACAATGAATCCAACACCTATGAATTTCAGTGTATCAGTATTTAGGGAAAGCGTTTAGTCATTCAAAATGAAACATTTCAGCAAACTGCCCCTTTCTAACACCACAGCTGGCAGGAAACCTATTCAAAAGTCTGTTTGCAAATGGTCTTGATGGGTACCAAACATGTTCCAATAAAGATATCCCTGCCCCTTATCAATACCACTTTCAGCTGAACTTAAAATGCCTTTCCCAGGAGCTACTTCCCCTGCCTGTGGGGACAGAACTTGTTCTGTAAAGAGAGCAGAGTTCACAAAGCTGGCTCCATACGAAGCATCTTGTTAACTCTTCTAGCCAGGCATCTTTCCAAGAGTCTGATCCCTTCCAGCTTGTCAGTGAGAGAAGTGCAGCAGCCAAGTGAATTGTGCTGTGGTGGACCTCCTGGAGTCACACCCTGATAAACCTCTTATAGAAGTGGATCCGGTTTCTGCCTCTACTTCTGACAGTGCCCAAAAACCACCAGATATGCACCACTCTGCATCAGACTTCTAGGCATTTTTCACGCTCTCCCGGAACACTCAACCAAATCATGGCCAAAGGATGATGCAAGCCACGCTGGTTTTTGCGGCTGGATGTGTTATCTCAGACAGCACAAAGAGACCTCCCTCTCTTCCAAATGCCACAGAAAGGCCAAAAGAGTTTGACTGTAAATTGCTTTTAATTTATCTATCCTATATAAACTTTAATTGTTTACAACTTTTGGAAAGAGCAAGATGGGAAAATAATTTAATTGGGCTGACGAGACAATCATGGTGAAATCCAGCAATGAGAAACCTACGGATTGCTAGACATTTTAAGTAATTTATACCCTGGGATTCTGGAACGCCAAGCTCCTGCGAATGGCATTCAACCACAATCACTTCCTACTGCTTAAAAGTGATTACAGGGCTGAGATGCGCACCTGAGCATGAAATTCTCACACGGTGCTCTGTGAAGGAGGTATCAAAAACTAGAAAGGGTTTCTTCTTGCCATCACCACACAGCTCAGTCACAATTTATGTTTTTGTGAATTCAGGCTTTTTAAAGAAAGTTCATCAAAAACCCACGCCTTTGATTTTGACATTTTCAAAATCTAACATTCATGTTTCTGAAACAGGAAAATACAATTTCATTTCTAACTTAAAAGAATAAAATAGCATCAAACAGTCTGGTTGGGTCAACCTCTTTTTGGCCATATGCATTTTTCTTGTTTGTGGCTGAGCCCATGAACAGAAACTTCAGCGTATTCACAAAGTGCTGTTCCCAGTACCCTGGGAATCATCAATTCATCCAGCATGCCATCTACAGCAATTTAAAAAGCATAACTTTTTGAGTCTTCAGCAGAACAATTGCTGAAGCTCCCCATGACCCTGCAGTCCTGCCTTTGCTATGCAATGAACTCCTCCTCTTCTTGCAGTCTTCTGCATCCGCCGTACAAACTCTTTAGCAAGAGAGGCTGCAAGTCTACAGACAACAGCCTCCTCCACTGATCAAACAAAAAGCACACCCTCCAGAAAGCCAACCTCATTTTTCTGAGGAGGTCTACAGAAAATGTATACACCTAAAAACATGGCAAAACTGAGTCCTGGTGATGAAGTTTCTCCAAGATGCTGTAATACACACTATGGCAAATTCAAATTTCACTGAAGGCCAAGACTTTCTGGAATTAGCATTCCCCTTCCCTACTTTTTTTTCCCCTTTTCCTCAAGTAAAAGATCCCTTTCTCATATACTCCCACTTCAGATTTCTTCTTTATGAAGACATTTTCCTTAACCACTTAGGTCTGTAGCAGAGTGATTTACCATTGGTATCATTAGTCACGCAAGCCCTGGGTCACGGGACATTTGCACACCTGATTTCTGCACAGCTTAATCATGATTCAGCATAACAGGCCCATTTCTCTTAGACCCCTTTCACATGGGCGCTGGCTGGTGTGTTCCACTGCACAATGCTCACTCATAAAAAGCAGTTCCATACAACTGGCTTTTGGGGAACCCACTACAAATCCTTTCAGGATACACTACACAAAAGCCACTGCAGAACTTGGCACACTGAGTTAAATGCCTCAAGGAGGAAAAGCGTGGCTGCACATCTCAATCCTTCCTCTGCATTCCCCCAGAACCTAATTCAACAAGACACATGCTCAAACTTTGACACAAGTGCTGCTCTCCCCATGTGTCCATCTCAAAGAACAGGACTGTCTTTAAATAAATTAGCTAAATAACAATAATGACATTTTAAAAGTCTACGTGTATTCAAGTCGCACAAAAAACTCTTCAACATTAAGGTTGCAAAAATATGCCCTCAAAAGATTAGGAGGTGTCAGAATGAAGATTACTTCTCCAAAATCAAGTCAGCCTTCCTGTACCTCTGTATAAAATAATTGGTTAAATAAATGTTAAAATACTAGCTTCCCCCTTGTATTCCTCCTGTATTCAGTGCAGTTTGATGCTACTCAATTAGTGAGCAGCTACTCAATATTGAGTTTTCTTTGCAGTGTCTGACCCCATCCTTTATTTATTCCTCTGAGCTTAAAATTCTTAGGTTTCCTTTCCTGTACCTTCATGTCATGTCAAGAAAAAAATGTACTTCTGCAGCATGCTAACGACATACAGGAGTACTAACACTCCATTTTGCAGACAAGGATCTGAAGCAAGCACCTCCTAATTTTGCATAGCTTGGATCTCAATTTGGTTTAACAGAGAACTTAGGAATCTGCAGTTCAGTGTGTGGGTATCAAGCAGGATACCCAGTAAATACGGAGCGGATGCACGGTGACCACTCCGCTCCAGGTATCTCCCTCACAACAGAGGAATCCTGTGGCAAAGGCAGGGAGAAACTTTATTTCTCCAGAGCAACATCCTGCTCCCTCACCCACGGGACAGTTTTTCTTTGTCTGCAGCCGCGTCCCCTCCAGCCTACTTTCTCAGATGGTATTCCGTGGGTTGCACAAAAAGCAAAGACATCCAACACTTGGACCATTATTCACTCCTACTGCCTGTTCCCAGTTTGTCACAACTCTCATAGACTCTGTATCAAATCCATCCCTCTGTCCTTTTACTCTCATTTATTCTCAGTCCTTGAGAATTCACTGAGATTGTACCAGCCTCAGACCTCCAAACTGGATGAATTTCTTCCAGGATATGGCATATGACCAGGCACATTTCTGAAACATAATCTCTCTTGCCAAAATCTCGTGTTTGCCCTAGAGATGGCTTATTTGCAGAAAAACAGCCCCTGCCCCCAAAAGAAGTCTACAATACCAATATTTTCATATGGGAAAACAGTTCTTCTTAGTCACATTCTTGTAAGCAACTGAGCTTTCTTGGATGAAGTTTTACAAAACAATTCAGTCAGGCACACATACTTGGTGACCTAACCCAAATCATTAAGGGGCAGCAAAGGTGTAAGCAAGGCAGAGTAGGGTCTTGTAAATGGGGGGGGGGGGGGGGGGGGGGGAAGGGTCACCTTTAAAATATTGGCCATCTTTTAATAAGTGCACGTTAGCTGGGAACACTGCAAGACAGTTCTACATAAGTATCATCGTGCCATTTCACATGGTTGTGTAAGCACAAATGGTTTTCTAATGTCAAGTCTTTCCCAGGAAAAGACTCTCGTTGCTTGCCATTTAACACAGCATGATGTAGATGCACATTCATGTAAAACAATAAAATTCAAACAATAGATTTCGCACACTTCCGGTACATACTTTAATTTCGCAAAATAACATGTCAAATTCAGTCTAGAGAAATCTTTAGCACATTCAGAGTATTTTCAAGCAGCTGACAATAACTGATTTATTAGTGTTAAAGGTCCATGTTAGAGTTACATACTCAGTGGATAAGAAAAAGGTGGCACAGGCAGCTGAGAGATAATATTTTAGAAGTTCTTATAAAAAAGACCTCAGCCTGGCATGAGGAGCCATGTTTCCCCCGAGATGTCTTCAATTCTGCTACTGTAACTTCCCTTTTGTGAAAAAAGCAGCAAATTCAAATGTGAAAGAATAAAAAGGTAGTCAGTGGTGATAGAGGGAAAAGAGGGGGAAATGCCTAAAACAAAGCCTCAACCTGAAGTCACGTGTATTTTTCTTTTAATGAAACCATTAAGAGAACCAAACAAAACTGGGATCATGCAGCTTTCTGGGAGCTTCCTTCCATCTTCACAGGAGGAAGAAGAGTAAGAGGATGAAGCATCTTCAAATGAATTCTGTCACAAAACTCATTAAATAATAATAATAAAAAAGAAATTTAATTCATTTCCACACTTCCTAAAGACTCATTCCCAGGCAGACCTGTTGCTGCCAGCATTTCTTCATACCACCGTGTGCAAATTCTTCCAGATAACTCTATTTCTGTCCCTTCACACCATTATATTTCAGTGTGCGATTCCTCTCTCAAACAAAGCCTTCTTCAGAAGGAAATGGGTCCAACAACCTTCACAATAACACCTGTAACGGCTTACTGTGAACAAGGTTCTCCTTTACTTTGCCACTGTTCAGAATGAAAGGAAGTGGAAGAGTGACAAATTCTGTAAGGAACAAGAAGTTTGGAGAAGATCGTTTATTAAAAGATCTTGTTACCACCTTAACCCTAGAAGTGAATACTTGCACGGCACAAGTAGTGTCTCCATGGCAAGCTTTTATTACTGTCTTGTTAAGAAATCATAGAATTGATCTGACTGAGATGAATTTGTTTGGAGTTTGAAGGCAGATGTACTGTTTTCTACTCTCTCATCCCACCTCTCAAACTAGGAGTGGAAGCTCAAAAAGATGACTCTGGACTCACCACCCAGTCGCATTCAAGTTATTTTTTGCTGCTCTACTCCACTGTATCAATACTGGATCTTCAGAAGAGCGTGCATCCTTTCCTTTGTAACACCTGCTTCCCAGCGTGTTGCCGCAGTAATGCTGCTAGGCAACGCCCAGCCACTACAGCCAGGTCCCCATCATTTCTGTCCATGCTCCAGGCAAAAGCAAAGACCTATTTCTGCTGCACAAGCGGAGCCTACACAGATGAAATGTAATGCAGCAGTGCATCTGCAGTTTTGTTGGGCTGGAAAACTGGCTGGGCCATTGCTCATTAGGTCTTCAGGATGTTTGTCACATGTTTAATTATTACCTCAATGTGCTAAAATACAATTAATTTAATTTCTGTTATTTAACAAAATATTCCAGTAAAAAATAAAGTAGAAACATAAAGTTGACCGTACCACATTTTAACAGAATTTGGTGGGTTAACCTCATAAAAAAATTCTGTCATTTGACTATTTATATGAAATAAAATTAGAATTCTCTGATCACATGAAATTTACTAAAAACAGATTAGAAGTTGATCAATCCAAATCAAAACTGGCATTTATATCTAATAGAGCTAGCAGTAGAATCCAAGCAGGGACACGAGTAAGGAGTTTGCCAGCAGCACTAAGTAGTGGGGATACTTGGGAAGCCTGACCTTGCTCCAGGCATTAACCAAAAAGCTGGCTCTGTAAAAGCTGGAGAAGAATTCACCTGCAACCTCCTGAGATGATTTTTCAGTCTTTTTTCTTTTAATTGCTGCCATAATATTGACTCAGAAACTAAGAAGAATATGACTAAGACTGCATGTTGCTCTCCTCTCTAACTCATAATCAACTTTTTCCAGCCACTTACCCAAACCCTGCATCCCTAGTCCTTTTACCCATCCTGAGCAATACCCTCAGCACTAAATATAAGCTTTAAAGACTCATCCCAGTTGCCCATGATTCTAGCATCTTTCTATTTGGTTTTAAGCTCTCACCAGGTTTTGTAGTCCTTTCCCATTCAAATCCCTATTTTTATTCCATTACCCCTCTCTTATTGAGTTATCTTAAGGGACTAATTCTTTGTAAATAAATAAAAAAAATCAACTTCTCTGGAAGATTTTATTTAGCCAAGTTCTTAGGTTTCTCTAGCCTTTTAACAATTCACATTTTTGCCCATTTCAACATTCTTTTAAGTTTCCAGTCCAACTTTTCTGCATCAAGCCATGATTAAACTTAGGACCTGATCCCCCTCCTCATACAATCTATTCACCCATATCTCCCCTCTACTCTTGCACTTCTTCCCTGCTATGTGCCGATTCTCCCTTCCACTCCTTATCTGTCATATTGCCAGTTGCCCTGCCTTTCCAGAGTTTCTTCTCTCTGGTACAAACAGCCTCTTTCCCCTGTAAGACTTAATATGATTCTCCCACTGCTAGTGATACTTCAATATTTGAAATCCCACACCCAACCAGTAAAAACCAGCAAAATGCTGCAAAATCAAGTGAGCCAAGTACCATTCTTCACTCAGAAAGAACCAATTGTAGGTTCCTGCAAATCCACCAGTTAAAATGGGTGGAGTTTTATTTTCCTGATTTGCTCGCTTTGCTGCCTGTTTCATTCAAAAGCAGATACTTTTCCTACACTTTAAAGGTAAGGTAGCTGGTGCCTATAATGAGCTGAAAAATACTTAGAACACTGCTAAAGAAACATTCTTCATTGCTTAAAATACCATTGATATGAAACCATTTTTTAAACTGAATTATCCACGTGTATACTGAAAGCAGGACCTGGTGTACTGTAACTCTCAGAACACACGACTTTACAGTTATAATAAATTATTAATGCTGGGTGAGGACTTGAAGAAATATAAAGGTAGATTTTTTTAATTATTCCCACACAGAAACTACAATTATGCTATGCAATATATATACTACAACATATAAAAAACACCTTGATGTAAGACAGCTTAATTTCCTAAAAAATTCAAACCTTCCTCTTCACAGAATTATTACAGTTCACTTTCAGTATTGATTTTCAGGTTTTCATTCCCAAGTAATCCTTCAGGATCCTGGAGTGCTTTTGGATAGCAAAATTTGTCAACACAAGGATAGGTATAAAAGAAATTATAATAGCTACTCAACTTATAGTACCACCAAGTCTTAATTGGATGGATATCTACTGTGTATTACTGTACTAGCTCAAGGACAGTCATTCACATGAAAATTGTTCAACAGTGAATGCATTTTGTCTTGTTCAGTGAGTATACTTTATCTATTTTAGCAACAGGGAAGAAAGGCTGCAGAGGAAAATGGTTATTTTAAATTCATTGCTCGACTTAAGACTGTTGGTTTTTCAAAAACCCACTCTGTGCATTGGAAAGACAACAATATCTTTCACTTGAGCTTTTTGTTCCTCTTCATGAAGAGCTGGAATGCTGACAGGCTTGCCTTTAAAAACTAGTTAACAGTATACTTATAGAAAAAGGCAATCTCAAATGATGAAAACTGCAGTTTTCAATAATAATCAATACTTCCACACTTATTGTGGAGGTATGCTCCTGGGAAACCAAGCAAAACCCCCTGGCCTCTGGAAAAGCAATGACTGGCAAACAGAAATTATGAATCCTACCACGTGGGAAGTGGAACAGAGATTTTTGCAAACAACTGCATAGATTTCCAGAATCGGGAAACTCTACAGATTACGAGCTAATGCCATTGCTTGTTAAAACCTACAGCCTGTTTAGATTTAGACATCTGATAGATTAGAGCAATGCTTTGTTAGAAAGTCCCCAAAATGAAGATTATTTGTACAGTGATAGTTTCTCCCTTTCTGTGCATGTTCTGATGCTGTGCTTAATACAGGATACCAAGCTTTTTTTTTCTAAAATAACTGCAGACTCTTTCAGCACACAGGATAAGCAGTTAGTCTTTATTTCATTCCATATCAATTGAATGCTGAGAGCTTTATCTGCAGATGTAAGTTACCTGCAGTAAATCAGACCCTGGAAATCTATCTTGACTTAGAGAAACTATCACGTACTGTAGGAAACTTGCCTTGTCTCACAAGAAACCCTGCAGTAAACGCAGGGATGAAATCTCCTTAGCTAGGTCAACACTCCAACTAACTAACCCACATGAAGATTCCTTCTCCTGACATCTCCTGCCTCATTCTTTCATGGAAAATGATGGGCTCCAGGCCATGGATCACAGAGCAGCAATGCCAAGCATCTCCAGAGCTGTATGATGGCTTCATCCTGCCACAAAATTGTGTTATATCATATTCATGAACATTAAAAATATTATAACCGATGTCAACATGCTCAGAGAGAAAAATACTGGGCAACTTGACTGAAGGCAGGTGTAAATAATATGAACACCCCACGTGCCAGGCAGTAAGTCCTATACTGTTATGTGCAGGATAAAGCATCTCATGTTTTCCAGCTTATTCTCAAAAATTTTTCCAGTGACACTTATCACCTTATTTGTTCTTTTAAATACGCAGTATTTTGTGTTTATTGACACTGAAGTTCAGCTGACATCTAATCACTCAACTCTTCAACACATCAAAACCTTCTACAATTCTATACTCAGCACAAAAAAAGCAGCTTTGTAACCTATTTATATGCGTTCCAGATCATTTCTGTGTATATTGAACGAACAGTTATTTATTGCTACCTTTCCCTTCCCTTTTTTTAAGCCAGCTGCTAACCTATGAACAGACTTGCCCTGGCTTTTCATGGAAGCTCCAAAGACTGCCTTTAGCAGATGATACCATTCCAGCAGCTGAACTGAATTTCTAGGTTATAGATGGTGCTAGCCTTATATTGTGGGTGAAGGTCTGCATGCACAAAGAAAAGAATGAATTTTAAAACTTACAGGTATTCCTATGATACTCTTTCTAGCCCAGTGGCCACATTTCTGGAACAGAGCTTGAAGAAAAATGAGCAAGGATAGAAAAATAAAAAAAAAAAACAATTAAAACAAAACAAGTTTAAGCCCTGTACTCCAAGGATTAAAAAGCCATTTCCCAGAAGGCATAAAAACAACTAAACATATCCTAATGGACTATGTAAATTTTGTGACTAAAATACACTTGTTTCCTTGCTTCTCACATAGCAGGCACAGCTTGAATTAAAAGGACCAGACTTTTACTCATGCTCTGCATATATGAACGATAGAAGTATATTAGTTCAAAAACACTGCCCCTGCAGAAGTCATATTCAGGGAAATAATTTGTTACATTCTCCCCACCTTCCAGAGTTGCCCAAGCAGATAGCTAACTGGCACCTGGCAGCCAGAACTCCTCAAACCAGTGTAAAGAAGAGGTCTGAATGACTACGTAGGAAAGGAAAGAGAAATATGTGATACCAACTCAAAAATTCAAAAAGCATCAGTCTTATCCATTCCAGACTAGCAGGGTCATCTGTAAGTCCAGTAGCAGGTACTCACAGAGCACACACCTCTGTATGAGAGAATGAAAGAACTTATCTTCCCCACGTCACATACAAATACACATTTCTCCAACCCAAGGAAAGGGCAAATCTGAAAAACGCCCTCAGTCAATGAACTCAAATAAGACAGGACTAAAACCTATCTAATTTTCTTGGGGCAAGAAGTCAATAATGAATTAACACCTCCAGACTGAAACCAAGGAACATTTTATTTCACTTAAGAATTAGAATGACCTTGTTGAAGCATAGTTTAGCAAAAAGGGAATCTAGAAGAGATGTCCACGTTTAACCTAGAGTTTTCCACATCCTTCACTTCTCATACACTTGACCTTTGGACCCTATGGAAGGAGACCATGTGTCACCTAATTGCACAGCACCTATTGCATTACAGCTGTAATCCTAAAATGAGGCTCTTGATGCAAATAAACACCACCAAAACCACCAATTCAGCCTTCCACAGAACTTAGATAGAACTGAAGACACATCATTATAAGCAATCTTTTCTTTACAGAACATAAGAATAACTCTGAACTCTGTATGTCCTAGCACAATGACAAATATGATCAGACCTTACTGTACTGTTAGAGGGCTGATGAGTCACAGATATTTGAAGACAGAGTACAATAAAGCAAAAATAAATGCTTATATCTATTTAGCATTCCGTAATTTTCAAATTAAAAAAATTGAAGGTAATACATGCTCATTTCCAACAGAAAAGTCAACGAAGCACAATGATTAACTTCTCTCAGTCCATTTTAAAAATCGAGCCTCACTCACTAATAAAACTGAAATTGGAAAAACTAAAATATTGCCCCAAACCGAAAACTGCCCTTTTGCTCTTGAGAGTTTCCTCTCCCATAATATAAAGATGGTTGATAACGGGTATCAAACATCCATTCTGATTTCTTCATCTTCCCTTAAACTCATGTAATTAGGCATGTCTTCCTCTTTGGTAAGCTCCTAGAAAACAATAAACATTTTCCAGATTCCTGTAGAAGTTTTTGCCGCTGATAAAACAGTACGTGAGGTTGCCTTGAATCGCTGTTCATCAGAGCGCTCTTCATTAAGTATTTAAATTTCTCTTATTCCAGTTGAAAAACAAAAGAATCACATTTAAAGTTATTCAACAAAAACACCTTTTCTCAGTAGGTAGAGATGCCCATTATTTTAATAAATCCACTGATTGTTTAAGAAAGCTTTTTACTGAAGATAAGTGAAGACCTGCTGGGCGTTGCAATGATGATTGTCTTTTCTGCTGTTACTGAATGGGTCTGAATGTTAGTGAATCAGTGAACAGGGTGTGAAACTAGTCAATGCAAATACAGAAGGAAGCAAACTCCGTATACTGTGATTACAAAGACTTATTTACTTGTTTGCATGAGTTTGTGCTTTCATAATTAGATTGGAGAACAAAATTCTGCAACAAAAAACTGTAATTTCTGCAGCAAATTTATCCAAGTAGAAGTGAAACACTTTGGAATATTTGTCGCAAACACCACATCAATTCAGGGCAGAGACAAGAGGAAAGGAATGATGTATCTTCCCAAGACAAAGCTAATGTGGTAGATCCAAAAAGTCAAAACAGCTGTATTAGTTCTTCAAGAAAAGAAGGTGGTCATAAAGTTAAGGCAGTTACCAGGATCATCAAATTTTGTTACCCTGAACCCGCTGATTTGAGGGACCAGTTCCCAAAGACCAGTGAAGATCACTGAACCACACACGCTAGAGCTCCCAAGTGCTCTCCAACAGGAGTGGGCAGAGCGCTCTCCAACAGGGAGGCGGTGAGCAGAGCTTGCCACTAAGTAGACGATGGTTCCGATATTTTCTCATTCTGTTACGTCCTCCCCACCCTCACCTCGTTTGGACCGGGACTAGCTTTCGTGTGTATTTACAAAGGCCGCTCGCTTTCAATATCTTATAGATGTCATTAAATACAGTTACAAAGTGACACTGCTGGCAGGTCGATTATACTAAAACGCTCATAAACCACGCAAATGTTTTTCAGCAAATAGTCTAAGGGAAAGATGACATTTAGTGAAAAAACAGTTGACAATTTTATTTTAAAACCCTAAAGATTAAAATATGCTGTCTTTCAAGTTTCAACACATGCTAACAGCTAAGAGGTGCCTAACAGTCATAGGACTACATCAACCAAAATAGAATAAGGGAAACAAAGCAGCTCAGAGGAAACACCTCAGTAAGAAAGCAATCCAGACTTTTCCAGGACCTTAACCGGTATTTCTCAGATGCCTGGACTTCTACCAGTGTACTGTCCTTGAAACTTACCTTGGAACACTGTCTTTTACAACAGCCTCTGACTTGTGGGTGTCTAATAAATTTAAAACTCATGTCTCATTCTAACTGCTAGAAGATGAAAGCAGTTTTTGAGCAGTCACTTAATACAGGTACTTTATCATAATACGCTTGGGGGTACTTTGGAATGTTACCTTAATAAAGAGATGGTATAGCACCCTCAGATATATTATTGTGACACAAACTGAATGTTCTTTCTTCAGACTTCTAAGCATGAGAGCATATGGAGTATTTGTCTGACGAGATTTAGAGATTTCTCTGAATAGCAGACATTACTTATAGGAACAAATACTGGATGAATCAAGGAGCATGGATAGGGAGGGTTTAATCTTTAGCATGCCAGCTTGAAACTGTAAAGGTGAATTGAAAACAAGCATCTATGTGATGCTAAGTTTAGAGAGCCTACAAAATGAATTGGTACTTAGTCCAATTCTTTCAGAAATTGCTGCTATATTTTATACCATCATTGGTAAAGGGCAAAACATGACTAAAACCAAAGGCACACTAAACTCTACAGGAAGGTTAAGGCAATAAAAGTATTAAAAAGTATTACAAAGTATTATAGAAATGTTATAGAAGTAATCTTCTGACAACAAAGACTGTTAATCTGTTACCTTTCACAAGCCAATAAAGCAATACTGTAACTCCCTATTCTACTGGTAACTTTAGTGAAAACATCATTTCACCAAGTTTGAACACATCCCGCATCATCTTTGAGAAAATCACCTTTTTCCCTATCAGCTGACAGATGAGCACTTTTTAAATTAAATGCTGCATTCAACACTATGAAATGTAATTCTGTTTTTCATCTCTGTGCTCTTCTTTAAAACATAAAACTCATGTGAAAACTCATACCTGAGGCCGCATCCTTGGGTTCCATCTGACATAGTAGTTCAGCCATAGCTCCAAATGGTTCAGACTGGCAACAGGATACAGAACATGGTTTTCATAGTTGACGTAGAAAGGATTTGTGAACTCATCTAACTGGCTGTTTATATAGGACCACAGCGACACAGTCTTTGTGCTTACCTCCTGATTGGAAAAAAATAAAATTTAATTATATGGATTGCAAAGCCTTAAAATATGAGGTTAATATCTATGTATCAGTAATTTTAGCTGTGAAATTTGCCTTATCTACTAGAAAATTGCAAGCACTCTGAGAACACTTCCATAGCTGATCATTAAACAGCCTCAAAGCTTTAGCAAAACATTTGAATGCTTATTCTGGTCCAAGGCTAACTGAGAAAGGAGATTGAGCAATATTATTTTCAGAGACACTGAAGTCTAGCTGAGCAAAAGAGAGCTGTACTGCTCGTAATCTACAGCAATGTTTACAGCTACCTAAATATATGGTTATACAATAACCAACAAAAAAAAAGAAAACCCCAAATATTAAATTAGCTTTGTCAAGTAAATCAGTGAAGAGAGATGTAGTTTGGAAGATCCAAAACAGCGTGTATGAAAAATAATTATCAATTCTCCCACTCACACTGTTTGCTCCTATCATTTGATATTATGCTTTAAAGTGTCTATTCTAGCTTTATTTGCACTTCTGAAAGTTGTATTATTCTAAATGCAATCAGCATAATCACGGTTAGATCAAAGATTGGAAATCTGAACTTAGACCAGATTCATTTTGCAATTTTACATTCCTTCAGTGTTGTAAAGCGTGTGTTTCTACTACTGCTGTGTTTTAAATTGCACTACTTTATTGAGAATTGCATCTGACTATTCATTTATGAAAGAAAGCTGTCTGGAAACCCTGCATTTGCTGAGAACATGTTATTCAGCTCCATCTTGTGGTATTTACATGCAACTTTTTCCCTACAGATGCAGGAGAGACAAACAAAAAAAAATAGCAAAGCTAAATATGGCAAGGAATTGTTACTTGCTTTGAAAAAAATGAAGTATTAAAACCAACAAAGCCAAAAGTAAGCAAAAGTGTACTTGGAATGTTAACAGTTTTTAATTTTTTTTTCCAAACTCAAAGTATTTCATTGAGTCCTAACTTAATTCATTTAGATATTTTAAATTTCCACAGTCTTCAGCCATAAGTTCCATCTAATTATGTCCTAAAGTGACCTGCAAAGTCATCCATAGGAGTTCCTTTGGAAACAGCAAAAGAAATGCTAATATAATTTGATAATGATTATTTAAAATTGTATATGTTGGCTAGAAATATCTGAAAAAGGACTTTCTAAAACCCTCAAACCCCTGAACAGATAATAACTAAAGAAAAATGTGCCATCTCATTTAATAGCTGGGCATTCAGTACGTATTTCGCATGCCATGAAATTTCATGTCCTCATTGTCTTTTAAGACTATGTGACAAATGTATCCCAAAACACACCTCAGATGTTCTTAGGTTTTGCATTCTAAGCATTTTCATAGAAAAATCAACAAAAAATATGTATTACACTAATTATGTACCTCTTTTAATCTCTCTTTTTCACAGTTGCATAAGAAGGTCCCAAAGAGACAACTGTAAAGGTGATCCAGAATGGTGATCAAAAACAACTCGTTGAATTCAAAGGCTGCAGGAAACTGAAATAAAAAATTGGTAAAATGACTTTAAACTTTATTTTAAGCAGTGTAGAAAGGAAGAATCTCAGGCATAAGAAATAACCAAAAGATTCGGATATGATTATTTTTTTCTTATTTAGTGCTTATTTTCAGGAAAACTCAGCAATTTCAGTAACTGCCATTGCAATAATACATTTCACCGACACACTTCTGTATAAATACTCCCCAGAGACAAACCTTACATTCATTATGCAAGCATACCAGAATACAAACATAGAAACATTAGCTAACATGAAGTTTGTGACACAAAACAATCCATTTTAAGGTGCTGTAACAGTATTCTGTTCTAACCCACCCCAAACTGCCTTCAACATATGCTTTATTTCTCTTGTTACATGACAATAAATCGGGGGGGGGGGGGGGGGGGGGGAGGGAGAGAGAGAAGATGAATATGACATTTAAGAGGTTTTTTTCCTATTCTAACATGGAATTAATTTGATAATAAAGACTACTGCACGTACAATGTGCTTAACATATATTTAAAATGTTTCTTTTACTTTCTACCCAAGTAAGTTACTTTTCTCCATTTCACCCCAATTTTACCATCAGCTATGTACAATAAGCCTTTAATCCCTCCTCTTTTATATTGGAAAGTAAATCCTGTACATCTGAAATGAAGGAACTGTTATTCCACTGAGCACCACTAGGCATTTTATTCACAAGCAGAGGTTACCTGACACATTATAGGAAAAAGAGTTATAAATCTGAAAACACTCAAAATCTTTAAGATACATCTTATTCTGCAGTGCTCTAAATATCATAAAGGAAGAAATTAATGCAAACTGCATGGGCTGCTACCTATTCAGATGGAAAAGGTCCTCCTTCAATCAAATTTTATGATAGGACTACATATGGCAACTGCTTGATGTGTCAAAATAACTTTGCATTCAGTATGACAAGGGTCTCAAACACAGACACGGCATGATAAACATTCAGGAGAAAAAAAAAATTTAGAAGACTAAAGGAAAATGTAAGAAGTAGCATTTCTCTCATTACCACGAAAGAGAATGTTATAAGAAACCAATTTTCAGGACAGACGAAACAAATTTTGTTCACTCCCACTAAAGGAGTAAGTCTTTGCAGAAGTCTAAATTCCGAAGTTACAGATTCATAAGGAAGAATTTCCTGCTATATGGAGAAATCTCAAGTCAATATTTCAGATCTGAAGGAAGCAGCGGACTGGTTTCTGTTATGTGCCACTGAAGAATACTGAACACCTTGGCACGAGTGACTCAAGAGCTACTTTAAATAAAAGACAAGTATAGCTAGGAGGAATAACGCAGCAATTGGGACTGCGGATGAATTAGCTGATCCAGAAATTCCTCTTCAGTGTCATCTGTGGTTTATGAAGGGCAAATGTTTATTCATGTTGAAAGTGAAGAGCTGAATAACACACAACGGGCGTGCTTGTATTAAACCCAGAAAAATCTGAGTTTTAAGCAACGTTCTTTTAAAAGAAGTTTAAGTCAAACATTGCAGAAACATTCTCTTTCCAAGTCTTCTCAAGCTAAGGTATAACAACTTTCAGTTGAAAATTTTGAGTAAGGAAATTATCAATATCATGGCTCACAAAATGAATGGGAGCCTTCCTTCTTCTGACTCTGCTACAGATTACGCACTGTTCAACAGCATGGCGTGCTCACACTGGGGCTTCTCTCTCAAATCACTGCTTTGTTTTCAATCACCCAGACATTTGTTTTCATAAAACACAAAGGAACCTAAGATTATCAAATTCTCTTTCTCAGTCATGTTCAAAAGTTATCACTTACAGCATTACCTTCTCTCTAGGAAATCATGCCAATACTCAACTACAATACAACGATGCTAACAACACAGCTATGATTTTAAAGACGTATGAACAGAACTTCAAAAGCATGTGTGCCAAAAAAAGTCGGGAGAAAACTCAGTCGGTCTCATACCTCAATCTCCTGCATCGAGCCCAAAGCAGCAATCGGATACAGAGAGCAAAAATAATTTGCAAAGGATCAAAATTATATTTGGAAACAACTTTGAAGACAAAGCCTCTCCTAAAGGGACTCTTTAACTGAAAGCACTTAATGAGCCTTGTCACATTAGGGTTCTGTGTTGTGACAGGTCCATACTAATCAGATGGATGCCGACATGGCCACTATTCCAATCCAGTGAAGCATATTCAAAATTCCATACATCGGTGGTTGCACTCCAGCTATTTTATTAATAAGTGATAGCACTTTATTGAAACCCTGTCTTTGGATACAAGAGTTGTACTGTTGGAGCTGATGTATCAAGACTGTAAAGCTTCTATTACCACTCCTGAAAAATCACTGACCTAAAAATGCTTTCCTCTGTAGTTCCAAGGCCATTAGTGTCTGTTTGAAGATTCAGGTGGAAAAATTCCCCAAATGAAAATTTACTTGTCAAATCCACTAATTGTGAGAGAACACATGGGTCATTAAAATCTCCCACTTGATGTTGCTGGAGTTGTTGGGGGGTTTTGTAAAGGAAGTATTTAAAAGAAGAACGCTCTTGTTTAAACAAGTCTGATGACGCCAAGTGCCATCTCATTCAGAGACATGCAAAATAAACTTGCTTTTTAATCAATGAACTTGCTCTGTACTACAGTAACATTTGAAGTTGAAACACTCTGAGAACAGTTCTTATGACTGTGGAATTGGACTGAATCAGGTTAACTGAACACTAGATATAACAGTACACTACTGAAACTAGTGAAAAATGCATCTCGCAACAGATGACATACAGTAACGAACAGGATGCAACCCCCTACCAACTTTAAACATATCTTCCTCCTATGCGGGTACTGTGCATGAAAGGTAGAAAGCTACTACTTGAGCTGCAATGCTACATGCATATTTTACAGTTCTGTTTCATTTTTAACCGGGCATCAGTATTTCATCAGATCAAATGTGGCCTTCCCAATTTGACATCTGCTATTCAAAATCACCAGAATTTACTAACAGAGGAGGGAAATCAACATACATTTTTTATTAAAATCTGATATCAGTGTACTTTTCTCTCACGTTCTCTATTACTGTATTTGTGCGTCATGAAGGCCATAAAAAACAAGGGAAAATATAAGGCTGTCAAGGATTAAGTTTCATTGGCTGAAGCTATCCGGAAATTTGTATCTTAGTGGGAAATTAGAGAGTCTCTCACTGTATGGACTGTTTTAAGAACGTAGTTCTCAGAACCTGAAAGAGAAAACTGGCTTGTTTTGAGCCCATGCCCAAACCCAAGCCCATGCCCAAACACACACCCCCGCACCCCACCCCCGCAGTCATTAACACTTATTTGGACTTTGGAACATTTCACATATGTTTACCGTGGATTCTAAGGCACGAAACTAGCACTGTTTTACAAACAAGTGATATACACAAGGATAAAACAGATCATAGGTTTTCATAGGTCCATTTCAAGGTAATCACAACCTTGACATCTATTCTCTAGGTGTTGTAGTCAACTAAAAATATAAAAACAAGTGGGCAAGAACTCTCCAAGAATGACATTTTCTATTTTTTTCCTGCTGTAACATTAATGATTTTTCAATGCCACTGCTGTTCATGAATTTCAGAACAGTTTCTGGATCCAGGTTTTGAACAGATGTGTTACTGGCAAAATGTTTCACAGATTTCCTCCTCCCTACCCCCCTTCCCTTTTTTCTTTTTTTGAGAAAACTAAAGGGAACTAAACTGTTTATAGCAAGAAATAGGAGGCAGCAAGTGAGATCACAAAAATAGAAGAGGCTGCTCTCGATTAAGGATCTCCCCAGAGGCCTTTTGTTCCTACCAGGTGTTTAGAACTGTTTCTCTTTGCTATTGTTATTAGCTTTCCTCTGAGACAGGCGCAGAAATTTTCATTTATTTTCTCCAGCCATACCAAGCAGTACATTAATGCTGAAATATTTATACACAGAAAGAGAAAGTCTTCAAGAGACTCTGGACAAGGGCCCAGTATTACAGCAGGGAACTTTCATAAAGCAACAAAGACGACTGTTCTGAATACAGGTTTTGGAAACTATGATGTAAGTTTTTAAGAACCATGTTCAGAACAAGAAGACTAAGGTAAGAGATCTGGGAGTCCTAGCATCATATGGAACCAGGCTGTTACTCTCCTCTCTTCAGAACAAATCACATACAATTCAGACTTCAGTATAATAGCTTTTATCATAAGAGCACAGATCTGTTAGGCTTCAAAGAAAAAAAAAAAGGAGGAAAAAGAGGAAACAGAAAAAAGAAAAAGAGTCAAGCACTTTTAGTTTACTTGGAAATAAAGCCTTCATGAGGACAACCTATTTCACTAGCCCCGTTACAGAACAGCGATATGAAAGCTCAGAAAAATCTAAAGTTCATGCTCACAGAGGTACAAATAAGGGAAATGAAGGCTAAAGCCATTCTAAAATTTAACATATTCAGAAAAAAAATGGAGACTTTTAATATTTTGGTACCTTAAATATCATTAATTTCAAAGATCTCCACTGATACAGAGGTAAAAGCAGTGTTGGAAGTAAGAAAACTTATCTGAGAATAGGCTTGTACGTTAGAAACGCTGTCCTGTATGCGTAATGATGCCAACATTAACTTAGGTTTCACATTTGAGACATACATAAGAAGAACCTTCTCCTCCCCTCAGTTCACAATCAACCTGGATTTTTGCTGATCTTAAGGACGATATAAATCCATACAAACATTTACTCCACCAGCGAACATACAATGCAAACATTTATCTCATCAATAACCCTCATTTATGTAATCAGAGAATCCTCTGAAAGCTTATTTTAAACAAAAAAGGATTCCTGGTATTTTGGTTTCAAGTCAAAACTTCTACTCTAGCTCCTTGTACCTCGCTTTGAGGAAAAGGTTTCCCTACGTGTGCGCGGTGCAGCCATAGCATGACCAGCTTCAGGACAACATGCTACTGCTCTGCAAAGGAATGTGTTCTCCTACATGAATTACTGTTCCAAGATAAAGACTGAGACCTCATAAAAATATAGTCTTAAGCATCTTACCTGCTTTGTCATTTGCCAAACACAGTCGATGAACTGAAGGAAAATGGGAGATCTGTCTGCATCAGCATGATCGTCATCTCCATGTCCTACTCGCTGGAGGTCAAAACAAACTTTTCATTTCAGTCTTGTGTATTTACAGTACCATCCCAATGCTTTTTAAAGAGTAACTCTCAAATATGTTCCAATGGCAAACAAGACAAGCAAATCTCCCATAATGATAACCTGTATTTTTCAACTACTAAAAATGCATCCCAGTATTCACTTACAGACACACCTTTGCTGTTGAGCAGAGCTGGAAAGACACTTGGTCAAAACTGTGCCAGTAGTTTCCCCATCTTTCACTGCACAGCCATTTATTTCTACCGGTGAGTCAAACTGGTAGGTATTTACTAAGACTGTACTGAAACAACAATTATTCCATATCTACCTGCCATAACTACATGTCATTTCTCCTAAACGACCTTAAGTATCAGAGCCCACAAAATGTCCTAATAATTTATGTCCTAATTCCCCACTAGCCCACATGTTAAATAAACACTTCAACCTTAAATCAGAGTAATGGTTCCAGCAATTTTACCTTCTTAGACACCTTAATTGTTTTCCTTGTTTCTCCATTCACAAGATTGTAAAAGATCAAACAATGTGTTACAATCCCTCTTTCTCATAAAAAAGCCATGTGATTTTTTTTTTTAACCATTATGTTCAAGCCACTTAATTCTTATTTACTTTATATTATACCTCACACACAGATTTACTGTTAAAAATGAACAGGTCATGATTCTCTGACACACACACACCGTTAAAAGAAGGACACCTGAGATAATAACCAAAATGCAGCAGAGTACTGTGAGAAAACATGCTATTCAAAATAAAAGCCTTGAAGGTGACAAAGTGCACACTAAATCTTTCAGCTTACCATTGCAAATCGGTGTCCAAAGCTTATCCATTCTTTCTCTATAAGAACTTCAAATCCCTTGATAGTTCTGTAATAGCTGTCCAGCATAAGCATAGCTAGTGCAGTAAGCTGTGCAGTTCGATCCCAGCCATCACTGCAATGTACCACTACAGATGTTTTACCAGATTCAATTTTATCCGCAATTCTTACTGCTCCCGCCAGAAGCATCTTAAACAAAGAAAGATAAAAAACCAAGCATATGAAATACCAACCAGAACTCTACAAAAAAAAAAAAAGTTAGAAATTTATACTCTTAAGGTAAATATATTTTAACATTTCAGATTAATTACATAATCATCTGGATGACACTGCTTTAAATTAGAGATTTCCAAATGGTGGTATGTATACTCCTAGAGGTACAAAACCTGCGTGCACTCTGTTGTCCAGGACAGAGTTCTTACCATCCCTCCATTATCAATAGCACATAGCAAAAGAACCTGGGAATCACTTCTCTAAATTAAATCTGAAATTCTGAATCATAAATTGTTCCCAAAAGATCATGACATTTGTTTGATTCTTAATTTAAGTGTTTGCTCCCTCTACTGGTTTGCCTGCAGCAGTCAGCAAGCACTAGCTAACAGAAGAGTAAAACTAATGAACAATCCCAAACATGTTTTGCACGAGTGACATTTGAGCCAGTTGCTAATAAAACAAAATCCACTCCATCCATATTCATCATATACAGGGGGGTGAATGTGGTAATGAAATAATCTATTCTAAAAGCATTTCAGAGGTTAGTGAAACAGACTGTAAAACCCAGTATGGTCGTGATTTATTTTAATATTATGTTGAATAATAGAGCAGATCATAACCCAGTAAAGCACTGACTATAAACAGCCCATGAAAATGTAGGTGCCCTACACATGAACACCAACATCGCCTTGAAGGAGGGAGGGATGAGAAAGACTGCAGAATTTACAGTCAGCTCCTTTTGGCAGTTGTTCAAATATAATCTGAAGTTCCCAGGGCATTCTTCCAAAAAGCAGGGATAACCCTGGACTGTTCACAAACATTCCCTCTCAAGAAAATAAAACATTGTCCAACACTAAATACGACTCCGTGCTATCAGGAATTAACTCATTACCTACCAATACATAAAACTGGAAATACAAAGTTATTATAGAGTGCTTAAAATGCTATGTTCTAAGTGACCTTTTAAAAAATCACAAGATTATCCTGATGGAAGCAATGGGCTTAAATCTAGACATTATTTTAGTAATATTTTTAGAAATGCAAGTTAAAACATGGTTTAAAAAAAACAATTGACTTTTCACATCGAAAGTATTTTACCCTTATATATTCCAGCCAATGTGTGGAGTCCACATTTGATAACCACCGAGTCTCATCAATAGTAGGATAAACTATTTCTTTAAGTTTACGCAGGGATTCTCTCATTACGTGTATATTATGAATTTCCAGAAAGACCAGCTCTGCATTTGGGTAGGCACTTTCACTTTCGTATCCTCCACCTTTTGCCTGTCATTCAAAAAGTAAAAACAGACAAAGAAAAGAACATGTAGAGGACTTCAGTATAAGGCAGAGAGAGTTATTTTGGTCAGGTTTCAGGATTTTCTGAGAGAAAGGATTATTTCAGCACTAATAAAAACATATTTTTGGCTTTTGTTTTTCTAAGAAGCACTAGGTTGGTTTTTTTTTTAGGTGAAAGAAATTCTAATTGTAATAGGCTATATTTGATACTACATTCATATACCTTCCCCTTTTTGCTACTGAAACCTTTGGTTTCCTGTGGGCTTTTCCGCATCATTTCTCAGCTGTGTCTTCATGCTGCCTTCAATTCCTGCCCGCCTCTCCAAAATGCTACAAGCAACTTACCTTCCTTTCCATGCCCTCTTCAGAGACCGTTTTTTAATCTCTCTTCAACACCAAGATCTTCTCATCCTCACCTCTTACTCAGTCACCAGCCGTGTCATAAAGATAGAACGACTAATGCTCATTATGATACCAACTTACCTTGTTTGTATCTGCAACACTATTCTGTCTGGCATCAAAGATGATAAGTTTATGTGACTGAGCATTGGCATCCATTATTGTCTGCAAGTATTTTTCATCTTCTTTGCAACGCTTATCATTTGGGCCTACTGATGGCTGACTGCATCGTGTTATTGTTGCTTGGCTCTCAGGATGAATCCAGGATAACACCTGGAATAAAATCATTTTAGTTTACTATACTACTATAAAAGCAGCAGGCCAGAGTGCATTTAGACAATCACACTACCTACATGGCATTATTTCCTGGCAAATCAATAAACGCAAACTTAAGGACAAGCTGATGCAAAACCATATTGACATCACACTAGCACTGCTCATCCCAAATCCGAGCTTGAAATACAAAGTGATTCTAAACATCTTAGCTTTTAGTTTAATAAAAACAAAGCGTGTTACTGCATCTTACTAATTTGAAAAAAAAAGAACAATGGAGGAAGAAAAACTGCTTCCACATGGAAGTCTATGGACCTGTACACTGCCTTGCTAAGCAGATCTACAGCATGAAAACTGTCACTGTCTAACATATTTAAAGGGATTCTTATGCTCCCTGCAAAACTGTCTATTCTCAAGAAAACTGCTATGGCTTTAACATATTGCACACCAAATAAGAACACAAGCTAGTATGTGAATTAGCATCAGAAACTATTGTGGCATAGAAGTGTTAACTACAAACAAAAATGTATTACACGGCACAATAACCAAGCAATTATACTCACATTTGAGTGGCCCTCTTCAGTTCTAAACCCATCAAGTCTAATGCTTCTTTCTTTGCCCTCCCCCCCCAACTTCCAGAAAGGAAGCCGGCCCACTGTTATTTAAAAAAAAAAACAAAAAAAAAACCAAAAGCCTAAAATAACTCTGATAATTTCTTATAAGCTACAAATTTGCACAGCACTTATATCTCCTTGTAAAATGTTCACTTACTGGAACTCTGCCTTTTGCTCTAAATGCTGCCACTTTTGAGAGGTCATCATCCTTTACGCTGGTTGGCACAACAAGAATAGCGGGATACGTATCACAAAGCTCATAGGTGCTGTTCATTTTGGATATTTTCCAACTTTCATTGGGCAAGCCCTGTATGAAAGCAAAACGTTTTTGTATTTTTCAGGTTAGACCTCTACGTATCTGAGTTTGGGGTGGCGAAAATTTTTAAATGCTACACACATTTTTAAAAAGTGTGCCTACGTTTTTCTTTTAAATAAGCTATAAACTTTAGGTCTTCATACTGAAGCATAAACCGCAACACTGAAAGTCTTTACTATTTATGATCTTTAAAACTGATATGAAAAATAATTATTTGAATAGGCTGCACACTCAGGTAAAAAGTGATCATATAGTAAAATAAAAATACTTTTGCAACTAGGAAACTGTAGATTTACAATGACAAACCACAGTCATTCTTCCGTTTAATGCTGCTTATTCAAAACCAAGTTTTTATAAAGCCTATATTTTCTACAAACAGCTCTTGGAAAATGTGGATTTAAGAATGTGTGTCAAGACAGACCAATTTGCTCAAGTACTCAGCACCTGTTCTCTCCATCAACTTTAGCGGGTGCTCAACACTCTCAAAGTCAGGCTGCTTGCATTTTGTTATCTAAACATAAGATCCAGGCAGTCTCTGTATGTAGCAAGAGCTGAAAATTTTGAGTTTTCTTTAATATTTTTTTCTTGTTTAGATGGCTCTGGGGGAGATGCAGAGAAAAATAATACACCAAGTACTTAATGTAACTTACCTGCCTCTTATATTCTGCCATTGGATCATACACTTTCCAGCCATTAAAAGCAAACTTTTCTTTATAGCTGAATGCAAAAAGAGACTAAAGACAAAAAAGAAGAGGCATAAATTACTGTCTCATGGCTGTATGCACAATAAGCTCCAAAACAGTGAACCTTCTAATATTTCAAACGTAACACTTCTAAAACTCTTTTACAGCAGACATAAAACCTTCAGTCAAGACTGGACAACACTGTGCTAGAAGGAAAATGAAGGACAGTTTCCTCCTTCAAGTACATGCTATATAATTAAAAAAATCAAGATGGGAAACAGTCAGAGAGAGTTGAGGTCATTTGCCTGTGATCATATAACGCATCAGTGGCAAAGCCTGGATAAGGAAATTGGTCGTCCCTCCCAACCAGTTCCTTACCCATACAAGCATAGCATAGCATTCTGCAGCTAACTAATAATAAGACTAATTGTACATATTTGTTGCTTCAGACAGAACTTCTAGGCTGAATTAGACACAGCAGAAAATAAGAGTCAATACATACGTATCTTTAATCGGCAACATTAGGCAAATCTAGATCTCAAGGGTTTTGTACAAATTAACAAACTTCACCGACAGCAGGACATAGCATAATGTCTTACGAATTAATGCAAAATGGAAACAGGGTCAGAGTAGCTTGCCTGCTCTGTAACAGATTTTATGAATCAACAGTTCAGTGTTTGTTAGACAGCCCTTGTATTTCCCCACCTACACTTTCCAAAAAGAGGAGCGCCAATGACAGCCTTATCTACATGTTAAGACTTACCAGCCCATTAGAAACAGGAAATGCGCGTGTTACAAGGTTTTCAAAGATCTCCAATCTGTTCTGCTCTTCCTGTTTATAGGCCAGCCGCAAATTTCTCATATCCTGTCAAAAATAAGTTACACTATTTTACTCTATGATAAATTTCAAAAAAGCATTTATAAGAAATTTGACTGAAGGAAGGCATATGTAGCACTAAGTCACTGACATCATCTAACCCACATTAGAACAGAGTTCTGTAAGTGTTTGTATCAGATGACTAGGATCGTCATTAAAGTTGCTAGATATCGTAAAAATAGCATTTTTTTCCGCTGAATTCACTCCTGAAATGAAAGGCAGAAGTGTTCAAGACTGCCAGAATTGTAAGAGGAATTGAAATCTATTATCTAAATGAACCAGCGTTCAAATACAGGGAACTGATCAGACAGAAAAACAGCACATGCGCATGCAGATTCCTTTTACAGAAAAGTGAAATGAAAATACCTTAATATGAATAAATCTCTACCATGCCATACCTTGCAGACTATTTCTATACCACACGAGTTGTCTCCATGGCTCTGTACTCCAATTTTTTCAACTCTACTTATGACTCCAAGAGGAACATCAACAACAAAAGGTGGATCCTGAAATTTGTATATAAAACAAATGAATTTTGTCACATTAGGGGGAACACAAACTATTATTCATGCATGTTTCATTAGAGTCAACTATAACTCGTTTAATAGATTACTTCACTTACACTAAATTTGTTACTTTCTGAAATCTACTTCAGCAACATTCCTATCTGAAACAATATGCCAACAGACAGCGAAAGTCTTACCCTTTCAACACTCTTGATATACATTCTGAAGTCCGTCACTGTTAGCGTACCACTGACTGCTCCCATAAATGGACAGATATACATAACATCTTTAGCTGGAAAACAGACCAATTAAAGCTTAGTTTTACCATTATAGACATTTGTTCCATAAAAATTTATTTCCATTTAAAAATAGCAAGATTTTTGCAGTTCCATAGGGTTTTGATGCTTGACCTCTATAGGAAAGCCTACTCTTCAGGTGCTGTCAGGACTGAAAGAGCTGTCTTTTTCTCAACGATGAAAACAATGAAATTCCTCAGTCCCATTGCTGCTCAGCAACTAGGGAGCAACTGGGGCTAGGCTCATCTAGCAGGGGCTGCAGTAGGGGCAGGCAGGAAACAAAGCACCCTGCTGGTATTCTTAGCTGCAGGTGGCTCTGGTCCCTGCCCGGAGGTGTAAAGCACACTCACCTCAGAGAGAGATCATCCAAACCAGCAATAACTAGTTTGTAAGCAACTGACCTCCAACTAATTCAGTTATATGCCCATATCTTCATTTTCACTTTCATTTGAAAGAGCTAGTATTCTTTACTGCTAACACAGAGCTTGCCATCACAGGCCAAAGTTATATACATTTCATTAAGAATCTGTCATCTTTGCTATCAAAATTTTGAAGCTTTTGAATCTATGAAGTATCCTTGGCATCCCCAAGCAGAAATGCGACCCTTACACCTATGTGGAACAAACTAACCCTTGGAAAAAAACGACTCATCCATACGGAGCAAGTCACCCCCTGGAACTGATTTCTCCTTGCTACATTTGGGTTTAAAAGACAAGAAGAAATCCACATCAAATCAGGTAATATAAAGTAGCATTAAATTAAAATAACAAAAGTCAAAAGGAAATAATATTCTTTTTTTTAAATAAATAAACTAGTGATTTAATAGTATTCAGTGTAGTGCTCAATAGCATGCTTACCAATAACTTTGATTGATTCTCCAGGAAAAAGTGGAGCCTCTTCCATCTGTGCTAGTTTGTTTCCATCCCGCAGTGCCTGGCAGAAATCCAAAACCATGAGTAAATCTCACTTTCCATCTGTACTACACTGATACATTTTGATGCAAAGTGCTTTTACTCCCAGACTACAGGAACACAAGAAGTGTATCTTTTTTTCACAAGGCACAATTGTATTAAACAGTACCATATTAAAAAAAAAAAACAACAAAAACAACAAAACAAACCAAACATAAATCTTGGTATTATAAATATTACACAGACATACATGTTGTTAGTAACATATTAGTAATAAAGCATTTATGCAACAATTAGTTTCACATGCTAGCTACATATAGCATACAAAATATGAACGATAAGATCAGCCCAAGTTTGTAACTAATAATTTGTTAGTCTTTTGCTAAATGCAGGTATTGGTTTTGGTATTTTACCTACTTGAGAACATTTTAAAGCTCATATTTTTTTTCTATTCTTAATGTTGCTTATTTAATATTTGAATATTTTTATCTGAGAGAATGACATGGCAGAAGCTTTATTTATTTAACATTTTAACTTTGTATTTTTGATAGCAAGAAGTCAGAAGCACCCCATGATGCTCTAGTTCAATCAATACCCCACTGAAGGTGCCACAGGTTATGGGAGAGGTCCATTATAGGCATTCTGGATCCAGAAGGTCAGATTAAGAATGAAGTAATAATGAAATACAGAAGAACAATTAGGGTTTTTTTTTTCCAAAAAAGGCTAATTCCATAAATTTTCATTTAAGTAGATGGGCTTCATTTCTGAATGATACAAGATTGATCCTTTGGGTCCTTTGCTGGCAGCTAGGATTTACAATGTACTAAAGTCTGGGACTTTTCAGGATCACGTGAGAAAGTGACCTCTCTCAGGTCAACATGATGAGGTATTATGCTTCCAATCTTTTACATCTTGAAGTGAGAATAAATATCATGGACTATGTTACAGTAAACAAATAACTCTGAAACACATACAAATAATTGGTAGGATATGTCTGCCTCCAAAGGAACTACCCAAGCCCTCATTAATACAGAATTTCTACAGACATTCAAATTGATCCCTGGCTTTAGATTTTTCTTGGAAAATAACTGAATTTTATATTCAGCACCCAATTACAAAAGCTGAGGTGTATAGAATTAGCCAATACTTACAAACTTAGAAGGACTGATGTGCTGTCAGATAGGGGCTATGTGCAGCGTTACATTTTAGACTACACAACATTACACAAAAACCCCACTCCGCACATAGCCAGTTGACACACTAAATGCTTTCTACTGATTCTCTTGCATGAGAAGTATAACATCTGTACATACTGTACAAGTACTAATATATAGTACCTTGCTACACAGTTAATGAATGAAAGATGAGTAAAACTTGCCACCTGATCAGGTTCTGCTTCAGAATGATAGCCATTGTGTCCATCCTGAATCTCCTGCATTGCACGAGGCAGCAGTAGGGCAAGAGAGAAGTAACAGGGAAAAACATGCAGACAACAAGTGAAAGGACAGAATCTTTTCTTTTTTGTTTCCCTTTAAAAGACAGCATATACTTTAAACTCAAGTTTAGCTGTTGAAAATCTTCCACTCCTGGCACAAACTACTTTCCACAGAAAGAAATCCAAGCTATTAGCAAGATGCTTTTAATGTTATTTGGCACAACACAAAATGAAAAACTTAATCCCTTTTTCACAAAAGAGTCAGTGCTGGTAGATAAGAACATAAAAGTATGTACTGTCTTTTTAAGAGAAACAACCTTACAGTGAAGAAAATGAATTCAAAGTATGCCACATGCTTATCAATAGAAGAAATTGAGTACAGCTTGCAATGGTAGCATTAGGGGAAAACTCATGCAGTCTTTCAAGGGAAAAATAGGTCAACATCAAATAGAAGTATTGAGACAATTTAAAAAATGCTTTACTGTGTAAAACATGTCTTAATTGAACTTTCAGTTTTATGGTTTCACATATTTTTCCAGCGACTTCTGTGTTGTTGCTGGAAACCTAGTCAGTAACTTTACAGACCCTAAAATTACTCCTCATAGCAAAATATGCAAACAATTTACATTTTTACGTTAATTTATTTTTGCATCATATTGTCAGTAAATCCTGAATGTTAATTAAATCTCTTTAATAAACGTAAGGTCCCTATGCACTCCAGAGAGAAGCACAAATGTCACAGGGTCATATGAAGTAATTGTTTTAACACGTTCAGCCAAAATTGTTCTTTCTTTTTCTTTCTTTACTAACTGGAGAGAAGTTGTGCTCACGACAGTCTGTTATCCCCAGTTCACATGCAAAGAACTTCTCACTTGATAGACTGTAAAACCAGCTTCACTCTAAATTTACAAAGGTTTGCTAAAGTCAGTTTTTCATTTTTAAAGTATTTCTAGGGTACCCTCAAAAAAGAAAAACTTCGAAGAAGGACTTCAGATATCTTCAGATAATTTGAACTCTACAAGGGTTTAAAAAGTTACAATTAATTAAAAAAACCTTCCAAATTATAAAGGACTCCTAACATCTATGTATTGGTGGAATTCCGTTAAACAGAAAATGCTTAAATTTCAGACCATAAAGAAGTTGTTTCTGAAATGAAAGCGAAGTAGATACTGTGATCTCTGGAAGAAAACCAGAAGGACAACCAGCAAATACACCGAAAGATTTTAAATAAATGAAACAGAGAAGCACAGCAGATCATTCAAAGACCAAAGACTTTGCAAAGAACTATGAAAAACTGAACAAAACCAATCAATTTTTGTTACTCGACCCAGACCAATTATTTCAAGAGCTATCTGTTTAAAAAAAAATAATATAAAAAATCAACTTGTGGATTTGTATGATTGGACCAAAGACATAATTTTCAAATATGTAAACCATGGATGAGAAAAAGAAATCATTCAGACTTCATCTCTTGGTTTGAGACTGAACAAGAGGTCTTTGTTTGAATAAAAGTGTTAGACACATTTCATGAACAATGTCAGAACACTGTCCAGATCATTTCTCACTCCATAAATGTTACTAAGAGAGAGAGGGACAAGAAAACAAGGCATGCCCTTTTCATATCTCCAACGAACAATGGGCAAGACCTAGTCTCAAAATTATCATTAAAAAGATGCAGGTCATTGCACTAGTGTCTAACTTCAAACCTAACTTTCAGCCCTACAGAGGGTGGTAACAATTAAGGTAAAATATGTACAAAGACAAGCATGAATTGGTGTCTTACTGATATAGGATAGACAAAGACGTAACGCTTTTACCGCTAATATTCTTTAGCATAGATCACACGTTAGAGCTGCTAATACAGTACTCTGTAGTCTGACACATGTAAGCCCCAGTTGCAAGCATCCATTTTGTCAAAATTAATGTAATAAAACTGAAGTTAGTATTGCACATTCATAACGTAATTTAAAAATACTGCTCTCTTACACATTGACTTTTATTGCTTATGAAAACATTGTAATGTATATAAAGCATTTCTATGGCAAAGAAGCTGTTGCACTGCATAGCAAAATGGTCTGACTGGTTCATAAAAACCATTAATGAGGTAAAGAAGAACGCTTGACACACCAAGATCTCACACAGCACAAAAGACAAACAGGTAGGAGGCCGTTTTACCGCTAGCCAAAGGTAATCTTACCCGTATAACAGGCCTCCTGCACACCTGTTAGTTAAAATATAAAATGTTATCCAACAAAACACACAGATTTGATTTGTTATAGATATTATATCTTACTTCATCAGATTTTCAGAAGAACTCTACTTTCAAACATTTTAATTATAGCTGGATTTTGAAAGAAAAAAAAACCAACAAAATTATGCAGATCTAGTAGCTCTCATTTGCAGAATTGTTTTGGTCTAAAAACAATCTAGCCACTTCATTTTAGTGATGTAACAAATGCCAAGCTCCTTTGAAACATTCATTCCTAATCACGCTTTTATCCAGTTACAATGTGCCATTGTGAAACGAGAAGAAAGAGCCTGGTAATCCTTCTAGGTGGAAGACAATAAGCCTGCAATAACAGCCATGAAGTATAGCCACGGTATCTTTTAGACTCAAATGGCAAAACAAGGACAGCAACAGCTCTTCTCAACTTATTTCTGAAGGTGCCTATATTAGCTACTATAATCTAAGCAATTTTCATTTATACGAACCCCTCATTCAAGAATGCTCGCCAGGCAGAGAGTGTGTCAGAGAAGACACACAGAGCAGAGTTCAAACGCAGAGTGAGATCGTGTTGCCGTAGGGTTTAGCAAGAGCTCACTCGGTGCTCTCTAGTTTTGACTATTTCATTTGCAGCCCTTTTGCTTCCATTTGATTCCTCCCTCCCCTAAATTACATTCTGGTAAGGTACGTTACAGAGAGTAACATGAATAACACCATTAGATACAAGAATCGATGTATTTACCCATTTTTGGAAACATATTGATTGAAACATTTAAAAAAGGATGAAAGAAAGAACAAAGCATTGAGCTCCTAGAAAATCCAGCAGAAAGCAACAGAACTTCCCTACCAGTCCCAGAGGCAAACACACCCATCTGGTCTGACCTGAAGCTTCTGAGCTGTTGTAAGATAGTCTCTAAATGCAGCAATTCAAGGTAACCAAAAGTAACGAAGACCCAGAAAACTGATCAGCGTGCATCAAAAGGGAAACTGAGTTATAAATGGGCATTATCTTTTTACATGTGAATTCCATAGCAACAATGGATAAACCCACCCTGGCAGTGGTACTGACTAGGCAACTAATCGTACCGCTGAACTTCTGAGAAGTGCAAAGGAAACCCTCGCCTAAAGCATAGACCCCACTTCACAAGATACTAGTCCTCAACGTAACTAAAGATATTCTAGGATAAAAAAATTCCATGATACTGTACAAAAAGATGGGATTCCAAATCACAGCAATGCAGTGATGCTAAATACAAATTACACATTAAAATTCTGAATACCACCAGGGTTAATTTTTTTCTTTCATTTCTAAGAAACAGAGAATGAGGCAGAATTTTAATTAGGCCTTAAAATACTTATTCCTGTTAAATAATATCCAAGACAAGTTTGGTATAGAGGAGGTTATTTGGAACTAGAACGTGCTCTTTGTTCCAGAAGAACTTGTTTTTTACTGAAATGAAGTCCTTGATCTACAGGGCAAATACAGCATCGACAGCTGATATGCAAGGTTTCCCACAATGTTTTATCAAAGATGTTAGCCTTGACCTGAAGTAAGCATTTGCAATTCAGCTGCCATAGTACGGAAGAGCTACACTTTTTTTTATGAGTAAAAGTTGCTGACTGTGCTAATAGTGAGGAACTCTGTGAGGTGAATTTTTAAGTAGACTACGGTCAAAAACATTTTGCGGATTCATCTTCAGGTTTGGGCTGAATCTGACCTGCTGTCACAGAACCTACAATATGCTGTTTCTGGACAACAAACTTTTTAATCACAGAGCATATTAGAAAATAATTTAAAATATGGATAAAACAAAAAAAAGATAAAATCTTCATTTGGCTATTTTGCATGAAGACTGTGAAACTGTTTCAAATCTAGGAAGAAAAAGGATGCAGATAGCAGCAGCTTGGGCCTCTTAAAGGGACTTGAAACACAGGTGACTTTCGTCAGTTTGTAACAGAAGGAAAACTGCATATGCTCCACTCTTGGTAGTTCAGTTGACTGGCTGCAAACAGGAAACGGCAAACGAGCACGGAAGAATAGGGGTAAACTATCAGGTAAACCATAGGACATGACATGACAAAAGTGTTGCTGGGAGGAAATGAAGAAGGTGATTTTTTGTTTGTTTGTTTGATGTTAAATTCTCTGTCTCTGGTGAAACCCCATGAAAAATGATAGTAATTTATGTTGTTTGCACAGTAACAGAGACATCTGCATTCACTTTTTGTGAAATCTGGAGAGCTCAATTCTGTACTCTGAATGACACACACTAGAAACAATTTCAACCTGTAACCATTAATTTACCAAAAATTTTTTATGTAGTAATCAAAAGAAAAGACAACTCATTTTTGGCATCTTACTCAAAACATTGTCTTTTAACTTTCCTTTCACACCTCTCTCAATTTTTATTCTGTAGACTTCAACACCACTGTTCTAAATCGGGAGGAAAACACAAAGCAGATTCAAAAGACTCCTACACATAATGAGATGTTTCCAGTTCTGAAACATTGAGCACTTCAGTACTTACCACCTGATAATCAAGGTAGCAAGGGCTTTCCTGATCATTCACTCTTTTATCTTAAACAAATCAATACATTCTTCAAGTCACTTACCCGGTAGTCTCTGGACACACTTTCTGATGGGACAGACCCTGAAATCTGACTAGAAATGGTTGCAGCTATCAGCTGTTTACACCACTCCACGTGGGATCCAGTCGGGCTACAAAAACAAAATATTTCAAATTATTTAGCAGTAATTCAAAATGTATGCGGGGAATAGCGGGGCAGCTGAGCACTTCCAGAAAACAAGTCCATAAATGATCACTAACATTGTAAAAATTAGCTTGCTTTGTGGGCAGAATGGAACTAGTCCACTGATCAAATTAAGGAAAAGAATTTTACTAGACCTTACGTTAAGGATAAGGTTAAAAGTGAGGTCAGGGTCCTAGGAACTTATAAAAATGTTGGTTTCCTTATCCAGTGTGATTTTTTTCATCATTCACACATTTTTTTCTTAAAGACACCCACGGAATGAATTTGGTCAAGAAATAGAAAACTCCTTACACTTTCCTTATTATTTCCTGATTATTCAGTATATCCTCAAAATTAAATTACTCTATGCTAGTATTTAAAATTTTAAACTATGCTAGTGTTGTATTCTATATTAGCATTCAATGTAGAAAATACAGGTTTTCTAAAGCGTCACTTCTAGTTAGCCATATTTTTTCCTATTCATAAAATAATCTCTGAATAATTTTCAGGACGGGCTCTCCCATGCCACAGCAAGGAATTCTGCAGTGTAGGGTGTTTATAAGAACCCTAAAGACAAAGCATCAGTACAGCAGAATTGCACTAAATCCCAGATGTTGCGTTTTGAGAACAGTTTCCTGAAGTAGCGCTGCTTACAAACAACGTAGTAGTGAGGGCGGGAAGCAATTACACAGTTTGTTGCCAGCTGCTTTGAGGTGCGCTAGGCCTGCTTCAGAACAGACCAGTACGTGGTGAAAAACTGGGAATGCCGGAGGGATCTGTTCCCTGTGTGTCACAGCAGCCTCGGCTGATGCCCTAGGTACCTGCCATTTCTTCAGTTTAGTTGGGCTTTTCTACATATTTTATGCTTATTTGCAAGTCAAATACAGAAAGAAAACTTTAATTCTTTTTTAGAATCCATTCATAAGCTAGCTTTGGATTCCATGAGCATCCCGTGACACTGGAGTGAATAACCATGTACACATACCCAGCACTTGAGAGGCGCACCACAACTTGGAGATTAAGAGGGTGGGATAACGGCATAAGAGAACCACCTACTACTTAACTACAGGTCTTTTCTTACATTAACTCTGCTAGGATAGGTATATATAAGGTGAAGATGCATGCAACAACTTCATACCTGAAATGAAAGCTCTTTCAGCACTTTTCTGAAAAATTTTAGTAGCTTTCTCCCCACCTGCAAGATTCTACACAGCACTAGATCACAAAATGTTTTGCAACTAAAATGTTTCTATGATATTCCTGCTTAAACAACAAAGATAACTCTCGGGTCAGTGCTGAACTCGAGTCCAGATTCACTTAGAGAAACTTTTCACTGAAGTTTTGCAAAAGAGTGTGAGAGCTATAAACTCTACAGTAATCCTCTTACTGATCTCATTTATGTCTCCTTCTCTCACATCGCTTAATTTCTGTTGCATCCCTTTAGGGTTTGCCCAGGGTTATTTCCAAATAAGCATTTACTTGTTAATTAAGAAAAGGATTTATTTTTCTATGGCTTATCTTCACCAGGAATCACCACACCAACGAAGTTAATGGCAGCAGGAAAATGAATGTGAATGGACGTCCATCTCCTGCGATCAGCGGCTCAGGATATGTCAGTGCACCGCAGGATGCTGGCCGTACCCGTGGGACTCACCACCGCCTGTCAGGGTGGGACACAGACCAACGCATGTGCTTGGTGCAACCATACTGGCAAATACATAAATTATATGGCAAACGGACATGATAACTTTTCATAGAATCACAGAATGTCCTGAGCTGGAAGGGACCCACCCGGATCATTGAGTCCAACTCCTGTCCCTGCACAGGACAGCCCCAAATTCACACCATGCCTCTGAGGGCATTCCACCCTTTTCCAGGGTGGAACAAGATTAGGAGAAGAAAGAAAGATGAAAATTAAGGTAAGAAAGTGCATTAATAAGGAATACAAACACATTAAGTTCTGGTGACAGAAAACAGACATTTGATTTCCACCTTCACTAGAACGACGTAAAACTCCAAGTTTCTCTTAAGAGAAAAGAGAGTATGGAGTCTGGAACCTGGCCCTGATCTTTAAATTCAGTCTTTTTGAAACTGATTTTTCTTCTGGGTGAAATTCCTGTTAGTTTCTACTCCTTGTTTAAGGATGTTGGCCCCTGGGGTCCCAGCCTGACCCAGCCCCAACACCGGCCACTGAGGCAGTAAGCCACCGCACGCACCCACCCACAGACGGACACACCGGGGGGGGACAGACAGACGCGCACTGCTGCTTTGGGACAGTGACACCTCTGCAGGTGAAATACGCGCTTGCACAAAGAAGAAAAACGGCAACAAAGACTGAAAATCTGGGAACGGTCTCACTCGAGCGTGCGAAGATGAGGAGCTACGCGCCGCCCCCAGAACCCCCGGGCCAAAACCCCGCAGGCAGCCTCAGCCCTCGCGAAAACGGTGACGTTAATGACGAAAAAGACACAACCGCGAGCAGAAAACTCTGACGACAGCGCGTCCCCTCGCCGAGGAAAACCCGCCGCCGGCCCCGGCGGTCGCAGGGCTGCCACGAGCCCCCAGACTGGAGCCGGGCGGGCCGGCTGGGCGCCGCTTCGCTTCCGCCTCTTCCCCGGCCCCGCGGCGCGGGGAGAGCGGGGAGGCGGGCCCGGGGCTGGGGGATGAGCGGGGAGGTCGCCCCCGAGAGGAGGCCGCCCCGGGCCGGGGGGCCCGAGGGGCGCCCGCCGCCCGGCCCCGCGGGGAGAGCACGGCAGGGCAGGGCAGGGCAGGGCAGGCCGCGCCGCCCCCCGCCCGGGGCGGGCACCCGAGCCCCCGCCGCCGCCCCCGCTCACCTGTCCAGTGTCTCCGTGCTGGCCTGCCGCGACGCTGCCCCCGCCGCCGCGGCGCCCGCCACCCGCACGGTTCGCCGGCTCACGCCGCCGCCCTCCACCGCCGGCCCAGCCGCCGCCCGCTCCATGTTTCCGGCCGCCGGCGGGACTCACTGCCCCGCCGGGATGGCGGGATCCCGCCCCTCCGCGGCCCGCCCGGCCCTGCCGCCTCAGCCCGGCCCGCTCGGGCCCCGGCGGCGGCGGCGGCCGAGAGCTGTCACCTGGCGGCGGGGCTTACCCACAGGCCCCCGCGCCGCCGTGAGGGCGGGGAGCGGCCCCGCGCGGCGGGGGAAGGCCGTGCCCTGCTGCTGAAGGGAGGGCAGGGCTGGGCCGGGTCGGGCCGGGCCGGCAGGACCCCGGCCGCGGAGGGGAGGGCCGGGCCGGCGGGACCCCCGCCACCTTCGGCAGCCCCCTCAGCCCCGCTGCCGGGAGAGACCAGCTGTCACGGAAAGACGCGAACGCCGCTAGCGTCCCATTAAAATGTCTGTCAGAGGCGAAGGGTTTAAAATTGACATCTTTATTTTTTTTTTCCCCACACACATACACGGCAGACGGGCGTTAAGCTCCCCCCTCCCCGAGGTCGCCTGACACAACACCCCGCTCCAGAGCGGCCCTGCCGTGTCCACAAACACTAACGCTGTTAGTGAAGGAGCGGCAAGGAGTACACGAGGAGAGGCCTGGTCAGTTATATGAACCTGTTTTTCTCACGCATGACAAAATGCTCATCGTGAAAGAAAAAAAGAATAAAAAACAACTGAACTCAAGGCAGAGTTTAAAAATACTTCAAGAGGAGGTAGTACACAAATAATGTCTAGGGTATGCCCATAAGGGGGGGTGGGGGGGTGGAAAAGGCATAAGTAAATAAAGAAGGCATTCAACACACACACTTTCTCAATAAGTAACTGAAGGCCAGCACAAAAACCAGGTTATGGTCTTAGGTCCGTAGAAGTAATAATACAGAACAGAACGCTATTTTAGTTTTTTCCTAGGTGGGTATTTCGTATCAGATGCTGGACATTTAATAGCTGTTGATGTTCACATCCTGGCCCTGCTTTTTTCACCCCTCCTGGAAAAGGCACTCAGCGCCTGGACCCCTCTCTTTCACCACCTCAAACGCTTCCCCAGGTTTCTCCTGGCTGCGACAGCCACAGCAGAAGGGAGCGCAGCTAGGCGAAGGAGAGCGCCGCTCCCGCCGCCGGGCACCCACAGCGGCCGGGGGTGCCCTACGGGTACGGCCCATGTGCTGCCAACGACGGCCCACAGCTCCCCGTTCAGTGGAAAGGGGAAAAGGTTTCCGTTAACATGGATCAGTGTGTATGCCTACATTCACACCTTTAAATTAGTACTTTTCAGAAAAAGTTGGATTAAGAACACTCCTATGTTTGCCTAACATTGCCATGTAAAAACAGAATTAAAACAAGTATCTAATCTGTTGACTTGAAAAAAATCCAAGCCCACACAGAGCTATGTTAAAGAGCTTCAAAGACTGAAATTCGACTGAACCAGTAATATGAAGAACGATATATATGTAATGAAGTAAGTGCAAAAAGATCCTTCCCGTTACATTACACTCTCCCAAATGCAATAGGTTATCATGTAGTGTTTACACAGTAAAACCTATTAGATTTTCTGAACTTCTCCACACCGCTCAGAGATGTCACCAATATGTTCAACTCAAGTACAGAAACTTTACATATTCTAATAAAAACAGCTTTTTTTTTTTTTTTTTTTTACAAACCACAAGTAAGTAAAAGGCAATTATACCAGAGTATGCATAGCTTTCAAAATGTAAAGTATATCATGAACAACTGAGTATCCTTCTTCATTTATCTGATGTAATCCATCTTATTTACCTTAACAAGTCAAGATTTTGGGGACAATGTTGTTATTTTGGAAACACATACTGAAGAACATTGACAGGAGAATGAAATTTAGAGGACAAAAAATAAGTAATATAAATCACGTGTATTTAGAACACACATACCATATGCTCTGAGCTTCCCTGAAAAAAAAAAATAGTGCAATTCGGTGTATATACTGAATTAAATCAAGAGGCGGTATACTTTTATTCCTTTGGAAAAATATGGTTCTAAAAATATTCAGATGTCCTCTAAACTTTGACTTATTTTATGGAACTATAGCTTTAAATTTAGTTTTCATATGCAAAATATTTACACTTTATAAACTTACAGGATTTCTAATAAACTATATTATATTTACTTAGACAAAACTTAATTTATATATAATCCTATTATATCTTGCAGACCAAAACTCACCACATGTACAATAATTTACAATGACAGAAGCCTCAAGCATCAAAATATCTCCTTCAAAATAACAACATTAGATAAAAGTCCTCTACAGATTCTGAATTGCAATATTTCCTGGATTGCCTGAATATCATTAAAATTCTAAGAATACGCAAAATTTAATTAAATATCAAGTAGCAAGGTTTGTTCTGTCATAAGAAATGCTTGCAACTATTTTAAAAAAATACCTGAAAAGGAACAAATTGTAAGTTTACTGGAAGCCTTTGAAACTAGAATTCACTGGAAGGTTCAACATAAGTGCACACACTATATGCAAATCTTGTATACTGAAGTCCCTTAAATACTTAATAAATTTATTGTACAAAAGTTAATATGTAAGCTATAAATATACAAGTTTTCAACACTATTTATAACTGAAAATTGTCTACTTTGGTATAAAAGCTCCTTTAAACAGGCACATTTACTTTTAGGAGACAAACACAAGCTTTAATACTACAGCTATTGCTGGATATTTAAGCAATGTCTCTGTGGGCCTGTTTTTAATGATATAAAACTTCTTTAGAGCTGTTTTATTCTGTATTAATCTAAGGAAGCAATATTGCCAACAGCAGTAATTTGTAATATACTTTAGTGCTGAACAGTTAGCCAAAAAAGGACTTCTCAGAATCTAGTACAATTGTCATTTGTTTTAAAAAAATCAATTTTCAATAAAAAAATAGATTTTTCTTTTGTTTTGATATCTACTGGCCTATTTGAACTTTTTAATTAGAACCGTATCAGTGAAATCCGTTCCACATTTTTGCTTATTTTGAAAAAGGAACATTTTGAATTCTCAGAAAATTTCAACACTTCCTCTGAAATCTCACAATAGAATTTATTTTTGTCTCATTAACTCCACAAATGTATTCCTCACAGGAACACACACATACCTAATTTTACACAATGTGAATATTCCTATTGCCGTTAACGTGTTTATTCATGACATGTAAGACTGAGCATGAATGTCCTTACAGGAACACAACCTACAATGTAATAAATTAAAGCGTTCTCATGAAAACAATAAATCATTTTAATTTCAATTGTACCAGACTTTCCAAAGTAACTCTTAAAGCCCTCCATAACTAGAAGTTTATTAATTATGTTCCCAGTCCACAGGTTCTGAAAGGCACGTAATTGAAGAAGAGTTGGTTTTGTTTGTCTGAAGTCCTCTTCAAATGAAGACAGTCTAAAATAATTTGTGTTAGGACAGTCTAATGTAAGGCATTAAAATATTCCCCTTTACGCTACAGATCTATGTTAAGCGCCACTTGCTATTACAGCATAGAACAAAGCCAACACTTTCTTCAAAAATGTGTTTGTACTTGGGACATCATTTGTGAGGGAGATGCTGATGAGGCTGACGAATTGGATATCTTAGAATTATTTGTGATCTGTAGTTCTTCAAGTCTCCTTATATAATCATCACGTAACGCAAGGAGCTCCATGTAACGCTGCTCCACTGGATTTGGCTGCTAGAAAGAGATCTATATTAGTCTTATCACTTCAGTCGAACTACTTCTACACAGGTAGGCTGCTGTGGTATTTGTGTTTTCCTGGCATTACTCAGTGTTCATAGTTTCCAACATATGTAACACATTGTAGCTAAACAGAAGTATTTCTTTCTGTAAGGCCAGAGCCCTCTGCCTCCCAGTTTTTCTCACCCAAAGAAAATCTTCACATGAAGCAGGTCTTCCTACCTCAATAAAATCAGCCAGCACTTCCTGGAGCACATGGATTTTGTTTTCTTATTATCTAATATTGTGTGGAAGATAGGTGTGAACACCTTGTCCCAAGCTTTTCTCTTCTTGACTTATTAAAAGGTTTTAGATTCTAGAGGTCAGATGTCTCCTCATCTTCCCTAAGAACAAGTGTTTAGCCAGACTGACTACTGTAGCTACACTGATCAGATGAAGATGAAACCCATGTCTTTGGATTAAATAACTTCGGTTTCTGATGAAATTTACTTCAGTTTTTAATAGTGAATTTGCAACTTTGTGTAAATGAACAAATGAAATAAATGCAGAAGCTTATTAGTGACTTCTGTAAGTAAACCTGAATGTGTTTAAGATCAACTGCCCTAGCTTTCAGGAGATCACTCACAGAAAGAGCATTTTACCTGTTCACATTTTAAGCTTAGCTTCCTCTTTTCAGATAGAGTAATGAAACAAATGGAAAAGTATTAAAACTGTCCAAAGCAGATACAGAGCCTAAAGTTACCTTCAGCTGTACACACCTGTCAAGGAGCTGCTGGTGCTGCTTCAGTTAACTGCCTGTAATTAAAAGCTATTAGCAGCACAGTGTCAGGAGCAAATGTAAAGGCCTCACCAGTTCAAAACTAGCTGAACCAGCACTCTTAGGCGCACCACTCACTATGCGCCCCGGATGAGGATGGCGACGAATGTTGAAGCAACTGTGGAAGTTGGATCAATGACTGAATGTAGTTACTAAGGTGATTAGAGACGCTGGGTTAATGATGTTGCTAGTGACAGACCAAACTCATCATTAGACCGAAATCTGATGTGGAACATGCTTCTAAATAATGGCACTAAAAAAGGTCATCAAAAAACTGCTTCAGGCCTTACATCCACTACTCAGTTGCTTAAGTGAAGAGGAAGCATAAATTTGTGTGCAGCAAAAAAAAAAATTGTTGCATTTTATATATAAAAATTATGAAAATGAGGGACCAGTAGAGGCAGCATAGAAGATTATCACATGGGCTTGCATTGCTAATAGGAAAATCCTGCCAAAAAGCTCTCCTGAATAATGGCAAAGCACATTTTTAAGTAGATTTACAGCTAATTTGCATGCCCTGTAATCCTTCACTTTCTAAAATAAATCTTTGGGTTCACCTTTTGCAAAAAGCCCCCATCTTTCACAGCAAGCAACAAAAGCTTTAAAACTCAAACTTCAAATTTAAACCGGCAACATACTTGCAAGAAAATATAGCAAACTGTCTGGCTTTCTTGCAGCCTCTGAAGTGTTGTAAATAATACAGAAGATCAGCTGCAGAAAGTGTATTGCTCGAAAACTCCTGATTTATTCCAGGGGCTGGACTGTGAAGACCGCTCTTTCAAAGAAATTGCTTCTCTATCTTCTTCTATTCAAAACTCCACAACTTGTTAAGAAGGACAAGTAAGTCTCTGTACACTATCTTTACATGCCACATTGCTGAGATTTCTAGCAAGATTGCAACAAACATCGAGTGCCCATATATTAAACATAAAAAGCACAGAACTGAACAATGTATAGTTGGATAAAAGCTTTTCTGGGCTTTCAGTGTGATCCACTTGTATAATTTTCAATAACAGCCTTCATCGAACAGTTACATGGTATAAACCATGTTGGGTCAAAGTTACATAAGAATATCTTACCATAAGCCATCAACACAGACAGCAGTTTTGAAAGAGAAAGGACCAAACAGATCATCTTAATTTGTAAGAGACTTCATACAATCTCTCAGAAGAAATGCAAATGCAGCTAAGGGTATTTGTGATGCTAATGCCCTGACTCTTCAGGGACCGGTAAGCCCGGTTTCTAAGCGTTGTCATTCACCCTTTAGCAAGCATCAACTGCCCTTAAAAAATGCTCCCCCAAGCTCTGTCCGCAAGAAAGGGCTAGAAAAAGCTTGAGGATGACTTGATACTAAGCAGTGAGACAAACTCAGTGTTCTGGGAAGAGCTGAGTGCATCAAAAAAGAGAATACATAATAACCATTTTCACCCTTTTTTCTGTCTTTACAAGTATAATATTAAAAACATGAACAGTTTACAGGTATTATTCTACAAATCAGTTATGACAGAAAATTCTAAGCTGAAAAGCATTTCATACGTTATAGAGAATTTACTTACTTGTTGCCGAATTCTTGGGTTCCACCTGATGTAGTAATTGACCCAGAGCTCTAAATGACGCATACTGGCTACCGGATAGAGTGCTCGATTTAGCTCTTTAGTATAAAAAGGATTGGTGTATTTAGATTTTTCACTGTTTATCAAAGACCATAATGACAATGTTTTCTCAGTCACTTTCTAAAATGAAAATTAAATAAGAACAGTAAATATTTGCACAAAATCAGGAAATCCATCGTAGAAGCCATGGTTGCATTCTAAAATTAATGCACTTCTTATTTACTTCATTGCATAAGTTACTGTATTAAAAATTTTCCAAAACCAGTGCTTTGACAAGTATTTTAGGGACTATAACAAGAATAAAGCTGTTTCAGAACCACTGCCTTACAAGGAATATAACCAAATACAATACAACCAAAACTTCTTATAATCATCTAGAGTCAAGACAGCAAAACATGACAGCAAAACAATTCAACAATCGGTGGTTTGACTAACCTCTTTTTCTCTAAGAGACTCACTGTTATACAAGAAAGTACCAAAGCGGCAGCTGTACAAGTGATCCAGGATTGTAATCAAGAACTGCTCGTTGAATTCAAACGCTGTAGGAAACTAAAACCAGACAAGAAATTCATTCTTGACATCATAAAAGCAGGCAGAGATGCACATGCCCTGGTTAAGAGGCTAAAAGTGGCATTTAGAAGCCTGAATACATCTACAAATAATAAAGATAATACTTTCATATACTTTATAGCAGAGTAAGCATTCAGATGATATGAGGTGTTCAACTTTCTCAAACTAGTCACTGAAAAGAACTCTTCACAAAATGTTCTGACTGCCTTTAACGTCTAAAAAGAAGAATAAAGTTCAGAATGGTTACAGTTACATTTTTGCTAGCAAGACAGAGTAAGATATCCATAGTGTGCTCTTTACAGTGCAGTACCATACAGGAAAATGAGGGTTTAGTTCCTAATCCTTGGCCCTAAGCAGACTAGGTTTGCTGCTTTGTTTCATTGCTTATTGAAAGCACACCATTTAAATCACAGCACCCAACAGCTCCCAAGATTCCTTTTCAAGCTTTGACAACACAACATTTCTCTCTGTAGTTTCAGGGACAGCTCCACAAAAATGGCAAAAAGGAACAACAGGCCCAACAGCATTCTGCTGGGTCATGTCTCAAGGTGTTTCTGAGAAGCCCCCATCCAAGACAAACCAGCCTTGTGCGCACAGCCAATGCCATATTAAGCAATATAAGTACAGCTTGTATACCGCTTTTAGAAGCGGGGTAGAGAGATGGTATGGTTTAAAAGTAAATATACTGTTTTTTACTATAGTGGCAGAGCAGAGGGGTATGCTGTCCTCTTCAAATACTTTTTATTTTAAAATAAAGATCTAGGGTTTTAATCCAGTAATCTCTTAACATTACCTTCTGAAGAAAGAGCTAACATACCTGTTTAGACATCTGCCACACACAATCAATAAACTGGAGAAAGATGGGTGATCTGTCTGCATCAGCATGGTTTTTATCGCCATGGCCTATTCTCTGAAATGAAGTAATACAGCCTCCTGTTAGCTGAAACAGTATTTTATGGCCACTAGACATTGTTTCTTATTTTGCCCTAGAATATTAATGTAATAGAGCAATCTGTTCTTGTGATTTCGAAATTGGCTATTGCACCAAGGAGAGATTTGGATACACAGAAATACTGCAACTGCAAAGCTGTTCCAAAGATGTCTGAGAAAAAATCCCAAACGTCATAATTGTTCCCGTTATAAAAACCTGCTAACTGTGGGACAAGCAGAACTGTTATTTGCAAGGTAAAGGATGCTTTAATCAAGACATATTTTGAACTATATTTACATAACAAGTTAATCCACAGCCAAGTTATATACTTAGTCTTCTTTTGTAATTTAAGCCACAGGTGAACCTAGATCAAACTATCCACACAGATTCTCCTCTTCCCCCTCCACGCTGGAACCTAAAGATTCACGCAGGACGTAGACAGTGAACGTGAGCGAATGCAAAGAAATATTCATGTTCTTGATAGAAAATTAATGCACATTTTTAAAGTTTGGGTGAGACGCTTATTCTGAGGAGTCCAAAGTAACAAAGGAATTCTCCCCACAGACAAAAAGTAGGTTTGGTAAAAGCTGTTTCCTTCCCTTTCACATCTGATAGCTGAGAACAGATAAGAGATTCAGGGAAAAGAGATTCTATTAAGTCCATAACTCTGCTTGAATATACTTGCCTGAGGAGACGAAAGAGCAGCATGTATGTTGAACTAAGATGTTGTCTATCTGCCTGTAAGATAGCAGGCTTAATGTCTTAAGGATGTGAAAAAAACTGATAAAAGCAGTACACTGCTCTGTACGATGATTTGCAAGATAGTTTAAAATAATAGAATTGAATGGCAGGAAATAGAGGGAGATGAGAGATTGTAGCTGAACTCAGTCAACAGTAGCAAATGATGAGGAAAGCACTATAGGGAAGACAAATTGGCATCCTTGCTCTCCAGTTTTCATGGTTTAAAATACATGGTATCTGTTTACAGTGTTTACTTCAGTAAGGAGTGGAAGTCCTTCCACTTTCACTATGGTTAGCAGTTCTTTGATGTCCGAGTATTTTCCATCTGAAAATACATCTATGTCTCATATTAGAAAGCATTATTAGAATGATGCTCCGTAAAGCAAGCAATTTTATCATCTGGATAGTGCACTAAGTTTACTATGCATATAAAAGCTGGGTAAAGAATTCCTTTTCAACAAAGAAACTTATTGTGTGCTTCATTAGATAGAAAATACAGAGAGGGACTATTATGTAGTCTACTATTTAGTTATTTGTTATTAAAATATCCAAATTGCAACCCCAGTAACATGAAAACACAAGGCTTGCTCTAACCCAGAGAATGTAAGAAATACCCTACTCTTCTCCAACAGTTTCAGAGATGAGGTTCAGGAAATTCTAACTGCACTGAAGTGCCTAGTCCTCAGTGTTAAAGCTCACAGGTCTAACAAATTACTACCAAACTAAAACAGAGCATGTACGATCACAGTATTTTCTGCTTGCATTATCAGTTTTTATTCTACAGAACACACCAGAAGAATACTACCTTCACTTTTAAACTAAACAACCCATCAGATCAAAATATACAGTACTCAGAAAACAGCAGATGGCTAAAGAAGAGTGGCTTAAACCATTTCCAAAGATTACTCCTTGAGCAAGCAAGCTGGAAAAATAGAATAGTAGTTTAAGCAAAAGCAAGCTATTTAAGTCACCCTTACTGTCACTTTGTCAGAGATGAATCAGTGGACTGAGCTAGCCATCTGGAAAGGGTGCATAAGTCCTACCTCACTAGCAGGGGAAACATCTGTTGAGAGAGAACAAACTTCTTTGATTACTCAAACTAAAATTAATGGTTTAACAAAGGGTCATAGATTATTTGAATTTATTCATAATGGTGGAGAACACACAGATCTCTCTTTTCAAGTTTTGTGTTAAACCATAACATATGAGCTAGGCTACAAGTCTGCCAGTAATCCAATCAAATTTTATCTGCATCATGACTATAACATTTTTAAAAAATACAAAATAAGATACGAGAACAAAAAGGCAAGACAGTGTTTTCCTGTGGCTGTACTGAGACAGAATACTTCCAAGGTTTATAGAACACATCACTACTAGAAGACTACAGGTAAGTACACCACAAACTGGACAACAGCAGATATCACTCCTAATCAAAATGCAAATCTCCTAAGCCTCAAAGCACCTTTAGAATGTCAGATCAAAGACTCCTGCAGCCTACAAGCACACTTAAATGGTAAGGTGATTCACGCTGAGTAGCTATACATGAACTTCCGAATGACTAAGACAGCCCTGCAAATGTAAAATGGGCATGAAATACACACATAGGTGTATTTTCGCATTTCTTGATTTTTTCCAGATTGCCTATTTTCTCAATTTTAGCAATAGTAAGTAATATCTTTAGAATATTCCACTAGGGAAAAATTGCCTATGCAAATAACTTCTACTGAAGGTGTGGAAACTTCTTACTGCGAATTACAAGGCTCAGCATCAACAAGTAAGACTGTTGTAAGGCTCCCAACTTACGTTTTATGTTTACATATCCCAGCACGCTTTCCCTGACAACCTGTTCTGCTTCTCCAGGTTCCACATATAGATTTCCTCGTTAAATGGTTAGCTGCCAAATTTAAAAGAGGTTTCTCTAAGACTCCAAAAAGTTTCCTAACAAAAGCACCCTTGGACTTGGCATGATACATGGGTAGAATATTAAGGACTTGCTATAGACAGTTTCTACTTAACCTTCTAAGCATCCATAAGACAATGGAACGGAATTAGAGCTGGTATTACCAGTAACAGCCTCTTGAGAGCTATTATGACAAGTTTAGAAGAATTGGGAAGCATTCAAAAAAAATCACTTAAAAGACATTGGGCAGACCCATTCACCTGCCTCTCATGACATTCAAAATAGTCTAAAGGGAAGGAGAGGGAGAAGCCTCATGTCCCACACTGATTTGATCTTCTGAAAAGTTTGGAGGACACCATTTTTCTGCCTTCTCACTTTCTTTGCTCAATAACCACAGTAATCCCAGCAATCCCGTGTCTTTAAAAGGGTATAAAGGACAAAATACAAGTTCTTAGAGAAAGAACAGCAAAAGAATATTAACCAAACGGGTCCAGACCCAGAAGCTCTGCTCAGATTCACCTGAAATATTTTAAATCGGATTTCTAAAATAATGAGAAGGGTTATGAAACCTTGACACAATGAGTAGTTTCACACTAAAATCTCTAAAAGTTTTTCAGAATTTTAATGTTGCATGACTCTTGCAATGATCTTCTAATTCTTACCGATGCAAATTTGTGTCCAAAGCTTATCCACTCTTTTTGCACCAGAACTTCAAAGCCTTCAATAGTTCTGTAGTAGCTGTCTAGCATCAACATGGCCAGCGACGTTAGCTGTGCTGTCCGGTCCCAGCCATCGCTGCAGTGAACCAACACAGAGCTCCTTTCTGAGGACACCTTGTCTGCCACTTGAATAGCTCCTGTCAAGACGAGCTAGCAAAGAGGAACAGACACCAAACAACACAGATTATTATCATTCTAACAAAAATAAATTGATTTCTTTGTATCTGCACAGTATCCAAATTGATACTGTTTCCATTAAAAGACCTAAAGATCATGACATAGTTAATTGGAAAAGAATTTTCCAGGAGATCAGGTAAGTTTCTTGTATAAAAACAAAGAAACAGATTGGTTCCCTAATCCCTTAGTAAGATCTAATTAATCTCACAGCAAATTCTTTAAAACTGGGGCAGGAAACAGTAACCTTGATAAACCAAAGAACATAAGCTTCTTTTAAAAAGAAAAAGAGGATCTACCATAAGATATACTCTCTAAAAATTCTGTGTTTCATTTGGCTCCTTCCTTTGAACAAAATTACCGAAATCTCAGTTGTTAGAAGAAGGAACTTGTACCCTTCTAATATGCTTATTTTCCAAATATTAACTTAAAATGAAAATTTTATTAAGTAGGATTCATTAAGTAACACTCTAAATACTTTTGCACAGCTGTACTTGAGGCAAAAGGTTCAAGGGTCAACTAGTAAGAACACTTGTGAATTACCAGTTTAAGTATTTTATTTGTGCTGCAAGATTTATATACAAAACCATAATTCACAAACTAAAGCCACATACATACTGACAACTAAAGCAATTTCTACTAATCCTTTGTAACAACAGTTATCTGTAGTCCTGCATTGCTAGAGACCAAAATAAATCAGTTATCACATACGTAAAAATCAAACTAACAATGCATTCCTCTGTTAGACTGACATTTGACTTGAGGCAGACAATAAACGTTGAATTTCACCTACTGTTGCTTAGTAATGAGCTCATAACATACGCTAAGGCTAGCTGGCAAAAAGCCAACACTCAGTGATGCCACTTTTGTAGTCCAAGTAGTTGATGCATTCCATATCAGGACTATCTCAAAGTCTAGCAAAGAAAGCAAGGCTGATACAACAGGTTTGGACAAACCTTATTTCAAACAAAGGGCAAAAAGTTACCTTTATATGTTCCAACCAATGGGTCGACTCCAGACTCGACAACCAGTGTGATTCTTCCACATTAGGATAAACAATGTCCTTCAACTTCTTCAAAGATTCCCGCATGACATGGATATTATGAATGTCCAAGAAGAAGAGTTCTGCATTGGGATATGCATCTTCACTTTCATATCCTCCCCCAGTTGCCTACAAACAAGAGATCTAAAATTAACTTTAGTCACATATACACCATTGTAGCAGCTTTTCAACAGAGCAAGAAGGGACTGAATTTTATTTATACTTTATTTTGTAGTTGGGCAGTATATAATTTCAGGTGCTTGTTTAAAACATCAGTCTCGGATACAAGCTTCGGAGGGGCAAATGCTGGAGAAGAATACTTGGGGGCTTTCCTCTGTCCAAAAGGACAAAGTATGTTAAGTATAGCGCATGGTCAGAAAGTTGAAGTTGCTCCAGCTAGCCCAGTTCCTTTCAAAATCTCAAGGGAGTAACCCTAAAAGGGAAAACTGATTATTTTAGATCAGCACTAAAAGATAGTTTATACTGTTGGGCCTGGAGACCTTCGAACAGGACTGAATGAGACTGAATGAGATGTGGGCCAGCATCACATCGGTCAGGACTCAGACTGCTTTGAGAATAAAAAGACATTTGTACCTTCCTCATTAGTTTTGAGATTCATGGTGGAAACAGCTTTTCCTTGACCAACTGACATTACAATGTCAATATTTTTTCTTCATTTACGTTCACTTTTCCCACCACGGATTAAACAAACTCATGATTCTGAATACAAAAGAAATCAACTTACTTGCCAGACAGATTATGAAGGTAAAATTATAGTGTAAAGTACATCACGCAAAACAGCAATTATCATAACACTTCCAGGGAATAAAATTGCTCATTTCTTGGTTTCTGTACCAATTAAAGAAATTTTGATTTGTCTGTTTCTTCCTTTATACCACTAATTCAAAAGAAAGCAAATCTCAGGTTTACCAGTGCAAACTTGGTACCAAAAAAAAAAAAATTTTCTTTCCTGTGTTTAAACTGCCTGGCCATTTACTACTAAAAATCGAAGTGATATTGCAATAGATAAAAATAATAAAACATTTGGCAAAGTAAAATTAAATTTAAGAGTTCAGTTAAGAATAAGTTACGTTTCATTCAAGAATTAAGGTCAAGAGTCTTGGATTCTGCCTCTAAGAAGTAAATTAGTAACAACGTTAAAGTTTACTTTAAAGTAACTTTTCTGACATTCAATTTTATTGCTGAAGACTAAACATGTATTTAGATTGTTAAGAAATTAAAGAGCCACATAAGTGGAAAGTCTGTTCTACTGCTGCTCTCTCAAAACGTTTAATCACCACCACAGCAGAGGATGTGCCTGGTCACAAAAGGAAGTGGAAAAACCACACATATTTTAGGACACACTACCACTGATGAGGTTTTCCGAAGATAGCTGCAAAATCACAGCATTTCCTGCAGACAGCAAAAACACGCCATGCCATAAACTGTGATAAATAAATTTTGCCTTTATAAGCCCTTACAGCCACCAGCTACACATCCGACAGCAACCTAAAATACTGTCTAGCCTTTACCCATTAGTACCACCTACTTTTCTGTAGAGTAGCCCAGCATCTCTATTCTACGCCCTCTATCTCCTTCCTCAGATGTGGGGTATTCTCAGGGCTGCCAGGCTCCGTGCTGAAAGTAGTAATGATTGTATTTTTCTCTTGCCTTTGAATATCATTAAGTCCTGGTAAGGAATGATTGTAATTTTAGCATCAGGGCTGCTGCAGCTCCTACTGACTGTGTGGTCTTGACCTATCTACAAAGAGCACAGGAATGCATGTGTAGGGTAGCCCAAGATTTTGCTTATACTAATCTTTACAGCTGTTCAAGAAAACTTTTTTCAGTGCTCATCAACAGTGGCTTGCACTCTGTATGTCACTGTCCCTCAGACCCAGAAATGCACCCTATTGCTTTTACTGCTGTGATTAACGATTTCATATTTAGACATGTCAGGAGTTAATTAAAACACATGGGTGAAATACATAGACCATTTTAAAAAGCTGAAAACTGTGCTTCATACTTCAGTAATTATGTGTGTATAAAATTTGGCCATAATACATCCTTGAATCAAATGGGGTATAAAACTGGAGTTTGTCTAAGAACTGAGGAAAAATTTAAGTTATTGTAAGAACCGACTTTCCTTCCACAAGGCAAACAGAAGGGTTACATGTTCTGTTGACCCATAAAAATTCAGTGTGCAGAGGATAATGCAATTTGTAGGGTAAAATGTAAGCAATAGAGGCAGACCCTCAAAATACAAGCCATCAGATTAAAACCTAGCTAAACAGTCCCTAGGATAAAGTCTTTGAAAGAATGTGTGCTATACAAAAAAAAAAGGTCTTATTTCTTGCTTAATAAATTATATTCCCCATTACAGAAAAGAGGGCTGTAAAGGTACAGATGCGTGCATTTAAGTTGCACAGAGCAAAACACTAACATTATTGTCCCTATTGAATTCTGAAGCCACTTAACATTTGTCATATATAAACCACCTAGAGACAAACAAGTTTTACCACTTCACATTCCTTTCAGCACAAACATTGATGAGGACTCATTCCACTAGTGTTCACATTTTGCACCAAAAAACTATTCAGAAGCTAGAATTCCTTCTCTCACAGATAAGCTTATTCATTATTTCACTAAGATCTCAAACCCTCTTGAGCTCATCTCTCTCATGCTCTTTGCTGTGCAGGGCACTCAGCTTCACTAGTAAGCACTGAAGAGCACGTCCACTTCATCTGCGCTTGAAGTTCAGTAGGTAAGGGACACACTGACATGGAGGGAGTGAAGTTGGTACATTCTTGTATGAAGAAAGCATTAAACCTGTGTCCTTCACTATCTCTCGCCAACTAGGCTTTTCATATAAACATGGAGCACGTCCATGTCTGCTGTGCTCTGCGCTAAACACACCCTGACGCACTGTGACTGGCATTATCTGAGTATGCCTGAACAATCTGGTCCTCAGAGCTGAGGGGGGGCATAAGGGAAAAAAAATTAAGGCACAGGGACACCTTTTCTTCTTGAAAGGTTGGAAGATCATCTTTCGAGGCCGCTTCCAAGCTGGGCTGTTCTATGATTCTGATCCCATTTAGGCTTTGATCGCAGATCAGCAAAGAAATGGTCACTTTGTCAGATGGAAACACTACTTCTGTTAGTGCACTTACCAACTACAGGCACCTAGGGAAGAACAGGTATCCAAGATCATACCCATACTGCTGTTTAGAGTACAACCCCCCAGATTAACTTATTCATCACTTTATTGCCGGATGCCTGGATAGGTCTGAAGTGGACCGCGTAATGGTTAGGAAGAAGCAACCGAAGGACGCCTATCAGTGGGCTTGGCTTTATGCGCACAGCCTTTCCAGGAGAGAATTTGCCCAGAGGACATGAAGCAGAGCCGTGGCTTGCACAGAGGTGGCACATCATTCCAACAGAGGACATACTCTACAGCTCAGCCTACATCTACCTCACAGCACAGAGTATTGTTGTATCTGATTTCAGTCCCATGCCAAGATCTGTGCTTGACTGCTAAGGGACAGGGTAAAGCGTGTCTGGAAATCCACATACGGTCCTGAAACCCTGCTTATGGCCTGCTTTAGTCACTCATGGCCTTGAGCCTCAGTATTTGTTTATACAAATATACTGTATTATATAAAAATGTATATATAAGTTTATCTACATTAAGATTACTACTGTTCCCAAAAAAACTCCTCACAGAAAACTTCAAAATAAGTCCCCTCCTCACTCCCCTTCACAAGTAAGACTATTAAACATCTCTTTACCTTGTTCGCGACTGCATTGACACTGGGCCTAGCATCATAGATGGTCAGTTTTGATATTTGCCCATTAGCCTCCCTGATGATATCAAGATATCTTTCATCATCTTTATTCCGCTTGCCACTCATTCCAACAAGGGGTTGACTGCAGCGCATAATAACAGCTTGAGTCTCTGGATGAATCCATGACAGAACCTAGTCACATGTCAAAAACACATTAGAAGAAATACATTTTTTTTAAAAAAATCATAACTTAAATGTTGAAGTTATGTTCTTTAAAATTGATAATATGAAAATTAACTTTTTATTTTATTTCTTCAAAAGATAATCCCCAGGCATCTCAACTGCTTCCATTTTAGTCTCAAAGTTTAATAATGATAATTGCTAAAGGAGTTCATTCTCTTGTTGAAATTATACTTACCTACATAATCGAGTGTATTTTAATATTATCCTACAAGTCTTAGGTTGCACAAATAATTCTGAAAAGCAAACTGGAAACAAACATAGCAATGCCTGCTGAAACTCAGAAACAAGTCAGAAGAATTAACTCATTGTAGAAACAGTGACTAAGATGCTCCAATTCTACAATAACAACTTTCCTTCCTTATCCAAAAAAGGGAAAAGTTGAACCTTTTGAAGTATCTTGAACGTTTCCTCTTCTTTTTAAAGTACACTTTGTTCCTCAGCCCTCTTTACAAAGAGGAGACATTGGAGCAGAGCATGCTGCCTTTGCTGTTCTTCTGAGCAAAAGGGGACTTACCACAGACAAGAGATAGTGAGCTGCCCAGGGAACAGATTGCAGTGCAAGTGATTAAAGATAAGCACCCCAAGAAGCAGGCAAAAAACTCCAATGTCATTGTTGAAGAATATTAAGAAACAGCATTCTCACCCAGTCTGAAAATCATGAGTTAGAGTGAAAAATGGAGTTAAAAAAAATCCTCAGGCAGCATTCACTCCTGAAATACAACCCGTAGCTGTATATCTAGAAATGAGACCTGTCAGTGTGTGTGCGAGTGAGTATGACTGGTTATTTCCTGACAAGAATCAAATTACTATTACCAAGGAAATAACTCTCACTGTACAGGCATACAAAAGCCCTGTCATGAATTTTGCGATACCAGAGAAGATACAGCTAGGTTGCAAAAACTATAAGCACACATGCTATATTTAACATATATGTTATACAGATTATATGTTATACATATACATATATGTGTGTGTATATATATAGCAAATTTATAACTATAGGCCTAGCATGTCAGTAAATAGCACATCTAATAAATATTTATCATATTAAGTTTCGCATCTGTTTGAAATTAACTGAGATTCAGGACAGCTTTCTGGTACTTACTAAGAATCTAGGCACCTCTTCCGAGTTTGCCAAATTGAAATACTAGTTATAACAGAAAATATTTTCTGTAGTGCTGTAAAAAGCCAATACATAAAAATTCTCTTACCTCAGAGAATTCCAGTTACAGAAATATACTCAGAAAGTCAAATGGGTTTATCTTAAATTCCACAGCCGGATTTAAAGGACTAAAAAGCCCAGGAATTCACTACGGAGACTATGCGTGAGGTCTTATTTTAGGACTGACCATTGGAATTATGTTTAAATGCCATGCGGTTTGCCTATAGGATGATAACATTTGCTATCACTTTTGATGTGCATCCAACAACAGTCAACAAACTAGTACAGATGGCAGTCTAAGGCTCATACTTCATTAAGGAAAAGGAATCTGCAATGCTGGCAGTTGTTACTAGAAAAGTCAAGTTAAAACCAACAAAGCTGGAATGGGTGATTGTCGTGGGGGAGACCAACGGAAATGTGGCTTGGCCAAGAAACTAGTTTCAAGCAGAAAAAACCACCAGCCAATCAAAACTATTTTGCTGTAACTATTTCCAAAAAAAGCATCCTCTGTGTTGTGTTCAGCAAGAAGCTGTTTGGATGCATACTTAAAACGAGCTACACTATAAGGTAACTTTCATCAGGTAATACTCACCGGGATTCTATTTCGGGACCTAAAGGCAGCAACCTTCTTGAGATCGTCGTCCGTTGCATTATATGGCACTACTAAGAGCGATGGATACGTGTCACAGAGTCCGTAATGTTCATTAATAAAAGTCACTCGCCACCGTTCATTAGGTAGTCCCTAAAAATGTAACAAGTTTTTCGATGTATTTTTGGCTGCACAAATAATTCTGCTCTTGAATTTTACATGACATTATGGCCACATGGTGGCAACAACCTACCAATTTAACCTAATTACAGTACTGTTTCAAAACAATAGAAAAAAAAAAAGATTACGAGACCACAAAAAACCTACTCATTGCTGATGGATTCACAGCCTTAAACAACTGCATAGCTATCTCATATACTCTTACATACACAGTTCTATCCTCACAACAAGCTTCAAAGCAATGAGTGAAACTAGTGGAGGTATTTCTTTAACTGAGACTGGGGAAAGAAAATTTTCTTCTCTCCTCTCTCAAAACTCTGCCTTTCCATTTTGCCTGCTGAAAAGAGACTATGGTCCTGTGAAGATGGGGAGGAATTCTCATCTCAACCTTTCCTCCCTGTAGCCTGGTACTACCTTCAGGTTAAAAATAAGATTCAGGGCAGCTTTCTTACTGAAACAACTAGTTGCAGTCTGCTCAGTAAGGCATTTCACAAACAGCAGCCAGGAAGTTGAGAAAGACTGATAAGCCCTCCACACACACACACACAGAGTGGGGTTTGTGTGGGTGTTTGTATTTTACCTTTTTTGGGTCTTAGGCCTCTAAACCTTGAACCAAAAAATGACGGAGGGGCGGGGGGGGCGGGGCAATCTAAGGAAGTCCTTATTGTTTGCTACTTAATTTTCTTTTACAAAATGTCATATTTAAAGCAAAAATAGATTGTCTAAAAGATATTTTAAAATTAAGAATATCATCTTCTTTCGCTGACATTTTTCCACAATCACCTAAAGAGCCAGGTAGAACACTGATAGACATAGAAGTAACTTCTGTAAAGCAATGCTGTTTCTAAAATAAGCTGCTTTTTCCTCCCCCCCGCCTTCACTTCAGAAAGAAGTAGACCAAATCAAAGACCAAATCAAATCTATATTTAGGACACTGTAGTTACATATTTGGCACACTCTCCCCTGCTCACTTAACAGTGGCATATTGTAAGAGGTATCAATAACTTCCTTCAAAGAGCAAAGACTACCTTCCTGTGACATTCTAATTTTTTTGAAGGTTGCAGTGGTTTTTCTCTTTTCTTTACTTTTTTTTTTTAGGCTGTATTTCCATCTTCTCCCATCCTCATCTCCCCCCATAAAACAGCTGAGAAAAGAAATGTACAAACAATAATTCCCCTATGCAAGTTGTCAGATATGAAAGCTCCAGGCAACTGGAACTTTAATAACTCACTTGTCTCCTGTATTCGGACATTGGATTGTACACCATCCATCCATTTTCAGAAAACTTTTCTTCATTTACAAATGCAAAAAAAAGCTGTAGGATGTAAAACAAGCTTATTACATCAAATTCTGACTGAAAGTGGCAAATATGAGGGCTCATCAGTTATACCCTAATGCCTGCCACAAAATAGGACTGATGCTTTCTCCCAGCCCCATTCTCTCCATTTAAATGTGATGTTTATAAGACTGTAAAGCAAAGAGCAAGAAGTAAGAAAAAAATACAGATTTGCCGATGATATAATGAAAACGTGACAATAGTTAAAAAACAAGAAGTGACAAAATAATAAAAATTACAAAGCTTAAACTGTTGGATTTTTTTACTGCAAGGAGGTTGAAATGTTTTAAAATAGTTTATATCCATTTATTCCCCATATTTCACATCCTCACCAACTACTGTCTTCTCACCAAAATTGCTCCAATAGGTACAGGTGTAGTTACTACATAAAACATTAGATACCAAATTGAAAGTGTAAAAAGTCTTAATTGCTATTCATTGTTCTTTTCTTGTAGCCTTCTTTCTGCCTTCCCTCCCCAACTGATTCTTACTAACAGAAATCCAGTTTACTGTAAAACTCCATGAAAATTAAAAAGTTGCCCCTGAAAATGAAACTAAATACGCTGTTAGCAGGTTACACGCTCTACTTTTCTCTTGCTTTGTTGCTCACTCTCAAGACTCATTTATACAACACAGCATCCTCACCCAGCATTCTGACAACTTCCTCATACCTTTTAACTTCCTTCCTTCAAACAATTCCAAGTACGCTGTATTACCTAACTAACCCCTTTTTCCTTGCTTTGTTTTCACAGGTTATGATAAAGGCAAAAGTAATATATATTTTAAGAATCTCCTTCACTGAGAAGATTGATTTTGGTGACTTATGAATTCTTCAGATGCCAACTGGAGCATGAAACTAAGTTGTTAAAAAAAAAAAACGCAGAAAAGAATGTGTTATCCTGAGCTAAATGAGCAACAGCAGCCAGAGCCGAAAGCGTTCAAGAGCCCGTCATAGCTCTTTTGTAACAAAAAAGCCAAAAGTCTCCTAGCTATTCAAAAGACTCTAAAAGAACAAATTCAATGCTAAACCAAACATCCCAAATCAACACAATTTTCACAGGCATAGACCTGAACTAAGCAGAAATGCAGAAAACCTGGCAAGCAAGGAAAAAATAACCATGGCTCTAAGGTGCCATGATTACATCTACAGAGGTACGGCGATGCTTCATAAGTGCTCACAGGCCCAGGTGGAGGTTTCTTTAGACCTTATGAAGGCAGACCCTAATGGCTCAAGGCAATTCTGTCTAGCCTAATATGTCAATCATTTAAACAGTAAACAGCTCTAATCAAAACACAAAACTGAATCCCTCCAAAATGAGGAGCTTTTTCCCATGTATTTCAAATCAACGAGTATTTTAAAAAGGATGTTATTGCTCACACAAGATAATTTATCTCACTAGTTTTAGAAACTGGAATTCTAAATTAAATCAGTATTTTAGAGCAAGTACACTCATTGGCTAGTTTGTAGAAGCAAAAAATGCATTCTCAAGTCGTGTTTTCTGAATGTCTTCACTGTTTTTAAAGAGATATGCCTTCAGTGTAAGTCAACATTATGGACTCTCTTGACTAAGCAAAGTGGGATGGAGGGGGAGATGAAGAAAGGAACAGGAAAGAGATGGACATCAACTGTATTAGAAAAAAAACCCATTCCATTAAAAGTAGATGCAAGTATCAGAAGTTAAGCAGAAAAAACTGTAAATGGTTGGTTGGCTGTTTCAGCTGCAAACTAGAAATACAGCAGAACAGGAATATCACTATCTAAGCCAGTAGATGCAACTGATTTGCTGAACTATTAATAAACAGCTACAAGAACCATCCCCTCCTCCCCAAAGGAATGTGCCATATCCCAAAGAGCAACTATGCTAAGAATTCACCAAGGAGCCAGAGACAAAGGAGAATCTTATAACAGTAGGAAACAAACACTGGAATCCTAAAGGATCACTTAAAAGACATCTCAAAGGCAGGAATATGTTACTTATTTAAGCTGCTACATGTTGCAAGTTTCCTGGTGAGAACCTAAAAATTACCCAGCTTAAGTAAATTACCCTGATAAGTAAAATATATTAATTTATTACAGTGCACCGTGAGAACTGTTACATAGAAGATTTTACTGATAAAAATTAAGAAGGTGCAGCTCCAAACTAGAAATAAACAAATGGCAGATAAGCTGTTTACGTTAGCCACAGAAATCCACAAGAAATCAGTCGGAAAAGTGCATTTTGTTTTCACCTTTTAAAAAACAGGGTTAAATTTACTGTGCATGAAGAGGGGATGGACAGGATCCTCTCTGAAAGAACAAGGTCCTACTATGTACAACATGTTTCATTTAAAACACTTTACAACATCTGCTGCAGAAGCTTTCAGTCACACAACCCACAACTATTACAGTTGACAATTAAGCTTCATGAATTCTGTTGACATTCCAGGTAGTGCAAATTCTTCCTAAGTTGCCCAAGAAAAAAAAGTCATTAGTAACATGGATCAACCAGCATAAATCTGAAGACTAACAAATAACAGAACACTACAATGAATGCAGAGGTGTATGGAGCAAAGTTTGGACTCAGAATTTATATGAGCACTTCAGAGAAAACTTTTGAAGTATACTCCAACAAGAACAGTATTTAAAAATGAAGAGTAACTAAAAACCTGAAGACTAGAAGTTATTTTTCTTCTGCAAGAGTTGACTAAATTACAGCAAAAATCTACATCACATATTTATATGTGCACATATACAGTCTATGTACAGACTGTACAGTTAATCTGATTACTACTGAATGTCTTACTGTACAAAAGAGATTAAAGGTCTGAATCCCGCCCCCACCACACCCAACGACCTTTCACTTAAAACTTGGTATTTCAAGTCTTGAAATACTCTGTGAAGGTGACCTGAACTTTAGTCCAGGCTAAATGCTAGCGTCTGAAATACAGCAACGTCCCCACCCTACCTTAAGGCCCTCCTCCCACCACAAAATATACAAGGCAATATATAAAGGAGTTTCAAAGCGTGAAAGTGCTTCCTTTTCAACCCTAACAATCATAGTGAGGTTCCATTCAACAATATACAGTTTAAAGCAATTTCTCAACCTAAGATTTTCATACATTCCTGTCCGCTTAGGCAGCTCATTAGATGAAAGTAAAATTTGTATCCCTCTATGTATTCCAACACAACATGGCAGAGAAGCCAGGAGAACAGACTAAACCGTAAATTCAACAAAAATGGTTGGAAATTTCAAAAAACCACATAAGAGACATTCAAGTTCAGAACAATATTGCAGTAAAATAAAAGTGTGGTTTGAGGTTGAGGAATGGAAGTAGGGATTTCATTGCAGATCCACAGTCTAAAAGCAAAAGACCACCACTTCACTTGAAGCAGAAGACTACCACTTCACTTTAAAAAAGGCTTTCAAATCTTGTAACAGTTTTGGTAAGCTACTTTCTATGCTTCACTAGGCAAATAATTCTGTTTACTTCCTTGCAGGTGCTAACCTGCAATTTCAATACACAGTATCTTTTTCAGTCCTCCTACAGATTAAGTGCTTGCCTTCAACGTTCAATTTATCATTACTATTTTGCACACACAAATAATACACGATACACTGGTTGCTCACAACATAATGTACTTCTGCGAGATAAAGGAAAGAGCGGCTACAATCTGACAACACAGTGTTGCAGGCAGCCTATTTACAAATAGTTATATATTTATTTATGGAATCGTAGTACATAAATATATGTTCTACTTGTATACATATGTTAAATGGTCATGCACAATTTATAAAATGTTTGATTAATCTTCATGCATTACAAAAGAAGAAAGCAGCAAAACTAGAACCAAGGAGGTGTTACAAAGAAATTCAATTCTGTTTTTGATTCTAACTTACTGGTTCATGCTTTTCATGTATTATAAAACACTAAGCTTTTACTCAGTGAAAAGGCTGTCCGTTTCTCACTGTGTTTAAAAATAGAGATAACACTAGCCTGGCCTTTAATATGCCATTACTACAAGTGAGCCAGTTACATCTTACCTGTCCATCTAAAAAGTAAGACCAGACATCGCAGTATTTACATAATTAACTTCTGATTTGCAGTAACCTTACACCATTATTGCACTGAGACTGGCATGAGTCATTCAGACTGAAGCCTCAAGTCAAGATGCAAAACCAAGTGCTCCATCAGATGGGCACCTATGCCAGGCCTCACTGCCACCTAAAATCATCTTTGTGGATCCAGCAGCAACATTGGCATGATCTGACTCTCAGACATTTTTCACTACCAGGATAACTAGCGACATCAGGAGTGGGAGAGGTCAGAGTCAGACAGCATGACTACCAGTGTCCCTCATCAAAACTGGCTTTCCCACAGAGCTATTATGGTTAGAAATAAATATGTATCATGCAGGTATTACAGTGGCAAATAATCTTATCAAAATGATGATGTATAGTTTCAAGATAAGATCAGGAAGTGAAGCAGCTGCTATGCAGACACCAAACAACAGAGACGAAATACCTCCTCTTTTGTGGGTTACTACAAACATTTAACTTAGTGGGGTTTGGGTTTGGGGATTTTTTTAAAAAAAACTTTTTAAAAAGCACTTTAAGCAACAATATTCTTCCAATTAGCACAAGTATACAAATGCAACAGAGTATTATGGATAGCAGCTGTTTGTTCCATATTAACTAAGTTGTCAGTCAGATGAGCTATCAGATTTTACATTATGTTATTGATTCAAGGAGATCTGAACCCAACCTATGCTCAAACTGGAGGGAGACAAGAATTAGCTTCTGGAAATAAGCACACGGGACAACACTGAGACACTGACAAATGGTTGTGCAAACAGACCTGTGATTTATTATAGGTTCTCAAACACTGCTCTTGGGATGGTGATGGAGAAAAATCTTGATAACAATAAGTACACTCCACTCAGAAATAATGTTTTGGGCTGTATTTACCATCCATTTGTCCAACAGTGGTATAGCATGAAGAGAACAGAAGCAAAGCATCTTTGAAAGTTCTTATTTAGGATCAGCTCTAAGGATACGGTTCTACTACAGATAAAAATCAGTCAGATAAAAATCTGACATAAAATATAAAGACACAGATAAAAATCAGGACATTAAAGGTTTAGACCCTATTTGTCCTGACAATGCCTTCTTCCCACTGTGGAGCTGCACAAGCGTCAGTGCTGCTGAACCAGCTGAAGATCAAGGATGCAGTTCCACAAGGTGGTCTGAGCAAAATTACCAGTTTAACACTGCTAAAAATAAGACATCCCTCTCTCTTCTCTCCTGCCTGCTCCCTGTTCCACTCACATGCCCCCTCTTGCACTGGTTCCGGCACATACTGATTCCAGACCAGGTCTCCACCTATTAAAAATGGCACAAGGCTAACTCAGAAAATTTTGTGCCGAGTAAGTGAGCTACATTGGTTTACTTGGTGATAACAACTCTAAGTTTGGCATAAGAGGAATAATCAACCACATGGGTGGAAGGTAGAGAGGAGACCAGACAAAAGCAAGAGCTCAACATTTGAGTAGGAGACGGCTGCCATCTTCACCCAGCTGCCACGAGAAGTCCCAGCACATTCTTTATAAAACATCCCCCTGACTGAGCTGGCTGCATGGCCAGAGCGTTAGCATATGTTCCAAGGAGAAGGCAGGCATGCTCAGCCCAGACATACTGTCATATTCAGACAGTGAACCCTTGTTCTAAACCAGTCACTGACAGAGGCAGTCCCGTCATTCCTCTTCATTCACATCCACCCATAGAAGCCCCAACCCCATCGTCACATTGGGCTAACATGATTGAGGAAATGACTCAGGGTAAAGCTTTTATTTTTCTCTCCATTTTTAGCTTTAGTCCCTTTCAGTTCCCTATCTGGTTCATCATGCAGCCTCAAACTCATGCAGGGAAAACCAAGGCAAGAATGAACAACCAGGCAGAAACACCCACCCTTGGCAGGATGAATTTAAACTGCTTCCTAAAGTACAGTGAAAGCACACCAAAAATATCACACACTTGCTTAGCAAATTTTAAAGTTAAGGGCTCATCCACATTGCCATATGAGGAAAATAAGGACAGGTGCAACTTTATGATATAACATAGGCTCACTTTATTGCACTCCAAAGTAATCCTGATTTCTAATGGTTATACCCTGCTCCAGATGTAGCCAAGAGATACGAAGAACAGCCATTCTCCATACTGTTACTACTCCAAGTTTTGTGCTTTACTGAATGTGAAGGCAAAATTACTTCTGCCTTGACTGAGCCTTTTGTTATTGAGCATAACATTTATTGGCAGGTTACATTCAAAATGGGCCAGGCCACATAATCATGAGCTTTACTCGGTTCAACAGGTACAACAACTAAAGTGGGAAGTGTACTACTCCACACGTTACTACCATCGCTAGACAGGAACGCCGGTCTTTTTGCATGGCAAAACCTTATACAAGTCCACATCCCATCACAATGTTATTCAAGTCCCATAGTTGGACTGGACACCATTAAAAAAAAATCCCACATGGGACTCTCCTAAGCCAGTTACAAATTAATTTGTCCACATTCACTACATACAAATCCACACAGGTCCTCAATGTAAGGAAGCAAACAAACAAAAAATTCTTCACCATGAGAACAATTACTATTGGATGAGATTGCCCAGAGACATGATGGAATCTCTCTTGCAGAAAATATTCAGGACTAGGCTTGCCTGTGCCCTGGATAACCTAATCTAAGACCCTACTTGCAACAGAAGCCTGGACCAGACGATGTCCAGAAGCCCCTTTTGACCTAAACTTCTCTATAATTTGGTATTTCTACATATAGCTTTCTCTCTCTTTTCCACGATCCTTTCAAAGTCCATATATCATGTTATGCTTTCAATCATTCTCTATTGTAAGACTCATAAAATGCCAACAGTACAGTTAAAGTCCCTTCTAGAGCAGTTTTCTATGAGTACAGCTCCTCACACCTACCCATATGTAGAAATCTGTTTCATTTAAGACCTATTCGTCAACACTACACAACATTCTAAGCAAAAGCATTTATTTTTCCTTATGCTTTCATTTCACAGACTGTTTGCATACAGAATATTATTTCTGCAAAAGAGTTTTAAAGAATTAAATTTTTAGAGTATAGCCCATTGATTGACATGTATCTTCAGAGAAGGAAATAAGATTCTTGCTGCAGCCTCATATATTTGACAATTCTCTGAACAAAGTTCTCTAAAAATTTATAGCAGAACCCTATGAATTCTGAAGACAGCTGTCATACAGTGATCCTAAAAACACTGCTATAAAAGGTAAACTTAATTTTACAAACTACAAAATAATGCATTTCCTAAAGATATGTCAAAATGAGCCACCAAGCACAGTACACAGATTTTAGCAAAGAAACAGAAGATTATGGTTAACATCATTGTTGCTCAATTCCTTCCATAAGATTTATTTTTTACCTGAAATAAATCTGTGTAAATTCATTATTATATAGGCTGCCTGTTATATTTTTCATCAGTTTAATCAATAGAACAAATGTTGTCTTACCATGTCTTCTTTTCCTGAAGTAAAACTCTTGGTGATTCATACTTATCATTGCCTTGGAGACTGCCCGATAGTTTAATATTCCGAAGAAATCAGTTAAGGCATGTACTACTACATTTTCTAATTAGGGAGGATAACTTGCAGTCTCTAAGCAATGAAATCTGTATGGATCAGAGGCACTCAGGAGTCTACCTGAAGCACAGCATATAGCATCCATAATTTTACAAATACATAGATGTAAATGTTTTAGGTGTACAAAATAAAAACATTGATTCTCTTTAGTTTATGCTGACACCAGATTCTGTGGTGGTTCTTTTTAAGCAGCCACGATGTCCATTAGTAGGTCAAACAGTTAATTGGCAAGAACTCTGCATTAAGACAACTCAGTAGTATAAATGATGTAACTTACCAAGTTATGTGACTGGGGAAAAGCATATTTTGTGAGGACTTCAAATATATCTCTTCTACTGTGCCCTTCTTGTTTTAATGCAAACCGTAAATTTCTCATATCCTAAAACAAAGGCATTATCTTTTAAGTGAACCAAAGCAGTAAGATACTTTTATCTGATGTACAAATGCTATATTATACACTAAACATGATTTAGAAGCTGCTTGCAACACACCTCAAACCATGGTGAATGTTCAGAACATAAGAATTCTACAAATAAAGCGGTACCACATTCTGTGTGGTGCAAATGCTGCTTTGGCATAAAGCCATCAGAAATGACTGTATCTGATTCACTAAAAAGTCTCACGGGCTATTGAACATTTGCAGGATGGAGTTACTCTGTTTTCAAAATGAAAATTTGCCAATAATCTGTCTAGACTACAACATCCCTAGCTATTTGCTCATCACTAATGTCAAAAATAAGCAATCTGTGCATTAACTACTAAGAATCAATGAGTCAAAGGATCCTGAATTATCCACTGGGAACTCCCCTACAATCATATTTTTTCATGGCCACATAACTTTTTTTGTGAGACTAAGGAAACAGAGAGATGTTACATAAGCTTTTCACTGCCTTTACAGCTTACAAAAACCCCATTTGAGGTGTTCTTCAAAGATTTTAGGACTATAAAAAGTTACTTTTAGAACAAATGAAATTATGAAGTAATGCAGGAATAATGCCCTAAACCAGGACTGCTGGGCAAAAAAACCCTCTTGTCAATTAGTGATTCAGAAAGGAAGATCAATCTCTCTCCTCGCACGCAGAGAGGACAGTTAAATAGCCCCTTTATACAAAAGGTATTTCCTTGTCCAGTTCAAAAAAAAGCGCGTTTTAAATTCAGCTGTAAGGAACGTGTTTTTTCATTCCTATAAATAGGTAAGCAGTGAGAAAAGGAACGCCTAAATTTCATTTCCCAATGAATTATTGGAAAGTCTTACTTTACAGGTTATATCTAATCCGTAAGAGTTCTCTCCTCTGCTTGAAGCTCCTCCCATTTTTTCAATCCTTGAAATTACGCCCAATGGAACATTCAATACCACAACTGGATCCTGCAAGGAAAGTTTGAATACAGAAAAGATTAATCTGAAAAAAAGACTCAAGCAAAACGTTCTTATGCATTCTAGAACAGAAAGCAGACATAAAATACATACAGGAAGCAAAAGTGTGTTTCTGCGTTTGATTGCATATCTCCTCAACATGTTACGAAGTCTGTACAGTCACTCTACAGCCTTGAACACCATCCAATTTAACACACAACAAAAATACTTCATGCCTAATACAGTATGCAGCGGGAAAAGGTGGCAACACCCTAAAAAGATGCCTTCTGCTACATACTTCTGCTTGCTAAGACTGCTTTATTGATACACAGAATAAAGTAGAACAAAGTGAAAAAGAGATTACTAGTAGAGTTAGCTGCAACCAGAAAGACCTCTGTTCAATAGACCTAAAACCTGATTTAAAAATAAATAAATTATGAAACAGATAATAAGCACATTTTATTCTTTCAAATTGCTGCTTATCGAACACACTACTACTGCCCCCACCCACGTGAGGTTCTACTGATCAAAGTATTTTTCTTTCCCGACTACAAGGACAATCAAAATCTTGGTTTACAGATAGCCATTTTAAGAACTATTGCACAGCATTAGTGACTGCCGCTGATCTATCACAGACTAAGTGTAAAGGGAACAGCTATCAAAAAAGCTCCAACAGACAAAAGAAAAATGTATCAGTTCAGTGTAAGTGATTAAAATGTAAATTTATGGGGGGGGGGGGAAGAGGCAGGAAATCACACTTTTACAACACATTTAACTTTAAAGACCTTCCATCTTTATACAGATTTCTCAGTGGCATAAAGGCAATTACTATTTAACCATATCTTAATTGTGTAATGACTATTACAAACATTACAGACCATTTCAAGTAAAAAGCCTCCCATGCAATTCCATAACCATACATGTGCCAACACTAAAACAAAGGAACTGGCCACAAAACAAATCAAAGTGAGTGGGTGCAAAGGGAAGGGGGTTTAAAGCCAACTCATCCCATGGAAGTAACTGACATATTACTCACATTTTCCACACTTCTTAGGTACAGCCTGTAGTTTGTGATGTACACTCTTCCTTTAACGGGGCCATTAAATGGACACATATAAATAACATCCTTGTCTGTAAGAAATGCAGCATTTCTTAAAGATTGTGAAAAGAAAAACAATCAGATCTAAGGACAGCATCAGTTAAGCAGCAGTAAAATAGAGAGCTGCACTCATAAGAGCCACTCAGAGAGGAATGAACTTAAAAACTAATAAATCTGAATTTTGTCCACTTGTATTAAGATAATGTGAAAGCTTCATACACTAAACTTGTCCAAATTAAATCCGCATATTTGAGTAGTCTTCTGTAGTTACATTTGTGTTCTTCTCTTTCTCGGCACTAAGTGGGAGAGGGCAGGGCATAGAACAGTGAGTAGATTTAAGTCCTCCCTGTGATTACTGAGCCAGTCTATTCACTATCCCAGAACAAATACATGCTTTTGTTGATACTATTACATCTTTCAGTGCTCTGTAACCAATTCTGCATACAAGTATGTAGTTCAAGTCATAAAGTGCTTAGGGAACTCACTATCCTGAAGAGAAACATTACATTTCAATTTGAGGCAATCAAATACAGCAGGGTCAGCAGCAGCATTTCAGCAAGGACAGTAACAAAACGAGTACTAACATATACTACTCAAAAAAGAAAGATTTAACTCAAGCAATGGCATTAAGGACTGAAGTGAAGCTTTAGAAACCACCTATTTCTCCCTGTCCACTCATTTCTTTAGACCAATCTATTTATCTGCCTTCTACAACAGGCACCCTCCTTCCAGCGTGCTGCCCCAAAGCACAGACAATTTTCATAAGGATCATTTCAAACATTCATCTTAGTCCCACACCCTCTCCCTCATGCCTTCTGCACAACTTTCCTCATTAAAAACCTAAGTACTTCCTCTGAATCACCACTCTAGTTTCACCTCAGGCAATCTTGTTTACAAACCCACCTAACAAATCCTTGGGCAGGGGGGAAGAAGCTTCACAAATGAAAGCAGACCACTTTCAGTTGCATTCTGATACCTCAGTACAAACTCCCATGAGTGGAAGCTACATTCCAAGAAGAGCCTCCATGAAGTAAGAAACCACTGTACGCAATTTATTAATCTTCCTTATGCTACAACAATACTGTATGTAAAGGATAACAAGTGTGTAGTAACTACATGCATGCCATGGTGTGTCAAGGAAGCGTAAGAATGTAGTTAGGGCAGTCACAGTTTGGGCTAAGGTTCCACACTACTGAACAAGATATCAATACGCAGTGGGCGCCATGTAGAACTCTCTAGACTTTGAAGGGGCTCATCACTAGACACGAACTACTTAGTCTGTAGATACAATTATGATACGTCTTGACTTGCAATTTCTTTGTATTGGAGGATCTGCCATGTGTGGAAACCAAGATTTTAAAGACTTAAAGCGTTATTTGTAATAAGCTATAAAAAGTCCCTATCGCAATTACTTAAAAAAATTCATGACATTTTAGCACGACTTACCCCTGCCCCCAGCACAAACAGTCCCAGTTATGAAACAATCCAGTAAATATATGTATATGCCACAATCCTAAATATACACTGCATTAGGTAGCTGTAGAGCTTCATACCTGTAACTCTAGTCTCTCCTGGAAGACGAGGTATTTCTTCATTTTGTTCCCAGTTAGTTCCATCCTTTAAAGTCTAAAGAAAGAGAAGTACAACGGCACATGGTATTTTATTTACAAATCATTGAAGTTCCAGATTAAAAAAATAATCTTCAAGGTAATTTCTGCATGGGAAAGAACAGGTTTTTCCACAGTAGGAATTGACAGACTGAACCAAAACAGGAACACACACCACTATCCTAAACTGCAACTGTTAAACATTTAAAGGTTGAACAGATCTAAAACATAAGCATGTTTCAGCCTTTCTCCTTCTAAAAGAAGAGTTAACTACATTTGCATTAAATCAGAATGAAATGTCTATACTGTAAGTTCTCTGAAAGTTTTATGCATTTAATTTTCCAAGTATGCTGGGATTGGAAGAACAAATCAACTGAAATCACCTAGGCAACGTACTCACAACTACTACACACTATCTACTCACTTGTGACTTTCCCACGTTCAGTAGTTTTTAAGAATGATTAATAGAAAATAATCTTTCTTTTTGAAGAAATGCTTAAAAAGCTAAATAAAACCTTAGTTTGTTTTCTTGCACACAGGTTAAGTTTTCTTCAGCCACGCGGCATCAAAAAGCAGAGGGGAATGCCATTTAGATTGCTTTAATGCATTTCCCACTACAGGTGAACATTTTAAAACTGAGACAGCCAAACACAACCAGGTAGAACTTAGCAATTGCAGCACAGAATCTTTCTACAGCAAAGTGCCAAAAATTTTTAAGAATGCCACAGAATATTTCAATGTTGAAAGCAAGGATAAGAGTAAGTATATTAGAATTGATTTTAAGGAGGCTTTCATAACTTGTGATACGGAGAGTATTTCGCCCACCCACTCTGAAAGATATTTAAATCAACTCAGTTAACTGCATTAGAATTTTAGCAATAAATACATACATTCAAGAAAAAAGTCATTCAAATACATATTTTTCTACCCAAATACGGAAGATAATGATCTCTTGGACCTCTGATGTAAAAACATGAAAAAAAGTTACACTCACCCTTTTATTTGAGGAACTCTCCAACGAGTTTGAATTATATTTAGGTGTTGATGATGAGGCCATACCGGGTATCTGATGAGAAAGCACAAACTGGAGACTTAAACTTCCTCCTGGACAGGACAGATTTTAGACTTTGGAGGTCCACAGAAGTTCCAAGTCAAGAACTTCCAAGAATGTTTTACAAGTTACTACCGATTTTTAAAATTACACAACGTCTTGTAATTGAAGGTCACTATTTAAAAGCATCCAAATTTAACAAGAATTTCATTACTAGCTCTGGGATTGGTCCTTAGTATAAGGAATATTCTGACTCAAGCTGTATTTTGGAATTCAGTTCTTTGAATACTATTATTAGTTCAGTCAACAGACGTTAGAGTCCTTGTTTTAAGAAACAGGATACACACTCTATGAAATGCAACCTACTTGGAGCATTTGTGTTAGGACTTTTCATTTACGAAAACAGGAACAAACTGCAAAGTTATTGCACAGCTCTTGAAATCACAAGCATGTCAATAGACTCAAGTGTTTCAAGTCTAAAAAAAAAAAATAAGAGAAGGAAAAAGCAGGAGTTCCACAATACTTCTACATTTAAAAACAATCCCCCATTTCCTAAACTGCAGCCTCAGCACACCAGAAGGGGGAGTGTCCACCCTTCTGATCTGAATAGCCTTGATATGTTGGTTTTTTTTAAATGGTATTGATTAAAGACAGAATCGCATGATACAGGATTCATCTTCTTAATCATTTCCTGACATTACACAAAGGTGTCTAGAACACTGTGAAAACGCTCATACTTGAAGTCACTCTCAACAGTAACTTCGTCTCAAACTATACTTCCCTTTCACTAGTTACATGCCCTCCACCAAGCCGATGTGACATCCTACAGCTATCTTGAAGAGTTTTTGTGTGTTTGTAGATGGGGGAGATGATTACAGACCACACAATCTTTCTCTCTATTACATAAATGAAACACTGTAGCCTTAAATAAGCACTCTCGCTCCCCTCTTAACACTGAGAGACATTTGCACAGATCTCTGCACCATGACGAATCAGCCCATGCTCCTGCCTAACAGTGGGCTCACAGTGACACTGCAGCAGTCCCACACCAGCAACAGTGACAGATTAAACCGCAAGATCTAAAAAGCTTTGAAGTAACTATAACAATACAGGTATGTGTCTGTGCAGGAAAAGGTGCAAAACCACGACCTGAAGTTCTACAGGCTTGTTACCTCCTTACAGTGCGCAAGGCTTCCACATCGCAAGCGTACAAAACCTGACATCGTGTTTAGAACCGTAATATTCAGTGATAGAGCTTATCAGTATAAAAATCACACCCCTCCACAAAAAAAAAAAAAGGAACTCACGTTACATTGAAAAATGAAGAAAAAACACTTTTGAACGCTGCGGAGCCTGTGTGACCCTGTCACATGGAGGTATTACTTCCTTTCTGGGTCTCCAGCAGTCTCAGCTTTCTCCAAACACTGAAACAGACGTGTCCTGAACTAATTTTAGTGCAACACCAACCATTTAAATGAAAAGCTATAAGCAATCAACATTAAATCACTGTTCTTTCAAACTACCCTCCACAGAAAAACTATTACAACACTGGAGACTAATGTTTTGACTATAAAATTTAGAACATTAAGAGAGGATATTTTCACTGTTTTTCCTTCCTTTCAGTATCTTACATACTATAAAACTTAAGGCAGATTTAACTTTTTTCTATATTACTATCTTAACTTGTGAACATCCAGTATCTGTTCAGATTACTTCTCTTAATTTACAGAAGCTTAAGTTTTCTAATAACCAGATACTTATAAAAGGTATATTTATTCAGAAGCTTGGTTTAAAATGTTTTCTATATGAAGTGGTTTTGGTTCATATTTAAGGTGAGAAATACCAGGTGAGACAAAGAGACAAAAGCACAGCAGCCCCAGGTTTTCTATGTCAGCAGGGAAAGTGGTTTTAACTACAGCGCACATAAATTTAAATTAAGGCTGCACCAACCATGAGAGACAAGTGAGCATAAACAAGCCCTAGAAAAGTGCCTTTTAGAAGATGTGGCAACCTGAATAGATCTGCACTCCAAAATGGAAATTTTGACTGCAGCAGGTACAGGCACACCCAAGCTAGCTGTTGATCTTGCAACCACAGCTACTCTGCCAGCAAAGTCACAGAAAGAAAACCTTCAGCAGAGGTCACGCGAGCCCACTGGGGATCCTGGCCACTCACCTCAGTGCCAATCCACTGCGCCTAAGCTCATAAGGACAAAAGCTCGTTTGCTGTTCAATACTACCTCCAATCATAGCGTACTTCATACTGTTCCCTCTGCGAGCAGCCTTCTGCTTCCTCCTTTGCTTTCTATATTATTTCCTCCCTTACTGCACATTCACCGATTCTTACCTGAACTGTGGCATTACATGAGGTGAGTTACAGTTCTGAAATCATCATCCGACTCCAAAACACCAACTATAAGTTTTCCAAACCTCAGTGTAAATTAAAAGGAATACGCAGAACCCTTTCAGATTCTCAGAAAACTTCCTCTTTGCAGAGCCAGACCATACAGTGGGACAGAGCTTGCCTCCCCTCCACGCTGCCACCCCACCAGGCCACTTCAAACAAGCAAGAAGTCTGTACAGCTCCTGCAGCAGACCTTCGTGTGGGTGTTTCTGTGTAAGCTTACTTTTTGTCAAGTTCCCCCAACCCTCCCTGAGACTGATTTCTTCAAACATACTTTACAGTGAGAACAAATTCACTCACTGACTTCAATATCTATAGAATATTTCATTATAGAATTACAACCGACTACTCTGTTTCATTTCCAACACTTTAATGACGCTAATTACTTATTCAGAGCTAAATAAGTTGAATAAATATGTAAGGTGTTATCCAACAATTTTTTTTTTTAAATCCAAATATTTTCACTAAAATTAATGCAAGTTATTTCATCAGTATAGACGTGGAAGAATTTTTCTAACACTACCTAAATTTTGCTTTGAAATCCAACCACACTTTAAATGTCCTTATTAGTATTTGGGTTTTTATAACCACCCACATTTCCCTGATTTCTATAAGTAAACTATGGTCAAGTAATTAAACTTTACATTATAGAGCACCCATCAGACAGCATTTGGAACAGCATCGACTTTTGGACAAGACATGCATTGATAACCTGCAGCGAGTTCAGCAGAGCATCACCAAGAGAACCAGGACCTGGAGCTCCTGCCCCATAACGAGAGGCTGAGGGAGCTGGGAATCGTTCAGCCTGCAGAAGAGACAGCTTCAGTGGGACCTCACAGCTGCCCACTGGTACCTTTGAAGTGGTTACTGAGAAGACAGAGCCAGGGTCCTCACAGAGGTGAGTGATGGCAGGACAAGGCACAACAGAAACAAACTCGATTCCAGCTTGATTTAAGTAAGAAACCCCATACTTCTCCACCTCAAGGACAGTCAGGCAGTGAAAACAGGGCCCAGGGAGGTTGCAGTTTCCCTCTTCAGAGGTTTTTAAGACTGAATATAGCTTTGAGCGATTGGATCTGATCCTCCTTTGAGCAAGGGGTTGAACTAGAGACCTCCTAAAGTCCCTTTGACCCTGAATTACTCTACGTTTCTGTGATCTTCAGGCAACAGTCAAGATTATGTTCTCATTCAAAAGTACCCATCAAACAAGGACACACCCCTTAAAGAAGTGGACTCCTCTATATCAAAAGAGCAAACACATTTTGAAAACACTTGAACACAAAATATTTCCTTTTATAATATTTCTTTTTCTGTCACACTGTAGAAGCAACTTCTGGCAACCTCCCAAAGTAATATTGCCATGAACAATTCAAAACCATACTCCATCATAGTCTTAAAATAGCTACAGTGTTCTCATTATCACGGAGCAGCAGTAGTCCTTCCACACAGGGAAAAGCCTTGCAAGTAGTTTTCCACTGCAAACACATTCTATTCCCCAGCATCACCCATATGTACTTCCATACTTGCAGAAAAATTGAAACCCATACAAAACTCACATTCGTCTGCAGCTGAACAGAAGTACAATTACTCTGCAGATTTAAAACAAATCAGACAACTTTGTTTATGAAATTCTGCAGTTACAAACAGTTGAACATTCTTCCCTGAATTAGAATAGCAAGGAAACAAAGGAATTTTACTGGATTTAACTTGAACTAATAAACAAAGCTTTGTTAAAGTTACAAGAACTTAATATAGTAACACTACCAAGAAACGAAGGCTCCAATAATCTTACAATAACAAACTACTTGGGATCTGTATTTTCATTAAAGGTGATATTTATATTTGTGCTTCCTAGGATTCATGGCAATGGAGGCACAACAACATCTGAAAGGGTAGGCACTGAAGGCCAGATTTTAATAATTCAGTTCAAGGACCCTATCTGCACTTTATGAATAAAGATGGCTGTGGATGTTGTCTACCTGGACTTTAGCAAAGCCTTTGATACTGTCTCCCACAGAAACCTCCTAGAGAAGCTGGCAGCTCATGGCTTGGACAGGTGTACTCTTCGCTGGGTAAAAAACTGGCTGGACGGCTGAGCCCAGAGAGTTGTGGTCAACAGAGCTAAATCCAGTTGGTGGCCGGTCACAAGCGGCGTTCCCCAGGGCTCAGTGTTGGGACCAGCTCTGTTTAATGTCTTTATCAATGACCTGTATAAGGGGATCAAGTGCACCCTCAGTAAGTTTGCAGATGACACCAAGGTGGGTGGGAGTGTCGATCTGCTCAAGGGTAAGAAGGCTCTGCAGAGGGATCTGGACAGGCTGGATCAATGGACCAAGGTCAAATGTATGAGGTTTAACAAGGCCAAGTGTCAGGTCACAACACCACCAATGAAATGCTACAGGTTTGGGGAAGAATGGCTGGAAAGCTGCCTGGTGGAGAAGGCCCTGGGGGTGTTGGTTGACAGCCATCTGAACATGAGGCAGCAGTGTGCCCAGGTGGCCAAGGAGGCCAACAGCATCCTGGCTTGTGTCAGCAATGGTGTGGCCAGCAGGAGTAGGGCAGGGATGGTGCCCCTGTGCTCAGCACTGGTGAGGCTGCACCTCGAATCCTGTGTTGAGTTTTGGGCCCCTCAGTACAAGAAGGACATTGAGGTGCTGGAGTGTGTCCAGAGAAGGGCAATGAAGTTGGTGAAGGGTCAAGGGTCTGGAGAACAAGTCTGATGAGGAGCAGCTGAGGGAACTGGGGTTGTTTAATCTGGAGGAGGCTGAGGGGAGCCTTATTGCTCTCTGCAGCTACCTAAAAGGAGGTTGTAGCAAGGTGGGGGTTGGTCTCTTCTTCCAGGTCACTAGCTATAGAATAAGAGGAAGCCGCTTCAAGCTCCACCAGGGGAGGTTTAGATTGGATATTAGGAAAAATGTCTTTACTGAAAGAGTGGTCAGGCATTGGAACAGGCTGCCCACAGAGGTAGTAGAGTCACCATCCCTGGAGGTATTTAAAAGGTGTGTAGATGTGGCACTTCAGGGCATGGTTTAAGAGACATGGTAGTGTTGGGTTGGTCGTTGGACTTGATGATACTAGAGGTCTTTCCCAACCTTAACGATTCTATGATTCTAAATGCTGACAGACAGAAGCATATGCCCACAGAAAATCTAAAGAAACTTTAAAGCATGTAAATAAGCTTTTGAGGGTTAAGGAACCTGAAATGACCAGTTACTTTCCTTAAGGTTCTTCACTGCCAACAGGTTAGAGGATGTGTGCAGTGCAGCTTGGAAAGACCACTGAGACTTTATTAATCATGTTTAGATTGACAACAGCCTGGTGAAACTAGTTCTCATTGTTTACAATCCAGGAACAAATTAAAGCTCACTTGACATTTTGCTTGTCCTTTTAAGGCTTCATCTTCACACCAAATAATTCGTAACTATCGTATAGCTGAGCCATGCTTGTGTCAACCTAAAATCTTTACAGTATAAAGAACTAGTTAGTGCCCCAACACAACATAATCTGCATCTGCCAAAGGATTATTACCACAAACATCTGAGATCAGGTAAACTGGGTCAAGTAATTGTGAGCAACACTTTCCAGAGATTAAATATTTTTGACCCTCCATCACTGGATTAAAACTCTGGAAAAAATGTTAAAATTTGTACCTATATCAATCATTTGGAGCAACAACAATTTTGACAACACTTAATGCAAAATGAAGTTTAACTTTGTTTAGTCTATAAAGTTCAATATGTTAATCTGGAAAGATTAAGGAAATTAAACTGCTAAATTACCATACAGAGAAGACATTTACAGAATGTGCTGAGTAAGATAAAAAACCATTATTGACACATTATAAGACTTGAAATAGGGTTTTTTTGTGTGTGTATGTATATATATTAAAAAAAATAAGGGCAACTGGATAAGCATGAAAAGTATTTGCTTTTACCAGAATCATATTTATCAATACAGTAAAAATTAACAAAACAAAGGTTGACTGAACATGTTCTAGAGGCATTCCAGTTTCTATCACACATCAATAACCATAACACAGGATAACGCCAAAGTTCCCATAATCCTGCTCCAGATAACGATTTGTGCAAGAGTGAAAAAAGTCTGTGTATCTCCAAGGCCTCTCCTAAAAATATAGTTACAAAATTTACTAAACCCCTTCATTTGCTGTCATAGTAATTCAGAAAACAGAGCACTTCTAAAGAGTTAGAGTTACAACGGGACAATCATACAACACTTGAAAGCGATCAGTGCACTGGGTTAATCATTTAAGATCTGCAAGGCATCTGCTAGTCTAGATAAAAACGAAGTTATTTTCTGAGTTAGACTCAATTCCAAATAAGAAACTTCTTCAAAGAGAAGAAAAATAGTATTGTATTAGTAAATAATTTTTCACTGTGTTTGAGAGTTAAGTGTACATTAGTGCCGGTATACAGAAAAAGCTGCTTGCACTCTCATTTAAACAGAAGGTGCAAAAAATGGAAAAAGCAGGTTTATAATGACAAGGTATGCTGGTGTTACACCAAGATTGTAGAGTTTTATTTGGTACAGTAACAAACTACAGAGCCAGTATGAATATACTGCCTTGTGTTTCCCATAATAAAATTAAAAGCATAAAATACAAAGTCCTAAAAACAAAACCACATCTGTCAGCACCACAGCTGTACAGAAGAGATAACACATAATACATAGGCTTTTAGAAATAACATATAGAATAGAGCAGAACTCCAGGAATTTCTAAGACAGTACCAAAATGAAGCAAAGACAACCAACGAAGGAGAAAGGAACAAAAATCCTTTTAAAAAAACCGAACATATGGAAAACCAACAGCCCTGAAGGGTGAAGCTAACCACAGCATCTAAGTCACCATATCAGAGCCTCACCAAAATAAGCATCAGCATCTTTAACACTAGTAAATGAGCATTTAATCGAATGAAGTAAAGAGCAGTGATTCATCTCATTAAAGGTTAATAAAATTTTAGAATCAGATATAAAGATATACAGGGATACAAAACAAGTCACAAGAAAGATCCACAGCAATGAAGGCTGTTTTCCAGGCACCAGCTGTCCCCAGCCAAATAGCACCAATCAACCAAAAAGAAACACAGAGAGAACCAAAGCGCCATAACCAACCAATCAAGTCCATAGAAATAAACACATCTCTTCCACATCCACTTAACCACTTATATTTTAGCACAAAGGAACTATACTCAATAATGGAAACAAAAATAAGGTAGCAGAAGTCTCCACAGTTTAACGAAGCTACAAAAAATAAGTAGGATATGGCAGAGCATTCCAGTTTCAAAGTTAAAAACAAACCACCAAAAAACCCACAGAAAATCCACACCTCAAATACTTTCTTATATTTATTTCCAAAGGACATTAAAAAAAAATTAAAACTTCCTGCAACAGTGAAAGATACTAATGCAGGGTGTTTTTAGAAGCAAAACTCTATTTTTAAAAAATAACCACAGAATCACAGAATGGTTTGGGTTGGAAGCAACCTTTACAGGCCATCTAGTGAGCAGGGACATCTTCAACTAGATGAGGTTGCTCAGAGCCCCGTCTAGCCTGGCCTTGAATGTTTCCAGGGATGGGGCATCCCCCACCTCTCTGGGCACCCTGGGCCAGTGTTTCACCACCCTCATTGTATAAGCCTTCTTCCTTGTATCTAGTCTATCTCTACCCTCTTTCAGTTTAAAGCCATTACCCCTTATCCTATCACTACATGCCCTTGTAAAAAGTTCCTCTCCAGCTTTCTTGTAGGCTCCCTTTAAATACTGAAAGGCTGCAATAAGGTCTCTCCGCAGCCTTCTCTTCTCCAGGCTGAACAATCCCAGCTCTCTCAGCCTGTCTTCACAACAGAGGAGTTCCACCCCTCCGATCATCAATCATAACAATGTCACTCACACTCTCTGACCTGATACATTTAGACTACTTAACTAAAAAACAGATTTTAACATTTAAAAGTCATACAGTACTGACATCAAAAACATGCCCAGAGCAATGCCAATTCAGACATCATAGTTATATGTATTTACCTGCAGCCAGTAGCAATCACCTGTCACTTGTTATGCAACTGACAGCAAACAGAAAGAAAGGAAAAGTGACTTACCTGTGAGATATAAGTATCATTTAAACAGGAAAAGGAAGATGTTCTAGTAAACCACTTATGAGCACACTTATTTCTTACCATCAGAATTCAAGGGCAAGTCACACATATGATGTACACCAACAAACCACCTTTGCTTATCAAGTCACAAGCTTCTACCTGTACTTATTCCAGAGTGGATCTTTAGAGTCAACATGGATTGCTAGATCACAGAATCTCCTATTTCTTCTTCACCACCACAGTTAGAGGGTGTAAAATCCTTCCACATGTAGCCTCTTAGTAACAGTCTGCAGCCCTTACCTTTCCTTAAGTGGATCCTCACGATTCTACCGACCTGAGACTGGACTACGCCTCTAGTAGGTCTTCTCCCTTAATGTCTAAATGACATTCCCCATCCATCTATTTACTAAATCTACATTTTCCAGGGATACCATATGAGCTTTCAAGTCTCCTTGAAAGCCTTCTTAATTCAAGCCAGAACTAGAACACAAAAAGCATACCAGCAGTACAAATCTCTGTGGGATGCTGTACACGCAGAATGTATGCTAGTATTTGCACTTCTGCACTGAAGTTTCTACATCAGTTAATCAAATTCATCAGTTATGAATTATAAAAAATTTCTGAATTCTACAAAAAAAAGTATCACTTACAAAAAAACTTGCAATCTGGAGCTACCTGTTTGCTAAACACAATTCTCCACAAGGCTTCCTGTCTTTAAGAAAAATGCACTTAGAATCCCCCATGTTGCCAGTTCCCTGCTACACTGTGAAGGGCAAGCCATACCGCTCCACACACGCTGCTGAATTTGTTTGCAAAGAATCAGAAATGCTCCCTCTCCCAGAAAAAGCATTCTCTTGTTCCTTAATGTGCCCTGTATTTGAAAAGGGCAAGTCATTGTCCCCAGAGGACTCAATACGAACAAGTGCAAACAAACAGAAGTTTGCAGCAGTCAAGTGACTGCTAATTCAGCAAACAAATTGGAAGTGCTCCAGTTGCCTGCCTGCTCCTGTTTTTGGGCTCACTGTACCAGGTAGTTTTGAAGATACTAGAAGGAAGACCTTTTATTAACAAAAAATAGCATTCCGACAACGAAGTTCTAGAAATGGCAGCAAGTAGCAACAGCTTGGCAGAAAGTTTGGCAAATATTTTCTCAGTGTCACCAGATCCTATGCACTTCTGTGTATGTGTTTCTATAAAAAAAAAAAAGAAAACCACTTGTAGCTTGTACATGGAAGGCAGGTATTGAATAAATAATAGCTGGAGGGAGTAAAAAAAAGTCTTCATTTCTGTCTTGGTGGATATTTCTCCTGTCTCCATTTGAAGGTTTTCTTTTACTGTTTTAACTTCTGATGGAATTTGACTCCCACCCTATTTTCAAAGTAAACCACAACTTCCAACAAGACCTAACGCAAAAGTTTGTAACACTACTTTTTCTAATTATCAACCCAATTGCTTCCTCCATTCAAATTATATTGAAAATGTAGCTTAGGGTGATATCCCTGGCTTTTATCCTGGCAAGCTTTCTGGTAAGAGAATTACAAGCTCTCTCACAAAGAGAGATGATACAGTTGGACACTTGCTAGCATGGACACCTGCTGAGGGACTCTGATCTGGTAGTTAGATATTTGTCATGCTTTATATCACAGTAACAAGGAAAAGCAGCACCTACTTCAGTGGTAATAGATATAATTATCTGGCCTGCTTTCTAGCAGTTGTCAGAGGTCTATTCCTTGTCATTCATGCTAAATTATTTCTGTTCACTTGTACTCGCTTATTGTTTCTCCTGTATTTGTTCTATGCGTAATATCTTTCTCTTGCCATGATTATCTTTTTTCCTGACTTTTTCTTAACATTTACTCTGCTGAGTTCTGAAGCGGAACTTCAGTCATGTGAGTGGATCAAAGAAAGTAGGAGTTTTCCCTCTATGCACGTAGCCCTGTGCAGCAAGTAGCTGTTAAATCTAGCTAGATTAAGTGGCATGACAGAAGTGAGTGGGGTTTTTTTAGGAACCATTTGTCACATTACCTCTAGAATCAGCATTACATCTGTAGGAAACCTACGCCTGAAGGCTGATCTGTGGCTTTCTAAACCTACCCAGTCTATTTTCTGTACTCTGCATCCCCAGCAGGGAACATATACCTCCCGCATTGTCAAAAGCTGATGTGGTTGACAGGAAAGCCTATGGGATAGCAAATACAGCTTCAAAGTTTTCTGTTAAGAAAGCCTTCAGTTCCTCCCTGCTCATTCTTCTTGAAAGATATCCCCTTAAGCCACTGTAGTTCTATTGCTGAAGATCTAACTGATGATTCCACAAGAGAAATGGAAATTGTATCTGTTATAATCTACTTTATTTTAAAAATGACACTGTAACAGTTAAAATGACATCCCCTACTCAGACTTCCCTCCAACTTTCCTCTGAGGACATGTAAAATCAATGCATCAGACTCATCCTCCTTCATCTGCTTTTTAGTTCCTTCTTCCACTACACGAACTACTACTCTGAATACACATACTACCATAGAGAAAGGTCCATTCTGAGTTTGCCTGTGCTTAAAAGATGGCACTAAGGACTATGATGAAGTCACCCACAAAACGTTCTTTGCTTCAATGCCAAAGAAAGGGGAGATTGGGACTATCCTGCCTAAACCATTCATGGAGCAGCACCATACTTCTGGGTGTGCTCTCTTTCAGGCAACAGGCAGGCGCTTTGCTGGGCACAGAACGTTTGATACTTCGGTATTCCACGCCTGCCTATGTACGTTATGCATTAATGGGTCCAGTCACATCACAGAGTCTCTGGCACACAGCCTTTCCATTCATTGCATGCAATAACACAGCGAAGAGGCTGCACACCAGTTACTTACATTTTGTGGAGAAACACACACCTCATCTCACAAAAACAGTAAACCCAGTCTACTTGAAAACACTTACTTTTGTTTTCTCTTGCTCAGGAGCCTCCAGGTTTAATAAGTCATTTCAGTTGTAGAAAATACAGAGGCGCCCACTTCAGTGTGAGATGAGAGGACAAGGGAGTGTTCATTCCTTCAACTTTCAAGCAACATTTGCCTTTCGTGCTGTAGCTGGCCCCTGACAGGAACGGAACAGGTAGAAAGACATTGTTAGCACTGCCAGAATATTTCAATTAACATTACTTTTTAAAAAACTTCATAAAGGACCCCAGAATATTTGCTACTAAAACCATACTGGAGAAAGGAAACAAACAGTACTAGGGTTTTTTTATGTTTTATCTTGTGCCGGGAGGTTTGTCATCAAGTAGCTGGAAATGAGAATAATTTTATCTTCTAAAGCTTTAAGATATGGTTTTTAAATGTTTCCAATGTATAAATCTTACGCAGACTTTTAACCATGCTTAGTTCCCCATATATATTTGGGCATCCTTCTGCACACAGTCAGGCATTTCCTCTCTCATCCCCTCCCAAAGAATACTGCCATTTATTTGTTTCTTTTCCCAAACATTCAGGAATGACTTTCATATGAAAGCTGCTATGTAACTTGGCGAAATCAGAAGGAACAGAACATGAAACAAAACTTATTTTTACCCGATTCAAGTTATTAGAAAAATTAGTATGTTGTCTCCTTTAAAAGAACACACACAATATTAAAGATTTACAGTTTCTCCTCATTAAATTAGACTTGCATTATAAATTAACTATTGTTAGTTAACACTGTAACTCTACGTACGAGGAACACATAAATACCAGAGTTTTCTCAACCTCCGTGATGCTACAAGCCCATCTCTTTGGCAAGCGCCTGTTTTGGCAGTTTCCTTCTGACCGAGCATAGAATGATAAACTGTGCAAAAAGTGAGAATTCTGCATTTTATCGAAAACACCCATCTCATCTCGTGTGACGCTTGCCACACAACGAAGCTGCCGACAGCCCCAAAGGTTCTGTGCGTTAAGGCTTGTCACGCTTACCAGCTTTAATAACTGTACAGCTGAACTTTTTTAACCACCTAAATCTCAACATTAAAAAAAACAACTATAGCAGCAAAGACGTGCTGGTTTTGCAGAGTGCTAATCCTGCAGCATGAGATATCTGCCTTTCAAATCTGGTTAATGATAAACAAACACACGACTACTAGCAAGCAACGAGTGCAGTACTGCCCCAAAACAGATATTATGCAGTAGCACCAACGTACTTTTCAAACCTATATAGTTTTGACTAGTACCTATCACGACAAGTCAATCTACAGGCCAGCTACAAAACACTTAACATCTACACAATTTTAAAACTGAATTTGCCTTTGTTGCTTTCTGTAGCACCAGGAAAAACAGGGCTTTCTGTGAAAAGAAAAAAGCTAATACTGTTCTTATGCTCTTTACACGTACGTCTGAAAGAAACCCCACAAAAACAAACCAACCAAAAAACATCAATCACACAAAGTAGGAATTATGCTTTTTCACTGCCATAGCACAAAGACCATCAAGCAGAGACAGCCTGTCGTCTCCAAGAGTAATTTTTTGCTTTGTATTAACTAAGAAGTTTGCTCCGAGATGGCAGGTTTCAGCTTTCCAGCCGTGAACACTGAGGTAAGTCACATGCTTCAGAGCAGAATTTAAGCCAGTCAGAAATGAATACTGGAGTGGCTTAAAAGCCCGCAAGCGCATCACGAGCGCTCGGAACACTGTCACATCGCGGGAGAGCATTTCTTTTTACAGGAAAGGTAAAAATTACAGTTCGGAGCCGTCCTCGCTAAGCCGCGGCGCCGGGCTGTGCACTTCAGCAGCGTCTCGCTTCCACAGGGATTCAGCACGTCGGGCCGTGAGTCAGGCGGCGCCGGACGCACCAACAAACAGCAACAAACACCCGGGGCCGCCGGGCCCCGCCGCCGGCTGCCGGCAGGTGGGGCGGCACGGCGGCGGGCGGCGCTCCCGGGGGGCGAGGGGCGCCCTCCCAGAAGCCTGCGGCAGCCCCCAGACCAGCACCCGGGAGGCGGCGGGGAGGCGGCGGGGGGGCGAGGCGAGCCGCACCCTGCGGGAGGGCGAGGCGAGGGGCCGGGCCGGAGGGAAGGCCCGGGCCGGCGGCAGCCCCCGCCCGGCCGCGCTGCCGGGGGGACGGGGCGGGGAGGGAAGGGAAGGAGGGGCCGGAGGAGCGGGGACAGGCGCCGGGGCGGCCCCGCCGCCCAACGCGGGGCCCCACGAAGACTCACCGCGACGCGGCCGCCCTCACCGTGGCCGTGGCGGGCCCGAGTGCGGCGCCGAGCGCTCCCCGCCCCGCCCGGGCCCGCTCCGCCCCGCCCCGCCGGGCGGGCCCCGCTGCCTGCCGGGAGGTGTAGGCCGCGGGGGCTGCTGGGAGCTGTAGGCCGCGGTGCCGCGGGGTCTGCCGGGAGCCGTAGGCCGCGGTGCCGCGGGGTCTGCCGGGAGCCGTAGTCCCGGGGTGGGGGGGCGCCCCCAGCACAGCCCCTTGGCGGGCAGGGCGCTCCCGAAGGAAACGGCCGGGGGAAAAGGAGGGGAAGGGGAAAGGGAAGGAAAGGGGAAGACGAAGGGAAGAGGAAGGGAAAGGGAAAGGGAAAGGGAAGAGGAAGAGGAAGAGGAAGAGGAAGAGGAAGGGGAAGGGGAAGGGGAAGGGGAAGGGGAAGGATGGGGTGTGCCCCATCATGGAGCTGGTCAAGTCGGTCGATCAATGGGTGTTAATGGGCAGAGGCACCCCAGTGGCCCCCAAGCCTTCTGGATGCTCCCGGACCTCACATGACCACTGATCAAAAGTAAAAGAACTGGCGATGCAGATGCCAGAGGATTATTCATGTAAGATTAAAAAGAAAAAAGTTTATAAAATGGCCTGTTCTGCTGTACAAAGAGCAGCTGTCTACATCAATATTGAAGGTCCGTTTGGACGGGGCTCTGAGCAACCTGATCTAGTTGAAGATGTCCCTGCTCACTGCAGGGGGGTTGGACTAGATGGCCACGGAAGGTCCCTTCCAACCCAAACCATTCTGTGATTCTATAATTCTATGATCTGGAGGGCATGGCAGTGATTCAGGGACCCTTTGCCGTCTGATGCTACGTGCTCTCAGAGAAAGGGGATTTGTGATATTATAAAACGTTTTTGATCTTATAAAACATGTCTTTGAGTTACAAAACGGTTGTGTCCAGCTTCTCCAGTGGCATGGCCAACCCTAACTTGCTCCCCTGCCAGAGAGGGACAATGACCCTCCCTGCTTTCAGGGCTGGATACCACAGAATACCTGATCAAACAAAAAAAAAAATAAAGAAAATAATATAAAACAAAAGTAGCCTTGGGTTTCTTCATGATCCCAAGCAATTAGGAGCTTCATACTTGTCCTAGTACTTCATAGTTAACCAAGATCCCGCAGTCCCCTCCTCACACCAGCACGGTGCAGGCACCATCTCCTTTGGGAGGAACACTGTCACTTGCCAGTTTGCAAGCCTCATACCAACAACCATTGCCTCTGGTTTTCTGTATCTTCCTGAAAAAGCCTTTCTCCAATTTAATTTTGCCAGCCAATTGTTGTCTATGAACAAATAGTTACACCACCTGTGTGCCGTGCATTTGTACCAGGCAAGATGTACTTCAGAAGGAGCCACAGGACAATTGTTTTAAAATTAATTTTATTCTTTACTTCTAGGTGTCTCCTTCACTATCAACAATTTACATCTGGAATTCCAAAAACTTTAGAAAATCAAAACCAAAAAAAAACACAGGCGAATTGGGCTGGTGCCTCTTACAATGGAAAAAATGTTTCTGGCATAAAAAATATTTTTCTACAGTAAGCATGGAACTGCATGTCTTACCGCAGAAGCAAGAAGTGAGGAAGAGTTAGTTCATCTCCCTCACATAGGCCATCTTGCCTGTTGTCTTCTAGTATGATATGCCTTTGCTTCTGGCATCATCCTTGCAGTAAAGACTAGCTAGAAAATTCACTGATGCAATTTTGAAGTCTTGCTTTGATTGATTCCAGTGTGGTATTTCCATCTGTAAATCATAAATCAATGTATTTTTTAAAGATATACATATGTATACATTTATATGTACAGGTATACATTTATTGGTCTACATATATGTACATGTACACACACAGAGGAGCCTTCTTATTTGATCATTCATTCAAGGTTTCATTCAGATCACATTTTAAAGCTTTTCTCTGATGTCAGAAAATCTAGAAAGATTTTTTTTTGCCTTACTCATTTCTGACCCTTCACAGCTCAGATCACTAGAAGTGCTCTCCACAAATTTCTTTCCATCAATTTTGTCCTGGGTCTTTTCCAACCAGGCTTATACCCCTTGCATTTCTTTAAAAAGACAAAGTCTCAAGCAGCCTCTTGTTCATATGACCTTTAATGATCACAACAATTATCCCGCCCCAAATTGTCAAGTGAAATACTCTCCACCCTTGTTCAATGACTGTCCTCTCCCTTTTTTCCTCCTACATTTCTAACCCACCTACTAGCACATTTCTGAGGGGCTTTTTCTTAGGTGCCTTCCAGCTTCCAGTAGATACTAACCAGGCCTTTCCCCTTGGTCGCTCCTCTAGTCACTCTGTGTTTTATGCCCAGATAAGGTGTACGACAACCACAGTTCAAACAACAATCTCAACTCAGATTTTTCGCAGCTATGCCGCTTCACTGCAGATTGGCATGCTTTGCTAACTAAGCTCTTCACCTGGGTCTCTATTACCTTCTTATGACTGTGCAGTGGGACTTCACCTTCTGCTGCACACATTTGCAAATGCCCCGCGAGGCCCACACCTGCATGGCCAGATGCCCGAAGGCGATGTGAACTGGAAGAAATGTGCGTTGAGTCACCTGACTGATGACTCGCCTGATGGCTATTTGGATCTGGGAGAGCACGTGTTATTGAAGTTTTATGTATGGGTGGGGTTCTGGGATGTTTAGGCTGCCTCTGTGTTTCTGAGCCTGGTCCTCATTCTTTTGTACTGCAGCATATGGTGCCTGGGTTGTAATCAGCCCAGACGGCACACAAATACTCCAGCCTCCAATCCCTGGACCATCTGGATAAAAACTGGTTAATTGACAATCCTAATGTCATTTTAAGCTCAGTACGGTTAAAATAGTGTCAAGTCTTCTCCCACAAGTACTCTCTACTTTATCTATTACACTATTATCTGCCTGTATGTAATCATCTTTGACTCAGACCTTTCCCTAGCCCTTTATGTTCAGACTATGTCTAAATCTGTCCATATAGCTAAAACTCCCATTTTCTTGAATCTCAATTACTGCAACATCCTTTCCTTTGGCCTTGGAAAATATAACCTTGTCTTGTTCATACTTATTGAGAACGCTGCTACAAAGACAATTTTTCTTAGTCTGTCATTTTCACCGTATTATTCCTCTTTTCATCCCTGTGCTGGCTCAGCCTACTCTATCATGTCTATCATGCCTAAGTGTCTTTACTTTGGAAGGCCTCAGTAGCCTGTCTCCACCTTACTTGCCATTACCAATCACTGCTGAGATCTAACTGCAGCTCCAGTCAGCTCATTACGCCAGTTTTCGCAGCCCACTCATAATATGTTTAAACAGGTACTTCAGTGCGTTCTTTTGGCTGCTTTTATTTCCAAGGATCCTATAAACAGCCCAAAAGTACTGATAATTTTTCTTCAAAACGCTCCTTAAAACTTTTCTTTCATGTAATGTCTGCAATACAGTTTCACATTTCTTTACGCTGCCTCTCCTGCCTGTATTCCTCAGTTCTCCCATTTCATACTTTGTAAAGCTCTCAGGCAGGACCATCCTTTGTGTTGATTTTGATCTATAACAGGGTCTTGTAGCACTATGGTCATGCACTTGATAAAAACACATGTGGAACTGAGGTGCCAGGGATAACCTAGGTATTATGAACTGGATGACAACAAAGTGCAGTTTGGGAGTGTAATCATACCTGGTAATAGTATTAACTTGTTTTCCTACTATTCTGGAGAGTAGGGGGACAAAAGTAAGTGGAGATGGGGAGTCTGCGTCTTTAAATCAAGCCCATAGGTCAAGTTAAAGATGATTTATTTCCATCTACCTCGCAACAATTTTCGCTTGGTTATAGCTGATGTTGTGACAGATAAAATGGAAAAGACAATGTAGTGTTAAACATATCATACGTGCCTAGGTATGTCTGTATGTTCACATGTGTACATTTTTTTCCTTTTATGATTTAGATATTAGAGAAGATACGGTATATCAGTCATTCTTTTGCTTTTCTAACACTGTGCCACTCACACCCTTTGTTTCCTGTTATTGTCCTTTGTTTGCTAATTCAATGTTTGTTTTTGTCTCTGCTAAATAAAGACTGCCAGATTTAATTCTTTTAAGCTCTACTTTAAGACCTCTTTAACCTATTTCTATCTAGCTTTTCCCTCAATTAGCCTAATCATTTCTTTATCAAGTAACGTGTTACCAAATAAAACACCTATAGCACCCAAAAAAAAAAGAATCTGCCCCTTGCTGCTTGACTCACGATAGCAATAAGGTGAGTTATATAAGATGCTAGTTGTATTTCTGGATCCTGCAGCTCCCAGGGGCTGGAAATAGCAATTGTATTTTGGGAACCGTTTTCAGAAACACTGACTGAATGTACATACTTGTTGTTGTGAAATCAGGCAGATGCTAGCTTTCGGATACCTAGGTTTTGCATGCACGGTACTGCTGTCACCAAAACCTGGCAAGTGAAGCACACATATACACATATATGTGTGTGTGTATATATACACACATCTGCTGCGACTAGTAGACAGATACCTCCTATTAGATGCTAACTCTTTGTCTTCAAAGACAGACACAATTAATATCGGGTACTTGATGATTCTATATTTAGTTAGAAAAAAAACCCGCATTATTTGCTCCATGCAAATATTAGAAGCAGGTAGTATGTTTTATTTGAGAAATTGCTGCATTTCAGAGGAAAGCAAATTCATTCTCACATGTATCATACCTAATTTGCATAGTGAGCAAAAGGTTTTAAGAGAACTGGAATGAATTTGGATGAAAAGAACCAAACAAACGGAAGTTAGTAATATCCACTGAATTACCAGAACTGTTAGTTGAATTAATTTTAATACTGTCAGAACAGTGCCCCAAATTAAGATAAATAGAAGAAAATATTTTTAAATTAAATAGCACACAAAGGAATAAGCTTCCAGTACACTTAAATGTAAATTGCAATGGAAAGTTACCTGTTAAATGTGTAAATATAGCTCATAAAACAGAAGGACCTTTTAGACTAATACCTAAGTGCTTTGCTTTTGCTCTGTGCTCTGAAGTTCTCTGAAATTCTGAGGTTTCATTCAAATCCCAAAAGAACTCCAGTGACAGAGGGCAGCTGAGACGGCAGCAGTGAAGGGGTTAAAGTCAAAATACCTTGTAAAAGCATGGTGCGTTGCCATCAAACAGTTTTATCAGCGTAAAAATCTGTGTAAGATGAGCCCCCAACACCCTCCTTCTATTGTCAAGGTCTACACACGTACAACTTAAAGTACAGTAGTGTCTGAATTCAGCATGTAAGAGTTATTTTAAGCATTATTTTAAATATGCCAATGAGCACAACAGAGATGGGCTGACAGAACAGAGTTAGTACATGCTCTATGCAGAAATACTCTGGTTTATAGTACAAGATTCGGGGCTGTCCTCTGCAGGGACAGGAGTTGGACTTGATGACCCTTGGGGGTCCCTTCCAACTCAGGACATTCTATGATTCTCTGAGTCACGGCAGCTGATAGGGCAGGAAGAGAAACATTTTCACCAGCATTAACTACTCACAGTGGAATATTTGTGCATTCTGAAAACACAGCACAGCTCCCCCGCAGCAAAGAGGAGGAAATTCGGCCAAGCTCTGGGCAGCAGGCTGCAGTTGCTGAACACTGCAGAATCCCGAGGTCACAGGACCAGCCAGAGAGCCTGCAGAAAGATCAGCACCGGGAAAGCTCTTTCCTCTTTAGAAACATGCATCTGTTTAGACCAGAACATTTTTTGCTTGATTTCCATGGGAGTATTTGGTGTCATATTGTCAACAGAAGTGGCTGCTTATGCAGGACAGGAAATCAATGAGCTGGCAAGCTGTTCCAGGCACCACTACCCACCAAAGCTTTACTGATTTCTCTCTCTAAAGCCCAGTTGATCCATTAATTCAGAAGAAACTCTACACTCTCAGGTGTTGGTGATGAACTTCAGGTTGGATTCAAGCCTGTGTCAGCAGAGGCTACCAGTGCATAGCTAGAGGAACTGAGAATATAGTTTCTTTTGGGTTCCCCAAAGCTCATGCTTTATTGATTTTGTTTAATTCAAAGTTCCCCTGACTATGTTTTGTAGGGAAAATTGATCTAATATTTTTACTCTAAGATGTTATTCTTTAGAATAAAAAAGAAAACCCACCACCATAGTCTGTTTGCCTAATTATGTCATGGTGGGGAGAAGAGAAACTGGGTTTCAGGTACAAGTTTCTTCCCATTGTTAGGGTAAATTGCCGTTTATTGGCAGGATTAAAAACAACTGACATTCATGGTGTTAGCAGGAATCTCTGCTGCAGCAGTCAATGAAGGTTTTTCTCTTAACTCCCATGGGACCAAAGATCATTCCCGTGGGACTGAAAGAGCCATGCTGCTGTGGATCAGCTAGCCTGACTCATCTTTGCACTCTAGTGAATAAGAGAAAATAATTTTATTATGAAGCAGAATTTCTTTAGTTGATCTAATGAGTGAAACAAAACCCCTCTTAGTTCTGCAAAATCACTGAGTCAAGTGGGGTCTTCAGAAACCCTGAATATCACATCAGATGCTCATATGGGTTTCTTCAGACAATTAGCAAAGCTTCAAGCAGCCACCTGAAAGAAATAATGGCTTTTATTGGAGCTAATGCAGTCATTTCTTCCATGAAGCTTCTTGTGAATAATTCTTGCTGGAAAAATTGTACATGATTTCTTTTCATTTATATTTTAATGCAATTTATTATACAACAGCGACCTCCATTCAGGGTTCAGAAGATCAGAGTACTTACAGTAATCTTCACAGCACTTTGTATCTCCAGCTACAGCTTACATTCACAGCATGAAAAGAATAAGAAGTTAATGTACCAAATCAGAAAGTCTCTGTGTGGCAGTGTTAATCTCAGTGTTGAGTTATTATTTATTAGTAGTATTATGGTAGCATCTAGAGACCAGGGCCTCATTGTGTTGGGTACTGGATAAAATACACAAAGAATATATTTGCTCTGTAGAACAGCTCACAGTTTAAGTTTGAGGATGTGGTCAAAAGGTACTACAGCTATCATTACTGCCACGGCCAGAGGCAAAACTCTTTTCATGCTTATTGTGGGTGCTGACACCGGGGATAAAATTACCTACTGACAGACAATTAAAATGAAAATATTATACTGGGATCAGACCTCAAGGTACAAGAAGATAAAAAGAGCCTCCCTGTCTGATTTCATGCCAGGCCAAGCACGGTTGCAGATAGCGTCTTGCTACACTCTTGGGCGCATTAGCCATCCATAAGAAGCTCAAGAGGTGTCAGGCATTTGAGCTTCTAAAACAGTCAGTCATGGAGAGGTCTGCAAGCTGAAACTGTGGATAACATGGTGAAGCAGTTACACATCCCTGTGAGTTAGGGAGCACTGGAAAAGAGTGCGCCTGTGATGGCAGATCTACACATGGCTTAGCATGTTAGCTTTTGGCACAGCAGCTGGAGATGTGGGCATGTTTTTTGGCTTACACGCTGGTAACTATTCCAGGATGCAATGACCTTTTTTTGCTATCTCTAGTAAATAACGTTTGGCTCCTCTGTGTTGAATGCTGCATTCATAACTCACTTCTAGCCAGTTTCCTCTGAGAATGAGTCTGATGCAATCATTTCTCTGTGTGTCTAGGCACACACCCCTCACTAGATGATTTTGAACTGTTGGTTAATTGTATCAAACTCTAAATACACTAGGGGACTCAAGATAATTAAGTTTCACAGAGTAGACAGCCAGGGAGAAGGGGGTCACTTCCAAATACAGGTTCACCTCTTACAGCCTTGGATTCCCATCAACGATTCTTTACAGCCAGATGTTGCAGTCCAAGGCTATCGTCATATGTGCAAAGGACTGACTATGTGAAGAAAATAAAGGAACTGTACAGGTATGTGAGGAGATACAAAAAACCCAAACACAAACCAAAAAAGCATGCCTTAGTTAAAAAGTCAGAACAGCTATAAATGCCAGATCTGTAAGAAATCACTTCCACTGTTTGGGGAAAAACTGGACAAGTAACATGTTAAGCTGAATGGCAAACCTAAGAGCAGATACCCTCTTGGAGTACTCCTGTAGCTGAACAGCATAAACTCAGTCCCTAAGTGGCTGCAAATAACTACAAATGCACAGTTGCCCACAAAAACTGTGAAACACCAACAAAACACTAATTTACCAGGTAGGCTCAGAGTGGGGCCTGAAATTCATTGGTGTAAAATTTCATCTCCCTTTTCTAGAAGGGATTGCGTTCTCAGTCACTCATGCAGCAAAACTCAGCCCGTTGCAGCCAAGCATTTACAAGTATTTAGTTTAAATTTTTCTTTGGATACTCAGTCACCCACTGCAGGCAGCGGGAACTGCTGCTTTTGGCCCGAAAAGGCCAGCTGTAGGCTGAGCTGCTTTGCGTGGCCTGTGCTGCATGGGGAGTGTGTGCTGCAGGAGGCTGCTACAATACCAGGAGGCTCTTTGATCTGGTTGACACAGTAAAGCAAAGACATGGGACTAATAATAATACTTGGCACTTTTACAGTCCTACCTGCTCAAAACACTTTATCAGTGTTAACCAATTACCCCTCAAAGTATCTCTGTGGAAGAGGGAGTATCTCAGTTTTATGGGTAGGTAAACTGAGGTGCAGAGCTCGGCTGGGATTCTAGCAGCTTCTGATTTCCAGTGACGAGCCACCACTTGGCTGGAAAGCCTCCCCAAACAGAGGAAAGGACTCTGCAGAGTAGCAAAGGAGTATCCCAAGCCAAATCGGCTGTGCAAACCTACCCAACCACTCTCCCAGATGTACACTAACACAGGGACATGATTACATTTCTGCATGTTCTGGTCCGTGCGCAGGCTCTGGGGGAGGTGACCGTGGGATCTGGGGAAAGGTCATCCCTGTGCAGAGGGGCCACTTGAGGCTGTAAGTGAAGTCTTAGCCATGAAATGTCTCCAGCACACTTGTTCACCCTCTCTCTCTCCCTCTCCCTCCCTCTCCCTCCTTCCTTCATTTCAGGTTCACCCCAAGCGATGTTACATTCACAGCAGTCCCACTTTGGCAACGTGGCCATGTCCAGGCTGGCATTAGCGTGGTAACGCTGCACCCAGCTACCCAGAGCAGCAAGAGTCCCCGGCGCACGCGGGAGGAGCTGTGCTGCACTGAGGCTGAAGGCAGGCTGCTCCCCATCTGACCGTGTGTCCATCATCCCTGCTGCAAACAGGCACCTTCTGCTTCCTCTGGAGACAGATCAGAACTCTGATCTGACCCTTTTCTTGAGCTTGATCCCCACAGGTCCTCTGTCCCCTGCTAGCTGCCTGGGTACTTGCTGCATTAGTGTGGTATACCGTGGGATACTAGTACGTCATTTCAGCCACAGGTCATAAGCCAAAAACCTTAGCGGAGTAGAGGTCTGTAGGTTTGAAGCAGAAGCAGGACTCCACCTCCTCTTCAGGATACACAAGTGGCACTTTCAACGAGTTTCTTGGCAGGGATGTTCACCACGAAGAATGAACCACTCACTTTTTCACCACGAGCCCAGCCCCTCTGGCAGGGCAAGGTGTGCTGTGTCCCAGAGCTGGGAACGAGGTGCTGAGTAAAGTGAAGAGCTTGCACAGAAGAGAAGTGAAATCGATGGCTCACCCTCCACTGCCTACCTGCCCAGCTGCATGCTCTCCCCCGGCTGGGATGAGCTGACTGGTTCTTGAGGTTGGAAAATTAAGACACCAAGGGGCCTGAGTCACGGTCCCATTTTGCCCACAACAGGCCATACAGAAACAACCAGCTTATCCTCCCAGATCTGTAAAACAAAGTCCAAACTTGTGCACAGCAACCAACAGTAATACAACCCTACCGGCGGCGAGACGTGGCTGCCAGTCCTGCTTAACTACACTTGAAATATCCTACCGGTGTCTGACTGCCTCATTAGGCACTTAAATATCTTTGGGATTCAAGTCCTGAGCCTTTTGTGCCTCAGAGTCCCCCGCTGCTAATGGACATCATCAACTATCCTGAAAGGGCACAGGAAAATATATATATTTATTAAAGATTGTGAGGCTCAAACAGGGGATTAATGGGAACTGCTTAGGCAAATAGTGTAGCCACCTAATAGGTGAAAGAGAATAATAATTTATGGGCTGAGAAGAGGAAAGGAACACAGGTCCTGGTCTGCCAGGTAATTCTGTTCCCCTCAGCTGCTGTACAAAGCCAGCGGGGCTGACAAGGAGCAGTCTGTAAACTTGAAACAAAGCATGTTTCTGCAGCTGGATGGAGTCAAGCACAGCTCTATATTAGCAAGGGAAAAAAAAAGAGATTTCACAACTTTATAGCTTCAGGCTGGTTTCCCCTCAGGGAGTGAAAATAGGCCAGTCTCACCACCTCCTGCCACTGCCCCAGGTCTTGCCTGTCCCAGCCATTCATCAAACACAGCACAGCTCCAGGATGTGAAACCAAGCAGGGTCAGTACTTGGGTGGTTTTGCTCCTTGAAGAGGGATTAAGACAACATCAGAACCATTAAAATGTCTTTTTTTGATACAAATCCGACTTAAAATGGCATTTCTTTTTTTCTAATCCAACCAAAGTGTTTAAATCTCAGACATTAAATTGCAGCGTCATAAGCCTTGATAAGGACAAAAACAATGTGATGCACAAAAGCCAGGCGCTTCTCACTGGTTTCTGGCTCTGAGACACATGAGACCGGCAGCAGGGTTCAGCTGTGCAGCAAAGGGCCCTTTGGGCTGTGGGGACAAATCATTGCTGTAGCTGTGGGTTGCTTTAATTCATGCATAGCCATGGTGCAACCCAGACCACCGTCACGCCAACCTCAAGAAAAAGAAAATATTAAACTCCAACCATCTCTACCTCCTGAACTCAGGAAAGCAAAGAAATCAGGCTCCGTGCCCCCACCATGTGCACGGTCATGTGTGCTTGGCTACAAAGAGGGTGAACAGCCCAACGCACACAGCCCAGCGCCACCACGCACAGCCCAGCGCAGGCAGCGCGCGCCCGTGTCAGGCAAATGGCTGCCTCAGGCAGAGCGAGGATGAAAGCCAAGTCTCAGACTTGCTGCGGAATGGGAAATGGATCAAGACGTGTATAAAACAGTGTATTTGTTCTGCGCAGTGCTACAAACCCATCGAGTGAGCGGGGACGGAGCAAAGAAAATGGCTGTGATTAACTACAGCTCTACTGGTCTCAGCCTGGCTGCTTTAATAAGGCGCCTTTCCCCGGTTTTATGCAGGATTGTACACAGGAGACCTCTTGACCAGCCGGAGTCTTAAGTTCTCAGTAACTCCTGCAGCTGCCAACCAGTACTTGTGTTTTAGCTTGCCCAGGAGAGACCCTTATTGGTATTTAAAACACCTCATTCTCTTCCAGACTCTTTTTTTTTTTTTTTAATTTGCTATGTATACAGCAAAGAATAGAAGGTGAAACAGGCACTAATTTGGCATTAAGCACCAAAACCTGAGCTTAGCCTGAAGAGATGGCTGGACAGATGTGCCAGGGCCAAGTGTCCCCCCGGGAGCACGTGCCACCTGCGCGTCAGTGCAGACACGTGGCAGGAGAGGAGGCAGAGCCGGCGCAGCGGCCGGCCGCTCGCCCTCACGCCTTCCCTCGTCCTTGCCTGCCCTGCAGCCAGGTGCCAGCGCCGAGCGGGTCCTCTCCTGGGGTCACCCTGCACATCTGCGGCACCCCTCCCACAGCGCGGGGCTGCCACGGCAGGACCACGAGGCAAGTGCCAGTCTCTCGCCAGATGCTCGCTTCTGCTCCCAGACTGGTGTAAATCAGGGGTTACCCTGCTGCAGGCGGTGGAATAGCTCCTGATTTACACATCCTACACAAGAGGGGAACTTGACCTTACACTTCAACATCAGTGCAGCTTCCTTTGTTGAACGCTTCTTAAGCAAGACATGTAATCAATCCTGGAGAGCCACCGAGCAGCAGAGCTCAGGTTCTGCATAAGTCAGGGCTAGGCTTCCCGGGGAAACTGCCTGATCCAGGCTCCCATGTCATCTATCCTAGGCGCTCCCTGCATGCTTTCTGACAGGAATGAGCGTGTTTTTCTGTTTTGTCTTTGTCAAAAATGGGCTGCTTTAGATTAATAAAATCCACAAAGAGAATTTTTCCATAAGAAGTACGACTCACCTATGCTACTAACCTTTTAGACAGACTTTTAGTGAGCTCAGGTCTTTGGAAATTCTGGCTTTTATAGGCATTTGATGTTATTTTAGAATCCAAGAGGAAAAAGCTTACTGCCTTGCCTCTGTTTTCATGGCCATAATTATGAGGGCAGTCTGGTGACGTAACTTGTTTGGGAAATAAATGATAGCTTTCAACAGCGAGTGCTGTCAGACACTTCATTCCTTGTAACTATTTTAGAAATCCAAATTCATTTTGCACTTCCACCGCACCAGATGCTGCTCTTATTTATGCTTGTATAAGTCCCGTGCTACATCACTGCCTTCAGGAGACCTATTCCATGTTTACACTACTTGCAAGGCAGCAGAATTTGGCTCGTGGCATAAGCCTATGTATGCCTTGTGGTGTGATCTGCTCGTCTGGTGAACGCAATGGGAGAACTGTGCAGACGTATTTAGCCTTACTCCCTCACTAGTCGTAACTATTCACCTTAGTAATACAGACCATGAAAGCAACGGCAGGATCAGACTTTGGGCATTTTCACACTTTAAACTCAGAGAAGAAAAGGGGAAGGCAAAGCACAGTAGTTTTTGCAAAATGCAACAGACAATTTATTGTGATAGAGGTATTACCTGTTACAGCCCGACACCAACCAGAACTGCAATGCTAGAGCTCCAGTTGCTGAAACATTGCCCCATGGTCATCATGCCTTCACCCTGCATGCCCCTGCGCTCTGTGCTCCAGCCCGAGCTGCCCGCTGACCTAGGGGAGAGGCAGCAGCCCAGCTCTTGGGCTGCAACCCAAGCAGAGCACTGGCCATCGCGGTTACGCGCCAACCTCCCAGAAGATATGTTTAAGAACCAGCAGTTACAAGTACAACCAGAGAGAGCAAGATAATAATACTGCTTAGTCCTGTTTTCCTTCCAAACCTGATACAATCCTGACTCCTCACAAACCCTCTGTGCCAAGGAAGGATCATCATTCCCTCTTGAGACATGAGGAACTAGGATGCGGAGGGGTGAAAAGCTCTACCAGCTCAAAAGCTAGACAAAAAGAACAGCGAGAACAAGTGGGTACACAACTCAGGTACAAGATAAACTCTGTTCGGTAAATTCTGGGGGAAACAGTTGGCTTTTGAAGACATCCCCTCTGTGTTTTAACCCACATCCTGCAGAACTGAAAAGCTGAAAGGTGCGTTGACACAAACAAAATGAAGAATGAAAAGAGGGTATTTCATTATGTTTATTAATATCCTAAAGACGAGCGTGTGGGCAGCAGCCTTCTCTGCCATCTGTGACTGCCGTGCTGCTAACCCGGAGGGGGCCAGGCGCTGCTGGCTCCAGACCTGTGGTCAGCCCCGCTGAAGGCCCGGCCGCAGCCAGCGCTGCTCCCTGGCAGGACACAGCTCACGACAGAAAAGCTGCTGAAACGCTGCCAGGTTTCGCAGGCAAACAAACTCACCTTTGTCCTCGCCACAGACCTACCCACAGGCATTTCTCCCCCTCTCTGCTGTCTGGAGACGAGTGGGCATTTCTGTCTCATTCAGACACTCGCCGAGTTTTACAGCCTGTTTCAGGCAATTGTTTGGTGGGGCTGATTTCCTCTGCTGGAAAAACTGGCTTCTTTCCTCCTCGCCCAGGTTGCACGCGAGTACGTGCCATTCTCGAGACCAAGCCCGTTAGGGGCCATTCCCGTGGAGCCTCTTGCTCTGCGAGGACCTGCCTTTGCCGTCACGAAGCCACTCGGGTCTCTGACAAGGCCTGGGGTGGTTGTGCTCGGGAGACATCTCCTGCCCACCTGAGCACTGGCAGCAGAGCTTGTGCCCGACTGCTTTAAACCCTGACTGTCCACTCTCATTTTGACCTCAGGAGCTGTTTTCTGCCACCCAGCTCTGGAGAAAAGCCTTCTAGAAGGACCCACTCCAGGCTGGGAACAACCTTGCCAAATCCCTCCCTCTAGCACAGACCAATTCCAGGGAGATCCCTCCCAGGAGATTTCCTCAGGCTTGCTGAGCCCACAGCGTGCCCAGGACAAAGGGCAGCACTGACACATCTCCACCAGCCCTAGGAAGCTGGGGCAGCGTCTGGCTCTGTTTAAATGAGGCAGCTTTACCTACAGATCCTATTTGTGCATTTATTTAAGATTGCTAAAATCTTCCTGTTGCTTCCTACCCCTCCTCCCAGCCTCGCCTCCCCCAGCGCAGGCACCAGCTCTCCCGTCAGACGGTTTCTGTGTTGAAGGAGGGACGTGCCGTACCCACCGCTGCCCTCGTGGGCGTCGCTGAACGCGCAAGGTGGGACTGCGCCGCAGCCCCCAGCCTCCTCACCACCTCACCCCGGGCACGGCTTTATCTTCTGATGGGCCAATTGATCTGGGCATTTAGAAATAAGAACTGTGACTTAAATAAACATGGTGCTATGTAAAAATAAAAACCAACAGAGATTAATTGCACGTTCACCTATAATTACACTGGAAAAGGAGAGCGGGCCTAAGATATCCCTTCTTAAAATAAAATTAAAGCCTGCTCCAACTCTTTGTCTCATCCATTTTTTTCTACTAATGGCACACGCACAGTTGTACATGTTATTAGATTGACGTTGTAGCATCCTGGACAAATCAAATTAATTCAAATATCTGCAGGTACGAAATGTTAGCTGAGAAACGAGCACATAAAATATATGCAATTTTCCCCCGGCAGTTTATTATGGTATGAAGAAAAAAACATTCTGTGCTTGAAGCTGACGTTATATTACAAATGTATTGCGAAGTATGACGTGACTATTAAAATATGATTACACAAAGTATGAACATTTTAAGAAGTTTACAGTACAGTGAATCTTTTATAAACAGACTCTTAAATATACATAGGACAATAGTAGCTGACAGAAAAACATCAAAAATTAACTATTAATGTTTATAGACTTTTCCCCTGAAAAAAGTCTCACATTAAAACAGAAATTATGAAAAGCCTTAAAACCAGGAACAAATCACCTGTACACTACAAATATACATGGCAGAGGTGCGCAAACCAGAGCTACCTTTTCGCTGAAGGGAACCGTCGCCGGGCAGCCTCGGCCCCGCGCCTCCCCGCCAGCGCAGCCCGCTTCGGCAGCGCAGAGCCTCGCCTGCCCGCGACGCCCGCGCGCGCCCGTCGGCAGCCCTGACGCCACCAGCACACGCCCGCTGCAGGACCAGGGCGGCGCGCTGCCAGCGTCGAAGCGACCTACTGGAGTGTATCGCGCTGAGAACGTGCCCGGGATCTTGCAAATGGATCTCTGCGGGCAGATTCCTGAATGCACTGGGAGCCTGGGTAGGACCTACAAACCGGAACTGGGCTGCGAGACTGAGCTACGAGGGCATCAGCAGCTCCTTTTATGGATTTTTTTTTTTTTTTTTAATGCAATGTGTCAATCCTTCCTCTTGATATGGGAGAACAGATGCCACAGCTGATTGCTGCTTAGTCTGGTTGCAATGACACCCCTAGTTCATGTGTTAAGTTATGTCAAAAACATAAGTATTTTATGCTGTAATACACAGTATTACTGAAACTAACAATATTATTTGCATATTTATAACAAGGTATAATGAAATCCCTATAATAAAACCAAAAGTTATCCTATAGACTTATTTACACACAGTCCAGCAAAGAAGTATAAATACTTCTACATTTAAGGTTTAGGAAAACATAATTTACAAAATATTCAAATATATACAGTCATCTGAAAAACTGCCAATATTAAACTTTGATGCAGGCAAAGAATTGGCTGAGTCTATTCATTCTGTATTGAAAGAGGCGGTGGCTTTCATGGGTTGTCTGTTATGTTCAAAAGCCACACATATGTTATTTACAACGAGACTACTTCTCTCCGAGCTAAACATGTCCGGAGCTTTGAGCGTGCTGTCCCAAAATGTCGTCTATCATTGTCAGATTGTTCAACCACTCTTCGTCGTTGCTGCTGCTGTTCTTCATGAGGGAGTCGAGGAAGTCAGTGTCACTGCAGTTTGCGGGCATGATCGAGTTGCTGTGCTGGGGCACAAAGTCATACTGCGGCAGCTCGGCAGCGGCGCTCATCCTGTTGAAGGCGTCGGGTGGCTGGCCCGAGGAAGGGTAGCTTGGCGGGCCAAGGCCCGAGGCAGGATTGAGCTGGTTAAAACTGGACACTCCTTGTGGCATTGATTTCATAACATTCATAGCTGGCAACGGTCCTCTGGTTAAATTGTGTCTCAAGTTCTGATTACTCATTGAGCTTAAGCCCTGGCCAGGCTGCCCCATGCTCAGTTTTTGCATCTGTCTGACCTGGACGCCGGGAGCGATCTGATTAGGCGGCACTACAGCCTGCTGGGAGAACTGCTGACCCGGTGTACTTGGTCTCACGCTCTGTTTGGAGAAGAGAGCGTTACCGGAGAACTGCTGCATGCTGGTATCCATTTGGCTTTGATTTGGCATTCTTGGCACAGCGGCCGGCGTCCACATCTGGGCAGATGAGTTGGGGTAGACGTTAGGGATCCTCGGCATACTTGGCTGCCTCAAGTGTTGCTGAGTTGCAGAGTGATTTGCTAAAGAACCAGAACTGAAGCCTGCCATCGGCATTCCCGGCCGCACAGCAGAGTGGCTATGTACTGTTTGGCACCCAGAGTTCATGCCCAGCGAGTTCTGGCTTGGCCGCAGCGGGATGTTAAAGTCAGAATTAGGCGGAAAAATCCCCTGCTGCTTGCCAGGGTTGTGTGGAATCATCACCATCGTCCCGCTGCTCTGGCTGGCGGTGGCTGGGGCCATGCCAGAGCCCAAGGTGCTCTGGAGCATGGCTGGATTAGACGGCAGCATGCGGTGGTTGGGTGGAGGAGCTGGCATCACCTGGCTGCAGTCAGCGGGAATGGGCTGCTGCACGGCTGCGTACAAAGAGACACGTTAGCCACTGAGCACACGTTCACCCTGGAAACATGGCAGAGCCTTAAAAGGCTGCTGCTCCATCTTTATTTTTCATTACAAGGGCCTCTCCTCTGTGTTCTTTGTAACACAGTTCTTACTGGAGCAATAAGGAAATGGGTGAATCTCATGGTATGTGATGAAATGTGAAATGCTTTTATTTCAGGGCAGAGAACCATTAAGCGCCCTGTATTTAATCAGACCCCAGGCCCTGGCTCCTTGAGGCTTTTCATAGCACGCCGTTTCCCTCCTTACCTTGAAACTGATTTATCTGCTGAGCTGCAAACAAACTCCTCTGCTCAGATGCTACTCCCAGCATGTTTTGTCTCTGTTTTTCCTGGAAAACAAGGGGCATAATAGTCAAGTTTCAGTCTCTTGACAAACAAGAATAGCAGCAGACACCTGAAGTGTAGCCACCATCATCATTTACAACCTCTCCAGTAACCACACACACACACCTCTGACGAGGCTCACACAGACGGTTCATTTCAGACTGGATCTTAATTGCTGCCATGCCCCTTCTTGCATAGGTGTCATGACAACAGCCCAGCACTAGGAAGCGCAACCTTCAGCAGATGCTGTGCAGGTGGCCCAAGGCCCAAGGGAAGCTGGATGAACATGGAGACCCTCGTGTTCACCAGCTTATGAGTGAAGCACAGCACAGCCAGAGGCTGCAGGAATCCTGGCGTCTCCCCAGCACCTTTAGTGCTGACTATCTGGATGCGTTCTCTGAAGTACCAGATCCAGGGACAAAAGATGCCCAAAAGTCTTTTGGTGAACAGGATCTGTGGCAGCATTGCAGGGACACACTGACAAACAGGAGACTGCTGGTGGCCATTATCCTGTCTGAAGGATGGCTCTGCTTGTGCGTACCATCACCTTTTGTGCTGGTTGCCACTCCTAACCAGGACACAGCAGTGAGCCACAGGCAGCCAGGGACCCTTCGCAGGCGCGCCCTGAGCAAGGCATTGCTGGGTTTCTCCAAGTGACCTGATTTGTGTCTCCCACCATTTAACCCCAGATCCCGCCACTGTACTCTGGTCCCTGCTGTGGACAGCAGCTGCGACCTGGGACCCCTCCATGGATGGAGGAAGCTGAGGCCTGGCTGAACTCCTGCTGTGCTAGAGCATCACAGATAAGCTTGAAGCCAACTGATGACAAAGAGGCAGAGTTGGTTTTAAAAGGGAGTTTGATCAATGAGCAGGACAGCACTTGGCTGAGGGTTTTATTGAGCTACTTCTCATTTCCCATTCAAAGAAATGAGCCTCCTTGACCCAAATCCAGCAGCACAGTCAGAAAGTCAGAGGCACATGTTCAGTGCTGCCCCACCCAACTCGTCTGTGGGATTCCCCCACCCCTGCCCCTTCCCACAGCATGTTACAAACCTCGTACAGGGACTTCTGTTGCTAGAGACACCAGCAAAGTCCAGGACAAACTGAAGGCTAACATCTGCTCTGATAAATCCCCAGAGAACCAGAGAGAAAGGCAAGCATGGAGAACATCGCTCCTGGGGCTGACTCACTCTCCAAGCCTCCCTTCTCTGCATCTTCCGTCCCAACTCTGCGGCTGACCAAGGATGACGGCAATGATACGGTGGTGACTGAATCCTTCCCTTGCATACGAGTGGGCAGATCTGCACTTGGACTTGCTGAGCAGCACTTGGCCCAGGCCTCTCCTGGGCATGACATCCTGGACTCACCACAGCCCTAGTCTGACTCAACCCAGCAATTCCAGGGTCACTCCTTAGTGTTTGCTGACTGGTGATTTCCCCATTCCAGTTAGTCCTGTCCTTCCCAGTGAGGTGGACAGCACAGGAACCCACAGAGGCTCTCGGCATCATACCTGCATCAGCTGCCGTTTCATTATTTGCTGCTTCAGTAAATGGTTCCTCATTGTGTATCCATTCACCGTGGCTGGTGCCGGCACAGAGCCTCCGCTTGGGATGGAGCCCGGCTCCTGAAGTCTGGCAACAATGCCAGCATTTTGATCCTGCCAAGAAAGATGAAAAAAGAAAATTAATCTCATCAGGGAGATAACAACAGAAGCCCTCATCCTCTCTGCTGATGCCCTTTCTCCAGCCTTTGGCTGTCCCAAGGCCAAAACACCTTGTGGATTCACAAGGACCTGCATGTCACAGTGAGGACAGTGAGGGGCAAGGGACTGCTCTGATTTTTGAGGATCAGCACAAGAAGATGTGAGAGAAGCAAAACGTTAATCCAAAATTCTTTGTGACTAGCCCAAGGCTACAGGACTGATTCACTACCATTACCGGAGTCACATGGCTGCCTGGCTGGCAGAAGGGATGTGAGTAAAGCATCACATTTCCCACCAGTTCCCCAACTGTTACACTGAAAGAGATAAGGAAAGAAAAGTTGCATTAGGGGAGGATTTGGCAACTGGATATAAAGGAGAAGCGTACAGTAAAAGAAAACAGAAAACTAAAGGCAGAAGGGGGGAAAGGTGCCATCAGACCAGGGATCTGGAAAGATGGGAAAGACGTGGGCCTGGGATTGAAGTGGTTCTCATGGGTTCCATGACAAACAAGAAGACGTAATTGTGAAAGGAGAGGAGAACATGCAAAAACGCAGGGTCAGGTCATGGCCAGGCACAAATCAGTAATGCAGTGGGCCTGATTCCTGCCTGGTGCCAACTGGCCTCGCTGTAAGTCCTCAATGAAAGATTTCAGCAGCTGAGGGCTTGCCTCCAAAGACAGAGCATTGTGAAAAAAAGTCACAAGAACACGATGAAATTAAAAAAATACATCTAAACATCTCAGGAGCTGGCAGGTAGTCAGGGAAATACAAGAGAAAAGTCAAGGCCTCACAGAGGACAAGATTCTGTAAGTGCTGTACCCAGGAACGGCAGTACCAGTGTATTCTCCTTTCTCCATTTTCACATCCAGCTTCTACATTATTTATGATGTTTTGTTATTATTGGCAGGGAAAGGTATGTATATTATATCCAGCGTCCTTAGCTGCGCCATGCTTCCTTTGTTTTCAGAATGGAAGCCCACATCCTTTGTTTAAGAATCAATGTTATCAGGAGATAAGCAAGAAGAAAATGGTTGTTGCCTTTTGACATCTGACAATTAGAAGCATGCTCAGATGGAGAAAACAGGATACGAGCCATATTTCAGAGTGACCAGAAGAAAGCCTTGGAAGGCATCTGTCACCAGGCAAGCTTCTCGGGCCTGGGGCACCCTTCCACAGCAGCTTCACCATGAGGAATCACCCAACTCCTTCCAAGATATTCTTTGCAAAAGCCATTACCAAGAAGGTCACTGAAATTACTCATTTTTATGGTGCCTCCTTTTGTTGTAGCACTTCGGTCTATTATGCAAAAGCACAGTTGATGAAATGTAAATGCCTGCTAGATAATTTACTAAAAGACACAAACCTGCAGCTCATCACTGCTCTCATTATCATTCCTATTCATGGGCAGTCTCATAAGACTAGACTTTATTACTGGTGCTTTGCTAACAATTCCGCTGGACATCCATCCTCCTCCCCCTTCCCTCCTACCTGTTTTACTCCCTGTCTCCCACAGAAAAAGAGGGAGGGGAGGAAAAAAGTAAATACGATGTACTACAGATGTAAATATGAAAGTTCATGTAAAGCTAGCACTGTGCTTTCATGTCAGACAGGATTCTGCAGCCATAGTTAAGCTTTGAATAATGCAGATTGCCTCTAGGGGAATATTTGAAAGTGCAGGGATTCAGTTTGTGTACTCTGCACATGAAAGACACTGAAATGCTCATACCACCAAAATCCCTGCCATCTATCCAATTTCCTCCAAACTTGTCTTCTTGCGTGCAGAGGGTCTGTGCTTACTGAAGCAAATGAGTTTAGTGCAAGGACAATCATTCTGATGTCTCGCTCAGGGCTATTGCATTAACAAGTCATAACATTAAAGTCTCTTTTCCTAATCATGTCCACCTCATTCTAATTTCTCCCAAGCATCATCAAGAAAATAATGTTGATTTTTCCATATTATTAATGGTAAAGAAGTGTAAATCACACTACTAATTGCAGCTTTTGTGCTATGGCAGTACAACAGCTTAATTATATGGGACTTTCTGCAGGCATCCTATAGCAATATTGACAATCAGTGAAGTTCATCTGCAAATACACAGAATGGGTTGCTGAGTTTTTCAGAGCAAAATTGTATAACACTTAATTAGCCAGTGAAGAAACAATCTATAGATATAAATTTTTCTTTTGGGGTAATTGGACAAAATAGCACAGATGGGAAGACAAGGGATGAATTCAAAATCTTGCGTTCTACAGTTCACATTTAGGTTAAGCCAAAAAAAGAAAAAAAAAAAAGAAAAAGGAAAAAGTTCTCTCTTTTCACCACTAGTGGGAACTACTGTATTCCCTTACAATAAAAAATAACCACTTAAACGTCATGACTAAGAATAGCTCTGGTGTAGTCTAAAGGACACCGCTATCTGTACCAAAGGTTAAGGAACTTTAACCATTTTTCCTTTTCATCACTCCCCAAGAAAAATCACTTTCCTTCCCACAGTAAGGCCAAGCCAAAAGAGCCATAACCTTAACTTGTCTATAATTCGGACTATCCCATTTTAAAATCCAGGAAGACAGCAAAGAGAGGAGGATCCCAGTGTCGAAGTCGGGAACGATGGAAGAGGGTGTTCACACCCAAAGGGTCGGGCGGCTGAGCCAGCTGTAAGCTACACTGGAGGATACAGATGGCTACAGACAATTCTTACTCTTCAGCTTTAAAAAAAATGTGTTTGCATGTAGGTATCAGGGGCTTTGCCATTTTTCCCTCCAAAAACTCATATTAAAACATCAAACGGGCAGAATCCCTGACCAAATGGCATGCCGTGCAGACCTGGAATTGGAGAGCATGTGTTTCTGTTGCTAGGCAAACTGTCACGCAGCAGGTCCGGAGCTCCTGCAGCACTCCCTGGGCTTTCCAATGTGGCAGTCTCTGTTCAGAAAGGCACTGGGGCTAGCTTCACAGTTCTGGCTTAGCATCTCATGCACTAGTTTCAAGAGCAGGGAGGAGAGATCCAGGTTCCAGGTTTGCAGGTACGTGTACTGTTTGTGTCCACATTCAGCCGCTGACTGTAACTACAAAAGCTACCGCACAGCCCAGTGAAACCAGTCCCTCCCAGGCGGTGCACAGCGGAGGCTGCTCAGGCTGGGCAAACGCATCTGCAGATTACTGCGTCCAACTGCACTGAGCGCGGGTCTGGTCCAGCAAAACATTCGGGCACACACTCAGTGCAACATGTGCGAGCAGTCCCACTGAGACCTACCACATATATTGATGAATCTACATCCTTCTAAAAACCCACTGACGAGCTTGACCTGCCCAGCCCCATCATCTGATTACATACGAGATGCACAACTGCAGTAAATAAGTGTGGAGATGGACTGTTCTGTGTGAACATGGTTGATAAACTCCAGCCCTCAGCACTTAGTTATACATTCAGTAATCACTCTGTGGCATCACTTAAGCGAGAATGAAGAAATTTATGGTCCCTAATTCCTCTGAATCCTCATTAACAAACAGTCCAGAAAGAATTTAAAAGCAAGACTTTCTGAGGATCTGAGCTAGAGCCTTAATCGCTCTTTGGCAAATATGTAAAAATCCCTCTAATCTTTAATAAAGAGCATTCATTGTTTTTTAGGACTATGTGAAAACACTAAACTCATTTATCATTATTAAACTTTCCCATCTGCTCTTATGGTGTAACTCCAAAGAATATAACAAAGAAATGTACATGTTAAATTGTATTGACTTAAGCCCAGAGCTATTGGAGATGTACAATTTATTTCAGCGAGGGCATGAAGGGGACTGCAGGCTGCTAGACAGAGTCATTTGTCCAATGCTGAAAAGACAGTTATCTGCACCAAAATGGCTCTTGGAAAGGCACATTTGCTTTATAAGAAATAAGCTGCCAGGTGAGACCATTCAGCATTATGTTACAGACCCAGACAATAAAACTAAGCCATGAATTTCAATAGTTAACAGATGGACTAATTAGAGACTGAATTCTTTGTGGTTCTAACAGATAACCAGGTCACAGCAAGGTTACTGAGAGAGAGACAGGCAGCTTTGCAAATTTCGGTAGATATTTGCAGAGTCGGGGAAGAACTGCATTTCCTAACTGAAAGCGTTAGCAGCAGTGGAAGAATGGAAACGTGTCCAATTAAAAATGCATCTAGTATCTGCATTTAAAAAGTTTCTTCCATTTCAAAAGGCACTGCTGATTTGAGAAATATTCCCTCCACTTTCAATGGGGCATCCAGCTGAATCCAGTAATTACAGAGCTTAAAACAGAAGGGTTGTGGAGATGAACCACAGCACCCCAGCATAAAAGGAAATGGGTTGCTCAGGGTAGACGTTTGCTGTAAATACGAGAAAGGGACAAACAGCTCTTTCCACCAGTTCTTTTTTGATAACCAAAGATAACTTAGCTTGAAGTATTTACTGAGATATCACAGAATTAAAAAAAAAAACAACAAAACAACAAAACAACAACAACAACAACAAAAAAAAAAAAAACAAAACCCAAGAAAAAACCAGGGAGGAAAAACATGGCTACAGGAGTTGACAGGAGCCTGTGGCACTGATCCGCTCAGGCTGCTTGGCCCGGGACTCTCGGTGGATCTGTATTCACAGCAGGTACAGCGATTCTCTAGGGGTGGGGTGAAGTTTCATTAACCGAGTTGTGTTCTGTATTTTAAGAACATCTGTTACGTATGGGGAGTTCTGTACTCTGCGGAGGAAATGCAAATACTAGTTTCAAACTAATGCCTCCGCGTTCCCCTGTGCTCCCGCCTGCCTGCCAGTGCATCATCTCCCATCTAGTAGGTGTGCTGCATCTCCTTGGTGGGGCCGTCATGCCCGGGCAGCAGCACTTCGCTCTGAAGTCCAGGACTAAGACTCCTAGACACAGTGACTCCACCAACAGTACAAAGCAATTAAAACACTAATAGTATTAAAGCTGCCTCACCCATAGAATTCCACGGTTTAAGTGTTTCACGTTTAGATCTACAGAGAAGCCAGACATAGGCTCCTGGTGTCTAGTAACCTTGTGTGGCCCCATAGAACACCGTGATGCCACCTTTACAAAGGAGGATCATTGCCTCCACAACTGTTAAGCCAAATAGATATTAAGACGGTGAATCTGTTTGGCCAATGTATACAAATGAAGCAAACAAAATGCAGGGTCGTGGTTTGGCAGGATGATCGTGTCAGCCCCCTCAAGAGTGTGGTGTCTGTGCGATGCCATACAGAAGTCAGGGGTTACGTATGCCTCTCGCATCTGCTTCTTGCCTTTAACAAAACTCTCCATTTGCTTTTTGGAAGTTTTCTGTCATTTCCTCCGTATTCTGCTCACAATTCAGAAATGCTCTTCAAGATAAAACAGCCTTTCAGTTCAGAAACGCTCCAAAGCTTTTTGTTTGTTTCCATGTTTGTTTTAACACAATGTATGAACATTGATAAAACAAACTGTGCAGCTCAGTGCATCTTTTTTTTTACCCATCTTACGCCCATTTACTTGATATACAAGCATGTGAAATACTACCAGACTCAAGTTTCTAAGCTTATCTTGGGGGCTGTCAGTCAGGAAAAGGCTTTGTTTGAAGACCGTAAGTGATCCTTGTGTATACGGTTTTGTTTTTTTTTTAAAAAAGTTATTTTAAGTTTTTCTTTCTTTTCATACAGCATGAGCATGCACAGTTTCCTTCAAAGGTAGCCCTCCTTCTTTGCTAAGAGCAGTGACAAGATCACCACACCTGGCAATTGTACCAGCATCTCCTCCCTTCAAGCAAAGCAGATGAAACACTAATTTCCCTATAGCTGCTCTTATGCTGCATGCTGTTCAAAACAAAACAAAATCCCATCAAAGTATCCAAAGTGGTTTTAAAAATGCACCCAGAATTTTAATAAGATAGAAACTGAGTCCACTTCCCCTCTTAAAAAAATTAATCTACTTAGTTAAAGCTTTTGTGCAAAGACTCTGCCAATATTTTCAGAGCTGGTTTCATCCATCAAAACATGCTGTTGAAGAGCAGCAGCAATCAGAGCAACAGAAAGACAGAAAATCCAGAGTGAATTATTGCAAGAGTGATTTTTCTCTTAGATGAAAATGCATCCTTTAGCGGGCAAGTTGAAATCAAGCTGCGATGCTGTTACCAGCACCATGTTGTTAGAAAGAACATGGGAAGCAGCTTTGGGAGCAGCCAAGAGCCTGAGGCACAACACGGATGGGAGAACTGGTGTATCACAGACACTCACAACCTCCCAGGGGCTGCAGTGTTTGTAAGGAGGCACGATAAAGACTCCAGCAACAGCAGCTGCCCTGCAAATAGATCCTTTGGCCCAGATGAATTCCCAGGCCATGGGTGAAGGCAGCCCAAAGAACAGCTTTGCTCCACCATCCTAAGTGAAAGGCAAACCTTTCAGGAGGACTAGAGACCCACAGAGGCTCTGCCAGACCCCTGATGGCAATGGGTACCTGCAGTATTAACATACTTTTCTTCCACCTGAGAGCAGTGCTCTAGGGCTGGACTCATCCCCACCAGTCTTTGTATCACCACACTTCAACATAAACTGTATCTGTTACTGGTTTTATTTGTATAGGCCCGAAGCTGCAGAGATGGGTGTTTTGTACCTGTCTATATAACATATAGTCAAGATCCAAAATTGAATTCTCTGCAAAGAACAAAATATTTATATTTGGCTTGTACAGCTATCATGATTCTCCAACCCTTGACACCACGGCTCTCGTTCCCATGGAGGGCAGCCTGCCTATAAATTCAATGAGATCATCTAAAACTGTATTTATCTCACCCAATTTCGGCTGGTAGTCCTTCTGCCTGTCTCTACAAGGTTGCGCTAACTGTGATGACAAACTACAACATCTCGTATCTATAAAGTGGCTTGACTCAAGTAATCCTTGTGTTATGTCAAGGCATGCTCTCAGAGGTGTCGATGAGATTCAAAAGGAGCTGGGTTAGCTCAACACCCGGCAGAAGCTGCTACAGAGAAATGCAATGACTGGCTGGTCAATTTATGTATTAGGGAGAGCAAAAAAGACCTGTTTAAAAAAAGAGTGGGGATTTCACTCTAACAAAGTGAAAGTCAGGAAATCTCGAGCTAGTGGGGGAAATCAGTTCTTTACCTGCCCATTTCTGAAATGCTCTGTGAAATGCAGTGAGGTGGTCTGGATCACAGAGACTTGCGAATCCCTTGATTTCTCTAAGTTAATGTTTCCATGAATTTCTTTTCCTTTTTCATGCAAAGGTTCAATTTGCAGAGGCAGATGCCCAAGTCTTGTTAACTTCCATTAGCACTTGGCTGCCTAACTGCTACGGAGAAGCTCTTTGCATGAAAACCTGCCCACATGCAAAACTCAACAGTATATACTTCTGATTTCTCATGTAAGTGCAGAAACAGAGCATGCTCTGGCACCAAGTATCACATCAGTTTTTCAGTATTAAACCTCTCACAAGCTTACTCTTTCCTAACAGATGAAACTATTCAAACACCTAAAATGGTTGTATCACATCGCCCAACCACGTGCCAAAAATCACCACGACTTACAAAACAAAATGCAGTGATAAATAATATGCTAAAATAATGGATACAAAGTAGGCTGTGACTAGGTAGTCCTCATGATCAAGTTTTTAAAACCAAGATACTGACGTGTTAAAAAAGAAAAATGCATTAAGGTGACCTTGAGTATGGGGAAGAAGGAGTGATTCCATTATTTTTTAAAATGGAAATTATTATTAAAACACCCGAAGCTGAACTGCTGTAACCAAGTCAAGTCAATCTCCCCTTAAAAATTCCTTTTTTCCCCTTCCATTCAGATTGTATTTACAAACTGTAGATGTCTCATTTTTTTCTTGTGTCATTTCATTATTACAGAGTTGAGATCACTAGCCATCTGCAGCTTCATTTCATCAAGCTCCGATCTGTCCTTGGAGCAAGGTCATCCGGGACAAGAACATAAAATGCTGCTTTCCTCAACTGACAGTTCTTTATGCCTTCCTGTAAATATTCCCCACTAATTTTAAATAATTTTACCACTTCATACTCCCCTTCACACACACTGAAAAGGCTGATATACACGCATATTAATAAGGATCTTGTCATTTAACCACTGCACGACGTATTAGAAGCAATTAATGGTGTTTATTTGCTGATACCATAGGCATTTCAAACTCCAGCTCAAGAATCCTTGGTAGCTTCATGTGACTTGTAGGATATTAGCTGTGGGTCAGAAGTTGGGACCCCCCATTCAGCATTAGCATACGCTTGGAGTGGCTCTGTTTTCCATCAAGCAGAAAAAAAAATGCAGTCAATGCACAAAATTACCAGCTGCTATATACCCTGTGGTGGGTGAGTGATAATAAAACATCACTAGGTGTATGTGGGTTCATTCACTGAAATCAATAGACCGGTGAGGAAAGATTTTCAGACGCGTCACACAATGTTCCAAGCTAAAACAAAGAAAACGGAACACGGAATTTCAACTCGGATCAGATCTGACTTGCCATAAATTCTGGAGCATCTTCTCCATAGCAGAGACTGTTGCTCTGGATTATGGCAAAACCAAACCAACCAAAATAAACAAACAAAAAAAGCAGGGTAAAATAATTTGAGTGTGTTCATTAGCACAATCATAAAGCAACAGGGAATAAATGAGTGATTGAGAACAATCAGCCCTAGCTCTAGGGGTCAGTCTCCGTCCTGGTCTCTGGCTGCAGATGATGCCAACAGCAGACTGAAGGTCCCGGCTCTAACCTCCAACTCAAGGTGCGTATCGTTTGGCACCTGGAAAATTCACTACTGGGCTGATGTAGTGGATTCTGAGGTATGCTCCGCTGTACTCAGCCATCTGGCTCACAAATAACGGTGCGAGAGTTTTTACCTATGTGCCTTTAATAGCTCCAGTAGTCCTAGACATAAAGACGTGCACATCATAGAGGTCTGTCTGCAAACGCACCTGCATGTACGCTGTGCAGATAGGCACATGAGCCTCCCACGAGTTTCCTTGCACAGGCAAGTGTCCCTTTGGACACACAGTGGAAGGTTAGCTCATGAGACTGTGAGCATGCAATTTGTCCGAAGGAGATGTAGAAAATGGGATCATTAAAGGTGCACTCCCAAGCCACCTCTAAAGGAGATGATCTTGCACAGTGAGTTTGTTTCGTGACTGAGTCACAGGATAAAAGCCAGTCGTATGGACTCGGGCTCACATGACCAGGTTCAGTTTCCAGTTCCATCATACATAGGTTCTTCAGGTGACTATGGACAAGTCACTTCATTTCTCCCTCTGTCTCAGTTTCCCCCCAAAAGGAATGAAAGTTACTCGCTGAATAGGAGGATGAGGGTCAGCTCCTGGGACAGCGTGGAGGTCACATCTGCAGCCTCCTGAAACGCTGCCCTTGGGTTATGACCCCAGAGCCCTGCAGCAGAACCGTGCCCCATGCTGCTCAGCGGGGAGAGGTGGAAGGGCTTTTTCTACTTCACTCTGCGTACAAGATTTTGTCGTGTCCTCCTCTCTGCATCTCTCCTCCGGGTCCGGCCACAGCTGGTTGCGTCTCAGAACAGCACTAAACTACGCTAACTTGTAATCGTCCCCTAGGGCCTCTAACCTGGCGGCACAGACCAGTGGAGCGCAGCATGTCCCGGCCACACGCCCCGTGATCCCATGACTCACCCCTTACGTGCCAGCAAAAGAAGCAGCTGCAGCAACTACGGACATCACCACACCTCAAGAATCCCTCGATGCCCAGCTGTGTAAAGAGGGCTGCGTGCTAGGAGGAGTCAGCCCTATGTTTTGACTGGCAAGAAAAAGGAGAAGAGGCTGCCTGGGAGAGTTATGGGTGAGAATCTGAGGATTTTCCTGCAAGTCCTGCCTGATACCTTATTGCAAGAGATTTTACTGCAGTGAGAACGGTCCTGCTTCACTCCGCATCCTCTCCTGCATCCCTGGCTTTTGCCTCCTTCCATCCCCATTATATATCCTTCTCTTTCATTTCCAAGGCAGGAGATACTTTTCATTCAAAATTTATCCATGATGAAAAAACTATCCAAGTGCCTCCAAATACCATCTTCTCAAGTCAGCCAATGTATCCCTGAAATTCCGTGGGATTTTGGTGCCTCTGTCACTTAAGATAATAGCAGTCTAGGAAACATGCGCTTTTGAACATCTGGCCAGCCGCGCTTTTGCCGTAAGGAAAGAGGGAAGCATATAACAGAAGCGAGGAGGCTGGAGCTAGTCCATGTTCCCTGCAAGGCAGAGGTGTTGCAGAGCACTTGCAAGCGTTTCTTCTGTGGAGACACTGCATGTCAACAGTTAACTTCCCTTTGTTCCCATCCAAATGATTAAGGTTAGAAGCTTGCCTGGTGACATCACCAGAGTTTAAACATGCTGGATATGGTCCAGGGAGCCAAAGTTATTGCTGACCCCATGGTTACTGATCCGCTCTGCAAGTAGCTGATGTCTGCTCTCACTTTATGAATTATTTAATGGGTTAAAGATTGGTTAGATCTTCTTTATGCAATGTACAGCTATACAGTGGGCAGGAGGACATAAACATGCATTAACAAGGTTAAAGTCATATACTGTAACTACACTGTCTGTTTTCAGCTTGCAGCTTTATTGACTTAATCATGCCGGCACCGCAGCCAACAAATCATTAAATCCATTCCATTCTTTTGCTGGTTACCAACCACAAAAACAGAGGCAGGCAAACACGGAGCGAATCTCGGAGGGGGTGGGGAGCGGCAGCGGGGTGCGGGGCAGAGGGAGAACAGTGGGATCACTATGGAGCGCCTGTCACTGCCAGCACAAAGACGCCAAATCTGTCTTTACGGACTAAGTGGTTTCATGGTTTAAAGTGACACACTCATTTGTTCCTGTTTTGCAATGATTATAGAAAAAAGAAGGGGGGGGAGGAATAAAAAGCAAACTGAGCTTCTTCATACCGTAACAGTGTGCGTGTGTGCGTGCACCCTCGCAGAGCCACAGATCTCGTCTGTAAACACACCCTAGGGCCAGGGCAGAGTAGATCTGGGCACTCGCTGCACCCCAGGGGTCTTGGGCTCCGCACCACACTCACTGCTAATCTGCAGTGAAATGCAGGCATAATTAAGAGTTCAGCATAACAGAAAAAAGACACGGAGCATTAAATCAGTCCTCCTATTGCCCTCCAGGAGCAACTCTGACCACTGAGAGCAATGGGAGACATCCCGGCTTTCAGACTGAAGTAACAACTTCGCTTTCAGACAAACGCTTTAATTTTTGACCTGGCACTTACTGCAACTTTTCATATCCACATCCAGCCCCCGCCCCCGCAGAAGGTCCCTGATTGTCAGCAGTGCAGAGAACGCAGGTGCCCACGGCAGTCAGCAGATTGCCAAAATTCTAGGTGGTTAGTTCAAGACAACCAGGTTTGAAAATGGAGCTGTCAGCTTATCGGATTTGAACCCATAAGATCTTTATTTGTCACTGCTGCCATCCCCATTTCTTGATGGAAATAATCTTCTCTATCACCATAAAATACAAGTGGCTTGTTCTGCACTAGGGGAGCATCACGTCAGGACACAGCTCCTCTGCATCAAGCAGACTACAGAGAAAGAATTCAGCATGAACTCTTGGAAACCTGCAGACATCAGGGTGTTTTGCTTCTTTTAGAGATGCTAGACACAGCCTATTTGCAGGCTTTCCTCCACTGAGAGAACACGAAATAAGCTCCCCCTTTCTGGGGAAGACTCAGCTACACCAGGAGAGATTCCTGGCCCTTTTCTATATATTACAAAAAGAAGGAGTGGCCAACGAGCTCCCTTTTCTTCACCTTCTGGATACAGGCTACTTAGAGCTCCCTGTAAGAATAATGCAGATTTTGGCATCCTACCAGTGCAGGGGCTTGGCAGATACATTTGCACCTTGTCCTGAGATACACCACTGCAGAGCTTTTTGAACACTGTCATTATTTGGTTTTATAGTTGTTTTCTTTAGACCCAAACAAACCTTCTTACAGTTTGAGTTCCAACCTTGCCTTCTTTTGTTTACTAGTCTCCAGATCCCTATCATCCAGAGACGTCTCCTGGCTCCATATATTGCAAATAAACATATCATTACTCAGTGGAGGAGTCGGCCAGAATTCCTCTCGGAAACGGCCGCCAGAGAAGAGTCTGTCCCTGAGCTGCTCGCCCATGGTATTGAGGCCCACCATCAAAGGTACTTCTTTCCCGCCAGAAATGAAAAAGCTTTCTGAGGGAGAAGTCAGCTATTTAAGGTACCTATATGACTTCCAACTTCACTGACTTTTCTATATTGGATCACCACAGCTGCTGCTGCTTCCAAAGATGGAGAATAAAGATACCTCCAGCAGACAAGGCTCAAGCCTAAGCGTGCCATCCAGGCTTCCCTCACCACAGACCATCCATCACATCTCGGAGGTGCACGTTAGGGTGAGGCGAAAACCCTCTAAAGACCTTTTCCTCCACGGGCTACAGGAGGAGCCTAAATGATGGGAGCAGGAAGATGAATCCCAGCCAGCTGCAGAGGAAGGCTGAAAACGGACAGCACTAAACCCACATCTCACAAGTCTCAAACCAGCACTTAACCACGCAACTATTTTGCCTGTTGTCTGGGGTTCAGCAGCCCCGGCTCCACGGCTTGAGTGAGCTCCGCTTCACCCCGCTAACGCCACCTCCCACCACTGAACCCCAGCTCCCCAGCGCTCCCCGCCAGCACGCACCCACGCTTCCGTTTGTGTGTGCTCGCGGGCCCAAGCTGGCAAAGCGAGGGTTTGTGTGATGGACACGTCAGCCTGGAGAGCATCTTATCATTGACCTGTGCTTATCGAGGGAACATGGAAATGCAAAGGAGGCTCCGCTGCCGCAGTGATTAGCCGACAAACTGCTTCAAAGGGAAGTGACAGTTGTGGTGATGTTTTAGGACCGGCACACCCAGCCAGGAGTAACACACCAGTTGGGCTATTTATAATCCCTGATTCTAGAGTCTTAAAATAGCACTGCTTTTATTTTTACATTTTTAGGCACGTTTGTGTATTTAAGCAACGCCATTTGTAGGCTTCACATCAAACACATCACAGCCAGTCTCGCAAATGAAAGACGGCACTCCATGCCTCCCCACTGAAAGCAGAGGTGAATTCCCCTCTCCCCATGGCCTGTATCTCCTTGGCCAATGTGATTAGGGTCCCCAGGCCTATTTCCACACATTTTTACATATAGCCTGGCTCTTCCAAATGTAGAAAGCAAGGGATGTGCAGCATCTGCCTGCAAACATCCAAACGCAGCAGAGCGGCAGAGGTGTTTCATGGACTGCAGTACATGGCCACACATGTGCTGCTCTTATCAACAGACACTGCAAAGTCTCTGAAGGAGCTAATGACTCCTACAATAAAACAATCCTGATCGCTTGTGTTTTTCTTAAAAAACAAAGGTCAATATACAGAAGTAGTCAAACAAACCATGGCTACACCTCCAAAAGGAGAGCTCTCTACGGTCTCAGCAGAGGGGTAGCTATCTGTTCTCTGCTCCCTGGTGCCAAAATATACCTTGGTTGGCATTTCTTAATGACTGGAACATCCATGTGGTCTTTGTAAAACAATTAAAAAATATTCAGGGCAGGAGGAAAAATTCCGTGCACACCCAAGGCTCCAACAGACTGCATAGGTGTCAAATAGTAAATCGTTAGGTGTTTTGTTTTAATTGCAGAGTTATTTATACCCTGGAACTTGTTATTAACATAGGAAAAAACAAAACCCATTGTTACCCATAATTAAAGGGACTATTATGGGACTGCAAAAGCATGGATGGCCCCAGCCAGACCACCCCTCCTTTGGCCGCAGCAACTGGCATGGGGAGGAACATTAAATAGAGGCCCTGTCTTAAGATACTTCAGCCAAGAGCTTCAGAGGGGTTGGTTCCAACATGCGAACCCTAATTCCTGACCTGAGCCTCACGCCCCAGGACCCCTCCTCCTGCCTCTGGCGGAAAGCAGGGGTGCTTGTGGGAGAGGGTGCTGCAGGGGTGCAATCCCACCCTTCCCTATCAGCAAATCCGTTCTGAGCAAGGGGCACACGGATAGGACACATCCTGGATTTGGCCTGGAGTTGCATAACCATCCTTGCTAAAATTCAGGATTAACAGGTTATATTTTCATTTGTGAGATTGTTATCTGCCCCGAGAAAGGTTTCCGATTTCACCAGCACTAATCAGGACGCCACAATGGATTTCCGGTCTCGGCAATGAGGCTCAAGAGCCTTTGTAGCTTGCGGAGCCGGTTTTAATTCAAATCTAGCTGGCAGAGCTATTGTAGGCTACATGTTGAACAGATTAAAAAAAGTCACTTACATGCTACTGTACCTTATTTCCAAATCCATTTCTTACAGACACAAATCCCTCTGACCACCAAAGCATCTGGTAGCTGTGCTATCTTCCCAGGAACGACACCCTCCATCTCTCCAGTGGCCCTGAGCAAAGATCCCCATCATGGTTTTGTGCCTTAAAAGAAACATACCAAAAACCTGCACTGGTGACCACCTCAAGTCCTGGCTTATGCTGTTACGGGTATCATAAAAAACAAGCAGCAAATACGTCCTGTATAAAAAGATTGCGTGCCACGGCAGCCCGTGCTCCCCACCAGTGTGGGGCTGCGCGCCCTGCGTCGTACTGTCGGCTCACCGGGGCATTTCACGTTTTAATGCTATTGCCTAGACTCAACACCCTGGCTGAGGAGATGCAGTTGGCCTAGGAGAACAGTCAAGTACAAAACTACTGATGCCATAAATATAACTGTGAGGGCAAACAGGCTCCCGAGAGGGACTATCTTTGTGGACAGAGAGGGGAAAGGCTCCTCGATGACTGGCTTTACCAGATGAGTAAATTAGACCTGTGTTACAGCCTTCTTGTTCTCCCCCTGCCTCTGCCCCCAAGGACTGTGTGAGTCAGTGGAACTGGAGGGAAAATATACACTAAATTCTACAAGTGCAGAAATTAAAGAGACGTCTACAAAGCCTGCCTCTGGCGCTCGATACCAGCTGCAAAACTGGGTTAGCTTGACATTGCTGCTGGAGGTGAATAGACCCAGGAAGGCTGGCTGAGCAGCAGCTGAGCAAAGCCCCTCTCTGCAAACCAGGTGAGCTGAAAGCTGACTGCAGTCTCATTGCTAAGGCATGGAAGCACGTTTTTAAATGCTTAAATCCAGGAGTGGAGTGAGAGCAATTAAAACAAACTCTGTTTCCTGCACAAACATGAGGTTCAGACAGTTTGGGATTATGAAATACATGCAAATCTGCAAGTCTAGTCTGAGCCAGTTTTCGAGGGCTGGAGACCCCTGCAAGTTCTCTGAGGTTCAAAAAAGCTTTTCCGTTAACAGTCAGGTCAAGAACATTTCAGTGTCCAGGCTCTTTTACCGGCGAGAGCACCATCAAATCAGCCCCAGCTGACATTCACGCTGCCAGGCACCAGCCTGGGAGATCTCTGTAAACGGTATCGCAGCTCCGGAGAGGAAATCTCACGTCTCATAAATCCTGCTGCGGGGAGTGCCACATTGCAGGGGGCTCGTTCGAAGGCTCTCCTGGTTTGTCCGCTTGGACAGGATGCCAGGACCTGCCAGCGATGACACCCAGCTGCCTCTCCCGAAAGGATGCCACTGAGACGTCTGCCTGTCCAGCCCCGGCAGCGATCAGAAACCACTGTACAAACTAACCCAGAAAAAAGCGACAAATTACTAGGTTATGCCGAAGAGTCTTTTTTTCCTTAATACTTTCCCTTCTCCCCCCATTTGCTGCTGGACTTGAGGGAAGGGTTTAAAGGCTGATAAAAACGAGTCCTGAAACCTTTGATACTTCTCCCCAAGTTGGCGAGGTTTCCTTGGGGCTTAGCGCTGCGGCTGCTGCTGGGGTCAGCTGGGAGGAGGGAGAGGAGGGCAGGGGAGGGAGAAGGGGAAAAAATGAACAGCTGCAAAGCAATTAAGCCTGCCTCTGCCTCACTGTCCAAAGCAGGCAGGCAATCTAATTCAGCCTGGTGCCTCTCTTCCTTCAGCCGTCTGGTGCCTGCCTGGGATTCAGGAAAGGGGCTGTCTGACTGCCCACTTTGTCTCCTGAGCCAAAGGGGCCCTTCCCAGCCACAATTTCCAAAGGAAAGAGATCTTGGCTGGCGGTGTCTCTTCTTTTCTGAGAAAAACATGCACTGAATGTAGTGGCAGCAGCTTTATAACCCTCTCCTGCCCTTCCTCAGCAAACAACCAAAGTGGAGCTGGAGCAAGAAAATGACCCCGCTGGCTCCTCCGCTCAGCACTTGTCTCCCAGCACAATGAATCAATTAGCGTCCGATCATTATTGTGGTAACTGTATCTTTCACAAGCAAGATTTTATATAGAGATAGAATAGGATGTTTTCTGCTCATTTCCTTCCTGTCATTCCAATCACGAACTACTGTTAAAAATACAATGCATTTAAAATCTGTAATATTTGCAAGCATGTGCTCCAGCTTCCCATATGAATGCCTGGTCTTTTGTTTTCTGCACAGCATAGGTACGGAGGAACAGCGATAAAGGGGAGCCTATAGTGCAACTGCGTTAGAAATTCAACACAGGGCATATACAGAAGGTCATCTCATTTTCATGCTCCTAATATCAGGGATTACTTTAATTCCTTATTCTGGCCAACTGTTTCAGTTTATAATCTATGGCGCAGGGCTCCTCCCAGCATGTCTAAAGTGGTACTTGTTCTGATATTTCTTCAGAAATTGGCAAAAACGTTTTATTTGGAAAATGTTAGTGCAGCAGTAAAAGCCTTTTAGTACCCAGTCAGAAGGAGAAAATAGGTTCTGTTAGGAGAAGAGAGTACAATTCAACTTTACTTTCAGTTAAATTTGACAGTAATCTAGACAGCAGGTACGTACCCTCCCTCTAGCTAATCAAGACAGAAATAGGCAAAAACGTGTATTTTAAATGCAGCTAGACAGCATTTCATCTTATGAAAAGTCACTGTAAGCAGAAAAAATAAGAAATCAGAGAGAGCGCAAGATTTTAGCTCACCATACTGCTAAATGCTTTATAAACTATGAAATCTGAGGAAACCTCAATAAGCTAAAGCACAGTAGTTTTATATAGTGTGTAAACCTAGAATGGAGCAGCACAACCAAGTCAGGAGTCCCTTTCTAATCTTACTGCACATAAGGTCCCTGAGGAAGGTCACAGTTCTTTTAAAAATTAATATTTATAGACATATAGATCTATGCCACCTATGTAGGAAAAAAGCTCAGACTCTGGACTGGGCATGAAATGATTTGTCCGTTTCCCCCTCGCTGCCAATATTTTTTCTTAATTTAAAAAGTTCTTATTAAATGATCGGTTTTTATTTTCTTCTTTTTTTTTGAAGTACAATACAACATACATAAATGTTGGGGATTTTAGACAAAGTCCTGAACTGTGGGAAAACGCCAATATGTCTCACTAAACTTTTTTAAGTTAAAGATTTACTCACATTTCAGGACCATCACACAGTCTATGGTGATGTTATCAGCATTTCTCTGTTCTTGCTGACCTTAAGCACTCTTACACCATTAAATAAATAATATTTTCTGAAAATAGAACGCCATTCACATTTCTGTAACAATAATTCACTTTAATGAGATAAGAACTTACACATCAAATTACTCTATCTCTGTTTGAGAGATATTAGCACAGTTCGGGGAACTGTAGAATCATGAATCAAGAGTCCAACACTATTCCTGGAGAACTTGTAACTCCTGGTTACGTCAACACGGATTTGAGATGTGTAAGGATTGCAAAATCAGATGTTAATCTGCAGCGAACAACAGAGGTATGGCCAGTCTGCATTTTTGCCTTAAGCAAACAAGAACCAACAAGAGCATTAATGAAAGAAAACAGCACGTTTCTAACTGCGCGTATAAACAGGCATGGGAAAGAACTGTATTCCTTAAGTGAGTCATTACATCGTAAAGAAAACTTCTACAAGAATCTTCACGTTGTTTACAAATTTCCCATTTACATAGGTTTTTAATGCTTTCCTTCCCACTCATAACACGCACCAACCTCAGTAAAGAGAGCTGCAAGAGACAGAAACCTGATGCTTAAATTAAAAAACACAGAATCATCAATATTGACTCCGGCACCTTCAGTTAACAGGTTCTCCACTTTTTCTGCAGTCAAATAGCTAATGCAATCTAAACACAGACCTTCTTATCAAACTAAGACAAGATTACTCAGCTTTCTCCTGGCACCGGGAGATTCAGCTCTTTAGATCCTGGAGGCTGCTCTCTGGCGCGGGCTGGGTCCGGGCTGTGGGAACGGCCACGGTGCCTTCAGCACTCCCCCGGTGCGGTGCTAGGCACAGCGCTATTGCTGAGCCAAAGACGAAAAATACAGCAGGAATAGCTTAATTCCAGCCCTAAATGAGCTCAGCAGGGAATCTAAACAGTCAAGTCAATTGCCAGAATCTGCACTTTTCAACCTCGTTCTGCTCCTTTGATCAGACTGAATTTTGAGCTACGGCGATTAATGGACTAATAGAGGAAGTCACAGGGTATCTCTTGGGAGAAGGGGGAAAGGAGAAAAAAGTATCTCATCCTTGTTATGCATCTATTCTGCTAAACGCCTCATTTCCACGTAGAAAACTAAGATGCTGCTGCAGAAAGCGTGCTGACTGAGCTGGAAAGGAGGAGAAAAAGGGGGTTGTACGAAACAAAAAAATAATGCTCATACGATCATTCATTCACTGCTTAAACACGCCCTTCGGAGCAATGGTAAAAGAAAACAGACTATCCAAATACAAGTGCTGTGTAAACTACCCGTCAATCCAGAACAGTAACAGTTTATATTTAATAATGCTGGAGAGTAAAGGAAATATTAAACACATTTATTATGCAAAGAGAAGCTTCCAAAAGCCCTGAGTATTTAAGTACTGAGAGAAATGGATTTGTTTATGACTGGGATACATACTACTGGTATCCCAGGATAGTATGTCCTCATCTTTCTGGAAAAGGAAGAAACACATTAAGATAAGCAGCCTGCAATCACAAAAGAAAAAGAGAGGGAAAAGTCTTTGGTAAGAATTTTTTTTCTTCTCCATTTGCTTTTGTTATTGCTGTGAGTGAGAGGAGGGGCAGCTTTTCTTCCTGCACGGGGCAAATTTTGCTTCTGCAACTCATGACTGTAAAAAACAAACCCCACAGGACTGCAAATAATCACTGGCTAAACCATAACTGATTAAAACATAAACTTATTCAAAGTTTGGCACGTTTACAACATGCTGGTAGGAACCCCCAAAAAAGAAAAACAGAAAAGCCCAAAATAATTCAAATGTAAATTTGAGCAAACGTAGGAACGGTGCATCAAAGCTTCCAACTCTCTCTTTTTTGTCGCAGCACTAATATGCCATTGCCCACGACTGCTGCGCCCTTTGCTGCGTCCTTCTCCACTTTTGGTCTTTCTTGAGCATACAAAGACATACGTACATGATTCACTGCGCTCTCAGAAATAATCCTGTAGTCGTCCTGGGATGACCTCCCACTGTGTAAATTTAGGTGTGTGTGTTTGAATCTCTACAAGATCAAGCTGTTAATGTAATGTCTTAGACCAGGATATCACACTACTTTGTCTACATTACAGGGCTACCCTCCTTGTGGGTCTCTTATCAATTCTGTAATGGGGAAAAGAGCTTGGCTCAGCTTGTCCATAACCTGTATTCACATCCGCATTTGTCTGACACCGATCTAAGGTTACTGCGTTTTCATTACTTCAATGAGAAATGTTAAATAATTTTGCTGGATAAAAAGAGAATATTATTTGTGCTAAAGTAATGTATTTCCTATCTCCTTCTTTTAACATTCCCATATGCAAAGGGAATGTAATATAGGATTACTTTTTGTTAACAGTAGTGCTTTTAAGAATTACATGCTGATAATGATAATATTTGCCTTTAAATATGCTATAAAAAATTAACTTTAAAACATACACATAATAGAGTGATTAGCCTTCAAAGCCTGAGGAAGAGCTGCTACATTCTGACTGTGGATTTCTATCAATTATTAGTGCCGGCTGCTTGAAATAGTCCAAAGTGCTCGAGACAGAAATACTACACAGCCCACACGGCAGACTGATATGCTTCCTAAACGTACAGTTTTTGAAGACAGCTCGTAATAGTGTTTGGCTTTCAAACCTTAATGTTAACAGCTTTGATGGGACTGCTTCTAATTTGTATTTAAGACCCATTACCTCTTCCTCTAAGCAATCTTCATGAAACATCATTTGTTCTAGGGGGGTATTTGCCATCCAGCGCAGCTCTGTAATGGCCGTTAATTCACACCATTTTGCTTGCTCCTGTATTAATCAGCAAACTGTGAATCATCCCAGTGTTTCCAGACTCGCAGATGTACGAGAGAACCACCGAGGCCAGTTCAGTTTCTCTCCCCATTCAGACACGGAGACAATATCAGTTCCTGTTTACAGCCATGGCTTTGTTTTCCCCCACCCACACGCTGAAATTTCTCCAAAATGCCCAGAGAAAAAGAAATAAGAGACTGAGTTCATTTTACCAGGAAAGTTATTTCTAGGTATTGCATCTGAAACAAAACATGTTTGTACTTTTATTTTGTGTGCAGTGTTTACTGCAGCCAGGCAGAAATGACAGAGGAGCAGAGCAGAAGGACAAAGTCGGCTGCTCCAGTCACCCCACCCTGCCGAACCACCGTCCGGCGCCAGGCACATGATTTAACAGCATCTGAGGGACTCTCTTAGCTCTTTGTTTGCTTTTTATTCTAATTGTTAAATTAGACTTTGGTTCTGTATTTCTGCCTTCTGGAATACAGATGTAATTTTAGACTACTACAAGACAATAATAGGTAGAAACCACCCCAAAATCAAGGGTACAGACTGTGCTTTCACAGTATCACAGCAAAAAGTATTAAAACTAATTATTAATTTCAGCATCAAATCTGAGGTAGTAAGAAGGGCATGGTTTTAGGGAAGTGAGCACATTTTCTGAAAGCCAGGCTGCTGTTAGCTCAAAATAAGCTCCCCAAACTGCCATTTACTAAGAAAGACAGAGAAAATACAGACAACGAACACACCTATCGTCCACAAATGTGGGGAAAAATGGAATTAAGATGTTCTGATTTTAATGGGAATTTACAGCACCGATTAAATGAGTTGGGTGTACAACAGGGTCATGGAAACCATTTCCTCATTGCTATTCATCAGCACACCGTGCCATGAACACACTTTTCCAGTATAAGAATTATGAGTGCACTGGCTTGGAAGTGAGGATGCAAGTAGTGTCTTACCCATCACTAACCACTATTCACATTGTTATTTTCAAGAACGATACAAGGAAGTTATGGCATTCATTATGAAGCCACACGGTGAGAAGGTCCCTGGGTCTTTCCCTAGATTCCTAGGATGCTTATAACTTCATTGCATCTAAGAGCACAGTTGAGAAAAGATAGATGTTCAAATCCTTTTGCTCAACTGCTTGTAAATTAAAGATTCCTGCATATGGATTATTTTTTTTTGCGGTAATAAAGAAAGCAAAGTGGGTTACTTGAAAAAAAAAGCAAGCAAGAAAATCTGCAGCTGGGGCCTGATTCAGCCGATGTTTAGTCCAGGAAAACTTGCGAGTACTGCTACCAAGCTGCCTAGAAAACCTGAAACTGCCCACCTAGGCTGGCAGGATCAGAGTGGTTTTGGTACAAATGGGTGTCAGAATACGGTTCCACATCAAATGAATCAGACACTTTTTAGCATGATACCACCACTTTCCCTACACCTTTGAGAGAAGAGGTTCTTTCCCACCCCCCACTGCAGAGCAGAAGGAAACAACTGTCTGTTGCATAAAGCTCAAAACCACAAAAGCAAGTTTGTTTTTTTTTTAGAGTTAATGCAGAGCCTCTGTGCGATGGCACACTCTCCTCTGCTCACCCCGTGGCCGCCCGGCCCTGCCGGGCACGGCGTGGGGGGACACAGCACTGACATGTGTCCTGGGCACCGGGAAGCTCATTAAAAGCAGCGTCAGGCTGAAATTCAGCGCCTTGTCCTAAATTTCTCTGGGATAAGTCACACTTCCATCTACATGTTCACAGTACGTAAGTACTACTTCCTCTTGTCTTTCTCCACTGAAAACCCGGAAAATACCCTGTCAGCCCGCACGCACGTCACTTCATCGTCCTGCAGGTAACAAAAGAAGGACTTCCCTGAATACCCCCCAGCACCCCTCACTGGTGTTTATAGTACCTCTCGAGCCTCTTTTTTCTTTCCAAGAGGATTTTAATTTATCCAGCGTGGGATTCCCATAGAGTTGTCTGTGTCTTAAGTGCTAAATTGCTGGCAGAGCACCACCCATTTTATTAAACAGGTCATAACTAAGGGAAAGACCTGGCTGGATTGAGGAAAGTGCTGCAGCTTTGATGCAGTGTCCACATTAATTTCAGGTCCAAAAGGCCTGATAGTGAGGGTGGGGGAGGATGCTCCCTACGCAGTGTTCAGAAGGACTTGGTCTATTTACAAGCTTCTCTGCAGACTGCTTCCCCTAATGATGTGCTATGTGGTGTCCAAAAGTGCTTTCAGCACAACAGATAGCTAAACTGGAAGGAATGATGAGTGCATTAGGCAGAGCTGCTAGAAATATCAATGCCTGTAAACGTCTTAAAATACAAGCCAAAGAACTGGGAAAGTTAAGGCATGGCTACAAGAGCTCCACTACAACAGGGGAATGCTTTGAAATACCTGTAGTCTAACAAAAGAAGACAACATACATGATGTAAAAAACACTGCAAAAGAGCAATGGGCTAAGATCAGATGTGCACTAAGTTGTTTATCTTGATTACTGCACTTCTGAAAATGTTGTAGGCCAAATTGTTGAGGCCAAACACACCATTTCTTTCCACAAGTTTACTCCTTACTTTCCAAAACTTATCTTACATTATTTATTTGCAGGGGAGGGAGGGGAAGGGAGAAGATGGCAGTCCAATACTTTCAGTCAAGCTCCTTTCAGACTCGATTGAAAGAAGGGAGGGGAGAATCTCCAAGTTTGGAAAAAAAAATCAACTCAGTTGCAAGTGCACGGATAAATATAAATTCAGAAATGACCATTCAAGAAGATGTTTTTACATCTGGGGAGAGGTCAAACTCCAGGCTCAGCCTCATTGCTCCCTGTACTCCAGATTCATCACCAGCTTCCTTTATTCGCCTATTCACAGGCACTTAATTAGCTGAAGGGCTTGTTGCTTTGCCTTCAAAAGCTCTCCACTCCCTCAAAGGCTTTGCTTCGGTATTGTGCTACCATTGCCCTTTGAAATCAAATCTGTTTTTCTTCTCCACAGCATTAGTTTTAAAAAAAAAGAAGTAATATTTTAAAAACTTTTTCCAGAGGAAAAGAGGGAAAAAAGGAAGAAGAAAAAGAAAAAGAAAGAAAAAGAGGAAAAGAAAAAAGAAAAAAGACAAAGAAAAAAGGAAACAGAAAAGAAGAAAGAAAAGAAGGAAAAGAAGAAGGAAAAGGAGAAGGATGATGGGGAAATACCAGTGGAACTTCATTCAAAGCGGCTTTAAAGAGAATGATGCTTAAAGAAAAAGGGGAGGGGGTTGAAACTGCAGATGAAATCTGGCCTGTACTTTTGGTCTTATTAATAATACATGAAACTGTAGTTGTTTTATGTGTTAGGAAGACTCTTTGTGGCATCTCAGAAATTCCAAATAAGACATGTTTTTTTCTTGTACTTACAAAAGGACTGTAGGTACTCAAATGCTGTGGGCTGTGTTATCTGCTTTTTCAAACTCTTAATCAATCTGCATCAGAGCTTATAAACATAAAGTGCTGCTGAATCAGAACAGTCTCATCTAACAGTCATGATGCGCTGACTTTTCATGGGCAGAAATAACTTCACATAACATAGGACACCCAGGAATCAGTCTGTGGTATTAAAATTTCTGTTTATATTAATAAAAGCTGTATTTTGTATTCCATTATATTTATTTAACCTTTGACATATAAGCTCTGGGTCAGTTTGCTCTTTATAACAGTGCATTTCTTCTTCAGTTTTGTTTCTATATTTAGAGAACTCATGCTCAGATATAAGATTTTTTTTGTTTAATTTTTTTTCCCCTAGTATGTTTAATCTAGCTCAGGGGTTTTGGTGTTTCTCTGCAACCTATAATTTACTCTGCCAACTCAGATACTGTATTGCTGCTTTTACCACAGTTAAAGAAACACTGACAAGTCATTTTCAAAGGTTTTTTAAGTCTTCAGCATCTTCCTCACTATCTCATATGCAGTCCACGTGTAGTAAAATATAGCCATCTTTACTGCAAATAGTATTTTTTTTCTCCCTGTCTCTTCTCCTATAATTTTTCCTCTACCATCATTTTTGGCAATGGAGCTGAAACAAACATACCCTTCACTGCCAATCCAGTATACAACTATCTGGATGTCAGCAGGAATGTGGAGAGCTCTAAGAATAGCACATTTGGTTCCTACAGCGCAAGCGGAGCTCAGAAATGCACAGTGTGTCCCACCCAAACAATGGCTATTTATTAGCTACATCCCCCAAAAAAACAACCTTCTAAGCTGTGTTTTGGTTTTCACCATGTTGCAGAGCAGTGGGCAATACTGCCCTCCTCTCTGAGGCTCTCAAATTTTAACCCAGACAAACCTGGGTTTGGAAAAGTAATGGCCACCCAAAGGTTTTCTTTTATTCCAGCCTGACTTAAACCGCAGAGATCACCGGCTCATTCTCCTGCCTGCAGGGGAAACCTCCTTTCCCTTCGCAAAGATCTGTGTCTGTTATATTGGTGGGAGTAAAAGAAGAGCTCTTCTGGGAGTGGTGATGTTGTATCAGCATTGCTGAAGGCAGAATTAGGCCCAATATATCTGACATGCCAGAATAGGAGATCTGCAAGTACAAACTGTATTTAGACATGAAAATCAGGGAGATGCCCAACTATCCAACCTGCCTGGGCAAATGCAGCTTTTCATACGCTTGGAAACTGCCAATAAAGTCAAATGGCTAAGCTTAAGCCCAGAAAACAGTGTGTGATAGTTTTGGAGACTAACTTTGACTCTCTGGCATTTACTACCATCTTTATATTGTGGATTTATGAGCCCAGACCTTTGAGTATAATTTAACTCAGAGAGTATCAGTCCTACATGAGTAAAATGAAAACCTGCACATATCCACAAGAGCAATGTTAGCACCAGCAGGCTTTGCAATATCGCACAATGCAAACTGTCAGTGCCTCAATCAATATCTGTCAATGCTCGACAATAAAGACATAGCGCTTCAGATGGGAAATATTAGCCCTTATCAGATTTACCAGTTGTCCAGGCAATCCAGGATCTGGGATGGAGACTGATTACACTTAAGAGATATATCATTAAGTACAAAAATGGTAGAGCTGTGAGGTGCCACTAGTAACCCAGCTTTTGGAGTATGGAGTCTTTGCTTTAATACGCATTAAAACAACAGCAAAAAGCTCACTCTGGGTCTATGTCCCGGCCGCTGCTCTCTTCCCCATGTTGCTCTGCCTGCTACAAGGATCAAATTTCATGGTTTATTGTTCTCCCTCCAACTGGCCACCATCCACATTCTTCTTCTGTACAAAGCTGCACCTCTTGTTCAAAAGAAGAGAGTACTATGCCTTCTTTTTATAAATTTTAGTCACATTTGCAAACACACACACAGAGTAAGGGGATGACTTTTAAACACTAAACAACATTCCAGAGAATGCTGTTATTTTCCTTTGAGCAAATTTCTGTGAATGAGGCTAAAAAAGGCAATTTGCCACCAGAAGGTTACCAATTTTTGAAGATACAGAAGTTGTCTCCCCTGTCTTCTGAATCTTTAATATTTTGCCTTTTAATGAAACAACTGCTCTCTGCTTGAAAAGTCCCATTCATCACCTGCCTCAGGGGAGAATTGGCACGGAGATTCTGCAAATCTCAAATTCAGCTCCGGGTACACTGCTGGAAATCAAAACCACAGCCACTGAAGCTACTTTGCTATAATGGAGTAAAATTGGTACACAGCAGGTTGGGTCCAAAACTTCAGTATCAACGTCTCAATGTAAATAAGAAATCTATTGCAGACAAATAACAGATCTACATGCTAGATTCAAAGAAACGTAGCAAGTATCCCAGAATTTTAAGGTTTCCTACCTAGAATATTTTTTCCATGTAATTTTTATTTTAAATCAGCACTCAGGATCCATTTTCTTCTATGAGATTTGCCACAAAGTTTTCAAAACCTAACAAAATGTTCCACTCCTGAACATCCACCATCTTTCTTCGGCAGCTCAACAGACTGTAAAACTGAAGCACTGTCATCTGGTGTATAATTATAGTAATAAGTCTTACTTGTAAAATGAGGGAGGCACCATAAGCTTACCTAACTAGTCTGAAAATGTAAAATGCTCATCACCTGTAATCGTTGTCTTAACTGTCCTTGATCCTTACTGATAGCCACAAAAGTATAACAACTGTCTCTCTGATGGTGAGAATCAGCTAAAAATGCAGCACAGGCAGAGCACTAGGAAAGTCGCTGGAAGAAGGGCCATTTTGGCCAATTAGAGAGCCTCACTGCAGGTATTTTTCTCCAAACCCCCCCCCCCCCCCCCTTTTTTTTTTTTTGGCTAATCATTGATGTAGGGTGTTTGGAGTTGTAAGATAAAAATGCAAAGCAAGGAGAACTAGGGCACAGGAAACCTCAGGAATCCAGCAGGGATGTGGCAATTCCACACACCCAGTGGGGGAGCCAGAAAAAAAAAAAGTGCTCAAAGATTATGGACATACGACCAAAACTGGTCATGTTACTGCGGTTAACAACTTACCAGCCATCATCTGAGGTGCAGTAAAACACCGTGAATGTATTCTTCACCCACACTGCCTCCAGAGTAAAACATCTGATGGGCAGTAGTAACTCATGAAGCTGCAGGAACTTACTCACTTTCAATCATGTGTCTATCCATACTTCTAGATCCCAAGCCAGCAGGACCCCCTGCTATGTGTTTAATTTGGGTCCCACTGAACACAAACAGGGTCCTCCCATCCTTAAAGCAACAGAACTTCTTCAGGCCTTTGTTGAATTAGGGGCCTTCTATTGATAACCCTTTAAAGTGAACTATATATGGCAAAGCATTACATGTTATTTATTTGGATAAGCAAATTCAGCAAGTCGCCAGTCCTTCACAGCTGTTTTAAGCTGCTGTATTGAAGCAAAGGAGTACTGAGCGTGCACAACATGGAAAAGAGTGAGTTGATCGTAAAGTGGCACAGTGGAAATGCACCTCATTGATTTACCACTAAGAAGCTGACATTTAGTAACTATCCCCTTATTTCTCATTGATATCATAGGGCAAGGTTACACCAAGTCACCTACACTGAAGAAATCCACCTCTGTAAGAACCAGTCACTTAGCAGGGAAGGAGAGCAAAGAAACCCAGGCTCTGGAGTGTATTCCCCAGCTAAGCACCACTCTCTTGAGTGGATCCTAGCAGAGCTTCAGAGATCAGCCTCTGGTTTGCGGGGTGAGAAGTGTTTCAGTCCTTCACAAGGGGCTGATGGATTGCCTGTGTGCACAGCTAAGCAGCTTGAAGGATTCTACTTCCAAAGTACTGGTTCAGCCTAACAAGGTACATGGCTTCAGTGGTGAGGTTCAATCTGTTTCCTACTATTGTTCGTAACAAAAAGATGGCTATTCCTCACATCCCAGCTGCTCCCAGACTGAGTCCCCGAGCCCTTCCTTGCTCTGAAGTCCCTGTTCACAGTAAACCTCTCTTACCCAGGTTAGTAGCAGATAGTGCTTCGCACTGCTCCTTGAGTCTCAGGAAGAAGGTTGCTGGAGAGAAATCAGGGCTGTGTCTCTCCTGCCAGCTGCATTTTGCATTTACCAGCTGGGTTGGTATCGCAGATCAACAAAGGGTGGGGAATGGCCCTCATCCAAAGCAGGGCATTGCTTCTGGTGAATGCTGGTAACAGGTATTTCAAGTCTGCCTCTTTGTACTGTTTGACCTGCTGTCCATGAAGGAGTCATATTTTAACTTCACTTCTCACCCCACCTGGTCTTTTCTAGCCTCAGAAGCATAACACAGAGATTAAGTTATTGAAGGGCACTAAGAAGGAAAAATATATTCCCACTAAAGAGATGATGGGAAACATAGTATGGGAACATCTCAACATCTTACAATATAAGCTAAGTAAGAATACCACCTATACACATAAAAATAATTTCTTTTGGTGGTACAAAATGTGTTTTGCCTTATAGCATCAAGTTCTCCACTGGGCTAGAAGAAGACAATGCATGGTGAAATTACAGTACACTTCAACTGAAATAAATAAAGTTACTTCTAGTAACACCAGGATGTTGTTACCGCCTTGTCCTTGTATACACTGCGCACACCCCAGAAGTTTAGTGACATTGCTTTTGAACCACAAAGGAAAGTAAAAATAAGAAAATAAATGACTCGGTATTTTCACGTAAGCCCTATAAGATAGAAGAGACGTTCTCACCTGTCTGCTTTGAGATGGCAATGATGCAGGCTGCATGTGTCTCTGCATACGATGTGGCTGTATCAGCTGTCGAAACTGCTGCTGGAGAAACTGGCTACTGTTAGCCTGCTGGGACTGCTGCGTGGCTGGAGACGGCTGCGGCTGCGGCTGCTGCTGCTGCTGCTGCTGCTGCTGCTGGAGATAGTGAATGAGAGACTGCTGCCCTTGTCCTGCTGTCAGAGGTGACATCTTTTGAGTAGCTGACTCTGAGGCAAAGTGAGACAGTGGTTTGGTGTTACTGAAAGAAAACTGGTCTTGGCTAACAGGGCTTTCATTCACCAGACCTGGCTGTAAGCTACTGGATGACTGTTGCATAATAATGTTCATATTTTTGGACTGGTTTGTAGTCATCGATTTAAAAAGCGAGCTCTGCATACTTGTGGGGTTGCTGGTGGGAGTGATGTTAGAGATTAATGTACCTTGAGGACTGAAGGGCTGCTGATGCAGAGCTGGGCTTGACAGCTTTTCTGGCCTGTACGGTGGAGAAGGTCCAGTGTTTGTGGAGGCCATGCTGGCAACCAAGTTGTTCTGTGGACTTTTAATGTTGTTGGCTGGTAAGCTGGCTGCCGTCAGAGTGGGCAGCATGGAGCTCTGTGGGCTGAAGGGCTGCTGGTTCAGAGCCGGACTGGAGAGCTTCTCAGACCCATAAGGAGGAGAGGGGCCATTGGATGGGGTGTTGTTGGAAGTCATGCTTGAAAGCAGAGTGTTTTGAGGACTCTGAATGTTGTTTCCTGGTAAATTATTTGCAGGCATGCCAGACACCATAACATTTTGAGGACTGAAAGGCTGATGGTGTGGGGATGATCCTGCCCTGTAAGGTGGAGAGAGACCAGGAGGAGACATAGTTGGCCAGCTGGGAGCCTGTACTTGTTGCTTAGTAGTAGACACCTGCTTGCTAGCTGCCAACTGCTTTAGCTGCTGAGCGTGCCAGTTGGAGCCAGGTATGTTGGGTAAGGGTACTGGAAGCATAGGTGGTGGCTGGTTCTTGCTCTGAGCTGCTGTAGAGATGGGCGATGCAGCAGGTTTGTTTGAGGGTGGAACTTGGAAGTTAGCTCCAGCAGATGATGGTCTCATCTGAGGAGATCCTCCACTGGCTGGATTGCAGCCTGGAGAAAAATCTTTGTTAGCAACATGGTTCTCCAAGTGGGAATTCTGTGGCGAGGACTTTGGAGTGGTACTTATGCTTGGCTGAGGATGATTGAGCCCAAGTGGCTCTTCAGCCTTGCTGCACAAAATCTTCTCCAGATCCAGGTCGTTGGGAGAAGGATCAGGCATTTTCGTCAGCTCTTCCAACAGATCTTGCAGCTCTTGGTCCACAGACTGTAAGCTGTTTCCTTTCTCATCATAGTGGGCAATGTTATTGTTCTGCCCTCCTATTGACGACTTTTGATTTATTTCCGTGTTGGGTGGCACTGAAAACGGGGAACCAATGCCACCGCCATTCATGTGATTGTTTTCGAGGAGCACCGAATGACCTGCGACTCCCAGGGAAGAAGCACTGTGACTGGTGGAGAACGGAGAACTTTGCATTTCTGGACACGCCACATTGGGATTGGCACCTTGGCCCATGGCAAGGTTTACGTCATCAAGACAAAGTCTTTTACTGTCATTTGGGAAAATGACATCAGGCACGCCACTGGAGGCAGGAGAGCTATCATCTTCCAGTTTTCTTTTAATGGATCCCTGTAACTGGGAAGAAAAAAAGGAAGAAGAAAGGATCTGTTATTGACCTTATTCTAACATGCTCTGAAGCTCCATAATATAACACTGGGTTAGAGATAAAGAAAATTAAATCATACAATTAAAAAACCAATCATGTGAGAAAAATTCAATCAGGATTTAAGTGGGTGCAACTTCACTGAAATCAAAAGAGTTATAGTCAGACGGGCTAAATCTCACATGTTGGCCTTAAAACAGATGTTAAAGCTATAAAATACTATCTGTCATGTGAACTGTAATAGAAGTTTTTTAAATAGTTTCTGGTACCATTTCAATTAAGATATTATACTCCCTGAATAGCAAACATGCCAACATTTTTATGGTTACATTTTTTAGGTCTAAACAATAGCAGATCTGAATGAAACCCTGGACTGAATTTAGTGACCTTCTGCCAGGGACTCGGATTAAATTCAGACCTGAGACAACTAAATTGTTTTACATTCTTTATAGGCAGAACATCTGAAATAACTGGCATACTTTCTAAACAAACCAAAACAAAACGAATTCTCAACTGTCTATCTAAACAGACTTTCAAGCTTCCTAATCACAGATGTTTTAGATTTCAGAAACCAGTAAATAAGTCTAAGGCAGTATGGGCTTTGTTCTTTTGAAGGATTGCAGCTCATTCATAAAAATGGAAGTGTTTTCAAAATACAGTTATATAAATATCTTGATCTATAAGAAATGGTAGAGTCCTAAATCCATAAATCTTAGGGAAAAAACCTGCCTTATACACATACAGAAAGTGAAACTGAAAACAATGCTTTTAATACTAATTCAGTGTGATATAGCAATCTCCTCCAAATATAATCAACTGTGGCTTTCAATTTTAACAAGCATCACCTGTATGTCATAGGATTAATCAGACATTAACATTGATGCTTCAAGTTAAGGGAAATAATGATTATGTCCTTGTTTATTAATAGAGGGAGGTAGCATTTAGAAAAGTATCTAATCAGCAATGGGAAAACCATAGAAAGTCACTGTTCCTCTCAGCCAGCTCACAGTAAGGCCTCTCCCAGCCCTGGCCTACAGTTGCAAGTGCTGCCAGTCATCTAGAACCACAAAAAAAATTCACATCTAATAACAGCTCATACCACCAGAAAAGCCCCACCACCTAACCCCAGTGTAACCAGATCGACTCTAGGGCTGTGGTGGGTATGACTAACTTCTAAATTTTACACTAATTAAGCACATCACAGTTCTGCCTAAGAGTCACTACGCAATGGCCAGCAGCTTTGGTGCTCTCAGACAACAGTGTCACAGGATGATCATTGTAGGGTCTGCAGGCGCTTCAGGGCACAAGGTGGGCACACTGTGTGTGGCTCCTTCTGCAATGTGCACGTCAAGGTCACTGTGCAAACGGCCGGTGTCCGCCCCTAAAATCAGCCTATGTTCAGGCAATCGACCACAAACGTGCACTGTTCTGACCTGGGAACATGGGAGAGTTGCCCAGTGCCTCGCTCAGCTGGACTCACACAAGTGCTTGCTCATCACTTATTTCTAAATTGGTGGGCTGAGAGAAGATGGCAGATTTGTGCCCACAGCTGCTTAGGCTATAGATGCAGTTTAGGATTAGTATCAGACATTGCCATGCTAGTGTCCACCTTAGACATTTGGAGGAGAGTAAGAGGATACAAGTTAATTGGACGTGATCATCTCTCCATCAGGTCTGTGTACTACAGACAGCTACCCATCAGGTTTTAGGAGGAGTTCGCCTACCTTCCATCAGCAGACACAGCAGTTTTGAACGGCGTTGTGGCAAAGAGACCTTTCTACACAGATATTTTCCCCATACCCTCTAAGAGTTATCCCTTACTAGAGCAATCAGTGCTTCTCTCCTGCAACATACAGTTGCATTGCTTTAACATGGGTTGCACTCAAAAACCACTGCCAAGTGAGAATCAACGCTGAACGGGGAGAGCTGCTTTCAGAGCGCCGTTCGCTGGTTGCCCGACAGCCCTCTTCGGTCAGCAGTGCTATGTGTGGTTTGAATCGTTGCTCTGCGAGAGCTGCCTGTACATCACAGCCGGAGACAGCTAAAGCATCAGCGATTTGATTATTTCTCTGGGCTGATGAGGCCAAACTTTGCTTAGCTTTAGGAAATGGAACAAGGCCTAAATCTTCTCCCAAGTGTTGGTCTAATGATGGATGAAATTGTTTTCCTACATTTTCTTTGCTAAAACTAAGCCAGAGTTGCATGTTTCAACAGATGTCGCCCCGTGTAGGCTGAAACATGTTAGTAGAGCATAACTTCATATATTTAAACCCAGACATGTACAGAGAATCTTTACGGAGGCTTCACACATCCAAAATAAACACAGTGTGTTCCCAAGTTGCACCCTGGGAACCTTCAGGCAGAAAGTGGTGGGGGATCTCCCATACTTGGCCAGCTGACATGCTGGCATGCATGTCCTTGCCAGTGCTTCTTTTGCCATAAGACATTCCTATGCTCTGAGTTATTGGGGAAAAATTTGGGCTTTCTAAACACTTTGAAAAAATAGGTTTTTTAACTGTTGCACTGGGGAGTAAATGCGATGGGAAAACAAAACTCCATTTCCCCAAGACTATTACTAGATATAAACAGGCCATAGCTTTCAGATAGCATGGGCATTCCAAAACTGGGACAGGATTTTTAAATAGGATGCTGTTGCTTAGCCCTTGTGACAAGCCTGGCTGTAAGAGAGGCAGTGAAATTAGCTGGGTGTTATGTTGTCTTGAAAAGCAAGGCTCCTATTTCCCAGGTGAATATATACACAGGGACCATAAAATCCAGAAGACCAATTTCCCCCAGTGCAGGCAGGTATAACTTCACACAATTTAGTAGCATTGCTTTTGCTTAAGATAGATTTGACCACAGCCCCAAATGTGAGAGAGAAGGATACCATCGTTAAAGCAACTAATCATAGAATGGTCTTGATTAGAAGGGAGGTCCAGGTATCATCAGCCCTCTGCTTCAAGTATATCACAAATGAAAAAAATAGACTACAGTATTTAACCAGGCACTTAAGTATGAAGTATCAACTACATACAGAAATCCCTTCTTGGGCTGGACTGGCTAGCTGAGAGGTTTGCGTCAGTGTTCCCCACTGAAGTGCACGTGGTGGTTACTCCCGAGCAGCATGCTCTGCGCTGGGGCTGTCTGTGAGGAGCAGCATTTTCTCCCCAGCTCCCAGTGACTGCTCTCCATGGACGTGCCACGTGGCAGCCCTGACCAGTGCAGGGGACCAGTGCAGTTTCTTATTACAGGGAGGCTGGCTGGCTCAGACGTGCTAACAGCAACGGTGGGAGATCATCATCACCGCGGCATTACAACTTTTAGGACCAGGAGCTCCTGATCTAACTTATTCAAGAAGCTGCTTGTTGCAGATCTTCCTGTGCTCTCAGATGTCTCAAGACCATCTCTTTAAAGCCTATCTATCCTGTGCTAGACTCTTCCCATACTAAAAACATTTTCACTGCCCATTCCCTTCATCTGGCCCTGGCTTCACCAGGAAGCAGCTGATTTATTCCAACTCTTTCTCACCTTCAAGAGGGCTTGTGCTATTTGACAAAATCAGTAGAAATAAGAGGAGCACCAAAATATGTTCTTCCCCTTTCTCTGCTGATTAGTATATTGCGCAGCTGTTTCAAACTGAATACCTGACAAATGAACAGAAATATTTTAAAATATAAACACACACACACACACTTAAGCTGACTGGAGGTTGTATACGGCTAAGTATGGGAAAAGCTTCATTCATATGTGCAAGCAAGGACAAAGCAGACAAACAGCAAATAGGCTCCTGTGACCTTGTCAAAATTCATTAAAATGCATTAGCATGCACAGGCTAACTTCTGTTCAGGAATACCTGGGAAACAAAGTCAGGCCCTTTGATTTGGGGAATACCCGGTTATGAGGTCTCCACTATCTCAGATTTGCTTTTAGAAGTGAGAGTGAGGTCCCTTCCAACCCCTACCATTCTGTGATTCTGTGATCCCAGCACTAATATCCCCTCAAAACCAACAGGCTGTCTTTCTGGGAAAGACCCAAGTCACAAGTGAGTAGTGCTGCTAGCTCGCAATGGCAGTATAACAAGAATAAATAATAACTTTACCTTGCTCCATCCAAGGAAGCTATACAGCTGTGGTTACAAACATCTAATTTGTCACACGGTACCTTGTTACACAGAATTGATTCCCTATGTGTGGGCAGAGTGCTCCGCAGGCTTCTCTTGTGCAAGGAAGAAAAGGCAGACTTGGCATGCAAAACTAGTCCTCGGCTGCACCCTCTCCTAGACTGAGCTCTCTGAAGTTGCCCGCTCGGGTGACTTTTGGCGTCAGGCACTTTCCAAACTCAGGAGGTGCTGCTGGCCTTGCATAACTTACTATTTCTCAACAAAGGGAGAAAGGAGGGCTGGAAGTAGCAAAAACTGAAGCAGAGAGATCAAACTGTTAATAAATACACACTGTGGTGGTTCCATTGGCTTTTAATAACCAACCGAATGGGCATCTCTGGACTGGCTCCCTGCCTCGCTCTCGCTCAGCTTTCCTCCTTTCTTTAATACATCAGCTGTCCTCAGTTGCCACTCCAGCTCTCCACGTGAGCCTGGCTGCCCCATGGCCCTGCTGCCAGCTCCTGTTAATTCTCCACCCATCACTTGCTCCTTCGCCCGCACGGTATCTGGGAGGAAAGAGCCACCATGGCCCGCTCGGGAGAGCCTCGCTTCTCCAGCTTTCCAATGATCCCCCTTCTGCCAGAAAGAAGCCAAGCCTAACCAGAGATTCCTACTTAGGTCAACGTAATGCAGAAATGATAGTTAAAACATTAGGTGAGGTATTTCTGTGCCTCTTCCTGGCTTCTGCAGCCTGTCAGAGATTCAAACCTTGATTTACAGCAACCGCAGGTTACTGATTATTGATCTGCAACCACCGCACCCCACTCACTGCCATTGAGAGATCCAACCTACAGCAGTGATTCCCACACCTACGCAGCTTCTTCAAGCTACAGCTGAGCCTGATGGGATGCTGCCATTTTGAACCGATGTCTGTAGAGTCTGCGCTGCGTCCTCCTTCAGCAGCTAGTCCACCCCCCCCTGTCTCCAGCATGCACCATCGTTGCTGGAGACTCTCTTGGTTTAATAGCATGAAATCTATGGATCCATAACTGGGTTTTCCAGAATGGGAGCCAGATAACCTTCTTTCACTGGGAATCTCAAGACCCTTGTAATTGTTGGGAAATCCCAGGAGTTGGCTTTTCTGTTTGCTTGATTGAGGAAAAGAGAGAAATTATGGTAAAAAGATACAGGGCAGGTGGGGAAAATTTCCATCCCACCACAGATACTAGGGTTTGCTAGTGTTGGGGCAGCTTTGCACAAATCCTTTCAGAGCAAGACACTGGTGCCTCAGAAACCTGGGGACTCCAGGTCATCAACAGGCTGCTAAGATGTGGCATATCTGAATTATTTTGACAGAGAGAGCATGTTTAATTTTTGGTGGAAGGGCTGAGCACCGCAGCAGCCTGAGATGAGAAGTCTTTTTCCAGTATTATTTTCAAGGTATACTGCAAACTGTTTTTTTCCCTCTGCAAAGTGTAGGACCTGAGTCTAAGGTTTGCTCAACAGAGCCGACCAGAGAATCTATCACTCCCTGTCTCTTTCAAACACTAAACACTGCCAAAATTAAAAGTATGTATTGCCAGAAGCAAACTGTTTGCAGCATTCAGCGATCAAGACTTCAGTCTCTGTGGCTTCAACAAGCTTCAGCGAGAGCTATCTGCCCATCAGCCCAAAATGTTTCTATCTGTTCTGACAAAAACAGTCATGTAATGAGAAAATGAAACTGGCAATTTTCCACATAAAACAAGCAAACATCACAATTTTTTTCTCCTGTGCCTTAAATATACAATTTGGAAAGGTTTGTGCTCTCTGTTGCTCATTTATCCACGCTCTAGATAGATTTCAATGTCCTGCTAATCTCTGAGGTCAGTTCATGAACAAGAGGTGAGAATTTGACTGTGTGATTGGAGTCTGGAAAGTGGATCTGATATAATATTACCTTTTAAATGGCAGCAGTTACTTACAGCCCTGCTTGAGCTATCAGACGCGCTGCTTTCGGTAGCAGGCTGGCTTGCACATGAGCAACAAAACCCAAGTGCTCATGGGCAAAGATCCCATTTAACTACAGCAGAACCTGGCACTGCATTAAGTGCATTTAGCACATCTGCAAGTTTCCATTCATGCATGCCAACTGCAGTTTGGTAACAGAAATTCCATTATATATGGGAATCCAAGAAAAAATGCCTCCTGCTGACCAGTGAGTAGCCAAAGCAGTCCACGACTGCGAGGAACATGAAGTATGCTTTATCAAAGTCACATCTTAGGCTACAAGGAGAACTCAAGGAGGCCTAAGCAATTAAAACTACCGTTCACTTTCTCCATACTAAGATTAAACATAAGCTAAAATCACATTCTTCCTACTGCTTTAGGCTGTTTGACCCTTCTGATTTTAAGCGATTTCAGCATGGATGGACATAAAGTTGTCATTTCACATTGTCAGGGAAGAGATCACATTACGATTCCAAGCTACCAGAGATGTGCTTCACTATGCTTAAAAACAGCAATACCCCAACTCCCCAGCTAAGGGGTACCAGGGTAAAGCCTGCTTTGGGGTCTGTTGGGTATTTATAGGCTGGAAAGGTGGCAGATCCGTTTGTAATGAGGTGTGGTAGCGGAGAAAGGATTATGAATAGGGAAAATTCACAGGGTGGATTTCCTTCTATTCATCACGGTCATGGAAATAGGCAACTGGAAGGGAGGATGTAGGAAGAGGAACCGAGGATGTAAGCAGTCATTCTAACCATGAAAGGACACTGGTTATTAGCTAGCTTGCATGCATTATGTGGATTATTTTTACGTGGAACTACAGCTTCTCCCAATTTATAATTTACAGTGGCAATTTGAAATTTGCCATCTTTAAAATAAGCATATTAACATAGATTGGAAGTTGCTACTTAGGCTATGCAGGTGTAAAACACCTCCTAAACACCACTGCTACATTTGTAGAATTTGATCTCCCATCAGTAGAGCAAACATCAGTTGACTTGACAGGAGCATGCTGTGATCCTTTGCCCCATTACTGTCACCACTCATTGTGATCTTCTCCAGTTATTCCCTCAGTGAAGCTTGAACCTCAAGCTGTGTTAAAACAGAAAGAAGAAAACAAGGTGCGTGCTTTCCTTTAATAAAGGTGGCAACACTCCCTGTTGTGAGTTCAAAAATACAGGAGCTTCCCCTGTTACATTGCTGCAGCACTCAGGTCTCTTGTTTGACTGTTGAATAGATGTGAACTTTTAGATGGTGAGTGCCGACCTGGCACTTTCTTTCATCTATGTGGCCTTCTTCCCCAAGTCACCATGCAGCATAGGAAGTAATCCTGGCTGCAAATACTCAGAATTGCATCGTTTTGCTGGTAAGCACAAAAATCCAAATCATCATGACTATACAAAACCGGAAAGATGTGATCTTACCATAAGCTTAAACCACAGAAACTAACAGGAAACTCAACCTGGACTGCCAAGAGCCTAAGGTATTAGGTTTTTTTCCTAAATATTAACCAAAAATTAAAGGGAAGGAAATGCAATTACGATTTTCTTGTATCGGTTTGTGTGAATGCAGTTATGCTCATAATGACAGAAATCTGTCTGATGTATATCCTGCTTTAAACTGGAACACCTTACAGCCTACACAGCAGCAAGTTTGTGAGCAAGGTTCTTCTGACTACCCTTGTGTAAAATTACAGGAAACATCACTAATATCTGTGTGAAGATATCAGTGTAGGATCAGTTCCAAGGAGGAAAAAAACATAGCCAAGATGATACCTATTTTGCCATCCCACACAAGCCAGCCACATGCAAGAGACCAAGTAACATTCACTGTAAATAAAAGGAAAAAGGAAGAAACCCAAACCATAGCTTTGCTCCTTTTCAGGTCAGACAGAATTACCAATCTCATTTAAAAGGCACCAACAGAGATCTGCCCTATCAAAACAAATGTTCAGAGCCTCCCCATCTTGCCTTTCCTTAGCAATTCATCTGCTTTTGATATTAATGGCACTGTTAAAATGGAAGTTTTTCCAGGAGAAAAATTGCTGTTGACAAATGGATCTGGATGAACAGGACTACTGCTTGCTCCTGTGTTGTACTGGTAGCAGGAGATCCCTGTACAGATGCCTCTTAATTAGTCATCTGAAGACTCACAGCAATCACATCACGCATATTGTTTGGCTGTAACTTCCACATTCCATTTAATGACAAGTGTTATTAACTAGACAGCTGAAGACAGAACAAGTTCTCTGTCTCTCAGTTTTTAAGCTGTAGTACAAGAGCATTTCTTTCATATCTGGCTGTAAATCAAGATCAATCTTAGACTCAACGCCTTTCCATCACTATTACCTCATCTTACCTCAGTTTTAATACCAGCAGTATTGTTTTATATCTTTTTTTATAGTCCATTAATTTCAAAGTCCTATGGAACACTTTGCAGTAATTTTGTAGACTACATTAATTTCTCATGGCAATAGCTAGGCTGGAGAATTGCAGATCCTCTCCACTGAGCAAAAAGCGATGTTTTTGCTACTTCGGTCTACTGGGATTTGAAAGACACTTTTCTCTCTTCTTTTTTAGCCCCTAACATTGGCACGGTTATGCAATGACCACAAGTTAAGAGGAGCTAAGTGTAAGAAACAGGCGTTCCTAATTTATGAGATAGGTTTACCATTTACTAGACAACCAGGTAAAACCCAGTCTGACACTTCTTTTATGCTACATATTGCATTATTTTTTAAAATCCCAGAAGACCTACTCCTGCGGTTTTATTAAACTACAGGTTCCATTTTGTCAGAAGGTATGGTTGGGGAATTAAGAGCCTGGAGGCAAAGCCTTCAATTAGGTCAAACCTGGGGCCAAAAAGCTCTCAAATTCTCAGAAAAATAAGAAACAATGGGATTTCAGTCTGGAAAAAAAGCATTTTTGTTTCAACAGCTGAAGTACTCACACTTACTCCCCCAAAGAATAATAGCTCCAACCTCACCTCTGTGGCTGCGCCTGAACGCTAACCCTGTGCAGCCTTACGTCTGACTGCTGAGTGGCCTTCCGCTTACTTTCTGTATCAGAAGGCAAGGCACTACTGCATCCAGAGCTCTTCTCTAGGCTTGGTGGGGGACAAAACATTTAAAAGAGCAGTTTGAAGTTTCTCCTAAGTGGTATCAGAAACTGGAGCACAACTCTAAGGAGGATGGAACAAACGGGCAAGGAAAGGAAACACCCCGCATGGCTCCTCTCCCACCCATTCCTCCAGGGCCTTTGGATGTTCCAGGCCTCCTGGATGTTCCTCTGCCTTTCAAAAAATTAAGCAATAAACAGTTTATTGATTAATACAGAGCCATAAAACCAAGCCTCGCTTACAGTAAAAAGATCACGAATCTAGTGAGTCTCCCACTGAACTTGGGTGTAAGAGAACTCTTTGTACAGCCAGAAGCAGAAATGTTTAGTAAAGCAGAAGAGTCTGGTAGTGAATGTTTCATTTGTTTCTCACTACTTCATTTGTCCTACCACTTTCATCTTTACCTACACTCCACTCTTTTCAGCCTGCACTAACTGGAATAGGAACAGAGTTCATTGGCATGAACATGTTATTTGTAGGCTTCCTTCCTCCTGGCCCAGCGAGGTGACCAGCATGCAGCTCTGGCTCCTACAACACTCTTTGAACAGTACCTGTTACTTGCCCAGGGACCTTTAAAGGGATTCTGCAAAATAGTGGTACTAAAAACCCCAAACCAATCCCAGACCACCGCCCAGCCCTGAAGCCCTCATCCTGTATAAAGCCACGGGAATCCTGGCCTCAGTGAAATAAATATTTTGGGACACTGACTTCAGCAAGGATGGGATTTCACTCTTTGCCCTTTCAATATTATTAACTAAAGGAGTGAATTAAAAATACAGAGGATTTGGAGAAATTCTCTCCAGCAGAAAATGTGATGCTTAAGTTACTTGGTTTTTAACCAGAGAACCTCTCGACTTGCTATAGATACCAGTTCCCCTCTGTCCTAGAAGCAATGTTAATCACACATTCATCACTGCAAATTGACAACATAAATGCTGACTTGTGCAAACAATGTTAGAGAAAATGGTGTTCTTGCTGCAGAAGTAAATTACACAGCCTTTCAAGCTTTCTACACTTCTCAGTTTTATGTAAACTCTAATTTCTAAGCCTTTGTTCTGCCTTTAAAGGTCACACAGTTGAAAGCTATGAAGCATAGCATGTGTTCCCACTGATATTAAAATACTGTTTACTGAATCATGCATATAAATGTAAAGAAGAAACTGTTTGTAACCTACTGCGTTAATAAGAGATGATTTATCAGACAACACGGTTCCAAGTATCAACACGTGGAATGTAAACATCTGATCTTAATCACGCAACATAATTTTTTTTGTTGTTTTTTGAAGCAAGGTCTCCACATTGCCATGCAATTACACTAACTTCTGATGACACCGTATTTGACTGATTAAACTCTTAATCTTGCCAATGCTTAACTTCAGGAATACAAGCGGTCTTTTTAGATTCGAGCATATGATTGCACATTTGCAAGATCAGGATTTCATTTGCATATTCAAATTGCAAAACTCCATCTTCCCTTTGTGTAAGGCCAACTATAGCGCTCCAAATGCTAAACAACCACCGTAGAGTTGGACAGTATTTTTAGCATCTCTATGGTGCATTTCTATCTTTAGCTGCTGTGTTCACAATCAATCCCACAGGACACTGCATAGCTAACATAGCCTGGGCTCTTCACCACATTCAGTTTTTCTCCCAAAACATGGTGAAAGCAGACTATATAACAGGCCAGTTCAGGGCCTGCCAAAGTCTCCATAGATGCAACATCTTGAGCAGAGGAGAACTGTATCAAAGTACTAAAATATTAAAATATGAGAGCATTCTGCTCCGGAGTGGGGATGGAGGTTGCCGTGACTTCCTCCAGGGAAAATACAGCTCTACATTCCGAGTTTGCACTGTGTAGATAAATCAAGGAGGACAGTGGAGGATTTCTGCACGTTGTTTCCTAGCAGGATGTGCCCATGGGTTCATGGCAAACTTCTGGTCAAAGCTTAACCCTGCAAGAGAAGTTAATAATCGAACTTGCCAAATCATCACAATTTCTAAATCCGACTGCGTCTTGTTTTTACGAAGAGGCATATTAAACCAGTGAGCCATTTTATTAGACTCATGCTCATGTAACAAAAACATGTGTTAGCTCTTGAGTGCCAAGTATCATCCTGGAGGGTTACCAATCCCTGTTACAGATTTTGTAGCCAGACTGCAGTTATCTGTCATAACAGAGGAGGTAGTTTTGAATACACAGAACGAAGCATGCTGCTCGGTTCAGGAATACTTTACATGGTCTTGGTCTCTTTGTAAAACTCTAGGAAGAAGATGAACTGCAGGGTGAAAAAAAGAGCTTGAAAGTTACTGCTGACTGTAGTGGGACTATCTCGCAGAAGCCTCCTGGGGGGCTGGGGCACGGCCCCAAGCTTGCTCCTTCATTCCCTAGAGGAACTTCTGAAAATGGCTGCAGCACCACCAGTTCCAACATGCAACTATAGCAGCTGGGTCAAGTCTGAGTGCATAGGAAACATTTTAGAGTCATCTCTATCAGGCATTTCAAAACTACAGGTTTACCACAAAGAGAGAAAAAAACTCATCATGGGAATAGCAGGATTAACCAGATGATTGACCTTTGAAGCTTCAAATCTGAAAAGCTTTCCACACTGAGCTGGAGCTGCATATGGAGACAATAGCCTCCGATATCTTGATTTACAGAGGAAGTACTGATGGAAACCCATATATCCTGTTAATGGTGAAGGGAAGGGAATTATGTAAAGGAACTATTTTTTTCATTAAGTGCCTTAGCTGAGGTTTGCAGATGAGCCGAGACACTTGGCTCCAATTTAATTTCAAGGGGACAAGATAACCTGAAAACCCTTAGAAAACCTTAGACCTTGTGAGTGCTTCACAAATGGGCTCCTCATTTCCCCATTTACATTTATCTTCTCTCCCATTACTACATGCTATCAAACACTCTGTTATTAAAATTCTTTAAATGATAATGGGACTTTCCAAACAAACTGTGCTCATTAGCTTCCTCTACCCTACCACAGGTATGGCTGGATGTCTGGGAGGCGTGAGAACTGGGGAAACAGCATCAGGGCTAGGAGGGTGTCCCTTGGCTCTCCAGCAGCACTGGAGCAAGCAGCAGCACATGTGCTCTAGGTCTACAATAAACTGGCAGGTTTTTTGTGGTTTTTTTGGTTGTTTTTTTTTTTGTTGTTGTTGTTATTTTTTCCTTTTAAGCATAGCATGTATTCAATCAAGAATATCAGAGTTATTAATTTGAAATATTTGCATTATGTAACACGAGCATCAGGTTAAGGAGAAAAGAAGAAAAACCTAGAAGTACTTCTGTTTTTCTGAGCCCTTTCTTATAGGGCTTAATTTTTAAATGAGTAGAGGCTTCCCCTCCACCCAGGATATGAGGTTGGCATCCTGGGCTATGGTCCTCATCCTACTAAGGGCTCCTCAATTGAAAAACGTGGGTTGCAAGACTTGCCCTTTACTAAGAAACAATGATATTACAGGAAAACTCACTGCATACTTTTGAACATCAACCTTCCATTTTCTAATACAGACACGATGTCTGGAGTTGAGCAAACACATTCTTGAAAGGTCAGAACACTTAAACTGTATGTACCTAGTTTAGGATGAAAAAAGCTGTTGTTGCCTTTTAGTTATGACATTTCAGTTTACCCACAAGAATTACACTACTTCCCCTAAAAGTTTTCAAGCCCAAGAATATGCTTCTCTCCCAGTGTTGGGAAGTGAAGGTAGAACTTTTTTCTGTAGTAACTTATCACAGCCATCACCAAATCCAGTGATTTGTCAAGAACACAGCCATTCCTCTCCAGAGGGCTTCAGCTGCCAGCAGATATGTGCGTGGGGAAGCCCTGTCTGCCTTGGAGGAGAAGGGGCTGGAGGAACCCAACTTGCCTAGATAGCAGCTGGTGGCCAGCTGCTGCCCAGGCGAGCCACACGCGAGCATTCGCACCAAACTTTGCAAACCTGAAAGAACTCTGAAATCTCCTAAAATGCAGAGTGGGAGGGTGGGTAGCTCTTCATTTTTTCTGAAAGAAGGGGAGGAACTTCCTCTTTCAATTACAGTTGTACAGTCTAGTGAGGATATAACTGCTGTAACGATCAGGAAACAACTATCATGTCAGATGGCACTATGGAGCATTACTGGGGAGCTGCAAGGACCTTGTGAAGTGGGGACAAAAGTCTGGATTTGCTGGGAATGCTCTGATCTGTCTCTAAACACAGTGTTGTGTCCACCTTCAAGTTTCAGGGCGTTGAGGTAATTGAAGGAGCTCCAGTTTAACCCTAGCCCAAAGAGGTGAGGTCACTTTGCTTCAACAGAGCTGCTTGAGGTCACTTTGTCACTTTAGACCATCTTCCCTCCCTGGGGCTCACACATCCTGAAGCCAAGGCTGTACTGAGCTAGCTCTGGGACTAGTTAGCGCAGGCGAGCACTGCATGAATGCGACCCACCGCACTGGGTCACGCTGGGACCTTCGCAGGACATTGCATGTGCTGCGCCCAGGTAGCCCCAGCAATCTCAAGCTGAATTGCAACGAGAGAAACTCTCCTTAGCTTATTAGTTGCTGGTGAACAGGGATGTCTTAGACATGGTAAGATGACTGTCCTCTATATTATGAAATGACAGCCCCCCAGGTGGAAGTTGCTGAACTCGATCTGAGAAGCACTGACTGATTGCAAATGCAATGGAGATTGGAGCAGGTTAGCCCCTAAAAAGTCGTTGAGGGTAACCATTTTATTTCATAGTGGCACAGAGGTACTACTTTGTAGGAGTGCAAGTTGTTCAAATGGAGTAACTTGAGGACTTCCAAGTGCTTACCATGGCTGCAACCCCTCACCTCCATAATTACTGCTATGCAAAGCTCCTGCCAGCTTAGCATTGATCCTTGACAGTATTTCCAGCACGCATCATGAGCATCGATATGCATTTCACAAGTCTCCCATTCCTGAGCTCCTAACCAAGAGCCAACTTCTCTTCTGAACCAAATTTTCAGAAGAGACCCCCCCAGTGCCCACCAGTGCCGTTGGTACCACACCGTGGCGCTGTGCATACCCAGCCCCGTACACCTCATCCCACCGCCGTGGTTGCTTTGGAGGAAAAGAGCTCCAGTTCTACAAAACATCTATTTGCCTTTGAAGTTGCTTACGGACACTGCAGAGAAACTGCACCTAGTTTCCTGTGCTTCAGTCACTAGATTTGCCAGACATGATATAGGAAATGGGCAGGAAATGTCAACCTTGCGTATCACACCAATTCTTCCCCTTCCCTCCATGTCACGTCTGAGCAGCACACCAAGACCTGACCTTGCACTTTTTAGTGCGGCCTGTCTTACACAAACATTTGAGTCAGATCTAGAGCCAAAAACAAATAAAAAGCCAAACATATTGCCTAATTTTTTTAATGAAAAAGGCTGACACCCTGTATCATACCTATTTGTACTCAAATCTAAAACAAATGGCGCATTTTAAACTGCATTAATTTTGTAAGATCAACAAGAATTTAAAAATTCAACCTATTTTTTACTCCTGGTACCAACATAAAGACTGTTAAAGAACTGATATTCCTGGAGCTCTGTACAGACGTGAGAGGCGCTGATGCACAAAAAGGTGTACTATGATTAAGCACATGAGTTAGGAGGTTTCAGCTGTTATATTTCTCCCTCTACCTTTTACCGTCATCTTAATTTTGCTTCCATTAAAAAATCCAAGGCAGAAAACCAATGAAGACCTAGTCCTTCACCTTGCTTCTTTGCACAATCGTTTGGGCAATGGATGTAAAATAGTACTTTTCTAGCCTGGCAGCATTTTATATTCACTTTATCATATCGCTGGAGAATCTGCAGGCCCTAACTGATCATCATCCAGTATCTTCTGGATTGTGCCATTTGTATTCCTGATAATTTTTGAAAAATCAGGCCTGTGTTATATTTGGTCACGACCAATTAAGAATTAACTCACAATACTGAACCCAATTTGAAGTATTTGATGTTAGTACATAACAAGACATCAAAAATAACGCATGGGAGAAATTGGGTGACATTGGGGTAGACTTTTGATTTAAGCAAGTTTCTTCTCCAGCAGCGCACTGCGTGTTCCCTTACACGGCGTTTCCTGGTTTTTGCAAGACAAATCTGCTCTGTAACAAGACAGACAATGTCAGAAGTGTCAATATGAGTAACTCCCTGAAAATAAACTTTGCTCATTTACGATATAGTGTTTCTAATGTGTGACATGAAACCAAACTGCACAGAAGGACCTTAGCAGGCTGCCTGCAAGCGAGCTGCACCAGCAAAGTGCAAGGCCCGATTCCTCAACCCAGCGAAGAAACTGCGATTCCCTGCAAGAACGGCAGTGTGAGCTGACCAGACACGGTGTCACCACGGTTGTTCACCAAGCAGTTGCACAAGATGAGATTTTGCTTGTCAGTAAGTACCTCCCGCTTCCAGGGCGGCGTGGGTGCCGCGGCGCCCGGCAGGACGGGGCGCTGCCGGGAGGGCGCCTCTGGCAGCTCTTGCACAACAACTCTGAAAACCACCGGTTCATCGGGACTGTCCATTTAATTATGCCAAAATGGAGCTGCAACGGGATTCCTAAACAGCTCTCGCATTGCCACGGCCTGGATCTCTCATTGCCACATATTAATTTTGGGTTTCTAAAAGAGGTCAAGCTTCCCCCCTCCCCCCCTAAAATGCGTAGAAGCTCCTGGATTGAATGGGAGGGAAGGAGAATTAACCTCAAGTGCATTTGCTTCACTTGCTAATGGTTTGTGCTTAACTCTAAGGGTAATCCAAGAACAAGGAGGAATTTTTGTTACCCCTTAAATATCTGTTTATGTTTATCTCCATATGAGAAAGCAGCAGCCGCCTTCACCAGCATGTAATACAGTCCTGGCTTCTGAAGCACACTGCTGTCAAACAACAAAATACTTTTAACAGAAACCTGGTCCATTAACGAGCTGAACCATCAAATAGTCACGTGAGAACAGCAAACAACCCCAGGAAGAGCTGCTGTCCTTCCATGCTGAACAAAAAGCTATTTACAGTAAGAGAAATAATGCAACCTCTAATGCGTCTTTGCCTCCCTCTCCAACACATTTGAACACAACTTTCCCTTGGTTCCTGACACAAATTTAAAGAACCAAAAGTTGCCTTTTTCTATGCTCACTTGTTCCTGGATGCCCCTTGTGCAGATGTCCTCCCAGGACCCATCTTGCCACATTCCTCTGCCAACTGCAGGTCTCATCGGGTCCAGGCTCTCCACTGCTTCATGCATCAAACACATTTCAGTTTGGGTATCTCAGTGCTTGCCAGTAATATTTTTTTAAATAAAACCAAACTTGGTCTTTTCCTCACTGAGGAAAAGTGTCTTTGCGATATTCTATATGCAGAATAATCTCTATTCTGTTTCATAACTGGACCTGGGCTGCTGAAACAACTGGAAACTTTTCAGCTGGTTCCAGTGGGTGTTTCTCTGTATAACTACTTACAGTTAGCTCTTTTGAGAATGAAATGATCACACCACATTTTTTATAATGATACCAGCGCTTATTCTCACCTTCTGCATACCTGCGCATATAAAGAGATTTTATCGCTTCTGCACTCACCATATTTGACTGTTTTCAAACCCCATGTGCAATACAAAGAACTGCACTACACGGAAGAGAAAGTATGTGTCTAACACAAACATTTATAATTCCAAAGCTTTAGACAACAATCGAGATAAACCTAGCATCAGCTGCAGTGCAAGCTGTGCTGTGCGATTCAAAGGGGGCCCTGAAGGTGCAATTTGCATTTAATCTTTTTGCTGTTAGCTCAAGCTTTAGGTGAAACCAAAAAAAAAACCTCATTAGACAGGTGGAATAAACTGAAGGTGAAGTCTGCGGCACTCCTACTCGGTGCAGGAAGAACCACGTTCACTTGACAGGCAAGGTGATGCTACATCCTGTAATAAAGACTTAATTCCTGTAACTTTTTTATTTCTGAAAAAGGATCAACCCCCCACATTTGAAGTATGCTCATCAAGGAATTCCTAACAACGTCTCCATGCAATGCTTTCCTCAAATCTTTTGCCTTCCACATACAGGACAGCTGCTTTCCAGCCAAAGCACTGGGCTATACAAATGGGTTGCTCTGATTTATAACTGAGGTGTTTAAAATCAGGCAATCTAATTATCGACTTGCTCGTCCACAACGTCTGCAGTCAGCAAAATTTTAAAAATGCAAAATATTGACAAGATCAGACAAATACATAATGAGGGAGTTATTAAAATGCAAATTGCCTGCCTTCTGGTATTGCTGTGGTGTACGGCACAGGACCCCTGAGCCTGCATCTAGCCCCAGCCTCCTTCTAACTCCATGCTGGTTATGAGTGGGGAGAAAAACGGAGCTGGGGAAAATGAATGGGCAGAGCTATCACAGGCCAGCCGTGTGGGCCCCCAAAGAGAGACGGTGACTGTATGGGAACGTTCGGGAGGCACTGCGATGTATAACGAAGAGGTGGCCCCACACACACTGGACTCCAGAGCTTCACGGGATTTCAGAAAGGCCCGGGCCACAGAGGGAAGCCCAACAACAGCAGTTCAGGGCCACTGTTCTGGGAGGACAGCCGGAAGGGGAAACTTTTTGCAAGTTGGTAAAACTTGACATCAAAATTAATGAAAGGCACTGCTTTAAGATTTAGTTTAAAAAAAAAAGTCCAAAGGAGGATGTGATGGAAATCCTCTCTCTTGAACCTGCTCCAGGATGCATGGGCCGGGCTTTAAGAAGAGAAAGCCCAGTGCCTTGATCCGGTTTCAGAAGTCCCAGCTGGAAGGTAAAAGAGGGTGTCATTACAAGAGGTATAATTCCCTCCTTTCTCATCTCTGCCCCCAACTTTTTCTTCTCATTTAAATAGCCTGATAATCCTGTGGACTGTCTAGTATATGCTTATTATTTCACCTTGCAGACACATTCTTGTAAGTCTGAGGGCTGCGTATGTGTCTGGGTGTCTATAATAGAACAAGTAAAATAATACCATTCCCAGCTGTGGCCTGGATGATCCAAGCACTAACCAGGACAAAACTTTGATGGATATTATAATTTTATGCAATGCACTTCAATCATGTTAATATTGCTGTAACAATGTCTAAAACCTATGCCAATATAGATGGTGACACCCAATTAATAGGCAAATACTACGGGGGTGGTTAAATGCTAATTTTATGTTGGCATTTAGCCTAAGAACTTCATTAAGCCATCTTCTATTTTAAACTGTAGCCATCCCACCTTGTGCTGTGCTGCTGTCTGTTCTTAGTCAGTATTACGTGAATCACAGTAATTCCTTGCAAGACAGACAGGGTCACAACTGTACGGCACTACGCATCTGCCCAAAACCAGAAAAGATGGTCCCTGCACCCAAGAGCTTGCAGTAACTCTGAAGCTAAGCTTTGTTGACACTTGGAAGGGAGATCTGGTGCAGGGCGTTAAAGTGATGGTTCAGGCAGATGGATGTAGCTACTCTGTGCTCCTGAAAACGCATCGAGAGGAAAAGGACACTGCAGCGATACCACCTCCACGGAACATTGGCCCTTTTCAGTATCTGGTTAGGAGCGTCCATAGGCAGTGTGGAGGCAGGCAGCCGAAAGGTTGCAGAGCCTCCATGGCCGTTAGTGAGCAGCACTGATACAAAGCCAGTTCTTTATCTCATCTTTCAGGTAAATAAAATCCAAAATAGATGGAGCTTAACACACACAGATAACAGCAAAGGTGCAGAATCAAATTGAAAAATACTACAGCATACTTGCAGCTACAGCCAGAACTGTGGTAAAGCTGTATTGAATTTGCAGAGAAATTAGATGCCTCGTTAACTGTGGATAGATGCACAACTGCCCAAATTTAAACTTCCTCCTTTCCCCAGCTCACAACAGTCATTACAAATCATGCAGCTGAATGAAAGCTGAAAAAGCACTTGGAGCTTGGCAATTTTGCTGTGGTGAGTCCAATAATAAACAAGAGAAGAGGGGTGGCAGCACTGGTAATCTTTATATCAAAAACACATTTTCTGCAAAGCAACCTACTGTTCATATGCAAAATACATCATGGTGCTAGTAGGGAACGAACTGTCCTGCATTTTATAGATAGTCATTTTATTACAGATTCCCCCTGATTGTGACTCAGAAAACAAACGTTTCATGCATCCTTTCTTTTTAATAAATGCACAGGATACACAACATGGCTGGATTATGTTACGCTGCTCTAGACAGTGGTTTAAAATGCAGTGTTGGAGGGCTATTTCTTCTGTGCAGTATCACACATCAATTATTAACAAAAGTTAAGGAATGAAAGCAGAGAAAAGCTTCATCTGTCCAACTAAAGTCAGCTCCTGGAACATGCTGAGTATCATCCGCCTGTTCCCAAGTCAAACGGGCTGGAGGCAGCACGGTACCCAGGAGCCCTGGTCCCTGTGGTATCTCTTCCTGCTCTTCCCATCCTTCTCCCTGAAGCAATTAAAAAATCCTGAAGGCTTCTTGGCAAGCCATTTTTTCCTCTTCTCTCACTCCCTCCGAAGCGACAATGGCTAGGTGGGGTTTAGTTTTTTAAGTACTAGGTCTTTTTCCTAAAGCTAAAAACGTTTGGATAGATGTGAGCAGCCTTGACCACGTGCAGGAAAATCTAGTCCATTGCTTATCAGTCGATTTGGCTTCCCACCAAGAGTAACACGCTGCTATAAAGGGCCAACACTGTGTGAAAAAGGAGCTGTTCTACTAGAATACACTCCGTTAATTCTGGTTGAACTGACATTCTCCTAGGACAACGGCTCAAAACGTGTTTAGACTATTGTACTAAGCGTGGCAGGGAACAGCAGGCTGGTTTCTCTCTGGTGTCACTAAACAAGAGGCAGACCAAAAAGAAAAAAAAAAAAAACACAAAAAAACACACACACACACACACAAAAAAAACACCAAGAAAAACCCCAAACCTCTTGAAAATCAAACAAATCAAACGTGGGACAAACTCTCACAGCATCAGCTTTCACCAAAATAATATGTCAGATTTTAAACAAAAATCCCCACCACCGTAGCAAGAAAAAATACTGAAAAGTCAAAAATTCCAGACTCGCTACACTTACTGTAATTGTCCTTTATAAGAAGAGCCCTCTAGTTATGTGAAATGACATTACCTCACAGCCCCAGGCTCCCCGTGCTGTGCACAGGAAGGAAGCAGACACACATCTCTTTAAGAGCCGTTTCCTCTCTGCTCTATTAATTTCGGAGATTAAGCAAGCCACTCCTTTGTGGCATAATAGAGCAAGATAGAGCCATTGTGTTTGCGGAGAGTCCTGCTCCCTGTTTTTCTGCCTTTGAGCAGGGGGGATGCCTTAGCACTTTATCCTCAGATTAAAAGCCAGAAAACTTCCAGCAGCCCTAAAGCCCCCCTTCTTTTTAAATCACAGTTTCAACATGTAAGAAGCCAGCAGCTCCATTCCATTCCCCACCGCTGATGAGGATCTCAGTGTCTCACTGACACAGTTCAGGATGGGAGAAAAACCCAGTTGCATCAGATGAGGAATTCTCTTTTCAAGGGCCCTGAATCAACAGGATTTACTTAATCAGGGTTTTTTTTTGCCTGGGCACATGCATCCCACCTTAGAGTCCCTCCCCAGTGTTGAAGCTGAGGCACTAAATTTGCCATTCTTTTTTTCTTTTTTTCTTTTTTTTTTTTTTTTTTTTATTTAAACATCATTTTTGCTCTTTTGCCTTCACAGCACAAAATCCCTTCAGCTCGTACCAGATGCCTGATGACCTTTAATAATATAGAGGCCACCGCCTCTCCGATTCAAAGACTATCAACACATCTTATGCTGGAGCCCGGGATTACACAGGCTACCAAGCGACCACCAGCTGACCAGAGCATCAGCTGTTCCTAAAGTTTTTCTGAAGGAAGAAGAGAGAAGCAGAAGATTCAACCAGTGCCAGAGCAAGCTGGGATCCCCGCTCTTGAGCCTGGGCTTTCAAATTCTCTCCTAAAGCTCAGCAGATGATTTATCCTTAACTTTGCAGTTTTCTTTCCAGACTGTCAAGCAAACGAGGTTGGAAACACAGGACCTTTTTGGAGTCAACTGCCATAGGAAATACCACTTTGCGGGGGCGCACAAAGCTGCAGAATCCTTGAGACTAGTTCACATTTTTTACAGTGTGTAAACATGGCCGTTACTAAATAGAAATGCCATCAGCAGCGAGTGGGTTTCTTTAGGGGGAGGAGGAAAAAGATAACACACGCTGAGAGCTTTTGAGCATCAGAAGCAGCAGGAGAAGAGCGATCTCCTGGCCGGAGCAGGAGCCCAGGAGCCAGAACACTGTCCCTACTGTACCTTCCCTTGCAACGCAGAGTCAGGAACACAAAACCCATCCAGATAAAACAATTTGCCTATTCAGCAGCTTTCTTTTCATGAGCTGCTTCATCTTTGCAGGCTGCGCCCCCAACCCCCCGCCTTCCTAGTCGCCAACTGAAAACTTTGGAAAGAAAAGGAGAAAGGAGTTGTTCAGACAAAGGCCTGATTCTCTGCAAGAGGAGGGCACGCACACCAGAAAACACAGTCACGGTGTTTTGAGCATGGTGCTGGCAAGTTACTCTGCTGGTAGTTGTAGGAGTCTGCTCCCCAGGCTCCGCTTCAGGTTTCGGGACCGTGCAATAGTAAAAGAGGGAGCTGAAGCTCCTGCGCTTTCAGCGCCGACGGCCTGGATGTGTTTCTGGCCAACACTCCAGCTGGGTATCTGCGATCTCCGCACCCTCTCCCAGCAGCTACGTGGGGCAGGTTCCTCACAAAGTTTTCCCTGCCTGTTGCCAATGGAAATCTTAACCCCTTGCAGAGATTTTCCTTCTGGGGCGGCCCCTTGCAAAAGAGGGGTTTTAATGATTTTATTTTTTTTTTAACTGTTAAACAGAGATATTTTTCTGATGTATGAATGTAAATCACCAGTTCATATTGCAGAGGTGACTCAACAGCATTTAGATGCCAACATGTAGTTACTTCTGGATGGAGCAGGATGTGATTCAGCAACTACAGGCAAATAGCAGTGTATCCCTTGCACCCTCTAGACTCCTTTTTTCTTAATAAATTAAACTAAAATTTAGTTTAGTGATTTTTACTTTGGTCTTTTTTTTTTATTACAGTCACTCTTGATCTGACATCATACACACCTCTAACCCCTCTCCTCCAGTATTCAGAAGACCTATGAGGAATCATAGTATTGCCACACATCAATAACACAAAATAAATCCTGCACTTGGCATCACATCAGTCCTAGCCTCTGAAAGACTTTCTTCCATATATTATCAAAATTTCACCAAAAACGCAGCCCCCACCACAGCTGTCTTACACCAATAGCTGGAAGCAGCCTCTCTGTTGCTCTGTCCTGTTACGACCGTGCCAGCGCAGGGTGCATCAGCCGCCTCCGGCCAGTGGACCCTGCTCCATGGGCAGAGCTTGGAAGAATACTATCATCTCCCACCCACACACATGGGCTGCTGGGGAAGATCAGAGATAAGGTGATTGCAAAACACAAGTGAAACATTTATTTTTTACCGTGTTCCCTGGTACAGAAAGTAACTGGCTGCACTTGAAAATACCAACCTATCAAGTAGAGCAAGCAGAAGCCCTGGCTGGCAGCGCTGATGCAGAGGGTGCACAAGGATGCTGGCGGGGACACGCCCAGAGCCTGGACGTGCTCCTTAGCATCTTCTCTAGAGCAGTTTTGAGTGTGTTCATGGAACTGCATGAAAGCAGAAGTGTTTGTCTTTACACAGTGCTTTGCAGAGAGGCTGGGGGAGGGGGAAGCAAACTACATGAGCAGTCTTGACATCTAACAGGCAGAATTTATTAGTTTTAATATTAAAATATTAAAAAATTTACCCTGATCATAAACTCAGGGGCTTTGAGTCACTGGAGAAAGAGACATGGATTTTTTTAAAATGCAATTTTAAGTTTAGAAGCCCAGAATAAGTGGCAATATTGAAATCATCAGTCAAAGCAACACTGTCTCCAACATACAAAGCTTTTCTCACATCTTCTATAAAGGCAAATCTTATTCTCATATTGCCTTTATGCCAAACCCAACATAGGAAACAAGCATGTTCTTTGCCACCCACTTCGCCAAGGGATTGACAGAGGTTTCTCTCCACAAGGTTATCATTGTGTCTGGGTACAGCTCCCTTACTGAAGGGACTGCGCACCACTTTAGGGATTAAGTGGAATTTGGTGACAGGGAAGGTCTGGATCAGGACTTTGCATTAGAGAAAGTACCATGTTTATTGGAAGGTGTTTTGGCTCCCAGCTCTGGAAAATAGCTAGCCATCTACTTACACCTTACCTGCACAACAAATCTGCATTGGATTAGTGAAAAGTGTGAACTTAAGTTGCTTGCATCAGAACGCTTTTTTAAAAGTATAATAATGGCCTATCAGCTTTCATTTAAATTGGTTTGTAATGGAGGTAAATAAAGTGAAAAGGAGTGGGTTTTCCCAGCCTGCCTAAACCACAGCACACACCAGCTGATAATCTGTGTCACCCCCTTGTTCCAAAAAGACCTAAGTCGTCCTCATTTAAATTCTTTCCTGAACATAAACCGTTTACCTTTCAGATGTGTTAAATCTCAGCTCTGCCATGCAAAAAAAAGAAAGCAAAACAAAATAGAAATAAACTGCATAAACAGTGCTGCATGCTCTATAGGCACTTTGAGAAAAAAAGGAAAAAAAAATTAAATTAATCAGAGCATCATCTCTTCAAAATTTGGTAGTTCAGGAAAAATTACCAGCCTTTTTTTGCATAAGAAAATATCCTTCTAATGGTTTGCAAGAAACAAAAGCAGGCACAAGGAATTACGGTAACAAGCTAAAAATTGTTCAACTCTAAAAACAGATTGTAAAGCAAAGGGGAAAACTCGTAGGGAAAGCTGAGAATAAGGTTTCATAATCTTACACTGAAGGGTTGTAAATGTGCGAGCTCAATACCTCACAACCCTTTTTGAGTAAATAAAGGTTTAAAATGTTCTTTCTTTAGCGTGACTGAATTCCTTTCCAATGTGACCTCAACATGCCATTCCTCTATCTTTATCTGCCGACACAGCAGAGCTGTTGACCTTTCACCAATGACCTGTGCAGTCAATAAGCAGCTAACAAACTATCTCAACAGAAATGCTCCACGGACAAGTTTCTCCCTTGCTCCCTACACCACCAAGCTCTGCCGCTCCTGAACTCTTCCGCAGGCCCTCGGTGTGCGTCAGCGTGGCTTGCAGACGACACGGGGCCCGGAAGTACATTTCCTTGGGCATTCCCTATCCAAACACACTAAACCCGTAAGTGGTTTTGCTGGTGTTTGCAGTCCCACAAACTGCTTTCATGTTACGTGTAGGATCTACGAGATCTCTACCTCATCCTAAGCACTTCATGTTGACTTCCAAGACAGAATCCAAGCTCACATAACTCAAATATGCACAGACTGTTGGAGAGTAAGATAATAACTTTAGAAAATAAAAGAAATCTTACAAAAGACTTGCCCAAACACCAATTGGCAAAGTCTCGACTTCATTGAACAAAAAAAATTAACACAGCCAATTACAGATGTCTGGCATAAGAAAAGAAATTAAGGCAGGTCAGAAAATATTAGTGGTTTTATGGATGTCTTTCAGATGGCTTCCGATGTTACAAATTCTATTGTACTGTTACACAATGTTTCTATCAATATGATTTAAGAAAGCACTGTATGCATTTTGACTCAAACAGATCCATATTTTAAAGGTGTTACAAATCGGGGAACCAGTAAAGTGCTGCCATGTGTTTTACTGAGGTGCAGAAAAGAGAACAATCATTCCCTGCAGTGCTTACAGCAAACATACTGAAGCATTGATCAAGATCTGAGAAGCCAGAAGAATGAAAACTATTAGAGACCAGCCATAAGCAGAAATGAAGCTAATTAGTCCAGAGAGCCTTTATCAAACTGAGTGAACACAAAGGTAAAGCAGAGGTGCAAGTATTGAAAAGGAATTTAGGATTATTGAAATGGAAAGGATAACAGTTTAAAGAGCTTATTCCTATGACATCTAAAATGCTTAACAGAGATGGAGTTTCTCTATATATACATACATACACACATATATATTGACTTTTCTTAGTGTATATATATTTTTGACATAAATATGTACAAAATCTAAAGAGCACTTGCAATGGCTGTTAAAATGTTAATATTTGCTGCTGCGAGATAGCTGAAATTTGAAAACCTAATAAACCTACTAAAATTTGTTCAAAATATTATTTTCTCATATGCTGCACATACTCTAGGAGATTGATTTATTGTTTCTCTCCCCACCATTTAAGAAACTCGGTAGCATGATTACAACTATGTTTTGAATTGTTCTGTTAAATTAATAACGTAGATCAGTACTAAGTGGAGCATAATATGACATTCTTTTACACAGATTCTTTTTCAGTCTCTCCAACTTGAAAGTATCTTCACTGTCCATTTTTAGGACCCACTGGTGGCAAAGATTAGTTCTTCAAAGGGCAGTGGCAGCAAAGTTTTAGGAAAAGTGATCAAGTGATTAACCTGCTCATTACAGAAGTGGGAGTGCATTATTATCTGCACAGCAGAGAGCTGAAATGCATGTACCAGCTCTGATTTATTTATTCTTAATATAAACACAGTTCAGATTGCAGCATTTAACAGATTGCATTGCTGGATCAATACAATATTCCACCAAACTTAAACTTCAAGCAGACAAGAGCTATCAAAGTCTTTGATTAAAAACCCCTTGGTCTTTGCCACTTGAGTCCAGATCTCACATCCTGATTCTCCAGGCAGGATGTCATAGGCAGGAGCCCCTGCATTTCACCGGCACTCAGGCTGCCTTCACCCATGGTCAGGGTGCCTGCAAGAGCCACTGAGGCTCTCTACAAGCACAAGAGGGTCATCTGCACCAAGCCCTAGGTATTTCTGAGGCATCTGCTAATAACTTGGTGAAGTGAAAGAATACACACTTCAGATTTCTACATGTTACAGATATTTCTCAGTGTGAGAGCAGGAGTCAAACCTCCTGTTTGGGATTGCTTCAATAAACTGGCACAGATTTCCAGCCATGGGTGTCTGCAGCCCAGGACTAGCAAATGCAGCTTCCAGAAAAGCTGGGCGTCCCTCTTGGCTGGTTTGTAAGCGCAGGACACAGGCACCACGGCAGGACACTGGGTCAGGAAAGGATGTGCTGTGACACGGCCGGACGAGGTAGAGGCACAGCCAGGAGCCCTTGGCTACCAGCCACGGTCCTCACCTGACGCACACTGTGACCGAAGCTGCATCGCTCCCACCATGCCGCTGGGTCACAGTGCTCTGACGAGGGGGATGAGCTGTGGCTAATATAGGTGGAAGAAAATGCAAGTTCACCTTCCCTTTTTTTCCTCCCAGAACTTGCAGAAAGCCCTTGAGATCCCAGCACTCTCCAGGTCAAAGCTACATGGGAATATTTGAGCTGTGCTGGATTTTGGGGTTGGGTTTTTTTTCCCATTTCTTTTTTTTTTTTTTTTTTTTAATCTAGGTGGAATGAATTGAAAGTGCTGCTTAATAAGAAAATAAGAATTCAAAACTGGAGAAGCACAATAAGTAGGTATATTAAAAAACAGGCTCCTAATTTCTTATCTTTGATGGTATTCAGCACTATTTTAAATATTCTTAAAAGAATCACAAACATACAGCAGGTCATATATAAAATCCCCGATGAAGCAATTTAATGCTAAATTAAAGCTGAAACTAGGTAAGCCCAACTCTTGGGATCTTGGGTATTTTCAAAGACTAGAATAGAATTAACACTACCCAAGAACACCATGTGTTTTTCAGAATTTTAAATATTTATTTCCTAAATTAAATAGAGCAGGTTTAGCTGGTTCTTACAGCTTAGGAGGAAACAATTTAATTTCCAAGCCAATTGTATATTGACAGTTGGCAACAATGGTTTTACTTTATAAAAAGAGAATGGGAAAATAGTTGTGCATTTCTGAAATGCTTCCAGAAAATTTCCTTTGAGAACATGTTCAGTGAAAAGTATACAAACAGTCATTAAACATGAATGTAATTTAATAAACATCCACTCAGCTATATGGTGTGATAAATAGGTAATAAGAATGTAATACAGGCATTTAGCTTTCAGCTTCCAAAGGAGCTGGAAGCTAAAACAATAATACTTTCATTAGACTCTCCTGCCTGGCATCAAGAGCCAATTTCCACCTATTAATATGGATTTCTATTACCTGCCTTGTGAATACTGTTAACCCATTTATCAAGCAAGAAGCCATACTTTTGTCACTTATTACAAGCAGAAGGGGAGCAGAAGGATTGCTAAGCCATGTAACATTAGAGCATCAGATTAAATCATTTGACCTAGAAGATAAAAACATTCCACTTACATTTAAAATGGAAAAAAAAAACCCAGCGCTGCTCGTATTACAGTTAATAAGAGCTCGTGCAGGATCAAATCCTTCCTTGCTGCGTCAGAAGGAAAAAAAAAAATCACTGTCTGCAGACTAATTGTAAACTCGGTGCATGTGTAATTAAACATGCCTCATTGGTTCTCTTGATATGTCAATAGTGGGTAGGAGGAGGTTGATTTAAGTTAAACGACTCAAGTCTTACTGAACATTTGCCCCTTTCCGTGTCCTCTAAGCAAAGCATCATTTAACAGAACAACCTCAGCCAAATATGAGGAGCTCGGAATTGAGTGTTTATTATTCAGATTACAGCGGTACCCAAAACATGCCAGGCACTTTTTTAAGCGCAGAGGGAGGCGCCGGGACAGATCCCTTTCTCAGCCCCTGATTTACACCAAGAGCAAACATGCCCTCTGAGCCCGGAGCTGGTCTCCCACTCCCCTCCCCCAGTGGCCCAGGAGATGAATGGAGGGGCTATGGTGCTATCACAGAGATGACAGGCACGCATCTATTAATCACATTTGTTGCTAAACACACTAACTTCCCACTTCCCACAGTGCCGAAGCCTCCTTGTCCTCACGCCCGTTTCTCAGCTGCAGTGAGCTGCACTCAGCAGCTAATGGGTCCAAGAGGGCATTTAGCTTTAGCCCCCTCATTATGTCACTGCTCCACCACTCATCTTCCTGCTAGGGTATTAAGACCATAAAATTCTTCTTGCTATTCACACTGGACCAGATTATAAAACATGTCTGCTTCCATGCCTACGATAAAAGCTCCACGATATCCACCTCACCCACTTGTGAATACTGTGAACCCATTTATCAAGCCAGAAGCCGTACTTTTGTCACTTATTACAAACAGAAGGGGAGCAGAAGGATTGCTAAGCCATGTAACATTAGAGCATCACCCACTTTCTGTGGAGCGATGACCCAGCAAAAGTACTTGTATTCCTCCCACTCTACACATCGCAGCTACAGATGCCAAAAATACTTAAGACCTAAATCCACAAGGGAGAGACAGGATCTGGTAAAGCAGCAGAATGCAAGCAAAGTTTCTGAAGTTATATTACTTCATATTTTCTGGTCTCCATTCAGTGGAGTCATTGACAATATGTGGGATGTGACAATACGAACTAGGGTGTCTCAGCTTTCCTTGCCTCATTCCCTGCTGCCGTAACTCAGCAAACTTTGTTCACTTGACTTCAACAGCTTAGTGCTGGTTTACCCCACTCGCCTGGCCATTCTCGTTTTGATTCAATTTTGTCAAACCATTGAAGCCTCCCAGTGTGTTTCTTTTAGTAAGACTTCCATACGACCCCACCGCTGGCACGGCAGAGACCTTCCTGCCCCACGCGCTCCGGTGGAGCCAAGGCACCTCCGAAACTCCTGCTGAGGAAAGAACGTTCCTCTTTTTCCCCTCGAAATCTCCAGGCGATCAGTAAGTCAGCGAGTTACTCAGAAGTCATTGAGCAATCGGGCTGCTCATTATACTCCTCAATGAAATTACTACCACGAGTAATTCTCAGTGCGGTACTACAGGTTGGCCTACCTTGCAACCCTTTCAAAGGACTGGAAGAAGTACTGCAGCTTTGTGAAACAGATTTTGAATTCCTCTCATACTCTCGGGTAGTCATTTGATCCTGTATTTTACGTTTTTGCACGCTGCAAGTTCATCCATACCCATTTCTTTCTCAGTGGTCCTTTAATCCTTTTCTGTTCATGCTGCAGCTCAGCACAAGGACGGGTATATTTCTATAAGCCATGTACTCAGGAGGCTCTATCAATATGCATGCATGGTGCAAGGAAGAAACATATTTCTGCTGAAGAAGGATCAGAAGTTGGGGTCAGACGCTTTATATTTTAGCCAGATTTTGATAAGACATATTAGGAATTCATAGGGCTTTTATCATGTTCAACAGCAAGAGGATTAGACCCTATGCTGACAAGAGCAAGAACATCAATTGTTAAAAGAAATATGTGCCACACTGAAATACAGTAAAGCACCTGAAAGACATAACATACTGTCTGATAAAAACACTTTAAGCACTTTCAAATTCAACCCAGTGATGACTTGCCCAGTCAATGCTTCATTTGTCTGGCAGAGCCAAAATTACAATGATTTCTGTTCTAATGCTCAGAAATGCAACAGAAGTACAAAGGGAAGCTGTGATTTAAACCATGGCTTCACACAACAGCAGGGATCCAAACTATGGATAATAAACTAATGCTTAGGCCACATGACAGAAAGAAACACTAAGAATCTTTATTTGGAATCAAAAATTTTATCCAGCAGGCTTGCAATATTGATGAGAAGACTCAAATCGGAATTAAAAAAAAAAACAACTGTGATTTTTTTTCAAATTCAAGGAAAGGTAAAGGTATCGACTCAATTATAACAACAACAACAATCTCCCTCCTGTCTGAAGAAAGACCCCAAAGCCAAAAAGCATCTCAAATTCATCCCACTTCCCCCTAAAATACTCAGAGTGCTGCAAATGTGTTACAAACTAAATGACTTTTTGTACTGAACTTCCAAAATCCTTGACTTTTAATAAGATCGTGCATCATTTGATTTTAATTACAGATTTTTTTATCCCTTAAATTTGACTAAAAATGATGTGATTTACAAAGCAAACAAGCCAGTTAAACAAAGCTAATTAAATTCACTAGAGACAGCCTTGCTTTTCCCCTCAGTGAGTGTTTATTTCAGCTCCCAGTGCTCTGATAGCTCCTGACAGCTTGCTGGGACACAAGAAAGAAGTAGGTCAGGGTAAGCTGGAATCAGCAACAGAGGATCCCATTAGACAGGCTTGTAGGGTAATACGGAGATCGAGGAAGTGTGTGATGTAGTGACAGTGTTAGAGACACATAACAAACAGCCTGAGGACAGCCTCCAGCAGAACCGGTACATTTATCTTCTCTGTGTTATAATGACCCCTCATACAGCTTATCCAGTTTGTGATTTCTCGTACAAGAGGTGCTGCATAAACCTAACGACAAAAACACGCTCACGGTTTGCGAGATGATGCCGAGCTAGAGGCAGCACTAGCAGAGGCTCTCCTCCCGCTGAGCCCTTGCCCTTCGGGTTACGCAGCCTGCCAGCTTCCAGGGGCAGGCAGCTATTCACGTAAGCAGAATACGTCCCCCCGCACTCTAGCTGGGAATGCAGGGAGGAATCTCACCGCACACAGAGATCAAAAGAGAATAAGACTGGTTTCTCCTAACCAGCTTCTAAAACATTATACTCATGATTATAGTTGATGTACCTACGCTGGACCTGAAAATACCAAGCACCGTAGCAAGAAAAGCTGCCGTGGCAGCTGGGGAGCACAGCAAAAGCGTGTTATGGGGCACAAAAGACACCTGCTTCCTACTGAGCTGTTGGCTGGGGGCTCCTGGTGACCCACCACCCAGGTTCCTACGTGCTGTTGGAAGCGGCAGGAGGGCCTGGGTATCTTCTCGTACCACAGCACCACTGTCTTTGGGAGCAGTTACAGGCAGACAAGAGAGGCCGAGAACCCTGTGCTTTCCGCTGGCTTTGGCAGCTGGGATCGCTGTGTAATGAAGAAACATCAGTGGAACCAGGGAGGAGAACAAAACCAGAAAGAGCGAAGTCATCAATGTAAAATACAAAATGCTTTATGCTTCTACCACTGTATTAGATTATTTAATGTAAAGTGTATTTTTACTGGATACATGTATATACCTGGGCACTTGCTAATGCAACTCTTCCCTCCTGAAGAAAAGGATGAGTATTTATTTTTTTAAGTGCCTTGGCAGTAAGAGCAGAAAACACAGTCCCATAAACTCTGCAGTGTAATATTAAGTCAGAGGCAAGTGGAAAAGCGGAGCTCTAACTCTCCTTGTGCTCACGACTACTGCTCACACCATTAAAAGTTAAAGTCTCTCCCACCATCTCCGGCAGCGCTGTACATACCCCAATCATTTCAGTTATGAGAGTCAGTTTCTCAGGCTTACACACACAGCCACAGAGATTCACCTCAACTCCGAAATGTGCAGCTCACATTAAAAAGAGAGCGCCAGCCTGTGCTATCTCAGAAAATAGGTACGTTTGACAGGAACAATTTAAACCGCCATGGGCATAAACAAACACAAATGGAGAATGTTGTTTTATTTTGTTCAGAGCTCAATACATTCACTTTGCTTAGAGATGTCTCCAGCATCCACTTTACTTGAAGTGCCTGAGTGACTCGGTTTTCAGAAACGATGGAGGCTGTACTGATAAAACAGCTCACATTATTTCAGGAGTTTAATTTCTGTCGCCCTGACTTCATTTTCATGTTTATTTAATAGGAGTGCGTCATGTTCAGCATTTATCCCCTTCTTTGTTTCCAGTTACAATCTTTCCGCAGCACAATCCACCTCCTGCACTAGCAGTGCTTCCTGCTCTTCAGGGGGTCACACTATATGGTCACTTGCACCCACCCATTTTACGACACAACACATCCCTTTCCTGCAATTTTTACTTAGGCAGACAGTTCCACTGAGCTCACAGAGGTTTGGTCCGAGTGACGCCTATTTGCTCCAGCCCTGACATCTAGGTAAAGTCCCTACCCGGTTAAACGTCCTAAAGAAAAACATGTGTGTCCTAACGAAAATATGCATTAAGATAAAAGCATTAAAATAAAAGAAGACAATGAGAATGATCAGAGCAGCACTGCCTGCGAGGAAGGAAGGAAGCTTTTAACAGCACTAAAATATAAAATTGATTTGTACACATATTTGATAAAAATCAATACAATTAGCAAGTAACTGAATACTAGAAAGGGAAATTGATTGCTTGAGGGCCCAGAGGACTCAGGGCAATCAGTCCATTCTTCTAGCTCCTCCACTCTTAATAAAAATTTACTTTTTCATAATCCTGCCTGAACTCTTTGCCCATTAATAATGCTGCTAAATAGCTCTTCTTTTAGCACTGTTATTGCAGACCTGCTTGAATTACATTTAGAGGCAGTTTTGAGTGGCATGTCCTGGCCGTTTTGCTATCTGCAGCACAAACCTCCAAGCAATAGCATAAAAGAATACCGGCTAATGAACGGGAGCACAGGAACACTTGAGAAGAGCTTATAAAATTAAGTACCAAAGTTTAAATAAACGGATTACCATAGAATTGATTTGCTACATCAATTTGGTCAGCTTTTGCTGATACATCATTCCTTCCTCAAAGGAGAAGAGCCACCGTTTCGAAACAACTAATTAAACATTTTGAACCATGGCCTTACAAGGAGAGCAGGGCTGCATTGCTCTGCTCTCCTGTCTCCCTCCTCTCACCAAGTGATTCCTCACTGCAGCGTAAAAATCGTTACTCCACATGAAACAGGACACTGAATTTACAGTCAAATCTAGACTAAATGAAGTGGCTTCTACAGCTACCATCTCTGAGCAGATTCCAGTTGCAGGCAGGAGCATCTTCTCTTCCTTCATTAAGGTGGGATTGAAGGAACTAAAACGCAACTGCTGTTCCCCACCCAGAGGGAGGGAGGCTCCCCGCTCGGCCAGCGCTGCCTCCCCAGGAGAGGATTTCCATTACAGTCAACCGGCTGTACAATTTGATAAAGGGTGCACACCACTCGTACGCATCTACAAAGGAGGTTTCTCTTTCAAAAGGTCAGATGCCTTCTCAGATAAGAAGTTTCTCAGATGTTAAGCTTTGGCCACTGACTCATCTTGATAGGAAGCTCTTTAAACCAGTAGTAGTTTTCTACCTTTGGGCCCTCAACAACAACTCTGCCAGCCTGCAGTTCAGGGTGGCACTGCCTTCGCTGTTAACTAGGGCCTGATTCAGCAATGCACTTGAGCATATATTCAAATCGAGCTCTATGCGTAGCCCTATCCAAGCTAAAGGCAAACAAATACTTTTTCCATATTAATGAGACCGCTTGCATGCTTAAAATCCAACAATATATCTTAAGCACTTCCTAGTGCATCTCCAAAGGAACATCTCAAGAAGTCATTGAGTTGAAGAAAATCATGTATGCACCTCACCATATTCACTCCAGCAGAAACCCTTACCCCAGGAATCTCCACACATACTTAGGTCTCCAATGGCCCAGCCGGACTGGTGACTAAACCGAGCCATTATATCAGCTTAAGAGAACGTCCACGGATGCTTTGCAACTCAAGCAGCAATCTGTGGTGATGCCTCCACAAGGGTGATGAGAGACTGCAGCGCCAAGGCAGGAGAACAGCGCCTCACTCAGCAGGGCACCAGCGCAAGTGCCGCAGGTGCAGCTGCAACATCTGCTAAGTTGCCTCACTGAATTCTTATGATGTTCTTACTCAAAAGTTTGTCCTGCTGCTTCTTCTTACACAAAAGAGACTATAGTCCGGACACAGAAATAGAAACCAGAAGTTACATCGTTTCAGCACTGGCCTTTGTAATCATGAACAAACTACTTTAATCTCTGCTTCAGTTTCCCTGCCTTATTAATAAAGCAGAGACAGTACAACTTATTTCACCTAACTCATACATCTTTTGTGAAGATGAAATGCTTGTTCTGTGTAAAGTACTTGGAAGATGAAAGGCATCAAGTAAATATTAATCATAGTCACCACACCTACCAACAGGATCTCCAGTACGCTGATTTGGATCCGTGTTTGAAGAGTCTTTCTTTGTGCAATTCAGGAACTATGCTTTCCTGGAGTAGTAGAGCTGAATTAAAGCTAATCAAGAATTCCCATGTTAATCGGCCTTCTAGCCTTCAGAAGATCATAAGAAGGATGATGCTTTCATTTCAAAAGACAGCACAGTGCCACAGAATGGATTACATCAAACTGGCTGAAGCCCATTTACAGCATGGTCATGGAGGAAACGATAGGAGTTCATCCACCGACATTCATCTTAGAGCATACACACTTGTAAATCAGCTCCTATTCAATAATGAAATGTCGAGTGACTCATTCTTTCTACGTGTGAAAAAGCTCTCAGAGAGAACCAAAGAATCTTTTACTTTCCCATCTGCCTTTATAAACACTGAATTATGTCTCCTTACTTCAGAGAAGCTACAATGCTTCAGAGCCAGCTGTAAAAGAGAACATTACCATCTTAGGCTGACAGAATCCAAGGCCACCTTAAGATCCCAAATTTCTGTTGAAGCAGATTTGGGAAGATGGTTCATTAGCAGCTCAGCTGATCTTCTGAACCAGCTTCCCGGGCACAGCGAGGCTCACTGATCCCACACAGACGTGCCCGCAAGGCTGGCCTGGGGAAGGCTACTGACGCTGCTCTGGGCACTTTTGCTGTTCCATGTGGGTCAAGTGCCAGATTATTTACTTAATGTCTTAAGAAACTTCTACAGCTCAAACTTAGCTCGTGCAACCATAGCTGTCCTGCCGGCAGTAACCAGCAGGTTAGCCAGGTGAAAGCGGTCTTCAAGATATTTCTGCGTGAACCAGTGAATGTACACAAGGACAGCAGTGCAGACATACCTTGACTTTTGTCCCAGTGTTAGCACCGGCCCAAAGCCAACCGGCACGTACCGCAGCTGCACGCTGTAGAGCAGTTGCGTGCTTTGGTCAGCTGCTCAGTAGCTGGGCTGCCTAAGCATTGCTCTCATCCAAAGAAAAATCCTTCTAACAAAATAAACCAAACCAACACATGCCTGTGATCACAGGGCAATCAAAGGTGCGCAGCCCCGGCGCTGTGACTGCTCCCTGCCACAGCTCCGCCAGCCTCTGAAGAGGTGACACAGGGTTAGCTCCCTGGAGTATCTCTTCACCACTGCTAAGAGAGTCCAGTTTCTCCAGCACAGCAATCACAACAAAGGTATGAAAGCAAGAGTACCAGGAAAAAATGAGAGTCGCAAACTTAAAAAAGACAATGGAGATAAAGAAAAGCACTGTCTGTAAGTCAGTGTTGAAGGAACACAGAACAAGTTTGCACACAGGAAACACTGACCGCTTGAGCAGAAGCAACAGGAGATGCTGGACCTGGCAGACCAAGCACATGAGGGATCACAGCACTCCCGAGTCTAGTCCTGAGGTGGCCCTGGACCTGCTGTGCCTCCATCCTCCCCCCAGATACCTGCCTGGCTTCCTCAGCTCTCCTGACTCCTTGGCTTTTCCCTCCCTTCGGTCCCAGCCCATCCCTGCTCTCTCTCCCCTACCATTGCCTCCTCGTACTTTGGACCTCTTCACCTCTACGCTCTGAGGTCTCTGGCTCTCCATCAGCAGCTCGGCACCACCAGCCCGTGCAGCCGGGCCACCCAGCGCCACAGAGCAGCTCAGCTCACTCCTGTAGTGCTGGTCTACCTCCTTGCCGGGATCCGGCAGTATGCAAAAACAAACAAATTACACTACAGACACAGAGCTATGCTCCAAAAGGAAATGACCACTGGATGTTATTGCTTAACCTTTCTTAATAATGAACATGTATTTCTTGAAAGTATATGCCACCTAATCCCCTCGGCATTGCAAACATGTACAACAGGAGGGTAATTTAAATTAATCAAGCCCTAAGCTCCACGTGAAGTTTAACAGTTTGCTTCACTACGTTTTGGGTAGCAGATGGCAAAGCACTCAATGGTACATTCTCTGCAGTCCTCACACAAAGGCCTATACTTGTTCCTGTTCTGGGTGTGAATGCCAACGAAGGGACATTCACTGGACTAGCTGAAGGCTGCAACGTGGGTGACCATTTTAAATCCTGAAATAATAGACGTAGAGTTACCAATATAGATGCTCCAAGGGAGGACACGTGGGCAGCCAGAATCGGTCATTTACCCACTAGTCCACCACTACTGCCATTCTTAGACATGATAAAATTAAAGCTACAGGCTGGCATAAGACTTCCAGCAATTAATCTGTGCCTTATCTGCACCGGTACTGACATCCAAAAGCAGTTCCATGCAAGCGAGTAGTAGGGGTTTTCTTACACAACAGCACTTGACACTGTTGCTGTAGCTCACAGTATTTCCACGCACACTGTCCTTACCAATTGCTCCAGGCCGTACATAGCCCGGCACGTGGGTATCAGAAACCAGTCTGAGTGGGTAATTTGGATTTCAGACTGCTTCTGTGGACATTCACTCAAATGCTCTATTTCTGGCTAGATTTCTGGGGGGCCAGGGTAGAGGGAGGGAAGAGCTGTCAAGGGGAAAAGAAGAATTTGTGGATGATGTGTAGAGCCAGAATGATTTTAAAGAAAGGGCAATGAAGACTGCCTCAGTCAAGCTTTTTCCAGGTATGTTAGAGTGGCAGGGAAGAAAGGGGGTGAGCAATACACAATTCAGCCTGCAACATTCAAGATTTCCATAATTTATATCCAACAGAAGACACACACTTCTTCAAAACACAGAGCGCACCCCCCAGCATTCAATTAATGGTGGTGTGTACAGTGAACATACTTACACTAATTGACTGGTCCAATAGTCATGGCTGCCCCAAGCATTTCTGGAAGTAGCATTTCTGCAGCAGCACCGAGCAGAAATGCTTCACATTTATTAACTTGTTTGGTTTTGACTGTTGGATTGGTTCCCCATTCCCAAGGCACTTAGATTTATTCTTTTAGCTTAACACTACAAAGTAATCAAATCACTCCGTTACAGCTGACAGACTGTAGGAGCCCTGAAGGGGAGGGGAGAGTGGCATCAGAAGAAACATCTACATTTTCTCTTACATTCTTCACACTTGCCCTAAACTTCAGATTTGACTCATCTATATCTCTGGAATTCAAGAATATTGAACTTTAACTGACATAGGAATTTATTTGAAGATGCAGGACTTTCACTTGAAATTAAGGCTGATCTACCTTCTGGGATCAGGGACCAAGATTCACTTCTCATGAAGACTGAAAAGCCTAAACGCACTCTCCTGCTGCTTCAGGTCAAACACAAGGGTTGCTGCAACCAAGAAAACATCCTTCCAACACTATGCAGAGTTCAAACCAACCAATCCATAAATAAGAGGAGATGAGATGGAGGATTCAAGCATGCCTTTGTGCCCTTCCATCAAATAGGTAGGATAGGTAAGAACAGGAAGACAAAGGAGATGGCTCAGAGTGTCAAGATTAATATGGAAATTGAGAAAAAGGCCATGTCTTTGGTTGGATTTTGACTGTGTCTCTTCAGTACAGTTTATTTTCAGGTCTATGCAGTGCAATATTAGAAAATGCATAGCACACAACCCTTGATGTGGAAGACAAAGAGAATTTTTTTTATTTAGATGAATTCCAATGTCCTTGTCTAATGCTAGAAAGAAATTAGTGCTTGCATGGTCCTGTGTGTTTAAAAATAATTTGAATGACCCACTGCTTAAAGTATGGAAAGGGTCCTCTGTTATTAAAACCCAAACATATTTCATTTCAGACTGTACTCAAACTGACAGGGTAAAGCTTGAAGAAAATCCCGCAACAGATCTTTTTTTTTAATCAAGAAAAACAACAAAACAAAACTTAATGGAGCCTGTGATCAAATCTTACAGAGTTTGGACTTAATACACCAACAATGTCAGGCATTTCAATGCAGCAGCATCAAAACTAGATATTTACTGCTTGGTAGTGAGTAACCCTTTGAAAAGGGAGGAACAGAAATTCCTTTTTAATGAGTCACCATTTGGCAGTCAGAGATCAAAACCTTTTGCCTGTATTTCTGACTGCAAGATTGTATATACTTGGGGCTTTTTCAGTCTGCGTGACTTTATTTAAACCAACAGAGTTAACTGAGAAAATATGTTAAAAGAACAAGAAAAGTGAAGTCCTTAAAAGCACCTGACCATCAGCATGATCTATTGGATTACTGAAATTTCAGATGAATTCAGAAATTATTTCCATATAGAAATTTGGAATTGTGAAAATCCCAGTAAGATTTAAAGTAACTAGTCAAAGGAAAATGAAATTGAACTCAGTACCAGTTCTGATAACCGCATGAAATGAGTGTTGCATAATTATTCTTAAACTAATGAAATTGTTTACATACTAAATATTACATAATAATGTATGGGGAAAAAGCTCCTTGTGTGTGAGTGGAACTGTGTATGACAAACGTCTTTGTAAAATATTCATTTGCTTACTGTTGCCCAAAACCTAACCTATGAAGATTTGTGACGGAGAACGAAACATTAAACCACATGCCTAAGAGTAGATGCCATTTTTGTATTTAAATATTTTCTTTCCCTCTTTATCAAATTCTGAAGGTTCAGCAAAAAGGAAGATACAGCGATGTGATATCATGGAAGAAAAAAAAAATCATCCTGTGTCGGCATTATAGCCAAAGCAAAGAAATAAAACTATCATTCATGCTGAGGGGGTCTTAGCGTAAGATGTACCTGCCTTTATTTTTAATATAAATTCCAACTATGTGAAAAGTCCCTAAAGACCATGGCTAGTAACAAGCACTTACGATTTACGAAATATTTAACTAGTTAGGGATGCTTAGTGTGAAGGTTAAGGTAAAGCAACATTATTCCCATTTTACAATGGACAAGTAAGAACCTGGGAACTATTTACTCCAAAAGTTGCCTCCATTTCTCAAGGCCTGTGGGACTACTGTGGATATTCAGACCCTTTGAAAAAAAAAATCTTGACAGTTTGAAATTAGAGCAGGCATTATTTGGGCTTGGTTTCTACCTTAGGTGATCTCCAAATTGTTATATGAAAACTCATATCCACAAAAATTAGAGCAGGGACTTACCACTCACTCCACACAGCTATCGAACAGCCAACCCCTGTAACTTCTGATCAGCAAAAGCGTCTCCACACCTTACTGTCTGCTCACTCAGCCGTCCTGTCCCTTACATCCGTTGATCTTAATTTATGTTCAATTTACTTGTAGATTGGAAGTTATTAGAGTAAATAATTACAGTAACTGGTTACAGTTTGGGTATTGAGAGAATTGAAGAAAGAATTCAGAGAAATAACCTGATCTACTACTGTAAAGAGAATCAATCACCCATCTCCTTCCATTAGTCTTTTTGGCAATCCTGTGTCACTGTTGTCACAAGCCTGGAAAACGATGCCACACTAATTCTCCTTTTGAGAAAGGGGCTACACGATTTGACTCCGTAACTGTGTATTATCTGGCCTTGGGGAATCTTTGGGGGAAGTTTCCCATCCAATGCAGTTACAGTTTTTACTGAAGGAGAACTGCTGAGTTGGCCCCATGATTTATAACTTGAATGCATGACACAAAAATATACAACCAATGGTCTGTTTCCACTAGCAAAATCATCAGTACATAACCAATGATGTTGCAGATCCAACCCTATGTGAGAAATTACATTCTCAAAGACATTTCAACAAGCCTGCTCAGAGGTGGTGAACACGGGGCAGGACGAAGAGATAACTACTGCAAATTTCTTATGGAACAGCAACAGTTCCGTGAACTACATGCACCTAAACTGGAGATTGGCTGCATTTCCCAACCCAAACCTTCCCAAAGGGGGAAAAAAAAAAACCAACAACAAACCCTGGGTTGTAAATATTACAGAACAGAGAACTGGATAAGAAGAAATCCATCCTCTACTTCATAAGAAGCAGACTTGCTCCCTTCCTTCAAGACTACATGCTGCTCTCAGTGCAACGTGAACTGCGGCATCGCGGTTGGCAGTGTGAGCAGGCAGAAGAGGACATACGGCCTTTTGTACTGTTCCCAAGATGCTGCATGTTAAAAAAACCCAAAACAACAAAACCAAAACTCAAAAATCATTATCCAGGCTGGAAGAAAGCCAAGCTATCGTAAATGTTTGTTTATTGCAATTTGGAAGACCTTTTTAGAAAAAAACAACGAACTCCTCTTAGACATGTAATCCTAAACCCAAATGGTGGATGGGAATCAAGCACAAACCATGCATTATTTTGGGGAAACTTTTGCTGTCATGCTTATTGAGTATTTCTCTGTAACTAGGTATCAGTTCTGTTGCAGTGGCTATGACTAACGAGTTAACAACACTATTTACACTAGTACTGTTGTATCATTAGAAACAACAAGATTATGTACTTTAATTCTAATGCCAGCACAATTATTTTAACACCAAGTGTGTCAGATCTGACTCTATACCCCCTAAATTAATTTCAGAGTAGTGGCTAAATAAAATGACATACTTCTTTGTGCTTTTGTTATAACACGCTCATGTGCAGCAAACTGTGAAGAAAATGTAGTAATTAGAGGTTAAATTAATCCCTGACAGACAGGCAGCTTAGTAAAGCTGGGCCCTCTTCAGAAAACATAGCATAAAGCTTGCCAGTCTTTCAGAATTAGGCACAAAGAACAGGCAAGATTGGCAAGTGCCTCACCACTGCAATCCAACCGAAGGGTAATGCTGAAAAGTCGGAGCTAGTCTTCGAGCAGCCAGTACTACCAGGCAGATCTTGTGACAAATGTGATTTAGGGCTCCAAGCAATTGTTGCCGCAGCCGCTCTAACTGCCTGATCAGGATCAACCACTTGGAATTAAAGACAGCCTTTTGCACAGCAGAACAGGCTTCTAACCACTGTATAATCAACCTTGAGACGTTAATAAAAGCGAACAATGGCATTATATTTCACAACATAACTAGAAAGTTACCTTGCTGCTTCTGATTTCAATGCAGGTAATGGATTTCATTGCCCGCAACAGAATAAATGTGCTGTGTTACTCTGAAAACAGTAAATAGATGTGTCTCAAGTAGGTGTAACTCCCAAACCTGCTTGGAGTTCTGAGGCACTTAATTCTAGAGAAAAAGAAACTCCCGCAGAAATGCAAAAGAAGAACAATGTAAGACAAAAGAGGCAGCCACATCACGTTGATGATATCCACTAAGTATTTCTTGTTTGTGTGTGTCAACGGAAGTAAATGTTTTTTCCAATCTCTCTAGCTGTGGCATGGCAAAAGTAGCTGGTTTTTAAATCCAGGAAAATAGAGCCTGTTATCAGAAGGGCAGAAACTGAAGGGTGCTTGCTCTGTGCTGTGCAAAAAGTGCCCTGGCTTCCCGGCGCGGACAAATCCTGGCGCAGGAATTGCAGACGCATCACTGCGTGCATCCCACTCGACTTACACCTTACCTCCAAAGGTGGAAGGTGCAAAAAACTGGCTTCCCCCTGGGCTAACACTGATGCCACTCAGTAGATTGCCTGACATGGGGCGAAAAAATAACGCAGTTAACACCCTCCCCTGCAGAGGTAATCTATATCATGTCTGCGACAGGCTGAGCCCCCAGCTGTCCCCGCCTGAACGGGAAAGCACAACAGGCAGCTGTGGTTGGATCCCCAGGTAAATTCAAAAGAAGAAGGAAAAAAAAAGGGAAAACCTGTATTACAATTGAAGTAAAAGCAAAAGGGGGCTTGTGGAGATTGCAGATCAGTGTGGGAGTGCATTAACATCACCAGTACTTCTGTACTACCCAGATCATTAATTATTAACAAATTAGGACATGCCTGATGGGGTATTTATGTAACATTTCTTTATCAATAAGACTGCCAAGTCCCTCGCAGGGAAAAGCAGAGCGGATCTCAACAAGTCACAGTACAACATGTCCCTTTGGACAGGGTACGACGATGAATTCTGGTTTCCCTCTCCTCAGCCCGGCCACCCTTCCCAAAGAGCAGTTCTGGTCAGCCCGGCAGCCCCCGCTCGAAGCCCGGGGCGCACCCCAGCCTCCCGTGAGCAGCAGCCCTTTAATCAGGTCAGCGCTCGCCAATGGCTCATTGTAGCGACGAGGCTGCGCTCGGAGTAAAGGGCCATGCGAAATCCCGCATCCCCCTGCATCTCCCACGCCTGGGCCCCACGGGCACTTCACCGGCCCCACGGAAACAGCCGCCGGCCGTGTCCTCCCTGGGCAGTCTACGTCCCCCAGCCAGTCCAGCTGGCCGGGCTGCATGGTAGGGGGGGAGGAAGGAAACCTATAGCTCTTTCCCCTGCTCTACCCTTTGGGCACAACTGTTCCCCCACAGGGGCAAAGGGCCGGCTAAAATTCAGCCTGCAGAGACAATATCCTTAAACCTACTTCGTTTCCATTTCACTTCCTCCAACAGGCGAGAGTGAGCTGGGTGGCGGGCATGTAACGATCCCCGTTCCCTACTCAAGGGCCTGATCCTTGAGCCCTTAACTCTAGGATCAAATCTGAGTCTCGTCTACTATAAAATCAAAAAGAACTGCTAGGCCGAGCCCTGACTGTAGAAAGACTGGTGTACTCTCCTACCGCCCAGCCTAACAAACGCCCTTCAGTTCATCCGAGATGCACACCAAAGTAAACAGCTCTAAAAAGCTACTGCAACTTTGCAAGTGAATGCTGTGCAAAATAAGTGTTTTCCTCTTGCAGGAAAGTAATGACTTAGTAATACATTTTCTTCCATTTAAAAAACAAAAATTATTCTCAACGAGGAGGCTTCCCAAGAGGAATAAAGACTCTTCATAGCTCATTTGCATTTGCTAGTTATCCCTCTCTGACTGCATCACTCTCTGGTAGTGCAACTAGTGACTCTGAAAATTATGGAGTCATATCCCATGAGCCATCAGCCCTGCTTGCGCTGTCACCCTGAGATATACTTTTGTTTTGAACAGGACTACCAGGCCGGTCCATAGCAACTGCAATGAAAAAATGTCTACCAGAAGACAAGGACATAAAGTGAAACCTTTAACTGACAAAGACTTCAGTTTTCTGTGCGAAGAGCAAGCAGCAATAATAGAGAACATGGGAAGGAGATCGTGATGCAAGCACAGACTGTTTTGCAAAGTTTCCCTTCAGGTGCCGGCTGCCCTGCAATGGGTTACAGAAAGTTAAAACTGTTATCAATCACTGCCTATTCTGCAGGGCTGTTTTGGTTTTGGTTTTAAATAAACCAGCATTGTTCTTTCACTATTTTTGATTAAAACAATATCTTCCAATATCTGATCCAATCTGAAACAACACTAATGAGGGCAGTACTGAACACCTAAACAGTTTCCCCACATATTTGTTAAGCAATCACCTTTTTGAGTGCACCCCTTTTACGGGTGCGCAAAACAAAACTGCCTGTGAGTACACAACGGTATCATGCACATTTGGCATTTTACAGCAATGCTCTGAAGTTCCCCTTCAAAATTACTGGCAAGGAAGGAAGTTCTGCATAATTTTACCACTCAACATCTGAAAAAATTAGAACAGTCCCAACTGTTCTTTGAGATGTATAAAAGAACAGTTGAAAAACTTACAGTTGACTGGTGCTACCTAGGTTACCCGTCAATGGCATTGAAACTGGTATATTATTAAGAGAGGTGTATGATGGGAATTGGTTTATTGTGCTGATCCATAGTAACCAACTCCTGTTCGTCCATCATTTATCTCTCTCACCAGCGACATATGGGTTTGTCTATTCACACTCTCAGCATTCTCTCTGCTCCAACAAACAGTCAGCCTTTTCTGCTGGGATAAGGAGGTTTTTTAGTTACATCCATTATGTGCGTATCAACATTTATGGCAGGAAGATAATTGCCAAAGAGCTCAGGGGGATAAAAGCTCCCTCTTTATAACACAAACCCCCTTAAAAAATCAATATTGATATAAAACAGTTCAACGCAAACCCTTGGTGTCTCTTCTGCTTCCTTCAAAATACTTTTTTTTTTTAAACATGGCAAGTCAAACTGGAACGTCAGGTAGAAAGCCTTCGTAATCGGTTACACTACTGCTCTTCCCATAGAGGAAAAAATAGCAGTGTACAATATTAATTGTTCCTAAAAGAAGTGAGTGGCAAATGTGTCAGATATAAAGAGAGTGCCTTGGAGAGGCGCCAGCATCATTTAAACCGATATAGCTATCTTTATTTGGAGACCGTACCAATTACTAATGCATCATAACTTATAGTCACCTTTGCCTAAACGTTGAAAAATGCTGACACTCAGAAACAGCCAGCACGAGGGAACAGTGAAAACGTGGGGATCCTGCCTTTTCCCCAGCTTAAGAAGCTCAGACAACCTTCTCCTACTCCGTCCCCCAGTTTGGATAAATCCATTTGTCACAGCTTCTGCAAGAGTTACTTCACTTTCCCATGGCTACGTACTCATAAAAGTTATTTTAAGACGACTTTCGTCAGAGTAGCAAGTAACATAGAACATTTATTGATTAAGTGACTGGGAACCAGTGAGTTGAACTGTACTTAACCCACAGGACGACTCAGGGATTTTCCTTACTGCTGTCCTTGCCCTTGTGTTACCTTCTGCCCTCCTAACTTTTGTCTCTCTCACAAAGCTGGTTCCTAGGTCGATCCTTGTCCTACAGTCGCATCCAGGCAGGTTAGCGACCATTTAAGTCAGGGGACAAGTGTCAACCTGACACCTTGGATCACGAACTCTCGCAGTAAATCTTTCTGTATGTTCAGAAAGCATCTAGCACAATAGCTCCCTAATCCCACTCTAAATCTCTGAATGCTACCACATTGTAACATTTGAAACAAGGTCAGTAAAAAGCCAAAACCAAACACACTGTATTTATAAAACACTTTTACCTGTGTAGCAGGAAGCCATACAAAAGGATTCAAAAAAAATACAACTGCCTCCTGAAAATACTAATCCCCCCCAACCTGATTTTGCAGGTTTGAACTACTTGGTTACAAGGGAGTAAAAGTGAAGCCCTGTCAATATTTGCTTTTCTGATTCTGAAGTATTAGTTAAAAGGATTAAAAATAGAGAGGAAAAAACCTCAAGTTAAAAAAAAACCAAACCAACCTCTGAAAATAAAAAGCTAAATTAAATTTGAGCTGCTCAATTCTAAACATTAAACAGCTTCTCAGTCACTCGAGAGGAGCTGTTAACTGCATGTTACCTGCCTTACAGTACATATACTATTTGTTTTTTATCCCTGAGCAACAGACTATTTCCTGGTTGAGTTTAAAAACTCAGTGACGTTCCAATTTCAACCCACACATGTGTGTCACTGTCAACGTCAGTGGCAGGAAAACATTAGAAGTCACCCCTTGCTAATGCTTTCCTAACATGGAATTTCCTTGTATCTCGCTCCCTCAGCCCACCTCCTCCCCTCAGCTGAAAGCATCTTTCACAAATTGCTTTTTTTCTGGTTGTGTCCCCCCCCCCCCCCCCCCAAACATATGGCAGGGAGAGAGAACTGAAAATGGTCAGTGCCAGAACCAGATCGCTGCTTTTTTAGGCGCTAGCGTATAACTTGCTCAAACTGCTCTCGCCCGCCCTTCGCTTGGAGAGCGCGGCCGTGGGCGGGCGGCCCCCGCGCGAGGGAGCCTCCCCCACCCCTCACGCACGCGTGTCCCCCCCCACCATCCCCGCACGACAGCCGCCTCCCACCCCCGCCGGGATTCGACTTGCTGTCGGCTTCTCGCACGGCAATACACAAAAACACGCTCCGGCGGGTAGCCCGGTTTGGGGGTGGCGGGGAGGGGCCGCCCGGAGGGGGCTCAGGGGCCCCGCTACCGGGGGGACACCCTTGCGCCGCCTACGGGGTGGGGGGCAGCACACAGCTGCTGGGGCCGGCAGGTTCAAGGCCGCTCGGGCTCCCTCTCTCCTGGAGGCACCATACGGTCCAGCTCGCACAGCAGCGGCGGCGGCAGCTTTATTTCCCCATCGGCTCGGCCCGGAGGGGCAGCTCCGGGAGGGGGAGCCCCCCCCCCCAGCCCCCCGGGGCACGGACATCAGGCATTACTCGGGGATTACAGGGCTAAGCAGGGGAACACTCACATTATATAAGAGGGGGGGAGCCTTTCGCGCCTCCCGGCGCTCCCACCCCCCTCCCACCCAGGCCGGGGCGGCCGCACGGCGGCGGGGGGAGCCCGGCGCCCCCGCCCCCAGCGCGGGGAAGGGGCCAGACGCGGTTAATCTCCCCGCTGGCGGGTCGGGGGAGGGACTGCGGGGTGTCCCCCCCCGCGGTGCCGGAGGAGGAGGAGGAGGAGGAGGAGGAGGAGGCAGGCTCTTCGTGCGGCGCCCGTGCCGGGAGGCTCCCTACAGGCGGCCGCTGCCCGGAGGCTCCTCCGCTCCCTGCGGGAAGGGGCGCGGCGATCGCGCCTCGCACCGCGGACGCTGCCCGGCCCATCGCGCCCCTCCCGGCCCCGCTGCCCAGCGCCGCCCCCCCCCCGCCGGGAGCGCCGGGGAAAACAAAAGCGGCCTTTTAATTTATTGTTCCGGGGGGGCGGCGGTGTGAACGGAAACCGAAGCCCGTTTTCTTCCAAGAAACGGCCGTCCTCCCCGGGATCCCTCCGAGTCACCCTGGTGACAACCCCGCGCCAGCCAACCCCGAACAAAAGCCGCGGTGCCCGCGGCCCCGGCGCTCCCCCGGGCCGAGCAACAGGCCGGGAGGCGGCGGGGGAGGGAGCGGGAGGAGCGATCGCCCGTTGACCGGGGGAGAGGGGCAGCCCCCGCCTCAGAGGGAGACGTGGGACCGAGTCAGCGAGCGCCTTGTTTACCCTGCAATTGGTCTAAACCCCGATCTTAATCACAGGATGAGAAACCAAAACAGTTTAAATCGTGAGTCAGCATGCATTTTATTTCGAATACACGGATAGCCTCGGAGAGAGTGGCGAACACGCCGCGCTTGCACCGTCTCCCTCACTTTCGGGCTGCTCCCGTGCCGAGCCGCGCACACACGCCCCGCCGCCCCCAGAGCCAGGCTCCCCAAAACGGAGGCTGGCCGCCGGGCTCCCCACTTCGCAGGGATACCCGGGGGCTCCTGGGCTCGGCGGAGCCTTTTGTTCAAAATCCTGCCTAAATAACGTGCGCCTCAGACTCCCAAAATAACCGGGCACGCCGCTGCCAACGCACGTACCGGGAGTTATTAAAAAAATCATATTACGGACCAGCACTAGCCTCTCCACGCGTGACGCCTCCCCGGAGGAGTCCCCTTGCGCGGGGGGGGTTTAGCCTGCCCTGCCTGTTCGATCGAAGTTTAAATGAAAATCCCGCAGCCGCGGGCTGAGCGAGCCCGGCCGCACGGCGGTGTTTACAGAGGGATATCCGAGCTTGCCGCGCCGGCAGCCCCCCCGGCCCGCTCGCCCCCGGGCCGCCACCGGCAGCGCCCACCCCCCCCTTCCCCCGACCCCCGCGCGTCGCCACACGGAGCGATGACACGGAAACCCACGGAGCGTGTCCCGCCGGGCCGCGGCTGGCCGGCCCCGCTGCCCCCGCCCCGGCTGCCCCGCCGGAGACCACCTCGTCCACCACCATTTTAAAGCCCACCGACCGCCCCCTCCTCTCCCTGGACTGACACCAGCTCTCACCAGAAAGGAGGGCGAAACCTTCCCCCCGAGTTTCGGGTCGCTCCTCCCGCGGAGCCCGGCGCAGCCCTGCGGGGCGCAGCCGGCCGCGCAGCGCCGGCACCCGGCGGCCGCCTCTCCCGAACCGCCGCCGCAAACTTTCCGAGAGCGGCCCCGGCTGCGGCCGCGCCGGGGCTGGGCGAGCAGCTACTCCCCGGGCGTTTAAGTCCTTTCAAATCAACTCCTACTTTTCCAGTCCGTATCGATTTCAAACGCTACTTACTGGAATATGTGGCTCCATGCGTGGTGCTTCTACCCGCTGGGAAACCAGCAGCATCTTGGACTGGGGATCAACCGGCTTTTAGATCCACTTCGGCTGTATTTAGCAAAACCCAGCACCGCGAAGGACTCTCAGACTGTTTTCTCCTTTTAGGTTCCAGACAAGTTCATCCTGGCGTTGCAGTTTGCTAATGATTCACTGTCTGTCTCAATCTGCTCACTACATTTCCATCAACCCACAGCTTCCTCACTTAGAAGGTGGAGTTTGTGGGGTTTAAGTTACTGATAGGCATATCTAAGTGCTGTGTCACTCAAAGAGGAGGAGACACACACACTCGCACACGCACACATACACACACACGCTCGCACACACACGAACGGCTCCAGGCTTAAAGGGGAAGTCACGCTTTCTTGCGTTTAGAAACTGGAAACCTCACGGATCCAAGGATTTTATTTTTTTTTCCTTCTATGCATGAAGGCGAAAATCGCGCAGCCCACGGACAGTACTCGAACGGGCAAAAAGCTGCTTAGCATCTTTAGCGCCTTCTTTGCAGAGCCTCAAGCTCATTTAGTACAGAAGTAGGGTAGCTCAGAAATATACTGGCAATTAGTGGATTCCTTTTTCCCCCGATCAAAGTGTACAGAGCACTGAAAAGATAGCCTGAGGCATGAGGTGTGAAGGTTTGAGTTATTCTTAAAAAGTGTAGTCTCCTCTCTCTTTATGCCATTACGATCCGATATTCAGCACTCAGAACTCTCATCAAAGGGTTAAACTCATCTCACACAGGTGAACCCAGGTTACCAAGAAGGAAACAGTAGAGTTGTTTCGTTTTCCCCCTTTGTGCTAGGTACGTGTATTTTTGAAGACAGGTACAATTCTGAATAGGGAGCTCCCATAAAAGCACGCACTTCTCATATGACTATAAATGTGCTTGTTACGAGCTGCAATCTCTGAATATTAATTCTGGCAGGCCATCGGCTGAAAGCTGAGAACCTATTCAGACCTCCTCTTGGATTGTGCAGAAAGGACTGGGAAGAGCAAGCGGCAGGCGGCTACGAGAGCACACTGGGTCCACAAATAATTGCTGGTATAATTTCATTTCATTACCTTGCTAAATCAGTACGCCTGTCACTCCTGGCTCATACATTGGAGATGCTAGAAGCCCTGTCCCGGTACACTGACTCAGGGAATGAGATGCAGAGGACATAGTGCCATTTCCAATAAAATGTCTAATTTTTCCTAATTGTTCCTAAAATAGTAATATTAGTAAATTATGCTTTATAAAATTAAGAAGAAAGTTATTTGAATAAAACTCAATTAAGGTGGCCAAACACATACAAATAGAGACAGAATCTGGCCTCACTTTCCCGAAAGTTTTCCATACAGCAATCATCTTCGACTTGCAGTTAACTTATAGACCAAAGCCATCTGTGTACACCAAGTTAATAATTATAATGAATACCAGTTCAACAGAGAAAAATTGGGTTTTGCCTTTACTGAAGCCTCGAGCTTTCCCATGACTGCTGCAACAATGGGCCTGCTCCCCTGAGCAGCACTTGTGTTTCTTCAGTTTGTGTTGTTTGGAAGTTTGTTGGTTTGCTTTTCTAATGATATTTCCTTCTATATTATTTAAAAATATATCAGTGTATTTTGCCTGTTAAAAAAAAGAAGCACAAAAATAATAAACTTGTGTGGATGTGAGCACCCTGAATTCTACAGACTCTGAGGGCCAGATCTCAAAAGGTTTCAGTGTCTAAGGAGAGGCATACTGACACCTCAGGTTTGGGTTTGTTGTGCTGCCCTGATCGAAACTGCAACCCTGCCTGAGGTGCCAGGACTCAAACACAGCACTGGGGCATCAGCATAGGATCTAAAAGACCCATCGTGCTGAGCAGGAGTCACGTAAATGAGCAAGCTCCGTGGAGACACACGTTCATCATGCATGAATTAAGCTCCACCTGCAAGGAGGTGCTGCTGTCTGCCCAGTATGCAATGTCTGGAACCCTCCCCTGAAGGTATATGTGTGTGCACGTAAGGGCTCCCATCTATCTGCCTGAGCTTTGGGACCAAAATATGCATGTATGAAACATGTGGGGGACACAGGGATTCCCACATTCTGTGGATACACTGGACCTCCTGCCAGCACCACCAGCAGATGATGGGAGGTCCGTGTCAGTTTTTCTATGCAGCACCTACAGTGCACACTAGTCATTCGTCCCAAAGTTTTGGACAAATCGTGTCATTCATGACTCTTGCCAGACATCCAAAGTTCATGACAAATGGCGAAAGCCATAAGGACTGTCATCTGCTGTCTTCACATCATAAAACTAGACCAAAAGACTTCCCCAAATGGAAGACAACATGAGTAGGGTGTATAGGAGTCCTGCCTGTACCTGCTCGTGTAGCAGGAACGATGCTGTTGTCTTTAGTGGCCAAGGGGGTCTGCTTGCCAGAGAGTGCTTTGTGTTCTCCTCTGTAAGGTGGGATACGCTCTCAGATGGAAATCAAATCGAGACAAGTACTTCTATCGGTTGGTTAGTCTGCAACAGAACTGTGGCAACATTTTCTTTTTTTTGAACCTACTGGCTCAGGCTGGAGCAGGTCCGGAGGTCTGGATTTCACTCCGGCAGCCCGCTGCCAAGTGTCCCCATGCTGCCAAGGGGCAGCGTGCTCTGGACTAATCAGGCGAAGCAGTAAGGTAAGTGCTGGGATGCTCAACAGTGTCACAGCAAGGACAGGTTTGGGTGTGCGCAGAAGCGCAGGCAGCGTGAGCATTTAGCAGAAAAGTAACACCCTTGCAGAGATCACTCATTTTCAGTGATGGGTAATAGCTAAGCAGGGGATTTCAGGGGTGCAACTTTGGTCTTTGGTGATTAAATTATGAGCCCTTTCTTCAGGCATAGTTACTATAGCTGACCTGGGGGAATCCCTGGCTGCTCTGGAATCAATAACAAAACTTTCACTGGCTTCTTCAGGGCAGCATTTTATCTTCCTAGGTTAGGCCTACCCTATGCAAATTGCAGACTGTCTTTTTATGCCTCTGTCTTATTTTGAAAAGGTGAGCTGGGGGATTCTGCAGAAGAGAAGGAATTCGAAGGGCATCAAGGCTGTTGTTACGGCCATGGCTGAGGCTTGCCAGAAGGTATCCTAGTAGCTCAAATGCTTCCCTCAAGGCTGGGTGTCAAACCCAGGCCTGACTGGCTGGGATTAATCCTGTTCTTTATCCATTTCACAGTAGTTTGCCTTATTTTACTTAGCATCTTTAACACCCACAGAAAATATAATTTGCTTTGTTCACTTAATAAAAATAGTTTAATTTCTTTCCAAATAGAGATGTCTTGTTCAAAAGATGGAGTCTGAGAGCTGAGAAGTTATAACTGTATCTAAAAAACAAGAAACTGATGAAAGGAGTGCACTGAAGTGTATCTTTTCAGAAAAAAACCCAAACAGGACTAATGCTTGTCCTGTACTCCACAGTTTTTGAAAAAGTGGTATCTGTTTACCTATCTGAGGAGAACTGTTAGTTGGAAAGCTGCAATGTGCTAAATAACTGCCCAGTGTTGTGTTCACTAAGTGAAAGGATCATGCACTTGAGACAATCTTGATGAGTTGTGTGAGCCACAAGCACTGCCAATACGAGGCAGCCAAGGGCCAGAGGAAAGATTTGCATCCTTCAGGTTGGTGTGAACTAAACATGCTAAAAACTGAGCATCCAGGTAACCTTAATGCTGGGGCTCTGTTCTCGCAGGAGAACCGTGCCCGACTCCCGGCTGGCCTCTGGGTGTTCCTGACTTCAGTAAGGACAACAAAAGTGCAAGCAGACAAGGGCTGCTCCGCAGCACATCATACACTGAAGGGAAGCAGCAACTGAGCGGGGCAAGGATTCACCACAGATTCACTGAAGGATTCAGAAATTTGTCAGTGACCCAGAATCAGATGGATGGAACTCATGCGATGCTTGCTGCTTGCATGTTTTTGACCTGAAATCAGGTAAAATCAATGGCTTTGACTGAAATACACTTTGAATGTATGTTTATTGGGAGCTAAAATGCACAGAAAAGCTCCTGGGGAGTAAAATCATGTGAACTGCTACAGATATACACAAGTCTTCATAAGCTACCAGGAGAGTTTGTCCTAATTCTACCCAAAGCACAAACCCTTATCATGTGAGAATGAGGTGCAAAATTCAGGGGAGTGATGTATAAACTGGGATATTGGTAACTCCATCCCACAGCAAAGGTAATTATTAGGCCGAATGTAAACAGGGCGATAAGGAAGAATATACAAAAAGATGAGATTATTCCTCCGGGGTGGACTCATGTCCTTTGTGTACTTCCCCCATAGCATGCTATAATATACTGGGGATGAGATTTCTAATGCATGCAAAATTTCAATTTGTTTCTGAAACCCATTATACCATTAGCATCAGTAACATCACGTGTTGAGTAAAACAGCATCTCAGGTAATTCTGAATGCGTTTAATTGGATGTCCTTTTTTTCCCTAGTAAAAGTACATGGGAAATACCTGAAAATAGGTAAATTGCTCCAATAAATACTTTTAATTTCCTCAGTAGATACTTGCTACACCAAGTAATTTTATAAGTCATGTAGAAAAAGATGTATAATTGTTAATGTATCAATTCTAATTTTTCAAGGAAACATTACTTTTAGGAAAATATGAAGCTTCAAGGAAAAAGCTTTTGTTTGTAAGCAGTTAATTGTAGGGTTTCAGCATGGCCTTCATTGATTTAGACACGAAAGAAGAACACAGTTGATCAACTTTTCCTTCAGCAGGTCATTACATTTATGCTCCATGGAAGAGCGTATAGGTGGTGGGTACATGAACAAGTTTACGAAATTATATAAATCAAAGTGAATGTTGATTTTGTCTTTTGTACAGAAAACCAGACACAGATCTAACCAGAATTTAAGAGATGACAATGCTATTAGTAATTTCTTCATATTTTTATAGAAAGGTACATAGCATAAAGTACGTAGCTTCTACTAATGTATAGGTTAAAATGTTAATGGCTGCTTGGTTGCCAAATGCTTGTTCCAAATTGATCTACTTTGAACTTACATTTTAAATACGGAAATCAATTATTTGCGTAACTCAGAGATACACTTCAGCACATGCTTAACATTATGTGTGACTTTCTCAGAAATTGAAGGGATTACTTGAGCTCTTTCGTAAGCACAAATATACACCTGCACCATCAGCACTGGTGTGATCAAGTCTTGCTTCCATGAGGCAAAATCCCAGCCCTACTGACATGCCGAACTCAAGACCACTACTCAGAATCTTTTCATGTGAACAAAAGTCTGTTCGCCTCCTCCAGGCACTTCGTTTTCGCTTGAGTGAATTCTGGCCTGCAGGATTTAGCTCTGCAATATTTTACCTCCCTTCATGTCTACTTGCAATCAGGCCTTACAAAGCTGCAAAGCGCTCTGAGTGCAGATCTCTACCACGACTGAGGCTAGGAAGCAGCGCCAGAAGAATATTGAGTACCTGATACACCTTCATCAAGGCCAAAACATTCTGTAGAAAGGTTGAATTATGACCAACATGTTTAACTATCTTTGTACAGGACTTACGGTCATTTAAATTCTGATCGTCTTGCAGCTAATAAGATTTTCCATTAAAAATACAGAAGATGATACAAGTGAACATGATATCACATTTAATAGCTGTATTGTTAGCAACAATGCGTTGAAAAAGTTTGCTAATTAATGGCATTTCTCCAGTTCTGACTGGTGCATAAAACGTTTTCCCCCTTGATTTACGATGTGTGCTCCCGCGCAGCTGCTGCTGGCTTTGCCCGGTGAGCACAGCCTGCCCGCTGGCCTTTCTCACTGAAGGCGCTGGGCTGTAGGGGCGCGGGATGGCAGCGCTGAGGCCACCGCGCATTTCACCTGCAGCCTCGGTGAAGAATAAAAGCCATCATATGCTCAACCGAAAGTGTACATGCAAATACACAGGCATCATTTAAATGAGCCTGTGTTTGCAGTGCCTGTCACTACCCAGGAGATGCCTTTTCTCCAAGTGTTACATTCAGTAGCGTTCTCACATTTGTCAGTCGCTGCAGAGCTCCCGCAGCCAAGTGGGCACAGAAGCAGCTTCCAGCCCATGGAAGGGTATTGGATCAGGAGCAAACAGTGACAGGTGTCACTTGCCGTATTTCCAAGTTAACAATAGGCCTGGGCAATAGGACACCCTTATTTGTCTCCTGTACCTGGCTGCGAGTAAGGCACTATGCAGAAGATATAATAATGCAAAAAAAGTCTTAGTAATAATTCTAGTTTTGCTGTTTTCTCACTGCTGGATCAGACAGTTCATACACACATGCAGTGATCAGGGACTTACGGACCTGCCTCAACTCCTCTAGAAGGCAATGGAAAGGCAGGTTCTGGCCCATACCTCATACAAGAGACTCCAAATTGCTTTAAATATCTAAGTCTGCAAAAATAGTTTTATATTCATCATTTTTAAGACAGGGTCACATAATTTTGCTTCCCTCAGAAAACATACACCTTTCTCCCTTAATTTTCCCTTTCGTTCCTAGAGTTGTCCTGCCCTTGCTAGAGCTGACACTATTTTTTAAAGCATTCTCTATTTCATGACTGTCAAACTATTTTTTCCATGCCAGATACATGGCAAAGTTACATATTCTTCAACTCAAAACAATTTGCATGAATATTCATAAACTACCTGATGGCAGAATTGGCCCTGAGATTTAAAACCCATAAAGCCCACAGAAACAAATGTTACCCTCTTCCCTTTGTCAGAGATCCCTTGGATCAAGCATAGAAATTATACTTTTATGCAGTTGTCAAGAAAATGCAAAACCGATGCGTGAAACATTGTATGTTCTGTTTATTAAAGAAGAGTGTCTGTGATGATACAGATATTCAGCCAGACTAGGATGTTGCCAATGTCAGTTTGTGATTTACTAGAAATTATTGATTTCAAATCTTGGTTTCCCAGGGCTACTGAGCATATCCTGTCATATAAATATGCATCCATTTGCTAGCGGCTGCAGCCTTGTATAAAAATGTGTGTTGTCTCAACTAGTGTCAGATTTCTTGAGCCAAAAAATAACGCTCTACTTCCCTTCAGTGCAGGAACGAATACCAGCTATTACGATACATTTCTATGTTCAATAAAACATCAGCAACGACTTGCACAACTACGGCATCCATCCAGAATTATACATTTTGCTACTAAAATTTATAATAAGAAGGCACTGTCCTGAGAAATTGCACCACTCTCTCCCCCCACCTCCCCAAGGAAATGACTCAAAAGGTTTCACAGAACATCTTGTAAGTTACGAGGCAGGTACAGCCTCAGACTTCTCATATAGCTCAAGAAACAGCTTGAATTTAACTGATTTTAGGTACAGATCTGTCACAAGCAAGTTATGCAAGTGCAGAAGGACGGTGGGGATGGCAACCCACTGTTCATTAGGGCCAAGAGTGATAGCTGACTTGCCAGCGCCGTACAGATTAGAAGAAAGGGGAATACGACCATGAGCCGTTGGAATTTGGGCACGCGCGTTGCTCAGGCTGTCCCCCCGGGTCCTGCTGTTCTCCTGCCCACCTTCTGCTCCTGGTCACCTGACACATTCCTGCACAGTGGTTTTTTCATGTGCCCCTACTACTCCTATAGACTTTCTCTTGGTCCTCCTGCTGCGCTCATGCCTTTAATCGCAGCTACCCACTCCGCTGCCTTCCCTTCCCCAAGGGAAACGCTCCTGGGTGGAGACGGGTGTGTCTCTGACTTACTGCTCACTAAACGCCGCTGCTGCCAGGATGTGCCCTACCGCACTGTGGACTCAGCAGCAGGCTACCTGCCCGCTGACGGTGGACTTTACAGACCAACAAAAGAGTCCATGAGGTTTTGGACCTTTATAGTCCAGTCATTCGCTGCTTATGAAAGTTCAATGGCATTTGTGGGATTTGGTGAAAGATACTGACAACTCTGCTGCGTGCTCTCCCTGGTGCATACCCATCTCGGTGTTCGGTGCATGTTTTTGTTTTTATGTTTTTCTCCAAAAAAGAAATCTCTGTTTTACCATCACTTTCCTCAAGTCACCTATATGTCATAATGAGTTCTCTGTTTACTAAAATACAAAAACTTCAGGGCTGACAGCAGTGGCAGAAACGACAGAATCAACAGGATTGCATTTTCTTTTGTCTTGTCACTTCACCCTCGCTTGTTTTTGTGCAGTGCAGAATAGATTAACTTCGGGAGCAGCAGAAAAAGGCGCAGCCCTCATGCGACCAGCCAAACCTCTGCAGGTAAAGACTGTGAGAGGTACAGGAACCCGCTTCCCTCCCCACCTTCCGCCATGGCTAGTGCAGCTGGGGATGGGACGAGGAAGGCATTTCCCCTGTCAGAAAGGTGCCGGTGATCACCCTGCTCTGCTCTGCAGCTCTTGGGCACCCGTTGCTTTTTGGAGCAGCATCAACTGCACCTTATGCACTAAATCAAGAAAAGTTGTGTTTTGCCATGGGAGGATGGAAAAGGTGGGTGGATGCCGCCTGGCTGACGCCTACTTCATGTAAACAGTACAGCCCCACGGAAGCGTGGTGATTTACACCAGTGAAGGATCAGGCCTGCTCGTTCAAAGACAATTTTCAGCCGGCTTGGAAATGAGCCTCTAAATTCCTTTTAAGCACTCTGGCTCTTCCTAAAGTATTTGAAAACAATTTATTCCCAGATTATGGTGAGATCTTCTTGCTCTTGCAGGAAAAAGAAAGGGGGGGGGGAGAGAGAGAGAGAGAGAGAGAAAAGGAAGCACTGCAACTTCCCAAGCCACTTCAGCACTAATAGCGGTATGATCCTGAATCAATGAAGAGGGGCTGACAGCAACAATAAGCGTTAACTGCTGCAGTGAAGGGGGCTATTTAACCTGGCCACTAAAAGTTATTTCTGCCACAGCTATTTGAACAAAACATTTGGCAACTAAATTAATTCAAGCATATCCTCTCTTTTCATGGGAAAAATGCGGGAAAAATCCAGGCAGAGAATGAATAGCACCTAGATTAATGAGGAACTGCACAAAAAGAGAAAAATAATGGTTTTCTAAAACATATTAGTATTACACTCTGCGGTAGCACCATATGCTAGTTTCCTAGATGCTGGTAATCCTGATGTATTTTTATCTTGGCTAGTACCAAGGAGGGAGCTATAGAAGGCCAAGTTCTTCCCACATTATCTATGTTGAATGCAGTTTACCTTCTCTCTGTGTTGTGAATCTGAACTAACAGACAGCCATGCAACTGCTTAAGATCACGCTTTTATTTTCTGGCTGTATCTGACTTTGGTACTTAAATATCATAATACTCCATGTCTTGAGTCTTTGATTAAGCCTTTTTTTTTCAATAATAGAGCCTGGAAGTGTTGGACTTAAAAATCACAAGCCTCTACCGCTTCAATTTAGGGATCAGAACCACTAATTAGATGCAGCAGCAGACTATAAATTGCTCACGTTCCAGACAGAGGAGAACAACAAAAAGCCATTCTGTGTTAGTGGGGATGTATTAACATATATGTAGGACTTCATTCTCCTCCAACTTGAACAAATATTCCTTAATCAGTCCTTAGAAATCACATTTGAAGTTGGTGGCATTCTTCCCTTGTTAGACAGGGAAGAACAGCTATGACTATTCTAGAAAAAAGCACCACCACTAATTAACATTGTTTAATTGGATGGATTTGAAATACCTATAGCACAGGTGACCCTAACGCTAGCCTGCTAGCCAAATTATTGTACTCCCTTCCCTGTATGGAGCAGTCACACCACTCTGCTCTAGCTGCATCGCCCTCTGGACACTTATCACAGATCTTGACACAATTTCTGGTGCAATGATTCAGAGGCTTTTGGGGAGTCAGCAGTCCTAGGATGAAAGCAGTCATGCATTCAGAATTCACCAGGATTCACACTATTTTGAAGGCTTTTTGTAAGATGCTAGTATGAACACGTATCACGGTTTCTGTAGGGGCTATGGGAAAGCATTTTCAAGACAGCTGAATTGAAGTCAGTGACATCAAAATGGAGCAGCATGGAGCTAAGAGCAGTTTTCTCAGCTGGGGCTCACCTCTGATACGGAAATGATGCCAGCTAAACTGCGATACAAACACAGTGGGTACAATGTTCAATTATCACATTTCTTTCCAGAAAGCTCTGTCTTTGAATATGATGGTTCACATCTTCAGTGTTAATGATCCCTGTTACGACAGCCGTTTTGAACCTGTCCGTACAACTTGGCCAGCTGATCCTCTGACTACCTCCACCCCAGGTTGGGACTGCCCATGCAGTCTGAAGAGGGAGGGAAACAGGCAAGCACAACTTTGGGCATAATGCATATGAGGGAAGCAAGGTACGGTGTGTCCCAGCAGTGCAAGGACAGCCAAACGGCAATTCACTCACATATTTTTAGTATGGAGGAAAAAAAGAGATTTGACTTTGTCAGTTAGGGATTCTGGGTTGAGAATCCAAGTGTCTGTGACCGTCTAGTTAGCAATTCATGTTATGCTCATCACCATGGTATGTGACTCCCTGTGACCACATTGCCTCTTGGTAACTTTTAGCCACTCTAAAGATAGGTGTGGTAGCACCTCAGAGTCACTCTGGAAACCAGGAATACACGTTTGGGAGGCATCTTTTATAATTGGCATGGCTGAGCTGCAGCTCTGCCTCAGGCAGAAGGTAAACTCTGTCTCGCTGGGGGTGGTGAAAGGAAATTTCTTAGCACAGAAAGAGCATGGAGCTGCTCAGAAGCTTGCAGGAAGGGCTGGCACCTGGGGTTGCACAGAACCTGCTTGCAAAGCAACTGGAGGGAATTTTTTTTCCCCAGATGAGGAGCCTGTGCGAAGGATGTTGTTGCCCAAGTCACCAGTGAAGCTGTAGGGAAATTGAAATGACGGGCTACAGGAATCTTTCTGCATTTTAGCAAGATCTGAATCTGCAGCTGTTTATAAAAACATAATTAGTGGTCTGCCAAGCACTTTGAAGATGTTCTGAGTGCTAGAAAATTGTGACAAACTTATCTTTCTGTGCCTCTGTATCTTGTGAGCGATTATTCAATCAGTGGGTTGTTGACTGGAAGACTCAGCCAAACAATGATCGGGCTTCTAAACTATTCAATTACCTCTAATGAAGAAGGATCAGGGAAACAACCCTTAAACACCTTAAACAGAACAGCAGTATAAACAGAAAAAATGACTCTCAAGAGAAAGCCCCAGACACTTGCCAAGGTTGGCTTTGGAGCCAACTGATACAAATGCATAAAATATTAGTTGCTTAATGGTTGTGAAGTGTTGCTCTTTAAAGGTTACTGTCTTCCTGTCCAGACGAGGCTGCAGCTGAATGATGAAGCGATTCAAGTGTCTGAGAGGTTTCCAAGCACCTGCAACTCCCATCGGTCTTAACAGGAATTTTGGGTAACTAGGAAAATTTTGGGCCAGTAAAACCTGACTCTGCATGATATTAAGAATCCCCAGGGCTATCGGCCTCCTCAGCCCCAGTGTTTAGTTGATCGAGTACTTGGAGTGAGGGCTTTAAAAACACTGGTTATTAGGGTGTGTGTTTGTGACGGGAGACCTGGTCTCTAAATCACAGGGACCAGGGGACTGTGCCAAAGAGTTAGGCTGCCTAGAAGTGTAAATGGGGAGAAGTCTATCTGTGGCTGGGGAAGAAGCGTAGTGATCACTGCAAAAAGTGCAGCAAGACAGGATTTTGCTTCTGAGCGAATTTCTCTCTCTTCTCCATTACAAGTCTCACCATATACAAATAGCTGACTTGTTATTGCAGCTCAAAGGAATGAATGAGCTCAAAAGAATGTGAAGAGGAGAGAATGCTACAATTCCACTGGGAAGAGCTGTTTCTTTTTATTTAACCTTTCTGTTCGGTTAATATTTTACTGTGGCCTTCAAGAGCAGTCTCATCAGAACGCCTCTGTCCTGCGCTTTAAAACTGGACAGTCATCTGAAGTGTGAACTCCGCACCTGCCCGTAGCTGTCTAGAAGTGTTTTGTGTGTCTGCATTTTTGAAAGTATCTCACGGTTTTGTTTCCTGTGAATGTGCATTCAGCCCTGCACACTCATGAAATGCTTAGCTGAGTTTGGGAGCATGTACATAGTGGGCCACGGCTGGGGGATGGGGACAGGGGAAAGAAAGAAGGGGCTGTAAGGCAGCTTGAGAACTGATACGATGCTGGTGTGAAACTTCTTTGTGAAGGGAACAACATTGTCAGGTTTTTGCTTAAAGGGTCTCAAACACTCCAGCAGCTTTAGAAACTTGAACGTGTACTAGCCTCAGCTGCGTGCAGATAAAACACCAAAGAGGAGCCTCAGTTTAAAATGGTGGGAAGTGCTCCGACAGCTTCTGAAATTCCAGGATCAGGCCCCCAAAACAACACCCCGTTTGACCCAACATAGCCAGCAGAGCCAGATAAGATCATAGACTGCACAGCATAGTTTTAAGCCTGTTTTCCTAAACGGCAAAACCATTAAATATTTAGGTGGCCATATGCAAATCATTTAAATTCTGTCTCTCAGAAGCACACCATGTCGTACAGATATGCTTTGTGCTCAGATCCTCTTCCTAAGCTTTCATCAACTATTTATTTTAAACCTGTGAAGGACTTAATTAATGGCTAATTGTGGGCTACCTTTTTTTTCAAGGGTATTTATATATGAGCGAGGAGGGGGGAGAAGCAAAAATACAAAGACCTGGGTTTCTGTCAGAGAAAACTAACATAGAAGAAAACACATTTTTGTGAACGTACCAAAGAAAACCCCAGGACTGCTCAGATATTTTCAACCCCCTCCACGGGTACCAATTTGATAATTCAACAAATAAACAGCCCTTTATGTAGAAGCTGTCTCATGGACACTCTGAACACTTTTGAGACTAGGGCCCCAGATCTTCTTTTCTTAATGTCACTGTGAATTTGCTTGTGGAAGTGTATGACACCATGCACGGAGCCTGAACAGCTGAGCTCATGCTTCAGGCATTCTCCCAGGACTGGAGGGGGAGGGGGGCTCTCCGCCAGCTTTCGGCTGCCTCTCTCCTTGCATTTACACACACACAAATCATGTTATCATAGTGAAAATATGTAAGAATTCCAGGAAGCAGAGGAAGTTTGTGTGTTGACTTTAATTTATTTTTTCTTCAGAGGAAGATCACTCTAAACGTTAAAAGGACAGCGGGTGGTAGCTAAAGTCATTTGCAGATATTTTATTTCTCATCGCAACTCTTTCTTCTGCTGTACCGTGTCTGTTAGGATTAATGCTGTTCGTATTTTCTCCCACATGGGTACTTTGACTAAGAGAGGCAAAATCACTTGGAGAGAAGCTCTGTGGGACCTAATTGGACATTAAAAAAATTGGTAAAGGAGGCCCAACTTCATTCTGGTTCCTATTTTCCATTACAGTACAGTAAAATTGGGTGAGACTGTTTCTGGAGGGGAGGGAAGGAAAGGGTGGATGAAAGAGTGGGCTAACTCATTAGGCTCCTGCATATGGAGGCCTGCGTTTATTCTGCTTTACAGTTTTGTGCTTGAACTCTTAAAATGCTGATCAGTTTGGTCCCAAACCCAATTGCACTTTTAAAAACACACTTAACTTTAAACCTGCTGCAGGACGTTAAAAGTTAACCATGTACCTGAGAGCTTAGTCACCTGGCACTGGCTAGTGTTCAGCATCTTGCAACATCAGACAGTAGCTTACACAGCAGCTAAGCCCTGACACCCTGCCTCTCTCGCTGCCACATACCATCAGCCGCGACCTTTCGTCAGCGCTCACACTTGTAAGGGTGTGCACACGTTCAAACACAGCCAATCCACCACATCTAGCACACACCTGTGTGTGTATGTACACAGAGCCAGGAAAATAGTACTCGAGTCCTTAAATACTTGTCTCTCCCTTAATCCTGTATACTATGAACAACGTGGTCATACATAGACTTACACTTGTAAAATGGCAAGTAAAAATACCGCATGCTTCTTGACTGGCCAACAAGAAATCCAATCAGTGAAAATATTTCTCTTTAATTGCATGGGTCAGACCTCCCTCAGCCTCGTAACCTCTGTTGGGAGCACAGGCTATGCCTTGTGCCTCCCAGCACACCTGAGCCTGATGGCTATTCCAGCAGAGCCCCACACCCTGTTGTGCGCTAGGGCTCGCAGAACAATTCATAGGCGCTTTCAGTTTTTGTCAAATATGCTATGGCCAGCGTGCATTTAACTTGCAAGATGATTGGGCTATTAATCCTGGACAAATATTGAAGATTTTCATTTGAGAACCTATCAGATTGGTTAAGATTTTTTTTTGCAAACTATTTAATTTCTTATGCTTCTTTGCTGCATGCATAAGCTCAAAGCCTGATTCAATTTTAAATGAGCAAGCCTGTTCTTCTAGCTAGCAGGCAGCCTATGATGTATATTAGGGCCAGGCATCCCCACCCAACAGCTATGCTGAAACAAGTAAGGCCATCAAGACAAAATAGCCTGAGCAGCTTGTACTGTCAGAGGCCTCATTGAAATCAGGGGATCTGTGACAGTAGCCATCAGTGCAGGACTTGTCTCACAGAATTTTTTTCTGTATTCAAGTTTTTCTCTGGTTCTTTCTCCAGGTTTTCTGAATTCACTTGTTTCCCCCTCCCTCTGCTTGCCCACCATTTTATTCTTTTGTCACACATGTCAAATGCATACCTGCCTTCCCTGCCTCACCTTCGTTGGGCTCAGGCAGAAGGCTGCAGAAAAAGTAGTATTTGAATTATATTTTGGTTTTCAGACTATTCAGACTTAGAAGCAGCCAACATAAGCTTGCTACTTTGAATGTTTTGGCGCTGTGACTTTTTTTTTTTTGAAGCATACAACCCCTTACCAGCTGCGGTCTAGATTTATACCATGGGGAATAACACAGTAGAACCAGATTGGAGATTAATCAAAGCAAATTCTGGCCCACTGTTCCATGTGTCTCAAAGATTTAAAAAGTAAAAATAAAAAATGAGGGGGCTTTGCTTTGGTAATAAACATTACAACAAAAAGGCACAACTTCCCCAGTTATGCTGTGAAAAGAAGACAGATGCCTTCTAAGGTTTCTTGGTGTCTCCGGCCACTGCTGCGCATTCACGGCTGTAAGCTGACACACCGGGTGCTGCTGGGTCTTTCCCAGCGCTGCTCACAGCACAGGGAGGGCATCTGACCTACCCATTTCGACTGCCCTAGCAGGGTCCAGCGTTCCCGGCTCCTGCACATGCTACGAATGTGTAGCAAGTTCTGTGGTGTCTCCGAGGCTGATTACAGAACCCAGTTTGCCTCTCTTGCTGGCCGTTGAGCAAATTAATTATCCAGAGGTTTTGATGTAATATATCCACACTGCCCAGGAGAGAGCCAGGAAAACACCCGAGATCTTTTCTACACAGAAATCCTTTCTATCGACCCATTTCTTATTCTAGATTATATAGCTTGTGAATAAATAAAAAAACCCCCATATACAATGATGAATTATAAGGTACCCTGAAATGTGATACATTCTTCAGCTTTTGGGGGTATTATTATTCTAAGGGATTAGAATAAGGTGAAAGTTTGCAGTAAGCAATCAGTAGAATCACATAGCCAATTTTCATTAAGAAAGTCTACTTAAACTTTTGGGGTGCAATCCTCAATTGGCGTAAACTGACGTAGTTCCATTTACGTTAATGCAGCTATACTTACCTACATCTGCTGGGGAGACAGCCTTTGCTCTCTTGCAGAGAGAAGAAAAAAGCATTAGTGGGGTCAATATTTTTTGGGAAAAATATATACACAGGTAAATCATTGTATTTAGATGTAAGAACTGAGAAGATGCCAGGACTAGTGAAAAACCAACTGTATCTAGCAGAAGAGCATGTTCCCATTTTTAATGGCCTGTATGAGATATTTTAAAGACATCACTAATTCTTTCAAATCCCTTTCTCAGTAAAGACATGGCTGAATTGAACAATGTGTGTAATCAGGGCAGTGGTTGTACAGTAAGGCCCCAATTCAGGGAAGTGCTGAAGCACACCTTCAGCTTTTAGTGCATGAGTGGCCTCATTGAAGTCCTTAGTAATTATGTGTTTTGCTGAATCAGGACCGGAATTTATTTGGGGCAGGAGGACCTTAATATCTTCCAAGGAATTATACTTATTAAAGGGGACAGTCAATAAATTAGTGTTTAAGTTAAAATCAATTTCTAGATAATACATATCCCTAAAAGACAGATTGTTAGTTTGTATGAGCTTTGTAACAAAACTTTAATTAAACCCTTTTTAAATAAAACCTGTCGTACATTATACTGCTAATTGACTTGACCTGGTACAAAGAGGACTCTGCCAGCTAGAGGAGACTAAAGGAGATTATTCTGTCTGGTGCTGCAGTGATTGTGTGTTAATAAAATTTATTTCTGCAGTCTTGCCCAACTCCCTATTGTGTATTCAAGAAATGTGTGGGCTCGAAGCCAGTCATCACAAAGCAAAAAGTAATAAAACCTCAAAAGCCGACTTTTTCTATCTCACGTTCTGCTGCTTTGCTGTAGCACAAACTACATGGTATAGTCTGCTCGCATGCACACCTCAGCTAGAGTTTTAAATTTTTTAAAATTTATTTTCCCAATTATGTAAAACACCACCTTATTAATGTCAGCACAGTAGCAAGGGAAGGACAATTATAGGATCCAAAAAGCTCTCTGATGAAATATGCTGGGTGTGGCAATCATATTTTATTGCCACTACACTGATTACATACAATATAACACATCTAGCAATTAGGCAAACATGCTTAATCCTCCTGGCCTAGACCTATTTCACATAGAATTCATTTCAATGGGCCAAATTCTTCCTTTACGCTCATGAAAGTAAATCTGAAATAACTTCTTGCCAATCAGTAGAATCATTTGGATTGACATTCATGTAAATGACAGCGCAACACGACCTGCTGCCTTCACAGAGTTACTCCTGATATATGCTGGGTGCAATCACAAAAAGTAATAACAAGAACTTATGCAAGAAATACAGGGAATAAACAGGAGGGGAGGACTTGGAAGTTTTAATACGTGCTCAAAATTATGAATTAATTGGCATGAGAAACTTGTTGGGATAATTCACATGACTAGAATATTAACATAGATATCACAGTTTGTTCAGGGAGAAGAAGGATGATGAAGTGCTGTCCATAGACACGTTCACTCCACAGTGTAAACTGTAGAAAGAGATGAACCAGTTGAAAATCCCTAGCTGATGATAACAGGAGGCATGAACGCAGGTGCTCTCACAATGGGGGTGTGTAGGGTGCCTAGAGTAAAGCCACAAGGAACAGATGGACGGAGCTACTTCTTTTGGAGGGCAGCAAGATGAATCATACATAGAGTGCACTGGGCTTGGAGACGGTGGGGGCACATGCAGGGAGGCTAATGGAGATACCTGCTGGGACACAGGGTACCACAGGACACAGACTCCATGCTGCCAGTGCCTTCCTACTGAGGCTGGAGAAGCAACTGAAGGGAAGGCTCCTTACTCTTGATTTTAAGAGTCAGGAGGTTTAGAAATATGAAAATAGAAGGCAGTTTGGGTGATAGTTATCATAGAATGAGAAAACTCGCTGCCTCTGGAAGAGGAAAAGAACAGCAAAATACAAACGACAGACTTGAAGAAACCCATCTTAAACAAACTCAAGAGAACTGGTAAGCAATATCTCATGAGGAACAAGCTCAGAGTAGTTGACAGTTCCTTAAAATAGTTCTATTAAGGGCACAAGTGCAAATTATCCCAAAGCAGCAAAATTATTAGAAGTGTTGTAAGAAACCACCTTAGCTAAATCATGAACTCCTTGCTGACCTCAAACACCAGAAGTGCGTAGAAAGTTGAACCTAGGTCAGATTACTGAAGACCAGGATGGAAGAAGGGAAAGAGGGAGTGTAGGGCCCAAACTGGGAAGGTCAGGTGAGAACAGGGAAGACATTGGTGCAAAAATGGTAACAAGAAGACATGCTGCAAACATATTTCATAATAAGAGGAAAATGAGAAAAAGGTGTTGGCCTGCTATTGAATGAGACGGGGAAGTTATTGACAGGTGATGCTGAAAATGTTGAGAACTTAAAGCTTTTTTGCTGCAATCTTTACTAAAAGAGTCAAATGAGATCAGGCAGGAAACAGCACTAGTGACAAAGGGGTAGAAACACAAGTGAAAACAAGGAAAGAACAGATTAAATAGTACTTAGATAAATCAGACCTTTCAGATTGGCTGGGTCCAATACAATTCGTCCTAAGGTATCCTGCTGGACCATATCCTACTGGATTGAAGCAATCTCAGAGCCGTTAGTGATTTATCTTTAAGAGCTTATGTAAGATGGGTGAATATCCAGAAGACATAAAACTGGCTCACAGTGCCTTTCCTTACAGGGAGGGAAAAGATTGTAATGGGGAATTAAAGAGCAGTGAGTGAAGGTCAGTTTTTGGAAAAATACGGAAACAATCAAATTATTTGTAACCACTCAGGAAATAACAAGGAGATGAGTAACAGCTAGCATGGCTTTGTCAAAAACACAGATTTGTTAAACCAATTTAATTTCCTTCAGTGGGAATAGGGGAGAAGCAGTAGATAAATCTCAACTTTATTAAAGCTTTCCAGTATCAGCCTCCTCATGGTTGTAAGTGAGCTAGGAAAAATACGGTCTCCCTCCACCTACAAAATTCTCTGTGAAACTGGAAGGATGTTGCTAAGTAGTTTTCTGCAGGCATCTGCCCTGGATTTGTTTCTGTGAAATGCTTCTACTGCAGTCTTGTTTGTTAGAACAGAGTGACTTACTTTCTGCATACAGTAAAAGTGAGAAGGGCAGCATGGGCGATAGCAGGCTAGTCTGAGGATGTTTGCTTAGAATACGATGAATTTTGACAGCTGGAGCAGTGTACCCAGTTTGGGGCAACACATTTCAGCTTCAGAAAAAGATACCAAACTGAAAAGATCTAGCAGAGAACACTGAGAGCAGCCAGAGGTCTAGGAAACAGAACCTGCAAGGAGAACTGGAAAGAATGTTCTCATATCGTCTGCAGAAAAGGCTGAGAAGGACTACTATGTAATACATATGCACATGAAGAGGGAAGGAGTAAGTAGCCTTCGTTATCCACTGTGGATAGGGTAAGAAGTATTGGGTTTGGGTTAACCAGGAGCACAGGAAATTTAGGTTAAACATTAGGAAACACTTGGTAATAATAGGGCTAGTTAAGCACTGGAAAAGGTCGCCTGGGGAGGTTGCAGAACCCATCTCCTTGGAAGTTTTCAAGAGTATGCAAGACTGACACTGACTGGAAATTATGCTTTTAAAGTTGCAGACGGATGACCTCTCAAAATCCGCTTCACTTTACTAGGACTATTTTTCCCCCAGTTTGAAAGGATAATTCACTCTGGTGAAACGGAGGCCTTGCCTGGATGCTGGCATGGCACAATGCTGCAGCAATCCCTGCCCCAGCCCCTCAGTGGCACAGTCTCAGCAGTGCGCTTAAGCAGGTGCCTCACCTCAAGCAGAGAGGCCATCCCTCCTGCAGGCGTTTCTGTACTTGAACATACGTTTCAATGCTTTATTGAACTGGGGGCTAAATTAGCAGCCTTTTCCCTGCTAAGCTGCAGCACAACTGTCCAAGTTTTTACCACCTACTGCTTGGGCCTGTGGCAGCGTGCTCAGCCTGGCAGTGCTTCTGAAGGCCACAGAGAGGCTTTGCTCAAAGAATAGTTCTGCTCCACATTTCCAGAGGAGATTTAACTGCTGGGAGAAAAACATAACCTGCACACTAATCTTCAGCTAAGAATTATTTTCAGAGGGAAACAGAAAGTACCGGACACTTGTCATTAAAATCCAGAAATGCTGAAGCCCACATTACATTCTCATAGAGCAGATCATGGCCTACCCACTATGCCTCCCGCCCTGCTCGGGAGCGTCTGCACAATGTGTAGGTAATGCCCAGGCAAAGTGGAGGCATTGCATCATTGGCCACTAGCCAAGAACTTATCCCTGTGACAAATGCATTTAAACCCAGACCTAGCCACGTGTAGAACGCACTAAACAGTACGGTTGTTGAGTTTTTCCATTAAAATTTTCTCTAGAATCTTGATCACTTTTTCAGTCACAAAGATATTTATGTCCCTACCACCCCCAAAAGCCCCAGACAAACCTTACTCTATCTCTGCCCATTGAAGCCACAGTGCTGCAGAAGGCCAATAAATGAGAAAGTTAATGTATCTGAACTTATACAGTGTGAGCTGACATTGCTGTAATAATACAATCGGGCGGGGGGGGGGCATGTCAGAAGAAGGCAGAGCTCGTCTGCTGGTAAATAAGGAAAGTGTACAAGAATTCTTGCATTCCCCTCCTGTATAAGCACTGATATATTTCTTAGGGTGGCAGTTGTAAAGGAGGTGTGTTCTGTTACACAATGTATTTCATTCAGTTAACAACACTTAGTTACACACTAATAACGTGTGCATTAAGAGTAAGTTAAACTAATTATTTAATCACAAATCCGTCCCCCATTCTGCTCTAGCCTGGACTGGATTTAAGGCATAAAGAGGATGCATTAAATTTTTTGTTGCTTTAGTAGATCATTTTTCTCGTATATCAGGCCAAGTTTCTGAAACTTGTAGCAGGAAAGAGAAAAGCCACAACACACGTGCACGCACACACATCCACACAGCGGGGAACGAGGAGCTGATGTAGCCACTGGCAGGATGCGTCTGCTCTTGATTTCACAGTGCCACCCAGCCCTTCGCTGGGTTAGAGAGTGGGTTTTTTCCATGTTATTTTGTGTCTTGATGCCAGCACTGATTGTGGTGATTGATTGACTTAGCTGGTGCTGCAGGATTCAAAACAACAACACTGGCAGCAGCAGCTCAGGGAAATACACAGAGAGCTGGCTGGGTTAATCCAAGGAGAGAAGAGACAACGTTGGTGATCTGCCAGCTCTGAGAATCCTACAATAAATTAGGAATAACTATATTCATTGTTTTAAAATTAAAGATGTAAGCAGAGCCTGGCAGAAGCCTTTTAAATACGCTGCGCTGTGCTTCAGCCCCGGGGGCCCAGAGCAAAAGCCCTTTTTCCTTCGAGCTGAGCTGCTCCTCACACACCTCATCTCACCAGCTTCGGCACGCAGGCTCACAAAAGCCTTTCCCTGCCTTGGGGAAAAGGGACTCTCTACCTGCCTGTCCCCACTGTGAAAATTTACTATTATTCACCTACACTGAAATGTAAGAAGCGCTCCTCGCGCAAAGCCTCTCCTGCCCTCCAACAGCCCTGTCCCTTTCCCCAGGGTGCCCCCCTTGCTAAGGATCAATGAAACCCTCCCAGACCTTCCTCCTGCTGCTCCTGCCTCCTACCAGCACGGCTGCTGAAGTGTTGCATGGATTCTTGTCCAGAAGTAACGTTTCTCCTTGTAAAAAAACCCAGAGAATTAGAAGACGACCCTTGAGCTTTTTGACTTTGTTCCTTTCCCCCACAACTCCTTTATCTCGTGTGATCTTCTGTCCCCCTTTCTCCTGCCCCTGCTCACTCCGCTGCTGCCGCCTCTTAATTAGACATCCTCATTTTGACACTGACCCTATTTTCATTTTATCTAACTCCCCTCTCACTCCCTACAGAAGAGGAGAGTCCCAGCGACCTGCTCCCCATTCTCTTTCTCCTCTCACACAGCTTATAGCAGTAGCTACTCGCCTGTTTTCCTGATAGTAATTCAGACTTCCCTTGGCTGCATTATGAAGATAAGCTGCTCCTTCTACTGACAAAGGAATTGCTAATGGACATGCCTGCTTTCTCAACCTGGGGACAGCGGCTGCTTCTGTCAGTAACTTTTTCCCTAGCACAAGGAGTTTTCCAGCATGCCCCATAAAACAGACCACATTGATGATTGCTGGCATACTAACAGGGTTACCGGGCAGCGTTTTTCAGGACAGACTTAACAATTGGCATATCGACAGACACAGACATGGCTCCGGTCAGGGACAATGGGAGATTTACTATCGCATGTATTTGCACCAAGATTTGGTGGCTTTGTATGAACAAAATAGAAACAGAAAATAATTATTTGTTTGCCAACCCACTGAATGTAGGGGAGAAGCACAAAGTTTTATTCATCTGCAAGCTCAGCAGATGTCAGTGTATGAATGGCCTGATTTCAGTCTCATTTTTTGACTAATGAAGATTTAATATAGCCAGCAGAACCATGAGATAATTCTGGTTTTGAACAAAAAGTGATTCCATATCATCCCATAACTTGTCACAATTAAACATTAACTAACGCCATGAATTTTGTTGGTGGTGTTTTGTTAGAACAGCTTCTGAGGGAAGTGATAGTTCAGTCATTATTTGAATGTCTGCTATAGTGGAGTCTATCACCACTGAAAGCCTAGAATAATGGCCTGTGTTATTCTTTTGCATCTTTTTCTATACAGCTTTTGAGGGAGCTGTAATTGAAGAGAAATGAAAGGGCAGCCAACCAAGAGACAATACTGCAAGGATCAGTACTGGAATGTGAGACAACATACTTTAAAAGCTGAAACTTTAAAACTCCTGCTATGCGTGTACTTTTGAAAAGGGTAACATCAATAGCAAAGAAAGAACCCCCAGCTATTTTTCCCCCTGATTAAGAAATAATCAAACTCATCTTTTTCCAACTTCATGTTTATAATCTGATGGCCTCCTATGAAGGCATGAAAACAAGGATTAATGCCTTCATTGGACACCTACTTTTAACTGTTATTTTATTTAGAAATGTGATTAACTATAAAGGTGAAAAAGAGACCAGTGGAATGAGAACACCAAGGCAGGGTGTTAAGAAGCAGGGGCTCTACAGCAACTTACAGAAAGGCTACAAAATCTGAACTGCTATTTAGCGTCAGGTCCCGTGTCAGCTGGCTCTCCAGCTGTGTCAGTGTTGCGCCTCTTCATTCCTAGTGTTTACAGAGAGCTGAAATACTGCAGGCAGCATTTTCCATACTGAAATTTCAAACTCCAATACTTACAGGATTGCCAGAGGCTTACCATTGTGCACTGACCGATGCACCAAGCTTAAAATTTTCTCCTGTTTCTACAAATATTAACAAGTGGACCCTCTCTAAGGGCCTGATGTAAAGGTACTGAAGCCATTTTAAAGCCATTGAAGTAAGTGGGAATCTTTACATCTGTCTCTTGCACTCTTGGATTCTCCAAGTACTTACGTACATACTTCATACTCGCATGAACAATCCCCTTGGAGAAGCTGTTTGTCTCAAGCACAAAAAATAGCTGAGTTTAAGATGGATTTAGCTAAACCTGGCTAGGCTAAGCCCAAACTCAAGCTTTTCCCTATCTGAGATAATTCAACAAGACTATCCATTTCTGAAATTATCTGTGCCTGTGAAGATATTTGGGATATGTTTGTGATCAAAACTTAAAATGATATAGTAAAGGACTGAACTTAATCAAAATAAGCTGGAGTCCAAACACAGGAGTTGCTGGATCACAAACACAAGAATACTGTGGCTATTTCAAGCTGCAATAAGCAATGTTTCCTCCAGCGTACACCCCAAAAAGATTAAGTAAGTTTATGTTGCTTTTAATGATGGAGAATTGAACAAAACATAATTTGGAACCAGTTTTCAGTACTCCTGCCAAACTCTGAGTAAAACATCATTTACCTCCTAAGTGAACATTTTTCTGGCGGTTTTGTATGAATTAAACATTTTGGTCATTTAAAGGAAAAATGTTAAAAATCTGGAGTGTTCTTAAAATAGCAGATTGGTATACTTGAAATATCTTTTCTGATTTCAGGGAACTCCCCCTCTGCATGTAACTTGCTATGAAAACCACAGCTATTTCGCACTAATTTCAGAGCAAGCTTATGAAAATAATATAATGAGGCAAAGCACTCAGCAATGCCAGAGCATGGGGACCACAATGCTGTAATAGATGATATCAAGATGATGGCAAAATAATGTCACTGCAGTCACTGGAGACTACATTACTATGTCAAGATGATGGCAAAATGATTTTGATGCAAGTCTACTGAAACTCTGTTAAAATATCCAGATGATTGCAACATATCAGGCAAATTCCCTGGAGGCAGCGACTGATAAATTTGTGTTAAAGTATTTCAAATACACCACTCTAACCTATGTTACATGGGCGAGATCCTGGCTTGCTAATACATTAGCCTGACCCCACCAACAGCAGCAGAGGCTCTAGAAGGGAAGTTCTGATGATCGGAGGCATTTCAGGAGACGTGGTTGATTTTGTCTTCTGTGCACACACAGCTATAGTTTGAGATTGCAGTGGCAAGATGATACAGCTGACAAAACAAGCTCGCTTGCAAATGTGGCCTCATCTGAGGCTGAGCAGTTCTAGGAATTTATGCCATGGAGAGGCAAACTATGCCCTGGTGCTCCAGAAGTGGAAATATCAGGTGGTAATTGAGAATCACAGCCCAAATAAGGCATAAGCTTTCCCATCCTGGAGAATGGTAAACATGTCAAAGGTAATAGAGAGTTAAGGTAGCTTTAGCATCTTCTCACCATATGAAGTAATGAGTTAATCAGCAAAGGGATGCTATCTTAGATGAACTCACCATTTACCCAAGGGGGCTTATTTTTTTGCAGTACAGAAAGGCTGCTCCTGAAGGTCACAGCTGAGCTCATGAACATTGATAGAAGTTAGCTGTGGAGATCCTGATGGAAGCAAACATGTTTATCTGAGCAGATTACAATGAAGAAGTGTATCAAAAACATGTCATAATATCTTTTCTACCTCTTATGCAGAAAAACTTGCAGAACATCAGCCAGCCCTTCTCCCTGTTATTGCCAGGGCTGACAGTCCCTTAGGTTTAAGGGCAGCATGCTCAGCAGGAACCGTACATACTGACTGCAGGATTGAGCCCTCAGAAGATTGTTAGAGCAATTAGTGCAGAAGCAGCAACATTCCTGTTATCAGAACTAACAAGAAGCTGCAAGAGCTGTTTCAACAGAAATAGTCGAGGCTGCTCTAATTATATGTTCTTTGCATAGGCCGGCGAGTGCGATGATTTTAGAAACTGGGTTATTCAAGCTTCTGAGGTTACAAATGCTGCTGTGCCAGCTCCACCCACTAAGTAAAAGGTTGTACGCTGCAGTCGGCTAGCTGATTTGTTCAGTGCAGCCACAACTGTAGGCAACTTAGAAGGTAAAATAAGGCTGTTCAAAGGATAGCTAGTCATATTTAGAAGGTGGCCTTGCTAGACTTTTGGTTCTACTGCAGGTATATTTCTACCAGTGAGAAGTGTATTTTGCCATTTGCTGGAGAAAGCAGCCTTTACCGTCTGTTTTCTAATCTTGCTGCTCTGACCCACTTGTTCTTCACCTCCAGCTGACAATGCTGGGCTAGCTATTGCATTCAGCTGTGCCCTGGATCTTGGGCTCATCAAATCTATTGTGAACAGATGGAGCTTGGGGTTCCTACAAATCCCATCTGCTCTTGCAGCAGCCAACATTAGTACTCCTTTAGGAAGAAGCCTAGGTTCCCCCAGAAATCCCACTTATTTTTGATGCTTTGCATTGCCACTTACGAGGGCAGATGGACTGGTGCAAAATGGCAGAACATGCTGCACGCCTGTCAGCAGCACCCCCAGAACCCTGGACACACCTGATCTTTCCAAAGGAATACAAGCAAGTCTGCTATGGCAGACTTGTGGTACCTCTGCCAGAAGCTACCTCACTGTAGCGTAACTTCAGCTAGAGAAGTCAGTGACTTATTGGTTAAGTGTGCAAAGAAGGCTGATGAAAACACAGTTTTGCAAAACATGATTCACACCCTTAGTTGGTTCCTGAATAATTTTTGCGTAAGATTTAAAGTCCTAATCCTAATTTACAAACCTTTTATTGGTCCAGGGCTAAGTTATGTCAGGAGTTACATTCAGGTACACCTCTCCAGGCAGCTACACTTGCAAGAGAAGCTGCATTTAGGCAAGACAAATTCTGTCCAAATTCTGAGAAACAGAGGGCAGCACAGTACCCTGTGCGAGGTGCAACTAAACTGGAACCCAGCCTGCTTCAGCTCAGCATTCCTGCTCCGAAAAGATAGGCGAGAAATCAAATGGAGAGAACGGGAGCCGAGAGAGCAGGAGGTCACTTTGCATGCAGCTCTTCAGCTTAGGTGTTTTCCGATGCTTACACCACAAGCTCAGGCTCAACTGAAAGCTACAGGAGCACATTCCCATTTCAAATTCCTGCCTCAGCTGTCTTGCTAGCCCATGTCAAGGGGACACCCAGCAATCTACCACCTGGATTTCACAGAAAGGAGCTTTGCTGCCTGGGCAGACGGGTACCAGTTTGGGTGACTGGGGGACTCAGACCCACTGGGAACTCTCCTAAACCATTCAGTCTAGATGCAGCCCCCACACAAATGACTTACAAACCCTGTTAGAAAGCCAGATCCTGCACAAGTGGCACAAGGGAACAGATTTTGCTTTAAGTGACCAGAAAAAAACCTCCCTTAGTACAGGGATAAAACCAAGTAGAAATTATTTCTGTGCCTTTCCAATCTCATTAGTGATTTAAACTGGGAACAAAAGGGGTATGTAGGGTACGCTGTTCCAGTGATTCTCCATTTCATGTAAACTCCATTCCAGTAGTATACACTGGAGTGATCTCATGATCATTTTTAAGTCATCCAGGGTCAGCCAGTATAGACTGATCAGCATATAGGAGGTTATAGTTGCATCTTTGACATCTTCCCCATTCTCCAGTGCTGAGTAGAATTGTGCTACTAGAGGGAATCCAGTAAAAATATAGATTTGTTTTTGTTTTGTTTCCTATTAAGACAAAATTCTGCTTCCAGTTGCACTAGGTGAATACAGACTAATGCCATTAAATTCAGTGTTGACTGCTATTAAAATTAAGTTATTTGGCCCTCAAAGCTCAAAGATGGAAGTCAGTGGTTGAAATACAGGCATCCCTACTTGTAGTCACCCTGACACCCAGTAGCAGCAAGCAACTGGAACGTGAACACAGTTCTTTTAACATTAAACTAGCTGTAGTAGCTCAATTATTTCCTTTATTTTTCTACTGTCACTAATATAAATCAATACTTTTCCATCTCCTGCTATTTCTGGACGTGAACTGTGAATTTGAACCATGTATTGCCTTTCTAACCGTTATGCAACCTCTTGACAGAAACCCATTGCAAACCTTTCAATTTATTCTGCAGTGCAGCTCTGCTAGTGATATTTACATCTATAACATACACATCTGATGCTCTTTTCTTTCTTGAAGCGTCTTTCATTGCATCACAGTTGCACGCTGTACTCAATTCAGCCTCTAGCCAAGGCAAATACAGGCCAAAGTATACTTCTTAAACATATTTCCGTTTTAACTGCAGGCTTCGGTATTTCCAATGAGAGGATCATAGAGATCTGTCAACAGAAAAGGGAGTTGATTTCAACTTCTAATGCCTTCATAGTACAGGAGTCTTGTTATAGATCATGTTACTACTGTGGATATTGAGCTGTTTCAGTCAGTGTACGAAGCTGCTCCTTAGACGTGCAAGATGTAGCACCCACACCAGCTGCTGATCCCCCGCTACTCGCTTATATTAGACAGCCCTACATTTTCCTACAAATGTGTCCATAGATTGGTTTCACAGCGTAGAAGCAGCAGCCTGACAGGACCCCTCTCCTTTGTGGCCAGAGACGACAGGTTTCATTGCTGATCTAACAGGACCACACTTGTTCAAAATCCCACCTGCCCTCCTGCCAGTCCCACCTGCAGCCTCTACTGGTCTTGAAGCAAGGCAGGTGATTACTACAGAAACAAGACCCTGCCCAAAGCAAACCATAATAAGTAACTTCCCAATACAGCCAAGATAAGGTTGGTTTTTTTTCAGGCTAACTGGGAACTCCTCTTGAAATTATATTCTGTAGAGTCCACAGCCTGGTCTTTAATAGCAACACACATGTATGCAAACACTCCTTGCTCACACCAGTCGCTGGCTAACTGGGTGTAACATCAGATCAACAATCAACCCACACCGTAATTCTGGAAGTTTTTAAATGAGGTTACCTGGGCAGGAGCTTAAAATGGGGAAAAAGAAATAAGTGGAAAACCCCATTTTGCCTGATGAAACCCCCAGATGGTCCCTACATTAGCAGTAGGCATGTCTCTGAGAGAGCAGGGATTGTCAGCCACAGACTTTACCTTGCAGGAAGATGGCAGCTGCCATCCTGGATCACACTAGCTGTCCCTGTAGTCTGGTATCGTGTACCAGACGAAGTGTGCCTGTAATGGTTGATTATGGAAAAGCCTGCCCTAAAGGGAAATATTTCCTTAAGTCTCATCAGTCAGTACTTACGCTGTGAATCATAAGCATTTAATTCTCTTAAGATTTTTATCCTAGTTAATATCACTGTAGATAAGCTCATGACCTGTTTCTGAGCATTTAATTGTCCTTTCTTGAATACTAGTAAGGTCCCAATATTTTGTTCCACCCATTACACATGGGCTGAAAAAAAATACTTTGTGAGTATGAAGTCTGAGCAACTTTACTCACTGGTAAAGTCTTGTGCAAGCAAGACCCAGCATTGCATGCGGATGGAGGAGAGGCTCCCACTTCACTGAGTGGGAACAACATGCCAGGAAAAGCAAAAAATTCCATAGCCTGAAAGAAAAATACCTTTCCACATCTTGCATGGCTTTTGGCTTTGCTAGGATGAAAGGTGTCAGAATTCCCTGATGCACCTTTTGTTTTACATTCATTATTTTACATATCACTATTCTGTCAGATCTAATTTGCCCATTTCCTAAAGTATTCTAAAAATCAGGTTTTGCCAGGTATTTCCATGTGTTCTTAGCAAAAGAGGAAGCTTTGTTTTCAAACAAAATACAGCACCTCTCACTGTACTCACAGATGCTTAGTGGTTCAGCTGTAGGTACATCTTCAGCCAACTTGTCTAGGTTAGTTAGGACATAGCTAAGAATAGCCTCCCCTCTTGTGTGCTCTGCAGCTAGATATTTGAATTGTGATTACTGAAGGACTTAAGAACTTGTTTTGCTCTGTCCCATTTGACCAGTTTATAATAGGGAAGCTGGACTCACCAATTATTACTGTTTTATTTAAGTTTATTTTTGCCTCTTTGATCTCCCTCAATGTTTTAGCCACATTTTCTTGAGCCAAGGAAATAAATATGACTTTATGTATGTAACTATTCTCATTGACTTGGGATTTTTCTCTCTTGTGTGTTTATAGCATAGTTCAGTCCACACAAAAATGTAATCTGTACACTGACTCTTGGCTATGGTACTAGTTGCTGTGCTGATGAGCTAGGCTGCTCTTCATATGCACTTTATACCTTGGCACCATGGCTTGGCACCTGGTCATATTTCAGTACCGTGTCCAGAAAGGAAATAGGACTGTACATAAAAAGATACCAGAGCTACCCAAGGAATATTAGGGAAGAGGTATCTAGTTGCAAGCAGGAACACACCTAAGAAATGAAATCATATAATTTTTGTGTGGATGTGACTGTGTTGATAATCATACTGAACTGCTGAGAGTGTCCCATGTCTACCAAAAAGGTGAAATCCTGGTTCTACTGAAGTAAAGCTCCAGAAGTTTCTAAATTCCAGGGTACAATCAGAGAGAGCTGACTGCTCATGCACTTAATAATAGGTAGTGTGCCTTCTCTCCTGAAAAACCTGCCTCTTGAGTATTTATAAAACATTACACGGTGTCAGAAGTTATCTTCAGCCAAATATGGAGCAATTACTTCCTCCAAGTCTGCTGGATTTATGAGGGAAGCTTTCAGAAAAATGGTGTCAGCTTAGCAACATGTTGAAATACTCTTCTCTGCCACAGAGGCTGCAGAGGAATCACCTGAAGGGCAAGTTGTGACTCTTCCTGGGGTGGGGGATGCTCAGCAGCCTCCCAGGTATACATTGTATTTGGAAGGGAGAAGTTAAAAAGAATTTGACACAGTGATGGGTGCTAAATAAAAGCCTTACAGTGATTAGGAAGAGCATCCAGATAAACTTGCATAGAAATCTCAAAACAGAAGGTAGTTAGCTTCAGAATCAGCAGGAGATACTGGGGTGCGCCACCCGTATGTAAGCATCAGAGAAGTAACACAATGAATAGTAATCACAGTCACATATATATTAATTTCAACAATTTCTATTGTTCTGACAGCCAAAATACAGTGCCAGAGCAGCAAATACACAAGATCAGGTTTTCAGTCACATTCTGGTTTCTTTGTGCTTTTACACTAGGAAGAAAGGGCTATAGCAGCTGGTGTAACCCAATAAACAGCAGTTTTACCTAGCTCTGCTTTGGAAAGAGCTGACAGGTTTGGCTCTGCCTCTTTCTTTAAGTTTTACTCGTCGTATTTTGCCAGTCACATGAGCCCCACTAGCTACTGTTGACAGTAACCCCGCAGAGACTCCCGGCTTGGCTGGAGCCACGATGAACTTTCCTCACTGGGTGTGCCCTGTCCTGCTAGGGATAAAATGGAGCATTCAGCTGGTGCTCACCACAAGGAATAAATAAAACCAGGAAGGAACTAAAGGCTAGTAGAAGAGCAGTCAGTGATGGTGACGTCTGCAGCGTGCGTTTGACCCTGGCCTGCGCTGGCCCCGTGCCCTGCCTCACTCACTGTGCACATTGTTAAAGCGTCAGCCCCAGGCGCCCGCTGCGGCCAGAGCCTGATGGCACAAGCAAGTGCTGCTCTTCACCTCTGCCATGGGGACACGCCGGTGGTGGCCCCAGCCAGCTGGACGTGGTGCTTGGTGGTGGAGCCTTGAGGGAGCAGGGCCCCAAGCCCCAGCCCTGCCTGGGAAGCAGCCGTGGTGCTGCGTTACCGCTGGGCCACGAGCTGATCCAGACCTGAGAAACCATTGCAGGAGAGCCCAAGGTAAACTGTTTATATTTTTTTAAAAAAGAGGAAAAAACCCAGGAGATTTTCACGGACCCAGGCTAGGGTGCCAGCACCGCACTCCTGAATTAGCACCACTTGAGCAGGGCAATTCCCAGTATCAGCTGGGAAAGGGCAGGAGCAAGTGAGTGAATGCAGGCGGAGGGGAACATTTAATACAGAGCTGCCTGAGTAAGTGCCTTGTGCTACTGCCAGGAGTCCCAGCTGTCAGCACCACCTTTCACCTGAGGCTGCTGCCTCCCGAGCCAGCTGGAGGAAGATGTGTGTAGACAGTTTCTGATCACATTCAGGGAGTGGAGGACCATTAGCTGCTGCCTCCCACAAAGTGCTCAGGGGCCGGGAGCCAACAGCTCCACTGCTGGGGGCAGAGCAACACAGAGCAGGAAGGGGCTGAGGGGGAAAGAGAGGTATCTATATTGGCTTTCACGAGTGGTCCCCCACATGCATACTGCTTCACCTCTGCTTACAGCTGAGCCACTCGAGGTTTCACCTGAGGTAAGGAACAGCAAACACCAAGCTCATTTTACTGGCCGTGAGCGCTTTTGACACTTCATGGCTTCCCACCCTGGTGTGAGCACAGCCCACGGGCTCCTCGCATTGCTGGGTCAAAGCCCAACAGCCAAGGCACAAAGCAGACAGCCTATGAAACCACCCCAGCGCGGCATGTCTCTCCTGTTTCTTTGAAGTCAGACAGATTTCAAAATGACTCAACAGAAGTTACAATGCACAGTATTGAAAAGGATGGTTTAAGGAAGGCATTTTCAGATAATCCAGCCTGAGACCATACCGGCCTCCCCTGGAAAAAAAATGAAATCGCTGTGGAGGAAAATGGATATATTAAAAACATTGCAGAAGTGTTTTGTCAACCAAATTGAGGAAGGAAGTGATCACTAATACCTGGATTCAGGACCTGACTCCGTACTTGATAAATTCTGTTTTTCATTATGTCCTTAAACAAGTGCCTAAATTTGATTCAATATTCTAGTTTATATTCCAAAAACCCCACAAAACCAGATATGATGAGAAAAAACTTACGTTTATATGTACTTCCAGGCCTTAAAAAAATTTGGCACAGTTTTCTATGACATAGTTCAAACCAGTGTTTTATATAATCGCTGTATCTCAAAGGCTTATGAAACTGAAAACATGATAAGAAAATGAGAAATGGAGTGTTTAACCTCAAAGAGAAATAAAATCTCACTTCCTACTTCTGTTCCACTGTTCTATGTTGCAATTAAATGACTAGTTTCATACACAATACTGTAACTTATTGTTAGCCAGATTGTAAAAATCAGCTTGTACTTTAATAGAAAAGACTGCCCAGTGTGTAGAATTATGATGGCCAACTCTAAATGTATTTAACTAATAAATTAAATCCACTCAAGAAAAAGACATGAAGGAAACTTTAAGATGAAAATAAGGGCTGGGCATTAAGAAATATCAGGCTAAAACAGCTCAAGACTGAATACGTTAACCGAAGACCTACATCAAACTTGAATTTTTTGATTTATTTCTTATAATGCTAAGCTGAAGAGTGAAAGTAAAACTCCAAGACTAGAGGAAAGGTACTGTGATTAGCAATGTGGGAACTACTCTATCAGGTTAAATTCTTTTCAGGAGTCTCCCCTGTTTCCAGTTACCAAAAAAAAAACCCCAAACCAAAACCAAAACCAAAAAATCACCAAAAAATCCCACACCAGAAAAATCACCTTTTTTGCCCTGCTACTCCCAGTCCCACCAAGCACTGGAGGGAAGCAGGCGAGTAATGGGCTCTCACCCAGAGAGCTCAGCTAAGCAGGAATGGCCTTACCGGGGTCTGGTACCCAGCCAGTGGGAATTACACCAAGGAGCGAAGGGGAGCAGGAACCCAGCTGTGATCTGGATTCCTGGATTCTTCAGCGCACGCTGCCTTTTATCCAGGGCTTGTGGCAACTCCGCAATTAAGAGCTTAATGCACGTAAGATATACTTTGCAAGCGAAACATTATTCATTAACAAATCTGATTAAATTGCTAATGCAGTGAGCAGTAGCACAAGTTCAGAAAGACAAATAGTCTCAGTGGTGCCGTGTTTGTGGGGAATGTTACCCGTAAATGGATTTTAACTATTTAAATTGGCTTCTGTTCAGAAACTATGAAAAGACACAATGGGGCACAAAACACTTCATTTAGCTTACTGTGCTTAATGTGAGGGGGAAAAACCTACAGATTAAGTCTTCAGAACAGTAATACACATAATTCTGCAAAGATACCTGAATTGTAATCCCAGATTTAAAAAGAAAAAAAAAAAACAAACAAAGACTTTTTTTTAACCTAGTAGCACTTTACTGATTATTAAAGATTTGTTGGTAACTGCTATTTCTTACTATGTTTAGAGCATTTAAAACTCGTTCCATATAGACTAAATCACGTTCAAACCCTGGATTCCACAAATGTCCGCTGCGGCTTTGCTGCCGTTACACTTTCATCGCTTTATAAGCATTGTGATATTTCAGATTGTGGAGGCAAGTTATTACAGGAGAATTTTAGCTTTTATCTTTTTAACTGAAGGTATATTTTCACCATTTTGGCAGGAGTAAAAAAAAGTTCCCGCTGGCCACGGCAGACATCTGATGGCTCTCCTCCCTCTCACATGCTTATTTTTCACATTTTTTCAAATCCTGTAAGCAAATAGCTCTGAGGCTGATACATGCAAATAAACCGGTCTTCTCCAGGCTAATAGCTACTCCTGCTAGATTATGCCCTTGCTAAATACAGGTCCATTTTGAGCCCTTTGAGAGGAACCTACTTCTTTGCACTCAGACAAGCCCTTATCTCCAGCTCTTCCACTGTGCAGCGAACAGCCGGGGAAGGGTGTGGCAGCCCTTGGTGTGGGCTGTCTCGGAAAGATTGCCGGCGCTGTGTTTTATTGCCTTTCTTTGATCCCTATTTGTGTGGTAGTAGGTGCTCAGCAGTGACCTCCTGAGCTGAGCTGTGCTAATATGGCCAGAACATTTCAGTAATTATTTCATTGTATGACAGAGAAGTTCTTTTATGACTGAGAGCTCTGATTGCTTCTGAACAATGTCAGCCCACTGAAATGCATATTATCCTATAACCTGAAAAATGAATAGTTTAAAACCCCCCAGGTGGTTTTTCTTTTTGCTCTTCCTATTGATCTTTTATTTCATTCTCTAAAACTCAAGATGAGTCCCAAACCAAAAGTCCTGAGATCAGTAGGAGTTTTGACTAAATCAGAGCTTAAGATTTGGCCCATGATTTCTGGAACTATTCTTGCAGCCAGAGAAATATTGCCAGGGAAATCTCCCAGTGGTAATGAGCTGCATAAACACACTGTTTACAGTGGCCTGCTATCAACTTTCCAATATAAATTCAGCATCTTTTCCTCTTATAGAAGCCTATTTCATACATTCAAATATTGTTTGATGGCAGTCACGGAATCAAGCAGTTTAGAACTTCTGAAACATCTAGGGAGATAGAAATCAAATGGTGTTCAAGCTAGTTAATTAAAACATTTCAGAATCTTTCACCTGCAGTGTCAAGCTGTTTTGTTAAGTGAAGAATTGAGAGACTAACAGAGCAGGTGCTGCTGCAAGCACAGATTGCCATAGAAAATCACTTTATAGAAGCCTATCAGAAGTAGTCTGACTACAGGATCTAATAGAGAGGGCTGCGTATGCTCATTGCTTCTCATTACCTGATTGTGAAATCTTTAGTTAAGGAAAGCTCTCATTGAAGTCAATAGGGATTTTCCCAGAGCAAGACTGCAGGATTGGGACCACACTGTGCCATTATGGTAGCTATCACAAAGACCAGGCTGCTTATATTATGGATTTCAATGGCAGCATCTGATCTGCAGCCAAATGAATTTAACAGAACACTTCCCATTGATTTCATTGCAGACCAGATCAGGAGAAGAGTCACCACATGGCTGGTTCAGGACGAAATAGTAGAACGAAGCATCCTTGGAAGTTGTTTGACAGGTTGTGTGTATATGTGCGTGTGTGAATATATATATATCCACGCCCACCTCCCCCACCCCCCAAAAAAAAAGAATAGTAAGTATTTATTTGAGGAATATCAAATGATAGCACAGAAGGGAAAAGTCTAACCTGCAGTCAGCTAGAATAATGTGAGTGGACTCCTGTTTAGTATTTCAGGGCATCATTTCTTTATTTTTAATGGAAAAGAATGTTAGAAAGGTCAGAAGCAAACATCTGCACACCAGTGCACATCTGAGCAGTACCAATGAAGTCAATGATGCTTGGTCCATTTGTGCAGAAAGACTAAGGCCATTGCTTATGACACCAACTGTCCAAGACCTATTCGTCTGGAAGGTCTCTTAAGCCTTGGCTCTGGACGACCTCCCTGAAATCATTGCCCATGTATGCGAGCAATAGTATTTGCCTCAGTCAGCAATTTCCAGGACAGAAGCCATATTCAGTATGATCCTTGGGGCAGATGGTGTAATTTATCTGTATTTATATGGTGTGTGTATATACACAAGGATGTCCCAGTCCTATCTAGGTTTATAAGTAACAGCATAAAAACAAGTAATACATATAAATTACCTCAAGTCTTATTTAAATAAGGCGGATTATTTCAATATTCACATATCACTCCTAGATAAACTAGGAGGACAGAAATTGGAGAACATTTTAAAAAGCTTTTCTGAAAACATTTGCTTTAGGAAGAAACCTTTCCAAACGCTTACTCTCTCACTGTGCTTTTGAAGTGCAATCCCACTTTCCCACTCACCCTAATAGAAGTGATAACCAAGATAAAGCATTTTACTGTGTTGAACCTGTTTTTCCCAGTGAACTAACGCCCTTCTGGAAGTTCATTTTTACTAGGATAGATGTGCTACCTCTTTCCCATTGGTGCAGCTTTGTGTTAGTAGTTATTTTTCACGTTGCCCCAGAAGACTAGTTTTACATGGGCAGAAGAAGATACTGAGAAAGAAGGAGTGGCAGAAAGATGGGTGTGCAACAATGAAGCTTCTTTGTCCAACCTATCTGTGTGTTACCATAAATGAACCAAAATCACATCTAGTAAAGTGTACATCTAGTCTCAACAGTACTGCTTGCTGTACATGTGTGAGTCAAATGCAGATACAGCTACAATTTATAAGAGTTGCCTTGTAATTTTTTCTTAAAATTAACATGAAAAGATAATTCTACCTCAATAAGCATTCTGTGTTTGGAAATGCACTATTGTTTGATATATGTTAACTTCCCAGGCTCCCTAGTTTGCATTACTGCCAGTTACCATCTCCCTCAGTTGAGCGCACCAGTCAAGATGTGGCTTTACAGATGAACTTCTTTATTTTTCAGAGGCAATCTGTCCTTTTAGTTCCCCTTCCTCCCCTTTCAGATGTTCTTTTGGAGATGAAAAGAGCCTGTCTCAGAAGTTGTTTCCTTTCCATCGTAGTTCCTTTCTAACAGGAGGTGGCTCAGTTGTAGAAGACTTCAGGACGGATATCAAACTAGAGTCAGAAACTTGAGATTCCCTGTGCCTCTGTTTCCCCACTTACCAGCCACTACAACACTGAACCATCTTTCAGGCTTAGTGAATTAAGCTCTCTTCGTCATATGGAAGTATTTTTATGAAAAGTGGTAGAGGCACAGATATTATTCTGGTATCGCTGTCATATTATGACAACTCTCAGTGCAAGTTTTCCTTCTCTCCTGAAGAGGGAATGAATAAATACAGCTGCCCTTCTAGATGGATTTTCCTCCAGCTTTCCCTAGAAACCTAGACTTTCTGCACCAAAATGTCTAAGCAAAACTATCTCATATGAAAGGACCGAAACTATTAGATAGATGGGAAGCAATAGCAGATTAAAGCCTCTGCGCACATGTAATTGGGACAAAGAGCCACACGAGTAAGGATTACACATGCATGCATAATAATATGTTCACCCAGTGATTACTGTGGAGAAAGCACTGCCCATCTAGATCTGTAACAGCTACTGTGCATGCACACAAAGCATTTACACTCTGCCTTACTGATGAACAGGAATGGAACAACCTTTTTTTTTTTTAAAAAAAAAAATCACTGAAGAGGACAAAAAAAAGCATATGCTAAGGTATGATTGACAGCCGCCATAATGGACTGTCATGTCAAAAGAACTGCCTTGCTAATTCTCTTACATAATGAGCTAGATGCTAGGCTCTCCTTGCAAGTTTGATTGTGCACCCTTCCATCAATCTTACCGACATCTTGGCATCTAAAATACAGCAAAACCACTTAACAAGGGCTCTTTAAACAGGCAAGAGGAGGGATGTCTCTGTGTATTAAATGTGATGTGGAGGTTGCTATGGTAAATTTGAGCATGTGAACATTGCAGTGCAAAATTCCATATTGGTGGCTAGAGCCGAGGCTAGCCATGCCTCCAGGTTCTTTAAGTGTACTTAGACTGCATTATTTAAAGAATGGAAAGAATATGGTTCTGGTGCCACTTTCATGGCAGGGAAAAAAAGTGCTTTTGTCTAATCCCCTTTTTTTGTGTGTGCAGATCCCTGGGGTGTTGCTGAGGAGTATCCGAAATGGATTGTAGTATGCTCTCTCTGCAGCTTTCAGATATGGGGCTCCATCCCCCAGACTCCTTCAGTAACTAAGACTGAAAATACATATGCATTTCTCTTTCTCTCATTTTTTTCCCCGCTTCGTCTGGTTGTCACAGTTACATAATGCTGCCAGTTGTAATCGCAGCTCAATGGCGTTGTTAGGCAACTCGGTTAGCTTTATTTATTGAATTGAAAATTGCCATATAGGTGTCGATTATCTGCCCTAGAGTTCTGATGATTATAGCTTTAACTATTGGCACTTCCTTTATTACCAGTGCTCCTACTTCCCATTTTGCTTGCTAAATTTATAATCCACAAAGCCCCTTCAGCTGTGAACTGCTCCCTCCCAAGCAATTGTAGATTAATTGCCGGCTCCACCCCAGGGCCCTGTAGTGGAAGGGGATTGAACTGCACATCAGAGAGTGAAGTTTAGTGTGTAAACATTTACTAGGGTTTACTGTTGTCTGGGTTATTTCAGGTTTTCCCTTCAAAAGAAGTTCCATGGGAAAACCCTCTGGTTCCCCAACTCCATAATGACATTTCTTAGATCTGTTTTGTTTCTGTTCTGTTGTTACTACTCATTTACGACTGCAAAGGCACAAGAACGAGTAATGTACTATGAGCTAACTGATATCTCCACCATGGCCCAGCACCTCAGCAGCACATAGAAGCCACCACCCTTACGCCTGCTATTTTATCCAGTGACTTTGGAGTTGTTTATTCAGGGATATAATTGTTTCTGCTTGTTCTCTTTCTCTATTTCTTCCTATTTCTTCTTGCTCACATGTATTAATTTTAAGCATCAGTTTAGTCCATGCTCCCCACATCCCCCTTTTCATTTTGGTCAAGGGACTACAACATTCCCCTCCGCAAAGAACCATTTTTTGCATGCGTGATTCCATTGTTCTCACTTTGCAAAATCAAACTCTCCGGCAGACAAGTCCTGGTCTGACTGAGCACAAACGCTGATCTGACTGTTCAGTATGATCGTCACAGTTGGAGCTATTTTCAATCTCCCTCAAACTTCCCTCTTTCTAGCACTTGGATGGTTTTGACTTCCCGAGTTTTTGTGCAATTGCCACCCAGCAGTAGAGCCTTCTCTATGTTTTTGTTTAACCGTGTTTAACAGGACTCTTAACTTCCTGCAACTTGGAAACATTTTCCTAAGGCACCCCAGTGGCTCCAAAGCTCAACCCCCTTCTGTGTATGGCAGCTCTGGTAATAACAGTACCAACTCTCTCATCCAGCCAACCTCTATGGTATTCACAGTCAAATGCCAGCCCACAGAGAAACAATCTGATACCTGAAGCACCATTTCCCTTCTCAAACAACTCGCAGTTCGATACTTGTTTTGCTAGGGTTTCTTACTCACCTCATGCTCCCCATCTTTCCCCTTTGTGGTTCCAGGCTCCTCCAGTGCTCTGGATTGCTTCCCTCTTATTCAGCTTTGCCCTCACCATTGCAGACCTGCAGCCTTCCCAAGCAGCACCCAGTCGGCCTCAAAAGCTTTGCCTCCCTGCAGGACCTTCCTTTATTTACCACAGTTGTTGCTAAACTAATGCCTTGAATGTTCAATTAGTAGAATTGCACCAAGGTATATAAAAGCTTGTGGGTGTATCTTGTGAGTTTGTGGGGATAGAGGTGACTTTCTGAAAGCACGAACAGAAGTGGGGAAGTTATCAAGTTTAGTTTTTTAACTCATAGCTTTGTTAGCTGTCCATTGTTTCCTTGATACCTCTGATAAACTTTTTTCCCAGTATTTCTGTATGGATTTTTCAAAGTTGTATGTCTGTTTTGGCCACACACCTGTTCAGCTTATGAACACATTCAACTTATCAGCAAATTACCATCTTCTTTGGTAACAAATTAATCCTTTGGGATCCTGAATCCTGCTCCAGACAACCCGATATACAACAGAAGTCTTACCCATCCTGCACGTATCAGTTCAGTATGGGTGAGATATTTGCATAGGCACTGGGAGTGGAATTTGGGATGGGGAGAATATCTATGTGATGAAAGCATGTGTCAAGGACTCTGTTCAGCTCCTGATTCTATCTGTCACAGGCTTTCTCAGTGATCTTTGATACCTTGCTTTATTCCTATATGACTCAACTTCCTAGCTGTAAAATAATGAGGATAATAATCCGTTTGGAATGACCAGTGCTCATGGGGTTGTGAGGAAAGAGCTATAGACAGGTAAGTAAGTAGAAAGATAAAAAGATTTTTGCTCTCATGGGTTGGAGTAGTTTTTTTCCCTCCTACCCCTCTTCAGAGTACTTGAAAGTCAGAAAAGGATTATGTTTCTCAGTGGGCCAGATAGTCTCAGAGAGAGCATTTCTCCATTTTTTAAAAGTATCTCTCATTTCAATTTTCATTCAGGGAATCTTTTTTTTTTTCCCCACTTGTGTATCTGTTCTACATCTAGCTTTGTTATCCGAGTTCAAAAACATTTCCAATCTCACTATTAAGGTGGTTTTGTGTTTCAGAACTCCAGACATCAGCAGTATATGTCTTGTAACATGACTTTTAATATATTTTTACATGTAAGTTTGCTCTGTGGGGCTTTTAAAATTGCTTCAAGTAAAGGCAATCTCTTAAGCGAAAAAAACTTTCATAGCTATCTTGCTTTGCATTAGCATGTAAAACCACCTCTCTACTTTCTTGCAATTCTGTGGTTTCTTCTATGACAGTACAGATTAATGGATGTATTTTTTGTTTCTCGGAAAGATGTAATCATAGCATAAGAAGAGAAGAGAAGCCAGTGAGAATCCTCTGATCAGCCAACTCTCCCTAGAGCAAATGCTCTCTGTTTGGGAACATCTGCTTTAAAAGATACCACCTGCTCATAAAACAATACCAATAATAAAGTGCTCATATGTCAAATATTGCAAGGAATGTTTAAAAGTTCATTAACAATCATTCCTTGTAAAGTAACTAGGTTATAAGTTTAAGCTGAAAATAACATTGAAAAGCCAAAGCCAGTGCATCTGCTTCTGTGGTTGGTATGACAGGATGGTGCGTGTGCAGCCATGAGCACATTACAACATTTGATATTTTTAATCAAATCCCATTTTAAGGTGTGATGTGTTTTACTCTGCTAAAGGTCATTTTAGTTACAGTAGCATTATGGGTTTTCAATAAAACATTTTAAATGCCAGTTATATAACTGCTTTTAAAACATTTAACAGCCACATTGGTTACGTGACCTGAGACAAAGGATATTTTCTCAGCGCTTTGATATATTGTGGCTAGATTATCCTTATGGGAATGTTCAGTTCCATAATGGCCTCAGGTCAACCCATAATATGTGGTGTAGGATTTTTTTCACCAAAATAATTGCTAATGAAGCCAATGGTGATGGAAGTTCAATGACATGGCAGAGGATAGAGACTGTAGTCGGTAACAGCAGCAGACAGTGGCCAGTACAAGTTCATCAGCACTATTCAAGGACAAGAAGTAGCAATAAGGAATGAACACACACTGACCTGAGTCTTAGCGCTGCACTGTATGTTAAAGTAAAATAGCTCAGGTAAACAGAACTTCTTTCCTCCCCTGCATCTAAAGAGCATTGCTCCATTTGATAAGAGGATATGGTATATAGAATATAATACAGAATCTATAGGATATAATTTCAGGACTTCACACCCAGGTGTACCTGGGCATGTATAGCTATACCACTCCATACCTCTCCTTGAATCTTGGTACAAGGGGATGCTGTCAGATGAACAAGCTCCATTTGATGTACAAGAAACTCATGCCAGATCTTATTATTGCGGGTAGACAGCTACTTCCTGTTAGGTTCTCTACAGAAAAATATCACTGGAGCAGCATTTTCAGCTGTGGCATCTCCCCTGCCAACATTCTCAGTTTCTGAATCTCATTCCCAGACCCAGGAACCTTTTTGACTCAGAAGTGAGACTCCACATGGCGGATCATCACAGCCAGTCAATAGGTCATGGTTCTCTCTGTTTATCTCTCTTTTTTTCTTACTTATCTCTTTAAATTTTGGATTCTAGTGGTTAAAGCCACCTATTCATGTGTGATCCTGGATTGGATAGCGTGTCTGGGGTTGGCAGGTGGTTCTAGCCATGCTTGTGGACTTCTGCCTCCTCAAACCAAAGCAAGTGTCTCTTGTCTGGCAAACTATCAAAAGCATATATATTTAAAAAGCAAGCTTTCTTAAGCCTCCCTTTAAAAAAATAAAAATAAAAGCTTTGTTCCAAAAATGAAATAAAAATGATGTATCAAGTATTTTCTCCTGCTTTGAGCAGGAGGCACCAGATGACCTTCCAAGGACCTGTCCAGCCTGACTTATTCTAAGAAAATGGGTATATTTCTTGAAAAGCAATATAAGCAAAAGACACAGTGACAATCCTCTTTCACAGCTCCTAGGCATCATGTCTTTCTCAGTGACTTCAGGTCGTGATGAAATTAAGAAGTCACTGTGTTTCGGAATAATATCTTCCACAGCCAATTTTATCATGAGCCAATGAAATAAATGTTTCCAAAGCGAACAGCTGGCATCTCTTTTCATAAAAGATTCCCTTTTAGAACACTATTTCCAAACAATATTACAGTGGCTCCATTCACATGGCTATAGTTAAGGCTGTGTCAATACTTCTCTTATAAACCTTGTTTTTCAAGGGTTTATAACTTTACAGCTGAGCCATAATTAGCTGGGATTTGAGTTACAGCACAAGAGTTCAGTCTGTTTGTGAAGACATTTTTACTAATATTAATAAAATCAGTTTTAAATCATAGCACAGTAAAACATAGTACTTCATATGCATAAAAAGGATTCTTGAACATTAAACAGCTTTGATTTGAAAAAAGGTATTTTGGCAAGTGATTATAATATGATCCCCATCTATTTTTTTTCCTTTTAAAAGACAAAGAGCAAAAAAATTGCTTTAGAAACTCAGTCTGACAAACATATGGAAATGCAAAATCAAAGTTGATGGTCTCTCCTTAATTTATGTTGTTAGGAAGAATAGGCACAGTGGCCTCTAAAGGGCACAGGATCAACCAAAGCTCATGTTATGTGGGTTTTCTCAGTTCTTACGTTAGTCTTGCTGCCATATGAGCGTAATTTTTAGTACCTGATATCATTTTGTTTGAGTATTTTACGACAATGCACCCTACCTGTGGTTTTATGGTCACTTCAGCCTTAGCTATTAGCCCAGCTTTCTGCACTCCTTGTTTCCAATACCATTCTTAATTACAATGCAAATGAACACGTCCTGTTTCCCATTCCAGTCATACTAAGCTGTACGCCATGGCGAACCCAGCCCACCCTTTTAGCATGAGTCAGCTCTTGTCTCTGTTCGTGGAGCTCTCCTGACTGCATCAGGGTTTCATGTCAAGGAGAGCCATATTTGGTTCACTTGCTGTATATCTTAATGGCAATGTCTACTGGATATCCCAAAAGAGCTAATGAAGTCCCATGAAATAAAGCCAAGTAATTGATCTCTTTATACAGAAACTATTTTGTTTGTAAAAGCTTGACTTTTGTATCATACTTTATTCTGAAAGAAATACGTGCAATGAGAAAATGGAAACGATATGCCAAAGTTGGTTACTCAAAATGTCTTTTTTTTAGCAGGTATAATCTGTGACAAAAGAAATAAATATGACAATGTGGAAAGCCAATAACTCAACAAAGTCCTAGGATGGCTGCTTTCCAGGAACTTTATTCCTTCACTTTACCCCTCTCCAGTGCTTCTCCTCTGTGGTTTTGCTTTGGACTTCAGTCTCCTCCTCTTTCCTCTTCCCTGGGACAATTTCCATGTCAGAGTCCCATGTTGCTCTTCCTAACATTTTAGTTTCTAGATTTACCCCTCCCACAATGATCATTTTTGAATCATTCCTTTTCACGCAAAACTGCTGGGTGCTCATTCCTAAACCAAACCAAAGAATCACCCAGAAGGGCAGGCACTGCATGTGACAGACCTGAGACTAGCACAGATTCAGAGAACAATAAATGTCAAAACCTTCATCGTCACCAGCAAAAAAATGGTTCAAGAAAACCTATGATATGGTTCTCTGCAATGCAACTGGGTCTGTTTCTAACTGGTTCTGGTTCCTGTTGCCACCCTTTCTGAGACTTCTCATCATAATAAAGCCCAAATGGCTCACTAGATCTCAAGCTCAAAGGGAAGTCAGGCTCATGTTTTTTATAATTCCTTCTGCCTTCCCTCTCTTCTGCCTGCCACTCAACTGAGCTAGTGTGCTCCCAAAGACTTTATGTCCTAAAAGACCAAGAAAGAAATAGTGAAAGAATGAATAGAGAGAAAATACTTCCAGTCACATACAGGATGGGTGTAACCAAGGACCTCATTCATAGACATTCAGAACTGACCCTCTGCATTAGTGAAACCACATCACACTCCTTCCCCTTTCTCCCCTGTGCTCTGAAGGCACTGTCAGTGTTTTCCTCCTTCTTCCCTTACCACTTAGTTCTTCATACACCCTCAGTTTGGTAATATAATCGTCGTTAAGCTAAGAGACTTTTCCTAAACAGAAGGATAATCGGGGTGATTTGGAGAGATGCCTATTTTAGCTTAATACGTTATCTCCAATGATGCTGAACAGAGTAAAAAGGATAGAATTTCAACTCAGCGTTACAACATTGTGGAAACAAACACGAATCTTGTTAGAGTGCAAACAGCAACCACAGAGCTCTCCTTGTTATCCTTGCTGACTGATCTGTATGATAATTGCAGGCTAGGATGACTGTATCCCTCTCAGGCCAGAGTTAACCATATTATACAGTCAGAAGCTTTAGTGAATTCCGTGGCCATCACCCTGCACAAAAACATGAAGTTAAAATTGTTTTTTCGAATTCAAATGGGATCAATACCTCTCAGGAGACAGATGGGGTTTTCTTTTCTATACTGAAAAAAGAATCAGTGTCTGGAGTTCTGGCTCGAAGTATTCATTCAGCTACAGAACAACACCAGGAAAAATCAGCAGAGAGTGGGCACCTGCTCTTTTCCTTGATCAGCCCTGGATCTTAGAATTTCATGTTTTATATAAAGGGAGCTTGCTGTTGCTCTTGCATGCTGCTTTTAAAACTACACAGCTTGGATCAGACAAGAAGGGCATGTTTATTCTTTTTTGGAGCTTTTTCATTTTTACTTGTAGCTGAATCCTCTAGGTCAATTGTATCTGCAGGGGTGGGAGAGGAATTTAATTGCTTTTACTTCCTACCTTCATCTCAGGGTGACCAGTCCATTAATAATGCACAGGAAGCAACTAGGAAATGCATGGTAGATTAGGGATTAATTGATATTTGGAAAGATTTCAATCCACATTTGAAGGAAAAGGTTATGCACTGTAGTCCAGCTCTAGTTACTATTTGCATTTCATTATTTTATTACTTCTTACAGCCCTGCTTCTTTTGTTTTTAGATCTGTTTTTAGATCTGTTTTCCCCTTTCCTTGGCCAACCAGGCTTTTACAAAAATTTCCTTGTTTGTTTCTTGCTAGAGATATTTGTTACATTTCTGATCCATGCCACCCCACATCAAATAAATACGTACATTTCTCTGTGTTTTCCAGTAAATATGTTTTTTTTCTGCACTGACACCACCCACAGTTCCTTTATGAACAATTTGACTTTCCAAAATGTTATTGATTTCTGTGCTTGGAAGTTACAAGATTAATAGCTTTAGAGGCAAAAGTCCTTCAATCCTTTCACTGAATAGGTGCTGCAAGCTTGCTTCAATACCTGCTGATGTGCTTCAGCACATTGCTTTTAGTAAGAAACAGGAGCAAAGCACTCCTCAAATCAACAAGGCACTAAAATACAGGAAACAGATGGGTAGTTCCAGTGATGTCAGGGCAGGAAGGTATGATTTAGTTGGTTTGAAACTGACGAGCCTGACACCTCGACTTGTTTTGCCTGTGTTCCCCATAGAAATGATAATGGCTTCGGTAACTTCTTTAGCAGTTTTAAAGGCTGCAGAACAGCTAATATTGACACCCATAAAAACAGTAACTACTGGCAGCAGAACTTGACTCTAGCTGTCAGGAGCAAGAGACAATGTGAAAAGAACAGAAGACCCAATAGAAAAGATATATTAGATTCTTTTAAGACTTCGAGAAATTCACCATCTTTTCCCGATGCCAGTTATATTAAAAATAGACTAAAGTTAGGAATATAACATAAATGTCCAGTTACAAGCACTTTGATAATGTTAGGTGAATTGGACAAAGACCTCTTCAGGACCCCTGGTGTTACAGCAGCTTTTATGATGGTATTTGAATGCGAGAGTAATGGGATCTTCTAAGCAGCTAAAGCCAGACAATTTGGAAGAGTTTCAAGGCTGCTAAATGCACACTGCAGAGAGACACTGACGATGGTAAAATGTAAGTGGCCATCTCAATTTAGTATTAAAGTGTCAAAGGAGAGGTAGACCTGCATTTCATATGTTGTACCATGAAGTATTTGGAAACACTGAAGTTCTTTTCTAATAACCTGCCACTCTGGAAGCAGAGATACACTCGTTACAAAAGTGTGTTAAGATACAGTATGCGAGTAAAGAAACAGTGATGACGACTCTCCTTAGCAGTAATCGATTTGGGATTGGAGAAGTTGGCCTCCCCATCACTCAGAGGTAGTGAAGCTCACACCATAAGTGACCTCCATAGTCCTAACAGAGCATTTTGCACCCCATATGCAGTTCTGTTTTTCCTTCCCTATTTGACTGACCAAGAGAAAAGGAAAGTCGGTAAAATACAAGATGTAGCTCAAGAAGATGCCCTGAAGGAATCCTTGCTCACCTCACCACGTCATGGTGACAACAGCTGCTGAAAATGCCACCTTTTCCAATGCAGGATATCTCAGCCCAGGCCGGAATTTTATTCAAATATCCACTGTCTAATGAGTAAGAACAATAAGCAGCATATCCTATATTAGAGTATTAAATTAAAAATATATGCTATTTACAACTATTGTAAAGAGCCATTTTCAAATCCCTTTAATGTTTTTCATCCACAGAGGTATTTGGGCAATTTTTCTAATTCTGGTTTTATTAACATATTTGGTGAAGGTTATCTGAGTTTCATCTCTTAATCTAGGATACTTTGCAAATGCTATTTGCTGATTTATCTGCTTTGACTGATTAAATAAATGAAGAAAGAATTGTAAACTGGAGTGCTGTCACAATGGGGTAGTTACGCTTTAATTAAAATCAGGGTCTAAAAAAATATTTTATTCAGTGGCTATCTACTGTGCTTGGCCTAGTTTCTTCAAGTACCTAGAGATTCTGCTGAAGTCTTCATTTGCTCAACCTGCCAAATCCACAGACGTGCATTCTGTGTACAGCTCAGGCTGCAGCTACAGTTTCAGCCAAAAGAATCTGGATTCACTGGCCACAAGCATTTGTGTAAGGCCTGTATTCCTTCTATACAAATCTGTTCTTTCTACCTCTGCTCTGCTTTCCACAGCTTCCAGGCTCTGCAACTCGCTGTGGTTGCAAGCTGCCCTTGCAACATTTGAGGAGAGAAGGCTCCATGAAACTTCCATTTCTATTTTACTTTCTGCCTAATCTCTGCAGGAGCCCAGAGACAGTCACGCACAGACCTCTGGCCCCAGTGAGTTTTCTGTCAAAGAGGAACGACCAAGAATCACAAAAAAATAGTGAAACTTGTGAAATCATTGCAGCACAAAGCAATACAAGTTGTTTTGAACAGGGGAATCAAAACTTAAATAACATCAACCTACCTTTGGTGAAATTCCCAGCTACATGGTTTATGGTTGTGCCCCTGTTCTTAGCCGTGCCCAGCATATCCTGGGTTCTGCTGGAGGAAGTGAGGCTTCTTGTAATTGCCAATCAAACAAATATGATTTTCCATCATAGCTTATTTTCCATTTTAGTTGGCAACGATCTCATCACTTTCAAAACAGTTACATATTGCCTTGGAGACCAACAGGTTACCTGGATGTTGCTAGGATGCACCATTTGCCTGATTCTCTCGCCTTTTTCTCAGCCACACGGCCCACTCCCTGTGCTGTTAAACCATTTGGACATTGCCCAGGGTACCCTTATGCTGGGAAGTCCTTAAGAAGCCATCTGGAAGGTGAGTTTAAGGCAGCGGGACACAGACAATATGGAGATCAATCTCTGTTTCTAATTATTAATATAGAATTGGTAAGATATTTTTTAGATATTATTCTGATACATGTTCATTTACTATGGGCAGGGATACCATAGCACCTTACTATCTACAAGCATTACTTCTCACAGTGCATTGTGCTTGTCTTGAGATGCTGAACAGTTAATATATGCATATGCATTTCTTTTCCCTAAATGGCCTGTGTTGGCCTTTTGTGGGAAATGTTGCAAACGGACCACAAATGAAGTTGATGTGAAGCTGAGAAAATCAGGCATATAGGGTTGTATGTGGATAAATTGAGAGGGGGTGTGAAAGACATAAAATACCTACTATCTAAACTTACATACAATCAGTGCAGCTCATGTGATTGAACTGTATCAACGTCAGCAGTGAACAGCTGCACTTGGGAAGCCCTCATTGGTACTGAGCAGCAAAGGGAAATGGAGTGAGGGAATTTGAATGAACTGGGCTGAAAAAAAAAGTAGCCCAACTACCCTTTCCTTCCTAATCATAATGTTTTAATACAACAGAACAAAGTGGCATATAAAAAGGTAACGTGCATTTTCTTCAAGGACTTGTTGAAAACTATAATACAGTATCTTTGTAATTTACTGGTAATATGCACACAATGTAAAAGATCAGGAGCAGAGAGTACTATCACTATATTTAGAGATAATGGTGCTTTTCTTTCATAGGCTTGATATAAACTTTGATTACATAGCATTTCTTTAATTTGCTGCTATTCAAGAAAACCCTTAGAGCACTGCAGCGAGCAATGCCTCTTTCTTACATTTGCATTTTTTAATTTGCATTTTTTAATTTCCCAGACTACAGCTCCACACCTACACAGGCTTCCCCTGTGGGAGGGAAGAGAATATTTTTCAGTATGAATGATACTGTTTCTCTTCTCAAATGGCTGTAATTATTAATTCCAGAGATTTACAAAAATCACTTTGCTACCGTATCACTTAAGTGTGGAGTTTTTTTCTAACTAACATCAGATGCCAATCTATTGCTCCACTGGTACCCATTTTAAATAGGGCAGCCAAGCAAAAAGTTCAGACTGCTCAAATGACTAGCTGCCGTTCTCAGCAGCCTGCTGTTGCATTCCTTGCATACCCCAAAATGCCACTGAGTTCAGGAGGAGTTTGGTGCTTTTAAAGGAAGAGCCATTATGTCCATAATACATCAAGCCCCCCATGGCACATTAATGATGAGAATCTAGACTCAGCACAGCAGACCTTAGGACCTCCTATTTACTAACCAACAGGGAACAGTTTAGTAAATACCTTTAAAACATGCACAAAAAAAAGCACATTCCAGGAGCTAGGGTATTTGCCTGTGATCTGGGTGAGCAGTATTTTAAACCCTACTCTGCCTCACTTGGATGGGGACCTCAACCCAGATCTCTTCCATCTCTTAGGTGTGTCAGGCTCTTCTCAAGACAGAAAGGTTATGAGATTAAGATCTTGTAAACCAATGGTTTCATCACTCACAAGGCAGATGACAAAATTAGGACACCTCATCCTCATCAAGTAATTCCTTCAACTGCTGGTATTTCACTGGGTATGCGAATTGGAGCAGTGTCACTGGAGGAGGCTGAAAGGGCCCACAGCACTCAGAAAACCTGGTGGGCAGAGCCCTTTCTGAGGTATGGGAGACCTGCATTTAAATCCATATTGCAGATTTGGCAGAGGGATATTTAGCTTCCCATTTCATAGAAGATGACCAATTAACAGAAAAAGAAAGTCTCTCCCTCGCTCTGTTTTGGTAGGGAAGGGGCAACTTCTGTTGGGTAGCTACCTTCAAGAGAAATTTCAGAATCTCGGGTGATACCTAATCACTCAGAGGCCAGACCGAAAGGCTGTCCTTCCCTGGGACATCTCCTGACTCACTTGCTAAGTCCCCTTCTGTATGCTGGCTCCTAGGACTGTCACGTTTAAGCACCCAGCCTGCCTCCTGCTTCGCAGGCAGTGTCTGTGCCAAAGCTGGGTTTCTGTACCTAATGAAGAGTCTTTGCTCTTAAAAGCCTGGGATGCTAAATTTGAGCCACGACACAAAGAGGGAAGGCAACAAGCAAAATTAGACCTGGAAAAGAGGTGGCAACAGCAGGGCAATGGCTTTGTTCAGAAATTTTAGCCAAGTAGTAACGCCTGTCCATTGAGGAGTGACTGTCTCCAGAATGACTCCATCCAGAGGCTGAGGCAACAAAACAAATTGTTTATTTGACTTTCTTTGTCCAGGACCTTGCAAAAGAAAATTTACAAACACAACGTGTGTTCCCAGGACTGAACGTTTGCTCACATATTAAGGTGGGGAAAAAAAACCCAACTTGGAAGACTTTATATAACAGCACCATCTCATGACACCTGCCATAACAATATTTTATTTGTCAGTCTTTCCTCACCCTGTGTCTCTTGAAGCTTGACTAGGTTACTGCATCAAAGGGAAGGAGTAATAGTATCATTTTAGATAAAAGAAAGAGAGAGAAGTATGCTGTACACAATCTGCCCATCATGTCACCTCACAGTTACATTAACTAAACAGGCAACATGAAAATACACAGCCATATAATATGGCAATCCATGTAAACTAGAGCTTCTTCTCAGGTATGGTAGAAATGCTCCATTCTTATATGGTACCTATAATTCAAAATGCTTTATACAGTTGATTACCATGCCGTACTTCATGCTCATCAATACGCTGAGACAAAGATCAAACAAAAATAAAGCACAAAATTTATCAGACACTGGAAGTGGCAGAGCCATAAACAACCCAGAACTCCTGGATTCCAGAATTAAGAAAAGAAATACCTATTCTAATGCAACTATTTCCTTTTCCTTTCTTGAAGTATGTGTTTCAGGCAGCAAGTTCTGCTGTGCACAGCACTGAGCACATCATCGGCTCTTTGCAAGTACTGAACTGAATAAATAATATTAACTATAATCCCACTACCATGTCCTAAACCACTAAATCTAGCAAAATTTTAAACCTTCATATTTAACTGACATTGGTAAAGAGAATTCTGAAAGCCGCACTATCTTGGTACTACTCATTAATATATAATAATAATAATAATGACTAATAATGCTGCTTTAATAAGGATTTAATCCTACAGATCATTTTTATGAAAGCATTTTGGTAATAATGATTATTTATACTTACAGTGCATTTTTCATGCTAGCAACTTCAAGTACTATGATGATTAATAAAGCTAAAGAAATTGAGAGATACATAAAATAACAAGCTTATGAGACTGCCAATGTGCTGATCTTATTAAGTAAACATTAACAAAAAATAAAGCTGTAAAGGAGATTCTCTTGGGAGAAGGGAAAAACAAAAAAAATAACACAAAACCACCCCCCCCCTTGAGGCTATGTCAGCAGGATTGAATTGACCTGTGTATCAATGTCATTTCTATTGTCACTCTAGCAAACAAAATAAAATAATAAATAGCACTTAGTGAACTGTGGACTAGGTTGTCAGCTGGTATAAATAGGTGCATTGGCATTAATCTAAAGCAGCTGTGCATCTGGCCCTACAATTTCAAAGGGCGGCATAAACGTAAGAAAATACCTAATAACTCTTGTCCACGATGACTTCAATGCGCAGCAGAGGAAGGATACATACTGTCAGTGGTCACATACTCTAGTGATAGATGATATACATATATGTGAGCCACTTAGCTGGATTAGGCATACTGAGATCTGCTAGGGTTTTTTTTGTCTGCAATGTCTAGGATTTAAGTTCAGTAGGGGTGCCTCTGGCCTTCCTCCTCTCATCTTCCCACTCCTGCAGGTTAAACCAAAGTCTTTGGTATGACCTAAGTTAGATTTCTACTGATATTCACAGCTGGCAAATAGAAAGAACTCACCTGGTTCAAAAAAATCCCCCATAAGGGATCAGTTTAGCCTACAAAGCAGTACCTAGGCAGCATTTTGCCAAAATATCTCAGAAAGGAAATCACCTGGGTTGGCACGATTTATAGCAGCAAAAGAAATCTTATGCAGGATGGCTTATGTAATTAGAGAAGCCTGGTTAGCAATACAGGCAGTTTTTATACACAGAACTCGATCCTTCTCAAGAAGCTTTTACTGGTTCAGCTTCCCTGGAAAAGTCTTGGTAATAGAGACCAATTCAACAGCAAAGACCTCTCTGGAAGCAGAAATTACTAGGGGTGAGTGACTTTCTGCTTAAAGGAGTCCTCTGACTTTGTTCCTGTCTGGCACAGATCACTCCAGTAGCAACGTGAAACCAGAAACAAATGGATTATGGGATACACAAGAGAGGAGAGAAGCCCCCAGGTGGAGGTTTACTGAGACATGAGGAGTAAATGGAAATGATCCACAGTGACTTGCTCATGGGCTCCGCAGCAATGTCCACGTGCTGGCATCAGGGAAGTGGGGAAGGAAGCACTGGGTTTTGTGAGGAGTTACTTGGGAGTATCCGAACCTGAGGTGTGAGAAAGGGGAGACCAGTGAGTCTGTGGAAGAGAAGTTTAAGGAACTTATTGCAGGGGAATTTTGCAGTTCTTCCTCTTCATAGTCATATTTACTTAGGCAGTTTAGGAAATGATTGCACAGAGAAAGATATAAAAGAACAAAAAAAGATGCCAGGTAAACAGAAGCCCTTTGATAAAATAGAAGCCCAGCCCATGTTCAGAGAAACTACATGACGGTAAGAAATAGTTGGCGTGTTTTGAATACAGACTATATAAACACTGTCTGAGGTTCATGGAAGTACTGAATGGAACCAGCTATCTCTTTGTTAAGGGGATGAACAATATTTCGTTCCGAATAAATATCAAGAGTAGCCTCCAGCAACAGAAAGCAAATCTGAATAGGAAGAGATCTTAGCAGATCTAATTCAGGCTTTCTACACTACTGGTCGATCCTTCTCCAAACGAATTTGTGAACAAAGAGAACAAAGGGCTGGATGTTTCTCTGGGGACAGTCATATTTTCTAACTCAAGAGTAAACTATGTTGAATGAGAATACAAAGTCATAAAATATAATCAGGCTATTAGCTAGGTAAGAATTGTGGGGAAGATACAATGAATTCCTAGTGTTACATATGATAAGTAGAGACAACAGAAATCAGTGGGAAAATTTGGCATGCAGTGATTTCCTTCCCTGGGCCTCCTGCAATTTGCAGAACTCGGCAGAATTTCTTGGGCTGCTTGGTCAGCTTTCTCTTTTGCTGAAATATACTTGGATTTCAATGCTAACTACCACTGCTACAAAAGGAGGGTAGATATAAAAGGTTGATTTGCAAAAATATTTATAAGTTCTGTAGCTTTCTATTTTTAGGTGTTCAATTTAGAGCTTCTGGTGGCTGCAGACATCTGTCTTGTCAGAGATTTCTCTGTGATGCTAACAGAAGCGAAGCTGAACTGAAGATTTAGATTTATCATGAAGTGGGAACTGGGACTTCGATTCTAGAGAAAATAGAACCCAGAGGAGAATCATAAACACACACATTTTCTTTGCATATAGATATTTCTATTATTCCAAGGATTAACAAATAAATCTTGAAATAATCACATGAGCCAATTTGTGCAGCAATAGAAATAAATAGGAGTTTTGTTAAGGACTTCCAGTGGGATCAAGATAGAGCCTGGCTGTAGTCAGTAAGAACTCTCAGGACATCAGCAAGCTTGCCTGTTTGTTGGGCTCAGTTGTTGCTGTTCAGCTTGACATGAACTTCTGAGGATTGGGCTCCCTTTCACTTTGTCCCTGTTTCAACAACATATAGCCTGCTAACTGTGCTTAACCGTTCCCTGTTCAGTGTGTCAATGCGCTCTCTCTCCTCATTCTTTTTCATTTTGATATATACCAGAATATCATCTGAAGTAAAATTAAAGTTATCAGAAGCCCATTTGATCAACGTTTGTGCTAGGAGACCAAAGTCCCAGACTTGAAAGGGAAACTTTTTCCTTGAAGGATTATCTCAAATAACATTTTCACAAAGGCTGGAGAGTATATTGTGCACGAAGCAGAGACATGCAAGACTTCTCCTGGAGTCTCACCAATACCATATTTGAGCAATGGACTGATATCCAAAAGAGGGAGGAAAAACCTGCGTGCATGTCAGTAGAGTGGTCAGCATGCAACGTGTGATAGGTGTGTGGTGTGTTAGTTATGAAAATTCTGATAGCTAGGAGAAGGCTTTAGAACAGCAGAGCCTAAAAATGTGAATATTCAGGCTATGAAGAATAGGAAGTGCTGGGAAGTTCTGGAGTACATGGAAAGGATATTAAAGAGCAACTAGCAGTGCTTTTCAGAAAAATCACCCTGCTTAAGGGAAAACGGGTATGAGAGAATCAGATTTTTAACACAAGTCCTGTTCAATCAACTCAGAAAAAATAAAGCAATCGGCCAAAGTACAGTTACAGTTTGTGTATGCTGGCACTGCCCAAAGGATCAGAGAATTAATTTTCGGCAACAGGTATACCCTGACTGAAAATACCAGGACAGAGCTCATTCATGGGTTAGAATTTGGGATCCTTAATGGGGTGAAACAAAGGCTGTGAGGTAAGCAGCATGCTTCTGCCACCAGCAAGGTGCAGGGCAGCCCAGGACTGCATGCAAGACAAAAATAAGCTCAAGAACGAGCTGGAAAAAACTGGGAGAACAGCTTCTTGTCTTGAATCCAACCACATGGTTGATTTTGATCAATTTGATTTGCATGCTGCTGCTTCTGTTAAACAGAAAATCCATCCCAGGATATAAAATATCATTTTGTTTGTTCTCAAGGTTTCAATTTTTCTTTTTCTATAAGGTTCAAAAGAATCTTTCACTCATGCCATTTTGCTCATACCATACTTGAAAGCACTAAAAAGTGAACTGTTTGTTTATCCTCAGGGCAGGTACTCTGTAGATTATCACAGTCAAGCTTTGTTGTTCTGCATTACAAAGTCTTCAACCTTGACCTAAGAGTACAATTCTTTCCCATTTCCCCACCCCCCTAAAAAATGAAAAAATAAAGAGAAGTCAAGAGAAATCATTCTTTATTCTAAGCTAGTGCTTTGTCTTGCTTTAGCAAAGCCTTTGCCATACAGACACATATACAAGTTTTCTAGTTTCCTGCACTTGACTCTTACTCAACACTGAAGCTAGTCTGGTGTTGAAATCACTGCCTCAGTATGGGTAGAAAATCAGAAGCGCAGACTCTCTTGGGGAATTCAGCAGTGTTAATTGCATGACTTGGCAATACTCAGGGGAAACCTTCCAGGTGACATGTAAGGAAATAACACACATATATCTCACTTTAATATGAAGTGAACCAAGGCACTCATCTCCCTGCACAATCTGTTGACAACTTTACCCTTACATTGAATGATGACACACAGGTGGAATTATCTTGTTCCATTAAGAACCTTTAGAAAAACATATATAACAGCAAAAGCCTGCAAAGGCATTCTCCTCCAGACAAATATTGTACAAATCCTAAATTCTGGAGTTATTTCAAAAGAATAAATCTCTAAAAGATACAAAATGTTTTCTATTTATTGGTGTGTAGGGAAAAGTAATACAGTAAATTACTGCTCCAGTCACCTGCCCTGGTATGATCTGGGATACAAGATAAAAATGTAAACTGCAGCTCAAAACAGGAGGTGCAAAGGTGACTTTTGAAATCCCCAGATCCCAAGCTAATTGCTAGACAGTCCCCAAGTGTAAGTTAGAGCAGCCTTCAGCACCAGCATCTAAACATGCCTTTTGTTCCAGTCCAAAGCCCATTAGGAACCATGCCCTAATACCACAGGAGCATTCTCTGGGAAAAGAATTAATAGATTCCAGAGCCAATTCATCAGCCTGGAGAAAGCCTTATTTAACTCTTTGCATAACTTCAGTACTGACAGTTTTGGTCACCTCCTGTGAGAACATACCATACTGTTGTTATTCATAATTTAACAACCATTCTATAATATCGAGTTAAAGTATCCTCCTGACAATCAATGAGAGGCTCTTGTGATATCTGAGTATGTCAAAGTTTCTGCTTTTTTGTTCCTCTGCAAAAATGTAAAAGCTGTAAACATCCATTAATCTCAGGAGGTGGTCTGTAGACCTCAAACTGTATTCAGTAATCTTAGAAAAATGTTCTCAGGCCCAGATGGACACTGCCTTGAAACTTCTGACTAGGTTGGTTAAATGGCTAAAGCACAGATATATCCCAGATGCTATCATGGATGTTTATCTTGGCTAGCCCTTAAGCTTTGATACGCATAGATACTTGGCATCAAACTAGATTTTCTTAAAATTGTTACCAGTGGAAATCTGATATTTATGACAAACCTTTTTCCTATAAATGCTGAAATGTGGCAAGTGTCTGTACATAAGGCCACCAGGTCTACACAGCAGATTCACATATGAACAAGGGAGATACTTATCATGAAAGACAAAAACATCTCCCTCCTTTTCCTGCAGTATCAGAACGGCAGATGGGAGTAATGGGTTTGATTCTGATCACATGAGGTCACAGCTTGCAGGAATGGGTGTATAGGTGTAAAAATGACATAGGGCTAAAAGCAGTCTGCAATAGATCTTGTTCCACAACAAGACTTTTGTTGATCCTTGGATTTTCAAAGGAGTCAAAGATAGTTGGAAACTCCAATCCTACAAAATGTAGATGTCAGGTGTTTCATGCTTGTAGGTTCCTTTGACAAAACCTGTGTTTTGTCCTAGTTGGAATAAGAAAAACCTCCAACCCCTCTCTCTGTTTATACTTTGGCTATTCCATGTCCTTCTGCAGGAGGAATAACAGTGCAGCACCACACAATCAGGTGGCTGGCAGCTGGGCACCACTGTGCTCAGTATTCAAACCCAGATATTAGAAGTGGAAAGAGAGAAACTGTGTCAAGGAAATCTCCATCATCTGTACCCTGTAACTCAAAATCAGAGGCCCCAAGTGTGTTACTTTTGAATTCTTGCAGGGTTACAGGCCTCCAAAATAAATCACCTCTGCCAATTGTGAAACACCCTAGAGCATTTATTGGAAACTATCTCTTAAATCGACAGATTAAAATCTCTAGTAAAAAAGTTTTGCTCCTTTCCTTAAGCAATCTGTAGGCAACTCCACTCCCACTTGCAGAGAAGGATTTGGGTATTCTTCTGAAAATATTCCAGCAAGCCATACCAGCCTGTTTCAGACTGATTCTGATCTTACTTGTACCAGCAAAAAATAAGTGTACTGTATCAGAGATACTTTAGTCTATGTCCAAAATTAAGCTCCACTGCAGACCTGTATATTTTTATGCTAAGAAAGCCTAAGTTTGGCGTGCCGTAGAGCTCTGCTGGAGGGGACCAGGGATGACTGGCACTTGGGTACAGTAACTCAGCCACACAATCCAGTTTCTACTGACTCTTCCATGGATGCATCTAATTTTTTTTGTCTCAAATGTTATCAGCTGCCAAGGCAGCATCATGGACACAGAATCAGGAGTATGACAAAGGCACCTGTAATGTCTCACTAAGCCATTTACGGAACAAGAGTAGATAGTTGCCTTCAAAAAATTTGAAATCTGTTCAGGTGGAGCTGCCTCTTTGTGTGGTCAAGTGGAGTCCTCCGTGTTGAAGTGAGTGAAAGGTCCTTCCTGACCGCAGACAGTGTATGAGACCATTCCCAAACACTGCTTGACAGAAAAGTTCCAATTATTTCTAGTGGTCTCTGCAGAAAACACCTAAGAAAAATCCTCAGTAGCTGGTGTGGCCACAGGCTCCATGGTCAGCTCACAGCAGCGCCTGGCACAGCGACGTGTGCACTGACCTCACCCCAGACAACAAACATGGCTCATGCCTGTGGTACTGGCCCAGCACCAAGCTGCTAAAAGAATGAAAGAACTGTGGAAAGAATGAATCTGGGGGAAATTATTCTTCAGTATAATTTCAGTTGAAAGAAAATATTTCTCAAACTGGGCAAACACTGAGTTCAGATCAGGAGTTGAAGTAATCATTAACCATGATTAATTCTGTCTTTCTGAGTCTGCAAACAACTGCTCCAGGAAGCACAAATTACTGTCTTATTTGTAACAGACTAACTCTGAAACCTAATGACAGCAGTTAAAAAAAAAGTTCAGTATATATAGCCCTGGCAAAAAATATTCAGCTAATATGTCTACCCATAAATCCCACACAGTCTCCCTCCACATGTGAAATCCACATGTGCCATAGACCTCAACTGTGTTCTTCACTGACTTTGTACATGACATTCTGTATGACACAATTATGCATTTTTGATCCCCAAACCAGTTGGATTTGCAGTATGAAACTGCAGATGGAAAATGGGGAGAGCAGACAAGACACTATGAGATACACTGAAAACCATATCAGAAGGAAAAACATGGTGGCCCCTGCTCTGACTACATTATTCATTTTCATATTTAATGCATAAAAAACAACTTATAATTTCCACAATGTTTCCAGCCTCTTACAAAATACAGCCACAGAATCTTGACATCCTGCTGCAAAATTCTGGTTACTTAAGGCTTTTACTTAAAAGTAAAAAGAGTGATTTTAAAGACAAAGCCCAAAGCCCTGATTACATAATATCTTTAATGTTTAAGGCTATTGTAAATTATTTTGGACAACAGTTTTGAAAAGGAAGTGGCTGTCTTTTCTTCAAACATCTTTTGAAAAGGGCCAGATTCTGATGGATATGTAACACTAATGTATATCAGAAGCCACCCCCTTGAAGTTAATAGAGATCAGATTTCAGGCTGATAAGCTTTTGCACACCAAATTTAACTACCTGCCATGCCTGTGGGGTTACAGCACAGACCTAAAAGAAGGTATGGTGTAAGATCAATGTTAAGGAAAGAGTTTCATTTAAAAGACCGTCTTTTCCCATCAGACATGATAGGAGATTTATTATTCCAATATTATTGTTGAAACTAGAAGAGAGAGAAAAAATAAACAGGAACATATATTTTCATTTTATGACTGTGAACAACATTTCATACTGTAAACATATCTTGGTCTATAACATTTACCCACTAAAAAAAATAATTTCAATACAGTCCTTATTGCTAGCTCGGCAGAGCCTCCCCAGAACATTGTGTTAATGATTAATATGAAGTCAGTGGAATTCCACAGTTGCTGAGAGTCTTGTGCCCAAGAATGAACTGCATTGCTAAATCAGCAAAGACAGTTGTCAAGGTAACCTCTATGTAATCTATTTAACTGGCTCCCAAAACACCAATCAAGGTCAGATAACGCACTCAAGCACCATATGAACACACTCATACGGCATAAAGCTTTGTATCAAGACAGCAGGGAGGAAAAAACCTCATTAGGAAGTAGGGGGAAAAAAAATAAATTCAGTTTTGAGAAGTGTTAATTGGGATTGCAGCTAGCTTTGTGGGGAAAGCATGCCGCTCATCTGAATATGTTTTTAGCTATAGTAGAAGTAATTTCACTCCAGTTTAGTTTTAATGGAAATATCTTTCTACCATTGTCAAAAAAAAAAAGCCACCCAAAAAGTAAAACCAGCCATGGATAAATTATTAATTTAATTCATTGTTTTATTAATGCAAGACTGGCATCTACACTCTGATACAGAGTTCTCATTTTGTTTTGCTCTGCAATAGTTTTTTATGTTACTTAACAACAAACGAAATGCCAGCAGCATCTCAGGGCTGGTGATACAGCTCCCCACACAAGCACAGTTCCACAGGTCCTGCTCCCCTGCTGCCTCTCCCCTTCCGTGGGAACTTTCCAGTCATTTCTGGAAAAGAAAATGATCTATCTGGAGTTACAATCTGATGGGTAGCTTGAATTTTAAGTTGTATTGCAAGTATTATTTACTTTCTATGCATTCACATCTCCAAAGCCATAACAAGGGCTGGCAAGAGTCACTGGGGTCTGAACTGATTTTTATTCCAACAATTGCTGTGCATACAAATCAACATCCTTTGCTCGATATTTACTGCTTTGCTCATCCTGGAAGCAAAGAAGACTAAGCATTATGAGAATTACAAAGGTTGTCTGTTTCCCTTGGAGCCTCCATACCCTTGTCCTCTCCTGGAAAGCTACGCTACTCTGCAACTTCTTACAACCTCTACTTGTCAATGAATCTCAGCAAACATCCCTATGCCACTTACAGTAAAAGTACATACCAAGGGAGCTATTTCCTTCCTTCAGTTATACAATGTCAGTGTCATGGAGCTGTGCTAAATCAGGACACTGCTCCTATTCCATAAAGATGCCAAAAGGTCTTGCTGTAGAAATGAACTAAAAATAACAGCTCCAAAATTGCAGAAGGCAATCACAGCAAAGACTGTATAAACATCTGTGTCTTTAGACAATATTTTGTTGGCCAATGCCATCCATAGCAAAAAAAATCAAAATTCTTCTTTAGGTGTAAAATGGCTGCGTACATCATACTTCAATGAAACAAGAGATGTAATTCTGAGAGCTGACGTTCACTAGTAACTCTGCTTAAGTTGTAGACATTTAGCATTTCTCAGGGTTTCCTCCTTTGTAACAGTGTGTGATATCCGTATGCCTGTCTGGGATCAGTGCGGGATCCAAGGGCTATAAAATCGTGTACTAGTTTAGGAAACAAGGAAGACAACGGCACATTCTACTCATCCCCAGTGTGGGAGGGTGCGATGGTGCCACAAGCTGCTGCTTATCATGTTGCTGCTGAAGGCAACCACATAGGCAGGACCCACAGCCTTCACAGAATTACCCCAAGGCCGGCTCTGGATCCACCAAGGCCCAGAATAACAAAACTGCTAAGGTGCCTCTAACCTACTTGAGAAAGTCAAGCTTCAGGAGAAGACAAACTGTGTTGCATGTCTTGGAGATCCAGCACAGCATCTCATCTTACAGCTGTAGGGTAGATGTGCTCCATGGTGCATCTACACACACCACTACCACATCTACACACATTATGGTTGTGTTCCAACACGGCTCTTGAGTTTCCGTCTCCGGGAAACAAGGCTATGGGCTTGGTAGGACCTAAATCTTGTTTGGATGGGGATTCAGGATAGACGCAGTGTGAACAACTCAATACGAACAGCTTAAAGATCCAAATATTATTCATTACATTATTTGGCAAAACAACCATCACCATAAAACCTGAACACATTACCAATATTCAGAAATCAACCTTCACCACAGACCTGTCAGGTACAAAAAGCTATGGGCTCCATTTTGAGATCAAGAAGCTGAAGAGGAGGCAGACTAAGTGACTTGCTCAAGGTCAGACAGAATGCATGTGGCAGAGTCACAGATGACACCAAGAACCCCCCAAAACCCAGCCCAGCTGAAGCAGCACAGTCTCTATCTTTAACAGAGCCTATTGAGAGCTCTGAGCACCCACAAAACCTATTGATTTCAGATTTCACTGAGAGGTAAGAGCACTTGGCACCTGTCAGGTGTGTTAGCGTAAAAGGAAGGAGCTTGTATATCTTTTCAAGCTCTAGAGACTGTGGCTGCTTTCAACAAGAAATTAGCAGCTTGTCTCTGGGTTTTGACATGTCAGACACAGAGGGGAGGACTGACAGCTAATGGAGCTCTGATACAATTACAGGAACTCTCCCATGATGAACTGAAATCCACCCCTGCATCACTGGGCAAGAGTATAATGAAAGTTGGACTATCCATAGCATATCCCCTTCTGTGCCACTACAAACACTGATCTGACAGTAGAGATAAAGAGAAAAGAGTATGAAAATTGAAGGAACACTCATTTCTAAGAGAGACTATGTCAGAAGATGCTGTATACAGTCAATCAATGTAGGAGTGTTTCTTGTCCCAGCAAATACATGATAAGCCAAGTTTCAAACCAAACAGGACTGTAAATATAAATATTTATTGTAGTACTCAAAGTAACCTGATATTACAGATCTCAGGAGGTGGTTCTGAATTCACAATGGCTCCGGCTTTTACATGCCTCTGAATGTGGACCTACGTTACTTTTGAGATAATTTGGTTACATGAACAGAATCCATTTAATTTCAATGAATACTCATCACTGTACCTTTTCTTTTTGTGTGTATACTCTGTCTGTTTTCTTTATTAAATCCAGTTAGAATTGTAAACACGATCTGTACCCAAAACACTCCTCTTTGCACCCAGGAAATTGTTCTTATATTTCTAGGAAGTTTAATGCAGGCATAAACAGCAGGTAACATCAGTTGCTCTGTGAGGGTGTAGCACAGCCAGAGTAGGCAATGCTGGCAGGAGATACCATTCACTTCCTACTCAGAGACGGGATAATACACTTCTTGTGGATGGCCAAATATAAACACACATATGGAAGATCAAGCAGGTTGGTCCTACTATCTAGGCCAAAAGTAATTTTAAAAGCCATGAGTAAATGTATATGAAAACATCACAATTCCTGCACCATCTCCATTCAGCAAGTTATTACAGTAAAATCATGGTTACAATCATTTCAGTCAGCACTCCCTTTATGGAAGTAATTTCTGGAGGTCGCAGCTTGAAAGCATATGTGTATCTGAGGGAAGATATCACACTTGCAGGTTTTTGAGACTTAAAAAAAACCCCAACAAAACAAAAGACCCTCACAACAACAACACAACCTATCTTGCATGATAATGTTTGTTTAATAAACAAAGTTTTTAAAAGGGGTTTCTGATTTTTCTATTAACTTTTAAAAATTAAATTTAAAGGCTCAGTTTTTTTATTCCTAATGCCAACCAAATACAGTGGAAAACACTGAAGTAGTTCAAAATAGCAGGTGTGTTTTTGTGTGTGTCTCTCACCCACCCACGCGCGCATACACTTCAATGCACTGTTAGAGCTGCATTCAAAAACCGCAAAATCTGGAGGGGAAGCGATCCCTACAGACTTGGCCCCATGCATGGCATCAGGATTGACACTGTAGATTCTCGCGCCTCCAAAGGAGCCTGAACTAATCCATGCGCTAAGGCAGGATTTACAAGATGGGCTGTAACAGCTCCTAAGATAGCTGTTACTGTCTCTGTGTTGTTAATGTGTTTGCAAGATTAGTATTAATTACCCAATAAGGGATATATCTGTTTGAGAGCTTGTAATAAGTCCTTACTTAATATTAGGTAAATAACATGCAAATGAAAGAACATACTGTATAAGCGACAAAGTGTTTCATTATTTGTATATATTTTAAGGGTCTATAATAAATAAACCTGTCTTTTCAGGACTGTTATAGGTATATCTTTATATAGCTCTCTACGAGTAGTGATTATATAAAGGATATATTCGATACAGACACTCAAGGTTAAATGAACAATGCAAAGGTGATATGAACTAATGATTGCCAATACACTCAAACGTAGATATCTTTGATTCATGTTGTTTATCCTTAATACAAAGAACGGTGAGTGCCTGCCTGCCCACCCCTCCCTCCCTCCCTCCCTCCCTTACAGTTCCCGTCGCTTCCTGGTTTGGTATCGTATTCTGAACCTTCTTCAAACACCCTGCTTGATATATGATCATTTGAATATTTTTCCCAAGTAAGGAAAGGAGGAAAAAAAACCCTGAAAGAATAAATCTGTTGTAAAGTAGTGTGATTTCACTGAAGCCCACCGAGCAATCCTGACTTTTACTCGCCGGGATCCCAACCAGAGACTCTGACCCTCCCAGCCAGGCACCCGATAAACTGCCAATCCACTGACCAGCAGGAAAAAGCTGCTTTTCCTGCTACCATTTATCACGTTCCCTAAGTACTTTTAAAGTAGCAGGAGGAGGCGGGGGGTGGGCAGAGATGAAGCCGATCATGCCAGGCGTTGCTAAGCCCTTGGCAGTGCTGGCGCGGGATGGCGGTGCCGCCGGCGTGGGTCTGCAGCCTGGCACGGGCGCGGGCGCAGCGCTGCTCCGAGCGCCTGCCGTGTGCGACTAATCAGCCCTCACAAGGCTCCCGCTTGTTTATTCCACTTAGATTCTTCTGGTTCATATCAAAACACAACAGGCAATGATACTAATTCATCTTCATTTTCTGAAGTAAAAAACCAACATGGCAACTTGGGCAAATTTTTAGATAAAAATGCTTGTTTTATCTCTTGATACCTATGTGACTGAATTTTCCTTCAAGTATAACAGATGGCTTAACTGTACCAGGTAAAGCCTTTGCAAGAGTCGGTGACAAGAAAAGGGTTGTACAGGGGTTTTTTTGTAACATAAATCTCCCCCAAACCCACCCCTGTAAACGGTAATAAGAACATGCAGGGCTTTTTAATTGAACATTAAACTCAGAAGTCCCATTACATTCACAGTACAGTATCCAGTTAATATATCCTTTGGGTTTTTTTTCCTTTGTCCCACCCACAGAGATGTTACAAATTGGATTTAAATTAAATTTCATTCTAAACACATATATTCAATCATAACAAAACAGTGACAAATTAGCTTATTCCATTTAAACTCATTGTATGCTCAGCCTGAGTACCTCCTGCTCCAACCCAGGGCCTATTTCCCAAAGGTTGGGTATTTAAAGAACTGACGCACAAATTTGTGTGTAGCTGTTAGCAGGGGAATCGGTTTGATTATTACATGAAATATCAGATCAAGCTGCAGTGTGTGTTTTAAAGAGTGACTATGGAAAAGGTTTGGTTTTATTGCATGAATAGAGGGGTGTAAACAGACGGGTGCAATCAGAGCGGTGCATAGGTAGGTACAGCTGTTCTAGAAAGGCCTACATTTATTTTTTCCTCTTTCTTAAATATGATCTGATATAAAAAGAAGCCTGACTGGTAGCTTCCCTTTCACATAGTCTGTTACATATCTGTTAAAGCACCATTCCCCCTTAGCTACCTTTACTGTACAGGGATAACATGTAATGAAATTTTCTTGTTTGTTTTTTTCCTTCATGGCTAGGCCCTTGCTAGTTTTAGCATTTAAAGGAAGCCAGAATGGGTCAGGTGTGGAGAGAACAGAGCGAATTTGATACCACTCCTGAGAGAACTTGGATAGTTTCCAAATCAATCTGTCTCGGGGGGTTGGGGGCGGGGCAGAAAAGCAACAGGCATGAAAAAAGATCCTGAGTGTTACCATGGCTAAACATCAACTGTGGTTAGATCAAACACTTGTGAAGCAAAGGATATTGAAACTGTTATTTGTAAAGGAAAAAAGCCATCATTTCAAAATTATAGTGGAATGTGTTTAGAAAATAAACATTCTCAGTTTGTCCTAAAATTGGTTAGCAGTAAACACACTCACCTCTTTTACCAGGTTTATGCAGTCTTTGTGCATTGCGGTTATTTTAGAGATAATTCAGGACTCATTGTTGTAACAAATTTCCCAAACTGGTAGGGATGTGGTGTCCCTACATGGGGTTGTGCTTTAGCTATCTGCTGGCCTAGGGTAGTTAATCACAGCTGCTAACAAACAGAAAAAAAAGAAACAATTAAAAATCTAATTGGTTTGAAGCTTAAAATCCCATCCCAGCATGCACACTCATTCCTCTACATACTACCCAAATCCTAACAAACCCTATTCCCTTCTCTCCGTGGGCCACCCAACGGCAGCTACAGCCATGCACAAACTTGCGGCTTCCACAGCTCAGGCTCCAAGTTTAATTCTGGATTTAATCCTGCAAGATACCCAGCTGTCGTGACCTTCCCTGAAGATGCTAACAGCCTCACAAGAAGGGCTCAGCACCTCATTGAATTGGCCATGAAGGAACGTTTCTCTCTCTGGGCATCAAAATGCTGAAGTCATGGCCAACAGGATCAGTTAGCAGCCTTTCCTAATACATGTGTTTTCTAATTGGGTCAGGAGTTGACTTGGGTCTACTGGCAAATTCCTTCACCAGCTCACCTGTCCCTCAGCTAATGACCAGCACAAATTGAAGAATGCAAAGAAGTCAGAAGTCCGAAGATGCAGTTCATTGTATACACTTTGGCTGATCAAACCTTTCATATTCCGTCATCACATGAAAACCAAACTTTTCCCAGTTTTTCCCAACTTTTCATTCTGCAGCTTCAGTTGGATGAAAACCAATGGGTGTCAGCTGAGAACCTAGTCCCCAGACTCCTCTCTGACATCCACTAGATGCAGAATAAATCTGTAAACCAGGGCTTTGCAGTAACTAACAGCTGAATTTGTTCCCCAGATGCCAACGGATGTGACTGCTGTGAAGTTCTTTTGTACCTTCGCAGCTGTACCAGGCTCACTGCCCAGGTGTAACAACTCCTGGCACTAGTAGTCTTTCCTTTTTCAAACTAAGGAGAGCTACAGAAGTGCAGATTACTTCTTCACCAGTACCTGTTCACAGCTACAGTATCTGAAAGCACATTCCCCATTCTGCCCAAGGCCTACCAAGTGGTGTTAGAGGCTGTACCATCTGCACAAAAAATACTTCCATATTATTACACCCTATAAATCAAATACAGCTGTAGGAAAGCAGGTGGTCACAAAGTAACAGAAAAATCAGACCTATAGTGCACATATATTAGACTAGATCCACTCATCATGTTGCCCAGGGGTTGAATGCAGACAACAGGACAATTTATTTGGGTTGCCTGTGGCTGACAGGCAAGAAGCGTGCATGGGGCGCTGGGAGAGCATGCACGCGCTCTGGATAACAAGGCTTGCATGTTCTGACTGGTCTGACAGGGAAATACCTTCCCTCAGTCCTCACTGCTACTTACCTGCTGGGGTCCCAGGAAAAAAACACAGAAGGATAGCTAGGAGAAGGAACACTTATGTTAAAGAAGAGAGAAGTGGGGCTCCTGGGGCACATAACAATGTTGAGGAAGGCAAGCAACTGCAAGCAGAGATGAGGGGGAAAGGGATGTCTCAAAGAGGTAAAGGAATCGATGTGGGGTGGGATTCTTAAGTGGGGAGGAAGGGACCTGAGTGGGGTGAAAAAGGAAAAGTTGATCCTAGCACTGATAAGCTGGAGTCTTCGATAGCCCATCCACTGTTTGAGGCCAGGTGTGCTGGAGAGACATCAGGCTCAGCGGGAACTCTGCCTGAGCAAGGCTCTCAAGCTCAGACCTGTAGTGAGGAATCTGTGCAAACAGTTTTTTTCAGTTGGTTGTTTTTTTTGTTTGTTTGGGGGGAAAGGGGATGCTTTTTGTTTGCTTGTTTGTTTTGTTTTTTTAATCAGGGAGCTTGAACACCACCAGCAAGATAAGGACAAGACCCAGTGCTACATCCTCTGGGGTAGGAGAACAAGAAAGCTCTTATTAGGAGGAATGACCTTTCAGAAGTTAATGGCTGTTGCAAAAACTATTAATACATTCTTCTTCTTTGTGTTTCCCTCAAGGTGTGAAACACAAACCATAACAGTTTTTTGAAGCAGCTCCCTGACTCTTGTTGTCAGGGAGCGTCACGAGCAGGGCTGCTGGCCAAGGGCCAGCCAGCCAGGAGCCGTGAGACCACAGCACAGGCTGGGTGCTGAGCACCAGGGAGCAGTCCCACAGCACCGGAGCCCAGTGAGCAGAGCAGGGCAGCGACAGCAACAGATCCGGGTGTCAGCTCAGTGAGCCACAGGTGAACCTCTCCCTGGAGGTGTTAAAAAAACGTGTAGACGTGGCTCTTCAGGGCATGGTTTAGGAGGCCTGGGGGTGTTGGGTTGACAGTTGGACTTGATGATCCTAGAGGTCTTTTCCAACCTTAATGATTCTATGGCTCTATGAATAGTAGGTTTCCTGCCAAGTCCAAGGTCAACGAAGGAAATCCAAGTGACAGTTCAGGAGGTGTGTGAGGCCATGCACACCTGCATCACAGCTCTGGCAGGGACTGAAGCCCCAGTGCTGAGCTGCAGTGGGGCTCCTGAGCCATGGGCAGGGGTGTCGGGGATGCTGGTCAGGGCCATTGAGGGCTGTTAGTGCACTTGGAGCTGACAGCAATTGAGGGTGTTGGGCCCCTGTCTGTCAAATCTACCAACAGACCCATGTGTCTGTTACTATTACTTAAGCAGCAACACCAACAGCACGTCATATCCTAACACTGAAAGAAGGGTTTTGCTTCCAGCAAAGCTTAACTGATACAAGTGACCCTTATTGCAAACCACTGGAGCTGCTCCGGTGAGCACAGGTTACACCGGCAAGAGCCGGTGAGATCTGGCCTCTCTTGATTCTGAGGTCAGATCCATGCATATTTTAATTAAAGGACAGAAGAGGAAGCAGAATGGTATGAGTTAAAAACTCCTGCCAGCAAAAGCCTCATCTTTTAAATATTCCTTAAGACTACTTAAGTATTCCTGCCCCAAGGAGGTAAATGAGATTATTCATACAAGTAAAAACTACTTACACAAGCTATGGTTTGCAAGACAGCTTACCAATTATGGAGACAGATTTCTGCAACAAAGTCTTATAAAATACACAGGACCATTCAACTCAATTTTTTTACTGTCAAAATAACGAAAAAAAAAATCACTGACTATCCAAAATTGCAAACTGGAGGGAATAAAGGGAAAACTGCAACAATAACTCCCCTGCCAATGCTGCTGATCTAAAAATTAGCTTCTTTTTAAAAATCCTATATTCACTCTTTACTTTCAGTTTTTAGAGCATGATTTCAAATAAAAAGAGACACTTCAAACAAGCACCAGGAGTTGCTCAGACACACAGAAGTGTGTCTGATTACAAAACTGCTTACAATGTTAATGATAAAAACCCTTCCTGTTTGTCACAGCCACAAAACCACCCTGTTTTTGGAAAGGATAAGGTCCCTTATGATGTTGATAAAGCACTCCTCTTGGAGAAACATAGGGTACCATCAATCAACAGCAGTTGTCTTTGGTTTCTTTTGTTGACATCCCAATATTACAACAGCAAATCATAATCCCAGCAAAGTAAATAGGCTCTGGGGAGAAGCAGCTATAAATTGGGCCTGCCTGGATCAAATGAACTCTATCATGAAGGTCTGTTAAGCTGAGTGCTGTACTTTCTAGCAGAACATTCAAATTGAAAGGACATAGGTGAATTGAAAGGAAGAAGCAGAGTTAGGAACCAGGGAGCCAAAGTAATTTGGTTCTTCAGTTAATTAGTAGCAGATCACCCTGATAATCACTGTTGTGCCTTGTTTTTCTTTAGCAGTTATTGATTTCAGTTTACCTCAATATTTTTACATTTTTTCCTCTGTAATTTGGAAGATTTCCTTAAGTGCAAAATTCAGGCTTGATCTAAGCAGACATCACTCCGTTGTTTTAATGAGCACTAAGGGCCTGCCTACATGAGAAGCCTGTTATGTAAAATGATTGAACTACATCACTGAAAGTTGCAATACTTTTATTATGGTTTAAAGTGGGTTCCTTCTGGTTTAACTCATTCATTTAGATGCATCAGTCTAAATGAAGCCAAAAGTTTCCCTGGCACTGGAAAAGGCAGGCAAATAGAATCTTCACCAAAATATGCAAGTTTAATGGGTGCAACTTAGTCATGCAGTTAAAATCAAGGTCTTTCACTGACCCTTCAGTGTATAACTGCTAACCTACTTTTTTTCTTTTTGCTTAATAGTAAGCAAAACAACTCTAATTTCCATAAACAGATTAAATGGTGTTTTGTTATCATAAGAAATTATCATTACAATTATTCTCTTTCAGTCCCCCAAAGCATGCTGTGTTGTTCAGCGTCAAGGTTCAGTTTTGATCTGAGTTACACTAGTATCAGGCCACCAGAAGGAACAAGCTTGGGCACATTAATATTGAGCTGCTACTTCCCCTCCACCTAGGACAAGCGCACAAGAAATCTGTCAATACACGTAGGGCAGCAAGGCCTCAAACCAGGGAGGGAGCTCACCTCTGAGAAGGTTTTACTGAGGCTCACTGATGCCAAGGCTACCTAAAAGGTCCAGCTGAACCCCAGGACACAATCTAGACCTTGATTTTAGCTAAAATGCAGTGATAAAAAGGGGGCAACATAATTTAAAAAAAAAAAAAGGAGCTAATGCTGCCACACTGACATGCTGCATAGATAGTTTGATGGTGACGTGACATCTCTCTACAGTTCTGTACATGGTACAAAGTTCTGCTAAGTGCACACTCCCACAGGTGCTTTTGTTTGACTTTCATATGCATTTCAGTATACACAGGCAGTGTGTTCAAAATCCAAGCTTCAAATCACATTTTTATTATTATTAGTTATCGATTCCAAATGAAGTAAAAAATACTGCCGTGGACTGCCGAGATGTATTTTTGATACAGGGAACAGGATCTAAAGGCAGATAGCTTACTTTCTGACTCAAGTTTTCACACTATTTACAATAGCTTTCCCAACTGCACAGGTGTCAAAAATAAAGCAAACTGTATTGTGCAGAAAAAGTAACTTTGACAGGTCTAATTTACTGAGACTGATTCATGTGACAGCATAAACAAATCATTCTTGTCAAAGTCTGTATTGAAAATGGAGTAAATTGATCGTGGAGTCAAGTGCACCAGTAATTTCAGGGAGTATTGTGATTTCATTTGTAAAACTATTGCAAAGAAGGGAAAAACCTGTCTTTCAGAGCTGGCTTCAATTTTTGCACTAGTCAGAGTAGTAGAAGAATATGCTGTTCAAGCGCGTACTGTTACTACCAGCTCTTTTCCTGTGCAATCCTGTTACTGTGTATTCAGGGAAGTAACATGAGAAATCCCCTGGGATCTTTTGTACAAATATACAGTGGAGATCAACAAGAAATCCTCTGAGTGAACAAAACATTCTGTATGTGTTTTCTTACTGCTTCTGTGGGAGCAGAATGTTGTGACTGATTAAAACACCAGCATAACATTCAGTTTCTTACTGGAATTGGTTTTTGTGCTTAGGAGAAATTAGAGAAACAACATCGTGAGAATGGGGTATTTAGAGGTAGGTTCAAATGATATAATCTCTGAAGTTATTGTTTTCTTCCTCTGCGGGGGAGAGGGCGAGTTCCTGGGAGCATACTTTAAGTGACAGTGCCCGAGTTTCTTATCTAGGAATAAAAAACGGGGAGATGTAAACTTTGCGAAGATAAGCAATAGCAAAACTCATGTGTAATGTATCCAGTGAAGCTAATGATCCTCAGAGCAGAGAAAGTGAAGCCAATAAGTTATGCTAGACAGGCACTTACAGAGGTCTTCTGGGGTCATGTTTACTAATCTCTCTCGCTCTCTGTCAGAGTGTTATGAAGGAGCACAAAGCATGCAAACTACAAAGTAGATGAACAGTGAATTATTCAAAACAATACCTTCATACCTTCACACTTTATATAAAAATAACGAACGTTCACTCAAGAGTGTGTTTAACCAAAGGGTGAATTTTAATAACCCAAATCCTCAGTATGCCAGGACGACAACTGGGACATGTCTTGCAAGAATGGTTTTGTCCATTTCGCAACAAACAGATTTAATAACGTGCCACTGTTTTCTCCAATCCCTTGACTTGGTACAGCCCTTTGGCTTAAATTCCAGATGACACCCTCCCCCCCCCCGAAGGTACAAAATCTTTTGTTCATGTTTCCAGGGGAAAACCAATCCTGTCTCAAGAATATTCACCTTTTGTGTTCATCTTTAAGCTTCATAAGGTCAACATAAAATAGGGAAACAGAGCATTAAATTTCTAAAAATCAATAGCATGTACATAAATTGACATTCATTACTTTACAGCAATTTCCAGTTTCTCCTTGATTGATTAAAGCTAAGGGTTGAAAATAAGTGCTTTTCCCCTGCCTGGAGAAATTCCCAATTGTCCATGCTGTGAACCTTCCATTATGAGACATGAGACAGCGGTAGCAGTACATGGTTCATTTCACACCGCCACAAAATAGACTTGTCATTCCACAATCGAAAGTAAGGAACCTGATGGAAGAGCAATGTGTCAAAAACTTGTCAAAAGAGGCCTGCGCTTAATGACAACCGAGAACAAGGAAACCAGATCTTGAGGTTTACACTGGCTAGCTTTCACATGCAGAGAGTAGAACACTAAAATTATCCTGTTAATTTGTTATATGTTTAAATGTGATATTGAATGGCAATTCATATTTTTCAACCTAATTAATTTTGATTCCACAATAATTTATGGAAGATAAATATTTCAATACAATTAAATTAGTTAATTTATAAAAGCAGAGGAGCAAAAACATTTGAATAAGAGCTGCCTAAATTAATGCTAAGAAAAAAAAGTATTTTCTCTGCACTAAAAATGCGGGAAAGCTAATGCCGCATAAAATGTCCTGTTATTAAGGGTGCTCTATACTAACATGATAAGTATAACAAATTGGTCTTTTGTATGAATTATGTTAGACCCTGAGAAATGATAATGTCAAATTCTGCGGCACAGTGGAGCTGAACCAATTAGATGAGTAGATAATTTGGCCCTTCACACTAGTAACACATCGTTAGTAGGAATATCTTCAAAGAAAAACATGTATTTGGGGAATACTTTGCAACTAGGTGATGCTTTTAAAATGTTTATACAATGGAGTTGGGGACCTAATTTCTTAAACCTCAAACACTAGGAAGGCAATTCCATAAGGTGTGGATTATAATTATATTGAGACGACAATATTGCTGCTTTTATTAATAGTTACAGAAGCACATGCATGTACATATGGTGCGTATGTCTGGAATATTTTTTCATGGATGGGCTGATTAATGATGGGCAAAGCCTCAAAGATTCACAAGCATTCATTAGGATTCATGAGGATTCATTAGGATTCAAAAGTTTGGCTGCTTATATCTGAAGCTCTTCAGCTAAAAAGTCAGGCTAGAAATACCACTAAAAAGGACTTAATGTTAGATTTACAGTACATCTTGGTCTAGCATAGACTGAAAGTTGTGGAAAGGCTTTCTTCTCTCACAGTGCATTTTTGCATTTATTCTGCTGTCTGAGCACGTGGAAAACTTTTCAAAAGTTTGTCTTAGTCCCTCAGAAAGGCTTAAGTTCACTTCCCCAAAGCAATTTTAGACCAAACCGTACACATACCAAACCGCTTGACCCCGTAGGAACCTGCACAGATAGCAAGCCAGGCTGCCTTGAGAGATCACCAGTTTCACAACCGACAGAGCGGTTTCGTTTAGCTGTGACCCAGGGAGGTTCCTGCCTGTCTCCTATTTGGTCACAAACTTCTGAGTGTTCACAACTTTCCCTGAATTCGGCATGCTAGAAGAGCTGTAATACCTCCTAAGAGCAAACTCTTCTTGGTAACTCACATGCAATTTGTACAATTCCATTTTAATTTCCTGACCAACAAAGACTCAAAGGAAGACATTCACTGTGCCATATGACATTACACACAGTTCTACAGCAGCCCACATCAGACACACAGCAGAAACCCACAGGGACAGGGAAGATCTCTCAGTACCATGAGGTTTATTTTGCCCATGTACTCCATTGCCAGAACACACTGTCCATCCTCATTTGCCTCCCACAGAGCACAAGTCATGGAGTCAGGTTTCCACTAGCCATTTGTGACCTGTGGACTTTGTGACACTTTTCTGGAGCTCAGAAAGTGAAGGGCAGAAATGAGTTTTATTCTTAGTGACCCAATTTCTGGGGGGTGGGGGGGTAGTGTTCATGGAAACCTTCAGGAGAGTTTCCTGCATTCATGGGCAAGCAGAAAGTTTGTGTGGAAGGAACAGCTTGGGCAGGAAAGGGAGTACATCACCAATTCTGAAACTGGCCAGCTCTAAACTGTTCAAAAGTGGAAGGATGAATAAGGTTAGTATGTATACAACCGTTAGTCCACAACAGTAGCTGAGAATAAATAAATAAGTAAATAAAATCAATGTTAAGGTAGCAAGTAACCTGAAATTGCTGTCTTAAATTAGTCTCTAAAGAATAATTATAATTTCAGGGTGACATGAATCCAAAACCAAAGGCCAAAAGAGGTCTCAGACTAAAAGAAGTAAGCACACCCTGCTTTCCTCCACTCTCTCCTACCTGTCTTTCTGGGAGAGATTTTACCACCTCCCATCCTTGTTAAGTTAGTATCAGCATTTAACATGCAGATCCACTGCAAATACACCATGAGATGGTTCCTGTTACTGAGCATCATGGGATTTGATAGGAAAACCCAAGCACACTGTTTAGCAAAGAAAAAAATAATTGGAAAACATAGTATGGGGGAAATTAGGAAAGCAGCTGTTTAATTCTGGCACTTTTCTGCAAACAAATATTCACAGAAATAACAAGACTTAAACGAAAACTTGAACTTGGAGGCAAGATTATAATTTAATTTCAATAATACTAGCAAATACCTTGACTCAAAGGTGGAAGGCCATTCCATCCCCTATTCAATACTGAAGAAACTGCAGCTGCAGGGTGTTAAGCAAGCGTGCATGTGTGTGCGTGGCAGAGGGGGAGGCAGCAGTAATGCCCTCTCTCAGTCTCACCCTCCCCAGAGCCTTTACTCTGTCCCTGTTCTGAGAGCCATGTCTTTCTTTTTCCCTCCTCCTACAGAGACTAAACAGCATATTTGGCAAAAAAAACCCCAACCTTCCATATTTAAAGGAGAGTTTGCTAACTGAATAAACTGATTATTTTAAGGGCATTTACAAATCCATTCAAAAACCATTCACCCTATCATGAAAAAAAATTCCTATTGGTGTCGGGAGTTGTCCTTAGGGATATACCACTATAAGCCTCTCAGCACTGCGCTGCCAATGTCTTTGTTCTTGACCTGACCTAAAAAAGCGCTCTCTTTATGAGTCACAGAGGATTTATTTTCTGCCTTAGCTTAGCCCCAGCTTCTTTTAGGCAGAAAATGACAGTTTTGCTCAGTTGTGGCAAATGACCTGCACTTTTTATGATGTGGGTGATTGTCCACCAGGATCTACGCTGAAGCCACCAGCGTAATTGAATTTAGGAGCACAACTGCCTGGAAATATTTGCCACACACTGCGTGGGTGGCAGCAGGTTTTGGAGTTCCCTCCTAATTTCCTACAGATATTTAAGCCTAAAAATGTAATTTATCAGAATATTTTACAAGATACTCCTTTATTGTGCAATGAAGTATTTAAATTGTGAATCAGACCCCTAGCTTGCATAAGTCACAGAAGTTCCTAGGAAATGTACAGGTTTGTTAATTTACACCAACTGAGGGTTTGGTTGTTTGAAAATTCTCTCCTCTCCCCAGTTTTACATGTTAATTTGTCCCTTGAGTCAGCTCAGAACAAAACCTTACAGTCTATATACTTAGTTTTGTAACTTGGAAGAGATTTTTGTACATCTGCAGGGAAACGTTTTATGATATGGTCACTAAAGCGTATCGCTGTGTGCTTTATGGCTTATGGAAAACTGTGAAAATATGTTTCAGGTTAGTGTTTATTTGTATTTAAAAAACCTTGTCCAGAGAGGAGGCATAAACACTATCTACTCTTACAAATCCAAATAAGTTACTTAAGAATTACCTCTCCTAGACCACCTAAGGTGACTTTTTCCTTAAAATGATTCCTCTTTGCAGCCTGAGTCCAGGTAATAGTCCTGTTTTAAGACATGGGACCTTGATCAGAGACGCCTCTCAAAAGCTTTCAGCAGAACAGGGTATGTGTGATGCTGGAAGTCCACATCCATAGAGGGACTGAGCACAGCAGCTGCAATGAGACCAGCATCACTTCATGTTTAATAGTTATTCTAGGTGTGTGCAGTGTGCTCAGGACATCCAAAATCTTTATGATGGTCCCCATAAGATACTATAATTTTCCTAGGACTCCTTCTGCAAAAGAGAAATACAGTTCAAATCTTTCAGTGGATTCAGGTTGGCTAATGAAAGCTTTGCTGGTCTATGGCAGTTTACATTAGCTGAGGAACTGGACCCATGTTTTTCAAGCTTTTTGAAGGTTGCACGCGGCCTTCCTTTGATTTACTCAGTACTTTGTTTCTAACGTCACTTCATTCTTGCCCTGAAAATTTTAATTTCCAGCTTTTTGTAATAAAACCAAAACTGCTTTATCTAAGTAGTATTGGTAACTCTCAAAAAATGTAATCCTAATCTCATGGTGTTATAGTAAATTATTTTAATCTTTTTTCCTCTAATAATCTGATCAGATTCAAGAGCTTCTAGTGACAAAGAAAAGTCTGAAAATGAGACAAAAACATCTTAAAAGCTAGAAGAATAGAAAAATTTTAGATTTTAAATCCTCATGATTTTTAAGCCAACTTTCCATTTGAGGAGGCTGAACAACTGATTTTGTGGATATGGTTAATTATTTACCTTTTTTTCCATAACTAGCAGAGATTAGACTCCTACCAAGGTTTTACAGGGCTGTGTTCTGTACACTAAGTGAAAAACACGGTACCAACCTTTCTTCCCCCCCTTTCAACCTTCCCATTAGTTTTACATCCTGACATTTTAAAAAATGTAAATGTTAAATGTTACCTATTTATATACAGAGGCTATTTACTCTACCATTTGGGGTAAAAGCACACCATTACCATCCAAAATATTAAATTACTTTCCAATTCATACCATGTGGGAGTTAAGTTTTGTACATCAAATGGATTTGTTGCTGATTGCCAATGTTACTTTCAAAAAAAACTAAGTGTAATAAGTGAAGGACCAGACTCTGGAATCTGCAGTGTAGCGAGAGGCTTGGAGCTTCAGTCTTGCAGATGCACAGAGGCGTCATCTGCTGTATCTCCACTAAAAGGTGAAAAGACAGAGTTTCACATGATCGGACTTGTGGTGCGCACATTTTCCACCCACGTTGCTGGCTAATAGCTCAATTGTAGCCCATCTTCCGTCCTTTAGAATATGACAGCAGGAAGCACGCTGCTGGACAGGGCCGTAGGTAGCACACGTAGCCTCCGCTGTGTCCGGTCCATCCTGCCAGCACTAACGAGCCCTGTTCCCTGCTAGGGAGCTGAGCACGGTTGGGCTGTTGCCCTTGGGTGTGCTCTGGACCTTTGCCTAAATCCACACTTCAGCAGAGGCTTGTGCATAAACAACACTGGTGATGAACAAGCTGGGACTTGAGAATAGGCTCAGATCTACATTTAAGCAGTGCTGTAGGCTCCTGAATACTCAGCTCGAGAATTCAATTTAATCTTGTCTGGTAGCAAGGGCTGTGCACAGATGCACAAGGGACCTACTGGCTCAAGAGATACCGGAACCCATAGCCTCACTGAAGTCAACAGAAGCTTTGGATTTGAAGTTTTTTCTATTCTGTGACTACAAGAGGTTTTTTTACATATGCAAAGCAGAGAAGCCCACAAACTTTCCATAAACAGGTATGAGAAAGTTATACTACTACTCTAACCATACCTTTTTAATTCTGTGTAGTCAGTATTACTGTGTCTGCAGGAGCAGGGAGTCCCGCTGGATGTTATTTATTTCTAAGGGTAGCTCCATAGGCTTCTCTGACTTAAGAGGCCTGTATGCCCAGGTGCAAAAGCAAACATTGCTCTTTGTGAGTAGCATTTGCTGAACTGGGCTCTAACGGCTGTCTGCCTCCATTTTTTGTTCTCATACACCCCTTACAAGTGCATGCAGTGTCAGACATCAACTATTCTTTGTACATTTTCACAGAAGCCACATAAAATCTTATTGTTTGTTCGATACCCGTATTTAATATGTCATATACCAAAGCCCTACAAATTCAGCTGTTTGATAGATTCATAGTCCCTTCAAAAAAAGTTCATGAATAGCATGAGATATTACCTTCTTGTGGATTTTTGCATTAGGAAACTAATGTCTGATAACTTAAGTGTAAAGTAAATCTTCCTTGATTAACAACATCAGAAACAATTTCCAACAAGAGCTTCTAGAAAATACCCAATTCACTGTGCAAGGATTCATTTTTATCTCTATATTATACCACTGACATGCCAAACAGGAGCAGAATTGTTTGCCTTGAACATGCTCTACCCTTCTCATGCTAGCCATTTGCTTTATTTTTCTTTCATGCTCCCTGGGCAGATAAAGGGCATGATATTAAACTATTCTGCCATCTTGTCATACTTTGTTGGTTACTATTTAAAATACAGCAGATGTAGTTTCAAAGTGATATGAGAATGCGGTCTAGTAACTAAGCACAATACACATACCTTACTGAAGGCTATTTATTTCGGAGAAAACATTTCACACATTTGTGTGTTATACAGAGGATGCTTTAATTAGGTTATTGTATTTGCCTGTCATATGGCACTAGCTTTGTACTGGAAGTAGTCTTATTAAAGAGAAAGACTGTCTTTTCTATGACCAAAGTTTGTGATATTTAAAGAAAGATAAAACAAAAAGAACAAACTGCCTGAGCATTTCTTTGACATTCTGACACACTATTTCCTAAGCTGATGCTCTCGAGGTGAAAGCTAGAAAAAGCAGAGAATGAAATGCTTTGCCTTTTCTACTCCCTAGCCAGTAATAAGCCCTTTCATAATCAGTGATAGTCAAAGATATTCCACTCCATCAAAACCAAACACAAGTCATCCCCTGCGGAGCCAACAAGAATTTTCAATTTCCACCCTTTTAGTACAGGTGCTTTTTAAGAGTGACTTAGAAGACGACTACTCAGTGCTCAGCCATCTGGTCATACCCAACCCCCCAGATGCTCTGCCTCAAAGGCTATAAAATGAAGAGTTTTGAGACGAATGAAAAAAAAAAAATGTTAGGTGCAGCATTCTTTATTGTGAACTGTACTGTGACATGCTGCTCTCTCACTAATTCAGGGACATCCCCTCCTGAATTCTAAAGTGAGTTTCATCCAAGTCCTTCATTTTCCAGGACGGTGGCCACTAAGGGATTGAAGCAGAAAAAACATGAAGATCTTCAAGGCACCATTAGCGGCTCCATTTTCTGTTCACACACATGCACATACCACCACAGGAAGAGACATTTTGACTAAGACAGACATTCTTCCTCATACACAAAATTAAGCTTCTTGCAAAAAGTGGTTGTAGTTGTTCCACCTTGGATTAATGTTCCATTTCCTCTGACATTTCTCTGCATTCACTGTTCTTATTTGTCCCCAGTTAATTCTATCTTCACAGTTTTCTCCTCATTTTCTCCTTTAGCATCTTTCTCATTTTTACATCTTTTACTATTGATTTTCAACCCTAATTACAACCACAACTGTGCATTTTATTTTCTCACACAGCAGGTGAAATTTCATCGCTGACTACAATGATCCTACGCTGATGACAAACACAATGGACTACAACTGACAGCAGATCATTTATCAGCTTCTACAATCAAACCATTTGAAATAAATATAAATGCATGAGAGTCAAACAAGCAAAAACTGCATATAACAGGTTGACAATAACTTCCACTCTGACTTTCACCAATCTTTCTGGTTTTTATTTTCTATTAGCCGAGAGAAAACACTACGGTATCTCTAACGCTTCTGACCAGTCATTCAGGATTTGAAAGCAGGCACCTGATGGCACCTGTTTTCTCATGCTTATCCCTTTGCCATCTTTCAGTTCTGGAGTTGGGCTAACTTGTGCTTTGAGTTGACCTTTTTAATGAACTTTTCTTCCAAATTCTTAGTTTTATTTTTATGGTTTGTTTTGGGGTGTGTTTTTTTTTTTTTTTTAAGTACAGGAAAGCTAGCAAGAATGGCAACAATGCTGCTTCAAGGTATAGAATAACCTTACATAGAGATAATCAGAATTTTTCAGGCTGTAAAAGTGATAACAATGAGTGGATAAGCTGGAGGACTATAAACCAGATAAACTGCCTATGCATAGTTTTTTGCCTCACTTTGCAATAATTTGATAGTGTACCCATTATGTAGGTAGGAAGCTTAAAACAAGAAACAGAGAAGTACTTTTTCACCCAGTACAAAATTAAATTGTGAAGATTCACTGTAATAGACTGTTGTAGAGGTAATGTGTAAATAAGGTCAAAGACAAAGTCACAGAGTAACTCCACTGGCTGCTCTGACCGCGATGCTTCAAGTACTACCTCTACTCAAGAAAACTCCAAACTAGTGTTTCCAGGACTGCCTCTGTCCTCATTCTCACCCTCTTTCCCTAAGTATCAGATACTAACTGCTATTGTAGGAAGAATATAAGATTAAATGGACCTTTAGTTTGACCCAGGTCTTTTCTTGTGTTAACAATAAAATTGCAATGTAAACCTTTTGATTTGACGTTGTTTACTGGGGAGCGGGGGGAGGATGTTTTCCCACATTCTCTACACATTCTGCACTGGCCTTACATGATCCACCCCCACTGCTGTACCTAGAGTCACTTGCACATGAATCTGCCTTGTGAATCATGCCTAAAAAGCATACGCTATTTGTTATGCAGTGAAGCGTACAGACAGAGAGAAAATGTGTTTTGGGGTTGGGGTTTTTTAATGTTTGGGGTTTTTTTTCTTTTCTTTTTTCCTCTTTTCTCAAGTTTATGAGTGGATGCCTCAGTGGTTTGCAGAGATCAAGGCCACAGCAAAAGTGTTTTCTCTCTTAATGGTTTGATATCTCTACAATATAACTAAGTTTCTGTTTGTTTTTTTTTTTCTTACCCACTTAAATCTCAGCCATACTGCAGACATAGCAATGAAAATAAAGGACTTATTAAAAAGATTTTTTAAATTTAAAACCAACAGAAGTGTCATACAAATGTCTGATCCCAAAGTCAATAGCACAGACCCATTTGCCTTGGCTGGTGAAACCAAACTTCAGATAAGAAAAAAGCATTAATTCCCTTTCTTGAAAACATTTACAATGAGATCTCACATACACCGTGGTAATAAATCTAAGGTAATGACAAATTACACTAATGGCCACGTTATGCTAACCTACATATTGCATTGAATGTCTCTGCCAGGTACAGAGATATACCCGTTCTTGCCAGGACCATTCAGGTTTTTCAAATTGTGACCAAGATCAGCTTCATCCCAGCAGCTTTTTCTAGAGAGGCCAGTGTATGAGCAAATTAAGTTTAATCATGCTTAAGAGACAACACTTACACTCTGAGATGTCTTGTTCTCATACAGAAGCAGCTTTAAGTCTGATATTGTTACTCTGGACTCACAATTTAAAAAGCACCAAAAAGTATGTGCTATCTTTCACCAACACAAGGGACATCCAGGAAAGGTTATGAAAAGCTGTAAAAGACTATGTGTTGTCTCAGACTGGCTTAGCAGAAATAAATCCTATTAGCTTAATATGTATACACGTATGCACAGAAAAGAGCAGCTTTTCTTCACAAAACATACCTACGTTTTCAGCTGCTGTGCAAGTGACTGCCTGTCTAATAACAAGATAGGTTATGCAGTACCCTTATTTTATGATCTCCATTTAACCTATGTTTTGCACTGCACACTTGTAGACACATGCTTCAATTAGTGTGAAACAAATGGCATAATTCCAGATCCATTAAACCTCGGAGACCTATATTGTCATGCATACGCAGGATGCATTTACTACTACGTAGGAAGCTGTATCTCTTCACCTCATCCTCTTTTTTAAAAGAAGGCACTTCTGAATAAATGGGATAAATAACCCCCAGGCAGTGTTAGCACAGATACTTAGAAACCACAGCTAAAATAGACCCTCATTTATTTGTGGGCTATCTTAGTGAGGCGAGCAGTTGTAAGTGCAGACAAAACTTGGTCTTACAAGCTGTGACCCAGCTGAACAGTGTGCAAAGCTGCCCACTGCTAGTGTTTGTTAGAAAGAGCTTCCCTCTTCCCACAGGTTTACGTGGCAAGGGAAAGACAGACTTTCCAGACTGATCAATACCAAGCAACACCTAAACCAATCACACACCACAGAAATGCTCTGAAGTTCCTCGGGAAGCTCTTCAGCAGCAGCAGCATAACCTGCACAGCCTCGTCCTGCCAGCCTTCACTCCAGCCTGGCTTTTTGTTGTTGTTTTTGTGTGGGTGGGTTCTTTTTTTTTTTTTAAATATGCTTATTCCACTTCTAATCAGGACTGCAAAATCTCCCCAGAGTACAGTACTCCTCTGCAGCACCCGAGTGCCTACAAACAGGCTCATAATACATATAACACAGACCTCCACAGCAGGACACAGCCTCTTCTGTGCCTGGAAGGAGGCCAACTACCACGTCCTCATCAGGGCTGGGGGGGCAGTTCTGTACCATGCTCTGCTCTAAAAGAGTAATGAATCCACTTCACTAGTTAAAGGCATGCTAGAGACTTCCCCATACAAGCAGCAGCCCCGTATGGTAACTATGCCCACAGAGCATTCTGTTCACTTTGTCCCAGAAAGAGAATAAAGACAGAGAGAAAATTTTCTCCAGTCATGGTGAAATCACTTCTAGGCTGCAGTACATTTGAGAAGAGCAGTTGCAAGGAGCTTAATGGTTGATATTTCGGAGCTGTATCACCCTAACTGCAAGGAGCAAATGTGAGGTCCTCAGGAGCCTCAAGCCACACAAGACTGTACAGCAGAATCCGTCTTTGTCCTACAGCTGGGGTCGGCTGGAGAGCTCTGTCCTGAGGGAAGAGCTGGCTGCTCTCTGTGTTAGGGCTACTTTGCCTAAGCTGATCAGAGAATCCAGCCCTGTATAAAAGAAATGCTGAAGAAGTGTAAAGTTTTCAAACAACTTATTTAAAGTGCACTATAATGCTGACACTTGCCTCCTTAACAAAGTGGCATGTGTTTTAATATTAAAATTTGCTTGGTAAGATGGAGTAAGGAAAAAAAAAACCCAGGAATGCGAAATAAAGTGATATCTATGAGCTGAGCACTGAATTCATCCTGTCTGTTTTCAGTTAAGTGGTAGTTTTACAATTAAAGCCTTTGATTTTCATAAAGCTGTTGCAGCATTTCAGAAGAGCAGAGGAAGAAAAGGTCTGGGGGTGGAAAGTCACAGAAGGAAGCACGATACTTCCCCTTGCAGAAGTCTAACATTCATTTTAGAATTGATTCATTGAACAGAAGCATCTTGCCACAGCAGCCACCCACTTAATGATGACAAAGCATGGACACCTCAGTCATGATGGCACAGTACAGTCAGGCATGACATCTCAGATTAGGTATGGGTGGCTAACGTTACTACCCTGACACCTACACTCGGAGCTTTGCCCACCGTGTTACCATGTGAAAACAAGTCGCTCCAAACCTCAAGGCAAAGAGTATAATAAACTCGTATGTATTCAAACAGGAGATTTACGTTCCCTTATGGATTGTTAGGAAAATGCTTCCTGACACACTGTGAAGTGGCTTATGCAAAAAAAATAAATAAATTGAAATTTCATATCAGATAAGTAAATCAGGACTTTATCATAAATATATAATTTCATTCTTTAAAAACATCCTAAAATTCAATACAATGACTAACATAATTCCAAGGAATTTAAGTAATCTTAAGGAAATTGTTCAGCTTTCCTGTTGCTTTTGAAGGATGCAAGAGGTTAGGTTTATTTAGGACAGAGATGGATGTGTTAAATCATGGCACAGGGTGATCTTAAGGGAGACATTAATGCATTAACTCTAACATGTTTTTATATTACTAAATCTCTCTCCCAAGCCCCCTCCCCCAAGTATGTAAATTGGCAGTAAATGATTGGCATTCACAAATGTGCCTCCAAGCAGGTTAGGGATAATTAGTAAAGCATGTAGACACCCTGTCCTAAGAGCCAATTCTGACAAACCCACAAAATAATGAATCTCTATTAATAGTTAATGATGTATGTCAAGAAGAGCCCAGTCTTTGGTCTCTTCCCCTTTAAGAGTACGTGTTACCCTCTTGTGTTTCAGCTGGTCAAGCTGAATGCCTTCCTCCCCTCGTGCTGGCCTGCTTTGAATCTCAGCCAAGATGAAGTAATTGAAAACTACCAGCCGGAATACTTCAGAAGTCTATCATGGAACAAGATTCAACAAGCCTCCTCTCAGTTTGTAAATATGCTGGAATACAAGTAGTAAAAAGGTTCCAATGTCAAACAAGTTTAAGCATTAGCCGTGTTGTTTTACGAGTGCTACAGTGGTGCTTAATATTTTATATATTAAGCTCTATTAACACTGTTAAGTTACTTCATCCCTGTGTTCCTTGCACTGGTTTGCTCATAGATTTTTAAAGAACAAATTATATATATTTTTTTTTTTAACCATTCAAAGCATTCAGCTTCTGCAGTGATGTGTAGATATATAGTGATAATTTTAAAGTCATATTTAGAGGTCTAGGTTCACAAAACACTGTATTTATAAAACCTACCTTCCTATTCTACACTACAAGTTGACCAAAAAAAAAAAAATCAAAGTAGCTTCAGAAAGAACTTGTGTTTCGTATGTTTTGTTTCTAACACGGTAAATTACCTGTGTTTGGTATGTACATATTTATTAAGGATGACCCACTTTTGAGTTGTTGGAACATATCAAAATACCAAAGTAAAATGTAAACAAAACACCAACCTTCGCCATGTGGAGAGCGACCACGAGTAACAGTGAGAATTCAGATGACATTACATTTTAATGATGAATGTTCTTAAGTCCTCCTGGTTGTTTGCAACATACTGCCTTTTGATGTCCAAACGTTACTGACAGGCCATGTGCTGTTAATTTGACTGAAAAAATTAACCTGCTCCAAAATTCATCACTGTTAATAGCTTAGCCTCTTTATTGTCTACACAATTAATCTTCTTACTAGCAGAAAAGTTGAAACAGTTAACTCTACATACAGTGGGGTGCAATCAGTGGTGTCACCAACTTGAACCAAAACATCTTAACCCAAACTTCTGCAAGGTATTGATCCAGCTCAAAGAGCAGCAGCTTATGTCCCTCCCTAATTTTTTTGAAGCCCAGCCGGCAGAGGATTTGTAATACTTGATTCCTTGTAGCTTACACAGGAATCATGTTTTTTAATTTGATCTCATTGAAAAGGCATAGTTTTAAAAGAGAATTCGGGTGATTTACTGTGGAAGAGCAGTGCAGGGGATGGTGATAAGGAAGAACTTTTAGATTTTAACATGACAGGGTCCCCCTTAGAAGCTTTCACACCCTCTGTTTAAAAAGAATAAGAAGCCTATAAAACCTAAGCAAACGTTTCTGAGTATGGCCCCTACCTTTGTCAGACAAGGTTAGTGAATCCCCATCCTTTATTTGCCTTTCTTTGTTGTCTCTTCAGAGACACATCACTGCAAGTCATCGAACCCTATGGAACCATCAGAGGTAAAGAGCAGCTGAGGGTTTGAAAAGTGCCAGAGCATTAATTAGCTCAGAATTCCTGAATCTCCAATGATCTAATGAAAGTTACTCAATCACAGGATGATGTGAAAAGCCTAATAGTGGCTTTATAGTTAAAGCACAGAAGTGGGAGGCAAGAAGTGCAGGTTCTATTCTTATTGTCAGCACCTGTGTGCAACCTTGAACAAACGATCAGTTTTCATTGCTCATTTTCTCTGTATGTAAAATGGAAATAATTGTGCTCATAGGACTATTCTTAAGCTAACTTCACCACCATCTGAGAAGCACTTTGGGATCTTCAGGTTAGAGAAACCACTGAACTGTAAAATATCATTTAAAATATGTATTTTACTGGATGTGTTTAAAATAAGTATTCCCTGTACCAGTGTAAAGTAGAATTTTGAGTGTGGGATACCAACAGATAATTTCACCGTTACCTTGAAATGTAAAAATATTGTTTGTAAATGATTTTTCAATTCAGCAGATGACTGTAAAGCAGCACTTCAAACAGCTTTGCCTAGAATATCTATTATTAGTAAACAACTACGCTTTACAGGATTATTTTGCAACATTTTGCATTAGGTATACTTGAAGTAGGCTTCTGAAAATAGAGCTTCGAACATGTTAAAAGATAGTGTGTGTGTGTGCATGTATATTTACATTTTATACAAACTTGCATTTCTGTTTTAACAGAAAAGTAATTTCGGCAATGACATTCAATATCTGACTCACTTTTATCCTCAGTAAAGGTGACACACTGCAGAAGAACAAAGCACGGAGACGGTCTGGCTTTGGCTATTTCCTGTTTAGGCGGAAAGAGCTGCTGGAGCTGTGTTTATCCCTAGCATCGCTTCGGCAAACATCAATCCTCTCTAAAGACATCTGTCCAGTTGGTCCTGGGTGTAAACTCTGAAAAGTTTTGGTTTCTGTGACTCCTATCAGTTTTAGAAAGCTTTATGTAAGAAAGAGTAGGTGACTATTTCTTGTATTAGGACTGTTAATAGGACTGGGCGGCCGTCTTAAGATTTTTCCTTTCAAATAGATGCACAGATTTGTCTTCTAAAATCACTTTGCTTAGTCTTCATTCAGTATTGTGCACTACAACTTTTGTGCTCACCACAGTGGTTTTTTCTAGGGCCTTTCTTGCCCACACAAATGGCAAACATTTTGTAAATATTTGTTGAAGGCTTCAAATATAAACTACTTCTCATTACATTATAAAACTGAAATTCAGACTGTTAGCTAGAATAAAAAGGTGTAGTCTGTATGCAGTCATCCGTTCGACTCTGAGCAAACTGGGGCTGAAAGCAGGTCAAAGTCATAAATAAATTCATAGCCTCGGCCTAAGACCAAGCCCCAGTCATTAGCAAGAGCAGAATAACACTTTCTTTCAAACTTGAAGAAAAGAATTATTTGAGTTTAAATTGCTAAAATGAAAGTGTTGCCACAGGAACCCATCTGCACCAATGGGGAGAAAAAACCCACAACAATCGTCAACCACAACAGCATCCTCCTAATCTCACAACTTAATAGAGAGCTGTCTTGAAGTCTGTCCTCTATTGATCTGGTTTCCCCACTCAAAGGGAGACCGAATCGTGCCACAGAGTATCGCAGAAGATACGGCAGCCCCTCCTTAATGAACTAAAAATACCAAAACCACTGCTCAACAGTTTAACTTCACTACTTTTTCAGGAATGTGATTGTCTGTTATTAGTGCTTGGCCCCAAAAGACTCATACTGCTATCAAAAGTGCTAGTAGTAGACAGAGAGATAAATCAACATAAGCAAAAGGTAAATACAAAAGTAAGTAAAGGTCAATTTACTAAGTTAAAAGACAACATTTTTTTCCTCAGTGAAATCAGAGATATAGACAAGTTACATTTTTTCCAAAACTATGCTTTCCAAGTCCTATTACATGACTCTCACATGCACACTTCCACGCAAAATCAAGGAAGTTCAGTATGCTTTAGGATTTCCCTTGTTTCTTTTCTTTTCAAAGAAAGGGAGAGACAAATCACTGCGCAGGGAAGACCTGCAGCACTGCATGCAGGGGCAATAGGTAGCCTATGGTGAACCTTTGTAAGGGTTTTCTCCATTTTTACAGTGGAAAAGCTCCAAAGCCATTTCCCATGCCAGCAAAGATTGAAGAAAGCAGGTGAATTTTTGCCTTCGCAGATGAAGAATGACAAAGCTACCCAAAGATGGGGTAACATCAGGTTAGCATCAATAACAAGAATGCCTTTATCTTGCGCATCAGGAGCAGACAGCATCACACATAAACCTATCATGCTGGGTGACAGCTACCAGCACTCTATTGTAAAAAAACTCTAGAACAAGCTGTTATTTTCAGTCCATGAATAGGACACAACTGCCAACACCACCTATCTTCTGCAAGTTAGGCAGCAATACTCAGCTCTTTACAGCAACCCAGAAATCCCTGGCCATAGAGCCTTTCCATGCCTTCTCTTCTGCAAAAGCTCCCACTGCACATCCCACTCACCTTTCTAGGCAGGAATCCTATTTAATCTGCCAGCTGGGACTAAGACCCTAGCTGATTCCCAGCACCTGTGCCATTCTACAGCCCTGGCCAGCTGTTCTTCCAGGGCTTTAAAGATCAGAAAACTCTGCTATCCTGCTCATCATATAAAAAGAGGATATGCTTTCATCAAAGGAGAATTACCAGCTTTTGTTGTATTTGGTCAAGCAGTATGCTTAGAGAGCACACAACCCAAACCACTGATACGTCACGTACTTTATACCAAGGCAAGCTGAGAGGAGAGAAATGGAAACTGTCAGAAATTACCTGAATCAGGCATACAGTGTTATCTTTATGCAATGTGACTTTGTCTCAGACTGAAATAGGGCACAGCTGAATTTGTAAATAGCCTAGTATTTACCCTTCTGTCCTTGTGTAAATTAAAACATGAACCTTTTGAACGACAATTCTGGTGTCATCTGCAGTCTCTTCTGGAGGCTCCATGTGGAGCCACCTTGGCAGGTGACAGATCTTACCAACTCCCTATTTCAGGTCAATTTCTATCCTGTTATTTTATATCTTCCCTCCCCCTCTTAATTCCCTAGCAAAATGACACCTGCCTTTGGCCAGGTGGACAATAACAAACTGTCTACCCCAACCCACCAATAATACCGTACATATTATACATCAGTTTAGGAATAGCTGAGTTCATCTTTAAAAGCTCGATATCATCATTGATACTAAGACAATACAATAATATAACAAATAAAATCTATAAGGTGAAGGAAAAGTCTAATTAAAAAAAGAATTAGAAGAGGGAATGCTTGGGAAGTATCGAAGTACGACAAGCCCACATGCTCATAAACTCTGCTAATCTGCATGCGTGATGCAAATCCACATGTAAACATGCCTCTACTAACAAGGTGACATTGCTGTTGTAAAAACATTCCATAGTCTGGTATTGGCATTTTTTTACACTTATTTTTTTTCCATGGATACATACCAAAAATATATTTTAAAATTGATGCTTACTTTAAATTGACACTTATTACTAAGGCATATCCAAAGTCAGGCATGGACAGGGCTGCTGAGGAGGAGCAGATAATACTCGATTTAACAGATTTTTGCTATGAAACATGTTGGAGATGAAGTAGCCAGTGATGAGATATGGTGACGTTGAAATAAGGCTGTATCTGCAGAAAAGATTTTCGTAGACACTTATATGAGGTTTCTGCAATACAAGTGAAAGATTTGGTGGTGATTTAAAAATCAAGCTAGATGGCAAATCTTTATATTCTTTGCTACCTTTTAGAAAGCTTTCCTTATAAGTGGAATGCTACATTACTCATTGTGGGTTCAACTGTAACAGAAACTAATCTGGGCATCTGCAGTGTTCACTATTAGCTGCTTTTATGATCTTGTGGATGTTTTTGAGCTGAGCATTAATTACAAAACATCGCAGCATAAATATGTATGTATTTCCTGGAAAACTGTTGCAGTCACGATTACTATTTGTGTTGCTGTCCATGTTCCAGCCATGTTCAAGGTCCCATTTGTACCTGCAGTGGAGAAGGTATGTGTCTCTAGCAGCTCCCCAAAATGTAGTCCAAGCTTCTCTGCTAAACTGTGTTTATTTTATTGTTTTTTGATTTTCCCATGCCACTCATGTCCTTGCTTTGCCACCTGCTGTATCTCATTCAGCATATAATTTATAAAACTCTGGAAGAAGGATGAAGACAACCTTCTTGTTACTGTTCTGTACGACACAAAGACAAAGTGACCCTGAGTAGAGGTAGGAACAAAGCCATAGTATGGTATCAATTATTATATTCCTCATCCTAACTTCAAATTAGATCTAGAAAGAAATCTGACTAATTTGGTAACACTGAGATTCCTGGGTATTTTAAAATGTGCCCATTCGTATTTGCAGCGTAAATAGTCACTGCCAAGAACAAATGGTATCTTGTAGTTAGCAAAACAGGGGGGATCAGAAGGCTGCTGCTCCTATTTAAGTCATTTGGAATTTTGCCACTGCTACAACAGGGCTGAGATTTCATGCTGGGCTCTAAATGTGAATGACCAACTCTGTGCCAGAGAGGAAGCCACGTATCCTTTTTTGTCTTGGTGGGCTCAATTGCAAAAATAGGTGAACCCAAGACCATGCTGCAAAAGTCACACTGCCTCAGAGGTAAGATTTCCTGGAAAAAAATGGGTCTGACTCTCCATTTGCTACACAGCCACTTAACAGTGATGTGTTATGACTGATTTTGGTGCAGATGCAAAAGAGGGCAGAGGAATGGATCTAATGCATTTTTCAAAAAAAAAAAGGACTTCTAAGCTTCCACCCATATACTGCGAGATGCCATGTCTCTGCTGACCATGCTAAACAGACACGTTCTGTTTGCATTTGCCTGTGCCAAACCATGAACACTTTAAGCAATTCTAAACTATATCTTGATAGTTATTTTTCTTTTTCTCATTCATACTCTGACTTATGTATAATTTATAATATTTCTACTGGGAAAGCTTCATAGGCAAGTAAGCTTTCCCTTGTGAGGTTTTGTACATTACCATTTGGAGGCATCTTTTTACTTTTACTATGGTAATATTTCCTACATCGATTTTCAACTTCATCATTACTGGAAATTGTCTAGGTAATAACTTTAAAGATGTTAAAGAGCTGCTGGTATTTCATGGAAAAGCCTGACAAACATTCCATTAAAAATTGTGCTGGTGATAATTCATCAAAAAGCACAGTTCTCTAATTCCTGTCCTTTATTAGAGACTTTGCCACTTGAAGTTATGCACTTAATTTCTAAATATATGATTGGCTCCAGTTCTTCTTGTTTGTATTCTCTCCAGGAGAAGAAACTGAGTTGGACAGAGATAAAGAAACTTCTAACATAACTAGTCATTTATCGTGTTCAACCCAAGATAAAGAGGCCTGAGTTGCAACAATCTTTCAAGCTTTCTTTTTAGCAGGTTCCTGTAAAAAGCTCACATTGAGACTTCCCGCAAATGGAAAAGAAACAGCAGTTTTATTGGTACAAATGCAAGATCATCAGGCCCAGCTCATGTAATGCAATGAGGAAAAATGAGATAGCAAAAATTAGGAGCATAATTTCCACTTCATTGAATAACTTTTTTCAGACATTTTCCACTTGTAGTTACCCTTATTATTTGTTTTCAGTCACCATTCGCATACTAGGTATAAAGTATTCAAGTTTTTATCTCTCTATATTCTTTACCTAGCTATTACGTTCATAGGTACAACAAATTAGCTACACATTCATTCAGTTCTTTTCATTAGCACATGGAGTTTAAACAGAAAGTATTCAGATTACATGGATTAATTAGATGTTTTATTAAAAAAAAGCAGGAAAATGAGTTGCAGAGTATAATATAAAACACAGCAGGCTTTGACTTTCTGCCTGGAAGCTGTTTAAAAAAATAATAATAATTAAGAAGGAAATGAAGAATACACTGTATTCTATGCATAAATCAGAGATATTAAAGGCAAATATTTGCTTTTAGATTATGACGAACTCAGATTTATTAAAAAAAATGGACTTGAGATGTTAATTTAGCTAAATATGAGCTCTAATCAGTCATTCCTCCTGCATCATCTTCCATGGCTATGCATAATAATAGTAGAGGTGTTCATACTGTAACGCAACCTTTCACTGTAAGCTGGAGCCTGAGGATGTTTTCTCCCCTTATCCTTGAATCCCCTTTGCACAGCCCTAAGCCCCATCACACATTTAGAAGGAACAGTTCAAAAACTAGATGGAGTATAATAAATTAATCTGGACTTAGTGGGTGGATAAAAGGTCCAGCAGGAGTTTGTTACAGACCCTGGGGACAAGAAGAGAGAGGAAAATGGAATATTGCACAATGACATTAGTAAGGCAAACAGATAATACTCTGTGCGCACGCCTGTGTGCATGTGTCTGCGTGTGTCTGCAGAGGGGTGGGGGAAGGGCGGCATCAGTATTCTTAGCCTTGAATCATCCTAATGTAATAACGATTGAATACTGCTAGCCTACTTCCAGAGATCCGAGGAAGGAGCGTTTCTACATCTGTCCTAAAATTATCACTCGAAACCAAATCACAGACACAGGAACTCCTGCAGCAAAAAGAAAACAGCATTAGCACGTCCCCACTCCGAACACCCTTAGGAATCTGAAAACATCTTTCTCTGACCAGACCACTCAGACAAGGAAGGTGTGCGCTGTCGGGATGAAGTTATTATGATACAACTTTTTAATAGGAAATGCAAGATTGACTTATTGCCCTACTGAAAAACAGATAAACACATGTGTTAAATACCAGAAACCAAGTTTGTTCTTAAACGTACTCTTAAATATACTACTAGTGCCATTTCAACGCTGAGAGCCAAAGTGGCAGCTGCACTCGGTTCAGCCAGTGTTATCACTTTTCTGAGGCAAGATTAAATGACAGGCAATAAAAACGCTTGTGTTTTGCCCACAAGTGATACGGGTTCTCCCTTTCACACAGGCTTGGCCTTGAGACATGGTATGAACCACCTTCACACAGGACATCGAGGTAAAAGTGTATAATTTTATAAAGGATACATCACAGAATGCAGAGAAGCATACAGCAAAATGGAGTACAAGGAAAAGAGTGAGAAGGTTTGAATGGATTGAGCATTGCATTGTCGAAGCCTACAGACTGACAGGTTTGGGAAAGTAAATTGTGAAGATCCATTTGAACTTTGTACCTAAAATACAGAAGGTATGAATGAAATTTTCCTGTCTTGAATATATGTTCATCAAAACCTGACATGCACTATGCACTTTGAAATTGAAATGAAACAAAACTTTAATGTAACTTTAAATATGCCTAAATACCAGTTGCTCCTCATTCCCTTTTCCACACCTACTGTAAGCAAAAGCTTGCCATAGCTCATGCCGCAGAGTTGGGTCATCACACATTAGATCAAGGAATAGATGTCAGTGCTTCCCATTTTACTTTTTTTCAGCAGGATTCTGGATGACATCTTTAGGTGTACACAAGGAGAGGGAGATGCACATTGGGAGCTTCACCCTCTGCTGCACAGGGGCCTGAGAAAACATAAATTAAAATGCCCTCTGTGACTGCTCGCAATGGGCAGAACCATCCCTCTCTCAGCTCTCCTAGAGCTGTTGAGGAAAATGGGGACTTGAAGGAGAAATCCTGTCAACACAGCTGGAGCTCCTCTTGGACATCACTCATATTTTCCCCACGTCCATTCTCTTCTAGCGCAACTCCACCAACATAGCAGACTTCTGCTTTTTGAAGAGGAGTTTCCAACTATGAGCCTAGCTGTAGTTTGAAAACATCTTTTTTTACATATTCTTTCAAAAAGTACATCTGCAATGAAATCTTTGGCGTGCAAGAATTATGTGTGGTTACTGGCTTAAATTCTTGCTGGATTCCCAATGGTCTATTTTTATCTCATGATCTCAGAGCAATTTGGGATGTTGCACAACATCTAACAGTTCTGATGCAAAGAAATGGTAGCAATACAGTTTTTCAAGTTAAAAATCTAGATCTGATACTTGACTGGCAACATCTGACTGGCTGAAGATTTGTGAAAGAAACAGCTACAGACCAGTAAGGTATGTTACCCAGGAAGGTAAATTAGCAACAGAACAAAACTAACACTTGGATTTAGAAGAGAGCGCTAAAATTAAGGCCAATGTTATCAAGCCTTTAGCCAATATCCTAGATGTCATCCAAAATTTGAAGATATGTAATTAACTGGACAGTGAAGAACATTTCCAGGCCTTGCAAAGAGAGTTCATTTTGAAGTCATAGCATCTTCCCTCATCTGCTGGGGCTGCATCTGAAAATTGCCAGAATGTACTTGGTTCCGAATATCTCTATTCCTGCATAACTCTTATTCACAACACACAAAAAGAACACAAATACCATTTTCTTTTCATTTGTTTGTAAGTATGTTTTAGATAAAGCTATTCTGATAGGTTAAGACTCTCTGTTCAGATTGCACAAGCTATTCGGTGCCAGAGTTATTTAAATCCTGGGAAGAGGTATTACAATAGATAGAAATGATGTATGAATAGTACATAAATGATGACGATGGAAGGGCTGATTTAATAAATGGAAACTTTAAGCTGAAAGCATGAATGAGAGGGCACTGGAGCTACAGTCCCACTGATGCAGAACATGGGGTCATGAAGAACTGAGGAGAAATGCTGTGTGTTACCCTGCCGGGATTTATCCCTGTGCTCTGAAAACTGGACACACTGTTGGGTAAGCTACTAGAGCTGCCAACTTGCAGATGATACCTAAAGCTGACAAGCTAATCATCTGTGGCATTAAAAATCCTGTGGCACTCTTTGTAACAGACAAGGAATTAGCTACGGTGAACTGGCCTAATTTCAGTCCACATTATTACAATCTGCACACCTATGATTCCTTTCCAGTTTCTTCAGGGAAAAAAGAACGTATTTTCCCCCTGTTGTAAACCTTTTCCCTAGAAAATCTTAGATATAGCTGTAGTCATCTTGTGCTTGCGTCTGATATCAAACTGTTAAATTTGCAATGCACTCATTCATTCTAAAACATAAGATTATTACTGCAGCCATCTCAAAGGACTATATAATCCACCCTATATGTTCCAGTAACTAGGCACAAAAGAGTAAACTGGGAATTTGGTTTCTGATTCCTCCCCCTTCTTTTCCCTGCCCATTTCTATGCTTTTGAAACCAAAGTCGTAATGTTGTAGGAACATTTTTTTAGCGGTTTAACAAACATGACATGCTTGCACTTGTTTTGCATTTTAATAGCAATGCAATGGCAATAAGACACCCACAAATACAATGCATGCAATTATATAGGTTTTTAAGTGCTAACTTTTTGTCAGGCATATATATACATATAAAAAAGCCCCTTTCGTTCAAAACCTAAATATTGTCTTTTGTTTTTTCCCTCTTCTCCATTCTGGCCGTCTGACTGTTTGCTTTTCAGGTGGAGTTGACAAGCACACACTACTTTTTCGACTGGAGCCGTCAGGAGCTGTATCTCGGTGGCTGTATCACTGTATCACTGTAGCTTACTCCAGTGGAAACTTTTTAATGGCACCTGAGGAGTGCCTATGGAAGCAGTCACGTTGTTGATCTGACAGTTTTTAATTTTCCTTTTACTTTTTTAGAAACCGTTTCAATATGAGGGATCTGATCCCTAATTTGCATATATATACTACTTCAGAGACAGTTCTGCTTGCTGCATTTGTGTTTTTCCCTTTCTACCTTTTCTTAACTATTTCTGTGCTGTTTTACACTCCAGTACACACACAGAAATGTAACTTGACCATGTACAAGGTGTGTGAATCCACTGGAGTATGCTGTCTTTCCGTATGATGTATCTGGTGCTCATGACCAGCAGACGGGCGTGACAGAACACTGCATCACTCAGTAGTGACCGCTGATAGCATCACTTCTAAGAGCAAGACTGGCCAAGTGTTGCTAATGCATGAAGTTTGGTTCAGGATTTTGAAGTCCCAAAGTACTGCAGTGGTCTGTCTAGGGTTTTTGTTTGACCCATTTTAAATACCTTGTGTCTATTACAGGAGTAGACCTTCATTAACCTGCCCTGAAGTTCTTAAAAATTAAATTAAATCTCACTAGAAAAGATTCAAGTAGTAAAGTGGTAGTTTTAGTTCTAAGGGATATAACTTGCACCATGTTAGTGCTTCTGATTTTGGCCCATCACCCCTCTCTCTCTCGCCAGGCTCAGGGTAATGTTTCATTCTTTTCATTCAGAGGTAAATTGCATGACCGGGAACAAAATTAATTCCAGGGTCTGGCTCAAAGTGCATTATAATACACAATAGGGCTCATATTAACTTTAGTAGAGTACCTACAGTGTTTAGTGGAGTACTAAAGTTAATATAAGCCATAATATTCACATATGTTTTAAGGAAAAGCTTTAATATTGCATACCATACTGACAATATTGAAATGGTCTATGTTTATGCTAAATAGCATAACTTCCTTTTATGTTTCAGATGTTAATATTAATAACTTTACATCATAACATTGTATTTGGCTTCTGCATTAGGTTCAGCTCCACAGCTACCCTGACAAACATTATTAAAGATTTTTTAAAGAGACTATAACTGGAAGTTTTCTGCTACATACCTTTACTGGTGTAGGAAGTATAGGCTTGAGCAACTTACCTTGTATAAGAAACTGCCAAATGACATGAAGTAAAAGAGTAACTCCACAGAAGGATCTAATTCAGTGTACTTACTATGTGCTAGTATTAGTCAGTTATGAGGTTATTAAATCCACTCTAATTATTATCTGAAGCTTTTCATAAACAGCTTTTTACAAAACGGATCTTATCTAAAAATTTAATTTAATGGATGTTTACAGGCTTAAAAAAAGTGATTTTATGATACAAAAGCAGAATTATTTCTTTTTAAAATAAACCCAGTTGGTGCTGTAATTGAGATGAGCATGCTATTTTTTTCACACAATAATCTGATATGGGACTTTCTTTTCTCAAGAGACTTGCTTGATCTGCTCTTTATAGACATTCAGCCTCTGTAAATATGCTTTTGGTTTCTCTATCAGTAATAGTATTAGACCTGAATGCTTTAGTATACAGTATAATGGGATATTAAAGGGCTTTCTGTGTATGTTTTAGACAAGCTAGTCTAATAGAAAGAAATGAACACACATTGAAGGATATTCTTTACAAGTAGACAGTACCATTTATAAGGATTTTCTTCTACCATTTAGTTCTTATATTCTTAGAGAAAATCACATTGTTTTCTTTGCCTTTTTTCCTCTCTGTCATTGTTTGCCTTTTCTTCCTGCTTGTACTTTGCTACCTAACCATCTGACTGTCTGTGTTGCCATGGGAAGGACTGTAATGCCATAAATTCAGAGAAGTTCCTGTATTCCTTTTTTTTCCATTTTATTCTTACACAATCATTAGCATGGATTAGCTCATTTCATAAGGGTGTGCTGGCAGTAGAGCAGGACTGTAAAATATTCTGTTTTGGAAAAGATACAGCAAAACCACTTTACATGTTCACAGAAAGGCACCAACCTACACAGGCCAAAAGCCGATACTTCCCAACCTGTAGATACCTGACTGTTCGAGAACTGAGCCAAATTACAGGCAGTTATCCATCTAGTCTTACAGTAGCTAATGTGAATTCTGGAAATGCTAAAAAATGGAGGAAAAAACCATGTTAAATCACAAAAAAACCTGCTGGATGCCTTAGGAGATTTGTAATACGATACAGAGATTTTAATTTTTAAACCACTGGTTAAATCCACCACAGGCTAGTAGTGAATGAAATTTGCTACCTTCTAAAATCTGTAAACTGTGGTCTATCTAAAAGGAGCCAGTGGTCTCAGCTCAGTTGCTAGTGCCAGCTCTTTCCGTTAGAAAAAAGAGAGCTTCCTTAATCGGTACTAGCATACAGACACTCGCTCAGTGGAAAGGCAATGGACAAAACAGCCGCCAGGACTACCTCCAAGTGCCACAGTGCAAATAACGGACCCGGGTTTGTTCTCTAGACAACTTTTTAAGCCATCAAATAAATGCCTCTGGAAAATGGCCTCCAAAAGTCACATCCACCAAAGTAAAAAGGAATGTACCACTTGAGCATGGCAGAGGCAGAATTACACACTGTAATGTGATCAGACTTCCTCAAGAACACCTAGACAAGTGCCTTTACATATCAGAACAGGGTCCCCTACATGCTGTTAACTGCAAATGCCAGCTGGCATCATCCCTCCATAAGCCCACATTACTGGCATCTACAATTCAGAATCAGGACTGGGGGCTCAGGCTTAGCTCCTCCGGACACAGTTCCAAAGCTCCAACAGAGACAAAAATCAAGTCCCTAGCTGGTAATTTGCAATGAACATAATCTAGCCCTACTTCTGCAGTTGTATTAATCACCCAGCGTTGACATGGGTAAAAACTTATTTTGACCAGTAAACAACAGAAACGTGATTCAGAAGGTGCGGGGAGCAAAGCTTAGAAAGCCAAGCGTAAAGAGTCCCTGTCCTGACTGCAACCACATGTTAATCTCACATTTGGCTGATGGCTGTGTGCTGAGCTGCTCTGTTCAATATTTTGCATGTTGATTGGCTTGTTATTCACTTCTGCCTCTGTTGGAAGCCAGACTAACCTGTGGGGGAAGTGTTGGAAAACAATTACAGTATATTGAAATGGTCACACAAGTACAGCATACTGCAATACTTTACATAATTTATTAGGTGTTACTACATTCACTGGCACTCACATGACAAAGATTTTAACAAGACTGACAAACAGGACAACATCTGCATTCTTGTAAGAACATTTAAGATGAAATCTTACAATTAAACCAACAGCACACTTACTACAGTGCAAACACTGCAATCAAGTGGTCTGCCTTAACTCGCAATATATTATGTTAGCACAGCATGGTTGCCAGAGTAAAACAGAAATGTTCGTTACAGCAGCAATGAATTGCTTACTATTTTTGAAAATTAACATTTAATATACTTTTCCAAACTCTGAATTTTCACGCATCATTTCTTTATTTTTGTCACTGTTGTGCACACAAGGTCAATTAACTGGCAAATATAATTATTTCATAAACATAGCAAGCTGCAGCTATTATAAAGAACAACTTATTTGCATATTTCCTTGTTTCTGAAGAGAACAGCAACATCACGGGTCTGAAAAATTTTTGCAACTGTAATACACTGAGATATTATTTTTAAGTAAATATTCTATTCAAGTATTTTAGTAAATATGCTATTTCTTAGATTAAAATCAGTAAGTAGAGCTGGGCTGCAGATTTCAGAACTTGCTTCATTTGCATCTTGAAAATGGAATGGAACTGAAAGCTTTCAAGCTTTATTGTTCAACTCCGTAATTCTGTTGCTCTTTGTAAATGAAACAGAAAAGAGATGCATGTGAATATATCACACATTGCAGCCTAAATGAGCTTTTCAGATTGTAAATGAATATCATTGTTTGTAGTCACCTTCACAGTATTCCTGAAGTGGAAGCTGTGAGCTGAATTCTGACAGAATTTTGTGTAGGATTTGGGAAAACATGACTCACAAGATTTTAGTACTGGCAGACAAAGACCCCTTTCTGATTCTATTTTTGATTCCCAGGGTCCCTTTAAATAAAGAAGATATTCAAGACTGAGCGACAACAGAGAACAGCTGTAAGGACGATTTCTTTTAAAAGGAGAAATCAAAGGGCAGCACTTCTCCTGTGCACTGTATATGGCAATCTCTTTGTCTGAATATTGAAGAACTGGTTGGTACTAGCATGCTGTGCTGAAACTGCGTGGCTATAGAGGTTTTCCTAGACATATTTCTTGATGACAACTGCATGCTGTTGGATTTGTTTCAGTGACTGTGAATCTGTGAGCCATGCATATTATGTTCCATTTGCCACTTCACAAGAAAAAATATTTAGTGAGTTTACGGCAAGCAGAACACCTCATTTAGGCTGATTGTGGTATATGGGGTGATTTGTAGATTCACGCATGCTGAGCTTCAGGCACACTGGCTTTCAGGCACTTTGAAAAAACTACACTGGGCGCATTTGAGATTTATCCCCCAGCCCCGGTACAATTCATGAGTTGGGGGGCTCCTACTGAGACCTACCAATGGGAGCTGACAGCTGCATACAGTGCACTGGAAGCATTTTAAAGCTGGCTGTAAAGAAAATAGAGCAGTCTACGCCTAGCAGGGAGGAAAATCGATGACTCGGCACTTGGCAGTGGTGACCAGCAGGATGCTTCTCATGAATGCTGAGTCATTGATTTCCCTCCCTGATCAGCAGCAGCTGCTCCATTCACACTGCAGAAAGCCTTCTTGCCACGACCACATGTGTCAGCAGGCTTTACTGTCAGTAAAGCAAGAGGTATTAGCTGACAAGACATCCAATTTATGTATTTTTGGTTTTGATATCTCTACTTACAGTTTCAAAGTTGCTTCTCAGCTAGGGCACCTAAGGGGACATGCATATCAAGGCAGGAGATCCAATAGCACAAGCAGCTTCGCAGGTACCAACAACATTTGTGTGATGGGTGGATGAATGTCGCCCAAGTCTTCAGTTTCTTTTCTCACCAGGATGCATATATTTCATGAACTCAGAGCACAGTCAAGCAAAGAGGTTAAGATACCTACTGAGGAGGTAGGCTTCCAGTCACCACAATGCTTATGGTAGGAAAGCTTACGTGTTTAAAGTTAGACATATGTGTAAATATTCAGACAAAGTGGGCTCTTCTCATGTGCCATGCCTCAATGTATTTTGTGATGTAATATGGTATGGCTGAAGACCAAAGCATAATTGTAGTTTATCATTTTATGAAAATAAAAAGGCAACAGGTTAAACAGGTGAGACTACACTGAATGACTGCAATAAAAGTACAGTCGGAGCAGGTTATTACAAATCTCAGCATTTGATGAGTATGTATATATTTCTCAACATGTTCTATCATTTGTTACATTGTTTATATTACCATAATTATTATTTAATAAGTTAAAATGTTTGTATATCTGTTTGAGCTGTTCTTTGAGGAAGCAGTTCACAGAAGGAGACAAAAGAAGAGAGGGGGCTGTCATGAGATAAAAGCTATTTCCCGGGATTAAAATTGACTGAAATTCACTATTTATAGTCAGGCACTTCACTGCTAGTAGCAGTGCTGAGCTTCTTCGTTTCAGGTTCCATTCATTGCAGAATATGCATGACTGCCTCTAAAACACAGAAAAAGTCATAGGTCAGGCTTCTGTGCTTGAACTGGTATTTCAGCAAAACCTCGCGTGGCCAGCCACAAAAACCATTTTCCCTCAACTCTGCGGGTGCTTGTCCTTCGAAAAAGAGCCTCTTCGCCACAGCGACCGGCCTGGATTCAGGAGAGCCCATAACTGGTGAACTGCATTTTCCTAGTGAGTTCAGCTGCAGATTGGAAATTCTTCTTTTATAGTTGGGTCCCCTCTTTCAGCAGGCACAAGTCCACTTCAATTCATTTGCTTTTTTAAGTGACCTCATCTTCTGGCTTCAAGTGAGTCCTTGTTAGAGCTGCATCAAACTCACTGGTTTTGGTTTACATAAATTTGAAAAGTGTACATCAGCTACAGCATCCACTCAGCTTGTAGCATTTGTGAGTTTATGAACTCTGAAATTTAAGATCGTTGCCAGCATCTTTCCTTTGCCTTATCTCCCTAAATTTCTAAAAGCCCTCCTCTGTTCTGCTATGACTAGGGGCAGCTGAGCGGGCTCCTCCTCATACTAGCAGTTGCATTAGCACAAAAGCTTTCAAGGATAACTGCTGCTCCTTGGGGAGCCCCAGGAATAGGAGCAGGCAAGAGTGCTCTCGTTCTTTTATTCCTTTGCACATCTGGAGTCTGAAGTATCTTAGGCTGTGCTAAAAATCTGCTAACTTAAGAAACAAGTCTTTGAAATCAGATTGTCAGCTATATTGCAGTTAATGAGCCATGTAACTTCTTAAATCATACACATATCACTTTCTTTAAAATTGTTGACCACGGGGATAAAGAATACAAAACAGAAATAGCAAATGAACTCAAAAGTATAACGTGATCCTGTCTCATGTCTGAGTTTCTTTGGTATGATCCACATGGACAGAAATGAATCTCACACATCAACAGTTGCAACTGGTGCAAGTAGCAGGGTTCTTGAAATTCTCTATTTAATCTGCTGATGATTTTAGTAAAATACTAACTTTGCAAACTGAAGGCCAGATCCTGCTACTGACTGATGGCAAGGTGGCATGTAGTAGAATAGACAGCAAATGAAAAATAAAAAATATGACAGATCCTACATTATTTCATTACTGACTGAAAGCTAAGGAACACTGTACTCAGGATAGAATTCAGAGAGAATAGCATACTTAGTGTGTAAAATATTTTAAACTCCTATAAAATTGATCAGAGGGGGATGTGCTACTCATAAATAATGGATTTTCAATACAAGTAATGCACATTTGGACACACAGTCCAAGTTTTGGGTAACAAGAAGTTTCATTAAAGAGACGTTCCAATGAACAAGATCCTGCTGTGTTTAGATCATATCTACCTAATAAAATTAAAGATTTAGTCATAATTAATATAGATCCAGACATTTACCTAATTAAAATGAACTGGGTAGAAAGAATTGATTATACATTTCCTTATGAATGAAAATAAACATACAAATTAGTGTTCTTCAAAAGATAATGTATAACTCTAATGCTTTGATGATAGAAATCTCACATTATTTTTAATGTAAGATCGCTACTGATTAGAAAAAATGTATATGATTACAATTAGTAAGTCAGATTGTCTAAATCAGCACATGGGGTGATGGAGCTATGACAACTTACAATATCTGAGAATCTGCTCCTTATCTTCAACCAACGAGGAGTACAGAATCAGCATTTGTAAGGAGGAACGCTTCCTTAGAGCCACTATCAAACAAAATCTTTTTCAGATGGAAAATGAAAACAAGTGACAACACTGCAAAGACTGTCACCATAACCGATACTCAGTATATATAAAAGAAGAAAATTTATCTGAAAATAATAAATTAAAAAAAAAAGCTTTCAATAATGATATGAAATTCTCAGAAGGGGTTTAAAACTTGTGAGCTTTGAAATCAGATAAAATCCTTGAAAACAGGCTTTATTTCAAGACTGTCAATATTTTTTAAGGCATCTTATACTAGGAATGTTACAAAGCTGTCTCTTTCTTGGTGTCCTGTGTGGTGAGGGAAAGCCTGGCTGTGATGTAACTTTTCCAGCACTCAGGCTTTAATAGACAAGATACTGAAGGATGCTGTGTATTTAGCAAAAGGACCTGAAGTATCATGGATATGGCTGTATGGTAAAAAAAGAAACAAAGCAGGAGTTCAGTGTTTTTCAAACCTTACTAAAGGCTTTTTTGAATCTGGGGGTGAAGACTGAGGTACTTAATTCCCAACAGTACGTGTGATAACTTTCCATCTGGCAATGGTCAATTTCCAAATTTAGAAAAGGACAAATTAGTTTACAAAATTTCTGTCCTCCCAATTGATCTGGAATGGCAAACATGAGAAAACTTGATGCACAAGATCTCTGAAAAGTAAATATTATGTCTATTGCTGTACCTTTGCTAAAGTACCTGTTTTGTAAGGAGAAGCAGCAGAACAGAGAATGGAAAAATACATACGTACATAGTGAGCATACCAGGCTGTCCCTAAACGGAATAACATTTAGAGTTGTCGTATTGTATTGTGTGTAACCTTTCTGTTATACCCCTGAAAATAAAACCAGAGTATTCAAGAACAGCACCATATAGGCTGCTTTTTGGACACAGAAGACATCCTTAAAATATATTCCACTAGCTCTCAAATGTTCAGAGAAACAGCTGTTCAATTTTATGTCATATCACTACACCATTCTTATTGCAAAAGATAGAGACCTTGCATAATCAACATATTTTCCTAGCGTGTCCTCCTATTGCTCCCATTCTCACACTGCTAACGTAACTGCTATATTAGCAGCACTTCTGTTTTACCAAATATGCCAAAGATTATTTTCTAGAACAGACTTTCAGTCTCAGCTTCATGAAAACTGCTGGCCAGAGCTGTCAGGCTCCTCTTTACTGAAGACATGATTTTACTTTTAACTAAAGATATCTGGTCAATATTTATTAAAGCTTGTAGATTGGTTTGATGGTATGGGGCTAGAAATTTAGCTGATGTAGAACTGCTATGGCTATAACATATTCAGCAGATATAAGCTGGATTAACATCAGTACAAAATACGTCCCTAAAAACTACAACATAGCAAGACACTAAGTAGGTATGCATCTTTTTAAAACTGATTTGAACCTGAAATCTTCATTTGCCCTAGATGTAACCTGGGAAAATTCTGGCCTTTAAGCAAGGGTATTTGAAGCTAATATCCTAGTGATGATAAGAACTGAATTCAGCTCAGTATGCATTCACTAGATATGTTTCATCCTCTAGAAACACCTCTCCCCATCCAGCACAACAACTATGTAGGACAGACAGTATTCAGTACTATTTCATTTTCTCTCGCTTTTTAAAGCCTTCTTCTCAAGCATTTCTTTTCTCTATATGCATGTGCATGTGCATGTTTCTACCCCTCCTCTCTCATTTATCTTCTCTGTAGGGCACCGAAAGTGCTTTTCAGGTGGGAGGGCAGCAGTGTAAAATTGACTACCATTCTAGTCAATTTGCTTCAGCAGCCATTCCATGTGTAAAGCACTTTATACAGAAGGAAGCTTTTTAGACCTTAAGACCAAAAAATCTATTCTTTTACAGCCATGAGGTCCCTGTAAAATCAGAGAGGTTTCAAGAACTCATGCGAGGATAGAATTTGGCATGGAACCCACTGAAAAAAAGCCTATTAAGATCTTGCAATCTGTTCCCCTTGTTTTTCTTATTAGCACGAGAGACTCTCTCAGGAGGAAAATAATTTGTTCTAGAGAAGAACGCCTTTACCTAAGAACTTCAAAGAGGTTGTACACAGAAGCACTGGAGCACTTTTCACTGCCTCCTACTGTCTGAAACCAAGTTGTAGTGTTATTTTAAAACCAAAGACAGCCTAGGGAAATAAAATTATCTGGCTGCATCCAGCTAATGTGTCTCATGCTTGACAGACTTGGTATACTGTCCAATAATAAGTCCCATCCCTTTCAGTCTTCCGGAGTTTACTGTTTTTCTCTGACCTTACTTAACTTACGCTTAACCCTTTATTTAACAGGTGCTGTACCTTTAAATCTTTAAGGATGTCTGAGAGCAGGAAGTAATTTTTACTTAATTTGTTGAAGACTGGTGTTGAGGACAAACATACTCATTCTTGTTGCCGTTAATCTAGAATGAAGGTCATTCTCACTGAAAACATGTGGTTGCTGCTTGCACATGCAGCCAAGACAACATTAAACTGGTCGGATATTCAGTGTGATAAATAAGACTTTTTAAGACACACAATCTCACTGGATAGTTGCTCACAAAGGCTTCAAGGCCATCATTTAAAAGAAAAAAATTCAGGACAATGGAAGACTCAATTAATTTACAATTAATTTCTAATATCGTCAGAGAGGGTACCTGGCTTCCAGTTGCCTCCTGTTCATATACCAGTAAGAAATACTTCACAGAACCACAGAACGGCAGGGGCTGAAAGGGAGCTCTGGAGATCACCCCGTCCCACCCCCTGCTTGAGCAGGCACCCCCAGAGCAGGGGCACAGGGCCGCGTCCAGGCGGGGTGCAAATGTCTCCAGGGAAGGGACTCCACAGCCTCTCTGGGCAGCCTGTGCCCCTGCTCTGGCACCCGCACAGGGAAGGGGTTTTTCCTTATATTCAGGTGGAACTTCCCGTGTTCCAACCTGTGCCCATTGACCCTTGGCCTGTCATTGGACACCACTGAAGAGCCTGGCCCCATTCCCTTGACACCCACCTTTTAGATATTTATAAGCATTGATAAGAACCCCCTCAGCCTTCTCTTCTCCAGGCTGAACAAACCAGGGTGTCTCAGCCTTTCCTCATAAGGGAGATGCTCCAGTCCCCTGATCATACTTACAAATTTTCCTTGTTGCTTTCAACAGTCCTTTTCATAAATTTGTTAGACTCTTATAACAGATTTTAGACCTCACAAGCCCCTAGACTTGGAAGAGTTTTTTAGATAGGATTTTTTTTCATTAAGGATAAAAGACCCAACACACATGCTGAATTTGGACACCATAAAACCCACCCACACATACACAAATTTTTGTTTTGTTTTTATTGGAAGGAGGGAACTAAAAAGTCATTTTGGGATTACCCATCTCTTTGACTATGCAGCTTGTTAGGATCCCAGAAAATAGCTGTCTGGGATGCCCAGTGAGGCAACTAGTCAGGAAACCAAAATGCAGCCAATTGCTAAGTCAATCACATAATCACTAAGTAACGCTTAAAGGAGGTGAGCTGTAGAGCTGTGTAGTATGTCATTCAAGTGGGAAGTCACCCTGCGCCTAGATAACCCAGAAAGTCGGCCAAATAAAGAGTAGGCCATCCTACTCAGGAATACGGATCAGGCTTTAGGAGGCTATGAGAGTGTGACTGAAAGCTACCAGTCAGGGCCAGCCCAGGGATGAGAAGAGAAATGAGTGTACTGGAGAGATTCCTAAAGCCTCTAGTAACAGATCAGAAAATATTACAAAACAGGAAGGAAGGAACTTCAAGAAGAAATCTTATGCCTACCCCAAGATGTCCTGAACTATATCCTTCTCATTCCAGACAGGCCTTTTTTCCAACCTCAACTGAACAAAAAAAGGTAAAGGTTCTACAGTAATTTGTGTTTAACTATATTGTCATAAAAAGCTTTTGCCTAATGCCTAGACAAACTTTTTGTGTTGCACTTAAATCACTTACTCTCTGTCCTGTCCACAAGGTTATTCCCTTTGGCTTTGCATCAGCTTTTTACATATTTGAAGACTGCTATCATGTTTCTTCTCAGTCTTTTTTTCTCTAGTCTAAACAGCCCCTAACCTTGTAATCTTTTCTCATAGGTTGCTATATTGCCCTGTTCTGGCCCACGAGACTTAAACCTGAACTTAGCTTAGACCTTTCCATGACTGTAAAACAGAAGAAATACTTTATGCATTTTTGCAGACTATGCTCCTGTTTGTACAACAAAAAATTACTTTTCCCTGCCTTTTCTTTTACACTAGTATGGCATTGCCCATTCATGTTCAAGCTGCAGTCAGCTACATTTAGCTCCTTTCCTGCAAGACTGTAAATTAGTCAGCTGTTTCTCACATAGTTGATTCTGTAAATGGTTCTTCTAGTCCAAGAACAGAAACTGGACTTGTCTTTAATTGCATCCTGGTTTTTTTCATACCATCTTTCTAATTTGTCAAGATCCCTTGGAATTCTAATTATGTTCTCTTCCATATCTGGAGCCTTCAAAGCTTTGGCATCTGCAAGTTCTTTATCCTATCACTGAAGTCACTAATGAAAATATTTCACACTATCTGGCTCAGGACAGATCCCTGTGGAACCACATTTGATATATGCTTCCCTATTTTCAGTAAACCGTTGATAACTATTCTTTGACTTTGGTTTTCCAGCTCATTTTGCTAACATGCCGTAGTAGATCTGCTTCTAGATCCTGTTTTTTCCAGCTTGTTTAAAACAATGTTACATGAAACAATAATGTTTTAAAGCATTTCTAAAGGTAAGATCTATAGCTTCAAGAGATATGGAATAGAAACACTGTTTCTAGACTTCTAGTACCTTCATGCCTTCAAAGAGCATCTTGGGTGTCATCCCTTCACCTGCCCTGACTTTCTCCCAGGGTAAAGAAAGCACATCCAAGGAAAAAACCACTGAGCTGATACTGAAATTCATGGAGTTTGGAGTGGTATGAAGTATGGAGATCAACAAGTTATAGATCTATGCTGTCTCTTGAGTTTATTCCTTCACACCCTGGAAAAAACTCCCTTTAACTAAAGATTGCTGTTCCCACCTTATAATTGTGGAGGGATTCTGCAAGTATGTGGAACAAGAATTATTACCTCCCAACCGGTTCATCCAATCTAGCCAGTTCCATCAGTTTTAACTCCTTCACCTCCACCAGTGTTTCAGAAAGGGAGTATCCAGACCCATACCTTGTGTACTAGCTTGGCCCAGTTTGGTGATCAAAGGGAGGAATGTTGGCCTGAATTTCCCCAGTTATATGCATTACATTAGGCCCTTATCATTACTTTGATGTCAGTTTTTGTGGTTTAATTATATACTAAGAAGTATTCTTAGGAAAGCCAGGAAGATCTGTCCTTATGACTCAACCATCCACTTTTTGGCCAGCTGACTGTACGTTTAATTAACATCCTAGGCATCAGTTCTGCAGTCCTACCCCAGGCAAATCTCCCATCAAAGTGAATGGGAGTTACCATCTGTGCAGGGCTGAACACAGAGTCAATAGTACAGCACTACAAGTTTGGGCAAACAGTCAATCGTTATGAATTTTTTAGCAATGCTGTTAAAGTGTTCTTAGATTAAAATATTCCTTTTAAAGAGATCAGTTCTCTCCTTAACTACTGTATTTGAGTCATTTGTAAGCAGGCTATTGGTGAAAACATTAAGAGAGGTCATCTTCACTCTACCTTTTAATTTGTATTCCTTCCTCTGTGCGGGGAGATTTGAGCATGCTACAGGAATCTGATAGATGCAGTGTATATGTATCACATCAACTGCACAGACAAAGGGTACTCCTTTGACATAGATAATTGTGTGTTAAAAACTCCAGGTTGAAAGATACATTCTGGTCAATGCCTAGAGGCAGCAAATGTGAGGTTTTTTTTAATGTTTGGCAGCAGGCTAACATGTCACCCATTGAAATCAATGATAAGTCTGCCCGTAATTAAAAAAAAATTAGGCTATTCTCAATACTTTTGAAACACTGTCCTAAAGTTTCAAATTCTGCTACCAGATAACCTTACGCAGAAACAGGTACTATAAAATCAATGTAGTGATGGCTCACAACCATTTGGAACCTTTACAACACTGATTTTAAAAGAAAGTAGAGCAATACCAATAAATCCATGACACTATTAAAGATTCTGAACAAGCTCAGTGGGATTTAAGGGAGCTGAATCCCACGCTAACCTCTGCCTTTCCTAAGTCAACCTGATTTTGTTGTTACCAAGGATGCAGCTTCCGCAACGGTGCTGGATCCCTTCTTAAATTCTCCTCACCTCAACACAACGTCATCCCACAAAGACTCGTAGCCTTCCCACACCAGCCACAGTCTGCTTCACTTCTGAGTTGTCTTGGAGACAAGGAGGTGCCTCGCTGGCTGAGAGGAACAGAGTAGCAGCATAGCTTGCTTCAAGTACCCAGTCACCCGATGGCTGGAGCAGAAAGGCTGCAACAGCAGGTAGCACTAATGGTACAGGGGAACATAATGGGTTGAATACCAGAGAACAGGATACAAGACTACTATTGCAGCATCGGGGCAGCACGATAATGCTGTGTATTCAGCATGTCACCCATTACTAATGCACGCGTAGGTATAAGAATTGTTCGATGTGTTTAAGAAGCCAGTGAAATCAGACTGCACACCCTGCCCTACTCAGAAACGTAATTTGGATTGTCAGAATTTGTCATGCTTTGCCTAAGAAGGCAATAAGCTTCCTTTAGTCCTGAACCACAGGGGCCACAAGAAGTAGCAGTAAACTGCTTCTCTGATTCAGGAGAGAATAAAAACTACAGAAAAGGAAAGCAGTGATGGACCAAAAAAAAACTTGCACTGGAAACATACAAAATTTGTATCTAGCATGCCTCGCAGAAAAACTGCTCTTAGGCAGAAATAAAAGACACTGGTTTATTTTCTGGAACAACAGACATAACAGATTTTTTCATACTGAAATGATCAAAGAATAAATGCAATTTTTAGTTTAAAGTTTTCTCTGTATTCTGTTTAATTGGGGGGGGAGGTGGGTGGTGGTGGGGGAGAACTCAAGAATCTGGTTATCTTTAAAGAAGGTTTTCAACCTAATACTTTCAGCAGTGAACTGTGCTGGGTAGAAATCTATCTTGTACTTGTCACATCTATATTAAATTATCTACTTTTTTCATTTTACAAGGGAAGACGTGAGCAGAACATTACTCAGCTGTCAGGATACAGGACTGTGCTGCTGAGCAGAGTACAAGTGAATATATTCTACAAAGCTGCAGATCTAGCACAAAGGTACCAGAGGAGGGATTTGTGTCACCAGTTTTACCTACTGTGCGTCCTGGAAGGTGGTTTTCAGTAGGCTTTGTTTTGACTGCTTTTTGCTGTGATGACACTTAAACCTGATCAATGGCCCTTTCTTCTGCAAAAATAGCATCTCCTGACTACAACATTACAGATAAGGACTGGAAAAACATTTTTAGCTTTCAACAAATACAAACTGACCCATGCAGGGACACTATGCTGACCTGTGCAGATGGTCCTTACCTTACTACCCAAAGGGTAGTAAAGAACAATCCTTGCAACTCAGTTTTTAGTACATTTTGCAGGTATTCTGGCTGCAAACCTTAACACATAGTAGGTTATAAAAGCATTAAGACACATCCTGAGAACGTTATAGATACCATATTCATTCTTCCCTAGAGTATAGGTGATAAAACAGAAAGAAGCCCTCAGAATTTCCTGATAGTTCTCCACTTCTATCTTGCAAGCTGACCTGTGAGTCTTAGACCTTCTTGTCATCAGTTTTCCCACTTATAGGAGTAAAATGTAAAAGAAAATCTTATATTCCTTGTATGGATAATTTTAAACCTTAGAGTGGTATCAAACTTCCAGGGTTCAAAAAATGCCAGAAAGCTAGGCTTGAGTGACTGACCTGCAACCACAGTGCGTAGGCGGGGAGTATGCTTGGGGATGGCTAAAAGTTGGATTATAGAAAAACAAATGCCAAAAACCAAGATAGTTCCTGTGCCTACCACTTCCTTCCAAAATATTTGCATGTCAGCAGTGCTTCTTACTGCGTTTCCCTGACTGTCAGGGTAGTAACCTGTACCTCTATGTACAACAAGAAGTTGAATGAGGGCTTTTCTACATGAGAAAGTTATTGAACAATAAAAATAGGATGTCATATTACAGTGCATCAGCAACTTTGCAATGTGTGCATGTACTCAGTATACTGGGAGATAACCTCCCCTTATGTCCACTACTCACTGAGAATATCAGAATGGCGTGATAATACTATTCAGCTAGTGCTCTCTACATTTGTAGCCTAGTATATCATACAGTTTGTCATACAGAAAAATCCCAGGACACAAACAGAAGAATAAAAGAGGCAAAAAAGTAAATTTTTTTCCACTAAATAAGCAAGCAATCACACAGGAAAAGTATAAAATATCAACCCTAAGAAAATTTACAGAAAAATACAGGCAACCCAACTCTTAAATATTCCTAACTTCCACCCTGGTGAGTCACTGTGCACAAAGAGCTGGACGTTAGTTGTTTGCCAAGAACACGTTTCATCTAGAATCTGCAGACTCTGACACCAAAGGTGCAAGAATTGCACACAATGCACTTCCCCAGTTCATTTTCAACAGGGGAAAGCACCAAATCAGATGCCAAAATGAGCGCAATCCAGTGTCATCAGAAAGCACTGAACTTAGACTATGTCATTGTCTGCCTTGTCCGCTCAGTTTCGTTTCCCCTCTCACAGAATCCTTTCAGCAGTTGCACTTCATGTGGCATTTGGTTACACAGAAGCCTGCTTGTCTCTTGTTTGATCTTGTTGGTTTACCTTAGTCATGTTATACTCACTAAATCTATTTTCCAGCTATGGACAAGCGCTTCCATTAGTTTTTCTTTCCAGCACCCTAAGCATCTTACACGCTGGCCACAGAAATGCTGCTATTTTCTACTTTCCATTTTTTCATTTGACAGAAACATATACACAGGTTTATGAGTAATTTGAGTTTTAAAGTTCACCAAGCTTTTGCAATTCCTTACTGATACGCTGAATACAGGGGAACATAACATTTTTTGCTTATTTGAACTACTTTTGAGGAGTGAAAAGACAATCTGACAATATGAACACAACTACGCAATTCATCTCTGCTAGAGGTAAGTTGCAGCAAAATACCTTGAGAAGGGAAAAACCTTGAGAAGGCTCTTCTTAGCCAGATGTTCTTGGGAGGAAAAAACAAAGGTTCATCTTAGCATCAAGTTAACTGCCAGTCAGAAGGGTCCATCCTGATACCCGCTGCCTTGAGCCTGTTGGTCTGAGGATGCTGCCGAACCCCCCTGTGAATGTGATGACTTCTCCTCGTCTGGAATGACACTAACATTCTGTGAACATGTGCCCCTGGACACCTCTAGCTTTCACCTGTGACAGTGGCATATCTCATGGATGCCTGCCTTGCAACATTTCTCATTTAGCTGTATTCCAAAATGGAAGAGCAGTATTTCCCCTTAAAACAAAGACAGAGTGACTTACAAGAACTTACCAGAAGTCTGTTTGATAAAAAGCACATTCTTTTATACTGCTGAACATCCTGCACTACCAATAAATTCATAATGAGAATAAAAGGTGCTCAGCTCAGAAAAGAAAGGATAGGTCCTAGTACTTCTTATAAATATAGATGCATATTTCACAAAAATCATTTATAAGTTAGACCTAGTATCTCTTTGCACCTTCTGTAGTAGCATACTGGAAACAATGAATAGGATGTAATTGGTCCTTGTGCCATACTAGGGACCTCCATGACGAACAGCTACACTCACTGACTGTGTGACGGCTAAACTTCTAGTAATCAGTACTCCAATGACAGCCTCATCTTTACTTCAGAGTATATTTCCATACATTAGGGTATTTCAAAGTACCTTTGAGAGCCACGTAGCAAGATCTCACTCAGACACTGACTTTGACTTTTGTGGCAGCAGGAGCTGGACTCCAAGGCACTGCACAGCTTGCAGAAGCAGAGCACTTTTTTGACTTTTCTCTGAAACTTATGAATCCAGATCTTTCTAGTCCCTTACATCACAGCTTGGCAGAGCCACTGGAAAGCAAGAATGCTATGGATCATCTTCATTATTAGCCTTTTGCTCAAGATGGTTTTCTTACTATTTGATTTTTTTTCTTCCCATGTTTTTCTTTAGCTTTAGCAGCTCCGTATCAGCCGCTAGAATATGGACTGCCAGAACCCGCTCTGGCTTCATGAAGCATTTCACTAAAGCTCTGTAGGCTCATGTGACACTAATCCCCCCATGCACATACAGTGCATGTATCTGTCTTGACATCTACCCTAAAATTTCCCAGAGCTTGCCTTCAAGACTTCAAGAGAGATTTCTTTACAGTTCATGTGCCTTTTCACTATTATTTTCAAACAGTGTGATACGTGAAAGAAAATGCCCTGCCCTCAGACAGGCAGAGACAAGCAACAAAAAAACAGGGCGCCATTTTATGAATTAAGAGAAAAATGGAAAAAAAAATGGAGATAGCATTGTTAACCAGAGCATTTGACAAAACACAGTAATCTCCCTAGAAAACCCCAGACACTGATTCTTAAAAGTCACCTTTCAGTAAATACAACTCACACATGTAACTATTAAAATTAATAATAAAAATTAGATAACATGATACAGCTGAACTAAAAGTGACATGACTTACTCCTTCTATTCTGTCATACTGACATTTTTTGCTTGTGGTTTTATATCCCAGTGTTATTTTTTTAGGTCACTTAAGTTGTTTTGGAAAAGGACTGTATTTTCACTCATTTAAATGTCATACATGCCTACTTACTTACCTAATATATAATGGGAAGAGTTCTGATAATTCAGGAAATCCAGTAACATACTGTTTATGAACTCTACCTGAAGTTGAGGAGGGACCAAGAAAAACACTGAAAAGGACAAGTTTTGTATGAGAAGAAAAGAATTTTTTAATCTGTAAAACTCCTGACATTGAAAGATGCTGACTGAAAGGTCAGAGAGACATTCCATGTTTGAAGGAGAGGGCCTTAACTAAAGAGGTATTTGAAGAGAAGGAACTCACAAATCCTGGCAGGACACATACCCAGATCCTAAAGAACAACCGTAAGCACTGAGGAGAGGCACAGAAAATGTCAAGGGAGAGCTTACTGTTCTATCTGAATATGTCCATTTTTTTTGTGCTAAAGCAGAGGGTTTGTGCTTAAAATCCCTCTGCAAAATGTGTTGTTTTCATTGTTTATGTTTGTGACTGTACAGCTGAAAGTAGTCCACCAGATGGAAGGTAGGAAAAAGAGATCATTAACCTTATTAAGTGCCCTGGCAGGCTAATACCAGTCCTGGAAATTAAGGGAAGGGGAGCTGAAAGACCCTTCTCTTAAGTAATGGTGTCAGAAAATCTGTGTCTGTCAGAAGTATGCCAAAGATAGCGTCTGTAGCCTGGCCCGTGACTTTGGAGAAGTTCAGAAGCATGCAGTCAGTGTGTCTGTAGATCCAGTTACAACCTAGTAAATGCTGAACTTCAGGAATATTACCAGAGCTGTGAAACAGTCCTCGCCAGTAGCGTTGCTTGTGTACTTACATACAAAACTACTGCCTGGGTATGGAACAGCACTTTGAAACAAGTGCTTGGAGTCTCCAAAAAGACCTGATTAACTTGAGCGGCTCCACCGTCCAGCAATAACAAATCATTCATGAAGTTCAAACCCCACAGAAAAGTATGGATCTGGGTGTTCACAAACACTTTGGATGTCTAGGAAGTTTAAACTGTAATCTAAATTAACTGAGTTCACACCATGAGTCACACAATTATTTCATAATATATAATCATCAGGCATCCATCCCACTTGCTTAACAAAATGTATAAATTTTCTAGTGCAGGAAGAAAACTGAGTAAAAATGTTAATGTTTGGACACTAGTGTAACACCAAGAAGCCATTGCACTTCTCCATATTACTGCACAGCTCCTCTACCTGAACAGCACTGTTTGTATTTCTCTGGGCCAGCCTCCACATACGGAGCTCTTCGCCAAAAACACGGCTGTTCTGGATGCTCACTGTCATATCCTTCAGCTACAAACTCAGCCAAATTCAGCCCCAAAACTTCATAAACAGAGTTACATTATTAGGTAATGCTTGTGCACAGCACTGTTGGTATCGAGATGTTTGATATTGAAATCTCACATATGCCCTTCATTCTAAAATAATTAGCGATTGTAATTTTGTCCCAGGCTGTGCACTGTCTACTCAGACACCACACAGAACCCATGACTGTGCCATCTGCAAATACGTTTGAACAAGGAATTTTTGAGCACCTGCCAGAAAGCTGAATATCAGCAGAAAAATATATTTACTCAAAGAGAATGAAAATTTGCATGGCAGCAAAAATAAACCCAACATCACCATCACCATTACGATAGTGAAGTGGTATTGTAAGTGTGTGTTGATTGTTTGCTAACTCTGACACTAAATAAGAAACGGCTGCTTATGTGTGAGCAGGATACAGTCTCCTGTATCTTTTAGAAGAAAAGGATCTTCTAAAATACCAAGTCAAACTGCTAGGAAATGCATCTGTCCATCTTTATTTTTCAGGTGAGAAAGATAAGTGTTTTTGATAATCTAAAACCAATGCCCAAACATTACCAGGCTTTTTCCTGGAAGTTCCTGAGAAAAAGCTATATTCCCCTTTGAGCTTCATTTATCACCATCTGTAATTGTTTCGCAGGTTTTAACCATTCATATGTATCTGCAACAGTACTGACTGGAGAATGTCTCCTATATAGGCTTTATTTATTTTTTCCAGAGGAGGGAGATGGAGGCCTGAAGCCATGATTTTGTCTTCATTCTGTGTGCAACATATCTCAAGGACAGAGCACTGGACTGTAAACAAAAGGGACAGCTGTAAGGTCATGAACATTCCTGGAAGCCTATTATACACAAATACAATGTGGAAAGAATATGGAAATTGGACAGAGCTTTAGCAATATTCATTTTATGCAGAGTTTTACATGTTCCTAAGAACCCAAGCTATTTCAGATTCTATTAGGTCTTTTGTGTTGTATCATTTAATGTATTACAAAGCAGCTTTAGCTAACAGGAAAGGTGGGAGAGAAGTACAAATCTCATGGCACTGCATAATACAACCTTCTTGAGTCAAAACGGTTTTGTCTTTATTAGGACAAAAAAATAACCCTGTATAAAAATAGGAGTTTCAGTGCTAAGTATAAAGCACCACACAGAGACAACCAAGGAGGTATGAATGGGAAAGTGAGAAGAAATGCTACCTATGTGTTTTGTAGGGTATTTTAGTCCTACAATCTTCCATTCAGTTTCTAGGCTGATCCTTTTCTGCTCATTCTTTAAATAAAAAAATAAATACATAAATCAGTATGCATAACCCTGAATTAGCAAAGTGTCATAACTCCAGGAAAGGACAGAAATCCTTTGCAGTATACTGGCTTTTTTTTTTGTTTTTCCCCACAGGATAATATTTACAAGACATTTTTTTCCCTGCATATTGTGCTTACACAGACTTTTTGGTGCTGCTCCAATAGAAAAATGTCTGCATGTGCAGTTCTAAAAAGCTTTTCAGCGATGTAAATGATTAAAGATGCAGGGACTCAAAACCATATAGATGCAGTGAAAAGCAAAATCCCTGCTGGCCGCTGTACATGACTGGGTTATGCATTGCTTTCTCCTTATCTTCATTAAAGTTTGCACAGGAAAATCATTATCTGTGGTCCCTCTTCTGTATCAAATGCTCAGCCATAGCCTATGTCCACACCACTGCCTCCTCATGCAACAGGCTAGTATGGTGACTAACATAAAATTAAATGGATACTTCAAAATTCTTCAGCTTTTGGATTATCACATGTGGGTTTTGGCACTGCAATTGCATGAACAAAATACATAATCCTTACCCATTATTTTACTGGATACTATGTGCCAAGAATGACACAATGTCAAGTAAAAAAAAAAAAAAAATCTCTCACCTGCTCCTAATAACTCCCCCCTCCCAGCTAATCCTTTTTTGCCTGAGAGAAGGGATAGGCCTCACAGCAAGCTCCGAAGGTCAACAATCTTGAATTCCACTGGAGCAGCAAGGGCAGCAAATTCCACAATTAAGAACTAATAAAGGAATGTCAGAGTCCCAAGTGATTTCAGTGGTTGTGGTGGAGGTTCCACTCAAAGCTGTCAGCCCTGCTCATTAAAAATCAACACCTCAAATTACCCCTACAAACAAACTGGAGACCAATGCTTCTTATAGACAGAAGTATAATATCCCTGAAGATTGAGCTAATATTTCTTTGTTGCTGCAGCATCAAGTCTGTATGACAAGCATATGCCAAAGTGCCAAGAACCTCCAAAGAGAGCACCTCTTCTGTTCTGGTTCCTCCACAACTAACAACTGGCATAAGGAATACAATATTGTTTCTGTAAGAGCTGAACAGTGAGAAGTGACCCGGGGTAGCCTTCGACAGACGGAAAATCAAGAGCGGAAAATGCATTTCTCACTGAAGCACACCACTTTTTTCCTTTGATATCATTATAATAAAATCTTTTCTATTCTAAGGAGATCTCCTGAAGGAATCCAGACATCACAGGCAGAGGCTAAGTATTTTATTGCCACTTTCTCCTTTAGCATCTGCTCAATCCAATGAACCTATTCTACTCTACCTGCTCTGCATCATTCCCAATAAAATGCGATCAGTAGGCAAATGGGAGAGCAAAGGGACGAAGTAGCGTAGATGGTCTGAGTGCCAACAGCTATCACCCCTGCCAGGCAGGTTTGCGTGCCATTAGGAGAAAGAAATACAAAGTGCTCTATTTATATGCTCTTGTTTGTATTAAAGTAAAAGCTCCAGGGAGTAACTTAAAATCAAAGTCTGACAGGGCACAGTGAATCTGGACAGTTATTAGCAGTTATAAGACTGCTGGGGAAGGAGAGGTGCAGAGCAAAAGGAGGAGAGGAAGGAGTAGAAGACACGGATCCAGAAATAAAGTTGAGCAGTGCAGTTTAAATCCACCTCATCCCTTCAGCTTGTTCCAGCAGATATTGGCAAACAGCTACGAAGAATACAGCTGACTTTGGCACCACCACAGGGGTAGCATTTTAGCCAAGTTTAGTTATTTTAGATTTTTTCAGAACTCTATTGAGATGCAAACATGCTTTAAGTCTGTCAGAGACATGCGGTTTATTTTTCCTTTTTTTTTTTTTTTAATTGTGCAAACACATTTAATAAAGCCAAGATAAATAAGCATTCTCCTCCATCCTTTTTGGAAGTCTCTGCTAATATACCAAAGTGCTGAGGCAATCTGAGTGGATCTACTTGCAGAAAGGTTCCTGTTTTATTTGCTGTCCATGTTAAGAGTCCAGTGCCACGGAGGACTTGGCAAGCCTAGAGTGTTCAGTATTTACCATGAGGAATTGGCTTTTTATTCCTTCCCAGGACACAATGTTGATGCAGAGCGTGAGCCCCTCTCCTCTCCGATTCAGTACTAAAACAATGCCTCAGGATGACATTAACAGGCACTGCTGTGGCATATGAGATCTTTCAATATTTATTCTGATCATATTCCTGGCAGTAACAATGTAGTTAATAAATTCACCTGAAGTCTCCACTAGAATTTTTCATTTCCCATTTTAAGCTGTTTCAAAGTGCTCCTGTGCACTTTGTAATAGTTGCTGTCTTTCGTCACAAATGCAATTTCATTTTAACAGTGGAAGAGTCTGGTCCCTGTAGATCCCAGAAATACTGTATGCTACATATTAATCAAAGTCTGAAAATCTACTCAAGATCATAAATGAAAGTAATTTAAAACTTTAAAATATAAATATATGCATATTTGTCTTTAAAAAGAGCTTGAACATGTTGGCAAGCAATTGATCTTAGAATTCACACTGTTTTCTTGTTGGGTCAATAGAAAAGGATTTTCTCTGCTGATATTTGAAACAGACTGCTGCTAAATCCTATGCAAAATCTGGAATGCATTATGCCTACATGTGCTTACATTTTTATGTAACACAATGATAGCTAATTACACAACACTGGTTATTTATTTATGACTGCATGACTTTGACGCTCCCGATGCCTATGAGATTCCAAAATTAAGTTTGTTTTTTCTATACACGGAAGACATTCAACATGAGCACCTGCTTGTTAGTGTAGGCACCTGACAGCAGGGAACTGGACCACCTCAACTCATTTCATATAAGGAATATGGCAGGTCTTACTTTGTGTCATACTCCATGTTATTATAAAAATTAAAAGCAGAGGCTAAAATCCTCTGGTGTTATAACTGTGGTACATCCACTTGCTTCAGTAGTGCAATGCTCATTTACACCAGCTGAAGAACTGGACACATTTTAAAATTTCTAACGAAAATTTACTTAAGTTTTCAGCATTGGGATCATTGAATGCCTCGTCATTGTGTGGGCTGTATGTGGAACAAAAGGGTTTTCTTTAATATATGCTGAAAATGGAAACTATCATTAGTGATGATGTTCTGACTGCGAGGCATCTTCCAGTGACAACTTTTACAGAGAGAAGTGAAGAGATCTGGACTAATGTTGAACACAGGGCTTTTTTTAAGCACAGGTGCCATACAGAAATCCAATGACTGTTACTCAATGTTCTACTTGCACCTCAAAGAAACACATATCAAAGACAGATGCTCATCTGATGTTTTCTTATTGCAGTATTTATTATCAAAAAGTGCTTAGGGACTTAAGCACAGGTATAGGTGGGTATACGTATTTGTATGACATTTACAGATATATGTATCCGGATCACTTCACCCAAGACTAAACTAAAATCATCCTTGAAACTGAACAAAACAAGTTAAACCTTTCAAAGTAAAATTTCACCGAGGTTTTAGTAACTGAGGAATACTACAGCTAATTTAAATTGCAGCTTGGCAAAAGGTAATTATCCTTGAGGAAACACTTCCTCTAAAAGCAGTCACTTTCTTAAAAATAATTTTGTTCTGTAATATTCTCTAAAATACATGTACCTACAAATATAAAAAAGACTGTTTAGTAAGAACTTCATGTGCTCTGTTCTGATTCTTAATTTATATTGCAAATGGATAAAAGCTCAGAACAAAAATAATGTAAACATGAAAGGGTTACTGTCAATTTAAAGAACAGACTACCAAAAAACTTCTAGCAGTTCTTATTAATCTTATATTTTACCTACTTCTTCCATTTGTTTTATGTCTTTGTGAATTTGAGTACACTCGATATTCCATTTGTACAGGTCTTTCACGTCACCAAGCAAAAGACAAAATGTTATTAAAAATGGATTTAAAACCACAGAAAGATCAGTAGATTTAACAGCAGCTGCAAAACAACTTACTGTTAAACTCTTACTAAACTAAACTTCAAATAACTTAGGCCCCACTTAGGTAAGTGCAGATTTATTGGAAAGGTATGTAATAATGTGAAAATATTCAAAAAACCTATTCCACACACACGTCTCAAAAGAAGTTCTGTGGAAAAGACAACATTTGTCTGTTGTGGCAGTTTTTCTCTCTGTTCCTATTTAGACGTTTCTCACAGAGGTGCAGCAAAATGACACCTAATGAATAAGAATCCACATTATTTCCAGCAGTGCCCATGTGATCAGCCCTCCTATAGCTGAAATGGGGTGGTTTCCCAGCCAGGATTTGACTTTCACATAAAAATATCAACTCAGATATATTCTGGTCACATGCTGATCTGGGCCTGTCTATACCTTCTCTTTGTTAACCAGGTACACAAAGCTACTCTCTAACAAATATGATTTTTAACTACAGGCCATTGTACTGGTTACCTTTGAATCTAAATACAGGTTTCTTCAGCAAATCTTCTATATCTATCAGCAGGAATAAAATGCACGCATGCTTCACATGACTTTCCACTCACTTTCAATTTAATAAAAATAGAATCCCTAAGTGTTTGAATGTACAGTTCCCACTTTGTTTCTAAATTTGGGACATTACTTTAAATTATTGTTGGAAGCATCTCTCGCTAAAGGAGATTAGAAGGAAAAAGGACAATGTCTAACTGTAAAGTCGTGATTGTGGAGGAGTTTTCTTTTACTCGGTGTTCTGCAAAAAGCTGTTTTGTGTCACTGCAGAATGCCATGATTTGTTGCGTGTTACTGCAAGGTGAAAGAAAACCTCATCATCTGATCACCACTGTATCTTTACAAGCCCTGAAGATAAAGTATGGAAAATCTATAACTGCAATGTTATGTCTGTTGCTGCTGCACTCTTTATTAATCAATCAATGCCTCTCAACAAAGCTCTTTCAGCCTCCTCCTATAGCAGTTAGACCTATAATCAGCTCTACAAAAACAGTTCAGAGATGCATCCTTTGTGCTTCTATGGAATTTACATGTACTAAAAAAATCACTCAGCCTGCTATTCATAATGTCACGTAGCAGGGAATACACCGTATCAGTGTGCTATAATCGCAGGCATTATTTAAATAGGCTAAAATGTTTTTTTACATTCTAGAGTAAATTTTACTATTAAGACCAAATGGATTAGATCATTGTTTCCCTATTTGCCTCATAAGTAAAACACAATTATTAAATAACTGGCTGACCTTCCTGTGCATGTATGGTAGGACGAGTGTTCTGTAACATACATGACTGTTCTAACAATTTGTAAACAGTTGTACCTGGTATACAGACGCCTTCTGGATGATTTTTAATAATGAAAGAGAACTTTCTGTATTTTCTGAAATTGAACAACAGTCATCAGTGGAGCAAAAAGCATTTCCTGCTGCATCAATACAAGCTTCAGCTGCTGCCATTATCATGCCATTTCAGACACTATGCTCTCTCATGACACATATTGATTTACTCGCCTTTCCTTTACCACAGTTCTCAAGGGGACTGTCTCACCTGCATTTAGCCCAGTCATTTTCACCCCCTACTCTTGTAATAAAATATTCAGATTTGGAAGAGTTAGCATTGTAGCTAGCGGCTGCACATAGGATTTTACTTCACTCTTTTGTAGGTGAATAGTCTAGAGGGCAAGGAGCCTTCATTTCACCAGCCTGACCACCTTTTGCATCTAATGCAGCACCTATATAGGAGGGTCAGCAGATCCGCGGTCATCAGAACTCTGGGTCAGCTGCACAAAGGCTCTCAAAGAAAGTCATCTGTTAAGTACTCAAGCGAAGATTTATTTAGAAAGCCTTCCATGGGAGGCCAGTGAGGTGGATACAAAGGATAAGAGCACTGGTGAGGAGGTCAAGTCTCAGGTGCTCTACTTCCTTTCAGGGCAGGAGCAAGGCTTACAGATAGCTGGGCTGCACAGCACTCTAGAAAAGACATAGGTTTCTACCTGGGTTGCAGATAAGTTGATTGACTCTTGCAGAAATGTTAGGAACTTATGAAGTTTTACTGTTAGTTAATAACACATCTTACACTTTTATAAGCATTTCTGAAGATGTCAGCATGGTAAGAGAGATTATTTCTTTCCCATAAACAACTCAATCAAACTTGTGCCTGCTAGAGAAGATGACAGTACCTCAATTACTAAGAGATGTTAATGCATTACAAGAGATGTGTATTTTACACAAACCAAACTATAATACGGAAGTATGCTAGGGTCACAACATGCATTATGATCTCTGCAGACAGCTGTTGGTTAGGCATTTTGATAACAAAAATAACACACAGAACTCGCCTAAACTGTAGATCCCTCTTTGCATAAATATCTGGTTCCCACCAATTTCTACTTTCAACTCCTTAGAACAAACCTTGATGAAATAAAAAGCAAAAAAGTGATGGTAGTAGAGAGAGTTTTTCCCTCTGTATTTTCGCATCACACCTGTCGTGACAGTATCTGAGAACATGAATTTGTCTGGTCAGGGGATGATACTCAGGGATTGACTTTCCCTTTGAGAATTTCATGGTGGAACATACTGTTATCCAGAATATGGATTCTTAGCAACCCTCATTGGCTACAAATGGAATTATACACTTTCATTTTGATTTTTCCATCATGACAGTAATGCCTTTAACTAGCTTAGTTCAAATCCATGTATTCTATGAACTGATAGTAAAAGCATGATTCACAAAGCAAAATCTATTCCTCTAGACACTTCACTTTCTTGCATCACTTATTAGCAGATACAATGCCAACTAAAAATTTCACCCTCTTAATTCCAGCTTCCAAATGCCATCTATCATCATTTTGATCTTCAGTGATACAGACTATTTGGAGGCATACCCCACAGGACATTCAACCTAAGGAGAATGGTCAGAAATTCAGAAAGTGGGCAAACAGGGACAACATTCTCTCTAAATCATTGCTGAACTTCCCTTCATTTCTGTAAGGTCTTAATCTCAGTTCTGATCTGAACAGACTAGAATTTTGTGGAAATCTGAATCTAACTCTCTATTTCACAGTTCAGGTCCATATTTAGTGATACAAATACAATACCTGAGTTTGGATTCCATTTCATCTATATATCCATGTCATCTTCACAATACATATTGGGCTGTATAAAGGGAAGTGTGGCAACAAGACTCTCCCTGAGGGTGACCTATATTGGATGTAACATGCTCCTTATACTTGCGTTCAGCAGCATGGCATCAAACACACAGCTGTATTAGCAAACCTCATTGGACGAGTCTGGAAACCACAACAGATGCTGGCAATCACAGAGACAGTGTTGAAGTGCAGCCTCACATATTATCCTCACCCTCTGTACTGTTATGTTGAATTCTGATGTGACTGACCTTTAACAAGCTTCTTTGGATAGAAACAGTCAGATCTTTTCTGTTTGTCTGCGATGAAATAGATAGGTCTTGATGCTTGTACAGTATTTTAACAAAGATATCTTTAACTACATTGATCCAATTTTGTTGGGACCTTTGTTAATTTAGAGCTAATAAGTTGGTAGCAGCTTAAACTACTCACTTTTGGAAAAGGTAAGAAACTGTTCAGGTAAATAAAATACATCAATCCATTGAAATATGTCCATGGCCCTTCTGTCTCCTGCCAGGCACAAGCAGAACTTCCTCTGCCTAGGAGAAGGTTCTCAAACACCGGCAAGATCAGTTCTCTATATGTGCAAAACATCTCCCCGCAAAATAAGGTGGCAGAATTAAATGAAGATCAGCTCTCTCGGTAATGTGACTAACAAAACACACACAGCCTTTACTGCAGAAAATAAATAGAATGTGCTGCAGACCTCTGAAGTCTGTGTTGGATATGATCGCTCAGAAGTTAGCCAGGAATTTTAGATGAAAACTTTCTATAATCATCTTCTGCAAAGTAACAGAACATTTTGCACGTCGATACAGCAATCAGGCTGATTTGACAACAAATCTGAATATGGCACCAGAAATGCGCCCCTTCACTGCTTTTATTTACTTACCGATTTGAAACTGAGATACATTTCTGCAGGTATTTATATGACATCTACAGCTGCAGAGAGAGCTGACTGGCTTGTTAGTTTCTACTAACAGTTAACCAAACTGCTTAGCACTTTCTTTTTGACTTGATGTGTTTAAGAATGGCTAACATCCTTCCTTTCTTCTTTTTCCAGCCTCCTCTAACTCCCCATTTCTTCTTCACACCCTCCCCAACCCTCACCTTTTCTTTCTCTCAGGAGCAAACACTAACAGAATTTATATTCAGCAGCTTGTCACATGACAGACATCTATTTTTCATTTGTCAGACTGGCCAAAATTGAAGTGAAAGTGTATTAGTATGGCAATCAACTAATGCAGATTCTCTGGTTCAAATCTTCATCAAAGATGGGTGCCATAAACATACTTGAAAGTTATTTAATTAGAAATAGCCAGGCTTAGATAACAGGGGACAAAATTTCTGCATGTCTGTTAAGGATATCTTTTTAAAAATTATAACAAGGCACAGGATGGGCACAACTACAAGCACATTGAAAAATCAATAGCCATATAACAATGCATCCCTTTTTGAACAAATCTATCTGTAAAAAGAAAACAGAAAGTGGCTAATCCTCTATCCCCCGATAAATAGCTAAAAATTTACACATGCTGCCAGTTCGAATAGGACCTACCATGTTTAATATAGTCTGGGTAATATTTTTTCCTAGATAAATCAATGACAGGCAGCCATTCCCAAGGTGAAAATATACATTAAGAGGGAAATACTCCAGGCCAAACAACCTTTTACTTATTTAAGTAGTAGTAATAGTAGTAGTAGTAGTAGTAGTGGCTTTCCCTTGCTTGCAATGAACGTAGGTGGATTGTATCTCTAATGAAACACCAGTATGCAATGTAATAGTGTTAAAGAAACCAAATTACACTCCTCCCTGTTTGATAACACAATACTTACTTTTCTGTTATTGATTCTTCCACATAAGTGGCTTGTATAGAGCATAACATGCTGTTTAGATTATGTTCCACAATGCTTGAGACAGAGCAAACCCAGTAAGCAGAAGGTTCCCAGCTGCATAAACAATCACACCCTGCTTACTGCCTGATATGATATAAGAATGAAACAGCTGTATTAGCCTTGGCAGAGAATTATTTCAGACACAACTGCACCTGATTTATACAAGGGTATCCGTGAACATAAAGCTAGACATGAATTTCTAGAAGCTGAGATGGTCAGACTCACTTTATCTACTGCTGCTGCTATGTGAAACCAAAGGAACGGATGGTAAACAGCAGCAGCCTGGGACTGGATGAATTTGCCCAGTATCATACAGTACAGGAACTTCATTTAAGAGAAGGTAGCTATTCTTTCCCTTCTACCAAAGTCAAGGAGTGCAGTAAAGCCTCTTCTCAGTGATGAAGAGTTCAGAAGGGATTTTCATATTTTAAGATACACAAAGCACAAACATAATGACTTCAGTTCTAGTTAGACTGAACCAGATTTGGGTGGACAAGTTCTGAGAACCTACAGCCCTTTAAGGATCCTGCCCTCTCCATATTCTACTATACCAGTTCCTTGCAACTCCCCTCCAGCCTTTCCGTTTTCTGTCCCCTCAGCTGTACAATCATCTCTAAGTGACACAGCACTCTAATTTCAGAAACGGCCAATAAAACCATGAAGCCAAACTTTCTACCACATCTATCCATCTCTTCAGGTTTTATGAATGCTGGCTTTCAGAGCTGACAGTTCTCTTTGATATTACTAATATCTCCAGAAGCACAGGGAAACAAGTGATTAGATTCAGAAAACTTTCCCTACATAACAAGGCATTTAAGAACACTCTTCTAAAGAAGACAAGTAGTGGTATTTACTCTTATGAGACTATATACTAAAGCTCAAATGACATAAAGCAGTTTACAGGTTGTAATTTTTGTGACCTCTGTAAAGGCTGTAAAAGCAACAGAGTTAGGGATCTTTTAAAATTTTAAACAATCTATAAAGAGAAGTGTTTCAAAGCTTGAAGATTCTAGCAACACAAAGGGATTCCAATTCCACTGCATGCTGCCTGCATGCACAAAACATGTTCATATGTCTGAAAATAGAACAGTTAATATTGGAGGGGGGGGAGAGAAGAATTTTAAAAAGGGATTTTAATCCCTGTATTTGGAAGGCTAAGATAAATTTCACAAATGAATTAACCATAAAAAATCACCATGGAGTGGGTGAAGCATTTGGAAGTATTAGCTGCTCCCAGAGAGAGTACACCAAACTCAGTGGATCAGTAAACCTGTCCCACAAGGCAACTTCTTTGTTCCCTTACACAAAGCACATTTAAGCGCATTTTTATGCAGGATTCGGTTCTGGTATTTTGAAAGTGGTAAACTGTGTGTAACATCTCAAATGCCATCCTGAGAGCAGGAGTCCTGTTCCCACACTGGGCTCCCAGTTGCCATGTGATCTTGGGTAGGTCACCCAATCCTGCAGTCACTCGGTTTACCAGCCTGCAATATGGGTATAATAATATTTGTCTGTGTGAATCAGATATTTTAAGACTGAGCATTTGCAGCATGGTTTGAGAGTCTCATATTAAAAGTGTTACATAAATCCAAAGGATTTAATGCTTAGGAAGATGAAACGTGAAGAATTCTCTTCAGTTTTTTTACACTATTGACAAGAACAGCATTAAAAACCCATTTCGTCAAAGTTGAACATATATTTAGAAAAAAACTGCTTTTGAGGTAAAGTTTCTAATTCCTTGTTGATTATATGTTTTTATCAAGTTTGATTAATTTGCAAGAACAGGACAGCAATTGAAATGAAATTATAAACCAGAAGTCAGAGTATATTGTAGATGTGTACAAAACCCACCAGTTTACAAGCTGCAAAAGCTTCCATTCAAAAAGGAAGGCAACCTGCCACACACTGCAAAGGCAATCCATTTTTACAAAATGCATGCCTTTGTGAATCATAAGCAGACTTTCTACAAAACTGTCTCTCTTTTCCTCCTGATTCCCTGCAGACGTGTGCAATTTTCGCTGCCTGTCAGTTTATCAAAAAGACCAGAGCATCAAATTTCAGCTCTGGATTGTCAGGTCTGATCCCTATTTCCTTCCAAATTCCAAAATACTGACACATTGATTGGAGTTCATAGCGTCAGACAACAGCACTTAAGAGACATTTTTGCTAAAATATAGCTTCTGATCTATCTTTTATGTTTTCATTTTTTCCTTTTGCAGTCTCAAGAGTATTGATCTGGGACTCATTTATAGATGATTTTCACAAAGTAGAAGGCAATTCGCTCAAACAAAACAGTTCTTTTGTATAACCTTTTAAAAGGGGGCCCATCAAAGGGGATTGATCTAGCTTATTTAGTTTGCTGAGACATCCCCCTAGCACTTCCATGAATCGCCTGTATCCTTAAGTCCCCAAATGCTAGCAAGAAAGATCTAAAACAAGCGCTCATGGCTACACAGAGTGCTCAGTGTATTGCAAAGTTTTGGCATGTTAGCATCCTGTAAAAGTTGTGACTCCATAGCAACAAACATTTTTATATACACACACACTCTCTGATAATACTATTATCTGTAAAACATCTTTAGTAAATACATTATCACAGCAGATATTCTCTATCAGCTATTTCCCGAGAATGTCATCAATACAGTGTTTTGATTCTGACAAAGACTCCTCTCTAAATTATAAATCTCTGAGCTACCCAAATAGCCATCCTGTCTCCTCAACAATCGTCCTTTTTCACTGGAGACTGAGAGACTGTGTTGGAAACTGCAGACGCATGTATTTCAGAAGTAGTGGCAGCACTTGGGGTACTGCACGAGTTCCACTAATTGCATAACAATGGATTTTGAAGCACTTTAATTCATGTGTACATTGTAATTTAATGTAAATGGTTAATTTGATTCTCCCTCAAGTGTGGAAGTCAGAGAATGCCACAACGTTTCTCCAATTACACTCTAAATAAGCTCACTTCGATTCCAAAAGTGTAAGGTGGTGGGTTTTTTTACCTAACTCCCACTGCCTCCCCAGTATATTTAGCAATGAGTGTAGACTGTGTGTGTTTAGCTGTGATGCAGAGTGGAAGATTTGTTGCTACCTTGCCCTTCAGGGAACACACTTTTTAAAAAACCTTTCATATTTAAAGCAAGGACCCCTTAAGGGTAACTTTTCAATATATAAATATACACTTGAGTGTTTTTTAAAAATGTGTGTGTACATGTATATATGCACATACGCAAATGTTTTGATAGAATAATCACCTACTCTTGGATGGCCACTAAGGGAGCAGAAAATGAAATGTCTGTTCCACCATACTCCCAACTAGGCTTCTTCCTTTCAGATACAAAATTCTCAAGGCTACTTTCAAACCATGATCACACATGGGAGATAGATGGACAGGGTAAACACTGCCTGTACTAACTGGATGAAACCTTCTGAAGTTTCTCAATAAAATTTGAAAGGACTGAGGAGTAAGAGTAAATGGGAAATCTAAGTTGTTTGAGTTGGGATCAGAGGTAATGAATAAGAAATTCTTAGAACTTCCAAAGAAATAATAGCTAAAATAATATCAAATAGATCAGCTAAATTCCTGATGTTAAAGCAAAAATTAATTTACCTAAACCTCTGTACAAGCTACCCACCCCTGTTCAAGAAAGCTGTATGAAAGCTACTTGAGTTTGATCATGTTCACTCTTAAACATTCTCATATCTGAGCAGTGATATGACAAGCCTTTGTACTATCCTTACAGTTTATTCTCTATTTGTATTAACTTCAGAGACCTTCAGAACACGTATGTTACCTTTAAAAGGATACTAGAAAGACATTCAGGGTGGGAGGGGGGCGGGGAGAAAACAACAATACGTCTGTTCTAACTGGTAAAACCCTGTATTTCCAAAAGCAGAAATGCCTTCTTCAACCAATGAACTAAGAATGAAGAAAGATATTCTATATGCAACCCCAACACATCACACAGCTACGGGAAAAGATATACAATTAACTGAGGAGAAGCTTAAGAAGTTATTGTGCTGGCAACACCTAGAGTTTGCAGGACCCAGGACTGCGTGCATGGTGCACTGCAGCTAGAAGCACAAATTTCCTTCTGCAGGAATTGACCTGTATTTACAGAAGGAGTTGAAGCTCCCATTTGCCCATCTTACTGAAGGGGGTGCCTGGTTTTAGGCTTTCATATGACACGGATTATATCCAGAACAGTCATGTACATAACAAGGAAACCATGAAAAGTTGATATCTAACTACAAGCATATATGAAACCTTTCTTTTTAATGCACTGTATTTGTATATTGTATATACTAGCTAAAATGAAAGAGCTGTTTTTCATTTTTAGGCATGAGGAAAGTTGTAAAAGCTATCATGGATGGAACAAGTCCCTTTTGCTTTTTCCTATGCTCTTTGTTTTAAAAGATCTAAAATATTTTGCTTCTATTTGAATATGGAATAGAAGGACAAACAGATGAGCAACAATACAGAATGTGTTGTGATGTTGTCCCTTTGTTACAGAACCCTATTTTTATGCAAGTAAATCAGCACTTTCCCAAAAAGGTAAGAATATGTTTGGCTAAATGAAAGATTGGTTATGAAGTTTTCAACGTTATTACTTTTGATCCAATAGCACCTGAATCCCAAGCCAAGATCAGGGTAGAAGCCTGGTTTCTGAGTTGTTTACGGTTTAGTTAATTAATACCAAAAGAAAACCAAGGCATAGAGAAGCTGAGTGACTTGCTAAGGGTCATAAAGTAGCTCAACAGCAGAGGCAATAAAAGAGCCCTGGTTGACTTTCAGCCCATTTCCCTTCCCACTGTGCTTTTTACACTGCAACACACAGGGCCAAATTTCCTTCACTCAGGTGAAAATACAAACTGGTAGAAACTACACTGAATCCTTTTTACTGGAATTAATTGGCCATAGTATTTCATTTGTGAGAGGATTCCATCATTTATCTTTCACAGAACAAACCAGAATTTGTAGCTACCCACACCACAAAAAAATCCAAATTAAAAAAAAAAAGTCTCTGAAGATCTAAAACATTTCCAATGGCTTAAAAAAAACAAACCCAGGAGCAGAAGGCTACCCTTCACAGTTTCTTAATACTTGATGTCAGTTCTTCTAGAATCAGAACCTATTACTGCTAAGTTTTGAGACAGCAGGTATGTAGAAGCTATGAAAATTCTCAGACTATGAATACCCCAAAATGCAGAAGGATCTTCTGTCAGCGTGGATGCACAAACATGGGATGGGATGCGAGATCTTTACAAAGGCATAAACCAGCTGGGTTTGAGCTGGTCAAGAAGTCAGATACTTTTACTTTTGGGAGATGGATCAACACATCATTTAAATATTGTGCAGAAACAAAAAACATTAAGTAAAAGCATGTCCTGAACATCCCGGGAATCACCATGGTAAGACTGAGCTTCATCAGTTATCATGAATTTCTGTCTATGTCCAGGCCTTCTATGCTATCTATAAAGCACTTACACAGCAAAGTGTTGGACTTGGTATCAGCTGGCAGACCCTTTTTTTTCTGTCTTTGCTCCAGTGCAGAGAAGATGCATTTCAGATCTGTTTCCAGCCAGGCATTGGTAAGGCTGCACAGCTTCAATCAGATTACAATTTTGCCTATACAACTCTAAGTAAAGCAGGACCAAACACACCTGTAACACAAGTTTCTATACTATTAGAAAAGAGACTTGCTATCAGAGGAGCAGTCAGTAATGCTATGTCAGCTGTCCATCTAAACCAATCATCATTTGGCAGTAATGCCTTACTGAAAATGGCCAGTGAGCTGGGGAAGTGGGCACAATGCCATTCAAACAGATGGGCAGGGGTCTTAGGCAGCCAAGAGACCCAGTATGTGTGTCAAGTGAGGGTACTTAGGGCAGGATTCCCAGCTGGGAATATCCACATGGCTATCCAGTCTAAGCTTACACTTTGACAAAGAAACGTGCCGTTCCTAATCCAGCTCAGGGTTGGATTAAGTGGGAAGGAAAAAGAACAGCTCCCATCACCACTTTGGGCTCGGGATGGCTGGGTGGCTGGAACAGAGGAAGGCCTGTTTCTGCATTTTCTTGTCTTTTGCTGCAATGCCCGCATGGAAAACTATGTTCTGACCAGGTACAATAGGAAATACAGGGGCCCATGTCTTCGACTGAGGAAGAGCTTTACTTATTCTTTTTAGTATACGGACACATAAGTAATATTACTCTTACCAACCCCCATACTTAACGAAGTAAACATCTGAAGTGTCAGTAACTGTCTCTCTTTTTCTGCCATAACTTTGGTTGTGCAATATTGGGAATAACTGCTATGCAAAATGTACTCCAGACATTCCACAGACAACATTAGGTTATCTGATCCCTGCATGGAATTCACATGAGATGCTGCAAGGGAGAGGTGTGGAACAAAATCTCCATTGATGTAAAAGCTTAAATTACATCAGAAGTGAACATTTTGGGTCCAATTCTACCTTGTTTTAAGCTTTAAGTAAATCATAATACAATCAATAGGACCACAGAGGGGTAAGCAAGGGCTGAATGTGTACCTTTAGTAACTGAAGTGGAGAAGTGATTAATTAGATTTAATTTGGTGTCAGCGCAAAAGAATACCATAAACAACCAGATAGTTATCATTTCACACACAATGCAAAAATCCATAATCAGGACTAGTTATACTTAGATGATAATATTTAGTACTTCTAGGTCATTCAGGACCATGGATTTTAAATTATTTCTATTATACTTCTAAGAGGCAAGAAGTATTACCACCATGCTACATATAAAGAACCAACACCACAAGCAGCTTTAAGGACTTGCTTACTTTGGATTAAACAAGTGGCAATGGTTACGGAATTACAAGGAAGTTTCTGGTTCCTAATTTTGTGGCCAAACCACTAGACCTTAACTAAGCGTTTAGGGCCAGAAGAAATAATTTTATGATTTCTAGGATTGTAGCCAATGTCATTTATGCTATAAAGAAAAGGCAGTCATCATGGAAGTTTAAAAACTACAGGATTTGATTCACAATTGCATTTAGCACAAGGTTGAGAACAAGGGGGTCTGGGTAAGAGAGGTTGGATGCTGCAGAGAGGGGTAGGAAGCAGAACAGAAAAAGTGACGGCGCATCATCTGCAGACCTCTGCAGTCTTTTAGGTTCATGGAACACACAGCTTTGCAACTAAGGTCGTTGTGAAAAGATTTGAGCTTCAATGCAAGTATCTGAAATACCTTTAATATTTATTATATTCATGAGACAATGTTATATTTTGTGTTCTTCTATTCTATAAGGGGTTAGAAAAATATCCTAATCATGTTCTCACCAGTGTGTAAATAATCACATTTGTGTGGATTTCCCCAAGATTTCTCTGAGCTTTAGTTGCATGCTCTTAAAAAAGCAGTATACATTTCAGTAACAAATGATATTCCACTCTTAAATTACTAAAAACCATCCTAAATTTGACATGATGACCTTTCACTTACATCTCCTTCAAACAGAAAAAATAGAAAGAAACTTGGTGTTACTTAATGAAAAAGTTGTGGTGTGGGAATCCTCAGACCTATTAGAAGTGAAACTCCACAATCAGGCTGTATTTTAGCTGCAATCTTTTTTGTGAACAAGACCGTTAGTCCAGTACAGCTAAAGCTAGACTTCTGTACCTTTGCTCTTGTATTTTGATAGCCTACACATTCACATCATGATGATTAGTTACCATTTTCAATGATATGCCAAAGGAATATTCTCTACTTTTAGCGTACCTGAACTTTTTCATCAGTGCCAGTCACTCTGCAGAACCAATCTTCAGACAAAATATTATGCCAGGAGAAGTAACAGAATACCAGCATTTAACACAAGGACAGTCTCTTCCTCTTTAAACATGGATTGATGAGCTGGGGAATACAGAATGCTTTTGGATTTGCCTGTCTGTAAGTGGTTCTGCATAGAGAACATAACAATATAATCTTTGTGAAGCTCCCAAAAATGAGAAAAGCATGTTGTGCTGTATCTCATTTCTATGTAAAATTAATGAAAATAAAGCAACGCACTTCCCATGCATAATGAATAACCGTGCCAAACTGTATCAACTTTTTCAGACTTTTCCTCTAGAGGGCTTTTAAATGAGGTCAACAGCAAACATATCTTTACATTTGATCTGAGAGCGAGCAGCACAGAGTAACAGAGCTTGTCCATGCAAAGTGCAGTAACAAGCTCTTCTTGATTTTGATGATGAAAAACAGAATACTAAATACTATCCTTGTATTTGTACCAGATATGGATTTCACAGATTTGGTTACAGAGGGAAGACAGGGCTGTGAGTAGAGATACACAGTCTCCATTAACAATGCTGAAAAGATCAATGCTAGCTAAGCACAAGAATGACAACCCCATATGTCAGATTCAGTAGGACCAACAGCATGTGCCTCCTGAGGGAGAATATTATTCCATAGAGGGGTTTCAAAGAATCAGGTAAAATGCTCACATTCTACCTTAGAAGCTGATAATTAACATCCCATCTTAACAGAAAGCAGCACCAGCATGGCCACAATAAGAAAAAAGCAGCTAACATTTTAGGGCTCTATTAAGTGACACTACCATGACAGCTCATGTTCTGCCTTCCTGGCTGGAAGCAGACCAGATCAGCACAGCTCAACTGAATATTGTGTACTTTTTCCTGGTCCATGCAAAGACACTGTTTATTGGCTATGACAGACCACACTCTGGAGGTACAATAATATACAGCAAATGCATTGCATAACTCAGAGCTTGTTCTTCCTGTGCTTAAAACAAATTAATTACTGTTTTTGTTACTTTTATAAATGCGCCTTTATTATAGAACAGAAACAAACTCCATTAAAGAAATTATTGGTAGCATTCTGGAGCTCTCTGTTAGCCCTGGCATCTCCTGCTTGACTTCTCACTGACTCTGCTAATTCCTCTTTATGTCCAGCTGCCTTACATTGGTATGTCCCAGGGAAGTAATACACAGAGGACTATCAGCGGCTCTTTCCAGACAGTCCTACAATCTGTTTTCCCTGTATTGCCTTGCACTCGTAACTGACAGACTGGCCTGGCTGTTTCATAACCTCCATTTAAGACATACTGTGGGATCTTTTCTACCAAGAGGCTGCAATGTAGCTGACGTACACCTAGTCCACTAGCTGCAGGTTTGCTCTGCGTGGGTAAGTTTAGAACAGGTTGCAATTCACATCCAGGAAGCAAGATAAAGTGGGAGCAGACAAGCCTTGAGTCACTAGGCTTATCAGCCCCCTCTCCTGGAAGGATGCTCTCTTTGGTCACGAAGTATGATCTTGCACTGCCACTTGGGAGAGGGCAATTTTTGTCTTGGGAGTCTTATATAAGATTTTGTTGCAGATGTTTTATTAACAGAACTAACCTAATTAAGAATCAGTCTTCTATACCAGTGAGGCTAGAATTAAAAGATAACATCCTTACTTACAATTTTCCTGATTATAGGTCTATTTTTTATTTGTTTTAATATTCTACGAATTGTAGCACTACAATTTAAATTATTCTGAAATAAATTTTCAGCAAAACTTACAATATCCAATTTCAATGGAAATCATACTGTGCTGAGCACTGTAAAATATATTCTAAGTCCTTTGTCCTGGAGATCTTGCATCTATATAGATTTTGTTTTTTAAATAAAACGTAGGACATAATGACTGACAGAGTGGTCTTATAGTCAGTCTCATAGAAAATGTCAAGAATCAAATCCACATCTCCAAAGTGTTACTCTAATATTTTAAAAACAAGGTAATTACTTTTACAAATATATTTAAACTTCTTTTTTTTTAATTTAAAATGCTTCCCTTTTCAAAACTTCTCTGCTTCTAGAACTTTCTAACTCTGTAGTTGGGATGATTTTACATTTAACTGGCAATTAACCATGACTTTTCCTCACTCCATTTATAAAGTTAAAAGTAAAAATTCTACACTTATTCTCAAATAAGTTCATTGTTTCTTTTTGACTTCTAAGAAGAGACATTGTTGGAGTGTTTCTCCGCAGACGCTCTTCCATGACCCATAGGACAAATCAAACTAGGAATCAGGATTATAGAGCTGGGCCACCAAAATTTTGAAGATATCTTGATTACAAACAAAGATATTGCTGTTTGCCCCTTAACAAGTACTTATAAATCATAAATCACTTCACAGTAATGTCTTACCAAAGATTAGTCTCCACTTAAAATGGTAATAAAAAGAAAGAGCCACCATTCTTCCCCTGTAATGCTGAATCCTGGAATGGGAACCTCACAGATCTTGTCAAACTTCTTTTTTTTGCATTTGCTCGCATAATTTAAGACTTGCTGGGGAAAAAGTGTTTGCTGTGTTTGAAACTCAGGCACTTATTAAAATTATGAGCAAAACCTAATAAATACAAACATAAAAGAAAGCTTCTTTCTTAATCCGAGCTCTTCTCACACTGCGTCTATTCAGCCAGACTATCCACAGCCACAACAGTGGGAACACAAAATTTTTATGTTGCTATTCAGAGTGAACATTCAAAATGGGTGTTTCTACTTCCACTTTATCATTGAATTGAGAAATTGGAATGTATTTAAGTTGTTGGTTGATACATAACTTGTTAAATACGTTTATTTGTATAGTAAATTTTAATGTATTGAGGCCTGTCATTAAAAGCAAACCAAATCAACAGAACAATTACTGTTTAGGAATGTGAACTCCAATGCCATACCCGCCCCAGTCCTGATATCCTTCTCATCTGTATGTCAGCATTTCTCCCCATAATCAGTTCATATAGTTGATTTTGTCATTTTCTTTATACATGTTGTTTAAGACAAAAGTTAGTAAGTAGTGATACTTCAGCGATCCATCTGCACAAATAGTTGCACTAAACAGGCAGAAAGGGATCTGGAAGGAAAACGACATCCTAAAATTCCTGGAGAAGAAGCTGCAACTATGCAAATTGTTCACAATCTCAGCAGTCTGGGTGGAATATAGGGAATTTGGGTTAAGCCCCCAAAGTGAGCAGGACCTACTGGGAAGGTGGAATGGCTAGGCTAAGTGATCACTAATTCGGGCTCTCTAAGGTAACGTACATTATAGTAATTAAAGTTTAGATTCCCTTGCTGTTCTATTTACGAACTCTATTAACCTATGACCTTTCTCTGAAGTTTACACCCATTTTCAGGGTTTTTTTCCTAAGCAAAAAAAGAAAGCAGTTCCTGTGCAAGTTATTTCTCATAATAATTAATTGTATTTAGAGCCTGAGAGGTACATACATACTTCAAGACAAACTGGCTGTAGTGCTGTGCTATGTAATTATACTAGAGATCTGTCTTTGTGATCCTTCAGCTAAGCCACTGCTAATATCCTTGGTTTTGTTTGTATTGATTTTGCTTTAAGTGCAGCCTGCCATATGTTTTCCATTTAGTTGAATATAAAATGATGGGTAAAATTCTGCTACCAATTATACTGATGCAAACAAAGAACATGCTTTGGCCCTACCTTCATAAATGGCTTTTATTAACTCAATTTTAATAAGCAAGTGCAATAACTTTTATACTATTCATAGGCACATTATAAAGGCAAGCAGAAAAAAAATGTCTGGAGCTCTCTGTTGTAGCTGATACAATGTGATATCTGCTTGTCTGAACATATATTAACACATATCCTTACGTACCCTAGTCAGTGAGTCACAAACAAGAAGTTCATTCTGACCCACAGCTGAATGACTCTGGAATAAACGTCATTGTCTCTTACTGTGTCTCAATATTTGTATCGCACACTGTATAGCATGTTATGATTCAGAGAGTGCTGCTTTTGGAGGACAGATCTTTAAAGCTGAGAGCAATCGTTCATATCCAGGATGCTCATCATGTGTAATACAATGGCTTAAGAACATAAAGTAGCATAAGTAGCACACTCAGTAGTGCGGGGAAAAAAATATTCCCAAAGAAAGAGAAGTGAGTTAATCTGAGAGCTTTCTGCTTTGGAGAGCTGAAAATGGGCAAGACGGATGCTAATTTCTGGAGAAAGGGGCAGGTGCTAGGCTACAGAAAGAGCACACTCCTTTTCACAACAGGGGGAAACATTGCATAGAGAGAATTAATGAGTATGTTGGGCACCAGGGAATAAAATAGCATCATAAACTTCAGTAAACAACAAAGCTCCAGAGTTGGTCTTAATTTGTAATAGACCAGGCCTCAGGAGTCTATTGCTCTTCCGTGGGACTAGCCCTTGAGAGACAGCTGCTTTGCATCAGGCATTGATACAGCTGCATCTAGAGATTAATACCTTTATACATATAATTGACATGAAGAGCAGAGAGATATGTGCACATCCATGGAGACACTGCCTTTCTGCTGTGAGATGTATGACAGAATACCTTATACTTGGCTCCAGAATTATATTAATGAGCTTATCTCATGGATTTTATTCAGAAATAACTTATTACAAGATCTTTCTATAAATTAAAGATTTAAGATAAATGCTAACTATCCTTCAAGTTAATATTCCCCTGAGAACCTGAAGATGCTTTTTTGAATTTGCATCGCTAAAAATAAACATCATGTTAATTTGTATCATTGATACAAAGACATGACCATCTGCCATCCTCAAGACACCTACATGAGATCGGTGCTTTTCTAACTAAGCTTGGATATGATATATTCATATCACTTTTAATGTCACATGGAAAAGACATTAGCAGCTGAGCCACCAGAATTTGAGACAAAAGTAGCATGCACCTATTCCTTTAATAAATTAGAAATGTTCTCGTCCAAATTGCAAGTAAATTCAGAGTTAGTGCATTAGCTATGTTAACCAGATTGATAATTTGTTGTGCTGTTAGTCCCATCCTACCAATAATATTTTAAAGGATGTAACATAAATCATAAGCAGAGATACATTTTCAAAAAAAAACCTGAGTTATTTGAATTCCACCAAAATTACTGTCCTTAGTCAATCTGAATCCAGTTTCTGATCCACAATTGCTCACCAATATATAAATAAATGTAATGATGGCTGAGAGCATCTTATTTAAATGCTGATTAAATAGTAACCACTCCCAATAATTTCCCAGGATGTAGATGCCATTGCTTGGGATCAAGATTATTATCTTGATATGACCAAGATAACAGAGATCTATAAATCATGATCTCTAGACCTACAGATCATGATTTAAGATTATGATCAGTGAAAGAGCAAAAGTTTGTTTAATTAAAGTTATTTCAAATTATGATTAAAGCACTTCTATTTTCACTAATGTGGATACATCATATGCCATAATATATGTGGTCATCTATCTGCTGTTCTATTCTGTTAAAGGGTTTGTTTTCACAGAGGACAAATTTCTTAGGAGCGAGTGATGCTCTGGAAAGACAGAGATAAGATGCACATCCTGAGGTAAGAAGTCGAAGTGATCTTATGTGAAATCCGAAGCAGCAGCCTCTCTGAAGAGGAACACTTACACTGTGTGTTCACAGGTAGGGGGGAGAAAATGTGTTTCTGATAAACTCAGCAACAAGCAGTATCCTAGGCTAACCCTGCCTCTTGACTAAAGCACAAGGCATTGCTGTTAACCAAATAAAAAACATCTCCAAATATGATTTGAAACAACACAGAACTCCCAGTTTTCAAATAACTCTTGCTATTTTTCTCTCACAAAGTCATGACAAAATTCATTGGACTAAGAAAACCACTCCTGCATAAGCTTTAAACTTGCATCTTAGTCTTAGGTACATTCCAGCAAAACCTAGAATGATACAAAACATGATTTCTAGTTTTTCAGGGTTTTGTTTAAACAAACAAACTGATTTCATATTTTGCTGAAGTTTATAAAAAATATGCTAATATTCTCCATATTTCATATGGAGAAACAATTCTGACTTGCAAGAAATTACATTTTATAATGTTGGGTAAGCTATTTGACTTTTGATTAGAAAACAGAAGTTTGCAAAACCATTAGGTTAAAAACCTAACCTTTAAATTATGCAAATAGCTTAGTTAACCTGTTTGCCAAACAACTACATTGGTAATAATTTTGACATTTCACCTAAGAAAAGAAGAAAACTAGATTTGTTTTTTTTCTCTGACCAAAGACATAGTCCACAGAAGAATTTCCTTTCCCGGCCCAGGAGACGTTAACATGCTACTAGTCTCCAGCAGTGACAAATCTCAGTGGCAGCACCTATGTACAGTGATGGCAGAGCTACGTCTCTACCTATTGCCTCTCCTTTTTTTCTCACCTAGGAGCCGTAACTCATATAATACCTATGTATGTATAGTATGTATATATTGTATAAGTGTATAGCATATAGTATGCATGCATTGTCAAGAAATAAAATAGCTAAACTGCCAAAGCTTTTCCTAAAAGCATTTCTGTTAAAGTGTCTCCCCTTCACAGGCTGTTATGTCTTTTTTTTTTTTTTTTTTATTAATACCATGAAAATCCTCCAACACTTGGGGCTGTAGTTTACAAGTAGCCATACTTTCAGCGAGAGCAGCATAAGCCATGTCCCAATGACAGTACTGATTGAGGCTACGGAAACATTTACTCCATAGATTCTGCTGTATTCTAAAATGATTCCAGCATTTGAATCCATTCTTAAAGATGTTTCAGAAATGTGTATAAATCATATCAGTCCCCTTGGGCAGCAGGAAACCTATCTTTTTTCTCTGCTTGATTTCAGACTGTGCATACTGTGTAGTATCATTATTAGATATCAAGAACAAGTGTGATTTTCTTCCTTGGTGTGAAAAGAACATACAATCACTTAGTCTCCAAACCTGTAATAGAGGCTAGTGCAGGAACCTTTCTGTTAGGGTAGCTTAAAATCTATAATTTTCATTCATTCCCTGCTGGTGTTGTTATTTCTTATCTCCTCTCTGCTCCCCCAGTAACATATGAGAGGGTATTAAGGAAAATAAATAAATAAGTCAATGGATGGATGAATGGAGCATTCCTCACTTTAAAAACATATTAACTAAAACCCAGAACTAAACCTCCTAGCCCCCAGTACTCCAGGGACCACTTGCTAACATCCAGTACAACATGATTTTTCAGCATACTCGAAATGAGAAGTATTTACAGTAACTATACTGTACCTCTGACCAATGTTTTACAGATGACCATTCTGTCATAAAGACTACAGACAGCCTAGCAAATTCACCGTGTCCTCTGTTTCTTCATTTGTAGTCTTGTTACATACAAGAAAAATAATTTTATAAAATGCCAGCTTAAATTCATTTTGATGTTTAGCACCACTTTTTTAGCAGAGCTACAGCTCAATTTGGAACACTTTAAGGAGAAATCTTGCCTTGAATACCATGTATGAAAACTTTTCCTCCCCGTTTACCTACTCTCCTGAGAGAACAGTTCAGGTGTTTTTATGTTCAAAAATAAAACTTTTAGCTGTGTGAACAGAAGTGTTTGTTGATATCAAAACAGTTAATGAACCAGTGAGCAGTTACCAATAACATGCCCATTAAAATCTGAACTACTACCTGAATCTGAGGACATTATTAACCGCATTGGTTCTAGGATGTTTCCCAACTGACCAAACCCACATGTGCAGTTTTCACCCAGATCTGCAGAGTACTGTGTGTGGCATCTGACCCTATCCACTTCAGAGTGATCTAGACAGTGAAGGATAATCACACAACATAACTATAAAATGTTTCATTTTGCATTCAAATGAAAGCCTGAGAGATGTGCCAGTACAATCTTTTTCTATAATTTTACTTACCGGTCTGCCCTTGAAAGTGTCTCAAAATCACTTAGTGCAGTAAGATCTTGAAATCTGAAGACAAGTGCCCCATTTCTCTATAGCTAATTAGTCCACACGTCCTGCAATGCAAAAATAGAATTGACTCTGTGTGTAAAACTATCTGGGGGGAGCCAGTGCATTTGCATGCTAATACAAGGAACTGTTTGTAAAGATAGACCCCTCTGTTATAAATGGGATATCAAAAAGGTGCCAATTATGAAGAAGGGGTGTACTGCATTATAGACCAACTGCCTTGTGCAGCTAATTGCTCTACACGCTGTACAATCCAAAAATATAATTGACCCTGTCTGTAAAGCTATTTTTGGGAACAAGAAATCATTAGCATGCCAAAACCAAGTGCCAGTTACAAAGCGGGGAGTATGACCACTGTGACCATCTGCCTCCTAGATGAGTGATACACACTTTCGGGGTGGGGGGAGAAAACAAACAACCCAAACCCCCCCAAATCCCCTCTTTCTTACTGCTGTCCAAGATAAAAATAGGGCTCATGGGATTTTATGTATAGGGCATTTGCAGTACTCAGTAGAAGAGGAATATCTTTCAAAGGAGTCTTCTGTTCAGATTGAAATCCTGCGTCAAGTATCACTGTCAATTGGAGTACTGTGTCTTTGTATACTGTTTGGGTTTATATACTGGTCTGGGTTTCTCTTCTAGGGGTGGTTCCTTATTTCCACCTGGGGAATGGGTTCCACACAAACACATGCAGAAGGTCCTTTAGTCAGGCAAAATGCTAACTTTTTCCATTGCTAAGCAATAAACATTAGTGAATTAAAGCCGTAGGGTAACGGCTGGCTGTGTGTACTCAAGAATACCAACAATGGGACAGATGCCACAGCTTATATGTCCCCAGCCCACCGTGAATAATCAGCTGTACCACAGAAATACCCAAGATTTTTTTATTATGTTTGTGTCTTCAGCATGCGTTTTATAAAGTGGTTCAAAACCACCTGCATTTTTCATGTGTATAGCACCTAGGATATTTCCATAATAGAGAAATATTGATGTTTATACTAATCGTCTTCGTCCAAATTTCTTCTGCATTGAGACATTACTGAGAAAAAGCTCATTCTTCACAACTTTATTACCCTTGGAGAAAACTGCAGAGAAGTTTCCATTAGGTTGTACCATTTTAAGCAGCCCCTGCTTAAAAGCAGCAACAAATGCTTCTGCTTACTTTCCCAGTACCGTATATTCTGGTGGTAAAATAATCCAAACGTGTTTTTATAAACGAGCACTGTCAATAGCCACTAAAAGACAACTGAATTATAAATGGAAATTAATTGGATCATGCACTCTTTCAAAGATTCAGATAAGGCCTGGTAAGAACATGACTCTTCTCCTGTATATCTTGTAATAGAGCAGGTAAGTGGAAGAAAGTTTATGAAGTGTGCACCATTTCTTCTCTGGCTTCAGGGATTTCCCAACACTCATTGCTCATGTGAAATAAATTCTACAGTCTGCATTAGGGAATTGTGACTCTTCGGCTTTGATTCACAGGCTTCAATCTGTGTTGGGTGCATGCCAGTAAGATCTTTGGTGAAAAGCAATTGAATAAACTTATTGTAAAAGGGTTTACATGTGTATACGGAGGTAAGTTCCTATCTGTAAATATTATTTCACTAAACCCAAACATCTGTCCGACTGTGGAGTATAAGTAATTTTGTTCCATCACATTCTGCCTGGTCATATTTATTTTCTCTTTGTAACAAATTTTTTACATACATGCACTCCACTGTTAATACAGTTTAACTATCTTCTTCTAGAATGTCTATAACAGCACAATTTACTCATTCTTTAGTAAGTCTACACTTTAAATATACAATGGATTAATTTAATTTCATAGTATTTCAGAAGGGGTATGTATCTCCGTGCTGTTCTTGGAATGTTTCCTTGAATTTCTTGCCTAGCTAAATGGAAGCTGATGGACTGAGTCAGCAGGAAAAAGGAGAAAAAAAAAAAGAAAAAGAAAACAAAATGCAGTCAGCAAAGATTTTCTTCAAAGAATGTTTACAACCTAAAAAAAATAAAATTAATGATTAACAAACAAAGGGTCAGAGAAGATATCTTCTGGCTACCAATCTGGACAGCGGAGCTTTCTTTGCTGTCACTATCTCCACTCTCTCCAACATCCGTATATATACCTCCTTGATTCCTCATATCAGGAGAAACAGCAGATGAAGCTGAAGTTTGCCCTTAAATTATATTACAATAATTAATTATATTGCAATAATCAAATAATCATCCTTATTTACCAGGATAATTGTCTAGACACCCCACCATTAATAAAATAAAGCAGGATTTTAGAAATGACAAAAATGTGACTGCCGTCAGAACTTCATGGTAATTTTTTTTTTTTCTTCCGAAATTCACTTTCCTTCCAAGTCTGTTGGGAAGCACTGGAATATAACACTCGCCTAAATGCTTTTCTGCCTTGTATATTTTTTTTTACAGCCAATAAAAGTAAGTGCAACTCCCAGTCATTTCTGTTCATAACTTTATCATGTAAGTACACAACTGCAGCAGTAAAGACAACTTTGTTTGCACTACCACACCTGACACAGAAGCTGTAAGCACTGAGAACAATGAATACGATCTTTTCAACCTGAAGACTAAATGGATGTAGTGACGTAATGCAACACTATCTATCTCTTGTGGTTGTTAAGACATGCTGCTTTTATTTCTTTCTTTTCTGGTAATAGTAGAAACATCTTGACAAAATATCTGGGAAAATCCAGCATCTGAAGTAGCCGAATAAATGTGAGGTTCCTGATAATGTAAGCATTATTCATCTGAAAACCAGGCGGATTCCTCGTTAGCAGTTACTACTTTCAGTTTGAGAGATCACTGAAAAGAGGAAGTGGCTGGAGTGGAATATAAAGAACTTTGCTGCTTTTACTTCAATAAGGTATTTTTGTGTTTCCTCTAATTGCAACAGTATCTGTATCTGATACATCTCCACAGTCAGTATTTGCTGTTGTCATCAAGTTTCAGCTTCAAGAGTTCATAAATATTATCAGAGTTCACATCTCATGAAGACATCACATTCACGAAAATTATTTGCTCTGATACAAAACTCACCTTAAAATTCAGTCACCTTCCTAACAAGCATTCTAGCCAGTTTTAAAATTTTGGTTACTGGGTTCTGAAACACAACTACTATTTTATAGTCCCAGTTAAAAAAAAAATCTGCAGGAACTGTAACATTTTTAATAAAGTTTCAAATTCAAAAAAGTAAATGTTTATACTAAGCAATTCTACTTCAGACTGAAAAGCTGATGTGCTCACACTGGTCATAACAATCTATCAACATTGAAGTGCATTCTCAAATCACCTTAAACAGTGCCAAACAAACTAGCATAGATTGCAATATGTAAAACATTTGAGCAATTTAAGAATAATAATAGAAGAATAATAACTGACCAAAAAAAATCCTTTTTTTCTTCCCTTTAACTCACTGCCCCACTAAGATGCCCCATTATTTGACTTTAACATGCAATTAAGACTGTTAAAATTCTCTTCAGTGTTTCTGCAGCATCTACTTCACTGATTGGTGTCAGTTGAGGTAAAATTTTAGTCTTTATTTTGTAGGATTTTGCAGTGACTAGCAGATGCTTAGCTATTTTCTCAAGCAAGCTGAGTCTAAGCAGTGAAGACAACCATATCACAAACAAATGTTTGTTAGAATAATCATGTAATATGAGTATTCGATGCACCTCCTCATTCTGCATTTCTAAGATCTTGCAGGCTAAAAGGAGGACAAGAACTTTGTGATATAATCCTCCTCTTTTGCTCTTACATGGGGAATCATAGAATGATTTGGGTCGGAAGGGACCTTAAAGACCATCTACTTGCAACCCCCCTGTCACAGGCAGGGACACCTTCCACTAGACCAGGTTGCTCAAAGCCCCAACCAACCTGGCCTTGAACACTTCCAGGGCATCCACAACTTCACTGGGCAACCCATTCCAGTGCTCACCACCCTCACGGTGAAGATTTTAATCCTTATAGCTCATCTAAATCTACTCTCTTTCAGTTTAAAGCCATTACATCTTGTCCCATCACCACATGCCCTTGTAAAAAGTCCCTCTCCAGCTTTCTTTTAAACTCCCTTTAAGTACTGAAAGGCTGCAATAAAGTGTCCCCGCAGCCTTCTCTTCTCCAGGCTGAACAACCCCAACTCTCTCAGCCTTTCTTCATAGGAGAGGTGATCCAACCCTCAGATCATCTTTGTGGGCCTCCTCTGAACTCGCTCCAACAGGTCCATGTCCTTCTGTTGGGGGGCCCAGAGCTGAACGCAGTGCCCCAGGTGGGGTCTCACCTGAGCGGAGTAGAGGGGGAGAATCACTTCCCTCAACCTTCTGGTCACGGTTCTTTTGATGTGGCCCAGGATAGGGTTGGCCTTCTGCGCTGCAAGTGAACATTGCCAGATCATGTTGAGCTTTTGATGCAGTTGCATCAAAAGGGCATCACCAGCAGAGATAAAGAAGTCATTATCCCACTCTATTCAGTGCTTGTGAGGACAAGAGAAGGGCCACCAAGATGATCAGAGGACTGGGAAGCTGCCATACGAGGATAGGCTGGGAGAACCGGGTTTGTTCAGCCTTGAGAAAAGGAGGCTCAGAGGGGATCTCATCACCAGGTACTAGTACTTAAGGGCAGCTACAAAGAAGACGGAGACTCCCTGTTTACAAGGAGTCACATGGAGAGGACAAGGGGAAATGGACACAAGTTGCTCCTGGGGAGATTCCGATTGGACACGAGAGGGAAATTTTTCACAGTGAGGACAGTCACCATTGGAATAATCTCCCCAGGGCAGGGGTTGACTCGGCCACGTTGGACACTTTTAAGAGTCGTCTGGACAGGGTGCAGGGCCATCTTGTCTAGACTGTGCTCTTCCTAGAGAGGTTGGACTAGATGATCCCTGAGGTCCCTTCCAACCTGTGATTCTGTGTGATTCTGTGATTCTCATCCACCAACACCCCCAAGTCCTTCTCCTGAGCACTGCTCTCAATACGTTCTCTGCCCAGCCTGTATTTGTGCTTGGGATTGCCCCAACCCATGTGCAGGCCCTTGCACTTGGCCTTGTTGAACTTCACAATGTTCACACAGCCCCACCTCTCAAGCCTGTCAAGGTCCCTCTGGATGGCATCCCTTCCCTCCAGCATGTTGACCACACCACACACCTTGGTGTTGTCAGCAAACTTGCTGAGGGTTCACTCAATCCCAGTGTCCATGTCACCAACAAAGATGTTAAAGAGTGCCGGCCCCAATACCAACCCCTGAGGAACCCCAGTCATCACCAGTCATCACTTGGACATCGAGCCACTGACTGCAACTCTTTGAGTGTGACCATCCAGCCAACTCCTTACTCACTGAGTGATCCATCCATCAAATCCATGTCTCTCCAATTTAGAGACAAAGATGTCGTGCATGACAGTGTCAAATGCTTTGCACAAGTCCAGGTATGTAATTTGTTACAGCTGTAGAGGGATAAAATCATGATCCACTGTAATAATTAAATGCAATTAGACCACTTGAACTGGCCTATGGAAACAGGCCCCTCAAATTCATAAAGACTTCTATTTAAACAAGTATCTTAAGTTTCAAAGGCTAAAAGAACAAATATTTAAGTAGATGATCAAGCATTATGCACCCTAACAATTCACTGTCTATAACACAGGCTGCCTAGCCATAAAGTAAAGTCAAAGTGTGAGTTGTGCTGTTAGAAAGCCTTTTTGTTAGTGCAATTCAGTTTGTCACCAGTATTTTGTGGTTACATAACATAATAAAAGTCAAAATTTTGAAAAAGGCTGTCACAACTCTCAGCAGTTTCCGGCAGCTTTGGCTGAGACAAAGAAATAGCCCAACCTGCCAACCTCAGAGAGGCATCCATAACCCAGTGAAAACTCCCCCCTGGAGTTCTGCTGACGCAGTTTAGTCCTGACCTCCAGTATCCCCACTGTTCAGCTACTGAACCTCTCCTGAGCAGAACCTGTCAGTTATGGAAAACTGGGCCAGACTCTGGCTTGGTTTTGTAATTTGGACAAATGTCTTCTTGGAATCAAATTGAGTGGACCAGGCTCATTTCACCTGTCCTAATCTGTTTCTGAAGCAAGGTCTCCAGAGGTGGAAGATTATTAATTAATATACTAATTCCAAAACTTGACCTATTCCTTCCTTCCTTTTTCTTTTGCTTCGCATTTTTTAAGATCTATTTATGCTCATTTATCTGAGGAATTTTGTTTTTTAAAACATTTGGTAGCCAAACAGGAAAAAAATAATTGAGATTGGTCTAACAAAGTCTCTATTATCTTAGATTTTTAAAGGAAATAAAGCCTAACAATGGTACCTTGAATTTATTCTCTGCATCACTGGATATGAAATATCAAGACAGAAAAGATAGCGGCAACTGTCTCTCATACAGTCTCAATGCAGGTCTAAAGAAGATGCAAACAAAACTCAAATAAGTTTATGATAGCTAATTAAAAAATCTGTGATATGTAGGTTACCATTTTGTTAGAGGAAGCACTAATACCTGTATTCTGGATTAACCTGAAAGCCCATGAAACCTTTCCCTAGTTCCTTTGCATTACTCAGCAGTGTTACTATTCAAGGCTTCTTAGCAGGAGCTCCTGCTGAACGGTGTGGTGACAGGGTTTGCTTTCATAATCAATTATGAATTCCACTGAAAAAGGCAATCCAATTATTCCCCAGCTCCCAACTCTGCCAAGCACAAGCACTTATGAGGCCACACATTCAGCCAGGTAAGGAAACTGATCCAGCTTAACACTGACCTAGTAAAGAAAATACTTAGTCCTCATTTGGGTGACCACATGGCCACATGCCAATGGAAATAGCAGGGAAGAATCTTCCTTCAAGAACAAGGACTTACATTGTCTTAACATCATCACTAAAATTCACCTATGGCTTATTTTCAATTTTCACTTCTCAGAATACAGCCCCCATTTTTATATAGATTGCATTGCTTGTTCCTAACTATCCAGATTTATAACTCTGCATTTGTCTGTACTAACTAAAATGAATAGGTAGATCTGTTTGCATGGGCTGAGGTCACATTGGCTGAGTAACCCAAACTCCTCTTCAAGGGTGCCCTGACCAGGTCACGACCTGCCACCCTGACAATTTTTATGTCACCCTTAGATACTAGCAATGATTTTATATCTATCATTCACATGTGAAAATGCAGGGAGTCAGGCCTCCTACCATTCCCACAGGAACATGGTAAAAACACTCCCATTTAAATGATGATGCCCCATTAACAACTACTTTTTTGATATCTTTCAGTTAACTAGCATTTAATCCTTTTAAGATGGGCTTTGCTGATACCGTAGAGTGTTAGTTTTTTATCAGAATATCACACAGTAGTAAGTCAAATGCCATACAAAAGCTTAAGTATATTACATCTACATACACAATAAAGCCCAATTTTTTATCACCAGTTTTACAGCCTGAGCTTCCAAAGCTGCTAAATTCTTTTCTATTTTTTAACGTGCCATGTCTAAGTTTTCAACCTTGAACAGTAACTGAAAAAATGGAAATTAAATAATTTACCAGTTTCAGATTCTAACCAGTAAATTGCTGTGAATTTGTAACTGCACTATCATTTTCATTGTACTACATTGGCCATTTAGGTGAATGATAACCCAGGAGACAGCACCATGCAGGGCTAGCAAACAAGTAAATCATTTAGATTGCACACTGCTTTCAACTGAAAAAGGGGCAGTAAATCTGTCCTGCCATTGCCTTCTCTTTTGTTGAATTTTCAGGATGGTGCAGTCTTTTCATTGAAACAAATAAAAAAATTCTACAGATTTAATTTATCGTCTGGGTTTTGCGCATAATGACTAAGGCTGACCAATACAAGTCAATGCGCTAGAAGAATAGGTTTAGTCATTTAAGATCGTGCCAGATATACAGCTAGTTTTAAGCATATGAAGAGAATATTCCAGTTACAGCATGGCACCATCTAATGGATTTGGCTTTAACTGCAAGAATTCTAAATGTACGGCTCTAAGTGGTGGCAGTACAAGCTGTCCTTACATAATTATTTTGCTCACCTGCCTCACTATGCATCAGAGAAAAAAAAAAATAGAGGAAATCATGTAAGTTCAAAATATAAATCTAGACTGGCAGCTTACACAGGAGTAGCAACTACAACCTATTTTCAAACCATGGCTGAATATTTTAGTTCCAATGTAAGTACTTTAATACAAACAAAATTTGGGTATACAAGCAGTGCAGTGTTGTCTACACACAAAAGTAACAGAATGCTGTATTTTCAGAGCTTATAACTTACTTTTGGCTTATTTTTGCCAGGAAAAAGTATGCCTTTATTTTCCTTTATTTTGCACAGTGTAACTTTACAATTTTTTGAAACGTACATTCAGAAAGACAGAACTTTGTACAATTCACTGGCAACTTCTTTTTTGATTTTGTTTGTCAGCAAGTTAGAGGTAGATAATAGATAATCAAGACTCTTGGCTTTCATTCCCATCTGCTGGTGACCTACTGTATCATGTTAAGCAGATCACTAGTTTGCCTGCATGAAAATTGTTTTCATTACAAGTATGGAAATACTAATATTAACATTCCTTGTAAGGATGCCAAAGATTTATTAAACTTTCAAGTATATTAAGAACAAAAACCATGCATTTTCATAAGAAAAATTATTGTTATAGAAATTTCCCAGTAAGAGATGCACTGGCCAGCATTAATGCACAGAATAGCCACAACATTGGCAGAAATCTTCATTTGAATATTAAGTGTAGTTTAAGAACACATGATTGTCATTTAGATGTTAACAAAATCCAAGCTGTATGTAAGAGGCTTAAAAGTGAAAGGCTCCATAACTTTACCATTCCATCAATTCCAGTCAACACAGTTAAAACATAGTTTAAACCTAAGAAAAGTGTGATTGAACACAGGAACAGGTTGCCCAGACAGGCTGTGTAGTCTCCACTCTTGGAGGTATTCAAAACCCAACTAGACACAGCCCTGGGCATCCTGCTGTAGCTGCCCTTGCTCTGAGCAGGGTTGGACTGGCTGTTCTCCAGAGATGCCTGCCCACCTCAGCCACCCTGTGGTTCTGTGATTTCCTCAGATGTTTATTGTTGCCGTTGAAACAAAACCCAAAACCTCAACACAGAATTACATTGTGTTCATCTCCAAATCTCGTGCTTATCTTCTAAACCTCCTAAGATTTAGAAAAGTTCCCTCTCTTGTAAATATTTAGCATAATATCTGAGGCTAGCCAGGGAGAGAACTACTGGAAAGACTTAATATCAAATCTAGAACTAACCCAATGGCTCCAGAGACAAACTAAACATAATGAAAGTGTGTCAAATGACTACAGTGGAATTTGGTCACAGCTGGAATAATCCATATTACACAGATTCTTTTCATCTATGAAAATAACTGCATTAAAAAAAACAGCAAAAATTTAAAGGCAGACCTATAAAGTAATTCAACTGTTCTCATAATCTGAAAATACATTTTTACAAAAGTTCTAAGAAATGAGAGAACAATTTTTGAAAAGAGTGAATAAAAGTACAAAATCATGTGATAGAGAAATAGACCTGACTCATACACACACCCCAGACCACCTCTTTTTTATCCTTTAGGGAGATACATTTTTCCTCCATACGGTCTTTCCCATCTTCCACTCATACAAATAATCAGTTATTCTTATGATTACTGCTGGCTTGGAGGCTATCCAGATCACTAATGCAAAAGCATCTGCTGACTCAGCTATAATTTGGTTGTCCCCTTTTATGATTACAGTGTGAATCTCTGGAAGTGCAGCTGGTTCTGAATCGTGTTTAAGAAGCAGGGTGCGTATGAATACATATGCTTTGGCAAAGACTGAAGCACCATGATAACGCACTTCTATTAGATCCCTCTTGTAAAACTGGATCCCGAATACAGTTCTGAGGCCTGCGCTTCAGGGGTGCAATAACACATTTGTCCAACTCACAGAAAACTGAGACATGAACAGGGAGCCGCTGCTGCTCCTGTCCAACACTTCGAACAGTTACGATCACAGCTGCTTCGACAGTAGTGTAGTGAATACCACAAC